>NC_089508.1:108247563-109589229 GCF_036850995.1 Saccopteryx leptura | reverse complement strand
AAAAGATTTTTTAAAGAAAAAAAAAAAGAACTTAGATATTTTATTCTAGGTTTGCAATAGATTAAATTCCACTTTATTTTTTAGAATCAAAATTCTCAATGCCATACTTTATATGCCCACATAAAAATTGATAATTTGCGAGGAAAACTCTAAGAATATTTATGTAGGCAAATTCTTGTGATCTTAGATGTAAGATCTTATGATAAAAGTAGTTAAGATAAAAACTATGTTAAGCAAGTTCCTACTTATTAAAGGTTTTCAGATCCAAGTAAAGCTCTTTGACTAACCAGAAATATGTTTGTTACATATGTTAAATAATATATACTCCAAATAATACACACTCAATGTCTTATAAGCACAACACTTGAGACTATATCAAGAGATTTACATAGATTTTTCTCTAATATTCCAAACACTTCTTCTAATAAAGTTATACACCTCCACCAGCAACCGAAGCTGGAAGTTAGGCAGTTTACCAAGTTATACTAGTAGGCATCAGAACCTGATGTGGCCCTCATTGTTTGACTTCACAACTTACCCCTTTTTGGTAACACCGCACCCATGCTTCAGCAACAGGAAATTCATTGCCTCCCAAAGCAGCTCATTTCACCTTTTAAAAGCTCTTCTAATTTAGAATTTCTTCTGTGAGCTGAAATCTATTCCCTTCTAATAATAATCGTTGGCTCTAGTTTCACTCTTCAGTTAAACTAGTTAATCTAATTCCTCTTCTGAATGCAAACTCTTAAAATATTTAGAAATACCTTTCCTTCCACCCTTTTCTTCTCTACCAAGTTTTTCTTTCTACAATACAAAACTAATAGTTTCCATTGTTCCACGGCTCTTGAGATTACATTGTTTTGAGTCTCTTGACTTCTTCCTGCTTGGGTCTAATAATCAGTCTTCTTTGTTTATGTCACTTTTAAAATGTAATGTATAAAGCTAAAAACAATACAACAGGTGTGGTCTGAAGAATACAGAGTTGAATTTCATAATTGTCATACTTGCCCTAGATATTCTACTTCTATTTTTGTAGCTCAATATCAAATTAGTTATTTAATTCCCACTACTAATTTATGCTGCTGACTTACATAGTATTTGCAATAATTAAGAAAAAGCACCTAGGCCTTTTTGCCATGTGCAACCGAGAATCCACATTTCTAATATCCTATTCGTGTTTCTCGCTTGCATGACTTTTTTCACATTAAGCTACACCCTTGGATAGGGAAGACTGAAATGGTGAGCCAAGGCTATTTAGATTAATTTCTGTCATTCTATGGATTCCCTCTTCACATTTCTATTTCATCATCAACATGATCTCCCAAAACATTAGGTTAAAATGTCAACTACATGGAGAGGAGAATAAGGTTTCAAATCTTGCCCTTCACCCCATAGACTTCTCCCTGGGCTACATGAATTCACACATTAGCAACTTGTAGACAGGGTCAGTTCATCCACTTAAAGATTCACTTAATGGCCTGACTGGGTGGTGGTGCAGTGGATAGAGCATCGGACTGGGATGCCGAGGACCCAGGTTCGAGACCCCGAGGTCACCAGCTTGAGTGCAGGTTCATCTGGTTTGAGCAAAAAGCTCACCAGCTTGGATCCAGGGTCGCTTGCTCAATCAAGGGGTTACTTGGTATGCTGAAGGCACCCAGTCAAGGCACATATGAGAAAGCAATCAATGAACAACTAAGGTGTCACAATACGGAACGAAAAACTAATGATTGATGCTTCTCATCTCTCCATTCCTGTCTGTCTGTCCCTCTCTCTGACTCTCTCTCTGTCTCTGTCAAAAAAAACACACAAAAGATTCACTTAATGGCATTTAGTCTTCTGCCCATGTGTTCTTCCAGTAGTCCTCCTCCAGCCTTCTAGGAAAGACCATGACACATTCTTTGTGGACAGCCAGACATTCCTTGTCCACTGCATGACCTACACCCTACCATGATCACGTGGTATTCTGAGCCATTTTCTCTCATTTTCTTTCTTTACCCCCAAGGAACCACTCTTGCCCAATGCTCATCTTGGTGCTGCAAAAGTTTTAGTTTACTGCTTTCTAGATGAGGCTGGCTTCACAGGCACACTGCTATATGCAGGGTCCTCGTTCAGAGGCGCCTCCCACTGGGTTTCACGCCCTCCTGTCACCATCTTAAAAACTGTAACATTTTTTTTATTTATTAAGTGTTCAATTCACTTAAATGTAGAATGACATTAACTATTAAGTAAAAATATGCCATGACAAGTCAAGATAGAGAAAAAAGGGGAAAGTTTTATTTTTCAGTATGTTTCGTGGCACTTTTTTCTTGTTTTTTGAACAAGGGACCCCACATTGTCATTTTGCACTGAGCCCACAAATAACATAGTGGGCCCTGTTTCCAGCATGGATATCCAAAATATTTAACAATCTAGAAGAAGCAGATGGTCACTTCTCTTGTGTGCCTTGACTGGGAATCAAACCTGGGTTGTTCATACGCCTGGCCAATGCTCTATCCACTGAGCCAACAAGCCAGGACCCAGGTGCATTTCTAAAGATAAGGGAAAAAGTGATGATGTTTGGTGGCACAGTGGATAAAGTGTTGACCTGGAACACTGAGGTTGCCGGTTCAAATCCCTGGGTTTGCCCAGTCAAGGCACACATAGGAAGCAACTACTACAAGTAGATGTTTCCTGCTTCTCCCTGCTCTTTCACACTCTCTTTTCCTCTCTCTCACTCTCTCTCTCTCTCTCTCTCTCTCTCTCTCTCTCCATCCCCTTTCTCTCCAAAACTCAATAAATAAAATCTAAAAAAAAAAAGACAAGGGGAGAAATAATTATTATAAATTATTCATACATCAGTCCTCTGATAAAAGTCATGGAAATTTCCCTTTCAAAGGCATAGATCATTATTAATATTTTTGCAGGTGTAGATTTTGAGCCATTCCATTGAAATGCAATCACAACAAGGAAATTCTCTGGGTGTTTTTCCTCTCTGAAGTGAGGGGAAACCATTTCTTTTAGTGTCCACGCCGACAGAAGGTTGACTATAATTAGTCTCTGCTAACAAGTCCTCATTTACTCCCCTGCCCTGACTTCCATCCTGGCCTTGCCTAGGTCTTAGGCTAGAATCAGAAAAGTCAGTTTATCACCAAACTTGATGCATATCCTCATCTGTGACATTTCCTCAAACTTATATCCCTTGTCCTAAAATATCCTCTCCTTTCTCTTCTTATATCTTTAAGTTTTAGTTCAAGTTCCAACTCTATGAAATTTTCTTTTTTTCCACTCAAGTCTCCTGCCTTACTGTTTTCAAACTTTTTATTTTAATATCTCAATGTCTTAATATGATCCAATTTATCTGGCTCACATTTAGAGAGAATCTAATAGTTCAAGTGCAGTGGAAGGCTGAATAGAAAATGTCTAGTCATGTGCATCAGTGAAAGATAGAAATCCATTCATTGTGACAGAAAGAACATTGGCTCTGAATTCAAATCTTGCTTTTAAAACTACTTTCTAGCATGTGATCTTTGAAAATCACTTTAACTGTATGAATATGTGTGTTTATTTCTGAAGTAATAATACCCACCTGGCAAAGTTGTTATAAGTGTGAAAATATAAGACAATAAACTGGTACAACACCTGACACAGAGCAAGTGCTTACTAAACAACAGCTGTCATTATAAAGAGCACTCTGCCACTACCTGGTGGGTGAGTCTTCTTTTCCAGTCAAGTCAGTCCCAAAAATAGGCAGTGTTTCTCACCAACAACCAATTTAAAAAAAAAAAAAAAAAAATATATATATATATATATATATATATATATATATATATAGTCTTTAATACTTATGAAGGCTATTGAAGAGAATTATATTTGTTAATGAAATGGAAAACATGTGTAAAAACTAAAATAAAATAAAAGAAGAGGATGTGTGCAGATGTGTTAAGCCAAGCAGCAGGAATGACCTCATGGTTTCTTGGTTCCTATAGCAAGAAAGATATAAAATAATATACATATCTTTTCAGGATCCCTTGTGGACTAAACTGACTGTGCCTGGCTCCTGTTGGCCAAGCATTTTGAATCTGTACTGACCTAGAGCAGATTAAAAATTATAGGACACAGATGAGATCTATGTGACAGCCTCATGCATCATTTTCCTCATGTCAGTGACTTTAGTCCCCAGAAGGCCATTTTTTGTAAAGCGCATTAGTGCTGGAGAATTTAACAGGTTGCCTTCCTTTTGCTTATTTCTCCAATTTCCTGCTCCACAAACTTTCTGGTCTTTCAGCTATAGAAAATATTTCTCAGGGAGACATAAAAATGTCAATGTTACCAGGTGGTCTGGTGATGCACAGCACACCTCTTAGTGGAGCAAAGGCAATGCAAAAGGTGTTGCTTTGAATCAAACACTGCCATGGGCCCCAAATCATGGCATGGAATCCATTCTGCGATGGACTAGGTTAGAAATGTGCAGCGAGTTGTGAGGATGCGTGTGTGAGATACATACCACACACCAGGAGAACCAAGCCAAGCTTTAAGATGAGAATTTGGTGAGCCTTTTGAATTGTTCTCATGTTAACTAAATTGGAATTTTGCACTAAAACACATTGCATATATGCTTGAGGTGTTATGAGGCAAGACTAAGGAAACATGCTGCTTCATCATTTGGCTAATTCCTATTTATCCTTTAGAGCTCAACTTAGTATTTACCTTCTTCAGGAAGCTTTCCATTATCCTCACCATCCATCAACATGCCTACTCTCCTCTGTTAGAACCAAGCGCACCTGCCACACCCACTATCACCACGGCAGCCCAGTCAACTTAGGTGACCCTGCATATGCCTTTTTTAAGACAATATTACACACTATTTAATTGTCACTTGCTACTCTCTTCCTAGACTTGTTTTTGTGGTGTCAGGGACTACATTTGTTCATTTTGCCTTTCTAGTGCCTAACAAAATGTTACCCTATAGTAGGTACTCAACAAATGTTTGCTGAGTGAATAAGAAAACCTAAAAACAGAATTACTGTTCAGAAAGGCTTGTAATATGGAGTTACTTCTTTTCAGCAAATTATCATTAGATAGTCACAGTGCAGAAATTACTCTAGTAACTTCATTAATTCTTTCAGCCTCTCAGAAACACTAAAGAAGCAATATACTGAATGACACTCTAGTGACAAGAAAAAGGTAATGTGGCTAATTCCAAAAGCAATTTCTATGCAGACTGTACCCGCAGGAAAAATATGGCTAAATAATTAGGACCATAGAGTAGGGAGCAATAAATTAATTCAGCTGTCTGTGTCTTTCTAGACTCTCTGAGAGACTGGTAAATGGTGTCACCTGTTATGAGCCAGTTTTTGAAAATCTGTTGTATAAGAATCCTAGTGTTCCTTGACCTTTATTTGCAATTTACATGGATTTTCATATGTGGAAATGCATGCTGGGCTCTAAAATGATTTTCACCAAGGATCCTTAAACAATAAGGGGGAACACCTCAAGTTATCTTGTTTATTTCCAGAGGTTATTTCTTTACATTGTTTGTTTGTTTGTTTTTTGGTGAGATATACAGATATTTTCAAGACAATAAAAGGAACAGAAAAAGAATGAAAAATGTATATATATATATATATATATATTTATAAACCCAACATCATGTCAGTCATTACTGCCAAAAACCAGGTTAACTCTAGAGTCTATAACTTCTGGGAACATAAGACTCTCTTGCTCTATCTGGTTGTGGCTCTGCCACTAACCATGTAATGGGCATGAAGGCTGTAACTTCAAACTTCTGTTTCTTTCCTGTAAGTTTGGAGGCCCCTTCCTGCTCTGTAATCTTATATACATCTACAAATAAGGAGCAAGTGCTCCTTGTTTTCTCATCACTCTGCCTCTCCCAATTAGAAAACCAAAGTCCCCTGTCAAAGAGAAAAACACTACAAATGAGCACCTACCCAGGATCTCAGAGCTTTTGTTTTCGTTTTTAACTTACACCGTAAAAGAAATCACTTTTTTCCGCTGCCAAGCTCAAGGGGAGTTATAAGCACAATAACCATGTTTAAATTGTTAGTCCTCTATCAGTCATACTCCCCTGGGGTTTAGTGTGAATCTCATTCCAATAATGAGATACCCTAAAACAAACAGAAAATAAGAAAGACAAACCAACAGACAGGGTGACATGGTTCTCCTGGCTGTTACTGTCACGATTCCTTTAGTCTGTGTGTTTCTAGAGAAGGGATAAATATAGTTCAAGAAATAAATAACATATGTGCTATAATAAAAAATATGTACAATCTCAC
The DNA here is from genome assembly GCF_036850995.1 of Saccopteryx leptura. NCBI lineage: Eukaryota > Metazoa > Chordata > Mammalia > Chiroptera > Emballonuridae > Saccopteryx > Saccopteryx leptura. The sequence goes on along the minus strand of NC_089508.1, from coordinate 109,582,960 downwards.
CTATTTATTTGTTTACCATCCAGCATTCACTAGAGAAGGAGACTTTAACCAGTTCTCAAATCAGCACCTCTTCTCAAATCAGGGGAACAAAGACAAAAGGGATAAGGTGAAGGATATATGGCAAAAATGACAGCAAAGGTTAGCATTGCTTTTTTGTTAAGGATGACATACAATGTATCACCATGGTTACAGGTTTTATTTATTTACTTTGTTTTTGCTCTTTAATGTTATTAGAAGTTGGGTTTTTTGTTGTTATTTTTTTTTAAGTTTCAACCATTGAATTGAAGGAAAAGATTTTCTTTCCCTCACTGAAGAACCAATGCCAGACATATATTCCAAAAGTCAGGAGCAGCAGGGATGACTCAGGAAGCTGAGATGAAGACCCAAAGACCTGGGACAGTCAAGTTCACACTCTGAAATGGGACTGATCACTGTTCCCTTTCCACGAGAACATTTCCTTAGTCTATTTGCTCCTTCAAAGTTGACTTTCTGCAATACAGCCAATGATTTAAACCCCTAAATACAGAATGTTTTATGCATTCAGTTCACCCATTTAAAATTTTATCAATAGCAAAGTAAAAGTAATGGAATTAGGAAACTATCTAACAAAGATGTAAGATTTAATAAATTCTCCTATTGGTACATGTTCTATTTTCCGTAACAATTTTTGTAATGAAAAAACATAAATGTACCTCTGATAATAATAGGGATTTAAAGTTTTTGTTATCTCAGAAGAGGGGGTGATTTTTGTTCCCTTTTCCCAATATGAACAAAATCAGCAAAATAGGAAAATAATTTTAATGAACACAGGCAAATAATAAAGTTGTGTATAGTTGTACCAGGTTTTGATTTCCAGAACCAAAGGTTCATGGCCTGAAGGCCTTTGATGCAACTAGTGATCTTCCTGTCAAGATAAAGAAGGTGATTACTGACTTTCCCCCCAAGTCACGGGCATACTCATAGATGATGAATATTCGAAGACACCTGCAGAAGCCTGACTAGTTTCCAGACTGCCAAAATATTGAAAGAATAGCAAGTGTAAGAAGGTTCAGCATTTTCCAGGCTGCTGATATAATCAGAAGATTCATAAGTGATCCTTTCACAGAAATGTTGCAAAATACTGACCACTGTCCTTTCTCATTTGTGTGAGACATGCCAATATCCTTTAAAATACATATTTCTCAACTCAGAATTCTACTAGCATATTGTCTCTAATATTTTAGTGTGAATTATCATTATTTCATTCATTGGTTTAATCTATCAACCATTCAATCTAAAATAAAGTACCTATTAACTTTCAAACTGTAATAGGCATGCAGTGACCAAGTTGAACATACTTGTTTTAAGTATAGTCAACCAGTAAAATGAGGGATACAGAATATACTTGTCAGCCCCGGCCTTTGGCTCAGTGGATACAGCGTTGGCCCAGTGTGCAGAAGTCCTGGGTTCGATATCTGATCCCTGGTCAGGGCACACATGAGAAGTGACCATCTGCTTTTCTCCCCCTCCTTACTCCCCTTCTCTCCCTCTTCCTTACTCACAGCCAGTGGCTCAACTGGTTGGAGCATCGGCCCTGAGCACTGAGGATAGCTTGGTTGATTCAAGCATTGGCCCAGATGGGGGTTGCCACATGGATTCAGGTGGGGTGCACGGTGGGGGCCTGTCTCTCTATCTTCCCTTCTCTCACTAAAAAAGAAAAAAATAAAAGAAAATAATATAACTGTCATTGGTTACAGAATCTTCACAACTCGTGAACTTCCAATTTTTAAAAATTTTTATACAAATGAAAGAAGCAAAATCATGTCAACTTTGCCTGCCCTTAATAGCAATATAATTATTTCAGATTAGTATATTTGCATTATTCATTAGCCTAAAGGATATTCAGCTAGATATGTTGCTAATGTGAAAGCACTGAAGAACATTATTATCTCTATCATATTCTACAAGCTCATAAGCAGTGAAAGTGATTTTTAAAACTCTTGTAAGAAGAAGCAAAAGATTACAACAGAAATGAAAAGATGCATATAAGGTATCAAGCTAATTAGAAAACATGGTCCATACTAAACACTCCTCATCATTTCTAGCATTCTTCTTTATAAAGTAAAATAATAAGTCTTTTTACTTTCCAGGGCTCTCTGGTAACTCTCAAAGATAGTTTTAGGTATAAAAGACAAACTGATTTTATTTTTATAATTTTAGGGTTTGAAGTTGGGAAGGCAAAATCAAAAGAGTTATTAGAGAACTATATGAATTCATACATAGATGGGACATAAAAATGAGACTCAGAGACATGGACAAGAATGTGATGGTAATGGGAGGGGGAAGGATAGAGGGGGTGGGGAGAGGGGAGGGGCACAAAGAAAACCAGATAGAAGGTGACGGAAGACAATTTGACTTTGGGTGAGGGGTATGCAACATAATCAACTGTCAAAATAATCTGGAGATGTTTTCTCTGAACATATGTACCTTGATTTATCAATATCACTGCATTAAAATTAACAAATTTTTTTAAAAAGAGTTATTAGAGGAGATTCGGTTACTTGATTAAGATGGTGTCATGGATGCTGAGAACTAGCACTTGGTTATCTATCTAATCAAAGTGTCAGTATTTTAAAATCACATCAAACAGGTAACATGATTGGAAGGAATTTCTTTCATAAATGAGGAAATTGTGTTCTTTAATTTTGGTTTTAAAAAATAATTAAGGACATTGTTAAAATTGAAAAGGAACAGAGAAAATTATTCTGATGAGATATAAAGTCTCTACAATCTAAACAGATGCTACAGAGGGTGCAGAATGATATTTTGCTATCCCTAGGTAAGAGTTCTAAGACTAATTTATCATTTTAACAGAGAGAAAGCTAAATTGTAGTTTCCCATTAATATGATATTTTGGCTGTAAAAGATTCACAAGCTCTTTTCTGCTTCTTAAATTATCTGATGAATAAATTCTTCAAAAAATTTTTCCAAAATGTTATTACATTCTATAGCTTCTCAGACTTAGTTACTATAATTCAAAGCCAATAAAATTCACTTTCTTCAAAACCTGTACAACTTTTTATGTATGCTCAAATTTTGTCCTTCACTATGCTTCCTCATATTCTAGAACAAATTGACATTTTAATTTTTTTTCTTGAAAAACCAACATACACACACAGTTGTATTTCCCCATCATTATGGCTTCTGCCATAGTCTCACCTGCATTAATTAAAACTTGTAACTAAAACAATAACTTCTATCTCACAGAGCAAACTAGAAGATAGAAAAATGTATCATACCTAAGGATTTTATCAGTGTAACAAAACTCATGAATATGGGTAACAAAACTTTCTCCAGCTACACTTATCCATTACACCTTCATGAAGTGGTAAAAAAAAAAAGAAAAAAGAATTCATCAACACAAATATCCTAAAGATATAACCACTTTGTAGTGTATCAAAATCAGATGCATAAGTATAGGAATTAGAAATTATGCCTAGTAATCAATGTTTGTCAATGGTATTTATAAATTACCTGTGTATTTATTAATCATCTTAATAAATGCAATTTTTAAGATCTCAATGTTTTAAGTTATCTACAGATTTTTTTTAGAGAGAGAGAAAAAAAGAGAGGTGAGGGATGGGGAAACAGACAGGATCAGACAGACAAAAAGAGAGAGAGATGAAAAGCATCAACTCATAGATGTGGCCCCTTAGCTGTTCATTGATTGTTTCTCATATGTGCCTTGACTTGGGGCTCCAGCCAAGCCAATAACCCCTTGCTCAAGCCAGCAATCTTGGGCTTCAAGCCAGCAACCTTTAGGATGAAGCCAGTGATCACAGGGTCATGTCTGTGATCCCATACTCAAGCCGGCAATGCTGTGCACAAGCTAGTGAGCACATACTCAAGCCAAATGAACCTGGGCTCAAGCTGGCAACCTTAATGTTTTGAACCCGGGTCTTCAGCATCCCAGGTTGAAGCTCTATCCATTGAGACACCGCCTGGTCAGGCTAACTACAGATCTTATAAATAATGTTTAAACTGACACACTATAAAAATAATTACTGCTATTAAAATGGCAGAATTATAAAGATAAATTTGTATTTTTATCATCTTAAACATAATGTATCTGTAATGTTAGTTTATTTGATCAGTAAGCCAAAGTAAGTAGTTTAAGGAATTTATATTAAACTGGTCTGTTCATAAGAAAACATACCAAAATCATGTTAATAAATTTACATGCTGTATTATACTGAACGCTGATAAACCAAAGAAAATTATGAAACTAGTATAGTTTGTCCAAAGATTCACCTTACCTATGTGAACAGGATTTTTAATATGTTCCTACACTAGCAGTTTCTGTAAGAAAGATTCTTTTGCCTCAAAAGTCTAGAGCATTTAAAGTAGTGAAAGATTTTTTTCTTTTTTTTTTTTTTTAACTAATTTTACTAGGGTGACATCAATAAATCAGGGTACATATGTTCAAAGAAAACATGTCCAGGTTATCTTGTCAATCAATCATGTTACTTACCCATCACCCAAAGTCAGATTGTCCTCTGTCACCTTCTATCTAGTTTTCTTTGTGCCCCTCCCCCTCCCCTTAACCTCTCCCTCTCCCCCCACCCCACCATAACCACCACACTCTTATCAATGTCTCTTAGTCTCGCTTTTATATCCCACCTACGTATGGAATAATGCAGTTCCTGGTTTTTTCTGATTTACTTATTTCACTCCGTATAATGTTATCAAGATCCCACCATTTTGCTGTAAATGATCCGATGTCATCATTTCTCATGGCTGAGTACTATTCCATAGTGTATATGTGCCACATCTTCTTTATCCAGTCATCTATTGACAGGCTTTTTGGTTGTTTCCATGTTCTGGCCACTGTGAACAATGCTGCAATGAACATGGGGCTGCATGTGTCTTTACGTATCAATGTTTCTGAGTTTTGGGGGTATATACCCAGTAGAGGGATTGCTGGGTCATAAGGTAGTTCTATTTTCAGTTTCTTGAGGAACCACCATACTTTCTTCCATAATGATTGTACTACTTTACATTCCCACCAACAGTGAATGAGGGTTCCTTTTTCTCCACAGCCTCTCCAACATTTGCTATTACCTGTCTTGTTAATAATAGCTAATCTAACAGGTGTGAGCTGGCATCTCATATTGGGGATATTTAACTTATAAAAGCAGTGATTTATCTCTAAAAATCATTCAAAACAGAGTTCCTTTAATTTAATAGGCATTGTAATCTAATTTATTAATACCTTCCAGAAGTAAGAATTCTTTCACAGTTATACACAAGAAAGGCCTTTCTGAATTACAAGTACATAGCTTTTAGCCCAGTTATACAACTTCAGCTGCAGGTCAACAATAAATCCAGAAACACAAAAACTCACCAGTCTAGGTCTCAAGAGCTACTGTCTTTCCCAGTGGTTACCAATATATAATATATATTTATTTTTTCAATTGATTTGTGCTCACAAGTAGAAAAAAATTAACAATTATTCTCTCTCACCTATAAGAAACTATATCTCCATCCTCCATTTAACGGAAATCACCAATGGTCAGACAGTGAGACCAAACTTTCACCACTGGTGCCACCAATATGGAATGACTTGATGAACCATACAGAAATCAGAAAAAGCAAAAACCTAAAAATCAATAGAGAAGCCCTGGCTGGGTAGCTCAGTTAGTTAGAACATCACCCTACATGTTGAGGTTGTGATTGCTTCCCGGTCAGGGCACATACAAGAATCAATTAATGACAGCATGGATAAGTGGAACAACAAATCAATATTTCCCACCTCTCTCTCTCCTCTCTCTCTCTCTCTCTCAAAAACAATAAATAAATAAATAAATAAATAAATAAATAAATAAATAAATAAGATACAGAGAAGAAGAAGATAAATGGAAGAAATCGTGCATGGGTAAAGTTATAGTCTATTGCTGCTCAGGATTCACTCCCAGGGCAAGAAAAGTCATGCTTGAGTGTAAGCAGCACTAAGGTGACCACCAGAAAAGCAGCTCTTTGAATTCCCTTGGACATTTCAATGGATGATCTCTAAATCTGTTACCAGAATCCTTTTCAAAAAGGTAAAAACCATGATCCTCATGCAACATTATATGAGCAATTCTTTCAGTGACTTTTACCTCATTAGTTTTAATTATTAGAACTTTACAGCCAAATGTTTAAAGAGAGAGAGATTCAAAGAAGATTCAAGAAGGTAGGTATATATAGGTAATTTAATAAGTAATGTTGATATAAAATTGCTAGGTTAGATTCAAGATTGCTTAATATCTTACAGAGCCTTGAACTGTATCTTTTGGGGTTATCTGTTTCACCAAACAGAAATTATTTTCATTCCCAGCAGTCAAAAATCTATACATTAATCTCAGCCATTACAGAACTGTAAAATAGTTCAGTCATAGAAAGTCAAGCCCAGCCCTGCACAAGAAAAGTACCCAACACTCTCTTCTACTTATTCCAAATTTTGGATCCTTTTTGTTTCTACTAGAGCTCAAGAATTTTTATTATGCCTCAATATATCTTTTGTCATGCATCCTACTGAAATTACTGAATTACGGTGAGCCTTGTCAATGTGCAGATTTAGATCTTTTTTAAAATCACAGACATTTTTTGCTACTATTTAATTCTTGACTAGTTCTTTTTTCTTCTGGAACTCTTACAATGAATATAGCAGATCTTATAGCATCACCCACATCTTTTTCCTAATGATTTTCATCTCCTTCAAATAAGCAACTGGATTCATTAGTTAGAAAATCATAATTCTTAATTACAGAGTCTTATTTGTGCTGTATTTGAATCTTAAATGCACTGGTGGTTGTTATTATTATTACTATTTTTGTTTAAGTTATCTTCGGCCTCCTTCTACAACTCTAGATTGCCAAGCATTAGTTCTATTTGTACTGACTATTCGCCTTCCTGCTGCTGGGTCCTTTAGACCAGCTGTTATTTTGCTATTGGGTTTTTGTTATTATTAACTCCTCAGAGCTCATGTTTGACACTCTTCCAGCCTCCTGCCTAAAAAGACAACCTGCTCATTCAGCTGATTTTCAGAGTGTTGTAGACTGGAAAATCTGACATTTGTACAAAGCCGATTTTGATCCCCCTTCTCCCACTCTTGGCAGAGTGTGGTGGGCACAGACCTCTGCAAACCAAGGTTTTCCCAAGAACCTCTGCTTCACCCCAGGCTCTTCCTACCACTGCTTCCCAAGTTCATACCTGATCTACAAATAAGAAGGGCTCACTCACTCCCCTCACCAGGAATACCGCAGTCCAAAGGCCACAAGGTTCCAGCTACCATCTGCTTTACCAACCACATGGCTCAGCAGAGGCTAATAGATTGGAATTGAGAGTGTAAGCAATGAAGTAGGGTTCCTTTCAGCATCACGTCAGAATTCTTCACCAGATATAACTTCACTGATGTTTCCAGAAGCCTGCTGAAGATGCTGCTTTTGTCAACATAACATTGTGTGTAGAAATAGGTTAACAGAGACAAGTGTGTGAGGATGGAGTTTGTCTTAAAATAAGCAGTTAGCATGAGAAAATTAAATTGTATTTGACTAGGGAAGCTAGCATGTCTTCAGATAGCTTCAAATAAGCCAAGTGGCCATGTCTAGACTCCTTATGTTGCCAAATCTCAGACTAGCATTAAGATCAAGTTACCCTCTCTACCAGAGGGTTCATCATATAATGAACTTGTTTATCTGAGGTTTTTATATTTTACTTATTTTACTGAATTTTTATACTTCAGAGGGTAGGACACTTAAAGAATGGGTTATGTCCAAAGCCCAGAGCTGTTGGTGAAATGGGGGGAAAGTTAGAACTTGGGCTTCCACAGAATGGAAAACTTGTGTCGGATTCATTCTTTTGAATTGCTTTTGTCTTTTTCTCATGTTGCACCTGCTGCAGTAGAATGGACGTGGGCCACCTGGTCATAGGGAGGTCCCCATCCTGGGAAGGCCCAAGTGTGGATGCCTTAGACCAGCACTTCTTTAGACCTTGAAACAAACCATCTTCTCTCTGACTTCAAGATAGTCTTACTCGGCTGTGTTTTCTTTCCTAGTTTCATCCACAGAATGGTGAAATCCAGGCAGCTGACTAGTGTGTGGGCTCAGGGAACAGACCCCAATGAGCTCTCAGTTATATAGCAGTGGTTACTATAGTTTTCAGTGTGTTAGTTGAGGTTTATCTCAACCACTTAGGTCTCACTGCTCTAGATTAAAAACATTTTTGTGACATATTGTGGTACAGCTCAGCTCCCAAAGACACTAAATTTAAGTTTACAATTATACCTCTAGCTATTCATAGTCTATCTGTATCTGGATTAATCTGCTATGTATCTCCTTTGCAATCTGGTGCAGAGTTGAGAGGCTGATCACTAATGATACTCTATTTGAGATAATGGGCCTAGCTTTGTAAAATTGGAGAATAACACATCCTTTAGGATTACATAAAGCAGCTCTAATGGCCCTAAAATGATTTTATGTCTTCATAAAGAGGAGCCAAACTTGAAGCATTGTCAATATGAACAGAATCCTGAGATGGGTTCAGAGATTGCCCTACCTTGTTACCATCTAAAGTCAATAATTATTCACAGATGCATAAGAAAATGAACCTACCTGAATATTTAAACAGTAGTTTGATTCTTCTTTTTTCTTTTATGAACAGAAAATATTGCTTGCTTTTTACTTTGACTGACTTGTAGCTTTATTGTAGTTCTACTGTTTAAAAAGCACCAGAATGTAAGAAAGAATATAAAAGTCATCATGGTTTTAGTAACTACCTTTGTTAGCAGTTTACTAAATACACTTTTAGTCTTATCTATATACATAGCTAATGAGTTGAGTCATATCTATCTATTCATTTTAATCAATGATTTAGACAATATAGTTTTTAAATAATATAATCAAGATTTTTTTAATTAATATTATAATTTTTATTTTTCTGATTATTAGATCCAATAATTTTATAATTATCAGATTAATATTTTTTTACTTCCCATTCCTTGCCAATACAACCTGAGACTATGATTCTAAAAGTTCATTTAATTTTCATTTTGTCTTTTTTTAAATTATTTATTTTTGTATTTCTTTTCATTTGGGTATCCATTCAAAATTATTAACTGGGCTTAATGCCACATGGTTAGCAGACATTTTGTTTAGTCTAAAACATCAGGAAGACATTTGGCACATAGTTAATATAAAATCCTGCTCTGCTACAAGATTTAAACCACGACGCACCTGCCTAACCCACGTGCCATTACCTGCTAAGCTACAGAGACAAGAAGGGTTATTACTGGTGATACAGCTGCAGAACAGTTACTGGACTAATGAAACACAACAGTAGCTTTTGTAGAAATAAATATCATGGGTTATCTGAACTTAGAAACATTTTGTAAATATGGACATTTTGAACAAGACCAAATATCAAGGACCTTTTAGCGTGGGTCGTATTTCTTCATGGATATTTGTAGAGGACCAAATGTCCTGCAAGACTCTACATTAGTGGACATTTCAAGGACATGTCCAAATTTGAACATGGACCAAATGTCTTTGTGGACTTTTGGACAGGACCAAATGTCTTGTAAGCTTCTACACATGTATTTGGCATCAATGCCACATCATGGTCCTATAGGATAATTCATTTTTTTAATATTTACAAGTAACCTGTTTATTTTTCTTGCTTGAAAACTGTTAGTTGTTTTTGTACTGGCAATTCATAGTTTCACCAGCGTACCTCCAGAACTCCTCATTTTATTCATTTTGCCTAGGACATTTTTCTCATTCTATAGTCTCAGTTATTTTTCTCAGATCTAGAAACTTTTCTTTATGTAACTTTGATTATACCCTAAATTATAATTTCTACTCTATTCATATAGTCTCATTCTCAAGGGTGCCAATTATTCATAGCTTCAGAGTCTATAAAGCTATCATTTTCTTTCTTATATTTTTTCTGCATTTTATAAAAGAGTCTGTGTTAACTATCACCAATGAGAATTTTAATTATGCATTAGAGTTTTAATTTCTATGACTTTTTTTTCTTGACATTGGCAGTTCTTTTTTTAGTTGTTATCAGCTCCCCTCCAAATACTTTCATGGACATATTTTTTTGTCTTTTAATAACTCAAAGCAGGTGCATTATAGATTTTCTTCTCTTACTATGATGACTTTCACACATACTTTGTAAATGGTACTTTGTAGCAGTGGATCTCTTTTTGTTAAAATGTTATATGGGGCTCTTTAAGAGGTTCTTTTTCTTGTTGCTTTCCCCCCTTATTTGCACATCATTGATTGAGGGAAACTTTTGGCCAAGTCTGGTGAATGCCAAGCAGCAGAGGCAGCCTCCCCTCTGTCCCCATGCTGTCCCCACTCTGACAGCATCTCCCTGCAGGCCTCCCTGGAATACTGATGAGCTCAGTCCCTGCAGCTGCTGATCTGGGAGACTCAGGTTCATCAAGAATATGGTGGATGCAATCGTGAAGAGGATTATTTTTTTGAGTTTCTTCTCTAATGTTTCATTGTTGGCATATAGAAAGGCTATGGACTTTTAGGAATAAACATAACAAAGAATGTAAAGGACCTATATAATGAAAACTACAAAGCATTGTTAAGGGAAATCAAAAAAGATACAATGAGATGGAAAAATATTCCTTATTCTTGGATAGGAAGAAGAAAAATAATCAAAATGACCGTATTACCCAAAGTAATATGCAAATTTAATGCAATTCCCATCAAAATTCCAATGACATTTTTTAAAGAAATGGAACAAAAAATCGCCAGATTTATATGGAACTATAAAAAGCCCAAATAGCCAAAGCAATCCTAAAGAAAAAAAAAATGAAGTTAGGGACATTACAATACCTGACTTTAAACTATATTATAGAGCCACGAGAATCAAATCAACATGGTATTGGCAGAAAAATAGACACTCAGACCAATGGAACAGAATAGAAAGTCCAGAAATAAAACCACATATATATGGTCAAATAATTTTCAATAAAGGGGCCAACAACACACAATGGAGAAATAAAAGCCTCTTCAACAAATGATGCTGGGAAAACTGGAAAGCTACATGCAAAAGAATGAAACTCGACTATAGTTTGTCCGCATGTACTAAAATTAATTCAAAATGGATCAAAGACCTAAATATAAGACCTGAAACAATAAAGTACATAGAAGAAGACATAGGTACTAAACTCATGGACTTGAGTTTTAAAGAGCATTTTATGAATTTGACTCCAAAGGCAAGGGAAGTGAAGGCAAAGATAAATGAATAGGACTACAGACTAAGAAGTTTTTGCTCAGCAAGAGAAATTGACAACAAAATAAACAGACAGTCAACTAAATGGGAAATGATATTTTCAAACAACAGCTCAGATAAGGGCCTAATACACAAAATATACAAAGAACTCATAAAACTCAACAACAAACAAACAAACAATCCAATAAAAAAAATGGGAAGAGACATGAACAGACACTTCTCCCAGGAAGAAATACAAATGGCCAACAGATATATGAAAAGATGCTCATCTTCATTAGTTATTAGAGAAATGCAAATCAAAACTGCAATGAGATACCACCTCACACCTGTTAGATTAGCTATTATCAACAAGACAGGTAATAGCAAATGTTGGAGAGGCTGTGGAGGAAAAGGAACCCTCATTCACTGTTGGTGGGAATGTAAAGAAGTACAACCATTATGGAAGAAAGTATGGTGGTTCCTCAAGAAACTGAAAATAGAACTACCTTATGACCCAGCAATCCCTCTACTAGGTATATACCCCAAAATCTCAGAAACATTGATATGTAAAGACACATGCAGCCCCATGTTCATTGCAGCATTGTTCACAGTGGCCAGAACATGGAAACAACCAAAAAGCCCTTCAAAAGAAGACTAGATAAAAAAGATGTGGCACATATACACTATGGAATACTATTCAGCTATAAGAAATGATGACATCGGATCATTTACAACAAAATGGATGAATCTTGATGAATCTTGAAAACATTATATGGAGTGAAATAATTAAATCAGAAAAAAACAAGAACTGCATTATTCCATATGTAGGTGGGACATAAAAACGAGACTAAGAGACATGGACAAGAGTGTGGTGGGAGGGAAAGGGGAAGGGGGAGGGGGAAGGACACAAAGAAAACTAGATAGAAGGTGACAGAGGACAATCTGACTTTGGGTGATGGGTATGCAACATATTGAATGACAAGATAACCTGGACATGTTTTCTTTGAACATATGTACCCTGATTTATTGATGTCACCCCATTAAAATTAATTTTAAAAATTAAATTAAATTAAATTAAAAAGAATATAGTGGATGAAGGAAGAAAAACAACAGTTTCTAAATTGAATACAGAGAGAGAATATTGTATTTCTAACTGTATTTTTTATTTATGCAAAAAAGCATGGCTAAAAAGCAGAAAGTCCTAAACAGAGACGGTAAGGCACCGATGCTATTCACTTTCTCATGTCATCAATCCTCAGTCATACTGATTGGCTCCCTACAGCACCGTATGGGGTGCATTTCCTCATACCTTTGCCAGACTCCTTAGTTAGCATTGTAATGGTCCATTTCTAGTACCCAGTGAATTGGCAATGCTCCAAAAGTCAACTAGAATTAAATTTTTCCATACCCATTTTTAAATTATAACTCATTTATTCATTTAACTACACTCATTATCATTTATTAACGTTTATTCTACGAACCATTCTAGGCTTGGGGTAATTTTATATGACAGTCCTTGCTTCCGTGATAATGTTCTCACAGAGGACTTGGTACCTGCACTTCCTTCTCTGTGACAGCTAGGAGGTCCCTTACAGAAGACATTGGGAGATAATGGAAGAACACTCTCAATAAAAGGAGTAGTAAGGAAATTAAAAAAAAAAAAAAAGACAAGTAGCCCAATTTGACTGAGGGGAGGGTACATAAAGACAAAAGCAGACGCGATCTGGGAAATGTGGGTTTGAGATAAGTGATAGAAAACTTTGCCCGCCAGCCTAAAACAGTTTTTCTTTGCAATCTCTCTCCAGAAAATAAAATAAAATCTGAAATTTTACTTTAAAAATTACGGCTGGATAGTACTAATTTTTTCAATCTAAAACAATTCTTTATTTGCACGAAAAAAAGATGTTTTCAAAATCTACAGCGACAATGTCCTACCTACAGTATCAATTGGGTGATTTTTAAAATAAATGGAAAGCCTTCCTTTTCGTCATTTCATGTCAGACAGCGACACCTAACGGTAATATGTTATTTTACAGCCCCTTCTATGAAGGTGATAGGGAGTGGGGAGCTTGGAAGCACAAACAAAACGCAAAGAAAGGAGTTAGGGAGGTTCTCCCAGCAAGTAGAGTGCCCAGGACTACAGGGAGGGGTGTGACGACTCAGCTAAGGGCTAAATGGCAGGTGAATGAGAAGTGCCTCACATTTTTTGAGTTACAAGTTCCAACACAACACCAAGTTTCGGTCAGCATTTGGGACCTTCCATGTCCACGCCCCCTGATGATAAGCCTCACCTATTTTTAACGAAGGCTATTAAAAAGGGTGAAAAATGCACACCTATCTAATATTATGTTCTTGCAGTTTCCCATTACTAATGCACACACACCGCCAGAGAAATCCCAGATGTCCAAATATTTGTCTAAAATCACACATTTAAAAAAATGTGTAAGAACTGTCTCACATTCTATAACTGGTGTATTGCTTTTGAGTACATCATGAGAATAGAAAGGGGTGATCCAGGCTAGGATAAACTCTACCTAGAACATGTAGGGGCACATCCACCCTACTAAAAATGAGGAGTCCCTGTCATACTTACACAATGACTGTAATACATTTGAAGCTGACATTCTCTTGCCTAATGTATAATACTGGCAAACTCTGAAAGAAAATATTCAGTTGTTCAAATGAACAGGAGCTTAGTTCTCACTCATCCTCTGCCTGTGTTTAGTCATCACTCAAACCAACTAGGACTCCAGGCTGCAATCCAATGCATCCTGGGCTGGAGGAGAAAAAGTACTTTAACACCAAACACCTAGGTCATTTTAGGTTCTCAGCTTGTCGACAGCCTCCCACTCACGTCTCCTAGCACCGCAAAAGAAGAAAAACAAAATAATTGTTTGCTTTCATGATTCTAATTGGGTAGATGTCATTTCAACTTTTAGCTCAGTTTTTATCATTTTAGTTCACACAAAGACTTTGTATTGTGTTTTTGCTAAGATATGAGCTTGTGCATATAACTCATCTTTCTAAATGAGATTAGTTTAATGCCACATATAGAATATCGGCTATGTGCCATCACAGAATTAGATACAAGAAAAAGGCTGACAGGAAATAAAAGTAGACTTTGTTTCCAATATCAAGTATTTGTTTTTTCTTTATATTTGCATCCTAAGAAAATATTCATACACATCAGTTTTCCTCAGATCTCTTAGCTTGGTTTATGCTAGATTTATATTATACAACAGCTAAAATGTACTTCCAAAAATGTCAATTCCCATTCTTGTCTATACTGTAATCTCCCAAGAACATTTGCAACATCAGAGGAAAAGAAGGATGTTTAAATATAAAAGATTATTCTAAGAAATGAACATTATTAAGAATGGAAGTATTATTACTGGATTTGGAGGGAGCCAATGAGAGTAATCAGAATATATGGCCCCACCGCCATTTCTAGCCCCCCAGAGGGAGGGAACCAGCAGGGTGGAAAGACCCCATGTTCCCCAGGGTGGCCATGCATGTTAATGGCTCCACCAGGACAGGCTCCTTGGTGAGCCTTAAAGAGGTGGCAGGCTGGGTAAGTGCTCCCAGCCACCCCTCTGCAAGGCTCCTTCCATCTGGTCCAGCCTGTCTCTGAGGCAAAGCATACTTCAAAGGGACTGATTTGTCCTCCATCTCTCCTGCTTCCCCCACCTCTAGCAAAATAACATTCTCAGGGAGAAACACCAGAAGATGATGATGCCTGTTTTCCACACTTTCATTAATTTCCTTTATCATCAGGTTCATCAAGAATATGGTGGATGCAATCGTGAAGAGGATTATTTTTTTTTAGTTTGTTCTCTAATGTTTCATTGTTGGCATATAGAAAGGCTATGGACTTTTAGGAATAAACATAACAAAGAATGTAAAGGACCTATATAATATCACATGTAAGCTGTAATTGAAAAAAATTAAGTGTAAAACAATAAGAAAGAACAAATAAAAGGCATGTGTGCTATCATTCTCCTGTCCTACACCCATGGCAGAGATCACTCATCAAGCTCTTCTACGAAACCTGGACATGGCCTCAAAATCTTTCTCAGCAGGATGCTCCAGGCAACTTCTTCATATGTAACAGAAAACATGATTGGCCTCACACACTCAGCCCATTTACTGGGTCAGTGTTAAAAGATAACAAATCATTTGTGGGAAAAGCTGAAACTGAGACCCGAAACCGTGTCCCTGTTTCTCAGGCCGCTGACCCCCATCACATCACGGTGCTGTGCTCGTGCTAAACTGTCAAGCTTTAAAATTTTCCCAGCAAATATTCCACTTGGGTTTAAGTTCTCCAAAAAACAACTCACCATGTTTATGTCTTTAAACATGTTTAACAAGTAATGCATTCGCAGGGTTTAAAAATCAAGGCAATATAAAGCTCCCCCTGGAAGAGCCGTTCTCCTGCCGCGTCCCAACCTCTCCTCACTCTGCTTTTATTAGTTCCTTTTTTATCCTTCCAGGGCTTCTTCGCGGAAATACAAGTAAATCAAATATACATTCTCATTTTCTGCCCAGGTTATACACGACAAGTAAAATATTGCATACAAGTTTGGTAACTTGCTTTATTTATTTATTTATTCAGATTACCAATGTATTCTGGAAACATCTTCCTCATTTCTAAGCAGGTACAGAATCATGCCCCCCTTTGACTTTTAAGTCATTCCAACGAGACCCAATCTACAAGATGTTTTTTTCTTAAACCCTACTTGAGTCCTCTCTGAGATCTGATGCCAGGTTCCAAGGCTCCTGTTCCATGACGTCTCATGCCACTGAGAGGACTGCGCTAGTTTTTCATTCATGTTGACCCCTATGTGCCTCTGACTGTTTCCATAAACTACTTCCTTTAAAACATCCTCATTGAACAATTGTCATCTGGCTGATATTTGCTTAGTGACTCCAGGCTATTTAATTGTTGGACAGAAGTAGTGATTTCTTTTGAAGGTAAAGTCACTAAGTGGATATATTTATGAAGTTAAACATGATATATTTTATTTTTTATACATGTTTGAAGTGCAAGTCTATGGATATTCCATTTGAGGGCCAAGCTGACATGCTACTCTAACATTATATTCTACACCATGTAAATAGTTAACATCTAAGTGGCCTTCTGTACATTCTTCTCAGAATATAGGTGAAGTTTTCTATTACTCAGCAAATATGGCCAACACTATTTTAAAATAAACTTTATTTAAACATTAAAAATCTCCACTCTCTTGAGAAACACTTAAAGAGCACAGAGGCAAACAAAGTATCAATCATAGCGACACTGATGAGCATTCAGTATTTTGGAGTTTCCAAGTGGAGGCTTCAGAATTAATTTTAAGGACGAAGCCTGGTTTTTAGAAGATGGATATTGTACTTCTAAGATTAGTGTCAGTTGCACCACTAGAAAGCCTGAGGCTGGAACCTTAAAGAGCTCCTTCAAATCTGTGGCTGCCTAAGAACTGACCCACTGGATTGAGCTCTGATTGAATGTTTGCTCATACGCTCTCATCTATTGCATTGCATGAGCGCACCTAACCTATGCAAGTCAAGTGTGGAATCTTTGGTCCATGCAGCATCCTTGCACTTTCTGGTCTTTGTTCTCTCCTCTATAGGTACAAATCACTTGTGCTTTTCAGTTTTTTTTAATTTCCCTGATAGTAAAGAATGGCTTTTCCCTAGAAAGCCAGCATGGGAAAGTAAATGCTAGGAACATTACACAAATCAAAAAAACAGATTGACACGTACATATCTTCATCTCTTTCACAACACTTCTTTGGATGGCCAAGTTCATCAAACAAAGGCTAAGAAAACAAACTTTGAGCACAGTGTGGATGGTGACGAAGAATAGCAAGACTGCCCCTAGCCGGTTTGTTGAATGGTAAAGCGTCGGCCCACGTGTGGATGTTCTGTGTTCAATTCCTGGTCAGGGCACACAGGAGAAATGACCATCTTTCTCTCCCCCCTCCCTTTCCCTCTTCTCTCCCTCTTCCTCTCTTGCAGCCAGTGGCCCAATTGGTTTGAGCATTGCCCCAGGCCCTTAAGATATCTCTGTTGGTCAAGTCAGCCTCAGGCACTAAAAATAGCTTGGTTGCAAGCATTGCCCCATATGGGTGAAAAATTGGCCCCAGGTGGAAATTGCCGGGTGGATCCTGGTCAGGGTGCATATAGGAGTCTATCTAGCTCCCTTCCTCTCACTTGAAAAGTAAGAAAAGAAAAAAAAATAGCAAGACCATGTAGCTTAGATTATTGATGCCAGAGATGCGAGGCAGTTTGTTTTGGCCTCTCTTCTACCACTGCTCCCGGACAAAGACGACCTGGGACCCCTAGAAGTATTGCTGTATTTGCATCCTGCAGGATCCAGGACATAGCACAAACCTGCCAATCCAGCTGCTAGACAGAATGTTAGCCTGAACAGTATTAATTAGTCATGTATTTCTTCCTTATGTTACTGAGTACTTAATGATGTGAATATTGGGAGAGAGCCGAGTAATAGGTTACTGCTGAATGACCCATCTTGACTTTGAGAGTTGCTATTGTTTTCATTATCCTCAAGTGTTATCATAAGATTGTGAGTAAAGCCAATTTTCTTAATCATGCCCAAGCTCAAGTCTTTTTCACTAGAATAATATCATCAATGGGCAACACAAATCAGACAACTGAGATTTAGCTGAATTAATCACACTCAAAGATCATTTATGGCTGCAATAATCAGCATCTGATTTCATCTAATTAAAGAGCAAGATTATTTTCTAAATACTAAATTTTAGTGGACAATAAAGCATTCCTGATAAATGAGTTTCATAAAGCTACCATTTTTTTTTGCTCCCTCTTTAATAACCTGACTACTATGCACCACGTACAAACTTGTGTCAAGAACAGAAAATATAAGCATCTGTCACAAGAGTCATTAGCCAAGAAACATGCAAAGAAATTTTTCTGAATCTTCAGAAGCATTTTAAATATGAGGCCACCAATCTACCAAGAACATTGCTGGTGCTTTTATGTTTACATTCTTAAACACTTGGGGACAGAGACAAATCTTGCCTGATACTTTGTCACGAGAGTACTTAAATATTTCTCCCAATAAATTACAGTCATTCCCAAAGATGCAACTTCTCAAAGATGCTATGAAGCATTTTTAAAGGAATAGTTAGCAAGATCACAGGGAAACAGCAATCTGACCCAGCTGGCTTGAGCTTGGTCGATGATAACTTTCTTCATCTGAGACATATCGGTAGATATATCTATTTTGAGTGCACAAAGGATATTAAAAGAAACGTAAACTTTTTTTCACAATGGTGGTGAGTGTTCTCCATAGGAAACAAGATGGGGGAGGGGGATACAGGAAATGCTCCAAACAGGAGATAGGGAATGGAAACTAGAACTGAATGAAAGAAGAATGGGAACATGAATAGAAAGGAGTCAGAAAAGAAAGGTTTAAGGGTGGAAGGATGTTGCTGAGGTCAGTCTGACAAATAGTGTGTGCCCCTTCCACACTCCATGGGGGATGTGGAAGGTCAGGACCCCCAGTGCTTGACTGAGTGTCCTGTGAATGTCCCAACGCTCTTAATGTACAGCGACCCCGGCAGGGTCATTCAATACCTCAGCTTACTTGGTAACATTATTTTGGAAGGCAAAGGGAGAGGTTGTGGTAAGAAAAGGAGTGTCCAGTAGGATATTAGGGGATTCTGGGTTTCCTCTCCCTCTACAGAAGAAGTTCAGGCAAGGTCTCTTAACATTTGTCTTCAGCAGAATTAAATGTTTCACCTATTTCTGCCATTTACCATGAAAGAAGTACAATGGCAGAGTTTGCAAGTTGTTTCTGGGAACTTACAACTGTCTAGTCATTTATCTTAAGGTTAATTACTCACTTTGGGATGTGCAAACTTACATGTTCTAGAAACAACTAACCCCCTTGATTTTTCGAAGGACCCACTGTACAGCTTTATTAAGGCAAATGTCAGCCAAGGAAAGAGGGGCTGCCTATTGTTTTCTCTCTCCATAAATGCAAATATTACCCTAGCAGGAGTCTGGAGACCTGTTTATATTTCAACTACCAAAGGTGAAGGCTATTAACTGGTGAGACTGGGCTCCATTGTAAGGAACTCTGTATTGTCTCACGCTTATTCCCTGACCTATCAACCACACATCCACACATCCTTTGTATTCTGACTAGTTACTAAACGTGTATTTCTCAAACTTCCCAGATTTCTCTCTCACTCTCTCCCTTTCTCTCTCTCTAAAATCAATCAATAAATTAAATATTTAAAAATTTTAAGAAAAGTGACATCAGAGAAATGGCACTGTGAGGGGTGCTCCCGATATCTCCCTTTGAAATTTCACCAAATGCAACAACTAAAGACAGAAAAAATCTCAGAGGCATCTGAAATATACACACACCAGACAAAGGTATGATTGGGCAAAAAGGTGGCTGAATATGTAATCCATTCTGAAGGAAATAGGACGGGGAATGCAGTATTTTGCTTTCCTCACTGATCTGAGGAAGGGCCACTTTCATCTGGAACTGAGAAAAGCAGAGGATCTGGGGCAGAGAGATGAAGCTGGGGTAGGGTAGATGATCAAGCAGAGGAGAGAGTGCGCCAGCTCGTCCTGAGATCACAAACATGGGGTGAGCACAGGCAGCAGGCTCTGACAAAGGTTGCCAGTGTGGGGTGCCTGCAGCTTTGTGTGCTCCTGGGTCCGCGATCGTGGGTGGTGTGCAAATGGCTCCACCTGGTACCTCTGGCATGGGCACGCATGCTCCCAGCTAGAGGATATAGCCTGAGATTATCAGCGGTGGACATCCGCATGGACTGTAGCTAGCATCTTTGTGTGGTCCCAGCTCCCAGACCAACAGCACAGGAAGTACACAAGGGCCAGGATCCCTAGGCATGGACCTAACTGGGTGGGGCACCTCCACAAGCTGATACAGGTTTCAAAGCACATTCCTGCATTCCCAGCTCTGACTGAGATCACAGGCACTGTGCACCTAAGTGGGCAGAGGCAGACCTCCGTGTGCACTGCTGAAATTGTGGGCACACATGTGGCTTGCTGCAGGCTACCAAACAGGGCACAAGCGAGAAGCCTGTGGAGATTAGATCTGCAGAGCGCTGAGGTGTACTAGACATGACTGGGGGCCCTTAAAAAGGCGCCTGATCTGCAATCAGCTCCCATCCCGTGGCACACTGAGACATGCAAGACCTATTCACCTGCCCTTAGTAAAGCACTAGATGTGCAATCAGCTCCCAGCCCTGCCTGCTCTTGCTGGCAGCTCTGGTTGGCACAGCCTTACCCAGAACTGTGCTTTGAGAAGTCCTAGAGGAAGGACCTGGCTACTCTTAGAGACTCTTGCTCTGTAAGCATTGGCTGGGACGAACCTCACAGCTAAGTCCCCAGGCTGCTAGCTCAGGAGGGAGAGAGGTGGGGAGAGGGAACTGGAAAACTGAGACTCCCATTGTCAGAGCCTCCAAGCCCTAACAAGCCACGCTTACCAAGGGGACTAAGACCTAGCCTACATCATTGCCATAGTGACACAACAGTAATCCTCTGCTCAAGAGCCCCACAGGGGCAAAACCTGTAGTACAACGCCACCTGTTGAAAAAAGAGGAAAAAGCTACCTCTCAAAACCAGGAAAAAATTACATTTTTTATAATTTTTTTTCACTTTGGTCATTTTATCTTCTTTCCTTTTTATTCTTTCCTTTTCCTTTTGAACTCATTACCCATAGCTGTTACATTCTTTATTCTTTTTTTTTATGAGGGTTACATTTCAAAAGCTTTAACTTCCTTTTTTTTCTTCTTTTTTTTTCTTTTTCTCTCATTCAAGTGTCATTTATCAACAAATTATTTTATTTTGGATCCATATTCTTCTTTGTGGCACTCTGCATGTTTTTTACTTCATTTTTTATCTCTTTGTCATTCCCCCTCAGTTCCTGCTCCCTGTTCTCTGTAGTTTTTGTTCTACTTATCATAATAGAACTTTCATTTTTTTTCACTGTATCTTTCCAATTTGTATTTTATTTTTTTAATTATCTCTTTTCTTATAAATTTTTATTAATTTTAATCTGGTGACATCAATAAATCAGGGTACATACGTTCAAAGAACACATCTCCAGGTTATCTTGTCATTCACTTATGTTGCATACTCATCACCCAAAGTCAGATTGTCCTCCGTCACCTTCTATCTGGTTTTCTTAGTGCTCCTCCCCCTCCCCTTTCCCCTCTTTCTCCTTCTCCTCCACCCCTCCATAACCACCACACTCTTCTCCATTGGGTCTCATAGTCTTGTTTTTATGTCCCACCTATGTATGGAATAATGCAGTTCTTAGTTTTTTCTGATTTAGTTATTTCACTCCGCATAATGTTATCAAAATCCATCCACTTTGTTGTGAATTATCCGATGTCATCATTTCTTATGGCTCAGTAGTATCACATAGTGTATATGTACCACATCTTCTTTATCCAGTCATCTATTGAAGGGCTTTTTGGTTGTTTCCATGTCTTGGCCACTGTGAACAATGCTGCAATGAACATGGGGCTGCACGTGTCTTTATATATCAATGTTTCTGAGGTTTTGGGGTATATACCCAGTAGAAGGATTGCTGGGTCATAAGGTAGTTCTATTTCCAGTTTCTTGAGGAACCACCATACTTTCTTCCATAATGGTTGTACTTCTTTACATTCCCACCAACAGTGAATGAGGGCTCCTTCTTCTCCACAGCCTCTCCAACATTTGCTATTACCTGTCTTGTTGATAATAGCTAATCTAACAGGTGTGAGGTGGTATCTCATTGCAGTTTTGATTTGCATTTCTCTAATGACTAATAAAGATGAGCATCTTTTCATATATCTGTTGGCCATTTGTATTTCTTCTTGGAAGAAGTGCCTGTTCATGTCTCTTCCCATTTTTTTATTGGATTGTTTGTTTGTTGTTGAGTTTTATGAGTTCTTTGTATATTTTGGATATTAGGCCCTTATCTGAGCTGTTGTTTGAAAATATCATTTCCCATTTAGTTGGCTGTCTGTTTATTTTGTTATCAGTTTCTCTTGCTGAGCAAAAACTTTTTAGTCTGATGTAGTCCCATCCATTTATCTTTGCCTTCACTTCTCTTGCCTTTGGAGTCAAATTCATAAAATGCTCTTTAAAACCTAGGTCCATGAATTTAGTACCTATGTCTTCTTCTATGTACTTTATTGTTTCAGGTCTTATATTTAGGTCTTTGATCCATTTTGAATTAATTTTAGTACAAGGGGACAACTGTAGTCGAGTTTTATTCTTTTGCATGTGGCTTTCCAGTTTTCCCAGCACTATTTGTTGAAGAGGCTTTCTTTTCTCCATTGTGTGTTGTTGGCCTCTTTATTGAAAAATTATTTGACTGTATATATGTGGTTTTATTCCTGGACTTTCTATTCTGTTCCATTGGTCTGAGTGTCTACTTTTCTGCCAGTACCATGATGTTTTGATTGTCGTGGCTCTATAATATAATTTGAAGTCAGGTATTGTAATGCCCCCACTTCACTCTTTTTCCTTAGGATTGCTTTGGCTATTTGGGGTTTTTTATAGTTCCATATAAATCAGATGATTTTTTTTGTTCCATTTCTTTAAAAAATGTCATTGGAATTTTGATGGGAATTGCATTAAATTTGTATATTGCTTTGGGTAATATGGTCATTTTGATTATATTTCTTTTTCCTATCCAAGAACAAGGAATATTTTTCCATCTCATTGTATCTTTTTCGATTTCCCTCAACAATGCTTTGTAGTTTTCGTTATATAAGTCCTTTATATTCTTTGTTATGTTTATTCCTAGGTATTTTATTTTTTTCTGTTGCAACCATGAAGGAGATTATTTTTTTGAGTTTGTTTTCTAATGTTTCATTGTTGGCATATAAAAAGGCTATGGACTTTTGAATATTAATTTTGTACCCTGCAACCTTACTATATTGGTTTATTGTTTCTAGGAATCTTTTTGTGGAATCTTTGGGATTTTCGATGTATAGGATCATATCATCTGCAAAAAGTGAAACCTTTACTTTTTCTCTTCCAATATGAATGCCTTTTATTTCTTTATCTTGTCAGATTGCTCAGGCTAGAATTTCTAGCACCATGTTAAATAAGAGTGGAGAGAGTGCACAACCTGTCTTGTTCTTAATTTAAGGGGGAAAGTCCTCAGTTTTATGCCATTTAATAAGATGTTAGCTGATGTTAGGTTTATCATACATGGCCTTTATCGTGTTGAAATATTTTTCTTCTATACCCATTCTGTTGAGTGTTTTAAACATAGTGTTGTATTTTATCGAATGCCTTTCCTGCATCTATTCATAAGATCATGTGGTTTTTGTTCTTTGTTTTGTTGGTTTGGTGTATTACATTAACTGTTTTACATGTGTTGAACTCTCCTTGTGATTCTGGGATGAATCCCATTGATTATGATGTATTATTTTTAATATGTTGTCATATTCAATTTGCTAGCATTTTGTTTAGTATTTTTGCATCTGTTTTCATTAGAAATATTGGTCTAGTTTTCTTTTTTTGTGCCATCCTTGCCAGGTTTTGGTATGAGGGTTATGTTGACCTCATAAAATATGTTTGGAAGTATTGCTTCTTTTTCAATTTTTTGGAAAACTTTGAGTAGAATATCAACTAAGTCTTCTTTGAATGTTTGATAGAATTCACTAGTATAGCCATCTGGGCCTGGACTTTTATTTTTGGGGAGGTTTTTAATAATTTTTTTTTATATCCTCCATGCTAATTGGTCTGTTTAGGCTTTCTGCTTCTTCATGACTCAGTCTAGGAAGGTTGTATTGTTCTAGGAATTTATCCATTTCTTCTAGATTGTTTCCTTTCTTCGGCTGGTTTTGGGTTGTCTTTGTTCTTCTTTTTCTAGTTCCTTAAGGTGTGAAGTTAAGTGGTTTACTTGGGCTCTCTCTTAGTTGTTCATATAGGCCTGAATTAATATGAACTTCCCTCTTATTACTTTCTTTGCAGCATCCCAGATATTCTGATATGTTGTATTGTCATTTTCATTTGTCTGTATATATCTTTTGATCTCTGTGCTTATTTCTTCTTTGACTCACTCATTTTTTAAAAGTATGTTGTTTAGTTTCCACATTTTGGGGGGTTTCTTACACTCTTTTTGCAGTTAAATTTTAGTTTTAAGGCTTTATGATCAGAAAATATGCTTGGTACAATTTCAATTTTTCTGAATTTGCTGATGTTATTTTTGTGGCCCAACATATGGTCGATTCTTGAGAATGCTCCATGTACACTAGAGAAAAATGTGTACTCTGTCACTTTGAGATGAAATGTCCTATATATGTCTATCATATTCAATTGCTCTAGTGTTTCATTTAAGGCCAATATTTCTTTATTGATTTTCTGTTTTAATGAATGATCTAGAGCCGTCAGCAGTGTATTGAAGTCTCCAAGTATGATTGTATTTTTGTCAGTTTTTGTTTTCAGGTCAATCAGTAGCTGTCTTATATATTTTGGTGCTCTTTGGTTTGGTGCATATATATTAAGAATTGTTATGTCTTCTTGACTCAGTGTTCCCTTAATCATTATGAAGTGACTATTTTTGTCTCTGATTACCTTTGCTGTCTTGTAGTCAGAATTGTTAGATATGAGTATTGTTACACTTGCTTTTTTTTGGATGTTAATTACTTGAAGTATTGTTTTCCAGCCGTTCACTTTGAATTTGTTTTTATCCTTGTTGCTTAGATGTGTTTCTTGTAGGCAGCATATAGTTGGATTTTCTTTTTTAATCCATTCTGCTACTCTGTGTCTTTTTATTGGTGAGTTTAATCCATTTACATTTAGTGTAATTATTGACACTTGAGGGCTCCCTATTGCCATTTTATAAATTGCTTGCTGTTAGTTTTGTATTTTGTTTAATTCTTCTCTTTTGTTTTTCTATTATTTGTTTTTGTTTGGTTGTAATGCACACTTCTTTCCTCTGTTACTAACTTTTTTAAGTCATGTGCTTCTGTGGTAGTTTTTTCAGGGGTGGTTTTTCATTACCACTAAGTAATGAAAAGAGTTCCTACAATGTTCATTGTAGTGCACTATCTTATAAGTGCTTCTGCACTCCATCATCCTTTGTTACTGTTAATCTCTGTCCCCTCTCCCTTTTTTTTTGTTTTTGTTGTCATAGTTTAAATTTGGTTTTATTGTGTTCTTGGTGGAGCTTTTACTTGTGGTTTTGTTTTGTTTTGTTCTTTGTATCTGGTTGGAAATCTCCCTTTAGTATTTCCTGAAGTGGGGGTTTTCTGATGATAAATTCCCTCATCTTTTCTGTATTTGTTAATGTTTTTCTTTCTCCTTCTTATTTGAAGGATAGCTTTGATGGGTATAGTATTCTTGGCTTGAAGTTCCTCTCTTTCAGAACTTTAAATATTGGGGTCCAATCTCTTCTAGCTTGTAGATTTTCTGCTGAGAAATCTGATGATAATCTAATAGGCCTTCCTTTATATGTTGTATTCTTCTTTTCCCTGGCTGCCTTGAGAATTTTTTCTTTGTCATTGGTTTGTGCCAATTACATTATGATGTGCCTTAGAGTAGGTTTGTTGGGGTTAAGATAACTCAATGTTCTGTTTGCTTCTTGAATTTAAGGCTTTAGTTCTTTCCACAGGCTTGGGAATATCTCAAGTATTATTTGTTTGAATATGGTCTCCATTCCATTTTCTCTCTCTTCTCCTTCTGATATACCTATTATTTTATGTTAGTCTTTTTGATGAAGTCAGATAATTCCTGTAGGGCTTTCTCATTTTTTTTTAATTTTTCAGTCTCTCTCTTCTTCTCTTTGTTGTGCCTCAAGTTGCTTGTTTTCTATATCACTAATCCTATCTTCTAATCTAGCCTGTTCTATTAGCTAAGCTTGTTACCTCTTTTTTCAGTTCATGAATTGAGTTTTTCATCTCTGTTTGATTTGTTTTCATAGTTTCAATTTCCTTGGTAATATATTCTTTGTGTTCATTGAGTTCTTTTCTGAGCTCCCTAAATTGCCTTTCTGTGTTTTCTTCTATATCTCTGAGTATTTCTAGGATTTATATTTTAAATTCTCTGTCACTTAACTCCAAGGTTTCCAATCTACTAAATTTTTTTCCGTAGATTTTTCTTCATCTATCTGTGCTACATCTCTGTCTTTTGTATCCCTGATATTTGATTTTCTTTTCCTTAATGGCATCTTAGGGTAATTTTGTTAATAACACTAATGAGAATTAAGAAAGAATAAAAAGTAAAAAAGAATATAAATTTTTAAAAAATTTACTATTTCTTTTTTTCCTTTTTTCTCTTCCTCTTTGAGAAAATACCGTGAAAATTTGTGAATTATATTGTGCTAAATGTAACTAAAACTACCTATAATGGAGGGCCTGAGTTGGGGAGAAGTGACAAAGGGGCAAAAATGGAGGTAGAGCCCGACAAAATGCAAAAAAAGAAAAAACTTGGATCAAGAATAAAATGATTTGCTTTTAAATGATGGTTGACTGAGTGATATAATGAAAGGGATAAGAGGGAAACAAGAATAAGAAAAAGATACTATTGTATTAAGTGGAACAAAAACTAGATAGAATGGGGAGCCAGGGTTGGGGGGAATGCTAATGAGTTAAAATGCAAAGTAAAAAGCACCCAAAATGCCACAAAGAAAAAATTTGAGTCCCAAATAAAATAATTTGTTTGTGAGTGAGGATTGAATGAGAGGAAAAGTAAAGGAGAAAAGAAGAAACTAAAAAAAAGGGAGAAAAAAGAAAAGAAGAAAAAAGAAAAAAAAGAAAAGAGAGTTAAGGGTTTTGGAGTGTAACCTTCATAGAGAAAAAGGAAGAAAAGAAAAAAATAAAAAATGTAACACTTATGGGTAATGTAGTTCAAGATGAAGAGAAAAGCATGAGACAAGCAGAGAATAAAAGGACCAAAGTAAAAGAAAAAATAATAAAGAAGATGAAGTGAACAAAAAAAAAGTAGAAAAAATTATGAAGTCTGTGAATTTTTCTTGATTTTGAGAGGTTATCTTCTTCCTTATTCTTTCCTCTCCCTCTTTTTGGTCAGTGGCTCTCTGTACCCCAGGCTCTTCCCCTGTGGCATGCTTAGGTACAGATTTGCAGTTGATGAGTCTCTAAGGCGGAGTCATATACTAGGCTTCAGTCTTAGCATTTGCAGGCTCCAACAATGGGAGAGTCCATTTTCCCGGAGCATCTTTCCTAGTCTCTCCTTCCTGAATTAGCAGCCTGATGATCCAGCTATGAGGTTGAGGTTGCCGATGCCTCTGCCTGGAGAGTAATAGGCTCAAAGAGCTGGCAAATCCCCACTCTATCCCCACCTAGCACAGGGCTATGGGTAAGGCTCTGTCATTCAGAGCCACCAGCATAATCAGGCAGGACTGGGAGCCAATTGCTCTCAAGGTGGCTTTCTACGAGCCTCCAGGAGTGTCCAGTATGCCTCAGCACTCTGTGGGACCACTCTCCCCAGGCTTTTTGCACTTTGTAACCTGTTTTGGCTAGGAAGAAGATGCCCTAGTCACTGCTTGCAGAACAGGAGGTCTTAAAAGCTGCCAAGTCCCTCTTTTTAACATACAGCCCTGAGTATGTAACCTCTGCCAATCAAAGCCACCAGCTTAAGCAGGTAGGGGGGCATGTTGACTTCTGTTCAGTTTCCCAGGTATATCTAGTTAAATTTGCCTTAGCATTCCATGGGATTGTTTCCTGCAGGCTTCTTTCTTGTTAAAAAGCTTACAGCTTATCCTGTCTAACTTCTGCAGTGTTCTCTGAGGTTTGTTCTGTAGGAATGTGTTTTTCACCCTGTATCGGCTGACAGGAAATTGCCTCCACCCCTATGTGCATAACAAGAGGCATTAAAAAATATCACATCTCTTGTCTTAGATTGCTGGTCTGAGAGAGACCTTGTCAATTAGAGCCATGTAAGTCAGTTGGGGTGAGCAGACTGTGGATGAAGCTAATTTCAGCAATTGGATCCACAGATCTGCTCCATAGACAGACTGCAAGCTGCTTGCATGCCCTTCCCCCTAGCGCTTCCATATTTTTCCTTCCTCGGATTGTGCTTTGTTAGCCTGGCAGAGGTGCCCTTCCTGCCCAGAGCAGTTTGGGCATAAGGAAGTTCACTTTCATGTACTCCCCATGTGCTGTTGTTCAGGAAGCAGGGATTACACCAAGACTCTGGTCCCAGCCCATGCAGAGGCCTCTGACCCTACCCCTCTGTCCAGGAACATGGCCGCCCACTCCTGGGGTGCTAAGAGGAACCTCTCACACACTATCTGCACTCACCGACCAGGATATCGGGGTAATGGAGGCTGCCACTGGCCAGCCTTTGCCGGGATCCGGTGCTGGCATTAGCTCGCGTGGGCTGAATCACTGCAGGCACACTCTTTCTTCGGCTTGGATGCCTGTGCCCCAGCCCAGTTCCCTCCATGCTCCCAGCCTCCACTCTCTCTCAGTTCCAAGTGGAAAGCAGCCTTTGCTCAGGTTAGTGAGGAAGGCGGAGTGTTCCGTTCTCCATCTTATATCCTACAGGGTTTATTATATATTTAGTCAATTTTTCGCTTGATTGTACCTTCGTGTTCAGTGTGTGGGACTTCCAGATGCTCCAAGGATAGACTTTTCTGTCACTGATAGTAGAACTTGTTGAAATCTTGGGGAGAGGTATCGGGAGCGCTCCTCATGGCACCATTTCTCTAATGTCACTCTGTCTAATTATCTCTTATTAGTGTTATTAACAGTATCACTCTCAAATGCCAATAAAGACAAAGAAATCAAATAATATGGATACAAATGACAGAGATGTAGCTCAGTTAGATGATGAAAAATCTCCAGAAAAAAATTTTAATTGCTTGGAAACCTTGAAGTTAACTGACAGAGAATTAAAAATTAAAATCCTAAAAATAGGGAAATACAAGAAAGCATGTAAAGGCAATTGAGAGGGCTGAAAAAACAATTTAATGAACAAAAAGAATACTTCATCAAAGAAATTGAAACTATAAAAAGGAACCAAACAGAGATGAAAAACTCAATTCATGAACTGAAAAATGGGGTAACAAGCTTAGCTAATAGAACAGGCCAGATAGGGGAGAGAATTAGTGACATAGAAGATAGGGAACTAGAGATACTACAGAAAGAAGAGGAGACTCACAAATTTAAAAAAAATGAGAAAGCCCTACAGGAATTGTCTGACTCCATCGGAAATAGCAACATAAGAATAATGGATATATCAAAAAGAGAACAGAGAGAAAATGGAATGGAGAACATATTCAAACAAATAATCGATGAGAACTTCCCAAGCCTGTGGAAAGAATTAGAACCTCAAATCCAAGAAGCAAACTGAACGCCAAGAAACCTTAACCCAAACAGATCTACTCCAAGACACATTGTAATGAAATTATCACAAACCAATGACAAATAAAAAATCCTCAAGGCAGCCAGGGAAAAGAAGAATACAACATATAAAGGAAGGCACATTAGGCTATCATCAGATTTCTTATCAGAAACTCTACAAGCCAGAAGACAGTGCACCCCAATATTTAAAGTACTGAAAGAGAGGAACTTCCAGCCAAGAATACTATATCCATCAAAGCTATCCTTCAAATATGAAGGGGGAAAAAAAACATTCACAGATATAGAAAAGATGAGGAAATTTATCACCAGAAAACCCCCACTTCAGGAAATACTAAAAGGGGTTATCTGACCAGAAACAAACAACAAAACAAAACAAAATTATTTTTAAAAAAGCTCCAACAAGAGCACAATAAAGCAAGATTAATCTGTAACAACAAAAAAGGGGGTGAGAGGACAAAGATTAACAGTAGCAAAGGAGGATGGAGTGCGGAAACACTCATGAGATAATATACTACGGTGAATATGATATATATCTTTTTTATTACCTAATGGTAACCACCCCTGAAAAAACCCCTACACAAACACATGGCTTAAAAAAAGAAGAAACAGAGGAAAGAAGTATGCAATACAATCAAACAAAAACAAATGACAGAAAAACAAGAGATGAACCAAACAACATAAGAGCTATCAGAAAGCAATATATAAAATGGCAATAGGAAACCCTCAAGTGCCAATAATTACATTAAATGTAAATGGATTGAATTCACCAATAAAAAGACACAGAGTAGCAGAGTGGATCAAAAAAGAAAATCCAACTGTATGCTGCCTTCAAGAAACACATTTAAGCTACAAGGTTAAAAACAAATTCAAAGTGAAAGGTTGGAAAATGATTCTCCTAGCAAATAACATTCAAAGAAAAGCAGATGTAGCCATATTCATATCTAACAATGCTGACTACAAGACAACAAAGGTAATCAGAGACAAAGATGATCATTTCATAATGATAAAGGGTACATTGAATCAAGAAGACATAATATTTCTTAATATACAATGTGTCCATAAAGTCATGGTGCATTTTTGACCAGTCACAGGAAAGCAACAGAAGACGATAGAAATGTGAAATCTGCACCAAATAAAAGGAAAACTCTCCCAGTTTCATACCTATTCAGTGCAGTTTGATGTGGGCTCACACACAGAATTTTTAGGGCTCCTTAGGTAGCTATCCTGTATAGCCTCTACAGACTCATCACTGACTGATGACCTACCAGAACGGGGTTTCTCCACCAAACTGCCAGTGTCCTTCAACTGCTTGTACCACTGAGTAATGTTATTCCTATGTGGTGGTGCTTCATTATAAACACGCTGATATTCATGTTGCACTTTAGTCACGGATTCAAATTTAGTGAGCCACAGAACACACTGAACATTCCTCTGTACTGTCCACATCTCGACTGGCATGGCTGTGGGCTGCTCCGCTGTATTTTATCAGATGCCCTGATAAATGTAATACACAGTGTTACATCATCATCTGCACATGTGCATATGCTGCCACCTCATCCTACAGAAACTGGGAGCATTTTCCTTTTATTTGGTGCAGATTTCTCATTTCTGTCATCTTCTGTTGCTTTCCTGTGATTGGTCAAAAGTGAAACATGACTTTATGGACACACTGTATATGCACCAAACCAAGGAGCACCAAAGTATATAAGACATCTACTAACTGATCTAAAATAGAATCTGACAAAAATACAATCATACTTGGAGACCTCAATACACTGCTGATGACTCTAGATCACTCATCCAAACAGAAAATCAAGAAAGAAACATGAGCCTTAAATGAAACACTAGAACAACTGGATATAACAGACATCTACAGGACATTTCATTCCAAAACATCAGAATATACATTTTTCTCCAGTATACATGGAACATTTTCAAGAATTGACCATATGTTGGGCCACAAAACTAACGTCAACAAATTCAGAAAGATTGAAATTATACCAAGCATATTCTCTGACAACAAAGCTTTGAAACTAGAATTCAACTTCAAAAAAAAGTAAACAAACCCAGAAAAAGTGTGGAAATTAAACAGCATACTTCTAAAAAATGAGTGGGTCAAAGAAGAAATAGAAGCAGAAATCAAAAGATACATACAGACAGGTAAAAATGACAATACAACATATCAGAAACTCTGGATTCAGCAAAAGCAGTAATAAGAGGGAAGTTTATAGCACTACAGGCTTATATAAACAAACAAGAGAGAACCCAGGTAAACAACTTAACATCACATCTTAAAAACTGGGAAAAGAAAAACAAAGGCAACCCAAAACCAGCAGAAGAAAAGAAATAATAAAAATCAGAGCAGAAATAAATGAAATAGAGAACAAAAAAACTATAGAAAAAATTAATAAAACAAGGAGCTGGTTCTTTGAAAAGATTAACAAAATAACAAACCCTTGGCAAGATTCACTAAGGAAAAAAGAGAAAGGACTCATATAAACAAAATCCAAAATGAAAGAGAAATCATTACAGATATCATAGATATACAAAGAATTACCATAGAATACTATGAAAACTAGATGCCACTGAATTTAACAAACTAGAAAAATGGATAAATTTCTAGAACAGTACAATCTTCCTAGACTGAGTCATGAAGAAGTAGAAAGCCTAAATAGACCCATAAGAAGGGAGAAAATAGAACTATCAAAAACCTCTCAAAAAATAAAAATCCTGGGCCAGACAGCTATACTAGTGAATTCTATCGAACATTCAAAGAAGACTTGGTTCCTATTCTACTCAAAGTCTTCCAAAGACTTGAAGAAGAAGCAATACTTCCAGACACATTTTATGAGGCCAACATAACCCTCATACCAAAACCTGGCAAGAACGCTAAAAAAGAAAATGACAGACCAATATCTCTAATAAATACAGATGCTAAAATCCTAAACAAAATACTAGCAAATCAAATACAACACATTAAAAAAAAAATTCATCATGATCAAGTAGGATTCATCCCAGAATCACAAGGATGGTTCAACATACGTAAAACAGTTAACATAATAACATATCAACAAAACAAAGTACAAAAACCACATGATTCTATTAATAGATGCAGAAAGGGCATCTGATAAAATACAACACTACTTTATGTTTAAAACACTCAACAAAATGGTTATAGAACGAAAATATTTCAACACGATAAAGGCCATGTATGATAAACCTAACATCAGCTAACACCATGTTAAATAGAATAAAACTGAGGACTTTCCCCCTTAAATCAGGAACAAGACAGGGTTGTGCACTCTCTCCACTCTTATTTAACATGGTGCTAGAAGTTTTAGCCAGAGCAATCAGACAAGATAAAGAAATAAAAGGCATCCATACTGGAAGAGAAAAAGTAAAGGTTTCACTTTTTGCAGATGATATGATCCTATACATCGAAAACCCCAAAGACTCCACAAAAAGATTCCTAGAAACAATAAACCAATACAGTAAGGTTGCAGGGTACAAAATTAATATTCAAAAGTCCATAGCCTTTCTATATGCCAACAATGAAACATTAGAAAACAAAATAAGAAAAAATAATCTCCTTCACGGTTGCAACAACAACAAAATAAAATACCTAGGAATAAACATAACAAAGAATGTAAAGGACCTATATAATGAAAACTACAAAGCATTGTTAAGGGAAATCGAAAAGATACAATGAGATGGAAAAATATTCCTTGTTCTTGGATAGGAAAAAGAAATATAATCAAAATGACCATATTACCCAAAGCAATATACAAATTTAATGCAATTCCCATCAAAATTCCAATGACATTTTTTAAAGAAATGGAACAAAAAAAACATCTGATTTATATGGAACTATAAAAAACCCCAAATAGCCAAAGCAATCCTAAGGAAAAAGAGTGAAGTGGGGGCATTACAATACCTGACTTCAAATTATATTATAGAGCCACGACAATCAAAACATCATGGTACTGGCAGAAAAGTAGACACTCAGACCAATGGAACAGAATAGAAAGTCCAGGAATAAAACCACATATATACAGTCAAATAATTTTTCAATAAAGAGGCCAACAACACACAATGGAGAAAAGAAAGCCTCTTCAACAAATAGTGCTGGGAAAACTGGAAAGCCACATGCAAAAGAATAAAACTCGACTACAGTTGTCCCCTTGTACTAAAATTAATTCAAAATGGATCAAAGACCTAAATATAAGACCTGAAACAATAAAGTACATAGAAGAAGACATAGGTACTAAATTCATGGACCTAGGTTTTAAAGAGCATTTTATGAATTTGACTCCAAAGGCAAGAGAAGTGAAGGCAAAGATAAATGAATGGGACTACATCAGACTAAAAAGTTTTTGCTCAGCAAGAGAAACTGATAACAAAATAAACAGACAGCCAACTAAATGGGAAATGATATTTTCAAACAACAGCTCAGATAAGGGCCTAATATCCAAAATATACAAAGAACTCATAAAACTCAACAACAAACAAACAAACAATCCAATAAAAAAATGGGAAGAGGACATGAACAGACACTTCTCCCAGGAAGGAATACAAATGGCCAACAGATATATGAAAAGATGCTCATCTTCATTAGTAATTAGAGAAATGCAAATCAAAACTGCAATGAGATACCACCTCACACCTGTTAGATTAGCTATTATCAACAAGACAGGTAATAGCAAATGTTGGAGAGGCTGTGGAGAAAAAGGAACCCTCATTCACTGTTGGTGGGAATGTAAAGTAGTACAACCATTATGGAAGAAAGTATGGTGGTTCCTCAAGAAACTGAAAATAGAACTACCTTATGACCCAGCAATCCCTCTACTGAGTATATACCCCAAAACCTCAGAAACATTGATACATAAAGACACGTGCAGCCCCATGTTCATTGCAGCATTGTTCACAGTGGCCAAGACATGGAAACAACCAAAAAGCCCTTCAATAGATGACTGGATAAAGAAGATGTGGTATATATACACTACTGCTCAGCCATAAGAAATGATAACAGGATCATCTACAACAACATGGATGGACCTTGATAGCATTATACTGAGTGAAATATGTAAATCAGAAAAAACTAAAAACTATATGATTCCATACATAGGTGGGACACAAAATTGAGACTCATGGTCATGGACAAGAGTGTGGTGGTTATCAGGAGGAGGGGAAGGGAGACCTGGGAAAGGATGAAGGAGGGGAGGGGAGGGGCTTAAAGAAAACCAAATAAAAGGTGACAGAGGACAGTTTGACTTTGGGTGATGGGTATACAACATAATCAAATGTCAAAATGATCTGGAGATGTTTTCTCTAAATCTATGTACTCTAATTGTTCAATGTCACCTCGTTAAAATTAATTGTCTAAATTTTTTTTTTAATTTAAGAAGAAAGAAGTGTCAAGATGCTAAAGAACGAGTCAAAGGTTGCACCTTCTGCTGGTGGGCTCCTGCCCCGTCTGAAGCCATCCCAGCTTGGTGGATATGAGGACCTTTTCAATAGCTAACATTTATTAAGCATTTAACTGTGAACCCAACAGTATCTGAACACTGCATGTGAATTAACTCGTGTTTTTAACAGCTACTCTGAGAAGCAGTTATCCCAATTTTCCATTAAGGAAACTGACCTTTGCGAGGTTAAGTAGCCCAAAGCCTCCAGGGATGTCAGAATGTGAACTGTGGCTCCCAACTGTTCTTTCCTCTGGGACATCAAGCCTTTGTAGTCCTATCTTCTCTCTCTCTCTCTCTCTCTCTCTCTCTCTCTCTCTCTCTCTCTCTCTCACACTCACTCTCTTTAAGCCTGCTGATATATTTTTTAAGCCTCCAAATGCTTGGTTTTTTAAAAAAAATAGACAAATACATTTGAAAAAAAGAATACTTGACGAATATTAGTTTGGAAAGGGATAACTTATTTAAAAAATAGTTTAATGTGTTTTATTGGTGTCATCTTCTTCTAAATCCATAACTTTTTCCAAATGCTATTGAGTCCTTCGAGTATTTTGTGTTGCCTTTTACTTAAAAAAAATACCTTGTTATAAGAGGGAAAGGGGGTTGGGGAGGTAGAAGGAGGTAAAGGAGGGATAAATGGTGACGGAAGGAGACTTGACTTTGGTGAACACACAATACAATATACAGATGATGGAGTATAGAATTGAATACCTGAAACATACAATTGTACTAATCAATGTCACCCCAATAAATTCAATTTTAAAAATACAGGCCGGTTGGCTCAACGGTAGAGCGTCAGCCTGGCGTGCAGAAGTCCCAGGTTCGATTTCCGGCCAGGGCACATAGGAGAAGCGCCCATTTGCTTCTCCACCCCCCCACCTCCTCCTTCCTCTCTCTCTCTTCCCCTCCCGCAGCCAAGGCTCCATTGGAGCAAAGATGGCCCGGGCGCTGGGGATGGCTCCTTGGCCTCTGCCGCAGGTGCTAGAGTGGCTCTGGTCGTGGCAGAGCAATGCCCTGGAGGGGCAGAGCATCGCCCCCTGGTGGGCAGAGCGTCGCCCCTGGTGGGCGTGCCAGGTGGATCCCGGTCGGGCGCATGCGGGAGTCTGTCTGACTGTCTCTCCCTGTTTCCAGCTTCAGAAAAATACAAAAAAAAAATACAGATATTATATGGTCCTCTCCTTCCTATCACAGCCTGTGCAATCAACCATAACCCCAGAGATAACCGGAGTTAAGGGTTTGGAATGTGTGTGTGTGTGTGTGTGTGTGTGTGTGTGTGTGTGTGTGTGTTCACGTACATGGATATGCCTTTATGTATTTATTGTATTATATCTATGTACTAGATGTACTTAAATACACACACACACACACACACACACACACACACTTGTTTAACCTATAAGGGATAATACCCAATTTACATTGCTACAAATTGTCTTTTGTAAACAATGGGTCTCGAAGCCCTTCCAATGCCTGTGCCATGTATATATGTCCCTCTTCTAACAGAAGCAAAAAGTCAAATATCATCTTTTGCAAGGGCAGCCCTGCTCATCCTATATAAAATAGCACCACACCCACCTGTCATTCTTGTCTATACTTTGATTTTAGTCTCAGCTTTTATGAACTTCAGATATATATTTGTTTATTGTCTACCTCCCTCCACTAAAATATAGCCTTATAAGAAACAAGACTTTGTATTTTTCCTGTTGTAACCCCAGCCTTTAGAGTGGTGCTGGCCCATAAGAAGCACTCAGACATACTTTTTGAATAAGTGAATGTGGGATTATCCTTCAGAAAGACTTATCAGTTTACATAATCACAACAGTGCACGAGTGCCCACTGACCCACATCTTTGCTAGCACTGAATCTTTTAAGACTTCTAAATTTTTGTTCAGCCAGTGGATTATTTTCATCTATATTCCCTGAGAACTTCTTGAGTAAATTAAATGGTCTAATACTTTCCTGTTTGGCAACTGGGTTTTCTTCTGACTTAAATGTAGGAGGTCTTTATACAGCTCAATATATTGATTCCTTGTATCTTATGTGCTCAAATCACTTTATCCCATTCTGTCGCTAGTGTGTGGCTGGTTAGACACAGAAACTTTGGCCTCTCAGGGAGTCCCACTCCTGGGTAGAAACTGGAAGTTCTATTGACATAACATTGCCACACACTGGTTTGTTCTGGATAACCTGGGCCTTCCAGAACCATTAGATCAGCAACAGCCATTCACTGAACCCTGCCCTGAGTAAGGAAGATCTGAGTACAGTGTTGAATTTGCTGCTATTCAGCTTCCATCAAGTCAAGATAATAAGGAATATTGTTGGAGGACACGCTGCCCTTCCAGGCCTTTATCGATTTCTCCAGCCTGATTCTCTGAGAGCTGCGTTCTTGGCCTCAGCTCTCTTGGAGTCACACCGCTGACCTACACCTATCCCGCTCGCTGGCCATTCCTTCTGGAGAGGCACCGAGGAAAGCCCCTGGCCAGCTGGGTGCCAGCAGCTCACAAATCTGAACAATTTCTGTGTCCCCAGTTATTTGCTTGCCAAGATTCAATTGTGTTTTCTCTCAAATCTATATACTAGTTAATTTTGTTACAATAATTTAGAATTTGGTTAAATATTATATAAAGTGATCAAAATGTGGGTAAAAAGACATTAGTTGTTTCTGTGAAAATTGCTATCATACTATATTTATATTAGATGACTATAAAAAATTTGGCAAATTTCCAAAAAGTGCAGAAATTTAAAATATTTCATCACTCAGGTTGCATTATAAAGACAAGGCCTGGCTAATGATTTTCATGATCACCTGTGAACGGGTTCAGAACAAGCGCCCCAGGGTGTACCACTTTGGCACGTGAAATATTCTGACCTGAAGGCCATCAGGACCCTGTAGGCTCACAGGAAACTTGTACCTATCCCTTAAATAATATAAACTAGGAATCTAGCCCATAATAAGAGTTATCACCACGAATAACTTTTTATGTCCTACCCGTAGGACACGTCAAACCTCTAATTACGGAATATCCCCCTCTTCTTATCATTCTTTGAGCGACCTTCCTTCCCTTTGAAACTACATCGTCTTCTCATCCTTAACTCAGATGCCATATATACCTCACTTTAAGTTTCTGTCTCTGCACCTCTCAGGTATAGTTCCTATACACACTTATAGAATTAAATATGGTTGTTTTCTCTTGTTGATTTGTCTCAAGTCAATTTGATTATTAGACCAGCTGAAAGAACCTAGGAGGATACAGGAAAAAATTGACCTCTTAAAGTTAAATCCAAATTATAACACCTTTTTAAAAGGTTTTTCCTGGTCACCTTGGGACAAAGGTTCTTTTCCCTCTAAACTCCAAAGAGCCACTCTGTTCCTGCCCCCCAAACTTAAGCCTCATTGTGTTTATTTGCATGCATGTCTGCAAAAAGATTTTGAGGGGAAGGAACACATATCACTAAGGTACTCTGAAATGCCTACTGCACAGTAAGAGTTATACTAATGAATGAATAGTTAAATGTAGAATAGAATAAATTAAATATACATGATGAGAGTTTCATATGATTTAATTTAAAAAATAAAAAGACCTGACACAGACAATCTGGTCAGTAAAATGACCCATTACTTTTACATTTTCTTCTTTATTCATCATTCAAGCAAACTCCTAATCCAGGACTTGGTTGGGCATATTAAAAGTTTACTCAAAAGATAACAAGAATGATGTGAATTTTAAGTCATGCCAAGGGGTGCAAGGATAGCAGCATGGTTGGTCAGATATCTGCATAGAATTTGGATGGGTAAGAGAAGATATGCCTGTTTCTACCCAGATAATATACTGTTTACCTGAGGCTTTAGAACCATTTCTAAACACTCACACCTTTGGCCACGCCTTTTACGTCCATTAGCTCTCTGAAGACTGTCTCACAAGAGTCTGAAGGAGAACAAGGTAACGTTGACTTTGGTGCCTGAGAGACAGCACAACACAGCTGCAGACAGACAGCCTGGCACACGGCCAGCCAAGAAAATGAGACATCTGTGTGTGAGCCAAAGCAGCCCACTAACCTTGAGCTGAACAGATGAGCTTCTGACAGAGACCATTAAAAGGCTCAGACTCCCTAAGCAGAGGACGAACCTCACATTCAAGGGCAAGGGAGTGGCTCATGTCGTGTTCATCAGCCTGGCACACAGTAGTAATTAATAAAGTCACCTTTCTTAATTAGAGGACATAAGGGCAATAAAGTTTGTCAATTCTATCAGCTTCTATTGAGATGAGTACTACCTGACAGAAATATAATGCAAGCTACAAAGGGAATTTAAAATTTGCTAGTAGTCACATTAAAATGTTTAAAAGAAACAGGTAAAATTAATTGTATTAATATGTTAATAATAATGTTATATTTAACCCACTATATCTAAACTATTAACATTTCAATATGTAATCAATAATCTAAAAATTATCAACAAGGCATGTTACATGTATTTTTGCATAATAAGTCTTTGAAACCCACTCCTCAATTTGGATGAGTCACATTTTAAGTTCTCAGTAGGAACCTGCGGCTAGTGGTTGTAATATTGGACAGTGCGGATCTTAGATATTGAAAATACCTTGGTAGTAAATTAAGCAATTATATATAATGAGCAGTGGTGTCGGACAGTTTCCACGTGGAGTGAAGAAGGGAGGTGAGGGGAAAGTGGCAGCCTGCGCGGTGGCGAGCGGAGGAGCCTGCTTTACAGCACCATTCAGGACACGATACTATTTACACCGACGTTATTAACTGGTAATTACTGAACACTTTTTACCTTCCCCCCCTTCAACTCCCCACCCTTCACCTTTTCTTTTTTCTTTCATGGTTGCCATTGCCAACAATTCCGGAAAAACCTGCTCTTGCTCTCTAACAATGAAGCAATTCTACAGACACAACATCTCAAGCAGGTTCAAAGATCCTGCTGATGGGGGGGGGGGGGGACACTTTGCGGAAAAATCTTTCCATTTAACAAAATTTAAAATAGTGTTTCTACAAGGACGATTATTTCCCACATGTTTTATTTTCTCTAGGAAGTTTTGAACTGACACACATTTTCCAAAAGACTTGTAAAAGTTGTTATCCAGGGTTCCCACAAATTTCACCACAGACATCTTGAGGTCAAGCAGTAAAGCATGACTCTTACAAAGAAACCCTCTCCAGTCATGTTGCTGGGCATGCGCCACCATTTCTGCCCTGCAGCTTCACAAGATAAACTTCTTACAGTCTCACTCTGCTGTGGTTTATAACCTGCACTTACTACAGCGCTATGCATTTCAAAATCACTGTGGATCTTAACTGGCAAGTTATTATCTATTGGGACATCTGGAATTAGTAGAGAAGATACCACCTACAGCTTTTAAACTCTTTTTTTTAACCTCAACCCATAGTACAAATAATTTTTATATCATGAACCTGCACACACATATGCAAAATCCACAGAAATATACAGAAACTGAATCAAGAGAATCGTGAAACAATAGCTTACGATTGTTTTTGGGAAACAGAGTTCTCCCGATTGAATTCTGAAAAAAAAAAAATTTTAATTTTATTTATTGATTTTAGTGAGAGGAGTAAAGGGGAGAAAGAGAGAGAGAGGCAGGAACATAGCTGTTCTTGTATGTGCCCTGACTGGTGGTTAAACCAGCAGCCCCTGTGCTTCAGGATGATGCTCTAGTCTAACCAACTAAGTTATCCACCCAGGGCAATGAATGCATTCTGAAATTTTAATCCCAGATCTATTTCATTAAAAAATAAATAAAACAAACTTGTTGATACCCACTGTATTGATCACTGCTATTAATGGGTCACAACCCTGCCTGAAAAACACTGGCCTAAAGGTTGTAATTTCATTTCCCAAGTTGCTACCATGACGACTATCTGCAAGGCCTTCCACAATCCGGTTCATCTCCCTGTCTTATATGAGTTCCCACTTCTCCTAACACAGCTTTTAAAATAATGTAACAGCTTCCTTTTACTGGGTACCTACAATACCACAGTTTCTGTACTAGAGACTACATGTATAATACCGTTATTCTTAACAGCCCTGTGATGATGGTATTGATTTCTTCCCAATAGAAGATAAAGAAACTGAGGCTTAGGGAAGTGGATTAAGCAAGTAAGTGACTGAGCTAAAACTTGAGCTAAAATAGGTATAACTCCAGAACCCCTTCTCCTTCCACTGGAACACACTGGCCTCCAAGTGGGTGCCTCCTTACTGCCTTCCCGTCCCCCTGCCTGGAGCCCACCTGCACGTGTTGTTCCCCTACCTTGAAGGCCTTTTCAGCCTCTGCTTCTAGCAATTCACACTTGCCTACAAGTATTTCTGACCCCTGCTCAAACCTTGTTCGTTGTTTTTTCTGCAGGAAGCCACCTAGATGGCATTGGCCTGTGTTCTCCTCCCTTCTAACTCTGGGAGGAAATAAAGTTTAGAGGTTAGAGTTCGAGCACCTTCCTAGACTGCTAGTTCAGCTATTTAGTCGGGTGATGGTGTTAAACCTTCCTCTTCTTCCAATGGAGATAATGATTGCTCCTAAGCCATAAGGCTGTTGTTAGGATGTTAGTTAATAAACATAGAACAATTTGTACAGAAGTTGGTACCTAATTGGTGCTTAATAAACATTATTATTCAGTGGTACCACAATAAGATATCATTATACCCTGTCCTTCTCTAAATTATTTACTCAATAATATGTATCTCTGTTCTTTGACTAGAATGTAAGCTTTTCCTGGGCAGGACAGTATCCCATTTACATTGATGGCTGTGCCCCAGATTTACACAGTACCAAGCATGCCATATGCATTTAACAGATATCAGTTTAGGTACCACAATACTGGCCAATACCACATGAAGAACTGTATTTTTCTTTTAAGCAAAAGAACAGCCAGTGAGGACCTGGCCGTCTTCACATTTCTGCAGGTGAATGCTGGTTACCTTTGGAAGGGATTTTGTTTGGGAATACTCCCCAGGGTGGGTTTGGGTGCCACACATAGAAGTGCTCTAGGGGAGACCCGTGTTGCCCCTGCTGCTCTGTGCCTTGCTTCATGACTGAGCAGACATCAATTTCATGTGTTAGGCACTGACACTGGGATCTGCAAAAATGTACTTTTTTTTTTCAAAAACTCATGTTATTTTAGCTCTTGGGCCTTTATTTCCATTTAAGTTAATTCAGTCTCTTCAAATGTAAAGCTGTCATTCTAAACATGATTCTCTGTCACTTCCCTTTCTCTTCTTCACCAGGGTAGCCTAAGTTCCTAAGCCCAGCCAGGGCAAGAATGGGATGAAAAATGGGCCAACAAATTCTAGAGGTGTCTTCCAGACTCAAGCTTTTAACGGGACTGTGAGCACGGCTCTGTCTTCAGAGGTTTGTTTGTTATATGGGCCTCTGCAGAAAACAGTACATTTTAAATGTCGATGTAGCCCCTTTCTCTGTCCCTGAGTTTCTTTGTAGCCTCAACCAGTTTTATTCTTTCTGCAAACCCCCACCGCCACAATGAACCCCTTACTGTAAGGAAGTAAGCAAAGGCAAAGACGTCAGACTGGTTGGCTTTTGCCACTAGTCACACTAGCAGCACTTTTTTTCCTTGTATACAGAAACACAAAACAGCAGACACAGCAAAAGGCATAAAGAGAACTCTCACAGAAAAAAAGAAAAACACCCAAACATCTAAAGAAAAATCACATGTTTTACTGCATTTATTATATTTTCCAAGAAATGAAAGTATGTGATTCCTATCTGCCTGCAGGAAAAAACATTTCTCGTCCACTAGAAATACCCTTATTGATTTTTTTTTTTTTTTCTGAAGCTGGAAACGGGGAGAGACAGTCAGACAGACTCCCGCATGCGCCCGACCAGGATCCACCTGGCACGCCCACCAGGGGCGAAGCTCTGCCCACCAGGGGGCGATGCTCTGTCCCTCCAGGGCGTCACTCCTCCGCGACCAGAGCCACTCTAGCGCCCGGGGCAGAGGCCAAGGAGCCATCCCCAGCGCCCGGGCCATCTTTGCTCTAATGGAGCCTTGGCTGCGGGAGGGGAAGAGTGAGACAGAGAGGAAGGAGGGGGGGGGGGTGGAGAAGCAAATGGGCGCTTCTCCTATGTGCCCTGGCCAGGAATCGAACCCGGGTCCCCCGCATGCCAGGCCGACGCTTTACCGCTGAGCCAACCGGCCAGGGCCCCCTTATTGATTTTGATGGCACCGAAATACTAGGTGCCCTCCTAGAATTTCATCTACTAAATGTCCCCCACCCTTCACCAATTCCAATATTTTTTAAGTGTCATTTTTTTTTCTTGAAAGCCAACTTGATCTTCCATCATTCTATGTTTTCTCTTTAGGCATATCTTATATTGTTATTAAGTCATAATCTGTTGAATGGTTGTTTCCTGCCGGAGACTGGAGATTCATGAAAGCAGGAGCCATGCCCAACCTGCATTATTTCTCAGCACCTAACACAGTGCTGGCTCACAGCAGGTGTTCAGTAAACCCTTGCTGACCGAATGCCTAAGCATGATGTGCAGGAGAACAGACCCTTCAGGTAGTAACACATTCCATTTCTCACATTCTGAAAACCCACCAGTTTTATAGATACCATTAAAATTAAAGAGATAGGTTTTATAAATTATAAACAAAATAGAGTTGGTAAAAAAAAAACTTACAGAATCATTTTATTCTATCTTCAAAACCAAACTATGACACTTTTATTAATAACTGGGGGGGGGCAAGTGAGAAAATACTGTCACACAATTCATGTGCCTTGCCTTTCCACTATTTAATTTAGTGACTGGTTTCATTTTAATTTAGTGAATTTTTAAAATCTAAAATTACATGTATGTACTTCCTCCTGCTCTCCATTACTGTAGGCAACCATTTTGGCAGAAATGAAGGAGAAAAGAGCATCTGGGCCAGAATTCATTACTGCCAGGTGACAGGACTGGCACGGGTATTGCACTGATCAGGGACAATTGCCAAGCAGATAAGATTGATCTCTACTTTTCCCTGAAGTGAGGTTGATTTTGAACTAGAGCAGCATTTATCAAACTTTCGTGCAAAATGATTCGTGTGAGGATCTAGTCAGACAGCAGTTTCTGGATCTGCTAAATGTAGAGGGAGGCCCAAGAGGCTGCACTTCTAATCAGCTCACTTCTAATGTCTCGCTATTCATTCGAGGATCACCTTTAAGTAGCAAACAAGGACCTATAAATAAATGACAGGATTGGTTAGGGATTGACACGGGTCAGAGGGCAGTATGCCCTGAAACAAAGGATTTTCTTCGGTAGCAGTTAAAAGTGCCAAAAGTAACAAACATCTTTTAGTGCCTGGTGGGGCCGGAATCTGAAGGGGAACCAGCAAAGACCATATATTACCAGCAGAGGGCAGCAGAGGGCAGAGTAAATTGCACTATCTTATCCATAGGCTAACTTACCTGAAAGGCAATTCCAAAACTGCGTGGGTACGAGGGCAGTTGGGAAAGCAGGACACTGAGAATGTGTAGCATGGAGGAAGATATTCAGATGGGCCAGAATGGACTTACAGTGGGGAGCAGTATAGTAGCAGGAAAAAACACCCATCAGGGAGT
This sequence comes from Saccopteryx leptura, assembly GCF_036850995.1. Taxonomy (NCBI): domain Eukaryota; kingdom Metazoa; phylum Chordata; class Mammalia; order Chiroptera; family Emballonuridae; genus Saccopteryx; species Saccopteryx leptura. The sequence goes on along the minus strand of NC_089508.1, from coordinate 109,538,300 downwards.
CAGGAAACCCAATATCAGCTTCAGGCGTCAAAACTAATAAGGGGTGCCTTTGGGCCCACCACTCGTCACAATCAGCCATGATTCCCTCATCAACAAAATAGAAAGGCCTGGCCAGGCGGTGGTGCAGTGGATGGAGTGTTGGACTGGGATGCGGAGGACCCTAGTTTGAGACCCCAAAGTTGCCAGCTTGAGCGCAGGCTCATCTGGTTTGAGCAAAAGCTCACCAGCTTGGACCCAAGATCACTGGCTCAAGCAAGAGGTTACTCGGTCTGCTGAAGGCCCGCGGTCAAGGCACATATGAGAAAGCAATCAATGAACAACTAAGGTATCGCAAAAAAAAACTGATAATTGATGCTTCTCATCTCTCTCCGTTCCTGTCTGTCTGTCCCTATCGATCCCTCTCTGACTCTCTCTCTGTCTCTGTAAAAAAATTAAAAATTAAAAAAAATAAAATAGAAAGAAGTGCAAAGGGTGATCTCTGAAGGGTGTTCCTAACCTCACGTTCTGTGATCAGTGCTTCTTGTTCAGACTGAGGAAACTGGAAGGGTCCCTATCCTATAGGTGAAGAATGGGCTATCCAAGGGGAGATGGCTGCCTACCAGGAGGGGCCTAGCATGTCCTAATCTGTTGAATGGCACCTGGATGAGCAGTAAATAGATTTTGTCTGACAGTGAGATTATCCGTGGAGGTTTTGGAATTTATATTGTTTTTATTTTATTTTTAAAATCTGTTATCAAAGATGACATCCAAATTGATTAAAAATTCAAATAGGACCATAAGACTTATCACCAGCACAACAGTCCTTCATCTCTTTCTTCTTCCTCATCCTTTTCCCCAAAAGCAATGTCTTTGAACTCTCATACTGTTTCTTCTCCAAATATGTGTTTATATTTCCCAAAAATATGTGCAGTATAATCCTATTACTTGATTAAGTATCTATTGACTTTCTACTATGGTGGATTGGGATATTAATTCAATGACACTATCTCTTACCTTTCATTATTCTCCAAATATAATTTATCTTATTTTTATTATATCTATAGTCACTATTTCCATATTTTTATTATGGCATTCAGGTAATATATTATGACTATATTTAATTTTTTATGCAAGTTTCTGTTCATCCTAGAATTGTCCTTTGTTTTACTTTGACCATCTGACTAAATTCCCCACATTCTTTAGCTCTTCTGTAGAATGTCTCTTCACAAGGCAGTTTTCCACATATGAAGATATGTCAGATTATTCTCAGCTTCACATTTTTGTGTGTGTCGGACCCCATATTTCCTGAACCCAGCCCTTCTTCTGTTTTTCTCCTTGATGTAATGGCGCATACCGTCTGGTGTCAGTTCCCCCTGGTCATTGTCATCTCCTAGAGCACATTCCCTAGTAGATTTCTCAGCAGGAACTCATGGGACCAATACTTCCTAAATTTTGGCATGTAGTGACAGCGGGTCTGAACTCTTTGTATATGAAGGTGAGTTTGGTTAGATATAAACTCCTTAGCTTATATTTTCTATTTTTGAGTATCTTAATTATATAATCCCTTTGTTTTCCAGCATAATGCATTACTCTTAAACTGTGATGAAAATTGATTTTCTTTCCGTGCTACACGAATGTCTTTCAGACTGGATGGGCTGAAGACCTTTTCTTTCTCTTTTTAAAGTCCAATATGCTTACTAGACTGTGTCCCATTATTGTTTTTTGGTGTTAGTTTTCCCAAGTATTTTCCATTTTAATCTTCTCTTGAATTACAGATTTTAGTATTTGTTGTGCTCCATTTATGTAGCGTCCTTCTTTGGAAATTCCTATCAGATGTATATTAAATCTTCTTTGCTTATCCTTAAATTGATCGCTTTCTCTCAAAATCCCATTTTTCTCCTTCATTTCTTGCTGATTTTTAAAATGGTTCCTTTTTCATTCTTTTATTTTTCTGAAGCAATATTCATTGTATTTACTTGTTTTTGTTTTCTTTCTAGTTTTTTCATTTATGAATTTTTTTAATTTTTGCTTCTCGGCCTGACCTGTGGTGGCGCAGTGGATAAAGCGTTGACCTGGAAATGCTGAGGTCGCCGGTTCAAAACCCTGGGCTTGCCTGGTCAAGGCACATATGGGAGTTGATGCTTCCAGCTCCTCCCCCCCTTCTCTCTCTTTGTCTCTCCCTCTCCTCTCTAAAAAAAAAAAAAAATGAATAAATTTTTGCTTCTCCTTTGAGTTGTGTTGTCACTTATATCTTTTTTCTGCAATTATCTCATTTCTGAGTTTCTCTCATTCTGATTTCTGTTGTTCTTTCAGTTTCTATCAATGTTTTTATTTCTTTTGGCTTGTTTTGAAATATCAGTTTATAATTATCATCCATTTTGTGGGTATATTTTTCTGGGATTTTTATTGAATATTAATCTTAATAATATTATTATTCTCTTTTTTTATAACTTTATATTGATTTGCAATTCTTTTCTGTTTCTCCTTTTTTAATACTTTTATTACACCTTTATGAAAGAGGGTAAGTGGATAGTTTTCCTAGCTTCATAGTTCTAGATCCCCCCTTCATTGCTTTTGAAGAGATAAACATGCATGTCCTTTAGCTTTGTGAGATGTGCCTCCCCTGCCCTCCTCTCTTGTTTTCATCGGAACTTCTCATTCCTCCACCATTATTATTTCTATTCTCATTTTGGATTCTATTCGCAGTAGTGTCTTCTCAGTGCAGACCTTTGCCTCTGAAGAGAACTTTGGGTTTTAGTTTCTAGAGTTGGGAGAGCCCAGCTACCACAGATATTCTCCTATTAATTATCATCTCCAGCTCATCAGAAATTCAGCTCCAACTCAGGTGTGGAAACTCTAAACACTGTGGTCTTCTCACCATATCTCACTATGAGCCAGGAACACATGGTCCTTGTCCACACTGCTTGTAGCCTGACCCCTTCTCCCTCCATGACCTCTTGAGTATATGTCACTGTGAGAGGCTACATCTGAGAAGATTTAGGGAAAGTGGTAATAGCATGAATTAGGAATCTTCTTGAATCCCCTCCGCATAAAAAACTGATGGAGCAATTATTAACTTTGACTTTTTTAAGTTTTACCAGTATTTTTTCAAAAACTTGAAACACATTGGATCTATGGTTTTGGTTTTGCTATTACAGTAGTTCCTTCTCATATATACCTTGACCAGGCAAGCCCAGAGTTTCAAACAAGCGACCTCAGTGTTCCAGGTTGATGCTTTATCTACTGCGCCACCACAGGTCAGGCTAGTTTTGCTATTGTAGTAGCTCAGTTAGAGCACATCATTTTGAGGTGACCCCAGGCTTACATAATCCACTCTTTCACAGTTTGTATGTAGGATAAACACTGATACCCACAGAGTTATCAAAATGATATGGCGAGGTGATACAGAGGTTGAAACATGAAAGTGCCTATGATCTAACCTGATATTTAAAAAAATTACTTATGAACTATAAAATAATCTGCCATTGTTAGTTGTTTTAAATATAGATTTATGAAATATGTGAAAAAGCTATAATTTTATGTTTACTTGCATAGTTTTTGCCCAACTCACTATTTGTTATTCCCTCTTCGCCCCAGAATATAAGTTTCATAAGAGCAAATATTTTTATCTGGTTTGTTCAATGTCATATCCTCACTGCCTACTTCAGTGCCTGGCACATCATAAGCATTCAATAAGTACCGGATGAATGGATGAATTATTTATGTTAATTTTTCCTTAAAGCATGTTCTGCAAAGGATAAAACAAATAGGCGAATATTAAGTTATTAGCCCATTGCTGGATTGGGCCTGTGTCATATGCTCTGCCAACCCATTTCCTTCAGGATTTCAGTTTGCTTTGCATTCTTGCCTAAAAATAACACTGGCTCCCTTGATGTAAGGACTGGGCAACACCCAGCGTGCCAGAAACGGCTACTGCAGGACATGTGGCAGCATCGGCTGCAAGCCTCCATCCTCTTATATTTGGCAAATATAAGAAGCCTGAAACAAATGTGAATCATAGCTGGGCCCAAACAAGGAACAGCGCTGTCTTTCTCTCACTGGTGTGGATAGAAGTCAGGTGGTATGTTTTTAAGTAAATAGACTTGTGTTAATGGAGCAATCTGTCAAAATAAGCTGGCTGCGCAGAGGGGCTGGGAAGGTATAGCCCCGCTTTCCCTGTCCCCTGGGAGCTGTTTATCTGAGGATGACAAATGAGAGTGAGGCAGAGCCTAGGTAATGACATTCAAAGCAAGAAAAATAATAGTGCTCGGCTTAGGACGGGCTCATCTCAACTCAACTTGAGATGGGTTTTGTGTGTTTAGATAGCCAGCCCTCCACTGGCATTTCAAACATGCGGAGAAGGAGTAGACACAGGTGGAACCCTTGCCAGGGGGCTCTGGTTAGTGGATTTTGCAAGGACAGGGAGGTAAAATGAACAGATTGGTGAGCAAAAGTTTAGTCTCTATAGGCTTTCTCCCTCTTTACTAATGAAGAGGGGACAAAACCTGCAATCTGCTTCATCGCCACACAGAACTTGATAAATGAGTACATATTTACCTCATGAGGTATATAGGGCAGGGCGGGGGACGCAGAGGGGCGTGGCGGGAAGAAACTACCATGAAGACTCATGTTTTGGACTTTACTCACAATATTCACTGCTTGGAAAAAGACACAATGAAAGGCCAGGTGTAGGTTAACCCTTTTAGGTTGTGCCAGAACTTTGAATTCTTTGGAAAGAAGAAAAGGATTTAATGTAAACTACAAATGCTTTAATCAAGTGGCTTTCTTCACATACCATGAAAGCATTTTGAAACATTCAAGTAAAAAAAAATACCCTTATTTTCTGAAAATATAACCTCTTAAACACCAAGAACACTGCCAGACCAAGTCCCGTCAAGTAATAAGGCACAATAAGAAGCTTAAAAATGGGTGAGGATTAAGTTACATCTGGATAAATAAGCTCGTTTTTGTTGTTCAGGCCACAATCTCTAAATGAGCCTATCTCATGCATGGAAGGTGTCCCCTCGTTAAATTATACATTCGTATTCTCAGTGTAGGTCCCAATGGGACCCACAAATAAATACATCAACAGCGATAAATAATTCAGAGTTTGCTCACCTACTGTCCCCACTGACAGGGCCCTCCCGTCACTCCAACCAGGTGTTCCTGAGATGCCCTGGACACGTCTCACATGTGCAGAGGGAACTCTGCACCTGCTCCCTCAGCAAGCACGGGTACTCCCCCACTGAAGGCATCTTCTGAGAGAATATCATTTCCAAATTCCATTCTTGTCCTGGTGCTCCCCCCGTGCTCCCAAATCTGCGAACATACCAGCTGCCCAAAGATGCACATGCCCTTCAAGCCTCACAGGTCAGAGCCACGTGGGTTCTGCAGCACGAAGGTGAGAAGGTCCCCCAGGCCAACACACGTTTCACTTTGCTTCACAGCCCTGAAGCAGCCTGACTTGTGCTCCGCCCCCTCAAAATCTTCCTTGAAAACATCTTCAAATGCTTCTGACTTCTGCTTCTCTCTCTACCCATCTCAGATCAGACCAAGCCCTGGGAACGGACAAACACCTCTCCTCCATCACCCAGAGGGGCACAGATGTTCTGCTTCCAAGAGAAATTAAAGTCCCCATGCAAATGACCTCCTCGGGGGCCTTCTCTCCATTTGATACACATGCCAAGATAGAGTTGAGCCTTCACAAGAGTGTCTAATCCTGCCTCACCCTGTCTCTCAAACCTAGGCACCAGATCTTTGCAACTTTTCCTTCATAAAGCTTGATCCTGGCTTTTCCTTTCCTTCTCATCTGCCACCATCTTCATTCAAGCTTATCTCTTTGTTCCAGTCTTACTTCAGAAGTTCATTAATTGGAATCACTGCTCTGCTAAATTATCCTAAAAGCTGCTCCCACAACAATCATCCTTATATGCTGCCATGAACACATAAACTTTTCGCTGTAGTTTCTGACTTTCAATTGGCCATATGAAGCAGGTAAGTCAAAGTGGGGAGAACGGTAGCCTTGGAGTCAGTAACTAGGTTCAAATCTTAGCTCTGTGCTTGAATAACTTTTGTAACTTTGATTGCCTTTAGCCCAAATTTCATCATCTGTAAACTGTGATGTGAATCTGCGCCTCATAGGGCAATTGTAAGAAAAGATTTAACAATGAGTGTGAGTGGGTTTTTAATGTGAAAATACAAATGTGAAGAATAATATGAAAATTCAAACACTTCCCTTTGGAACTAAAGTCCTCCATTAGCTGGCTGCCACCACTCTTCGAATCTTTTCTTCGACTCCCATTGCCAGCCTTCTTACCTGGACTCATCCATCTGTTTTTTTCCCTTCAAACTTGTCTTTCACTTTCAGATAGTGTTAGTTGCTGTAATAGATAAACCAAAACGTCAGTGCCATAATATATGAGAAGTTTATTGCTTGCTCACTTAAAATCCAAAACAGGTGTTCCTACTTGGCATATGGTTCTCCTCCAAGTGATGATTCAAGTATTTAGGATTCTTCCATCTTATGGTCCCATCATCCTTAATATGTGTTTTCCAGGGTCACTCCAAAAGTAGGGTGGGCACAGAGAATCACACAAGGGAGATTACTATGGGCCACACCTGAAGGTGGCACCATATCAGAGCGAGTTACATAACAGCATTTGAGAAAACCCAGTGGAGTGTCCAGCAAGAAGAGGACACAGGTTTCGTGAACAGCCCGCTGCCCTGCAACACCACCCAAGACACACAACTAGAATATATTTTCCAGAATGTATTTCCAAGATGCATCCTTTAAATGCCAGCTCAAGCCTGCCTTCATTCATGAAGTCCTCTTGAAGCAATCTAGCTGATGATATCATTCTCTAAATTGAAACTCCTAGCACATATTGATAATACTACTCTTAGATTCATTAGCCTTCTTTTTGTTAAATCACAAAGGCTTATTAGTTCTCTTTCTTCTCAGACTATCTAAGACGTTAAAATTTGATAGCACCCTTCTTGGTGAAATACTTTCTTACATTATGGTCCGTGATCTCAGACCTTCTCAGGCTTCCTGTGAGCTCTATGGCTGACTCAGTTCTCCTTTCCATGGAATAACTGAGAACTCTCTTCTCAAAGAATGATTTTTCTGGCAAAAGTGGCTGGGAGGCTGACCTTGAACCTCAACTTCAAAGCCAGGAAGCACTGGCTAGGGAAAATGCCAACCCCAACCCAGAGATCTCTCAAAGGTCTTAAAGCCTCTTCAACTGTTCAGTCAAGTTGTATGACACTAACAATTTAGACATAAAACATAATAGGGTAGAATTTATACTTTTTTTGTACCTAATGACCTATGATAAGTAGATGGTAGTATTGACTAGAGAAATAATGAATCATAGGAGTACCATATTGAAGGCAGTAAGGTTGAGAATAGTAGAAGGTGTAAAACTGTCTTCACTTTTAGCGTCCATTAGTTGCACATAATGAGATTCATGCAATTAATTTTCTCCCTGCTATTCATTCATCTGCCCTTCATCATTTTGAAGAACACTGACAATCTATGACAGTGGTAGTCAACCTGGTCCCTACCGCCCACTAGTGGGCATTCCAGCTTTTATGGTGGGTGGTAGCGGAGCAACCAAAGTATAAATAAAAAGATAGATTTAACTATAGTAAGTTGTTTTATAAAGATTTATTCTGCCAAACTTAGCAAAAATCCGATATAAAGTACTTGGTAAGTAATTATATATTATTATATGCTTTAACTTGCTGTTACTCTGCTTTATAAATTTTATAAAGCAAAGTTACTTCCCTACTTTATTAATCACCATTACTGTGGAACTGGTGGGCGGTTAGAAAATTTTACTACTAACAGAGATACAAAAGTGGGCAGTAGGTATAAAAAGGTTGACTACCCCTGATCTATGAGATGAATATAGGTATAATTTGGAAATGGAGGAAAAATAGGAAACTGGATTTGTTGATTTTAGGAGAGAGGGAGGAAGAAGCATCAACTTGTAGCTGCTTCACTTTAGTTGTTCATTGATTACTTCTCATACATGCTTTGACCAGGCAAGCCAATGGTTTGAAACCGGCAACCTCAGCATTCCAGGTTGATGCTTTATCCACTGCACCACCATAGGTCAGGCAAGAAACTGGATTTAACAGTAATTTCTAATAGAAATTTAAAATATGAAAAAAAAAATTACCAGAATTCCAAAAATCCACCTGTGATTGTACAACAGCCTCCAAATTCCTCTCTCCTCCACCTTCAAACCTTCAGCTGCCTGGATCTCACTGGACAACCTGGGAGTCCCTACCCTGAAATTCTGGAGGAGCTGGAAGGGGTGGAGCCCTTTGCGCTCCCACTGCTGAGCAGCGTGGGGGTCCAGCCGGGGTCCTGCTCTCGCAGAGGAGTGGCTCAGCCCATCCTTTTCAACAGACACAAACGTCACTTCTCGTTCCGCTGCTGACAGCACGGAACCCTGTCAACTAAAGGCTCCTTCACATGTATTCATGCAGCTTGGCTCCGTCCCTGTTCACGCTTCCAAGCAGGCCCAAAGACAATTAAGTGATGATTCATTCTCCAGGAGCCTACTAAGGCGGGCTGCCGGCTGGGAGGGAAAACATCGCTTAGCGGTAGCTGATCTTTCCCTTTGGTCGAGGACCAAGTCAGACTAGGCATGGCTTTGAAGTTATTTCTGTCTCGGTGGATTAGAGGTATCAAAAGAAGCAGCTACACACAAAGCTTTTAACAAATATTTACAATCTTGCACTAAACAACCTCCACCGTACCTTAACCTTTACAGCCTTGTGAAATGCTTGCCAGCCTCCCTGCCAAACGCTTGTACTTGCCAGAATAGGAGAGGGCCGCAGCTCAAAGGAAATGAGGCACGTAGGTATCCACGTTCTTGGGGTGCAGGAGACGGGCTTCTTTATACGACCCCACCTGCAGAGGTGGCTCGGCTCCCAGTGAATCCTTCCCTGCAGGGGACGCCTCTCACCTGCGTGATGTTTCACTTCCTCCAGCTATGCTAAAGGCCGCAGCACAGGGTGGCCCCAAGCAGCACAGGAGAGACACAAACCACTGGACTAAACTGCCAAGGAGGTTACTATCCCTGTTTGTCCATGAGAAGATGACAATACTTTTCATTGTTGCTTCTAAATACTGTAGGGATTAGTTAAATCAGGGTCCCCAAACTGCGGTTTGTGGGCCACATGCGGCCCCTTGAGGCCATTTATCCGGCCCCACCACACTTCGGGAAGGGGCACCTCTTTCATTGGTGGTCAGTGAAAGGAGCACATTGACCATCTCATTAGCCAAAAGCAGGCCCATAGTTCCCATTCAAATACTGGTCAGTTTGTTGATTTAAATTTACTTGTTCTTTATTTTAAATATTGTATTTGTTCCCGTTTTTTTTGTTGTTGTTGTTGTTGTTTTTTTACTTTAAAAATAAGATATGTGCAGTGTGCATAGGGATTTGTTCATAGTTTTTTTTTTATAGTCGGGCCCTCCAACGGTCTGAGGGACAGTGAACTGGCCCCCTGTGTAAAAAGTTTGGGGACCCCTGAGTTAAATGGATGGTGCTGCTGTGCTTTTTTATTTTAAAAACTCTTGATTGTGAGCAGCACAAAGATCTCATGAGAAAAATAGAGAATAAAAGGATAAATGAATGAAGCTGGCAAGCAGGACACCATGTTGATGGGCAAGGAAGAGCAGTGGTCCAGCCCTTGGTTCCTCTCTGTCCCCACCCCCGAGGGCTCCACTGCCCAGGACCACCTAACCCTTCCCATGGAGTCAGACGCATGATCAGACCTCAACAAGGGCCTCTACAGAGAGATTGCCAAAGAAAGGCAGAACTTCAGAGGAGAGATGACAGCTTCTGACATACAACCATTGAGGTTTGTTTATGAAACCCTATGAGCTGGCACCCAGGGACCTCATAATGTACGGCGAGTCTGAATTGGCACAACTCAGGGAGAGAGATGATGATCCCATATTGAGGGCACCCAGAAAGGCTTTGTGTAGGAGCTAAGAGCTGAGGTAAAATCAATTTGTGCAAGGAGGTGTAGAAAGTATGCTCAGGGAGAAACAAAAAGACCGGACACGCTTAAAAATAAGAGTAGATGCTTGCCTCAGACTCGGCTCTGGTGCACAGAAAAGGGTGGGGAACCTGGTCAGGAGAGTGGGCTAGGCCAGAAACGGTGGGCCCAGTGCCAGTGTGAGGAATCTGACTGTTAGATTATAAAGTAATTGGAAGTTATTAAACACTCAATACGAAAGAATGACTTGATAAGATGGTTATTACTTCATGAAGATTAAATTTTGTTGAATGGCCAAGAAAATTCAATTGGCTCAGCAGTAGAGTGTCAGCCCAGCATGTAGAAATCCCAGGTTCAATTTCTGGCCAGGGCACACAGGAGAAGCACCCATCTGCTTCTCCACTCTTCCCCCTCTCCTTTCTCTCTATCTCTCTCTTCCCCACCAGCAGCCAAGGCTCCATTGGAGCAAAGTTGGCCCGGGTGCTGAGAATGGCTCCATGGCCTCTGCTTCAGGTGCTAGAATGGCTTCAATTGCAGCAGAGCAACACCCCAGAGGGGGTATTCCAGTCAGGCTCATGCAGGAATCTGTCTCTCTGCCTCCCTGCTTCTCACTTCAGAAAAATACAAAAAAAAAAGAAAATTCTTTTATTCCTTCCCATTCAAATATGATTAGTAACACAATATTATGTGTGTATGTATATATATATATATATATATATATATTCTTCTACATGCATATGTAAACAGGATCATGCTTGCATATTATCTTATAGTTATATATTAAATATCTTTCTATGGAAAAAGTATTCAGCTGCGATGTATAGTACTTTTTAATAGACAAATAGCATAACTTACAAGTGTTTGTACATTTAGAGTATTTCCAATATTTCAACGTTTAAAGTTAAACTTTTATAAGCATGCTATGAGTAATCATCTTTAAGACACATTTGTAGAAATCTAATTTCTAAGTCAAAAGATAAGTATATTTTAAAGGGTTTTGATAAGTATTGAGAAATCTTCTGGCAATGTTAGACCAATGTAATTTCTTTTCTAAAGTAAATAAAAGTGACCATTTTTCTGGACACTGGATACTATTATTGTATTTTATTATTTCTTCAATTAAATACTTTATAATACATCTTTTTCAAGTGATTTCTTCCTTTTTGAATTATGTCTTTTATCCAATTTAAATTTTGTATATTTGGGATTTTCCATTCATATGTTTAACCATTCTTATATATGCTGCAAACATAGATCTATAAATATATATATTTACACTTATTTATTATTTATATATATTAATTTTATTTAGAAAATAAAATTTAATGGGGTGACATTGATCGATAAGAGTACATAGCTTTCAGGTAAACACTTCTACAGCCCTTAAACTGTTGATTATGTTGTATACCCATCACTCAAAATCAAATCATTTTCCATCACCGTATATTTGTCTTACTTTACTCCCCTCTACCCACCCTTCCACAAACCCCTTCCCCACAATCACTTCACTTTTGTCTCAGTTGATATCCCATCTATTTGTGAAAGCATAGAGTTCTTACTTAGCTTTTTCTGATTTACTTATTTCATTCAGTATAATGTTCTCAAGGTCCACCCATGTTGTTATAAATGCCAATATATCATCATTTCTTATTCCATTGTATCTACGTACCACATCTTCTTTATCCAATCCTCTATCAAGGGACACTTTAGTTATTTCCATGTCTTGGCCATTGTGAATAATGTTGCGATGAATATGGGGGTGCATATGTCTTTGCATACCAATGTTTTCAAGTTTTGGGAGTAGATACCCAGTAACGGGATTGCTGGTTCATATGGTAATTCTAGTCTCAATTTTTTGAGGAACCACCATGCTTTCTTCCATAATTGCTATACCAGTTTACATTCCCATTAGCAGGAGATGAAGGTTCCTTTATCTACACAACCTCTCCAGAAATTGTTATTACCTGTCTTGTTGATAATAGCCAATCTAATAGTTGTGAGGAGGCATCTCATTGTAGTTTTGATTTGCATTTCTCTAACAACTAGTGAAAAGACTATACTTTCAGGGATCATTTCTACAGTTCATTAATAACTAGTGAAGATGAGCATTTTTTCATATATCTGTTGGCCATTTGTACGTCTACTTGGGAGAAGGTCCTCTCCCCGTTTTTAATTGGATTGTTTGCTACAATCTTCCTAGTTTGAGTCACAAAGACATGGAAAACTTAAATAGACCCATAAGCAAGGAGGAAATGCAAACAACTATCAAAAATTTCTCCAAAAATAAAAGTCCAAGACCAGATGGCTGCACTAATGAAGTCTACCAAATATTCGAAGGAGATTTGGTACCTATCTTTCTCAAAGTCTTCCAAAAATGTAGAAGAAAAAACAATACTCCCTAACATTTTTTATGAAGCCAAGATAACCCTGACACCAAAACCTAGCAAGGACAGTACAAAAAAGAAAACTACAGACCAATATCTTTAATGAATATAGATGAAAAATCCTAGAATACAACAATACATTAAAAAAATAATACATCATCATCAAGTGGGATTCATTCCAGGAGCACAAGGATGGTTCAACATACAGAAATCAATCATTGTGATACATCACACTAACAAAACGAAGAAGAAAAATCATATGATCCTATCAATAGATGCAGAAGAGGCATTCGATAAGATACATCCTTTTATCTTTAAAAGACTCAATAAATAAAATGGGTATAGAAGGAAAGTACCTCAACATAATAAAGGTCATATATGACAAACCATCAGCTAATATCATACTAAATGGTGAAAAAAATGAAGGCTTTTCCTCTAAAATTAGGATCAAGACAAGGCTTCCCACTCTCTCCACTCTTATTCAACATAGTTCTGGAAGGTTTAGCAAGAGCAATTAGGCAAGAGAAAGAAATAAAAGGCATCCATATCGGGAAAGAAGAAGTGAAGGTATCACTGTTTACAGATAACATGATACTGTATATAGAAAACCCCAAAGATTCTACCAAAAAACTATTAGTCAATAAACCAACACAGTAAAGTCACAGTATACAAAATCAATATACAAAAGTCTATTGCTTTCCTACATGCCAACAAGGCAACTTCAGAAAATGAACTCAAATAATTTCTTTTATAAGTGCAACAAAAAAATATATGGAACCATAAAAAAAACCCAAATAGCCAAAGTAATTTTGAGAAAAAAGAATGAAGCCAGAGTTATCACACTACCTGACTTCGAATTATGCTACAGAGCCACAATAATCAAAAGAGCATGGTATTCAAAGAAAAACAGACACACAGACTAATGGAATAGAATTGAGAGCCCAGAAATAAAACCACATATATGTAGACAAATAATCTTCAACAAAGGGGCCAAAAGCACACAATGGAGAGAAGAAAAAATCTTTAATAAATGATGCTGGAAAAATTAAAAAGCTACATGCAAAAGAATGAAACTTGACTACAGTTTGTCCCTGTGCACATAAATGAATCCAAAATGGATCAAAAACCTAAACATAAGATCTGAAACAGTAAATCACATAAAAGAAAACATAGGTACTAAACTCATGGGCCTTGGCTGAAGAGAACATTTCATGAATTTGATCCCAAAGGTAAGGGAAGTAAAGGCAAAAATAAATACATGGGACTATGTCAAACTAAAAAGCTTCTTCTACACAGCAAAAGAAACTGACAATGAAACAAAAAGGCAGCCAATCAAATGGGAGATATTTATAAAAACAGCTCTAATAATGGTTTAATATTCAAACTATACAAAGAATTCACAAAGCTCAGCAGCAACCATATTTTTAATATGTTTTATTTTCTCATTTTTGTACCAGTTTGATACAGAGTAGTTTATATTTGGACATGGTCAAATGTATCTACCTTTCTCTTTAATAATTTCTGGGGGGTCTTTGGTGGGGTTTTTTAGGGGGATCAAGTTCTAAATAAAATTTTTAAAAGAGAGAGAGAATATAGAAAGGGAAAAAAAGAAAATCTAGTACCCTCAGGATTAAATAAATATTCATCAATTTCTTTTATACTATTGCATGAATTTTTGCCATTTAAACTTCCTTAATCCATTTAGAATTTATTCTGGTATGTGGCAGCCAAGTAGTGTTTTGTCCCTATATGATTTGTAAGTAGCTATCTGGTTGTCCTAACACTATTTGGTAAAAATTCCATTCCTTTTCACTGTTTTCCCATATAATTACATACCAAATATTTATAGGTGAAAGGACCAGTTTGAAGATTTTCTATGTTTTTCTTTTAATCAGGATTTCATTCCTCAGCTAATACTGCAAATTTATTTTAATTTAATTAAGCTTTATAAAACCTTATAACTAGAAATTATGCTAGTCTCACATATTTATCTCTTAACATTTTTCAATATTTTGTGAAATTTTTCAACCATTTAAAAAGGCATATAGAATAGTAAAATGAATATCCATGTATCCACCATACATGGCAAAGCTTATTCCAAATATTTTATTTATTAGTTTTAGACAGAGAGAAAAGGAGAGAGAGAGAAAGTGAAACAGTACATTTTTTTCCACTTACATAAGCACTCATTGGTTGGCTCTTGTATGTGCCCTGACCAGAGATTAAACCCACAACCTTGGAACATCAGAATGATGCTCTAACCAACAGAGCTACCCAGCCAGGTAAGGCTCGTTTGAGTTTATTTATATCCTTATTATGTATGTCAGTATGTACACTTGCTTAACATTGGTGGTGTTCAATATTATGTTCGTGAAGTTTATGCTATTGATTTATGTAGATCTGGTCTTTCATTTTCATTACTTCCTAATCCATTGTATGAATGAAATATATCATTTAAATTATCCATTGTCTTGTAAGTAAACTTTTATATAGGTTGTTTATGTTTATTTTGTGTGTGTTTTTTTGTTTTGTTTTGCTGTGAACCTACTTGTCCCTGTTTGCGCATATATATATATATATATATATATATATATATATATATGAATTTCTCAGGGGTAGATACTTATGAGTAGAATGTATGAGTGAGGAATGGTCACGTCTTCAACTTTATACTAGGTATCGTTCCATTGCTCTTCGGATTGGTTGCACATTTACTTTGCTAAACTAACAGTGTGTAAGAGTTTCCACTGCTCCACAACCTCACCACATTTTAGTGTTTTCAACTTTTACCAATCTGATCAATTTATTATTCTAAGTCAACTTTAGAACAGTGTTGTCAAGTTCTAACAGAATTTGTAACTTTATATATTTATTTGAAAAAATAGTCCTTATATATAATATTAATATGAACTCTCCCATCTCAAAACATGGTTTTTCTTACTGATATTTTCTTTTACCTCTTTGTAAAGTTTTGCATATTTTATAGTCTTGAACATTGCTTAAATTATTCATATGCTTTGCATATTTGTTGCTATTGTAAATTTTTTTTCAAAATTTGATTTTTTAAAGCCAAAAATTTACTTTATTCTTTTATTGACTTCAAATTTAATTAAGGCTGTGTCCCCAAAGGACGGAAAATATGTTAAAAACAAATAGCTGAGCACGTCCATAGCATTATCTAAAATGTCAAATGAAAGGTCAGCACTGAAATTAAACTTCAGTACCATTATAAACACCGCTGGTCCCCTTCATTCAATCTGTCCCACTCTCCAGAAGCCCTATTTTTCTTTAAAAAAAATTTTTAATGGCTTCTTCTTCCTACCAGCTGCTAATATTAGGTGGTCCAGAACTCATCACATGAGTAGACCCAGGGTATGCAATTCCTCTGGGAGCCCTGTATCCCTGGCACTTTGCATTCCCTTGCAACGCCTCCCAAGTTTTGCTAGCAGTTGAAAGGACAGTGTGCAACCTTTAGCTTTAACTATATATTCAAAACACAAGAACACAAGAGAGGGCAGGAGTAAAAATAGGGGCTCCTGCCTCAATGTTTCACTCTTCCTCTCAGAACATCCTCCCCTCAGAAGTAGAAATTATCAAGCCCCTATTATGGTCCAAAGACTAGGTTTCGTGCTGTTAAAAGTAAGGAAGAGAATAAGAGCCAAAGACATGGTTTCTTAAGTATTCTTTTTTTTTTTTTTTTTTTTACTACTCTGAGCTGCATCCAATTATAAATAAATAGATGATTGATAGATACCTAGATAGCTATCCAATACATAGATGGACCATAAATAGATGACAGGTAAACAGACGATAGATAGGTGACAGATTAGATAGAGATAGAAAAATTATTTGTGGTACTTCAGTTTCTGTGTCACTCTGTAAACTGGAATAATGTAAAATACTCTTTTAATACCACACCTGGATAGAGGATCTAATTTATGCCACTGTGTCTCAACAGTGACAGCCAGGTGTAAAGGATACTGTTGCTTCCCTTTGGGCTCTGAGAGTGCCCCTCCTTTAATCAGCACTCACTGCCCCCAGCTGTGGGCTGTTCTGGACCACCCAGCACTTGCTTCTCCAACGATATGTTGAGTTTCCTGCTCTATTTAAACAATCTCTGGTGTGAAGCAGTAACTGACCTGCTTTTCAGAACTTTAAAAGGAGTAGAAAAAAAGTCCTGAATCGGCCCTGGCCCGTTGGCTCAGTGGTAGAGCGTCAGCCTGGCATGCAGAAGTCCCAGGTTTGATTCCCGGCCAGGGCACACAGGAGAAGCGCCCATCTGCTTCTCCACCCCTCCCCCTCTCCTTCCTCTCTGTCTCTCCCTTCCCCTCCCGCAGCCAAGGCTCCATTGGAGCAAAGATGGCCCGGGCGCTGGGGATGGCTCCTTGGCCTCTGCCCCAGGCGCTAGAGTGGCTCTGGTCGTGACAGAGTGATGCCCCTGAGGGGCAGAGCATCGCCCCCTGGTGGGCAGAGCGGACCCCCTGGTGGGCGTGCCGGGTGGATCCCGGTTGGGCGCATGCGGGAGTCTGTCTGTCTCTCCCCGTTTCCAGCTTCAGAAAAATACAAAAAAAAAAAAAAGTCCTGAATCCTTTGTACCTGAGGTTAATTTTACCTGCGTTAAAAATACATACATTCTTCCCTCCAGCCCATTATTTTAGAATGACACTTGGAGTCACATGTATTGTGAGAGAGATTGTTCTGTTCATTGGTCTTGCATTACAGTGTACATCGTTAAAGACCCAAATACAAAAGATTTATACACAGTCTTGAAGATTAAGAGCAAATTGCAAGCTATTTTGATTCTTCAGAGGGAATTAATAGTATCACATTGCTTAATCTTTTGTAGAGGATTTACAAAGTAGTTTCATAAATGTGATCTCCTTTAATTCCCACAACAGTCCAGTCGGGTAGGCTGAGGAGGTAATATTATTCCCATCAGCTCCATAGATCCTGGAGCTAGATGGGACTTGAAGACTCATCTGCAGATAAGAAAAAAGGTTCAGAGCAGCTGAGCTGACACAACTGGCAGAGATGGGACTAGGGAACCTAGTTCTGACACCTTCTACCGCAGCACGGTGCTTCACCTAGCGCAAGGAAGGAAGGCTAAAGAGTGGTCATTTACTCTGTAGATGGCCACAGGGGAAGGAAGGAGAGGGAGGGGCACAGAACCCCTCACACCTCCTGTGGTTCGTGTGCCGATGTTGCAGGTGACAAAGAAGTGGAAAGCCCTTCATTCAGCTTTTCCAGCTCTAAGGCGATGCTGGCTCCCAGTCAGTGAACCCCACTGGCTTTCTCAGGGGATGTTTAGGTCTGGAATTTCAACATCGCTGAGGAAAAGAAAAAAAAGGCCATCTCTAAGGCCGACTGTAATGCAGAAAGCCCAAACTTAGTTAAAAATCTTGAGCTCCGTTAGAACAAATTCCACAGACAATGGAATAAAATTGAACATTTTCCTCCAGAACCAAAGCCTTGGACTAGTTCCAGGATAAAGATTACCTACCAGCCCCTGACCCTACAACTAACTAACCCTTGTGTAAGCCCACTGGTGCACTTACACGGTGACAACTAAGCTAGGAAGGGAATAAAGGACCATTTGTTTTTCAGAAGGCCTCTGTGTCTACCTTCCTATAGAACAGCTGCCGAGATACAAAGGTGAGACCAGCTGCCTAAAGTTTGCACTGCAGTCTCCTTCCCCTCGTGAGGTGGGCAGTGTGTGTGGCCACCTAACTAAGTCCTTTACTTGGCAAGCCACCAGGCATTTGGGACAGATAACCGGGTCACCACGCCCCCGTGACATCAACGCTGTTCAGACACCGGAGCGACTAAAACAGGAATTTGATCTAAAGATTGGTTTGAGAGAGAACCACGCTCAGACTGGAAGGCTGAGCCCTGAAAAAGATCTGTCTCACCAGCTGGCCAAAATAAATACATGCAAAAATAAAAGAAAGGGGAGGAAAAGCAGATTATGAATAGCTTTTCCAGACATGCAATTCTAAACCCGTCTAGATATGTACTTTAGAAAAGAAGAAGTGCCGTAGTTTTCTAAACTATTCCATCTTTGGAAACATTATTTTATTTTAAATTCACTTTAATTTAAAAAATACAGAGTAAGATAAAGGAACTTATATGCATTTATATAAAGTCTATTATTCTGAACAGTAAAGCACAGTAATGTGAGACTGAAATGTATGTCAGTCGATTATTTCCAACTAAACCATACATGACGACCTTCCATATCCTGGCCGTGAAAACTGACTTTTCACTGTGAATTACTTAAATCCACGTTCACATTTTAAATTCTGTTTCCTCTTTAAAGCTCAAATCCCCCAATATTAAGTTCATTGATTTCAACAAATACACATCAGATGCCTACTACGTGCTGCGCAATCCTTTATTAATTCAGGACTCCGTGGTTTTTATGCTAAGGAGAGGAAGAAAAGAAAGTATGTGAAATTATCCTTGGGGAAGTAAAGCTTATAAGAGAACTGACTGCTTACAACACTAATGTTCACATTACTTAGAAAGGTGCATATCAAATCTGAAGACATCTTAATACTTTTATTAAAAAGGGGTGTGTATTATTTTGTTTCTACTCATAATGAACATGATAATCTTATTGTATTTTGAAATGGTAGCATAGATTGTTTTTAATACAGTGTGTCCGTAAAGTCATGGTGCACTTTTGACCGGCCACAGAAAAGCAACAAAAGATGATAGAAATGTGAAATCTCACCAAATAACAGAAAAACCCTCCCAGTTTCTGTAGGATGAGGTGGCAGCATGTGTGCTTGCACAGATGATGACGTAACACCGTATATACAGCGGAGCAGCCCATGGCCATGCCAGTCGAGATGTGGACGGTACAGAGGAAAGTTCAGTGTGTTCTTTGGCTCGCTAAATTCGAATCTGTGACCAAAGTGCAATGTGAATATCGGTGCATTTATAACGAAGCACCACCACATAGGAATAACATTACTCGGTGGGATAAGCAGTTGAAGGAAATTGGCAGTTTGGTGGAGAAACCCCATTCTGGTAGGCCATCAGTCAGTGACAAGTCTGTAGAGGCTATACAGGATAGCTACCTAAGGAGCCCTAAAAAAAATCTATGTGTGAGCCCACATCGAACTGCACTGAATAGGTATGGAACTGGGAGAGTTTTCCTTTTCTTTGATGCAGATTTCACATTTCTATCGTCTTTTGTTGCTTTCCTGTGAACTGTCAAAAGTGCATGCACCATGACTTTATGGACACACTGTACAATGGCCTCAAAGACATCAATGAAACAAAATTATCAGGAATAATATATGAATTACTATGTGCTAGAAGTTTAATAGCAGTGGTATAATTAATAAGTAGACCATTTAAAAATAAAGTCTTCAACAGCGAAGAAATAATTCATCTAAATGCTGTAGTATTATGTAAAATGCAAAAAGATATAATGAATTGCTATATTCCCCTGTTCTAATACTTTTCGGTCTAAGTGAGCAGAATGTTTACAACCATTCATATTCTAAATAGCTTTCTAATGACACTGTTCTTCTTTGGTTAAATTTTGTCAAACAAAACATCCCAGAGAAATGAAAAACAATACAGTAATGAACAAGACATATAAAGCTCCCAGACTCCTATAGCCTTGCTGATATACTCATCCTTTACTGAACACACTTTCAAAGCAGCCATTCTGACCTTTCTAATGAGCATCTTTTGAGACTCACAATTGTCAATAAAAGGAAAGAGATCTTATTAACTAAAAAAGTTCATCTCCCACTAAGCCTCACACATTAAATACTGCATAATCTGTTCCTGGGGAGCTAAAAGATCAATATTCTAAGTATGGTAATCTCAAATAAGCCTCATTGAATGTTTTTATATTTGGAAAATAATGACATATGTTGAACTCTAAATTATGAATAAACATCTTAATACGCAGCACATAAACACTTCTTATTTTTGACAATTTAAAAACTGTTAATGAGACCTCTGCTGCCTGACCTATTTACACATGAGTTATCCTGTATATGAAATTCAAAGAGAAGACATTTTTATTGGGTATCACATAATATAACTCATTTTCCATATCAAAACATATTTACTCTTCTCCATTACAAATTGAGATAGAGTGGAAAAGTACTCAGAAACATCCATCTTTATATAACCCATTCAGGTTACTGCTGAATACCAAATTTCTGTAGCAAATTAGTTAAGAAAATCTTGTTTTGAAATTCTCAAATCAAAGAAATATGGATTATAGGGGATTAATATTAAAAAGAACTTTTTAAAAACAAATCCACTCATGTTGTAGTGATGTTGCGTCTGCATTCTTAATATGTTTAATTGTGTCTTAATATTGCTTACCCAAATCACTGACATCAGGCTTCGTGGTAAAGCTCAGATTCATTATGCTTCTTTAATAGTGTCTAGCACAACATGGTGCCCATTTAATAAGAAACTGTGTTGGTGGTAACAGACCCCCAGCAGAACTCCCAGTTACCCCAAGGATATCTTGTAAAAAAAAAAAAAATGTTAACCTTATAATCACCAACAACAAAGATTCTTGCACTGACTCGAAACTATTTCTAAGCACTTTTTTTTCAGTGAAATAGGTAACTTCTGAGTAATATCGTGCTTCTCAAACTTGACTGCAGATAAAGCACCTGCAGATTCTGACTCTAATTGTGATTATGGGTGAAGCTGAGATTCTATATCCAACATGTTCCCAAGCGAGGCCAGCAGCACTGCTGGTCCAGGAATCACACTTTGTGGAGCCAGAGAAGAGAACTAGGAAGTCAGTAAAAAGCTTCAGCTCCCTCCTGGGCTGTTTCTTGGAGTTTGATAAGTTTTACTATAAAGAGGCTCATCCCAAACACTACCTGTAAGGTATTTTTCTTCACTGAGAAGGAAGGAAGGGGCCAGAGCCATGAAGTGTGGAATAGTAAAAGGCTTTATTGAGTACAGAGCACACATCCTGCCCGGCGAGGTTCCCTGGCCCCGAGGAAAGATGGAGGCCAGGGAAGTCGCAAGGGGTGACCCGTGTGAGAGATATTTAAAGGGGTCCTCTAGAGAAGTTGGGCTAATATGACATAGTGAAATTTCACTGGCTGGCAGATGGTCGCTGTTTTCCAAAGGGCTCCAGGGAAGTTTCTTTTGGCGCGCTTGGTTGTGGGCGGTCCTAGCCAAAGTTTGCAGGTCTGAGTTCCCCACGTGACCATCCCCCATTATCCACCGACCTTACATTCTGACCTTTTGTGTTAAATAGAAAAGGGGCGTCATTTATTCGTCTGGCTACTTCCTGCTGATTAGGGGCATCGTGGGGAGGGGGAGATTGGAAGGTGGTGGTTTTGAGGGGTGTCAGGAGGAACATCTGTGTGGCTGTAAGTTGAGAAACTTCGCGGATGCGGTCCTGTAAGGATTTTTTAAAAAAGAGGAGTAATAGGGGGATTTGTAGGGTCCAGCCTTTTGGTGAGCTGGAGATGGATGGAGTCCAGTGGTTCTGACTGCCAGTGGTCCTGTATGGAGGCAAGCTTAAGGCAAAACTGCATGTCAGGAGTGGCATAAAAAGGGGAAAGGAAGGAGTCCCATCCATTCCATAACCGAGACCCATGAGGGAATTAGAGGTCCAGAGTGTGATGGCAAAACAGAGAAGGTAGCCCCCGTGTCCACAAGAAATGAGATGGACTTACCTACTTGTTGCAGCATATCCTGGGTTCTCCGAGTCCAGGCCGTGTCCTAGGAGTTCAAGCAATGCACCCACCTGGCTGGATTGGCCTTCCCATTCGGGCGGCTTGTCCTCCACGTAGAGGCGCTGAGGAAAAACCTGTTGCCCAAAGGGGCAATCACTCTGCCAGTGACTGGGCTGTTTGCAGTCAAGGCAGGGCTCAGTGGGCAGCTGCCGGCAGGGGCCCTGCCGGGACCAGTGGTCCTGCTTGCCACACTTAAAGCAAGCTGCTGGTGGGGTTTCTCATTGTGGCTTGGATTTGAGTTGGGCACTTCCTGTGTCTTGCCTCTGTTGTTCTACTGGCCTCAGGGCTGCCACAAGAGCCGGGGTTTGGAGCATTACCTTCTGCTGCATTCAGGCCTGGCAAACAGCCTTGGCCTGTTTCTACTAGTTGGGACCGTTAAAAACTTTAAATGCCATGTTCACAGGTCCTGGATAGGAGTTTGGGGATGTTGAGATAAGAGGAGGGGGGCTCGTGCAGAGCTCGGCACCCAGACCTCAGGAAACACTGGAGCCAAAAGCAGGACAGGGCCAGAACTTCCTGCAAGAAAATTGGGGTTGGATGTCCTGAAAACCGGTGTAAGAGCCAATGCCAGGCTGAGAATGGCCTGACGGAGGAGGGGTTTAAGAACACAGTGGAGAAGGGAAGGGCCCCTGACCAGCAGGGGAGGAGAAAGAGAGATGGTAGTGGTGAATAAGAAACAGGTTTTTGGCCCTGGCCGGTTGGCTCAGCAGTAGAGCGTCGGCCTGGCGTGCAGGGGACCCGGGTTCGATTCCCGGCCAGGGAACATAGGAGAAGCGCCCATTTGCTTCTCCATCCCCCCCCCCCTCCTTCCTCTCTGTCTCTCTTCCCCTCTCGCAGCCAAGGCTCCATTGGAGCAAAGATGGCCCGGGCGCTGGGGATGGCTCCTTGGCCTCTGCCCCAGGCACTAGAGTGGTTCTGGTCGCGGCAGAGCGATGCCCCAGAGGGGCAGAGCATCACCCCTGGTGGGCAGAGCATCGCCCCTGGTGGGCGTGCCGGGTGGATCCCGGTCGGGCGCATGCGGGAGTCTGTCTGACTGTCTCTCCCCGTTTCCAGCTTCAGAAAACTACAAAAAAAAAAAAAAAAGAAAGAAACAGGTTTTTGCGAAGGGAGGGGAGGGGGCTCTCAGAGGGAAGAGGTTCGAGCATAAAGAGGTCTGCAGAAGTCCCAAGAGAGGGGCGTCCCGGGGGTCAGACAGGAGGGAGAGAGGGTTGGGAGTCCGCAGAAAAGGAAAGATTAGGAGTGGAGGTTTTAGGTGAGGTTTCTCTGGCCAGAAAAAGGCCTGTGCAGTGTGGAAATGGTGGCACAGAGATTAAGGATGGGTGCATGAATAATTAGAAGCCGTGTATGTAAGAGATCTCCAATCAGTTCCCAGCTTTTTTGGCGATAATTAAATTGGTGAGGGTGTTAACACCGAAAGTCCCTTCAGGAGGCTAATTCAGTGGGTTCTGTGGCTTGGCCACAGCAGAGAAGAAGAACAGTTTCTTCTTCTTTAAGGAGGGAGATTCCTGTGCCCCCACAGCCGCCCTCAGTCCTCGGAGTGGTCAGATTTAAATATCAGCAAGGTCTGGCCACGGAAGGAAAAAGTAAAGTGGAAATGCTCGGGACATCTCCATAAGCACACACACTCGGAACGGAAAAGACTTCCCTGACGTAATTACAGTTTCGGACAGGGAGTCTCGGAGGAAAGAACTCAAGGGTGGCTGGAGGCAGGGGACTTAACGCACTGTGCACTGAAGTGGGTGGAAGGTTGGAGATCCTGGCTCTTTCTCAGAGGGGACTGGAAGAGGCGTGGTCCTTGCGAACTTCAAATTCCTCCTGGGTTTTTGGCACCAAAATGTAAGGTATTTTTCCTCACTGAGGAGAAAGGAAGGGGCCAGAGCCACGAAGTGTGGAATAGTAAAAGGCTTTATTGAGTACAGAGCACACATCCTGCCCGGCGAGGTTCCCTGGCCCCGAGGAAAGATGG
This sequence comes from Saccopteryx leptura, assembly GCF_036850995.1. Lineage (NCBI taxonomy): Eukaryota > Metazoa > Chordata > Mammalia > Chiroptera > Emballonuridae > Saccopteryx > Saccopteryx leptura. The sequence continues at coordinate 109,514,211 of NC_089508.1, read as the reverse complement.
AGGCCAGGGAAGTCGCAAGGGGTGACCCGTGTGAGGGATATTTAAAGGGGTCCTCTAGGGAAGTTGGGCTAATATGACATAGTGAAATTTCACTGGCTGTCAGATGGTCGCTGTTTTCCAAAGGGCTCCAGGGAAGTTTCTTTTGGTGCACTTGGTTGTGGGTGGTCCTAGCCAAAGTTTGCAGGTCTGAGTTCCCCACGTGACCATCCCCCATTATCCACCGACCTTCCACTACCCACTGTCTCAGCTGAATTGGTGACCATTATTGCTCCAAAGCATTAACAATCTAGCCCTAAATTAAAGGAATTAAACTCATCCTTTTCCCACCAAAACATTCACTCATCTGTTGAACATCAAACTAGTGTCACCGTCAGGCAAGACAGAATTTAAAAAGACATAAACTTTGTATTTAAGGCGTTTGCAGTATGGTAGGAAAGATGAACAACAGTACTGTATTTGCCCACATATAAGATACTCCCATGTATAAGACACACCTTAATTTGGGGGCCCAAAATTTGAAAAGATAAATATTACATAAAGTTATTGAACTCAAGTTTTATTCATCTTAAAATTCATACAACTCCTCATCACTGTCAAAACTCCCATCCATTAGCTTGTCCTCATCTGTGTCTGATGACAAGTCACTGTCTGCATATATTGCCTCGTCCTCGGTTCCATCCATGGCATTTGAAATGCCACAACCACTGTATAAGACACATCCAGCTTTTAGACCCCAAATTTTGTGAAAAGGGTGTGTCTTACATATGGGGAAATACAGTATCTTCCCCAAACACAAATAACTGAGCCCCATTGTGGAAGAGAATCACATTCTAAAACAAATGGAAAGTGGTGGAGGTTGGGGACTGAGGAGAGACGCACAGTTGTGTGCCTCAAGGCTGCATGAAGAGGAGGGGAGTCCCCTCTAAAGGCTGAGGAGCCGGGTTGAATATGGAGAGACACAGGATGAGAAATGGTCCGCACAGTTGTATAAATAGAAATGTGGGTGTTTGTTAACATTTATATTTCTACAACCAAAATGCTTAACATTCACCATTTTAGGGCATGTTTTATTAAAAGGTTTCTCAGGACTTCAAAGATGAGAGCTTCTCAACTGGAGCTTCCGAATCAGCAGCGTTAGCATTACACAGGAACGCCATAGTTTTGCAAGTTCTCCGCCCCACCTACCGAATCAGAAGCCCTGGGCCAGGCTCTGGGTTCTGTTGAATCAAGCCTTCCACAATTAAGTTGGAGAAACACTGGGCTAGATCTTTTCTGCTTCAGGATGGATAGGAAACTCCTCAGGAGCTTGTTGAAATGATGACTCCTGAGCTCCCTTCCCACACCCTAGGGAATCTGATTCAGTTAGGTGGAGGTAAGGACTGAAATAGGCACTTTTCATAAGCATCCCAGCCCATTCTGACACAGGTAGACCACAGACCCCATTTTGAGAAACAAGGAGGTAATTGTCTCAGAATAGGGATGAAAGAAGAGGGGGGAAAGGGTGTGGAAGGAGTCAACAAAAACAGATAGGAAAGAAGAAAAAGTAAAACAGCTCTGTTTATCTATATAAAACCAGCCAGAAAGGAAAGGGTTTGATTCTAAATGCTCTGTAAAGAAAATTAGACCCAGAAAGCTGATACCTAAGTCTCACATGTCTCATAAAGTTTGATGGACAGTTCCACGAGGATTTTTCAAGTGCCGTAAACAATTCCTCTTTCATAGCAGAGGTCTCTTGGAGTGTGACTCCTCTTGACATCACAAGTGTAGAGAAATAGCTGAGTTCTTCCCTGCCTGAGGCCCAGGAACTGGATAAGCCACTGCCGTTTTGAAAAGCACCAGTTTATTCCTTGCGGGTCACAGGAGAGCTAATGGCAGAAGCCTTGTCCTGTTTCGTGAGCCACATCAACATAAGTCATTTCATCTCAGAGGTTCCTTTCTTTTTCCTACAAACTTTTAGGGGTAAATCTCAGAGAGACTTAGTGGCTGGAAAATGAAGTTCTGACTCAGTAGAAGCTACAAACCCATAGTACAGTGACGTTAATGACTAACTTTGAAGGTTGAATTTTATCCTCAAATCCTCCTCTCTCAAAAACAAATTTAATTGCCCACTTTGGACACAGTTTATTCCAAACAGAGGATAAAACATGGAGTTCCTGAAGTCCTCAAAGAGGTAGGTAATTCCTGGGGAACCAGGAGACAGAGTTTCTGGGGCACAGACCTCCCAACATGTGCAGGCTGCTGCCAGGAAAACTTTTAAAAACCAGTTCAGGTCTCGGTGTCTGCACTCCCTTCTGCAGGGTCAAGTGGGGGGGCGGGGGGGCAAAGGACCCATAAGTAATGTGTGACCTCAGGCAAATTACCTAATCTCTTCCTTTGCTTCAGTTTTCTCATCTGTAAAATAGGTGTGTTGATCATAATTTCCTGGGGTGGTTATAACAATTAAAGAGACAACAGAGCACTTAAAAAAAGGCCTTGACATTTGGCCCCTAAATGGTTTTATAATTCCAGGTCTTTTATATAGCATAGAATGGATCTAAGTAGACATGAAGATGGCACTTAAAATATTATATAAAAACACAAGTGTCACTAAAAATTCTTTGAGAATAGACTTTTTACCTAGTCAAGCATTCATAAGATCAGAATCCTAAAAACCAATAAACCAACAAATGAAAACCTTAAAGAGAGGAGCTTCAGAGTTTTTTACCCACTTAATTGGTATTTCCATTCCAAAGTAACCCTGACACAGCATTTTTCTAATTTCTCAGGTTGCCTGGGTTTGTATTGAGGCTTCTGGCTCTAATGTAGGACCTTGATGGGCCACCTAGTCTCTCTGGACCCAAATTTCCCCATCTGTAAAACAGGCTCATGAGCACGTGGTGTGGAGGGAGCCTTAGGAACAGTTGCTGTGTCACTGTGGGTGTAGCCTGCCACTGTCTCATCATCCCCAGCAACAGACAGAGGAGAGTCCTACCACTCAAGGGTCCGTGGCACCTCTCAAAATAGCCACCCAAAAGGGAGGAAATGTCTCCAAAATCTTGTCACTTACCTTTCAGCTCCCTGTGAACTTTTACATTTCTGTTCCAATGCATAGCACTCTCTATGTAAGCGTATTTTAAATTGCTTTCTAATTAAATTACTTAAATATCTCCCTCCTGTCTTCCTGTAATACTCCTTCAGTAAACCTGATACTTCTTGGCTGCCCACTTATTCCCGTAGAGATAAGAAGATCCCTTTAAGAAACCCTAGAGGAGAAAGTTCTATGCAAAAACCACATTTTCACAACCAAGTTACAATGCACAGTTGTCTCAGTAGAACCCAAGCTCTACGTCGATCAGGCGTCCCTGATTCGACTTCCCCAGTGGGACACTCCTGCTTATCAGCAGGGCTGGCAGCCTCTTCGAGACTACTCTTTTTTTTTTTTTTTTTTTTTGTATTTTTCTGAAGTTGGAAACGGGGAGGCAGTCAGACAGACTCCCACATGTGCCCGACTGGGATCCACCCAGCATGCCCACCAGGGGGTGATGTTCTGCCCATCTGGGGCGTCGCTCTGCCGCAACCAGAGCCACTCTAGTGCCTGAGGCAGAGGCCATGGAGCCATCCTCAGTGCCTGGGCCAACTTTGCTCCAATGGAGCCTTGGCCACGGGAGGGGAAGAGAGAGACAGAGAGGAAGGAGAGGGGGAGGGGTGGAGAAGCAGATGGGCGCTTCTCCTGTGTGCCCTGGCCGGGAATCGAACCCGGGACTCCCGCACACCAGGCCAACGCTCTACCACTGAGCCAATCGGTCAGGGCCGAGGCTACTCTTGAGGCAGCTGTGAGGATTCTACTGATCAGTGCCGACACTAACTGCCACTGAAGGAAAAACATGAGACCGGCACACAGAGTTAGTTGCAAGAATTACACAGGCAATTTATTACTCACAACTCCTTTTGGCATGCCTGGGTACAGCTTAAGGGTGCCCCGTCGGTGTGCTCCTCTCGGCTGTCTTTGGTCAGAGCTCAGAGCGGTGTGGAGTCTGGGCAACTACTGCAGCATGGGGCCCCTCAGCTTTAGTACCTTTTCTGGCCAAGGTCTTCTAACGGGTGTCAATCTACAGAATGATCACCTCAACCTACCTTCTAGCAGGTGTCAATCTATATGATTATCACCTCAAACCACCTTTTTGGGAGTTCCTCGCAGGGAACCCCTTTTATGTTAATCTACTGAAATGTTACATCAAACCACTCTTTAAGATGTTCTTATTTATCTTAACTTGCAAAGTTATGACACCAAGCCACTTCTTATCTACGTATAACTTCACACACACACTAACTAGGCCCTGCTCGAAAGTCAGAGTCTGCTTATCACATCTGCACACACTATATTAATTCCTATCCAGATGGCATAACTTAATTTCCTTAATTAATTTTAATATTATATCTTAATTACTTTTATATATCTTCCATATTTTTGTTTTTTATATTTCTATATATTTAATTACTATAACATTATATTACTACAACAATAGTCTAGTGAAGTCAACTATTTCCAGCATTGCCAAGGGTTTTCAATTCTTAGATATTCTCACCCTAACTTTATACTCAACATCAAAGATCCAATATAGGACCTTTGTGTGTAAACAGGGAGCACAGGAATTGAAAGCATGAGACGCAATGCCAGTGGAGCCAGCACTCCGCGGACAGGAGGATGCTCCACAGAGCTACTGCAGGACTCACACACATTACTCAGCATAATACACTCCCAGGAGAGCAGTGGTGAGATGTCTCCCATATTTCAAAAGCACAGAGTTGTACTATTGAATTTATAGATTTTCAGAATGGGGCACCAAGACTTGAATGAAATTGTTGCTCTATCATTTTTAAGGAAAGAACAACTCAACTCTAGTTTTTGTGTAACGAAACACCTTAACCTGGACACTAAAATTCTTATCTTGGTCTTCAGATTTAAAAGAGAAATTTTAGATTTTTTCATAGCTTATAATAAATGGTGGTCTCCCAGTTTAATAAATTCAGAATCCTGTGATTTATTTGCTTTTAAAATAAACTTTCTACAATGTAACAATCATAATGCCATAAAATACTAAGTTAAATTCTCAGTTATTTGTATTTATCTGAAAGTAAGTCAAACTAAGTTGATTTATAGACTTATATAGCTTTCCTATGGGAAGGTTATAAAAATTTTTTTAAAATGCTTCACGCAATGTCATTAGGAATTTATTATTTAGGCTTCAGAACGACACTAAATACTGTAAAACTATAAAGTGTCAAATAGTAAAATATATATAATTATAATAAATGGAATTATCTAACCTACTAACCAATTGAAATAAAATTAAGGAGCATTTTTATATTTGAAGTGCTTTTTCCACTTAGTGATTTATTTCTTTTCAGTGATGGTTATGAAATCACACATATCATCAGCATAAATCACTGGTCTCTTAAGATTCTTTGTTCTATTAAAATTTGTGTCATGAAGTCACAGATATGTTAATACAAAGCTTCATGATTTCTTTTTTATTTTAATTTTTTAAATATATTTTATTTGTTGATTTTTAGGAGCGAGGGAAGAAGTGGGAAGCATTAACTCATTGTAGTTGCTTCCTGTATGTGCCTTGACCAGGCAAGCGCATGGTTTTGAACAGGTTGACACTCTATCCACTGTACCGCCATAGGTCCAGCCCAAAGTTTCATGATTTCTTTTTCTTTTCATCAGAAGTTTTGGAGATCTTTATACTTGCAGAGGACTAGAGCTTTAAAGTGATACAAAATCACCATATGAGCACATGCAAACTGTATCTCCTCTTTTTGCAAATACGTTAAAATGTAGAGCTGGGAAGATACAAAACCTCAACTGACTCCCAGATTTAAACAGCAAATTTTATACTTTTCTTGGAAATTTAACAATGATTATTACCCTACATATTTCTTTAAAGATTTTTTTTAAGGTTAAATTTTCAGAAGAGATGGTCTGGGTGTTTGTATCTGAGATGCTTTGTGGTTAAGACCTGCCTGAACCAGCGGACCTCTACAGGGGCACTACCCACCAGCCTATGCTCAGAGAGAAAGGCAATGTGCATCCTTCATAATTCTAACTGTTGCCTCAAATAAACTATTTAACATAGGAGCCAGGATAGATATTTTCATTGTTTCCTCTTAGGAAACCAAGACACATTCAATAATTAGGAAATAAATAAACCAAAGAGCACAGAAATATCAAAAGTAAAAAAAAAATAAAATAAAATAAATCAAACTGAGGTTCTCTTAAACCTCCCACACATCTTCTACCAAAAAAACATACACCAGCAATATATTCTCAGGCACTCACTGTTCAAGGTTGGTGCATAAAAAGTATTTAAGACTTTTAAGGAAAATATAATAGATATATATTGCATATGTGTAATTTTAAGATAAAACAGAATTATACTATAAATATTGTTCTATGTATCCACATAGACTAACTAAATTTTTATTAGATTTCTTGGCTAGAATGGAATCAGTGGTTGAACTGCCTAAGGATTTAGTGGCTTCAAGTTATGACAATGGTATGCTCCATTTACTTTATGGGAATTTACCAACCAACGAGAGATCAAAGTATCAAAAGGTTCCTGCTTACTCTTTAGAGCGTCAGCTCAGCAGACAGAGCCAGGAACTTGCGTACAACGTCTGTATTCTGACCATGCCTCCTCCCCACCCCCACTCTAGGTTCAACACACACCATACCCCTTGATTAAGTGCAATCTTTCTTAAGATAGGGTGGTAAGTTAACATTTTGTTATGGTATTTTATTCACTATACTTGATTGAGTTACAGCCTGATTATGTCATAGCATCATCCAAATATAAAAATTACAATGATTAGCTTGAGATGTTGATACACCATGATTTGACATTTCACCTTTATCACCTTGACAAAATTTTTAGCTACCTACTTGTTTTTAGAGCAGACTAATCTGATTCATTACATTTTTTTTCCTAATTTTGTTTTCTAAGTTTATTCATCTTATCTTGTGATCCTAAGAGGGGTGTATGTGTGAGTGTGTGACAGAGACAAGAGAGAGAGAGCTTTAGGCATTGTGAAAATTGTGTGTATGCTAAAGAATTCTCTATTCAACAAGAAATGTTAAATAAGAACAAAATTTAGGATTCATACTGTCATTGTTTTGACCTTTGAAGATTCTGGGTTTGCTTAGGAGGGGAAAAGAAATAGAGAAAACGGCAAAGGGAAAGGGTGGCAAAGCAAATGGTCATTTCTCCTGTGTGCTCTGATCAATATTCGAACCCGGGACTTCCACACACAGGGCCAACACTAGACTGCTGAGCCAACCGGCCAGGGCTTTATAGTGAATTATTAACTGTTTTAATTTACTTTCCCTTGTCAACTTCTATGAAGCACTAATTACAACTGCATGCAGATTTTTATATATATGTTTATGAATTTACATTAAAACAGAGAAAACAATCTCAAGGAACTGGATGCTCAAATTCTTTATAGGTGCTGTCCTGGAAGAGAGGCAACAGGAAAAGCAGGAACATATTTATCTGTTAAAAGAATACGAGTAGCAGGAAGAATACAGGCCTGAAGAGACATTGTTTAAAGGAGGAGAAAGGAAATTTCTTTATAATCATCAGCTCTATATTTATGTTTTAAAATCTGGATACTGTTGAGTATACTATGAGTTGTATTTATAAAAAGGTCCATGGCACTTTTTATGCAATCATGCAATATTATTTCAAAAGGAATTGTTTTACTTTAAAGAAAATATTTGACATGTTAATATTCTTTAAGAAACATTCCCATTTAAATTCTATACACATTGACCCTGGCCGGCTGGCTCAGTGGTAGAGCGTCAGCCTGGCGTGCAGAGGTCCCAGGTTCGATTCCCGGCCAGGGCACACAGGAGAAGCACCCATCTGCTTCTCCACCCCTTCCCCTCTCCTTCCTCTCTGTCTCTTTCTTCCCCTCCCGCAGCCGAGGCTCCATTGGAGCAAAGATGGCCCGGGCGCTAGGGATGGCTCCTTGGCCTCTGCCCCAGGCACTAGAGTGGCTCTGGTCACAACAGAGCAACGCCCCAGAGGGGCAGAGCGTCGCCCCTGGTGGGCGTGCCCGGTGGATCCCGGTCGGGCGCATGCGGGAGTCTGTCTGACTGTCTCTCCCCGCTTCCAGCTTCAGAAAAAATACAAAAAAAATAAATAAATTCTGTACACTGCAAAGAAGTTCAGTTATTGAGTTGTGCTAAATATGCATAAAATGATCTAAATGTTTTATAATATATAACATAATATGTTGCTAAAATGCATTAAAGTGTTATAGAGAAGACGAAACATACTGAATATAGTAATGAAGATAGTGCAACCTTTGTTTTAAACAATGGATACATTTTAATTTCTGGTTTAAAAGCTATGTAAACTGCTACAGAAACCACACTGTATTAATCGTATCACTGGTCATGTTCTTGAAGATCAAGTGCGTGGTTATAGTCAGACATAGCTTCCTCAATCACACCTATTTTACCGCGAACTTCTGCTCGAAGATTATATACCAGAGCATTATTGAGCTTCAAAGACAGAGCTGTAAAAGAAAATAATCAAGATATATTTTATGCTAATACTCTACAAATCTCATTTTTTAAATAAAAATTTTATAACATAACTTTAAAATTACTTATTTGAAAACATTTTTATTCATTTGCACCTAGTTATTTAAATTTAAAATATTGAATCTTTCTGAGAAAATTAAATCAGGGAAAACAGTACAGTGTCTTTCTTTGAAAGGCTGCAATGCTTGTGTACAGTTTCCCTAATTTTCTGTATCTTAGCTCACTTAGCTTCTGTAAGTGATTACATAAAGGAACCCATATGATTACATTAAATATATGATATATAAAAACATTCATTCTAATGTAAGCTTATCTAGACAAATAGACCAAATGGGTTTATTCTTTTGTAAACAAACACCTTGACCACTGCAATATTATCCAAAACATATACCTTTACTTAGGTCTTCCTCAGCTAGTTCATACTGCTTTAAACAACAGTAGAACTGGGCTCTGTTAAAATATACCACAGCCCAGTAGGGACAGCTTTCAATTACACTTGCAAAATCTTCTTCTGCTTCTTTGTATCTCTTTAACATTGTATTTGTGATAGCTCGATTCATGGTAGCACATTGATTTTCTGGATCAAACTTTAAAGCCTTTGAGAAGTAGTCACTGGCCTACAACATGTGAAGAGAATGATAACTGGAATATATTTTAATTGGTAGCTAGACAGCTATTTGAAGCATTTTTACTCTTAATGTAAAATTAAGGCCCACATTACTTCTAAGGGGTCGTGCAAGCATTTCAGCCCAGATACAGATAATAAGGAGGTGCACTGTCTATGGAGAATGCAAGAAACAGTAATAGAACTGATCAATAGTCATTCTGCTTTTTGTTATCACCATGTGTAAGCAATTCTAGACAATGTCAGTGATAAAAAAATGGAGTTGACTACACAATGCAATATACAGACAATGTATTATAGAATCGTATACTTTAAATCTATATAGTCTTATTAACCACTGTCATGCCAATGAATTTAACAAAATTAAAAAATAAATAAATAAAATAATCCTCTTAATTAAAGTGAAATGCTTCACCACCCTACATGCACCCCACAAATCCCACATCCCTGTACAGCAGTAAAAAAAAGGTAAAATATAAATCATAAAATAAAGGTCATACTAAGAAGATAAAATATGTTAGAATATTAACATTTTTCATATAAAAGCAAACTATCTAAAAGCTACAGAGATAAATATATTTTTAAATAAGGTTTTAAAGCATACCAAAAGAAGATAAAAACTCAATTATACTATGAAATGCTATAAGGAAGGACAAGAGAAGGTAGAAATCAGCTTGTCAAGAAGATGAAAGACTCTAGATTATTCACAAATCATCATCAATCTGGAAGAACCCTTCAAAGTGTGGTCCATGGACCAGTATTGGGGTCTTGATCAACAACAAATTAGAAATTAAAAAAAAAAACCTGGCCGGTTGGCTCAGCAGTAGAGCGTCGGCCTGGCGTGCGGGGGACCCGGGTTTGATTCCTGGCCAGGGCACATAGGAGAAGCACCCATTTGCTTCTCCACCCCCCCCCCTTCCTCTCTGTCTCTCTCTTCCCCTCCCGCAGCCAAGGCTCCATTAGAGCAAAGATGGCCCGGGCGCTGGGGATGGTTCCTTGGCCTCTGCCCCAGGTGCTAGAGTGGCTCTGGTCGCGGCAGAGCGACCCCCCAGAGGGGCAGAGCATTGCCCCCTGGTGGGCAGAGCGTCACCCCTGGTGGGCGTGCCGGGTGGATCCCGGTCGGGTGCATGCGGGAGTCTGTCTGACTGTCTCTCCCCGTTTCCAGCTTCAGAAAAAAAATAAAATAAAAAAAATAAAAAAAAAAAACTGGTCCTTCATCACAAATGACTTGAGATGTAAATCAGACATCCTACCATTCAAGGTAGGAATCTCTTCTCTAACTCCATGAGGGATAAAAAGTTGCTCCTACTTTAAAACTTCCCTAAAGGAAAAAGCTTGCTCTCTCCAGTTCCTTACCACTTGATTTTTCCCCAATACATTAGAATCTGGCTTCTACTTACCTCTCCCTATTCCATGAGTTTTGCTCTTGTTAAGGTTGAAGACACCCTCAAGCCTAGTGAATATTTTCTAGTTATTTTCTTCCATGACATTTCTATGGCATTAACACTCTTGATCTCTCCTTTCTTCCTAAAACTCTCTCTAACATAAACAGACAGAGCGTCAACCTGGGATGCTAAGGACTCAAGTTCAAAACCTGGAGGTCACCAGCTTGAGCACAGACTCATCTAGCTTTAGCACAGGGTCTCTGGCTTGAGTGTGGATTCATAGACATGACCCCCATGGTCACTGGCTTGAGCCCAAAGGTCACTGGCTTGAAGCCCAAGGTTGCTGGTTTGAAACAAGAGGTCACTGGTTCAATGGGAGCCCCCCACCACCATCAAAGCAAACATAAGAAACCAATCAATGAACAACTAAAGTGCTGCAACTACGAGTTGATGTTTCTCATCTACCTTCCTGTCTGTCTCTACCTTTCTCTCTTTTTCTAAAAAAGAAAGAAAATATTTCTATTAAAACTTCCAAAATATATTACTTAGAAAATGAAAGCCTATAAATATAATGAAGTTATTTGAAGTACAAGAGTATTATCTATGAAGCAATTAAAGGGAAAAGCCACCAACCACCCTAAATGGCGATTTTTTAACAATTGATCTAATGCCTTTATATCTGTAATTAATTAGAAAAGCAGATCCAATTATCTTTTAAAGTCACCTGTAGTTCACAATGCATACACGAAGCTCATCCAAATATGGTTTAAAAATTTTTAAGTCACTAAAGATAAAAGGAGCTGAAACACATACGTGTTTTCACCCTCTAGAGATTATTTATTCTATTGAACAATCCTTTCTCCTGACCAGTATCATCAAAAATAAAGGTGGGGAGGTGCCAAAGATACATTAATGACAAATCTGCACAAAGGAGCCTAGAGCATGCTCATATAGCTGAGTAACTGCTCTCCCAGTCTGCTTGCCTCTGGAAGGAGTGTGCACTGTGAATCCCAAGCATCTAATACAGGGGTAGTCAACCTTTTTATAGCTACCGCCCACTTTTGTGTCTCTGTTAGTAGTAAAATTTTCTAACCGACAACCGGTTCCACAGTAATGGTGATTTATAAAGTAAGGAAGTAACTTTACTTTATAAAATTTATAAAGCAGAGTTACAGCAAGTTAAAGCATATAATAATAATTACTTACCAAGTACTTTATGTCAGATTTTCACTAAGTTTGGCAGAATAAATCTTTATGAAACAACTTATTATAGTTAAATCTACATTTTTATTTATACTTTGGTCGCTTCACTACCACCCACCATGAAAGCTGGAACGCCCATTAGTGGGCGGTGGGGACCGGGTTGACTACCACTGATCTAATGTATCAGGACGGCGGACAAAATACATTTTAGATAAAATATTTGTCCAGATAATGTAATGTGTCCCTAGTTTTGAAGAAATACAGCCATACTAAAATAAAATAAAAAATCAAACTACACTTCAGATCTAACCAAATAGTTCCATATAATGATGCCCAGACTTAATAAAGATATATACATTTAAAATACGAGGCTCTCCTATCTCAAACATTTAAGGGCACAGAAAATTTCCCCGGGTATTGGGTTTGTCTTCATTTCATTAACTAATTCTACAATGCAGAGAAACTTTGCTAGAGCCCAGCCAGACAGGGGGTCTAAGTTTGATGAAGTTTAAGGCAACTGACGCTTGCTTGTCAACCTAGAGAAACAGTAGCTTCCCAGCTGTCTCCTGACACCTGAGCTATGACCATCTGATTTATGACTTACAGAATTATAACTTCAAAAATTCTCTGTTCCAGCATCTAGCCTCACCACTAAGGTCAACCAGACTCATCACAGAGATCAGCAAGCTGCTCAGGGTCATGATTAACTTGGGAAAGAATAAGAACTAAACTAAGCAATGGCAGAAGACACAGAATGGAAGGAACATGTTTGAGGAAAAATAAAAACAAAACTGACAGGATTAGATGAAAGAGGAGAAGAAGAGAAAGCCGTGGTTGACACTGTTTTTACTCAAGGTGATTCTATGGAACATGACACTTTGAACTGAGAGAGGATGTATACAAAGAAGCACTGGATTGGGAGTAGAGGATATATAAATTCCATTTGGCCCTGATGCCCTTGTAAAAATATCTAATTTTAGCAACTGAATAAATATGAGTTAGGAGCTCAGAAGAAAGGTGGAGGCAAACATGCAGTCCAAACTAGGGGTATAGACTGGCTTTCTGAATAAGAAAATCTAGGGAGAAGAGGAAGGAGTATGATTCCTGGCCCTAAAGAGCTTACAATCTAACTGGAGTGAGGAGATAAGAGATCAGCACACAGAGGCAACTATGGAGTGACACAAAATAGTACTGACTCTGTATAGAAAGAACTGTATTCAAACCAGTACTGAGTCAAGATTTCATTGTAAATTCAGAACCACAAACCTCAAGTGAGAGTTTAATGTTCTCCAATAACTATGTATAATGTCAGGGGGAGGGGAGGAATCTTCTTTGTAAATTACATAAATGTCTAACCACTTTGCTATACAGCTAAAGCTAATATAAATATTGACAGTCAGTTGTAGTTAAAATATTTTTTAAAGAAAAAGAAATAAAAAATCATGTACTAAAAGACCAAAAAACCCCCAAAAAACAACCATAACCTACCTAATGTTTTCTGCTACAGCTCCCTAGTATGATCACCCTACCACTCTCTAACACAAGCCTTTCACGTTTTCTCTCTTCTCAAAGCTCCTAGCCATCTGTTCCTCTTTTTAACTGTTCACCCTCAACTGATGACAGGTATTTGTGTTCCATGGAGAAAATATAATCAATAGGAATGCCTACTATCAATATTTACCAAACTATGTTTAGCTGTGTGTCCTGGCTCTCTTGCTTTCCCTCATGACATAACGCACAGTGTGTCATGCTCCAAATAAAGGCCACCTCTGTGACTCACAAACTCTTAGCTCATCAAGTTCTCAATGATTTTGATACTAATTATCCCTGCCACTCTCTCTTGCATCAGCAACTTCTCCCTTTCTATTAGATCCTTCTCATTAACAGGCGCAGGAATCAACTAGTCCTCGGAACAAAACAAGAACAAAAGAACACTTCTTAACCCACGTTAGCTACCACTCTTGTTTCACTACCCCTCTTCACAGAAGAATTTCTTGAACAAGTTGAGTGGTCCCCAATTCTTCACCTCACATTTCCTCCAGGACCCTTTTTCACTCAACCTTCTGCTCCACGTTATTCCAATGATGTTCTTGCCAAAGTTATCAATGGTCTCTTGCACCCTCCTGTTCCTTGACATCTCAGCAGCATTTGACACAGGAACATTTTTCTCTTCTTAAAGCACTTACTCACCAGAGTGACATTCTCTTCCACTTTTGTTATCATCCTGTCTGGATGCTCCCTTCTCAGTTTGCTTACTGGCATTTCCTCTCTGTTTCACTTCTACACAATGGTGCTGCCCAGGGCTTGCTCCTTAAACCCCTTCTCTCTGCTTATATCAATACTATCTCCCCCGCCCGGTAATCTTCTGTAGTCCCACAGAATGCTAATACTGATACGAGACTGTATTAACAATATATCACTACAAATATTGTTAAAACTTATTTTCTATTTCTTCCTCCAATAAAATGTAAACTACATCATGAAAGAATCTTTTTTTACCTTCTTCATCTCTGTAGCCTCATGCCTAGCACATGGCAGGTACATCATGAATATGTGGAACTTGAAAGAATGAGAAGCTAAATGAAAACAGGGAATACTTACTAAATGTTTCCAGCAAAATATAAACAAGAACCAGAGCCTCTTCACACATAAATAAGTCCCAAAGACTATTTCATTAGAGAGTATGGTGACAGGATTGGGTGGTGAAGGAGAATGTAGAGGTGACAAGTCTCAAAAAATGCAAGCAAAAATGAAACACCCAACTTTTTCAAATGAGTATATCATTTTAGAAGTCAAAGGCTATGAGAAGTTCAGAGACACAGAGCTTAAGGTAGCCTTACAAACCAGGGAAGCTAGAGAGGACATATTGTGAAGTCCTTCACTATAGTGTCAGAGGAAGCTCAATTTGGAAATTTCTCATGGCTTATTCCTTTAATTCCCACAAGAACCTCTGGATTAGAACAGGAAACTAATGTATTGCATCCAAATATGAGTGAGAGAAAAATAATTCACCTACCTTTATGGTAAAAACAAGGATGAAAAATAACTAATTTTTAGAAAGATAAAAATGCCAGAAAAAAAAGTATTGCTACAATCTAGATTTAATAAATTTATAACATTTCAAATGAACTAAAAAAAATTATTATAGAAGCAATAGCACTTAAGAAAAAAAGTAATTCAGAAATAGAGGATTTCAGAAGAGAAGTGGTCAGGGAGGTATGACATGGACATGGGATGGAACTAGAAAAAAACTTTTAAGGAAACTTGAATTGAAAGGTCTACAAAAAGTAGACCTTTTGTCAACTTGAAAGTTGACAAAAAATATAGTAAAGAGAGATGTTAAGAAAGCAACAAAAATGAAAGAGAAATTAACAGATTAAGAAATAGAAAAAATAATTACAACAAGTGAAATTAAAACAGTTATCAAAAAACTCCCAGGAAACAAAAGTCCTAAACCAGATGGCTTTACAGGTGAATTTTAACAAACACTCAAAGAAGAACTAACACTTATCCTTCTCAAACTATTCAAAAAAATTCAAGAGGACAGAAGAATTCCAAGCTCATTTTACATGGCATGGATTATCCTAATTCCAAAACCAGGTAAAGACACTACAAAGAAAAGTATAGGTCAATATCCCTAATGAACATAGATGATAAATTCTCAGTAAACCAGATCTAGAAATACATTAAAAAGATCACACATCATGATCAATTGGGATTTATTCCAGGGCGGCAAGCCTAGTAAAATATATGCAAATCAATAAATGTGATTCATCACATAAACAAAAGGATAAAAATGATTATATTAATAGATGCAGAAAAAACATTTGATAAAATTGAGCACTCATTTAGGATCAAAACTCTCAGCAAAATGGGAATACAGGGAACATACCTAAACATAATATAGGCCATATATGGCAAACCAACAGCCAACATCATACTCAGTGGGCAAAAATTAAAAGCAATCCCCTAAACTCAGGAAGAAGACAAGGGTGTCTCCTTTCACCACTTTTATTCAACATAGTACTGGAAGTCCTAGCCACAACAATCAAACAAGAAGAAAAAATATAAGGCATCCAAATTGGAAAAGAAGAAGTAAAACTATCATTATTTGCTGATGATATGATACTATACATAGAAAACCCTAAAGTCTCAGCCACACCTTAATTTTGGGGTCCGAGATTTGGAAAAAAAATGTATTACATGAAGTTATTGAATTCAAGTTTTATTCATCCACAACAATGAGTGCAAAAGCAAGCATGAAAAAGTGGGAAATGCAAGTAAAAAAATCTACAACCATTCTATAAAATACACCCAGTTTTTGGACCACACATTTTTCATTAAAATGTGCATCTTATACACGGGGAAACACAGTAAGCAAGTACGTAAAAGACTTGTCCTCAGAAAATTATAACATTAAAATAAGAAATCGAGGAAGATACAAATAAGTGGAAGCAAATACTGTGTTCATGGATAGGAAGAATTAACATCATTAAAATGTTCATACTACCCAAAGCAATCTATAGATTCAATGTAATTCATATTAAAATGCCAATGGCATAGATCACAGATCTAGAACAAATATTCCAAAAATTTATATGGAATCAAAAAATAACCCAAATAGCCTCAGCAATCTTGAAAATGAAGAACTAAGGGGGAAGTATCACATTTCCTGATATCAAGCTATACTACAAGGTCATTGAAATCAAAACAGCTGAATACTGGTGTCCCTCTCACTGTCTCTATCCCTAAAAATAAATAAATAAAAGTAAAAAAGCTGTGGTACATTTACACAATGAAATACTACATGGCTGTGAAAAAGAAAAAAATTTACCTTTTGTGACTACATGGATGGATCTGGAGATTATTATTCTAAGTGAAATAAGCTAGGCAGAGAAAAACAATACCATATGATTTCACTTATATGTGGAAGCTAATGAACATAATAAACTAAGGAACAAAATAGAAACAGAAGCAGGGTCACAGGGGACTAATGCACAGCTGTCAGAGGGAAGGGCGAAGAAGGAACAAGATCAAAGAAGGTGAAGAGATTAGCCAAGTTATATATACATAACAGATACAGACGTGGGAAAGGGGGCAAAGGTGCTGAAATGAGGGTATAAAGAGACTTTGCCTGGGGCCTGAGGTGTGGTATGTAAAGGGAGCTATACTGAGTGGGACGCTTGAAACCATGTCAACACTGTAAATTAAAAATAAAAACTTAAAATAATGTGAAAAAATATTTGTTATTTAGAAGTCAAAGGACATGATATGTGTGTGTGTATGAGAGAGAGAGACTATAGAGTATTCCTAATGAAGAAAATCAGAACTATGAAATACTATAGAAAAAAAATTTTCTACTGGATTGAACAAAACCTTTCTAAAATCTACATATAGAAAACACACAGTGTGTACTTGTTAACTTTGACCCATGTGTTGGAAAAACTTTGATTATCCAAACAAAAAAAGTCACAAATAACAAAAAAACCAATTTGCATCTGGCTATCTGACATCAATGTACAACACAGAAAACAGTGAAACAACACAAGACACTTAAGGGAAGAAAAAGTGAGCCAAGGATTTTAAACCGAGACATGCCTCCTTAAGATATAAAGGCTACAGGCAAACAGTAATGAACATGAAAAATTCAAGGAATATTATTCCCATGAACCTTTCCTCAGGACTCTTAGAAATGGCTCATTTCAGACAACCAAGAAACAATCAGTTGGGAGGGAAACTGGCAAACAGTCTGATGATGAGAACTGAATATACTTAACTGGAGAACTAAGACAAAAATCTGAACTAAGAGTAACAAAATACAGTGTGTCCGTAAAGTCATGATGCACTTTTGACCGGTAATGGGAAAGCAACAAAAGACAATAGAAATGTGAAATCTGCAGCAAATAAAAGGTCAACCCTCCCAGTTTCTGTAGGATGAGGTGGCAGCATGTGCGCATGCACAGATGATGATGTAACACCGTGTATACAGCGGAGCAGCCCACGGCCATGCCAGTTGAGATATGGATAGTACAGAGGAAAATTCAGTGTGTTCTGTGGCTCGCTAAATTCAAATCCATGACCAAAGTGCAACGTGAATATCGGCGCATTTATAACAAAGCGCCACCACATAGGAATAACATTACTCGGTGGGATAAGCAGTTAAAGGAAACCAGCAGTTTGGTGGAGAAACCCCGTTCTGGTAGGCCATCAGTCAGTGACGAGTCTGTATATGGGATAGCTACCTAAGGAGCCCTAAAAAATCTGTGTGAGCCCACATTGAACTGCACTGAATAGGTATGAAACTGGGACAGTCTTCCTTTTATTTGGTGCAGATTTCACATTTCTATCGTCTTTTGTTGCTTTCCTGTGACCGGTCAAAATTGCACCATGATTTTATGGACACACTGTATATATAGAGAAGAAAGCATTTAGTGTCAAAAAGAAAATATTAAGGAAAACTCACATTACCTGGGAAAACTGCCTGTGGTGTAAGTAGATATTTCCTGCATTAAAGTAAGGCAATGAGTATGTGGGGTTTAAAGAAATCGCTGTTTGATAGTCTTTCATTGCATTTTGTTGCTGACCCATAAACTCATGAATCACACCACGATTTGTTAAGAATTCTGCTGTAGTATTGATCTGCAATATAACAGTATGAGTATTTAGCATCTGAGAATATTATTTATTTCCAATTTCAAGTCTACAAAAAATGAACGTCATGAAATCTACTTGTGGGAAATTAGTAATTTTATAGTTCAGATGAAGCCCCAATAGAGCAAATATTTTGAGAAAGGGCTCAGTATGAAGTTGATTCAATGTCAACACTTTGTTGAGTTGGTTGTAATAAAACAAATAATCTTACTGCTTTACTCAGTTCCTCTCCAAAGAGCAGACATGGGGGAAAAGCTTATCTGCTTAGTTCTGTTAAAGCTGGAAAGTAAATTAAATAGTTAACACATTTATTTGTCCTAAGCAGTAAAAATTATCTTTCAGTTCTTTCCTTTTTCTCATCTCAAAGGTTGGAATATCTACATAAGTCAACAGAAACAGCATCCAAAACTCTACTTATTTTAAAAAAAGACCTGTCACCATATGCAAAACCTGAGATTTTTATTTGCCGTTTCACTACGGAAGACTCTGGGGTTTATGGTACATTGTTCTTTCCGTAGTTCCTTCACACTCAGAATGGTATTTTATTGTTTACATTCATTTGTTTATAACAAAATAATATTCATGTCTCATGAAACTATAAACTGCTTTTACTGAGAGAATCATTTATCAGGCTTTTGATTTTTGAACTTTAAATGCCTTCTGGTTATAGAACTGGTAAGCCATAATAACTCTTTACTCTAGGAATAACAACAACAAAAATACAAATATTATTTTCTCTACAAGTCACTTTTAGGAGATAATAAGAAAATATTTTATTTCACCTATTAACTGATAATGCTAAAAATATAATCTAAATGGATTTTTACCTTTATGGCATTATTAATATCCTGAATTGCAGCAAAATTATTACCCATCTGAAGACAGACCACAGCTCTTCCCTCATAGGCTAGGTAATTCTTTGGATCAACTTCTATGGCAATGGTAAAGTGGGTCCAAGCTTTCTGGAATTTTTCTTGGACCTAAAATAATTTTCCATTTACATGAAATAGGATATTATTCATAACATGACAATTGTTTGATTCTGATTTAATCAAATAAAACCTTTAGAAAGGGTCTATTTATACAGTGCTAAATTTAAGATATTTTTAAAAAGTAGGCTGTACTGTGAGTGGATTCAATCGACTAATTACTTCTGAGAGTTTATGTTGAAATTGTAATTAATAAAAATAAATCCAATTGTCAGAATAATTGCATAACAATCTTAGACAATTTAAAATCACAGCCACTGTGTGAAGCACCTATGCTTTGGACAATCACCACAAAATTTACGTTGAGCTCTGCACACACACAGGCAGATACTATATTTATTTGCTTGGCATTGAACCTCCAGTTATACATAATATACATAATATATGTGGAATAAATAAATGCATAAACCATGGGCATAAAACCTATATTGATAAATTGTGCCAGCATTTGGAATTTTAGGATCACTTCACATACTCTGTGGAAAATGCATGCAAATCTACCAAACATCTATTTATTCCAACCTTAGTGACAACTGGAAAACAAAAAAAAAGGTCAGGAGGGGGACATCGTGAATAGAATGATATCAGAATATTTCCTAGAGAAGGAGAGGGACATCGTGAATAGAATGATATCAGAATATTTCCTAAAGAAGACCAACAGGAAACTGAGTACCTCATTACAGGAGGGCATCAAGCTGATGAATTCAGCACAGTCCACGGCATCTAGGAAACTGACTCACATGAACCATGCTGAGCCCATTGACTTTGACATAAAACTAACAAGGGT
Source organism: Saccopteryx leptura (assembly GCF_036850995.1). Taxonomy (NCBI): domain Eukaryota; kingdom Metazoa; phylum Chordata; class Mammalia; order Chiroptera; family Emballonuridae; genus Saccopteryx; species Saccopteryx leptura. Next base: position 109,493,978 of record NC_089508.1, on the reverse strand, counting down.
ATAACTAAGATATAACTAATAAGATTACTGTTCTTTAACTAGCAAATCTTCTCCCTCTTGGCAAATTTTGCAGGATTCACCATCATCATCACAAGTTCACTTAATAATCAGGCAAATTGAGATTAAGTTATTAGAATAGCAAACCGCAAACAGCCTCACAGTAGGATTATATCTGTAACCTGTTCCTGACAACAACTGTTATGCTCACTCTCACATCCCTAGTGCTAAGCACACAGTAGGGAAATATGAAAGTATTTGTTGCACATCAGGTCACTATTTCCCTGGAGCAGGACTGGAGGTGGGCTCTCTAACTCTCGCTTTTCCGGCCTTCCTTTCCTGATGCAACCCTTCCTCAAACTGATGTGTTCCCAATTCTCTTCCAGGTTGATACAAACCCAGTGGCATCTTCATTAAACATGAATCTGATGTCACTGCTCTGGTTAATGATACATTTTTAATTGGCTTGCAAGCCCTTCACTTCCAGTCATTGTTCGATTTTCTAGTCCCACCTCACTTCACTTCTGCCCCCTCCAAAATATTTCTTCCCCTGGGCCCTCCACCTCTTCATCAGTCAGGAACGCTGCATCCCACCCCACCCCCAACCCCTCCCTCTGATACTAGTCTTCTAGGCCTCAATTTAAATGTTAATTTCTTAAAAAGCCCTCCTTCACTCCTCAAACAAAGCTAGGTTCCCTACTTATAAACTGTCCTAAAACCCATCCTTTTCCTTTGTTGCATTTATCATGCATATAACTAAATAATGAATCCTATGATTGCTTGGTGCCTACCTCTTCAGGTAGCATACTCTACAAGGAGAAAGAACTAAGTATAGTTCACTCATTTCTGTATCTTTAGACTTAGATCACTTCCTGTCAATAATAGGTGGTCAGTAAATGCCTATCAAAATGTAGTAAACAATGGTAACACATTTGGTAAGACTGTAGTAAGCTCTGGATGCTTTGGGAGTCATCGTGTCTTTTTAAATTGACTTTGCAAATTTCTACTGTAATCCAATAATGGCTAATTTTTTGTTTAATTCTCAGAAGGCAATCTTATGTCTCTTAGTAATGAGTTCTTGGGCATATCTCACTATAATCACTGTTGGGCAAATGAGTTTTTAAAATATGATTTTTGAGTTTGCTCACTTTTATTGTTAAAAATGGTGCTGGTCTGTGAAATTGCTAATTACCTTCCTACTTGGGAAGGGTCATTGTTATGCTAATGTCACTGGAGGAGAAGTTTTTGGCACCAAAGAAGTTTACAAAAAAGAGAAGAAGGAGGAAAGAAGGAAGCCATTTTTTTCACAGAGTGAGGAAGGAGGAAAGAAGCCAAGATGGCCGGTGCTATAGGAGAAGCCAGTCTGTGCAGAGAGGAGAAGAGAGAAGGTGTGCAGATGGGGAATCAGAAATGACTAAGAGTGGTGGGGCCTTTGATTCTAGGAAAAAGCAGAGAAGTTCCTCCTGGTTGTGGAACCGGAGAATGTGTCAGGGTTTTGGAGTCCTGTGTGTTTGTTTGTTCGCTAGTATGAGAGTAGAATAAAGGAATGGCCCACCATTTTTTAGTTCCACTGTTTCTTTACCGTCTGCCTCAATCTAATGGGAACCTGCACGTGCATGGCAGTGACGGTGGCCGTGACTACAGGGCCTACAATCACCAATCCCAATAACCCCATCCAACATTATTAGCCTGAGATCAGCCAAGCCCACTTACATTTAAATTTTTAAAAATTCAACTTTAATGGAAGTTTATTAACAGGAATTTCTGCAATTTGAACATACTTCTTGTTTAAACTTTTGAGTATTAAAAAGGGTAAAAAGAGGATTTAAGATTACTTACTTCCTTTTCATGGAGAATAGCACTTGGAATGGAATAGCACTTTATCCCAAGTATATCACTACATCTCCTATTAGTGCAAAGAACCTGGTGAGTGCATGGGTCAAGTTCAAGTGTCCCAGAAAGCATTCAGAGACCTGCCTGGCCTCACACAGAGCTGCACTCTTCCATCTTGCCAGAAGGACAAATGCCTGATGTCTTGCCCTCTCGGTATATTCTAAATCATTGCCAGTGGGAAATGATCTGAATTCTGAAGTCCCTGTCCAGTGCTTGTCTGACCCACTGCAGGGCTAGAGTTCACCTCAGAACTTTCATACACTGTGCATCCTCTTTAGCTTTCCACTAATTCAGCAGGACAGAACCTATACAGCCTAGGTATGAGCTCAAGAAACAAATGTTAGCCAGGTTCTTTCATGTGAAACCCATCAGACAAATTTTAAAAGTTGTCTATAAGTGTGGGGGTAAGGTAGAAAGGGGTGAAGGTATTAAAGAAGCTCAGATTCAAAAGATCCTCATCTCACTACTGTACCTAGTACTCAGAAGTGCTCCCTAGGCAAGCTCCCTGAAACTGCTTCCCACTGCTGTTCTTGATATGAATAGCAAGGGAAAGGTAAAATGTTCAAAACTAAAGAAATATTGCCTGACCAGGTGGTGTTGCAGTGGGTAGAGCATAGACTGGGATACTGAGGACCCAGGTCTGAAACCCCGAAGTCGCTGGCTGAGCGCGGGTTCATCTGGCTAGAGTGCAGGCTCACCAGTTTGAGCACAGGGTCTCCACCTTGAGCATGGGATCATAGATATGACCACGTGGTCGCTGGCTTGAGCCCAAGGTCACTGGCTTGAGCAAGGGGTCACTAGCTCAGCTGGAACCCCCAAGTTAAGGCATGTATAAGAAAGTAATCAATAAACAATTAAAGTGCCACAAGTACAAGTTGATGCTTCTCATATCTCCCCTTTCCTGTTTGTCTGTGTCTGTCTGTCTGTGTCTGTCTCTCTATCACTAAAAAAGAAAAAAGAAAAGAAAAAAAGAAAAAGAAAGAAAGCATGCATCCTCACCATCAGAAAAGAGTCAAATATATTCTTTCTCTGGTGCAAAATTTGCTTTCATGGCACAAAATGTTCTTAAATAATATTACCTGCAAATTATAGCCTAAACTAATTCTGGCTTTTGTGTACGTTGGATTGAAATGCAAGGCTCTCAGAAAGTCCTTCTGTGCTTGCTTGTTGCCTTCATCATGACCATATTCCATGTAAGAATTTCCCCGTCCAATGTAAGCATCCACAAAACACGGATTAATATTAAGAGCCCAGGTGAAGAAATCAACAGCTTCTTCAAACTCTTTGTTTCTGAAAATAAATAAAATTATTGATACTTTTGTGTATGTAAACTTTTCATAAAGATTTGCACGGAACCTTATAAAAAAATTTTACTTTATTATCCATGATAGAAAGTAAGTGTGAGGTCGGTTGGCAATGGGGGAAGGTCACGTGAGGAACCAGGCCTGGGAACTTTGGCTGGAACTGCCCACACCCATGCATGCCAAGAGAAACTTCCCAAAAGCCCTTTGAAAAAGAACAACCATCTGTCAGCCAATAAAATTTTGCCACGTCTTATCAACTTGACCACCCTAATGACCCTATAAATTACCCCCACATGGAAGAATCCGTGCGACTTCTCTGACCCCTGTCTCACAGACCAGAGAACATCGTCCAGGAAGCGCTCTACTAAATGAAGCTTCTGCTATTCCACACTTCATGCCTATGCCCTTCTTTCTTCCTCAGCGGGGAAAATACCTTACATTTGGTGCTGAAACCTGGGAGGAGTTTGAAGCCGGCTGGGGCCGCTCCTCTCCCCTTCCCTTCCGAGGAAGAGCCAGGATCTCTGACTTTCCACCCACTTCGGCACACGGTGCGGTAAGTCCCCTGCTTCCGGCCTCCCCTCAGTTCTTTCCACCAAGACTCCCTGTCCGTAATCGCAGCTGCGTCAGGAACCTTTTATCCATTCCGAGTGCATGTGTGCCCATGGAGACATCCCGGACACACCCACTCTTCCTAACTGTCCAGTGACCAGAGCTTGAGTGGCGGGATGCCAATTCTCATCTCTGATCGCTCCAAGGGCTGAAGGTGGCCATAGAGGCACAAGAATCAAAAACACTCCTGGAGTGCCTTATCTAAAATCTCTCCCTCCCTAAAGAAGAAGAAACTGTTCTTCTTCTCCACTGTGGCCAGGCCACAATACCCACTGGATAATTGAACCAGGTGGCCTTCTGAAGAGACTTTCGATTTTAACATCCTCACCAATTTAACTATTGCCAAAAAAACTGGGAAATGGTTGGAGATCCCTTACATTCAGGGCTTCAAGTATTTGCAGTCCCGTCCTAATCTCTGTGCCACCTGCTCCATGGCACAGGCCCTTTTTGGCCAGAGAAACCTCAGCTAAACCCTCCACTTCTGATCTTTTTTCCTTCGCTGACCCCCAACTCTCTTCCCCTCCTGCAGGCTCCCTCCATCCTATCAGCTCCTCCCCTCCATTCGCTGGATCCTGTTGCTCATTCACCTGCAAATACCAGTCCCTCTTTCTCCTCCCCTGCTGGCCAGAGGCCCCTCCCTTCTCCACTGTGTTCTTAAACCCCTCCCCTGTCAGGTCCTCCTCCACAGGCCATTGGTCCTCACACTGGTTTGCAGGGCTCCTGACCCCACGGCCCAGCCCTGGTCTTCTTGCAGGAAGTTCTGGCCCTGTCCTACCTATGGCTCCAGCATTTCCAGCCGGATCTGAGTGCCGAATTCCCCAGTAGCCCCCCTCCTCTTATTCTCAGCCCCCAAACCCCTATCCGAGACCTGATGAACATGGCATTTAAGTTTTTAATGGTCGCGACTAGTAGAAAAAGACCAAGGCTGCTCACCAGGCCCGCATGCAGCAGAAGGTAATGCTCCAAACCCAGGCTCTTGTGGCAGCCCAGAGGCCTGCAGAGCATCGGGGTCAAGGCATAGAAGGTGCCCAACCCAAGTCCAGGCCGCAAAGAGAAACCCCACTAGGTGCTTGCTTTAAATGTGGCAAGGAGGGTCACTGGGCCCAACAGTGCCCCTGCCCGAGGCCGCCCACTAAGCCCTGCCCTAACTGCAAGCAGCCCGATCACTGGCAGAGCAATTGCCCCTTTTGGGCAATAGGCCTTTCGTCGTGCCTCTACATGGAGGACAAGCCACTCAAATGGGAGGCCAAGTCAGTCAGGCAGGCCCATTGCTCAAACTCCTAGGCCTCATGGACGACTGATGCGGCCCAGACTCGGAGACCCCCATCACCCTTGCCAAGCCCTGGGTAATGCTACAGGTAGCGGGTAAGTCCATCTCATTTCTTGCAGACACAAGGGCTACCTTCTCTGTTTTGCCAGCACACTCTGAACCTCTAGTTCCCTCGCAGGTCTTGGTTATGGGAGTATAGATGGGACCCCTTCTTTTCTCCTTTGCATGCCACCCCTGAAATGCAATTTGGACGGGACGCCATATGATAATATTGACTACTCCTACTGTAGCCAAACTCCTAGGACAAACATCTTAATACCATGTTTCTCAACTCAAGCTTGCTCCCATGCAGGACCACTGGCAGTCGGAACCACTGCGCCCTACCTGTCTCTGGCTCACTAAAAGTTTGGGCCCTGCAGATTCCCCTGTTGCTCCTGTCCCTCCCACCAGGAACCTGCCACCAGAGTGAGCTAAAGCAGGGAGCAATGCTGTTCAATGAGACTGGCCCAATGGAAGAAAGCATCGGGGTCCTCCACCATCTGCAAGAGAAACTGTGCAAGGATCTCTCCTTCTACAACCCGCTTAACTCCTGGTGGCAGCCACCCATCCTCACCTGGGCTGCCCCTATCCTAGGTCCTCTTCTAATTATCAACATATTACTCATATTTACTCCTCTATTTTTAAATTCTTACAGGGCCACATCCACGAGGTTTCTCAAGTCATGGTCAAACAGATGCTCCTACACCCATATACGCAACTCCCCTCAGAGCCACCACCTTCTAACCTCCTCTCCCCATGATGCCCCTAACCAGCAGGAAGTACCCAGACAAATAGTGGTGCCCCTCTCTAACATAAAAGGTCAGAATATGAGGTCGGTTGGCAATGGGGGAAGGTCACATGAGGAACCAGGCCTGGGAACTTTGGCTGGAACCGCCCACACCCATGCACGCCAAAAGAAACTTCCCAGAAGCCCTTTGAAAAAGAACAACCATCTGTCAGCCAATGAAATTTCATCACGTCATATCAACTCGACCACCCTAATGACCCTATAAATTACCCTCACGCGGGAGAATCAGTGTGACTTCTCTGGCCCCAGTCTTGTGGAGCAGAGAACATTGTCCAAGAAGTGCTCTACTAAATAAAGCTCTTGCTGTTCCACAATTCATGGCTACGCTCTTCCTTCTTCCTTGGCAGGGAAAATACCTTACAGTAAGTACATGAGTCCATACAACCTAAGAAAAGCTGAAGAGGTCTTTGAAGATTGTGATGAAAGAAAAAAAAGAAGATAAGAGCAATTTTCATACCAGAATAAGCTGGGGTAATATTCTAGAGTCCTTTTCTCAGAATTATAAAAGGCTGAATAGCATTCCTGAATTTGATTTATTTTTTATTTTTTTATTGCTTTAAATTTATTGTTTACATAGACTCAAGTGTCCCACCAAATACATCCCCCCACACCCCTGTTCCTCTCAACTTCTCCCTTGCCGCCCTCCACCCTTCCCTCCAGGATTCGCTTTACTGCTCTCTATAACGCTGTGTTATGTATAAGGTCTACCGGAAAGTTCTGTCCATTTCTATCACAACAAGTTTGACCCGTAAGCACATGTTTATTTGGCACATGTGTGCCTCTCTATTTTTATCACTTAATGTATACATACTGACATAGCAAATTAACTAAAATAAAGTTGATTCACGTTAGTCTTATGTGTGAAGCGATAGTGTACCCATGGCTACTGATAAAGTTCATTTACGCCACTGTATTGTATAGGAATTTCAACAAGGAAGAAATGCTACAGAAGCATGTAGAAATTTATTGAAAGTGTTTGGTGAAGGTACAGTTTCTGATAGGACATGCAGAAGATGGTTTGAAAAATTCGAAACAGGTGATTTCGACCTTTCTGATAAACCACGTTCTGGGCAACCATCTTTGATCAATGACGATGTTGTTAAGGCCATGTTGAAGCAAAATCCTTTTCTGACAACATCAGAGATTGCAGAAAGGCTTAATTCAGCTCAGCAAACCATTTTGGACCATATTCAGAAGACAGGATTGGTGTGGAAATATATTATTTAATAAAGTTTATTGGTGGTAAGAAAAATTTATATTTTGTTTTATTCCAAAAATGGACAGAACTTTCCGGTAGACCTTATATATATAAGTTCACCAATCTCCCTTCTCTGATCCCATCCTATCATCCCCTTTCCCACTGGTCCCTTTGATCCTGCCTCTGCCTCAATTCTGTTCCTCAGTTCACATTGTTCATTGGATTCCTCAAATGAGTGAGGTCATATGATATTTTTCTTTCTCTGCTGGCTTATATCACTTAACATAATAGTTTTCAGGTCGATCCATGTCACAAAAGGTAAGATTTCCTTCATTTTCATGGCCCTATTTTATTCCATTGTATATATGTACCACTGCTTTTTAATTCACTCGTCTACTGACAGACACTTGGGCTATTTCCAGATTTTGGCTATTGTAAACAATACTGCCATAAACATGGGGATGCATTTCTTCTTTTGAATCAGTGATGTGGTGTTCTTAGAATATATTCCTAAAAGCGGGATGGCTGAGTCAAAAGGCAGTTCCATTTTAAATTTTTTGAGGAATCTCCATACTGTTTTCCACAGTGGCTGCACCAGTCTGCATTCCCACCAGCAGTGCAGGAGGATTTCCTTTTCTCCACATTCTCGCCAGCACTTACTCTGTGTTGTTTTGTTGATGAGCGCCATTCTGACTGGTGTGAGGTGATACCTCATTGTAGTTTTAATTTGCATTTCTCTAATGATTAGTGATGTTGAACATTTTTTCATCAGCCTATTGGCCATCTGCATGTTCTCTTTGGAGAAGTGTCTATTCATTTCTTTTGCCTATTTTTTGAATGGATTGTTTATCTTCCTGGTGTTGAGTTTTACAAGTTCTTTATACATTCTGGTTATTAACCCCTTATCAGAAGTATTTTCGAATATGTTCTCCCATTGTGTGGTTTGTCTTTTTATTCTGTTCTTGTCTTTAGCTGTGCAAAAGTTTTTTAGTTTGATATAGTCCCATTTGTTGATTTTGTCCTTTATTTCACTTGCCCATGGAGGTAAATCAGCAAATACATTGCTGCGAGAGATGTCGGAGAACTTACTATTATTTCTTCTAAGGTGCTTATATTTTCACAACTTACATTTAAGTCTTTTATCTATTTTGAGATTATTTTTGTGAATAGTGTAAATTGGTGGTCTAGTTTCATTTTTTTGCATGTACCTGTCCAATTTTCCCAACACCATTTGTTAAAGAGACTGTCTTTACTCCATTGTATTTCCTTACCTCGTTTGTCAAATATCAATTGTCCATAAAGGTGTGGGTTTATTTATGAGTTCTCTGTTCTGTTCCATTGATCCATATGCCTGTTCTTGTGCCAGTACCAGGCTGTTTTGAGTACAATGGCCTTGTAGTATAATTCAATATCAGGAAGTGTGATACTACCCCCTTTATTCTTCTTTATCAAGATTGCTGAGGCTATTTGTGTTTTCTTTTGATTCCATAGAAATTTTTGGAATATTGGTTCTATATCTTTGAAGTATGTCATTGGTATTTTAATTGAAATAGCATTGAATTGAATTTATAAATTGCTTTGGGTAATATAGACATATTAATAATGTTTATTCTTCCTATCCATGAACACAGTAGATGCTTCCACTTGTTTGCATCTTCCTTGATTTCTTTTATCAATATTTTATAATTTTCTGAGTACAAGTCTTCTACCTCCTTGGTTAAATTTACCCCTAGGTACTTTATTTTATTGTTGCAATAGTGAAGGTAATTGTTTTCTTAATTTCTCTTTCAGACAGTTCATTGTTGGTATATAAAAATCACCCTGATTTCTGAATATTAATTTTATATCCTGTCACCTTGTTGAATTCATTTATCAGGTCCAGTAGTTTTCTGACTGAGACTTTATGGTATTCTATATACAGTATCATATCATCTGCAAATAATGATAGTTTTACTTCTTCTTTTCCAATTTGGATGCCTTTTATATCTTCTTCTTCTCTGATTGCTGTGGCTAGGACTTCCAGAACTATGTTGAATAAGAGTGGTGAAAAGAGGCATCCCTGCCTTATTGCTGATTTTAAGGGGATTGCTTTTAATTTTTGTCCATTGAGTATGATGTTGGCTGTGGGTTTGTCATAGATGGCCTTTATCATGTTGAGGTATGTTCCCTGTATTCACATTTTGTTGAGAGTTTTGATCATAAATGGATGCTGGATTTTATAAAATGCTTTTTCTGTATCTATTGACACAATCATGTGATTTTTCTCCTTCCTTTTGTTTATGTGATGAACCACATTGTTTGATTTGAAATATTGTACCAGTCTTGCCTCCACAGAATATATTCCACTTGATCATTATGTATGATTTTTTTCATGTATTGCTGGATCCAGTTTACTAATATTTTGTTGAGAATTTTAACATCTAAATTCATCAAGGATATTGGCCTATAGTTTTCTTTCTTTTTATTGTCTTTGCCTGGTTTTGGAATCGGAATTATGCTTGCCTCATAAAAGGAGCTTGGAAGTTTTCCCTCGTTTTGAATTTTTTGAAATAGCTTGAGGACAGAAGTTAGTTCTTCTTTGAATATTTGGTAGAATTTGCCAGTGAAGCCATCAGGCCCAGGACTTTGTTTGTTGGGAGATTTTGATAATTGTTTTCTATCTCATTTGTTGTAGTTGGTCTGTTTAGGTTTCTGATTCTTACAGATTAATTTTTGAAAGATTGTATGTTTCAAGAAATTTGTCCATTTCACCAAGGTTGTCTAATTTTTTGGCATACAGTTCTTTATAGTATTTTCTTACAATCCTTTGTATTTCTGCTGTGTCAGTTGTTACTTCTCCACTCTTATTTCTAATTTTATTTATTTGAGTCTTCTCTTATTTTTTATTGGTGAGTCTGGTTAATGGTTCATCAATCTTGTTTACCTTTTCAAAGAACAAGCTCTTGGTTTCATTGATCCTCTGTATTGTTTTTTTAGCCTCTATGTCATTATTTCTGTCTGATCTTAATTATTCCCTTCCTTCTACTTTCTCTGGGCTTTCTACTTGCTGTTCTTTTTTTAGTTCTTTTAGATACAGTTAAATTGTTTATTTGAGCTTTTTCTAGCTTCTTAAGATATGCTTGTAAATGCCACAAACTTCCCTCTCAGGACTGCTTTTGCTGTGTCCCATAAATTTTGAGTTGTTGTGTGTTCATTTTCATTTGTTTCAAGGAAATTTTTTATTTCTTCCTTGATCTCATTGTTAACCCATTAATTATTTAATAACATGCTATTTAGTTTCTATGTGTTTGAGTGTTGTTTTTCTATTGTAGTTGATTTCTCATTTCAAGCCATTTTGATCTGAGAAGATGTTTGATATGATTTCAATCTTCTTAAATTTATTAAGACTCGTTTTGTGTCCTAACATGTGGTCTATCCTAGAGAATATACCATGAGCACTTGAAAAAAATGTATATTCTGCTGCTTTAGGGTGAAAGGTGCTGAAGATATGTATTAAATCCAGTTGATCTAGTGTGTCCTTTAAGTCGCCTGTTTCTTTGTTAATTTTCTTTCTTGAGGATCTATCCAGTAATGTTAGTGGAGTATTGAAGTCGCCTACTATTATAGTATTATTGTTGATCTCACTCTTTATGTCCATCAAAATCTGCTTTATATATTTAGGTGCTCCTATACTAGGTGCATAGATATTTATAATAGTTATATCTTCCTGTTGGATTGCTGCTTTTATCATTATGTAGTGACCTTCTTTTTCCCTTACTATAACCTTTGTGTTACAGTCTATTTTGTCAGATATAAGTATTGCTACCCCAGCTTTTTTTTTTTTCATTTCCATTTGAATGATTTTTTTCCATCCCTTCACTTTCAGTCTGTGTGTCTCTTTTGTTTTGAAGTGTGTCTCTTGTAGACAGCATATGTATAGGTCTTGTTTTCTTATCCACTCAGCTACCCTATGTCTTTTGATTGGAGCATTTAATCCATTTACATTTAAGGTTATTATTGATATGTAGTTGTTTCTTGCCATTTTATTCTTTAAATCTACATTTCTTTTTCTAGATTTTTCCCCCTTTGTTCTGTTTATAGCAGGCCCCTTAACATTTCTTGCAGCATTGTTTTGGTTGTAATGAATTCCTTAAGTTTATTTGTTTGTTTGGGGTTTTTTTGGCCTAGAATCTTTTTATTGTTCTTTTAATTATAAATGATAGTCTTGCTGGATAGAGAAGTCTTGGTTGTAGGCTTTTGTTTTCCATTACTTTGAATATTTCTTGCCATTCTTTCTGGCCTCTAATGTTTCTGTTGAGAAGTCAAATGTCATCCTTATGGGTGCTCCTCTGTAGGTAATTGACTGCTTTTCTCTTGCAGCTTTTAGTATTCTTTCTTTATCCCTTAATTTTGGTATTTTAATTATGATGTGTCTTGGTCTTGACCTCTTTGGGTTTATCCTTAATGGGATTGTCTGGGCTTCTTGAAATTGTGTGACTTTTTGCTTCATCATTTTAGGGAAGTTTTCAGCTATAATTTCTTCAATCAGGTTCTCTATCCCTTGTTCTTTCTCTTCTCCTTCAGGAACCCCTATGATGTGGATGTTGTTTCCCTTCATGTTGTCACAGAGCTCTCTTAGAGTTTCTTCATACATTTTGAGCCTTTTTTCTTTTTCCTGCTCCGCTTCTGTGCTTTCATTTATCTTGTCCTCTAAATCGTTGATTTGATCCTCAGCTTCATCCATCCTGTTTTTAATTCCTTCTAGTATGGTCTTCATTTCTGATATTGTATTTGTCATTCCTGACTGGTTCTTTTTTATGATTTCAATGTCCATTTTGATGCTTGCTGTCTCTTTAGGTACTCATTAAGTCCATCCATTGTTGCTCTAAGATCTTTGAGCATCCTAACAATCATTATTTTAACTCTGCATCTGGTAATTCGGTTATTTTCATTTCATTCAGATATTTTTCTGTGGATTTCTCTTGTTGATTCATTTGGGTTGCGTTTCTCTGCCTTCCCATTTTGTCTGTATATAGACTTTTCCTTTGGATGTGTTGTTTGTGTAGCTAGATGAGTTTAGGGTTGGTATTGTCAGCCTCCAGTTTCCAGTTGTGTTTTTTCTAGAACTTCTTGGGTTGGCATCACCTGCTGTTTGTAAACTGCTGTGGGCTATTTTTTGGGTCACTGTTCTTTTTGTTATTTGTACTGGTGTTTTCTATATCTTAACTGGGTCAAGTGTGAGAAGACTTTCTTTAAATCACTCTAACAAGGGTTGTTAGGTCCTGAACTGATGCTGTCCATATCTGGCTTCTGGATGTGCCCTCCCTGGACCTTCTTGGAGGGATCATGATGCTGACCAGAGGGGGATTGCTGCCTATGACTTGCCCTTATCTACCTATTTGGAGCAACAGGCAATCCAGAATTTGTGGTTGCCTCTGCTGAGTTCAGGTGTCATTGTTAATATCAACTGCGCTCTTAGGCTGGCTTTTATCTACTTTTGGCCTAAAGGATGTTCATTTAAATGTTCAGGTTCCTCTGAGATCTGCTTTCTGCCATCTCTTATTGGTGGCTACTTGTTGGGCTCAGTATTATAAATCAGGGGTTAGGTAAGGTATTGGATGTGGCTTGCCCCTTAGCCTCAGGTGTCATTCTATCCAGACTTCTTTTTTCTTTTCTCTCCTTTTATATTTTTCTTCTTTTTCAGCCCTCAGAAGGTTGTGGCCACAGGAGTCAAATGGGTGTGGCCTCTGTGTTCCCAAGGAGTGTCTGTCCGTATGCCTGCCACCACTGCTGCCACCACCTCGAGCGTTGGGGCACCAATGTTGCTGGTGCCGGCCCTCCGCTGTAGCTTTGGTGGCTTCCATCTCGCCTCAGTGGGTGGGACTGCGTGCACGCGCGCGTGCACACACACACACACACACGGGCCTCCACCATGGCCGGCCCTTGGACTCTGCCCTACCCCCGTGGGCTGAACTGCATTCTTGCACCCAGTCACAAGCCTTGGCTGGTTCCCCAGCTTCTGCTTTGCCCCTGCGAGCTGGACTGTGTTTGCGCGCCCGGGCTGCAATCCTTGGCAGGTTCTTGGGCTTCAGCCTTGCCCCCAAAGGCAGGACTGCACTCAAGCGCCCAGGCCACAAGCCTTGGCCAGTTCTCTGACTTCTGCCTCACCCCCACAGGCCGGACTACACTTGCACACTCATCCCACAGCTGTGGGCTGGACTGTGTTCATTTGCCCAGTCTGCAGCTGCAGCCAGCCTCCAGCTTCTGCCCCCATGGCCGGGACTGTCTTCACACTCCGGGGCCACAGAAGCCAGCCCCCAGCCTCCGCCCCTTACAGATGGGACCACACTTTCGCAGTCCACCATCGCCTGCCCTCCAGCAAGCAGTCAGTAGTGTGGGGGTGGCGATGCAACTCAGACCTCAGCACTCAATACTGTAGCCCTGATGGTCCCTGCTTCTAAGCTACTCTTTTTTCTGACTGTAGCAGGAGAGCTTCTGTTTGGCTGTTGATCTGCTTCCCTTTGCTGGTATTGCTGGTTCCAGGAAAAATATTCACTTTAGATTTAGAATGCCCCTCAGCCCAGGGGTTAGGTAGCTATCCCTCAAAGTCTTTCTCCCTGTGCCTCCTGGATTACACTCTCTTCCTGCTACTCCAGTCCTCTCAGCTCTCCCCATCCCCCAAAGCCCCAGGTGGGTGGTTGTGAAAGAGGTTTTCTGCACGGTCCCTTTAGACGAATCCTGGGTCTGAGAAATCTGTCTTTTTCTTGAAAACAGTATCCTGGCTCATTTCACAGCTAAATAATGTCTGTACACTTCTTCTAGGCTCCACAGCTGCAGGCTGGGGTTCTGGTCCTGGGGCCCAGGACCCTCCCCTCTCGGGGAAATCCACCCAGCCACATGAGTCCCTCCAGGCCACTGCTCACTCCCAAGAGCTGGGCAGCCCTCTCCACATTTCCGCCTTTCCTATCAGTCTCAGTGTGGCTTCTTTAGTGATATTTGGTTATAGATTCCTCTTCGTTTAGCCCAAAGTTGGTTTTTCCAAATGATTGTTCTTAAAATTAAGTTGTAATCCACTTTGGTTCTATGAAGTGGAAGTTGGAACATCCGCCTACTCCATCATTATCTTGCCATCCACCCCCCCCCCCCCCGAATCTGTTTTAAATAGTTATCAGGGCCCTGTGCATAAAGCATTGTCCCAGCATACAATGTGCCAGGTTTGATCCCAGGTCATGGCACACAGAAGAAGTGAGTATCTGCTTCTCCACTCCTCCTTTTTCCCCTTCCCTCCATCTCCCCTCTAGCAGCCAGTGGCTCAGTTGTTCCCAGCATTGGCCCAGGTGGTCCCTGAGGGTAACTCTGTGGATTCAGGCATTGGCCCCTAATGGGTAAGTCCTGGTCAGGGCTCATACAAAAGTCTGTCTCACTATCTCCCCTCCACTCACTTAAAAAAATACCTTATCAGTGATCAACATAGAAAGATATACTATTTTTGACAGAATACTCTAAAGCAGAGTATAATAAGTTTATAGGTATTAAATGTTTCCTTATACAACAAAATGAACCAAATTTTTATACATGGGAGTCCTTCAGATCTTTTATAAGGGCAAGTTCTTTCTTTTTGAACACCAGGAGAGAATAGAATAAAATTTTATTTTATTTATTAATTTGTAAATATAAGTGATTAAATAATAACTTGTTTTTTCTTCCCTATTTTTTCTCTTGCAGTAGGGTGAGGGAAGCAATGGAATCAAATATTTTTCATAAAGAAGTCACTTTTCCATCTGATACGTATGTCTAACAATTATATTTAATCTCAACATAGGGAAAGCTATTTTTCTATACTTCTTTAGTTATCAGCACTAGCATTTAATGAGCATCTAGTCTGTTTTGACTAAGTAAATAATCATTGAACTTTATCACTGGAAAGGGACCTTGAAAACCACCTTTGAAGCTCTTAAAAGAAGAGAACTAAAAATAAAGTCCAGAGGAGGTGACAGTGTCAAAGCCAGTATCCCCAGCACCTTGCATCAACAGCGGGGTAAAATGAAACAAATGCCGCTAGAGAAATGGTAATTTCATTTTTCTGAAGATGTGTATCTCACCAGGTGTCCTGTAGACTGAACTTCTTGTTAAATCATCACATGACAGTTCAACTGGAACAATGTTTTATGTCAGGACACATGTTCATTAGCACAGAAACTGTTAAGTATCAGTTACCACAAATGTAAAAGCACATTATATTAATGTTTCTAAAATAAAGTGTGTTTGTATGAAACAGTGTGACCACTGACAGAGGTGCATGGTTCCCTTCGGTGCCCATGGCTCCGGACCATGTGCACAGCCCACAGGCGAGGCCAGACACGATGGCTCACCAAACTTTCTAAATTAATCACATACGTGACCAGATAGGCCCCACTGAGTTGTACAAATAAATCATAAATACCTCCCAAAACTAAAGAATGTGGCTTGCAGAGTCAAAGATCCAAAAATATTTCATGCAAATATAAGAACGGTAAAATCAACTTGCTTGAAGTGACAATGGCTAGAATGTGTAACTGAGTGATCAAGCTCTCCCTCTGTGACATTTTTTTTATACAAAGGTGGCTTTCTCAAAGAGACCTAAAACTTAACTCTAGTACAACACTCGTAGTGACCAAATTGGGCAACAAGTGGAATATTCAGCCTAAGGAATGCTGTCTCCTAGCAACCACAAGAGTGAGAACGAGAGATATATAAAGGCGTACTTAAAAAGTCTGCAACCCCATGAGTTCAAAGACCAAAGCTCTAAAATTTAAAGATTTACTCCTTTAAAAAAATTTTTCCAATTGGAAAAATTTTACTTTCCTCACTCTAGGAAACCAGTAATGAATCTCCAATACTGAGAAACCGTGCTGCTGTGATGTATGTTGTAGACTATCTTGAAAAGCAAAAATATTTTTTCTGAAATAAATATAACCTATCACTGAACATTTCTTAGTGTTGAATTCAGTAAAACTCTTAAAACTCAAAACACATGGAATTGGGACTATGAGTTAGGAGGGATTTACTGTTGGTTTAAATTCTACTTTTATTAAAGGACAATAGAGATTCTCGTCGACTGATGAAAGCTGGTTATTTGGAATTGCAAAGTAGAATCAGCTTAAGAAGGCTGTGCCATATAGTATACCCAGTGATTACATTTCATGAAAGAGATTGGAAACTGACACACAGAGAAACTGACTGACTCTAATAGTTGTTAAATATAGGATTGAGGTTGAGAGAAATTTTGAAGTCTGTTTTTAATTTTGAGAAAATGCAATGACCTCAGACATTTTTGTTCTGTGCTCATCTACCAAAACAAACACATCAGTCATCATTATTTTATGGCTTTTAAAGAATGACAATTACTTCAAGAGATGGATTGTATGAAGTTTGCTAAATTAAAATAGACACTGGTGTGACTATGTTTTGCTGTTTATATAAAATAAAGGTCCCGGTTTAGGCCTTTAAACTCAAAGAGAGCTTGACAAGTTTCAGTTATATTACTATGTTCATAAAATACAAAATCTAACTCTCATAGAGAAATGTAGCTGTGCTATATCCTAAAAGGGAAAAAAAAGAATGTTAATTTTTCAAATAATTCAAAATTGGATATTCATACAGCCTAATCTTATAGTTTATGAACTATCCTAATTTCCCCCTCCAATTAATTGTTATTATTTTGCTCTTAAATCATAATGCTGTAAACCAGGGGTCCCCAAACTTTACACAGAGTGCCAGTTACATGTCTCTCAGACCGTTGGAGGGCCAGACTATAAATAAAGCTATGAACAAATCCCTATGCACACTGCACATATCTTATTTTAAAGTAAAAAAACAAAACGGGAACAAATACAATATTTAAAATAAAGAACAAGTAAATTTAAATCAACAAACTGACCAGTATTTCAATGGAAACTATGGGCCTGCTTTTGGCTAATGAGATGGTCAATGTCCAGTTTCATATTTGTCACTGCTAGCCGTAACAAGTGATATGATGCACTTCCAGAGCCATGATGCGAACGTCCCGCATCACCGGAAGTAGTACTGTACGTGAGAAATGCCGTGCTTTGCAGCGCTGCCACGTACAGTACTCCATGTGCTCCTCTCACTGACCACCAATGAAAGAGGTGCCCCTTCTGGAAGTGTGGCGGGGGCTGGATAAATGGCCTCAGAGGGCTGCATGCAGCCTGCAGGCCATAGATTGGGGACCCCTGCTGTAAACCATTACTTAACCAAACACATTTATCCCACATTAAAATCCTCACATGCTGAATCTCTATACTTTTAAAAGCAAAATGACCAGAAATTAATTTTCAGATGTCAAATATATACAGTGGTACTTTGAGATATGAATTTAATTCGTTCTGTAACTGAGCTCGTCAGTCAGTTAACTTGTATATCAAACTGCCAATACTGGATGCATGCGCCAACATGCCAACAAGCCGCAGCTTCCCGAATCAAAACTCATATCTCAGAATTTCACTCGAATCTCGAACAAAAATATGGGCTGAGTCGCAGCTCGTATCTTAAAAATTCATATGTTGGTCTGTTTGTATCTCAAGCTACCACTGTATGTAGATTAGATGTCAAATGTATATTATAGCTAGCAAAATCTATATAATATTTGCTTGACTGGTGGTGGCACAGTGGATAGAGCATCAACCTGGAAACTGAAGTCCCAGGTTGGAAACCCCAAGGTCACCAGCTTTGAACCTGGGTTCACCAGATTGAGTGTGGGGGCATCAGCTTAAGCATGGGTTCACTGACATGATCCCATGGTCATTGGCTTGAGCTCAAAGGTGGCTGGCTTGAAGCCCAAGGTCGCTGGATTGAGCAAGAGGTCTGCTGGAGCCCCTGGTCAAGGCACATATGAGAAGCAATCAATAAACAACAAAAGTGATACAACTATGAGTTGATGTTTCTCATCTCCCTTCCTGTCTCTCTTTCAAAAAAAAAAAAATCATGTAATCTTATCTCAGAACAAATTTTAAACTTCTGTATTTTATCCTTATGTAACTGCTCTCTTCTCCTCTTCAATAACAACTTATTCTTGCAGTAATCCCAGAAACAGGTTAATAATCTTTTAAGTAATATGTTTTTGTAGATTTTATTGTATTTGGTAGATATTTACTGGTATTGTTTTAATTGGTTTTAGATTTAAAATTGTTTTCTAAATGCAAAATATTTTTGAAAATATTTAACTTTTTAAAATCTTATAGAAAACAGGTTTTTTAAAATGTATTCTAGAAGTGAGCTTCTGAAACCTGGGTAATTATGTTCATCAGTCTCACTCTAATAAAATTCAATTAAAAATAAATGTATTAATTAATAAAAGTTTCATTTTAGAAACAAAATTTATTGCTTGATTTTATTCTTAGCCTTTTTAAGCTGTGTCTGATTTGTTCTGTATATCACCCAGGTCCTGAATCATAGGGGCACCCCAATGCCATGATGCAGGTATTTACTTGTGGACTTGATTAAAATATGTCATTAGATGGTAAAAGGCTGCTAATGACACAAATAGGTGTGCTCCTACTTCTAGACAGGGTTTCTTTGTCTCTCCCCATTTTCGTACTCTCTCACTTCCACATTTTCTTCTCTTTCTTCCATTTTTCTAGTTATTAAACAGTGCCACTTGCTTTCCCGTCAGCGTAAATCGCATTCCGTACCTGTGATAGCACATGGCCGTTGCCTGACAAAGGCTCACATTAGTCTTGCTCATCACCGCAGCTTGTTTAAAATCCTGAAACAGTTTTATAAATTTTTATTAATTTTGCATCATTATCTTTTGTACCTTCTGAAACCTCCTTCTAACTTTGGTTCTACCATGAATATACTTAACGTAAGCATTAAAACAGACATCTATCTTAGAACTTCTTTTTTTTCATTTTAGTATCATATCTAGCGAGACTGGATGGAGCAGAGGAAACCCATAACTGAACACTCACTTAGCATATTGTGCTCCTGGTCTCCACTCTTCCTATGGTTTTGCCCTGCTATATGGAATGAGGTATTTCATTTGCATTCTATTTGTTGTTGGTTATTTTCCCAGTGCACACCACCAGAGACTTGCCCATTTAGATAGAAATGGAAGTTCACCTATAGAGAACTTGTGGCATTACAGGGTAAACACATACCCAGGCTCAAATTAGTGCATAACTGGGCATTTTTTTGTGGTTTAGCTAAGGCTATTCATACCTTTGGAATTCACACTTCTGGGGAGAAGTGTATCGTTTTGTCTAGGGACCCTAGCAGCTTCTTAGAGGGAGCAATAAAAAAATCCCAAAGATTTTGAGTTAGGGAAGTTAGCTGGACCCTGGGCTGTGGCTCAGTGGATAGAGCACTGACTAGGCATATATATATCCCAAGTTTGATTCCTGGTCAGGGCACACAGAAAAAGTGACCACCTGCTTCTAGCCCTTTTCTTCTCCCCCCTTCTCTTCTTCTTCCTCTCCCACAGCCAGTGGCTTAATTGGTTCAAGTATGGCCCTGGGTGCTGAGGATAGCTCTACTGGAGTGCATCAGCCCCAGGTGCTAAAAATAGCTCAGTACTGGAGCATTGGCCCCAGATGCATTGCCAGGTGGATCCCAGTCAGGGTGCATGCGGGAGTCTACCTCACTATCTCCCCTCCTCTCACCAAAAAATAAAAATGTTAGCATGGACATTGATGGCCCTGGGAAAGAGGTCATTTTAAGAGTGTTGAAAGTCTGCAACATATCTTCCCTCTGTGTCCCTAAACATAGTCCTCAATTAGGCATCAGAGGCACAATGTCCAAGGTGCATAAGCTTTTCAAAGCCCTACAAAAATATTTACGAACTGAAGCAAAATAAGAACATCATTAACTTGAAATTTATATAATATTTAAATAAATATCTCCTAATTAAAATATGTAAACTGCAACAATTCTGCTTTTCCCCAAAGTACTGCTTTGGCAGTAATCTTCCCGGGCAGTTTTGGTTGTAGCCTCCTGTGATGTAACTAAAAAGTGGTTGCAGAGTACTGTAACCTCCTCTGGAGTGGCGTAAGGGAATCCTCCCAGACTCCTTTCCTAGAGGCTGGGACACCCGCATGGTCAGCCTCAAAGGGCAAGTGGTGGAGTTCTGGGGACCACCCTGTAGGAAGGAGAGAAACTAGCCATAACCCATAGTCTCCCTCTCCTCTCTCTCTCGCTCTCCATTTTCCTTCTCTCCCTCCCCCTCTACAAACCATCCCTGGCTATTGCAGAGGGGGGATCTGGCTGTCTGTGGGGATGGAATGAGTTTTCTACAAATACTGGGCGTGGCAGACGGAGTAGTAGTCAAGCAGAGCTGCTGGCATCCTATTGCAGGACGGAAGGCTTCAGTCAGTGATCAGTGTGGGTGTGGAATCCCCACTTAGTTTCCTGAAGCACATTTTGATACTAAATAGAACTACTGGAAGAAAATAAGAAATCTATTGTCTAATCAAGTTTATTACCACATAACTCCCCTAAAAGGACTGTTTTTGTTAAAGTGGAGGCATACTTACAAGTGAAATTGAGATTTGATACAAACATTTCTGTTTACTTTGGAGTTGTGAGGAGTAACCAAGAACTTAATAAACTGAGAATACCAAGTTTAATTGTGTAATCAGATAAAACTTACAAAAGTCAACCTGACTCTATATACATAATTATCAACAATAGAAGTAATGACTACATATTAGTATTATTTAGAATAAAATGAACAGTTTTTAAACGATTTTTCTCTTCTGCATTAATTTTTCTCTAATATGAGGATCATAAATAACAAGCCACAAATGGCCAATCTTAAATAAAGCAAATTCCATTGACCTGGCCGGTTGGCTCAGTGGTAGAGCATCGGCCTGGCGTGCAGGAGTCCCGGGTTCAATTCGGCCAGGGCACACAGGAGAAGTGCCCATCTGCTTCTCCACCCCTCCCCCTCTCCTTCCTCTCTGTCTCTCTCTTCACCTCCCGCAGCCGAGGCTCCATTGGAGCAAAGTTGGCCCAAGCGCTGAGGATGGCTCTTTGGCCTCTGCCTCAGTCGCTAGAATGGCTCTGGTTGCAGCAGAGCAATGCCCCAGATGGGCAGAGCATCGCCCACTGGTGGGCATGCCGGTGGATCCTGGTCGGGCTCATGCGGAAGTCTGTCTGCCTCCCCGTTTCCAACTTCAGAAAAATACAAATATATATATATATATATATGTATATATATATATATACATATATATATATACATATATATATATATATGTATATATATATATAAAACAAAACCAAAAAAAAAACCAAAATAAATAAAGCAAATTCCCTCCACCGATGAGTTTACTCCTAAGGACTTTCACCCAAATTGTGTTTCTAACTGTGTCAGGGAGTTTGCTCTTAACCTCGTTCCTTCCCTTTGCCTCTGGACTTGCTCCATCGTATTCCTGCTCACTTCTGTATCTTTAAGCCGTTTCACCGCCCTGACATAGCATGTCTTCCCTCCGGCCTCCATGCGGGCAAACTACACAGGGCCCTGTCTTTCTAGTTCTGGTCACTATCAATCTGCTTAAAAAGTGTTGTTAGCACCCCCTGTCTCCAAATCCCTCAATTCCATCAACTTCCTATTACTGGTGTTGTTTAATTAAGACCAATTTTATTTTGTCATTTGTAAACTGCACCTAAGGAAACTTTTTATTTATTTACTTTTATTCTGATCAAGGCGACCCATGTACAATGTTTATAGGCTCTAGTAAGAGTAATAAAAGTACAATGCTTGCAGGGGTCCCTGCTCCGCCTCTCCTTACCCCTGAGTCCTACTCCCTAAAGTCAATCTTTCTTTTACATCTTGCTTTTATTTCTTTTGCTACTTACCTTCAAATTTCAAACATGAGAATTATATCATGTTTAACTTTCCACATAGAAAAGAATTAAGCGATCTTAGCCCATCAGTCCACACACCTCCCCTTCTCCCACCATCCCTATCCCGATAATGATTTGTTAGTCTCTATTTTACCTCCCTCAAGTATAGGACCTTTCGCTACCATTTATATTTAAGTTGAAGGCGTTAAAATATAAAAGGGTAGTTTTAGGTGTCTGAACATCTCTCCTCCACTAGCTTTAACCCTTTGGAATTCTATCTTTTTTATTTCTTTACTGTCTTCCTGGTAGGTTTGCAGGAAGATAAAGAGATAAACAGATGTTCTCAATCTAACAAGCTTAACCATTAACTTCCTAAACAATGCCAGTCTAAATGCCACACTCTACTTCCTGATCAAGGCGTGCCTGTGAAAGTCATACGACTATCAATTAACTAATATGTTTTCAGCACTCATCCTACTTGACCTCTCGGTTAATCAACAGTTCTCACTAAAATTTTCCCTGGGGAGCTTTTCAGACTGTTTTCTCCTGGTTCTTTATCTAGTTCTTATATTTCTTCATTGGTTCTTCCTCATTTTTCTACTTTAATTTTTCAAATTAATTTTTTACTTAAAGAAAAATTCCTTTTTGTTGGCTTTTAATTAGTGTTTGCAGGGCATATTTTTCTAGCCTTTTACCTTACTTATCTATATCAATGTATTTAAAGTGTGATTTTTATAGCCAGAATATAATGGGACTTTAAAAATTCCAATTTGACGTTCATTAACTTAATTGGTATATTTTTACCATTTCAATTAAATGTAACCCCTAACATGGTTGGATTTAGGTTTTTTTCTTTGTTTTCCTTGTCTAGACTTATTTTTTATTATTTTAATTTAATACTCCATTTTAATTAATCTACCTCTTATGACTGAAGAGGTTACATCTGAGCAGAAACCGAATATGAAAGAAGGACATGAGCCATGCACCGATCAGTAGGAAGGTGCTCCGTGCATAGAGAACAGCTTGTGTGAGGACCCTGAGGCAGGAAGAGGCCTGGCATTTCCAAAGAATAGCAAATGCCAGAGTAGAATGACCTGAGTTCAGAAAAGTAGAACGTTTGACAATGAAATCAAATCACTAAGCAGCAGTTGGATCGTGAAGGTTCTTGGTTGACCACAGTCAAGAGTTCAGATTTTATTTTCAATATGAGGGAAAGCCATCGGCAGGTTCTGAAAAGAGGAATCCATTGATCAGCTTTATGTTCCTAAGAGGTCTGTCTGGCTGCTGTTTGGAGAGCAGCATGTAGAGGGAGGGACCAGAGCAATGGTGGTGAAGCCAGTGGGATGCTCCTGCAGTAGTCCAGGAGAAAAAGGACTCCTCTGTGGCAAAAGCGAGAAATGACTGAACTGAAAATAAGTTTTGATGGTAGAGCTGACTGAACTTGCTTATGAGACAGCTATAGGGTGTGAAGAAAGAGAAGGCTCAAGAATGATTGCAAGTAGTCCATGAGCAACTTAAGAACTGGAAATCAATCTTATATATCTCCATATCTTCAAAGCCAATGCAATACCTGCCTTGTCTGAAAGAACATAGGATTTTGAATCTGGGATTTTACTATATTTACTATAGTAAAAGTATTTTACTATATTTGCTCAGTGGTTCTCTGAAATCAGATCTTGCCCCAGAACTTTTTGGTTAAAAGACTATTCAACCTTGGCCTTGGCAGTTAGCTCAGTTGGTTGGAGCATCATTCCAATATGCCAAGGTCACAAGGTTGATCTCTGGTCGGGTCACATGCAAGAATCCACCAATGACGGCATAGATAAGTAGAACAACAAACCAATGTTTCTCTCTGTCTGTCTGTCTCCCTTCCTCTCTCTCTGAAATTCAATAAATTTAAAAAAGTATTTAAAGACTAATTCAACCTCTTTTGAAAGTTGGCTTCTTCATCTGTAAGTTACAATTATAAAATGTGCAGCTCTGTTGAAAACTTAGTATGTTGATGGTAAATACTAAATTAATATCATATTTACTGTGTAGATAACATAGGCGCTGCATTTAACTCCCCAACAGGTGAGGTCTTTTGTTCCTGATCCTCATTTTCCTCACTTCCTCACTCCCAACACTGTCACCCAGCCCAGAGTCCCATAACTTTCTTGCCTTCTCCAAACAAGGAAGTTCTTCAACTCCCTCTCCCTGTGGAAATTCTGAATGGTATAGCTAAAAAACAAAACTTAAAGGAGTTTGATTTTTGGAATTACATTTCTTAATAATATAAATTACTTAGAATAAGGTTTCTCAGACATTTTCTTAATAATATATAATTCTATGGGGCAGAATCCCAAAGGATGACTCCAGATGGAGAAAAATAATACAAACCCAAAGTAGGAAACATTCTACCATATCATGTTCTGTTGTGGTTCCTCAGAAACAAAGAAGCAAAACTACCACTGTTGCATGGCAACCTTCAAGTTGCTATTTGTCTTGTATCTCTTAATCCTGATTCCAAAGTTAATTT
Organism: Saccopteryx leptura; assembly: GCF_036850995.1. Classification (NCBI taxonomy): domain Eukaryota; kingdom Metazoa; phylum Chordata; class Mammalia; order Chiroptera; family Emballonuridae; genus Saccopteryx; species Saccopteryx leptura. The sequence goes on along the minus strand of NC_089508.1, from coordinate 109,469,519 downwards.
AAAATAGATAAGATTAAAACTGAGAATGATGAATTTTAATTGTTCTATTAAAAACATATTTTTTAACCATCTGTTTCTTTTTGATCTAGTACAGCTGTTATCTTCTATCCCCATTCTGAGTGCCTATTCCCACTACTCTCAGAGCCTATTTTGAGCAGCTATTTTTCATTCTATACACATCAAGCAAATTTATTTTGATATATTTTCAGTGTGTAATGAGGACAATTGTAAATAAGAAAAAGCTAGTACCAAGTAGCAAAATAAATAATACATAAATAATTTTATTTGCAAAATGAATTTTGTGTTAGTCAAGGTACTTCCTTGGGGGAAAATGATAGTCCTGATACTTCATCAAACCGGAAACATTTTTCTTTTTTATATATTGGCTATTTGCCTGTAACCAAAACAAAGTAAAAATACACATTTTTTCCCAAAAAATTCTATTAGTCATTCAAAGTATTTCAATATAATTTTTGTTAAATTTGAGTTATTGTTCATTAACATTGCCATTTGGCATTAAGAAAAACTTGTTCACTGTTTTCAGAAGTAAGCATGTACAAACAAGTGTGTTCATTTTCACAAACAATTGGGTAGTTTTACCTCTAATGCGCAACTGTGCTGCCCTAGTTCCAAATAGATGAGTCCACGATTAATGAAGGTGTTTAATGTCACGGTTTCTCCAGCATCAAGAAGAAGCACAATTCCATAATCTGTTAATGCCTAAAAATAAAATAATCATTTACAACTTAGATTCAACTTTCCATATATTTTTAAGACTTTATTCACTTTAGAGAGGAGAGAGAGAGAGAAAGGGGAGGAGCAGGAAGCATCAACTCCCATATGTGCACTGACCAGGCAAGCCCAGGGTTTCAAACCTCAGTGTTCCAGGTCAATGGCTTTATCCATTGCATCACCACAGGTCAGGCAGATTCAACTTTTTAGAGCCTTATTACATTGGCCAAGGAAAAATGTGTTTATGCCCAAACTAGGACCCCATAGTTAGTATTTAACTTGACTTACAATGATGTCCCAGAATAATCAGTTATTGAATTTAAAAGATCCCCTTACCTAAATATTTGAATACTGCTACTCTTTAATAAGTGGTGCTGACTGTGCTTGCACCTCACATATTATATGTGATGCATCCTAAGCATTTTTATTATCTCTGGGCTGGAAGGGGGCACACAACAAGCTTCCTTCACTCAGTAGTTCCCCCAAGGGGCTACTGACATGAAAGTAGGGTATTACATTTTGCAATTTAATTTCTTTTTAGTATTTATCATTTTCCTCATGGAAACCTACGTTCTATGGAGGCAGAGTTTATCCATTTTTTCACCGCTGTAAAGCTAGTAACTAGCACCATACCTGTACATAATAGGCAATCAATAAATTTTTGTTGAGAGAATAAATCATGAATCAATGAAAATAAGTTTTAATAAAATTAACAAATAAACACTTATTGGAAAATTACTTTAAAATATTTTGATAGATTTACTAGGTTTCTTTTTTTTAAGACATTAATCTTAGTTGAGAATAAATAAACTCAGAGACACTTTCTCCATTACTTTTATCTTTTTTTTCACTCATTGAATAAACAAAGTTTTACTGGTCATCTACTCTGTACCATATACCAGAAACATCCCAAATTTGAGTTAGAACTGAATCTTTTAACTCATTTTTTTACTGAAGATATTGTCCAAAAGAGCCATGTAATTTCAACAGAAAAGGGCTAAATTTTAAATGCCTATAGCATGTGCTAACTTAAAATGCAAGTGAATAGTATTTTACTATATTTGCTCAGTGGTTCTCTAGTGTTCCATAATTACACACTCAAGTGTCTAAAAGAATTGTACAGTTAAAGATCCTACAAGTACACTGTAGCAAATTATTGATGAACATTGCCAGAATTGTAAAACAATTCATAATATTTATGAAAAAGAAAACTAGAATGTTAGCACTTTTCCTTTCATAGAATCACAGAATGTAAAACCTATAAGATGATGCAAGATCCACTAAGCAGCTGAATATGTGACACAAGCAGAAACAAAGGCTATAAAATGAGATTCATGAAGGTTAATGAGCAGGTTTCATATCATGCCTCTGCTATTATTACTAGTTTTTGAGTATTGGATAAGTTACTCTACACTAGGCTTCAATTTCCTCACCTGCAATATCGTTGCAAAAAATCCATTTTGATGATATATTTATTGGTAAAGCATTTAGCCAGTGCCTACCACACAGTAAGCCCCAAGTAAGTGGTAACTGTTACTCTTCTTATTAATATAAGGTGATAGGAACCAGAATTCACCTTTTCTTACTTTTTATGAAACAGTATCTTGGGAAAATGTCTAAGTGCATTTTCTACAGAAAAACACTTGGGTAATCTCAATATAGTGTCGGCAGGAATGCTGAAAAACAGGTGGAAGTAGACAGAAAGGGAGGAGGTGACACTGTTAAATGACATCCGGTTCACATGCTGAAGCCCAAATGTTTTCACAAGGCAGCCTGAAGACTGCTCACCAGAAGCAAACAAACCTGAGAACACCAGGACACGTCTTCACGCCCTGTGTGACTTGGATGTGTTTCTAACCTCTCCCCACTTCCTTTTCCCCATCTGTAAAATGAGTGAGTGGATGAAATGGGTTGGGTACATGGCAGCTCTAAAACAGCTAACATGATTTATTCTACTGGTTAGGTCTGTATTTAGGTAGAGTTTCGTTTTCCTTAATCATAGAGCACTGGGCACTGTTACATAGAGGAGAAAACAAAAATGGGAGTTCCCTACCCCCATGCAGTCCATTGTCTGTGGCTTCAGTTACCCAGAAAAGGCAGGAGTGGGGGTGGGGAGGGAGTCACCAAAGACACCTGATAAATGATCCCTTAATTAGTCCTAGAATCTTAACTCCTTTGTTAAAAAATTAGTTGTTCATTTGTAAACATTTCTAGAAGAAACTTGATCCTCTAGTTACCAGGAATTTACAAACAATGTTGCTCAACTTCCTTTCCACAGCAAATAAATTTCAAAATCTCTAAATGTTTTTAACAGATTTAACTGCCCATGTTTCAAGGAGAGTGGGGGAGCATGCCCACCCAGAACAGCAGGAACGTGGATGTGGTCTTTTAAAGGAAAACCTTATTGTCTATGGATGTGAACGGAAACAGACAGGGGGGACGGAGAGAGAAGAGGATGGGAGACGCTAAGGAGACCAGGGCCAGCTGCTCACAGTGAGGCTCGGACAGCAAAAGGACCAGACACAGACAGAAAAGAGGGGTAAGGTTAGAAAATAGAAAGAAGGGGCTTGCACAGGTAGAAGCTGGAGAGGACAGAGAAAAAGTTTCATTTCAGTCGTCAACTAGGCCTGCACAAAGCACAAGCAATACTGGTCACACTGGTCACTGGTCCCTGGGGCTGGTAACCATCACCCAAAACTCCCAACTGCATCCATGCTTTGAGCACTGTACCAAAAATACCTCAACAAACTGTTCTAGGTGATGGAGATTTTGAAGCAACAATATTGCTAACGATCACTGCTTAAAAATTCTGCACATACTGTATCATTACTCTGAGAATTTACTCTGAGAATGATTTACTCTACTGAAAATCATATAATATATTTTACTTTATATATGCCTTTAAATACATATTTAAGCATTGTAAAATCAATTTTTTATTTGACATTGCTGAGATTGTATAAGAAAATTTGGTCAACACCAACAAAGAAATTAAATATAATTTAAAACGGTTCTTTAGCCTCAAGTTTTGTGTGTGTATATGTGTGCGCACGCACGCGCGCGTGTGGGTGTGTGTATGGTGTATTTCCACACAAATTATTTTTCAAAATTACAACGTAAAAAAAAATACTTTACATATACTTTAAATGTGTTTACAAATGCTTTAACATTTTGTTAACTACATCTTACCATTTGAAGTTCGCTTATCTTGGTGTAACACAGTGCTCTGTTATAAAATGCTATAAAACTGCTTTTGTCCATGTTGATAGCTATAGTTAAATCTGTAATCGCTAGCTTATAAGTCTACAAAGAAAAAATAATTACGTGAGAAGGGTTAGTCATAATGGATAGAAATTTGATTGTGAAATAAATTCTTGAGTCTATCAGAGTTTTTGGAACACTCTGTAACATCTGTGATATTAAGACACACTAATCTTTCACAGAGTTAATTAAGAAAATCCCTTTGTAAATTATAATTAACTTGCAAGTAAAATTAAATATATAAAGAACTTTATTGAGATGATTATCTTATTGCTAATGTTGATATACAGCAAGGAGAAAATCATGTTTCTTATTGATAAAAAAAAAAAAAATCCAGCCATATCCTCCAGCAAAGTCACCAGGGCTGGCTTGCTCTGTCACTGGTCCTGTCATCTCACAGGGCTGTCCTGTTTTCTACCCACGATCCCTTCTGCTTCCTCTTTGATGCATCTCTCATACCTTAGATCATCCATTCCTATAGATAGTAATTTTCATGGAATTAACGCATAATACAAGGTCTTACATTTGCTTGAATGTATTATTTGCAAAATATTTCACATGAAATAGCTACAAAGAAGGTGAGAAGGGAAAAGTAGGAAGAAAATCAAGTATTCCATGAAGTATCAGATACCAATGCTGCTACACACACCTTGTGACCCAGGAACTCCCCCTCAGGAACCAACTAGATACTTAAAAAACGACTGTGTTCTCAGTGTGTATAATGCATTGTTTAAAGTAATAAAACAGTAAAAACATTTATTTAAACCCAAATTTCCAATGATCAAATGGTAAAAAATAAACTGTGATGGGATATTATTCAGTCATTAAAAACAGGATCTTCAAAGGTTAAGTGTGAGAAGCAGGGCACAAGACAAAGTGTTTAAGTACCATAATCCCAATTTAAGAAAAATATATATCCTATACTATTAGAAAAAAGGACAATGCAAATATACCAAAATGCTCTCAGGAGTTTTCAATTGATGATGAGATAATAGGTGATTTCAGTCTTTTTTAGTCTCTCTTGGTATTTTCCAAATTCTTCTTTTATTAATTTTTAAATTTTATTTAGAAAATTAACTTTAACAGGGTGACATTGATCAATAAGAGTACAATAGGTTTCAGGTAAACATTTCTATAGCATTTGAACTGTTGATTATGTTGTATACTCATCACCCAAAGTCAAATCATTTTTCATCACCTTATATTTGTCCCTCTTTACACCCTCCCCCTCCCTCACCCCCTCCCTCATATCTTCTTCCCCCAGTAACCACTTCACCTTTTGTTTGTTCATTTGTTTCTTTAAGTGAGAGAGACACTCCCGCATGCACTCCAACTAGGATCCACGCAGAAACACCCTTCTGGGGCTGATGTTCTGCCCATCTGGAGCTGCTGCTCTGTTACTCGGCAACCAAGCTATTTTTTTTTTTAGTGCCTGAGGCAAGGCCATGGAGCCATCCTCAGCACCCAGGGCCAATTTGCTCAAACTATTCGAGCCATGGCTTTGGGAGATGAAAAGAGAGATAAAGAGAGAGAGAGAGGGGAGGGGAGAAGGGTGGAGAAGCAGACGGTTGCTTCTGTGTGCCCTGACCAGGAATTGAACCTGGGACTTCCACAAACCAGGCCAATGCTTTATTGCTGAGGCAACCTGCCAGGTCCACCAATGCACTTTTATCTATGTCCATCAGTCTGTTTTATGTCCCACCTGAGTGCTGGAATGAATACATACAACTTTTTAAATAATAAGTGTTATTTAAAATGTAAATGTCAAAAAAAAGACTATTTTGTAACTCTTTTGATGTACTGTGAACCCATGAGGTGTTCTATGTAGCTCTGCCCTTAATACCACAGTGCTTCTTCTCTCACAGAGGACAAAGGAAGTGAGTCCCTACTAGCCTCCGAGCACCCACTCACTCTGAAATTTTCATAAAAAAGACAGGAAATCTCCTTACCTTGTTGTAGTATTTCAGAACGCCTCTGTAGATGTAAGCTCGCACACTCTGAGGATAAATTTTGATGGCCTCATTACAGTTCAAAATTGCTTTGCAGTATCTACCTTTCAACCCATAGAAGGCTACGCGGCTTAAATATGCCTTTTCAGAGAAGAAAGGAGGAAAGCAGGAATGGGCGTTAGAACAAGCATCAATTTTACCAAAATAGATGGAAGTTTAGACCAATCTATGCCACCCAAAGATAGTATAAAATGTAGCCTTTTTCTACTCTATTATTAGAAAAAAAGTCAAACATATAGAATATCGACAAGTACAAAGAACATCCATATGCTTATCATCTGGGTTTAATACTATTAACATATTTGCAATATTTATTTTTCGATTTTCTTCCTGAATCATTTAAAAATAAGTTGTAGATATCATACCATTCACCCCAAGTCTCCAGTATGCATCCCCTGGGAAGACAACATTCTCCTGTACAATCACACACATGTAACTTCGGAATAAAGATGCTCTATTACTGATTCACTGATCTTAGTGAGTAGCTATAAAATAGAGCTAAACAAGAACATTCTAACAAAGTATTACAAAAGAATGTCTGTAAAATGTTAAGTCCAGTTTGTTGCTCTTATAACCATGATTTAATGTTACTGGTTTAGTGGTGACAGTTATGGATTCTGTAACAAATCAATAGTAGGTAATCAATCCTGTGCTTTCATCTCTGGCCAAGTTCTTGCTATAGTTAAAAGGCCTGTTCTCCTCTAGCTGATGGGCATCAAAGGTTGAGAAGAAGCACCAACAGTTAAGAATAAGCATGAGCAGGAGCTACACCTGGGACTCCTTCCAGTCTCCCACCCACCATGCTTAGGCTTGAAGTTCTGGTTCTTGCTCAAGGCCATGAGGATAGCCTGACTAGGGGAATGTGTGGAAACCTGTTATAGGGAACAAAAACCCTAATTTATAAATTACTTGCTAGTTTCAGTTCCTGTGACAACCAACAAAATGGATTCCGACCTTCAGATAGGCAGCTCTGAGAGAGGTGTTTCCTTCAATCTGTTATCTGAACACTCCAGCTAGCTTGCACTAGTCCTCCCTTCAATAAAGAACTCCTAACCCCTCCTTTTGATTCCTTTGTTTTAGTTTAGCTTATTCCCACTCCTTCTCCCTCCTTATAAAAGCCCCTGCCTGCACCAAGAGAGGGAATCAGGTATTGAGGACAGGAGTCCCATCTCCTCAGGTGGCCGGCACTTGAATAAACCTTTCTGTTGCACCAGCACCTGTCCTATGATTACTGACTTTTAGTCATGGCAGGCAGCCAGACATGGAAGTCATTCTTCCAGTTTCACTATCATAATATAGCTAAGAAAATTAATAGTGTTGCCCTCGAAACATCTTCTATTTGGTCCATATATAAAATTAATGAACTTTTAAACTCAGGAGCCAATCAAGCCTCCTTTATTGAATTCCATGTTGTCTCTACAGTATCTTAAAAGTAAGTAAAAAGTGTAATATCAATAGCAAAACAAGAACTAAATAAAGTTAGTAACAGTACAGTCATCCCTCGCCATATTGCAATTCAATTTTCACAGACTCACTGTATCACAGATTTTTAAATTGTATATATCTAATTTTCTATTACAGATTTTTTGCTATATTGCAGGATTTTACGGTATATCGGTATTTTTCTATATTTATTATTTTAATTATTGTTGTGGTAAAAATAAGCATTTTCTAGCCTAAAATTTGAAAACAATATAAAAAATATAAAATGTATTAATTATACATATTAGTATTCACTGGTGAGTACCCATATAGAATTTTATATGTGGTTAAAATTACGTAGGTTTAAGCATGTAGAAAGTGTTTAAGAGCATAGGAAGTGTCTATAAGAGTATAGGAAAGGTTAATTTAGTAACACTGTGGGAAAGGTTTAGAAGAGTGTGGGGAGGGTTTATACAGCCTGAAAATATATATAAATAGTAAAATAATTATAAGGTCAATACTTCACAAATTTTTGCCTATCATGGGGGGTTCTGAAACTTAACCCCTGTAATAGATGAGGGACCACTATATATAAAATTATAATTATTAATAGATACATAAAAATATTAACAATATTTATATATCACAATTTACAAAAGGCTTTTGCATATATAATATTACTGTTGGAAATAATATTTTTAGTTCAAGGGAAAATCCAGATATTTGCAATATCAAAACAGTTGTCTGAAATGGAGGTAGAAGTAACCAATTATTGCTAGCTAATAACAAGGACATATAAGGGATTTAATAGTTTTAGCAAACATGTAACACACTCTAAATTACTGGAAATGTTCATTTATGTACCTCATAATGTTTTGGCTCGAGGGTAATTGCACGATTAAAATCCAGGATTGAGCTATCCTTGTGGAGTTTTGCTTTACAAAGACCACGTTGATAAAAGCCATCTGCAAAATCAGGATTTGTTTTCACAGCTCTTGTAAAAGAATCAAAAGCCTAGAAGAGTATAGTATTACAAAGCAAATTAATAAGTAGAATTTATTTATTTATAATGTTAGGAAATTACTGTATATAACTATAGTTGAAAGTTTTCATTTTTATAGTCATTTTAAATACATTTTCCCCAGAGAACCTAGCAAAGCAAACAAAAGTAATATTTATGAACAAGTCAGGTTTATTATTATAATTTACAGGTCTCTTTACTCCCAGATTAATGTCTACATAATCCATGTTGTTAGATGACAATACTTTTGCAGATGTAATTTAATCATTATTCTTCATATTGTGTTTCTTCAAAGAAATCAAAGCCAGTACATTTGTTTTCCGTGAGGGACAAGAAACTCATAGCAGCTACATAGTTATGAAATTTCAGAACAACAGTATTCCAAAAGGTTTCTCAACATTGTAAAGTAAAGCTAGGTTTGTTCTAGTTGACCAAAAGGGCTAAAAACATAAAAAAGATTTGTAATTAATCTTATATTTATTGGATTTTCCTAATGGGACAACTAATCATGTGCAACTCTTTTTCAAGATTAGAGATGCAAGTTTCAGATACAATCCACACTTATCAGGACTGGAATATTGTGCGTGTGTGTGTGTGTGTGTGTGTGTGTGTGTAGATACAGTTTTAATATATCTAACATTAACCATTGAAAAATATCAATTATTTTACATATTTATCATATCATTGACAATTTTGAAATGGAGAATTGTGCAAAATAACCAAATATTAGATAAGAATATAAAAATTAAATCAACTGGTATTGAATGAATCTGGCTGTCTAAATAACCTGTTTCAATTTGATTTGAATTGTTCAGTTATCATTAAAAGATGTGTCTTAATCATATTAGTGTGATAAAATTATTTTGCTATAATACTTTCTTATAATTATATTGATTGTTTTGATGAGGGAACATACATTATGCTTTAGAGTGTTGTTGACAAGTAAGCACCAAATAAAATGTTTTGGACAAATAAAACAATGTAGCAGGTTTTGCAAAGTGTATACTGAGTGTAGTAAGTTTTATAAGAAACTTTGGTTTACTGTATTGGTTATTCTCTGCATAGGTAGCTTTCAGAAATAGAACACAAGCAACTTCTAAAATCACAAATAACCCATGCTCTTAAATACACAAAATACCATCTGTAAGTTGCCTTCATCCATGTAACAAAGACCCAAGTTGTACAGACAGTCCACGGATGCCTCTAAGGCATTTGGTCCTATATCAGAATAAGAAAAGACATCCAATGCCTTTTTAAACTTTCTCACAGCTTCCTACAATGGTAAAAGAGAGAGAGGGTTGAGAAGGTTTCTTTCTAGTATTTACTTAACATAACAGCCTTAAACACTAAAAGGAATCCTGAGGACACAGCTTTACCCACACACAGGTCCTGTTGAACCTCTGCAAGAAGAGGACCCAGGCCTCCCTGACTGCATGCGGCCCCACCAGGTGCCTGTCCGGCAAGCCAGTCCCTAAGCAGGCTTATACATGAGGACTTCTACACCTACACTTTCTAATTTCTAAAGATTATTTCTCTGTAGTCTTAAATTAAATTTATAGTTACAGACTAGTTTATGACCAATTTTCTCATAATTTTCCTGATAAAGGCATACTGAGCAGCTTTTAGGTAGTAAAAAAATCTCCAATGATAATATCTAATGTCATTTTACTTAACCTTTATTTTGTCATGCTGTGCTCTAAATGGAGTCCCATTGACACCAGAAAACAAACTAACATAAAAAATCACCCATTTAAACTTTTTAGTCAGATAGCTGAAACTCATTAATGAAAAACATTCAATTTTCCAGATAGAAATGCCTATTCATAATTACCTCTTCAATATACGCATCTATACAGAAACACAAATACTTGTGACTCTTTAGCCCATTGTTTTAATTAAACTGCTAAAGAAACAATGAGATTTAACTTGAACATGCCATGTGTCCATTTAAGTAAATTAGTATTTTCTCCATGTGTACAGCCCACCCCAACATCCATGTTTCTATCCCCACTCTCAGCATATGCCCTTGCCTTAGGAAAATCATCACCTCAATTCACTGCGTTTTAACGTTTTGTGAAGGAATATACTACCTCCATTGCCATCTTTTTCTCTCCTGTCTTTGATGGTTTCCTTTCTTCACCTTTTCAGAGTTGACTCCTCAAGCTATGCCCGTGACCCCATCTCCTTCTGCCTGGCCTAACCACAACCTATTTCCTTCCTCCTTTGGATCTCCAACCTTCACTGTCTCCTTGAGTCCACAGAGTCTTCCCCTTCATTTAAATTTAAATGAACACATCCTCACTTCCTCCTGCTTCCTCCTCTGGCTGATACCCACCTCTCTATCCCTACTCTGAAAAGTCTCCTCGATAGCTCTTGGGGACTTACAAGTCAAATATATTTATTTACATTCTGGAAACAGTGCTGTGGCTGCTGTGTAGATAAATGCTTGGAAGAATGAAACATTGTTGCTATAATTCAAGCAAAATAAAAATATGTTCTGGTCTAGAATCATCACAGAAATCAGGAAAGGAAGAAGGTTGGAAAGATATTTAGAAAGTAGAAGGGAAAGAATCACTACTAATTGTGCATCACAGGGCAATTTTTCATTGCCAGTTTTCTAGCAGGGCAATGAGGACACGAGTGTGTGTGTGTGGGGGGGGGGGTAAAGTAAATATAAGAGCATTCCTAAAAGGAACTGGATATCATAAAGGTGTCAATTCTCCCTAAAAGTAACCTTGAAATTCAATAAAATTCAATCAAAATTCCAATGAGATTTTTAATGGATCTTGACAAGCTGAATTCAAACTATATATGGAGGAGTAAAGGCTGAAGAATAACCAGAAATTTCCTGGAGAATATGGTGTGAGTACTTCTTCTACTAGATATCAAGAATTACAGCCTGAACAGGCAGTGGCACAATGGATAGAGCATCGGCCTGGGACACTGAGGACCCAGGTTCAAAATCCCAATGTCACCGGCTTGAGTGTAGGCTCACCAGCTTGAGCAGGGGATCACTGGCTGGAATGTGGGATCAGAGACATGACCTTTGGTTATTGGCTTGAGTCCAAAGGTCACTGGCTTGAGTCCAAGGGGTGGCCAGCTTGAGCATGGGATCATAAACATGACCCCATGGTCTCTGGCTTAATCCTAAAGGTAGCTGGCTTGGGCAAGGGGTCACTGGCTTGGCTGAAGCCCCCCCAATCAAGGCACATATAAGAAAGCAATCAATGAACAACTAAGGTGCCACAACTATGAGTTAATACTTTTCATCTCTCTCCCATCCTGTCTCTCCCATCTGTCCCTTTTGCTCTCTCTCTTTCTCTCTCTCTTGCTTAAAAAAAAAGAAATATAAACCTCAAAATCAGATCCACACATTCATAAAAACATAATATGACAAACATCACATTTCAGATCTTTGGATTAAGAACATGTTAATAAGTGATAATGAAATACATGAATGTTTATATGGAAAAAAATTGAAATTTTATCCATCTCACACTCAAAAATATATATTTAAGGTAGAGTAAGGTCTTCAATGGAAAAAGCAAAACTTTTAGACTTTTACAAGAAAATATGGGAAAATATTTTATGACCTTGGAGTAGGGAAGAACTTCTTAAAGTTTTTTAAAGCTTTGACAACAAAATAAAAAACAGATATATTCAACCATATAAAATTAATAACCTCTGTTCATCAAAAGGCACCACAAAAATAAAATTAAAGACAGCTCTAAATTGCAAAAAAGATATGTGGCACACATATAACCAACCAATAATTAATAACAAAATTTAGTTTTTAAATGTCTAAAATTGATACAAACAAGACAAAAAATGTGTATAGGAAATTGATTAGTGACTAATAAACATATAAAAGATGTTCAACCTGTGCTCAAACTAAGAAATGTGAATTAAGACCACAAAGAGAAATCAGTTTTTATCCAACAAATTGACAAAATAAAGTCTGACCCTACCAGTTATTGTAGAGGATGCAGGTAAGCAGCAACACTCACCTACTGCAGGTGGGAGAATAAATTGACCAATCCTATTGTAACGATGTGTCATTTTCTTGAAAGATAGGCATTGACATTCTCTACATACCACAATTCTACTCTTAAGAAATTCTGGGAAAACTACTCCCCATGTTAATCCAGTGGTTCTCAGACTTTTTGAAGTCAGGGCACATTTAAAATTCTACAAATAATTGTAGGCACACTATATACAAATTTCTGAGAAATATTTTATAATAATTAAGTCAAATATTAAAGAAAAAATATAAAGTCCAAGCATGCTTTTATGGTAATTAAACAAAATAAATACAACAAAATTAAATTTATCCTGACATTAAAAAATATTTTTATGTTACATTTTCTGAGTTATGCTTTTTAGAATTCATAAAAAAGAGGGGTTAAAAAATAAAAAACGACAAAAATGTTATCTTTTTATATATATATACATGTATATACATACATTCTCAGTAAGATTCTTTTTATATATATAAATACATTCTTTAGATAGATAGATAGATAGATAGATAGATAGATAGATAGATACATTCTCTAGTAAATTTGACAGGTCTGGCGTGAATGTGTTAAGTTTTTTCATTCTTGTGTTTATGAGAAACATGAGCCTGATGTGTCCTAGCAATTTCTTCAATGTTTGGGCATATATTTGAAAGGCAAACTCTCATTTCCTCATCAATACATTGAAGCATTTCTCTCTTTTTATTCTTAATTGTGTTGAGTGCAGAAAACTCCTATCATACATATCATCTTAACTTCACACCAAACAAAGGATAGAAGAAACTGGCCTCCAGCCTTTCCAGGGAACATGGGGGGTAGTGTAAACAATCCAGCACCACAGCTTAACAGCCTTTTGCAACCTAATCAGGCAAGTGAGGTGGGAGGTTGGGCAAACCGTCAGCTTACAGCATATTCCCCACACCTCTGTCCCCCAAAAAGCTAAACTCCAAAAACCCTGTTGGTTTTTTGGTCCTCAACAGGCACATATTTCTCTGGAATACCATAGGGGGCAACTGGAAATCTTCTAGGGCACACCACTGTGCCCTGGCACACACTTGGAGAACCACTGTGTTAATCAAAGACATGAAAAAAGTGTTTATAGTAGCCTGCAGTTAATAGGAAATAAAAAAGGATGAAGGGAAACAAACTAAATGTTAACTAAAGAATCAATCAGTAAATGATAAAATTTAGTTTTGTAAAAAGATATGTAAGCAGTCATTCTAAGCAAAATATCAAAATTCCATTAATAGGTTTAGTAAACATTACTCAAGACTTTGTACCTTGTTTCTCTTGGCCTTCATATAAGCTTTTGCTAACAGAGCATACATGGTGACCTCAGGTCTATTCAAAGCCATCTCTTCCAAGATCTGAATGGCCTTGTCATGATTTTCACAAAATGAATAAATGAGTGCTTGCTGTATAGGGCTCAAGTCAATGGCGCCTAAGAGGAAAGTTTATTATCAATATGTTTACCAAGTATCTAGGATTGAAAATATATGCAATAATTTAAGAAAGCCAAGCAACTCAATGATCTATTTTTTCATATGAATTAACAAATCAATAACATACTAAAATCTATTTACTATCAATAAATGAGACTTCCAATACAAATAAAAATAAATAAATAAAAGGTAAACCTGGTATTTTTCTATAATGATCTGTCTCACAAAATCCACTGCCATGAAGCATTTTACAAATTGATTATGTAAAAATAAATGGAAGCTTCAAGGTTTCAAAATCAAACTGACTTTCAAGTGAACCCTTCAAGCTATCTATACATAGCTACTGCTAATAGTACAAAAAATGTTAAAGAGGTGTTTTCTTTAAGTTAAGATGGTTATAATATTGCATTAATAATATTTACCTTTGTTCATTTCTGCTACTTGATAAATAGTGAATTTTGCAAGATCATAACACTTCATCTTTAGGAGATATTGTCCTCTGGAAGAAATAATGTCTCTTTAATTCTAAGTAGTTAAAAAGACTTTTTCTACAACAAAGAGTCTTATAACCAGTTACTGAAAATTTTACAATTAAATACATTTATACTGACATATGTGTGATAAAATCAATGTGAAAATCATAAACACTTTATGTAGTCTGAATGGACCAATGAGCTTAGAGATAGGATGAGAAAACAGTAAGGAAATGTGAAGCTGAAAGAAAAACACTATATTTAAAATGTTATGCTCTGTTGCTGAGAAATTACTAAAAGATAAACAGTTCAAGGGAAATAAAAGTAGAAAAGTATTTACATAAATTGTTAAAATGTAGTTCAAGAATTTAAAAACAAAGCCAGCTCTTAGGGGTTTGTTTTTGCTTTTGGGGTTTTTTTTTTTTGGTGTTTTTTTGTGTGTGTGTGTGACAGAGACAGAGAGAGACAGAAGAGTGACAGATAGGGACAGACAGACAGGACGGGAGAGAGATGAGAATCATCAATTCTTCGTTGCGGTTCCTTAGTTGTTCATTGATTGCTTTCTCATATGTGCCTTGACGGGGGGTGGAGGGGGTATAGCAGACCGAGTGACCCCTTCCTTGCTCAAGCCAGCGACCTTGGGCTCAAGCTGGTGAACCTTGCTAAAACCAGATGAGCTCCCACTCAAGCTGGCGACCATAGGGTTTTGAACCTGGGCCCTCCACGTCCATCCAATGCTTTATCCACTGCGCCACCTCCTGGTCAGGCAAAGCCAGCCCTTATCAGAAAGCATTGTTCTGGTCCATTTTCTCACGTCTGTAAGTCCATTTTCCATGTTAAAGGCTGTAATACATTTTTGTTGGTGATAACTCATAATTTGCAGTGAGTGATAACTCATAACAAAGCTCTACAGCATTTGAAATACAATTCAATGTATCACTTTTTCTATCTTACTAAATTAGCTGAGTTTTACACTTGGTAGCCCTGTGGACACAATCACACAACTTCAAAATATGTCACCTTACTTTCATGAGCCATGTGATAACTATATAAGCAGTAATCTAAAGAGGCCTCAGAGAACTTTAAAACACCAAATAGTCATGTTTGATGCAAGGATAAAGCAAAGGGAAAGATCTGGTTATCTTATATTATAAATGATCTTGAAGCTTAACAAAAACAACTGTATCTGACTTGCTAGTTGGGAGATGGCCACTGCTGAAGGATTAAATGTAAAATGAGGAAACTGGAAGGCTCAAGAGAGAGTTTGAAGAATTCTATTTCTATGCTCATACCTTATTATATATAATTGGATTCCATCTGGCTGAAGGTGGATAGCACGCGATAACTCTCTTACAGACTTTTTCAATTTATGCACCTATTGAGTAATAAACAGAAATATAGCTCATAATAACACCCCTTGTTTCTTTTCTGATGTTTATTCCCTCTCATCCTCAATACAGGAATTGTGTAAGAAACATCTCCTATTACACATTTTTCTGAACAATTATAGCAAACGGGAATATAAAAATGTGAAAAGTTCCTGAGGTAGCCTTTTGGATTTTAAAACTATTTATCTTTAATTTTGAAGAATTTTTATAAATACCCACATATATAATTTTACATAAATGTAATTACATAATACAACGTAGTTTGTTTTCCCTTTCTGTTTAGCTTTCCAGTTTTTCACCCTCATTTATAACACCTGTATGGCCAGTAGTCATGCCTGTCATGGCCGCCATTCACTTGCAGGTTCCCATTAGATTCGTGTGAGTATTGCTGTACTGACAATGTTTGGCTCTACGTATGCATGTGAGCAGTCTTTCTCACATCTAAAGATAATGATAGTTTCAC
Source organism: Saccopteryx leptura (assembly GCF_036850995.1). Lineage (NCBI taxonomy): Eukaryota > Metazoa > Chordata > Mammalia > Chiroptera > Emballonuridae > Saccopteryx > Saccopteryx leptura. The sequence goes on along the minus strand of NC_089508.1, from coordinate 109,453,292 downwards.
TTCTTCCTCCCAATTTGGATGCTTTTTATATCTTCTTCTTGTCTGATTGTTGTGGCTAGGACTTTCAGAACTATGTTGAATAAGAGTGGTGAAAGGGGGCATCCCTGACTTGTTGCTGATCTTAAGGGGATTGCTTTTAATTTTTGCCCATTGAGTATGATATTGGCTGTGGGTTTGTCATAGATGGCCTTTATCATGTTGAGGTATGTTCCCTGTATTCCTACATTGCTGAGAGCTTTGATCATAAATGGGTGCTGGATTTTATCAAGTGCTTTTTCTACATCTATTGATATTATCACGTGATATTTCTTCTTTTTGTTTATATGATGAATCACACTGATTGATTTGCAAATACTGTACCAGCCTTGCCTCCCCAGAATAAATCCCACTTGATCATGATGTAGGATTTTTTTCATGTATTGCTGAATCCAGTTTGTTAATTTTTTTTTTCACGTGCATTTCTTTTTTTTTTTTAATAAATTTTTATTAATGGTAATGGGATGACATTAATAAAGCAGGGTACATATATTCAAAGAAAACATGTCTAGTTTATTTTGTCATTAAATTATGTTGCATACCCCTCGCCCAAAGTTAGATTGTCCTCCGCCACCCTCTATCTAGTTCTCTGTGCCCTCCCCCTCCCCCTAACTCTCTCCCTCCCTCCCTCCCATGTCCTCCCTCCCCCCACCCCTGGTAACCACCACACTCTTGTCCATGTCTCTTAGTCTCGTTTTTATGTTCCACCAATGTATGGAATCATGTAGTTCTTGCTTTTTTCTGATTTACTTATTTCACTCCGTATAATGTTATCAAGATCCCACCATTTTGCTGTAAATGATCTGACATCATCATTTCTTATGGCTGAGTAGTATTCCATAGTGTATATGTGCCACATCTTCTTTATCCAGTCTTCTATTGAAGGGCTTTTTGGTTGTTTCCATGTCTTGGCCACTGTGAACAGTGCTGCAATGAACATGGGGCTACATGTGTCTTCACGTATCAATGTTTCTGAGGTTTTGGGGTATATACCCAGTAGAGGGATTGCTGGGTCATAAGGTAGTTCTATTTGAAGTTTTTTGAGGAACCACCATACTTTCCTCCATAATGGTTGTACTACTTTACAGTCCCACCAACAGTGGATGAGAGTTCCCTTTTCTCCGCAGCCTCTCCAACATTTGCTATTACCCCTCTTGTTGATAATAGCTAATCTAACAGGGGTGAGGTGGTATCTCATTGTAGTTTTGATTTGCATTTCTCTAATAACTAATGAAGCTGAGCATCTTTTCATATATCTGTTGGCCATTTGTATCTCTTCCTGGGAGAAGTGTCTGTTCATGTCCTCTTCCCATTTTTTTATTGGATTGTTTGTTTGTTGTTGAGTTTTATGAGTTCTTTGTAAATTTTGGATATTAGGCCCTTATCTGAGCTGTTGTTTGAAAATATCATTTCCCATTTAGTTGGCTGTCTGTTTATTTTGATATCAGTTTCTCTTGCTGAGCAAAAACTTTTTATTCTGATGTAGTCCCATTCATTTATCTTTGCCTTCACTTCTCTTGCCATTGGAGTCAAGTTCATAAAATGTTCTTTAAAACCCAGGTCCATGATTTTAGTACCTATGTCTTCTTCTATGTACTTTATTGTTTCAGGTCTTATGTTTAGATCTTTAATCCATTTTGAGTTAATTTTAGTACAGGGGGACAAACTGTAGTCCAGTTTCATTCTTTTGCATGTGGCTTTCCAGTTTTCCCAACACCATTTGTTGAAGAGGCTTTCTTTTCTCCATTGTGTGTTGTTGGCCCCTTTATCAAAGATTATTTGACCATATATATGTGGTTTTATTTCTGGGCTTTCTATTCTGTTCCATTGGTCTGAGTGTCTATTTTTCTGCCAATATCATGCTGTTTTGATTATCGTGGCCCTATAATATAGTTTAAAGTCAGGTATTGTAATGCCCCCAGCTTCATTCTTTTTCCTTAGGATTGTTTTGGCAATTCGGGGTTTTTTATAGTTCTATATAAATCTGATGATTTTTTGTTCCATTTCTTTAAAAAATCTCGTAGGAATTTTGATGGGAATTGCATTAAATTTATATATTGCTTTGGGTAATATGGCCATTTTAATTATATTTATTCTTCCTATCCAAGAACAAGGAATATTTTTCCATCTCATTGTGTCTTTTTTTATTTCTCTTAATAATGCCTTGTAGTTTTCGTTATATAGGTCCTTTACATTCTTTGTTATGTTTATTCCTAGGTATTTTACTTTTTTTGTTGCAATCGTGAAGGGGATTATTTTTTTGAGTTCGTTTTCTAATATTTCATTGTTGGCATATAGAAAGGCTATGGACTTTTGTATGTTAATTTTGTATCCTGCGACCTTACTGTATTGGTTTATTGTTTCTAATAATCTTTTTGTGGAGTCCTTCGGGTTTTCGATGTATAGGATCATATCATCAACAAAAAGTGATACCTTTACTTCTTCTTTTCTGATATGGATGCCATTATTTCTTTGTCTTGTCTGATTGCTCTGGCTAGAACCTCTAGTACCACATTAAATAAGAGTGGAGAGAGTGGACAACCCTGTCTTGTTCCTGATTTAAGGGGGAAAGCCTTCAGTTTAATGCCATTTAATATGATGTTACTGCTGGTTTATCATATATGGCCTTTATCATGTTGAGGTATTTTCCTTCTATACCCATTTTGTTGAGAGTCTTAAACATAAAATTGTGTTGTATTTTATCAAAAGCCTTTTCTGCGTCTATTGATAAGATCATGTGGTTTTTGTTCTTTGTTTTGTTGATATGGTGTATTACATTAACCGTTTTGCGTATGTTGAACCATCCTTGAGATTCTGGGATGAATGCCACTTGATCATGATGTATTATTTTTTTAATATGTTGTTGTATTCGGTTTGCCAGTATTTTGTTTAGTATTTTAGCATCTGTATTCATTAGAGATATTGGTCTGTAGTTTTCTTTCTTTGTGCCATCCTTGCCAGGTTTTGGTATGAGGGTTATGTTGGCCTCATAAAATGTGTTTGGAAGTATTGCTTCTTCTTCAATTTTTTGGAAGACTTTGAGTAGAATAGGAACCAAGTCTTCTTTGAATGTTTGATAGAATTCACTAGTATAACCGTCTGGGCCTGGACTTTTATTTTTGGGGAGGTTTTTAATAGTTTTTTCTATTTCCTCCCTGCTGATTGGTCTGTTTAGGCTTTCTGCTTCTTCATGACTCAGTCTAGGAAGGTTGTATTGTTCTAGGAATTTACCCATTTCTTCTAGATTGTTGTATTTGGTGGCATATAATTTTTCATAGTATTCTACAATAATTCTTTGTATATCTATGATGTCTGTGGTGATCTCTCCTCTTTCATTTTGGATTTTATTTATTTGAGTCCTGTGCCTTTTTTCCTTGGTGAGTCTTGCCAAGGGTTTGTCAATTTTGTTGATCTTTTCAAAGAACCAGCTCCTTGTTTTATTGATTTTTTCTATAGTTTTTCTGTTCTCTATTTCATTTATTTCTGCTCTGATTTTTATTATCTCCTTTCTTCGGCTGGTTTTGGGTTGTCTTTGTTCTTCTTTTTCTAGTTCCTTAAGGTGTGAAGTTAAGTGGTTTACTTCGGCTCTCTCTTGTTTGTTCATATAGGCCTGAAGTGATGTGAACTTTCCTCTTATTACTGCTTTTGCTGTATCCCAGAGATTCTGATATGTAGTATTTTCATTTTCATTTGTCTGTATATATCTTTTGATCTCTGCGCTTATTTCTTCTTTGACCCATTCATTTTTTAGAAGTATGTTGTTTAGTTTCCACATTTTTGTGGGTTTTTCCCCCTCTTTTTTGCAGTTGAATTCTAGTTTCAAGGCTTTATGATCAGAAAATATGCTTGGTACAATTTCAATTTTTCTAAATTTGCTGATATTGTCTTTGTGGCCCAACATATGGTCAATTCTTGAGAATGTTCCATGTACACTAGAGAAAAATGTATACTCTGTCGCTTTGGGATGAAGTGTCCTATAGATGTCTATCATATCCAGGTGTTCTAGTATTTTGTTTAAGGCCACTATATCTTTATTGATTCTCTGTTTGGATGACCGATCTAGAGCCGTCAGCAGTGTATTGAGGTCTCCAAGTATGATTGTATTTTTGTTAGTTTTTGTTTTAAGGTCAATAAGTAGCTGTCTTATATATTTTGGTGCTCCTTGGTTTGGTGCACCATTAAGGATTGTTATGTCTTCTTGATTCAACTTCCCCTTAATCATTATGAAATGACCATTTTTGTCTCTGAGTACTTTTTCTGTCTTGTAGTCAGCATTATTAGATATGAGTATTGCTATACCTGCTTTTTTTGGGGTGTTGTTTGCTTGGAGTATTGTTTTCCAGCCTTTCACTTTGAATTTGTTTTTATCCTTGTTGCTTAGATGTGTTTCTTGTAGGCAGCATATAGTTGGATTTTCTTTTTTAATCCATTCTGCTACTCTGTGTCTTTTTATTGGTAAGTTTAATCCATTTACATTTAGTGTAATTATTGACACTTGTGGGTTCCCTACTGCCATTTTATAAATTGCTTTCTGTTAGTTTTGTATCTTGTTTGATTCTTCTCTTTTGTTTTTCTATCATTTGTTTTTGTTTGTTTGTGTTCCATACTTCTTTCCTCTGTTGCTACCTTTTTTAAGTCAAGTGTTTTTGTGGTGGTTTTTTCAAGGGTGGTTACCATTAAGTAATGAAAAGGGTACCTACCATATTCATTGTAGTACCCTATCTTATGAGTATTTCTGCACTTCATCATCCTTTGCTACTGTTAATCTCCATCCTCTCCCCCCTTTTTTTCCTTTGTTGTCACAGTTTAAGTTTGGTTTTATTGTGTTCTTGGTGGAGCTGTTACTTGTGGTGTTGTTTTCTTTTGTTCTTTGAATCTGGTTGGAAAACCCCCTTTAGTATTTCCTGGAGTGGGGGCTTTCTGCTGATAAATTCTCTCATCTTTTCTGTATTTGTGAATGTTTTTATATCTCCTTCGTACTTGAAGGATAGCTTTGATGGGTATAGTATTCTTGGCTGAAAGTTCCTCTCTTTCAGGGCTTTAAATATTGGGGTCCACTCTCTTCTAGCTTGTAGAGTTTCTGCTGAGAAATCTGATGATAATCTAATAGGCCTTCCTTTATATGTTGTACTCTTCTTTTCCCTGGCTGCCTTGAGAATTTTTTCTTTGTCATTGGTTTGTGTCATCTTTATTATGATGTGCCTTGGAGTGGGTTTGTTGGGGTTAAGAAAACTCGGTGTTCTGTTTGCTTCTTGAATTTGAGGCTTTAGTTCTTTCCACAGGCTTGGGAAGTTCTCGTCTATTATTTGTTTGAGTATATTCTCCATTCCATTTTCTTTCTCTTCTCCCTCTGATATACCTATTATTCTTATGTTATTCTTTCTGATGGAGTCAGACAATTCCTGTAGGGATTTCTTGTTTTTTATTATTTTTGAGTCTCTTTCTTCTTCTCTCTGTTGTGCCTCAAGTTGTTTGTCTTCTATTTCACTAATCCTATCTTCTATCTGAGCTGTTCTGTTAGCTAAGCTTGTTACCTCGTTTTTCAGCTCGTGAATTGAGTTTTTCATTTCTGTTTGATTTGTTTTTATAGTTTCAATTTCCTTGGTAATATATTCTTTGTGTTCATTGAGTTGTTTTCTGATCTCCCTAAATTGCCTTTCTGTGTTTTCTTGTATATCTCTGAGTATTTTTAAGATTTCTATTTTAAATTCTCTGTCATTTAGCTCCAAGGCTTCCAATATGTTAAGTCTTTTCTCCATAGATTTTTCCACATCTATTTGTATTACCTCTCTTTCTTTTGTATCCATAATATTCTATTTCCTCTTTCTTATTGGCATCTGAGGGTGGTCTTGTTGATAGCACTAATTAGAATTAATAAAGAGTAAAAAGTAAAAAAAAAAAAAAAAAAAGGTAAAACACCCCACAAAAAAAAAACAGTAATAATTTATTATTTCCCCCTTTTTTCTTTCTTCTCTTTCCCTCCTCTCTCCTCCTCAGGGAAATATCGTGATGACCTGTGAATTATATTATGCTAAATGGAACAAAAACTGCCTATAATGGAGGGCCTGATTTGGGGTGAAGAGTTCAAGGGGCAAAAAAAGGGAGTAGGGACCTACTAAATGCAAAAAAAAAAAAAAAAAAAAAAAAAAAGGAAGAAAATCTTAGACAAGCATAAGATGATTTGCTTGTAAGTGATGGTCAACTAAGAGATATAATGAGAGGGATAAGAGGGAACCAGAAAAAAGGAGAAAAAAAAAAGAATAATAAAGAAGAAAAAAATAAAAATAATAAGTAAAAATCTGTTGTATTTAGTGGAGCGAAGACTAAATACAATGGAGACCTTGGGTTGGGAGGAATGCTAGTGAGTTAAAAAGCAACGTAAAAAGTACCCAAAATGCCACAAAAATAAACAAACAAACAAAAAAACAAAAACAAAAGCAAAAAAGAAAAATAAAACCAAAAAAAAACCCCTTGAGTCCCAAATTAACTAATTTGTTCGTGATTGAGGATTAAATGGGAGGAAAAGTAAAATGAGAAAAGAAAAAACGAATAGAAAGGAAAAAATAAGAAAAAGAGAAAAACGAAGGAAGAAAAAAAAAGGAAGAGAAAAAAACAAAATAAAGCAAAACAAAAAAAAACAAAAGAGGAGAGAGTGAGAGTTAAGTGTTTTGGAGTATAACCTTAAAGGAGGGTGAGGATGAAGAAAAGAAATAAAATGTAACACTCATGGGTAGTGTAGTTCAAGAAAAGGGAAGCATAAGATGGGCAGAGAATAGAAGGACCGAGGTGGAGGAGATAGAAATAATAATAATAATAAAGGCAATAAGATAGAAGAAACAAACAACAACAAAAAAATTAGTGGCACAAGTTGTAAAGTCTGTGGATTTTTCTTGATTTTGAGAGGTTAACTTCTTCCTTTTTCTTTTCTCTCCCTCTTCCTGGTCGGTGACTCTGTACCCCAGGCTCTGCCCCTGTGTCACACTTAGGTAGGGATTTGCAGTTGATGGGATTCTATGGCAATGTCATATAATTGGCTTTAGTCTTGCTGGTAGTCAAGGCTTGTTGGCGTTTGCAGAGTCCAACGATGAGAGAGTTTGCTTTCCTGGAGTCTCTCTCCTAGTCCTCCCTTCCTGAATTAGCAGCCTGGTGATCCAGCTATAAGGCTGCTACTGCTTCTGCCTGGGGAGTAAGAGGCTCAAAGAGCTAGGAAATCCCCACTCTATCCCCACTCAGCGCAAGGCTTTGGGAAAGGCTCTGGCAGTCAGAGCCTCCAGTGTAATCAGGCAGGGGTGGGAGTCAATTGTTGTCAAGGTGACTGTTCAGCGCCTAGCATTCAGTTGGACCACTCAACCCAGGCTTTCCACACTTTGTAGCCTGTTTTGGCTGGGAAGAAGAGGCACTAGTCTCTGCTTGCGACTAGTGTAGTATAGATCTGCCAAGTCCCTCTTGTTAGCGTTTATCCCTAAATATGGAGGCTCTATCAATTAGAAGTTGCCCCCGCCCCTTTAGCGAGAGGCACTAAAAATTATCACGCCTCTTGTCTTGGATCGCTGAACTGAGAGAGATCTTATCAATTAGAGCCCGTGGGTGTGCAGATTTCATGGGTTAAGCTAATTTCAGTGATTGGGTCCGCAGCTGTGCTCCCGAAGGTATTTCAGGCTGCCTGCGCGCCCCTCCCCCAACGCTTGATTGTTAGCTTGAATGGCTGGGTGAGGTGCCCCGCCCACAGAGAGAATCTCCCAAGTAGGGAAGACCGCCCTGGCGCCTCTCCCGCTCGCCCTGCTGCTGGCGGCTGGGGCGCACCGGTCGCAGGATAATGGGGCACCCTGGGTGTGCGGGCCAGTAGGGCGCTCTGGGCGCGTAGGATGCCCAGGGCACGCGCGCGAATGGGGTGCTCCGGGCACCGGTGGCTGGGGACTCTCACTCGCAGTGTGCGGGCCGCTGGAAACGTTAGCGGTGCTCGCTCTGCAACCGGACCGGGTGCACGCCGGCGGCTGCTCGCCGCTCCCGAGTGTGGGCCGACTTACCGTAGGCGCACTCCCTCCGTGGCTTGAATGAACGTCCCTGCGGTAGTTAGCTTCCTCCACACCCTCGTATCTCAGATTCAAGTGATAACAGTCCTTTCGCTTTCAGTTTGTGTGGAACTCCGGAATGCTCCGAGGATAAATTTTTCTGTTTCTAGTTGATAAATTTGTTGTGATTTTGGGGAGATCTGTCGGACGCGCTGCTCATGGCGCCATTTCCGTGACGTCACTCCTTTGTTAATATTTTGTTGAGAATTTTAGCATCTAAATTCATTGGGTATATTGACCTATAATTTTCTTTCTTTGTATTGTCTTTTTCTGGTTTTGGCATCAGAATTATGCTCGCCTCATAAAAGAAGCTTAGAAGTTATCACTCCTCTTAAATTTTTTGAAATAGCTTGAGAAGGATAGGTGTTACTTCTTCTTGAATATTTGGTAGAATTCGTCAGTGAAGTCAGCTGGCCCAGAGCTTTATTTGTTGGGAGTTTTTTGCTGTTTCAATCTCATTTGTTGTAATCAGTCTGTTTAGGTTTTCTGATTCTTCCAGATTGATTTTTGAAAGATTATGTTTCAAGTTATTTGTCCATTTTACCTAGGTTGTCTAATTTTTGGCGTACAGTTCTTCGTAGTATTTTCTTACAATCCTTTGTATTTCTGCTATGTCAGTTTTTAGTCTCCACTTTCTGTTGTTGTAAGTCGGGGGTGCAGAGAGAGATCAGCAGACGAAATGTCAGTCAACTAGCAAAAGATTACAGCTTGCTCAGACAAATGGTGCCGAGTTTGTGCTGTGTTCTTTTTTTATTCACAAGATTTCAAAAATCTTATTTACTTAGAAATGGGCATAGCATCAAGCATAACCTTTACTTAAAGAGACATGGAATACATCTGCATGATAGCTTCATAACAAAACAATATCAAAAGGCATTAACTGTTATTGCTTCTATGGTTCTCACAATATTCCTTTCTTTATCTCAAGGAATAGCCTTGAAGGAAACAGTAAAATCTTATGAGAATGTTTTACTGTGAAGAGAGTCTAGCAACTGCCTTTGGTCACATAGACTTGTTCCAGTGACTTGTCTTCGAGTCACAAAACAATTCTCTGAGCAAAACATTCTTTTCTTGTTGGCTTTGTTCCCATTCAAGGTCATGCAATGGGTTATTCCACTACAACTTTCATTTCTAATTTTATTTATTTGAGTCCTGTCTTGTTTTTTATTGGTGAGTCTGGTTAAAGGTTCATCAATCTTGTTTACTTTTTCAAAGAACCAGTTCTTGGTTTCACTGATCCTTTATATTGTTTTTTTAGCCTCTATGTCATTTATTTCTTCTCTGATCTTTATTATTTCCTTCCTTCTACTTCTTCTGGGCTTTACTTGCTGTTCTTTTTCTAGTTCTTTTAGATGCAGGGTTAAATTGTTTATTTGAGCTTTTTCTAACTTCTTAAGGTATGCTTGTAATGCTATGAACTTTGCTCTCAGGACTGCTTTTGCTGTGTCCCATAAATTTTGAGTTGTTGTATGTTCATTTTCATTTGTCTCAAGAAAATTTTTTATTTCTTCCTTGATCTCATTGTTAACCCATAAATTATTCAATACCATGTTATTTAGTTTCCAAGTGTTTGAGTGTTTTTCAGTTTTTCTATTGTAGTTGATATCTTGTTTCATGCCATTGTGATCCGAGAAGATGCTTGATATGATTTGAATCTTCTTAAATTTATTGAGACTTATTTTGTATCCTAACATGTGGTCTGTCCTAGAGGATGTACCATGAGCACTTGAAAAGAATATATATTCTGCTGCTTTTGGTTGAAAGGCTCTGAAGATATCTATTAAATCCAGGTGATCTAGTATGTCCTTTGAGTCTGCTGTTTCTTTGTTAATTTTCTGCTTGGAGGATCTATCCAGTGCTGTTAATGAGGTATTGAAATCCCCTACTATTATAGTATTGCTGTTCACTTCACCCTTTATGTTCATCAAAATCTGCTTTATATATTTAGGTCCTCTTATATTAGGAGCATAGATATTTATAATGTTTATATCTTCCTGTTGAATTGCTCCTTTTATCATTATGTAGTAACCTTTTTATCTCTTACTATAGCCTTTGTTTTAAAGTCTATTTTGTCAGATATAAGTATTGCTACCCCAGCTTTTTTTTTCCATTTTCATTTGCATAAAATATTTTTTCCATCCCTTTACTTTCAGCCTATATATATCTTTTGTCTTGAGGTAGGTCTCTTGTAGACAGCATATGTATGGGTCCTGTTTTCTTATCCACTCAGCTACCCTATGTCTTAAGATTGGAGCATTTAATCCATTTAAATTTAAGGTTATTATTGATACACAGTTGTTTATTGCCATTTTATTCTTTAAATCTACATTTTTCTTTTACTAAATTTACCACCCCCTTTGTTCTGTTTACAACCAGCCCCTTAACATTTCTTGCAGCATTGGTTTGGTTGTAATGAATTCCTTTAGTTATTTTTGTTTGTTTATTTTGGAAACTTTTGATTTCTCCTTCAATTATAAACGATGGCCTTGCTGGGTCAAGAAGTCTTGGTTATAGGCTCTTGTTCTGCATTACTTTAAATATTTCTTTTTTTATATATATAGAGACAGAGAGAGAGTCAGAGAGAGGGATAGACAGGAACAGACAGACAGAAATGGAGAGATGACAAGTCTCAATCATAATTTTGCATTACGCATTGCGACACTTTAGTTGTTCATTGATTGCTTTCTCATATGTGCCTTGACCATGGGCCTTCAGCAGACCAAGTAGCCCCTTGCTTGAGCCAGCGACCTTGGATCCAAGCTGGTGAGCTTTGCTCAAACCAGATGAGCCTGCATTCAAGCTGGCGACCTTGGGGTCTCAAACCTGAGTCCTCCACATCCCAGTCCAATGCTCTATCCACTGCACCACAGCCTGGTCAGGCACATATTCTGAATATTTCTTGCCATTCCCTTCTGGCCTCAAGTGTTTATGTTGAGAATTCAGATGTCATCCTTATGGGTGCTCCTTTGTAGGTGATTGACTGCTTTTCTCTTGCAGCTTTTAGTATTTTTTCTTTATCTCTTAACTTTGATATTTTAATTATTATGTGTCTTAGTGTAAGTCTCTTTGTGTTCAATTTTAAGGAGATTCTCTGTGCTTCTTAAACTTGTTTGACTTTTTCTTGCATCAATTTAGGTAAGTTTTCAGCTATGATTTCTTCAATCAGATTCTCTATCCCTTGTTCTTTCTCTTCTCCTTCAGGAACCCCTATTATGCAGATGTTATTTCTCTTCATGTTGTTACAAAGCTCTCTTATATAGTTTTCTCAGACTTTTTGATCCTCTTTTCTTTTTGCTGTTCTGCTTCCGTGCTTTCATTTATCTTCTCTTCTAAATCACTGATTTGATCCTCTGCTTCGTCCAACCTACTTTTAATTCCTTCTAGTGTAGTCTTCATTTCTGATATTGTGTTTGTCATATCTTTCTGATTCCTTTTTATGATTTCAATGTCCTTTTTATGTCAGCTATCTCTTTATTTAGGTGCTCATTTTGTCCATCTATTTTTGCCCTAAGATCTTTGAGCATCCTAACAATCATTATTCTGAACTCTGCATCTGGTATCTTGTTTATTTCCATTTCATTCAGTTCTTTTTCTGGGGATTTCTCTTGTTGATTCATTTGAATTGCACTTCTCTGTATTCCGTTTTGTCTATGTATAGACTAGATAACCACTCTAACTATGGTTGTTAGGTCCTGAGCTGATGCTCTCCATATCTGACCATTGAATGTACCAGCCCTGGACCTCCCTGGCCAGAACCTGGCCGGAACCTGGCACAGACCATTTGGGGTCACTGCTTTTGACTGGCCCTTAGTAACCTTCTTGGAGCTACAGGCAATCCAGAATTTATGGCTGCCTCTGCTGGGCCCTGATGCCACTGTGACTGTCAGCTGCACTCCTAGGCTAGCTTTTACCTACTCTTGGCCAGTGTTTGTGGCTTCTCTATTCCTGATGTGAGGTCTTTCTTCTGGCCCCCCTCTGCCTCTGCTTCCTCAGGCACTTGGGCACCTGTGTGAGCTCGCGGGCCACAGCTCTGGCTGCTCTGCAGGTGCGGGTGACTCCTTGACTCACTGGGCTCTGCTCCCTGCAAGCACACAGGCTGCCTCGCTGGGCTCTGCTCCTGCGAGCATGTGGGATGCCTCTTTGGCTCTACCCCTCTCCTTCGCAGTGCAGGCCACCAGGCTCTGCCCTTCTTTGGTGCTTGGGCTGCCTCTCCGGGCTTCGCCCCCCCTGTAGGCACACAAGAAGCCTTTCCAGGCTCCACCCCTTGCCATCTCTATGCAAACTGCCTGGCTCTGCCCCCACTGGCACACATCACCCATCACCTGGCTCCACCTCCCACAGGAACATGGGATGCCTAACCCTGCTGGGGTCAGCCCCATGCTGGCGCAGAGGACTACTCATTCCACAGGGTTCCACCCTTCTGGGCACATGGGAGGCCTCTCTGGGCTCTGCCCCACACCGCAACTGCACGAGCTTCTTGCTAGGCTCCACCTCTGTCTGCCATGTGGGCCAAGTGCCACAGCCACCACCATAGCTGGTGTACTCTCCCTTCAGAGAGTACTCAGCAGGTTGGGGGTACCATGTAGTCCAGACCTCAGCACTCAAATTCTGTGTCTCTGATGCACCCCCTGCTTCTAAGTGTCTCTCTGCACAGACTGGAGCAGGAGAGCCTCTGGTGGGTGGGGTAATTGCTTCCCTTTGCTGGCTTGGTTCTCCCAGGAAGAATGGGCACTTTGGGTTTTGGGAGTGCCCCAGTACAAGGGTCAGGGTTACTGTCTCCCACAATCTCTCTCTGTGCCCCCAAAACTACACTCTCCTCTCACAACTCCAGTCCTCTCGGCGCTCCCCACTCCCAGAGCCCTAGGTAAGTGGCTGTGAATGAGTTTTTCTGCATAGTCCCTTTAAGATGGAGCCTGGGTCTGAGAGTTCTGTCTCCCTCTCGCAAACAGTAACCCAGCTCTTCTTTCAGCTAACTACTATCCGTACACCTCCTCTAGTCTCTGGCGCTCCAGGCTGGGGCTCCAGTCCTAGGGTTGAGGGTCCACAACTCTCTGAGAATCCCACTCTGCAATGAGAGACCCTCCAGGCCACCTTTAACTCCTGGGAGTGGGGCAGCCCTTTCTGCTTCTCCATCTTTCCTACCAGCTCAGTGTGGTTCCTTCAGTGATGCTTGGTTATTGATTCCTCTTAGTTTAGTCCAAAGTTGGTTTTTCAAGATGATTGTTCTTAAATTATAATCCACTTTGGTTCTGGGAGGTGGGAGTTGTAACATCCACCTACTCCGTTGCCATTTTTTCTGCTACTAATGCTAAACTTGATCCACCTTTTTCTGCTGCAGGGAATCTCCTGCTGACTTTCTCTCCCTAATCTCTCCTTCTCCCATCATGTCACTCTCTGTGCTCATTATTAAAGACAGTGATTTGTCATCAGACACAGATGAGGACAAGCTAATGAATGGGAGTTTTGACAGTGATGAGGAGTTGTATAAATTTTATGATGAATAGAACTTGAGTTCAATAACTTTATGTATTACATTTTGTTTTCAAAATTTGGGCTTCAAAATTAAGATGAGTTTTATACATGGGAGCATCTTATACATGGGGAAACACAGTAAACAAAATCTAAAAGAAAGTATAAATGAGTAGAACCCTATTCTATGCATAAATTCCATTCTACAAATCTACCCACTCATTGATATTCACACACACACACACACACACACACACACACACACACACCTGGTAGACTCCAAAATATTAATAGCAGTTATCTCTAGCTAATGAAATTATAGTTTTAAATTTATTTTATTTATATACCAATAAAATTAATAGAAATAAATATATATTGCTTCTGTAATAAGGAGAAAACATTTTTTAAAGAAAATGAAAGACAAAAATGCATATCTCATTAATACAGGTTTTGTAACTGGAACATTATAGTTAACTATATCTACTTAGTATTTATTGCTTATAAATGCATTAGCCTCTGTAATTAGCTGAAAAAAGAATATATCAATATAACCTAAATTTTATTGAACATATTCCAGAAAATTAAAAACCTTAAAATATATAATTAAGGTTCTCAAACCTTAAATACCTTATAATAAGTTTCTGCTCGACAAATATAACTTTGAATAGATGAAGGATCAAATTTAAGAGCCTCAGAAAAATACCAAGTGGCTTCAGTGTAGTTATCCAAGTGCAGCAGATGTATGAGGCCAATATTTATATAAGCCAAAGTAACAGTTCTAAAAACATCAGAAAGTAAAATCTTGTTAGACATTTGAATTATTCCAAATGTTCTCCATTTATGAATGAACATAATGAAATACATCAATATATAGCAGGGTTTTTAAATGTCTTACTGCAGCAAAGTAAATTAATGAATTACTTTCAGTTAAAAATTATAAATACCCTTATAAAATTCGTAGCGAGGAATCAACATTTGTTGAGCTTGTGCTAGGAATGAAATTCCTGAAGTCTTCTAGACCAGTGGTCCCCAACCTTTTTTGGACCACGGACCAGTTTAATGTCAGAAAATATTTTCACAGACCGGCCTTTAGGGTGGGACGGATAAATGTATCACATGACCAAGACAAGCGTCAAGTGTAAGTCTTAGATGGATGTAACAGAGGGAATCTGGTCATTTTTAAAAAATAAAACATCATTCAGACTTAAATATAAATAAAACAGAAATAATGTAAGTTACTTATTCTTTCTCTGCAGACCGATACCAAATGGCCCACGGACCAGTACCGGTCCACAGCCTGGGGGTTGGGGACCACTGTTCTAGACTCTTAGCAATACTTTACTCTTCCTTGACTTAAGCTTGATTTGTTCTGAATTACAAGCTTAGTTTTCCTCAACTTGAAAAATTTTGCCTCAGGTTATAGTATATTTGCCATTAGTAACAACAAGAAACAACGATAGCCTCAAGGGTTGTGCTTAAGTATCCTCTCCACAGTTAGGAACCAGCTCCTTTTCTATATCAAATAAATGTTTTCTCTTTTAGAATCAAACAAAATTACTTTATTCAATGCCTCTATTTCGAAATGACGAAACTACAGATCCTTAATAGAAGCCTGGACCCTAAAAAGGTGACCTACAGGACATCCAAGTCCCCACTGCCTGCACTGTTGGCTTGTTGCAACTGAAACTCATCTTTCCCTTCCCAGCTCAGACATATCCAAAAGGAAACCACTGTGGCTGTTATGGAGTCGAACTCAGTGTCTTTCCTGAGTCAAGTTCAAAATTTACCTTATTGGAGTCAAGTTCCAATTCAATAAGGTGGAATTCTTATGAATTTTTACTCTTTCTGACATCTTTCATTTTAATAAATGCTTCACTGGGGAAAAGGGGGAATTATTTAATTGAATTTTGTTTTGCAGCTTAACTTTCTGACTAGGGTGTGTAACTTTCAGTTTGTGGTCCTTCCTGAACATGTTTTATATGTTACTGGCTCTTTTCTTTTGCTTTACTATGCAAAATGAAGTCAGAAGGTCTAAACAGAGGTTGCCTTCTACTGAGATGTGTGTTGTGCATAGCAATGATTTATCAAGCAGAATATTTTGTCATTATTTAAATATTTGATGACAGTGTTCCATAAAGTTAACCTAAAAAAGCTCTAACCCCAAGCATCCCCAAGCTGCTTTTAAAAACTTAACTTTCTTATCAATGGATTTCATTTGTCAGAAACTCATTCAATCTCTAAAATTTTCAAAAGCATCTGAGACAGATGTTAATAACAGGTCTTATTTTAGAAGTAATCTTATTTGTAGAAGTAATATTCTAATTCTAGCATTACTTTATAATTGTCTAATTTTTACCAGGTTATTAATGATGAGGTGGGAAAGCTTTTTCTTTCATTTAAGAAAATATATACAAAAGGAAGATTAGTAGAAATGAAAAAGGAAAACCTACCTTTCTAAAGAAATAACAGTTTCAAAGTCACAAATTGCCAGCAACCAAAGCTTTAGATCCACATAAACTATGCCCCGATGTAGAAAACAACCAAAATTCTCATAGCCATCATTTATGAGAGCTTAAAAACAAAAATGTATTTCTTATGCAGGTTCTGAACAAACATATCTGAGTTATATTTTAGCCTATACCCTTCCTAGTTCTTTTTTAACATTATATAAAATACAACATATTTATAATGAGTACACTTAGCTGAAGAATAAACAAAAGTATTCACATAAAATGTAACACTGTGGCAAACAGGGTTCACAAACTCCTTGAGCTGGAAGAAATCCTGTGGTCGTCTAGAATAGTCCATTCACTTTACAGATGAGGGGATTAAGGCCCAGTGGGGAGGGGGTTCCCTGACCATACTTGTCAAACAAGTCCATGACAAAGATGGGCCTAGAATCTAGACTCCAATTTCTAATTCACTTCAGTGGACTGCAGTCAGAAGGGTGCCACTGCCCTTGGCCCTAGTGGAAGACAGGAAGACTTTCTTCTGCTAATGGACAAAGAACAGGGTGTAGTACAAGTGCAGACCGGGGCACACACAGCAGGGTTCCAGCTGACACACATAAACCAGGACTGGAGGCTACTCCAAGGGCAGTAGGACTTGGAGTGAAGGCAGGTAACTTGACTATGCAAGTCCCGAATAGCCGAGGCATGAAGCCAAGAGCCTCCTCTCACTAGTTCAGGTTAAAGCTCAGATCCGTAACCAGTTGAGGGCTCTGCTCACATCTCCTCACTTACAGATTCCTCTTTCATTTTCAAAAACACGATACTGAATTATATGAGTTTTCCACAATATTCGATCTATGTCTTCTAAGCTTCTCAAGCTTGTTCTGCCTCAGAAGGGAGAGTTTTACCAAAAATGTGCACTGTGTTCACAGTCTTGGACACAAATACTCACAGTACTAGATTTTAGGAAGCATACCTAGCATAAAAATACGGTCATACAGATTAAGTAAATAACCAGTTGAAGGCTATCTGACTCTTCAGTTCACGGTATAGTTGGCTAGCAAGGAGAAAGTAGGCTGCAGTGTTGGCGGTTGCTCTAGAAAAATGGAAAATTCTTCTTAAGGGAAAAATAATGTTAGAATTACTTAACTTCTCTGTGCCTTGGTTTTCTCATCACTAAAACAGGAATGATACTAAAACCTCTCATAGCATTATACTGAATATTACTTGAGACACTCCATATATAGCACTTAGAATAATGCTTATGAAGTAATAAAATGTCCAATAAATAGTAGATATTATTCTTAGCTTAGAAAAATATCCTGAAGGTCCTTTTTGATTGTGGAAGATAAAACTCCTTAGGCTAGACTAGGAAAATCCAAAATCAAGTTGTTCTGCTCTAGTAATTAAATAACAAGGATTTTGTATTATTGCAATAGTTTAGAAAAGGGGATAAGAAACCCAAAACGTGAGAAAGGGGCCTTCAGAGTGAAAAGGGTTTGTCCAGATGGCAAACGGACAGAGCTAACGGTCAGATAACTTACAGAAATAAGGGTATTTGACATTCAAATTTAAATTGTCTATACTAACTTTATTTCCTTTGAACCCTAAAATGTTCAGTAATAGTGGCCACAAGGAATGAGTGGGTAAGCAAAGAACAAAGAGTCAATCAGAGGACATAAATTAACAACAAAAATTATAAGATAATTAAACAGGAACCCATAGTCCTCTTTTCAAAGAAATCTTGGAACTAGAACAGGGGGCACTAGACTCCTCTCAGCATGTCAGGTGAGCTTGGAGTAAATTTTATTTGAATATTCATGAAAAGGTTGGCCTCAGAAAGCAAATGGATTCAGAGACATCAAATAGCAATCATTTGAGATTGCCTGCCCTAAGGAGCTCTGTGTTCTCTTTGTGAGTCTAGTTGTCTCTTAGTTTCTAGCTGTTGCCTCATCTAGGATTCTAGCGCTTAGCACCCAAGTTAGCATTGCCATATTTGGAGTGTTGGGTGGAATTTGCTAATCAGTCAAATTTATTTAGCTGAGGGCTGTTCACCAAGCACTTATCTATGCCCAGCATTGTGCTGGGCATATGCATATACCAAGAATGTACTGATAACTATCATCTTACTAAAGATTCTCAAAGCCCACTTTTAGTTTAAGGATTAAAAAACTTAAGAGTTTGATTAATCCATGAGGTGGGCCTATGCAGTGGACACAGCCCACCAGAAAAATCCATTACCATTTTAGCAAGATGACTAGGAAACAGACCCAAATTTCCAGAAATATCCACAGAATTCAAGATGTAGAAAGAGATTTCTTTGTTATGTTATTCTCCTTTTGCCAAAATTACACACATGTGTAAATATACATATAATCACACACATTAAAAGGGCATATTAGAAATATTTTTAGTTAAACTATTATAGCTTATGAGTATATACAAATATATATTATATAAATGTACATTAATATATAAGTATACATATAACTATATAATATACATATTTCATCAGTCATCCCACTTTATTATTCTACTATATAAAGGTGAGATGCTGAATCTCAGATCAAATCCTATGTATGTGCAGCTGAAGACAAAGTACCTGAGACACTGTAATCCTGCAGTGCTCTAAAGGGGTCGTTTTTTCTAAATAAGCAGGCTCTGTAATAGAGTGCTAACCAGTTATTAGGATCTAAGTGAATTGCAACAGAAAAATCTTCACTTGCTTGCTTAAAAAAGCACCGTTTAAAATATGCTCTCCCTCGGTATGTCCTAGAAAAAGAAAAATTCATTTTAACATGTATCACAAAATGCACATCTTCTCTTTTTGGCAAACCTATACAAAAGTTTCA
This sequence comes from Saccopteryx leptura, assembly GCF_036850995.1. Lineage (NCBI taxonomy): Eukaryota > Metazoa > Chordata > Mammalia > Chiroptera > Emballonuridae > Saccopteryx > Saccopteryx leptura. Next base: position 109,434,413 of record NC_089508.1, on the reverse strand, counting down.
TACTTATTAATTTGTGATTATTTCTCCTTGCTTCCCAAGAAAGTTTTATCATAAAGTTAATAGCAACATATGAGAAAGCAAGCAATGAATAATTAAGGTGCCGCAATGAAGAACTGACGTTTCTCATCTCCCTTCTTGTCTATCCCTATCTGTCCCTCTCTCTGATTCTCTCTGTCTCTTTAAAAAAATAAAGTTAATAGCAAAAAGGATATGAACTTTTTCTAAATAAATCAATTATACTTTATGGTCTATAATAATATGCTTATTAATAATAAGCTCCATGTTTATCATTTTCTTACTGATTTTATTTTTCTTACATTTATCAGAGACATGTCAATAAAATAAATGTAAGGTTTTAAAATTTTTATTATTTTTTAGTACTCAAATGTAAGGTTCTATCAAATTCATACAAGATTGTTCTATAAAAAAGTCAAATAGTCCATTGTGAACAAAATAGGCCTCCCTAGGTAGAATTGTTATGGCATTTTCCCCCGACACTGAAGATTTGCCCAAAGAAATACAAAGCTGCTCTACAGGAATGAAAGCTTTTAAACCAACAGTGTGAACCGTATTCTATCTCCATTAACTTTGACTTCAATTTCAGTCTCGGGTTCGATTTCCGGTCAGGGCACACAGGAGAGGTGCCCATCTGCTTCTCTACTCCTCCCCCTCTCCTTTCTCTCTGTCTCTCTCTTCTCCTCCCACAGCCAAGGCTCCATTGGAGCAAAGTTGGCCCCGGTGCTGAGGATGGCTCCATGGCCTCCACCTCAGGTGCTAGAATGCCTCTGGTTACAACGGAGCATCATCCCCTGGTGGGCATGCCAGGTGGATCCCGGTCAGACACATGTGGGAGTCTGTCTCTCTGCCTCCCCGCTTCTCACTTCAGAAAAATACAAATATATATATATATATATATATATATATATATATATATATATATATGATTTATTTTCTAATGAATACAAGAATTTTATATTTATTTTTCATTATTTCTGATTCCTGGAGAATACTGCTAATTATTTTACTGCATATACATAATTCTGAACTTAAAATCTTACAGCATAAACCTTTAGTAATATTTTTGTGGGATGCTGTTAAGTCATGTCAATTCTTCAAATGCACTAACTTTTGCATCTGGTCCTTTTTTTCATTTCTACTACCTCAATGCTTCAGACCCTCCTCTGAAGTATCAAGCAGAAGTGATCCTCAGCTCGCATCTGGGCTACTGATTTCTCCTTTCCTCATTCTAGAGTGACAGGATTTGATTATCAGATAATAAAGACTTTTTCTCAAAAACTTTCTACTGCCTGACCGGGTGGTGGCACAGTGGATAGAGCATTGAACTGGGATGCGGAGGACCCAGGTTCAAGACCCCGAGGTCGCCATTTGAGCGCGGGCTCATATGGTTTGAGCAAAGTTCATCAGCTTAGACCCACGGTTGCTGGCTTGAGCAAGGAGTTACTCAGTCTGCTGAAGGCCCACGGTCAAGGCACATATGAGAAAGCAATCAATGAACAACTAAGGTGTCACAACGAAAAACTAATGATTGATGCTTCTCATCTCTTTGTTCTGCCTATCTGCCCCTATCTATCCCTGTCTCTGATTCTCTCTCCGTCTCTGTAAAAACAAAAAAAACAAAACAAAACAAAAAAAAAATACTTCTACAGCCCCTGGTTGACAACAGGATAAGGCCAAGTTCTTTAAAACAACACAGAAACCTCCCTCCATAAGACAGCAGCATCTTTTGGCACCTTGAATTAACAACCTTCTTGTTAACTTCAACTAATTTAATGCCTTTCTGCAACTAATTCCCCTTAAATCAAGAAGTAGGTAACCAGAATAGACCAATAAATCTTAAAGAAGGTAAAGACAAAGAGAATTCAGGATAGTTTAAGAATATGCTATCTAAAAATGTATAATGGTCATGGGCATTTATCCTTCAAAATTAGCCTATTAACATGAGATTCTTAGAAGTGGATTATAGGGGGAACAAATTAAACAGTAATAAAAAGATAATTCCTTGAAATAATTAAAGAATACACAGCTCAAAATTTACAACTATGATATTTTTTGGTAAAAGCCAGTCACATTTATTAAATTCAAAAGATGAAGATTCTTATTATCACTAACATTATTGTTAAGTTAAAGTCAGTGCAATGATAAAGAGTTAGGAGTGGAGCAAACACAGTAACCTAGGAAACTCCACAACTCCATCCTTCCATGAAAGCAATGAGTAATCTGGCAAAAGCTGGCAGAAATGGGGTTTTTTGGAACTTGAATCTATATAATATAATAAGGTAGAACAAGAATATCAATAAACTATAATAAAAGTCATGTGAATTGTCTCTTTCAAAATACCTTATTGTACACTAGTCACTTTTCACTTAATAACCAAAATTTGAAACAACCAAAGGGATGTTTAATAAAGGGGGAAAATGGCTGAATTGTAGTAAAAGAGCTCTGTGGTCTTCTAACTTAAGCTATTTCCTTCTCCTGTTTTCCAGCTCAGTGGTGACCTTGAGGACAGCAATCTTCATTTCTGGTGCAAGTTACTAGTATGAGAAGGAGCGATACAAACCTTATTCTCAAAGAACCGTGGTTGTGTGTTTTGAGCCAGCTGGTGGTTCACTGAAGGACTGGCTCAAAGGCTTCCCTTTGTTTTGCCTGCCTCAGAGCTTTCCCAGGGCTAATGTGGTTTCTGGGATGGTATTTATCATGAATACTCAAAAGCAAATCTATTCACTGCTGCCATCTGGGGCAAAGGATAACAGTTGAGGCAAGCCACAGACAGAGCAAACAATGTGGGAAGGAAGAATCGGGAGCAGGAGATACCTAGAGAGTGAGGGCTGTAGAAAGTTTCTATGTATTCTAAGGAATTAAAAGTCCACATGCAAGCACAGGGTTGGAAGCATATGTAGAAAACTAATGAGGAGAATGAAAATTTATATCCCGTGAGTTAATGCAACATGACCACGAGGATGGCTAAAATTTGAAAGTTGTAATAGTATCTAGTGCTGGTGCGGAACTTGCAAACTACAAAAGTTTGGCCCATCAGCTGAAAACTTGTATATCCTACAAACCAAATAGTCCATTACTAGTTGGACATCCAACAAAAATGCTGTTACCAGTAACCCTCCCTTATCTGTGGGGGACACATTCCAAGATTCCCTGTAGATGCCTGAAACCATGTGGTTTTTTTCTATACATACATACATACCTATAATAAAGTTTAATTTCTAAATTAGGCACAGTAAGAGTTTAAAAACAATAATAAAATAGAATAATTACAACACTAAATTATAATAAAAGTCTTATGTGAATGGTCTCTCTCAAAATATCTTACTGTATTGCAGTCACCTTTTCATTTAAAGGAAGCACTTTATGGCTCTCTTTGGCAAATCTGAATTGCCATCATTACTCTTGCACTTTGGGGACAGTATTAAGTAAACTAAGGGCTATTTGAGCACAAGCATAGTGACAGTTGGTCTAATAAGCCAAACGGCTCTATGTGACTAAGAGGCGGTAGTGCACACAGCATAGATTCACTGGACAAAGGGGTGATGCGTGTCTCAGGCAGGACAGAGCAGGACAACACAAGATTTCATCACACTCAGACAGCATGCAATTTAAAACTTATGAATTGTTTATTTCTCAGCTTGTCCATTAATATTGTCAGACCCCTGTTGACCACAGGTAACTGAAACCAAGAAAAGTGACACTGCAGATTAGGGGGAACTACTATATGTATCTAATAAGACACATGTTCAAGAACGTTGACGGAAACATTATTCCTAATCATCGAAAACCAGAAACAGTCACATGTTCATTAGCAGTAGACTACATAAGTAAATTGTTACGTTCATGCAACTAAATACTATAAAGAATTAAAAGAAGTAAACTAGAGCCACGTGCAACAGTACATAATAGTCAGTGAAAGAATCAATATGTGGAAGAATGCTACCATATGGTTCTATTTACAGAAAGTTCAAAAAAAATCAGGCAGAACTAAACTAAGAATGTAAGGGGCATTTACATTACTTACATGATGAAATTATAAAGAACTATAAGGAAGTGATTAAATTAAAAGTCAGGACAGTGATGAGCTTCTTGGGGAAGCAAAGGCACACTGGGGTTCCTATAGTGCGGGAAATGTTTCTTGACCAGTGAGAGTTACACAGGCATTTACAGTGCGGTAGTCACTGAGCTGTCTATTTGCGTTTTGTACACTTTTCTGAACACATGCCTTCTTTTACTGTACAAATGTTAATATTAAACAAAAACTATGAGTGAAAAGATGAGCAGGCATGACTATGTTCACATTTTTAAACCGCTTCATTAAAAAGCTTACATTAAAAGAAAAGCAACAAAATGAGAATTGTTATGCAAAAAAGGTTGGAAGAATAAAGTTTAACATCTAAATTACAGTAAGATATTACAGACATCAATATGAACAGTTCTCTGTACTCAATGAATATAAAGGTATTCAAAGATATTCAAAGAATAAAAACATAGACCAATACATTAAAAATTAATAATGTAACTAGTATTTAGAAAATGCTAATGAAATTCTACATTGTCATTTATGCCTATTAAATTAAATTCACCACTATTGTTAGGGTATATGTAAGGATTTTCATTCACTGGTAGCACTGAAAATCAATCCACTATTTTTAAAGGGCTGTCTGATATGTTTCGATCAATTTTATTTCCTGAGAATGTATTTCAAAAATATTATAAATTCAAAAATCACTTATAAATAATTCTCACCTTGCTTGAGAATTTTGGGGCTCTATATTTAACAAGGCTGTAAAATCCTGTATGGCTGAATTCCAGTTTTCATTCTCGTAGTAAAACATTCCACGCTTCAATAATGCATCTATTCTTTTGGGATCATAAAAAATGCACTGTATGGGCAGGCGGGGTTGGGTGGAGGGGAGATACAAAAACATATTACTTAATGAAAAAAAGAGAAAAGTATTTAACCTATAGCAAATTAAATGGACTACAACCACGTTTCTAACTTCTGAAGATATAAAAGCAAACTACTTCAGATGCAAAAATGTTAAGGTTTGTATTTTAAAACCATGTCTTTAGGAAACCTGCTTATTATCAAATTCTAGAAAAGAGAGGTTCTGAGAGAGAAAAAAACAGTATATACAAGCAACTAAGGCTTTGCCCCACTGAAATTTTTCTTCATAAAATTTCATAAGTGAATTGTTCAACTAGAGTACTGTTATATTGGCACTGTCAATTTTACCCCAATTATATCCCCAGCATTTTATCCCAATTAAAAATAAAACACATTAGACCATATCAAGGCTGATTCAATCAAATGAAATACGGATTAATCTAGTCCCTAACATGGTAAAAACAAATGAATTGGTATTGGCACGGTTCATTTGACATACAGGTAACAGAACGAGCAGACTAAATTATTGTATGCTTAGTTATAAAGCTCCTCGCTTAATGAGAGTGGGGGGAAAATGGAAGCTCAAAAATTATCGAGTATTTTTAAAACAGAAAAAAAAAACCCTAAAGGTTTTGGGGTGTGTTTGACCTCAAGTTACTTCACTAGTCAGTTTTTAAACTATTGGCTCCAGAGGGAGAAAATGAACAAAATAGATAAGCTAATGATTTCAATATCTTCAGAAGAAAATTTTGAAGAGATTTTTTTTTTCAAGAGCAGAAGTTACCAATACTTATAATATTCTCTTGACAAAAGTAACACCAAGTATATGGCTAATCATCAAGGATTAAGAAACAGGGCAGTTGGGGAAATGAAAAGCTAAATTATTTAAGCAACCTCTAAATTCACAATTGTACTAAGAACTAGACTTTAGAATTAAAAGTCAGGAGATCAAGGTTACGATTCTGGGGCAATCAGAGGAGTATTTTGCCTAACTATAGCGCCTTAATGTATAATTCAGCTTAAACTTCACTTCCTCAAAGGGATTTCCTGATATCCCCCTACCAAAAATAAATTACTCCCTCATCATTTTTATTTCCTTTATAGGCATCATCATAATTTGCAATTATATACTTATTTGTGTATTTATTTCTTTAAAGCTGTCTTTTAAATGATAGGCTCCATAGAAGCAGGGAACATGTCTGTTTTACTCACTGAGACTTACTTGCTACATTATAGAATGCCTTAGTAAGTATTTGTGTGTGAATGTAGGAAGAGAGGAGCCAGTGGGCACAGCTTCTTTGGGAGCAGATGGGTTTGCTGCAGCTACAAAAAATCAGCTACATCTAAAGAGTTAAGTAATTTTCTGATTTTCTCTGATTTTCTCTATTGTCTAAAGGGAAGAAGCAATTTTTAAAGGTTTCTTTAATCATTGTTTGATAGTTGAAGAGGACAGAACCGGAAAAGTCAAGCTCCCCTCCGAGTTGTCTCCAGGGCTCCAACACTCAACTCTTTGATGTAAATCCATTCATTCACTAATAATTATAGTTTTAAAAATTTAACATAGTGCTAATACCAATTCCAGTAATGAATTCTCTAGGTCCTAACTTATAATAAGTTAGTTTTGTTTACACAACATATATGAAAGAACTTCAACAATCTGCTCTATTAGGACGGGAATATCATAATTAAAATATGGCAGCATTAAATGTAATACAACGTACTTTAGAAAAGTCATCAATGGCCAGTACTTTGTTTGTGATTTCATACATCTCACCCCTCCTGAAATACAGGTCAGCATCATTGGGCCTGCATTTAATTGCCTGGGTATAGTTTACAATTGCCAGTATAAAATCATTTTTTTTCCTGAAAATTTCTGCCTTTGACAAATATGCCTCTAAAGAAAATATAAAAGATAAAATTTAGTGTTACAGTCCTTTCATTAACTATGAAAAATTTTAAAGATATATCCCTCTTTCTCCATATTTTTAGTTTATTTCTCTATTACAGTTTCTTAATCATTTAATGCAAAGAGGTGGGGGTTTTTCCAACAATGCAAAATTTGTTCTCAAAGTCTGGATAAATACTCATTTATCATTAAAAGCATTTTCAATTTCAATTTGAAGAAACAAAAATTATTATTTTTTTGTATGTCTGAAATGTTTCATAATCTTTTACTGTTTAATTTTTTTGTGTGACAGAGAGAGATAGGGACAGACAGACAGGAAGGGAGAAAGATGAGAAGCATCAATTCTTCATTGCAGCACCTTATTTGTTCATTGATTGCTTTCTCATATGTTCTCTGACCGGGGGGCTACAGTAGACAGAGTGACCCTTTGCTCAAGCCAATGACTTTGGGCTATAGCTGGTGAGCCTTGCTCAAACCAGATGAGCCCGCGCTCAAGCTGGTGATCTTGGGATTTTGAACCTGGGTCCTCCATGTCCCAGTCTGACACTCTATCCACTGCACCACCACCTGGTCAAGCTAGTGTTTGATTTTGATGGCACAAAACGTTATGTATTTTTAGCAGACATCAAAAGACACTTATTACATGTTACATTCTAAGGATATGTTGTGGACACTGGAGATACATAGATGAGTATGACATTATTTCATTTCCAAAAAGTTGCATGTGTACTTCATGGTGGTTAGGGTATGTTACATAAGGTCAAACGTAGATTTCATCCAACCAAAAAGTCTTAGGAACACTGCAACTCTAATTCAGAGATTTGTGGTCAAGAAAAGACTTGAAAATCACTTCTATAACTAAAATTTTTAAGTACATATTTTTGTGGGATAAGCAACCAATTTATTGTAATGTATACCAAGGACATTAACATTTCAAATTGTGGTATTTTGAAAACAATATAGGATCATATGAGACTCAAACACATAATATCAGTAGTAAATTTAACTTAGGAGTGTCACGACCTGTTTGGAGACCTATGTCCATTGATTTGTATACATTTATAATACCCCTAAATGACCAAATATTGGGTGAAGATATAATTAATATAACTGCACAGATAACCCACCTGCATTATTTTTATTATATTTATTTATATAATTCAAGTCATCCAAAGCTTCATTAATTTTGTCTTGGAAAAGATAAATGAGATGTCGGTGCCAATAGGCATTAAGGAACAATGGTTCCAAGAGTATAGCCTAAAAAATATATGTATAAATTCAATTAAAGTTGATTTATTAAAGGAAGATATCCTAGCAAATTTCAAACACTATCAATCCTAATTGCTTTGTATGTATGTGTGTGATATAAAATAGTACCTCCCAATCTAACAAACAACATCAAGTGCTTTCACTATTTATTTAAAAATGTCAATGAATATAATTTTACAATCCCAGATGGACACTACAAATTCAGTGTTCAAAACTTTGACAAAAATTACTTTCCAATTCTATGCAAGAATAAATTGTTTACATTGTTATATTGATTAAATAACACTTACTTCCTGTAGATCATGCATGGCACTCTGTAACTTTCCCAGTTTCCTATAAAGAGCTCCACGCCTACAATATGAAAATGCAGGATATGTTTTCTTATTATTTATTTCTTCAGTCAAGATCTCCACTTCAGATTCATAATATTTAATGACATCTGGAGAAAGGTTAGACTTCAAAGAATCAGTCAACTCTAGTTTTAGTGGTTCAATCATTTTGTTAGATATGCCTTTGTGAACTGATATTTTAATAGCTTTCTCTTTTGTGGTTGTCTTCTGAGGTTTAGGCTTATTGAATATACTAAGAACCCATGTTCGAAGGTCACTATTTTCTGGAATTCCTCCTTTACTTTGGGCAAATCTGTCAAAATTTAAACACGAAGGTAGGCTGGGAGACCGAAGTTGACGTTCATACAATGGAACTTTGAGCAAATATTTCTTCTGTTCATAAAGGATTCCATGAGACACTGTCCTAGTTTAAAAAAAGAGATTTTTAATTTACAGAAATATAATTATTTTTATAGTTAATCAATCAACTCAGCCACAAACAAAGTTACTATTTTAGAAAAAACCATTAAAAACCTCCCCAAAAATAAAAGTCCAGGCCCTGACGGCTATACCAGCGAATTTTATCAAACATTCAAAGAAGACTTGGTTCCTATTCTACTCAAAGTCTTCCAAAAAATTGAAGAAGAAGCAATACTTGCAAACACATTTTATGAGGCCAACATAACCCTCATACCAAAACCAGGCAAGGATGGCACAAAAAAAGAAAACTACAGACCAATATCTCTAATGAATACAGATGCTAAAATACTAAACAAAATACTAGCAAATCGAATACAACAACATATTAAAAAAATAATACATCACGATCAAGTGGGATTCATCCCAGAATCTCAAGGATGGTTCAACATATGTAAAACAGTTAACGTAATACACCATATCAACAAAGCAAAGAACAAAAACCACATGATCTTATCAATAGACGCAGAAAAGGCTTTCGATAAAATACAACACAATTTTATGTTTAAGACTCTCAACAAAATGGGTATAGAAGGAAAATACCTCAACATGATAAAGGCCATATATGATAAACCATCAGCCAACATCATATTAAATGGCATAAAACTGAGGACTTTCTACCTTAAATCAGGAACAAGACAGGGTTGTCCACTCTCTCCACTCTTATTTAATGTGGTACTAGAGGTTCTAGCCAGAACAATCAGACAAGACAAAGAAATAAAAGGCATCCATATCGGAAAAGAAGAAGTAAAGGTATCACTTTTTGCAGATGATATGATCCTATACATCGAAAACCCCAAAGAATCCACAAAAAGACTACTAGAAACAATAAGCCAATACAGTAAGGTCGCAGGATACAAAATTAACATACAAATGTCCATAGCCTTTCTATATGCCAACAATGAAACAACTGAGAACGAACTCAAAAGAATAATCCCCTTCACGATTGCAACAAAAAAAATAAAATACTTAGGAATAAACATAACAAAAAATGTAAAGGACTTAGATAATGAAAACTATAAACCATTGTTAAGAGAAATCGAGAAAGATATAATGAGATGGAAGAATATTCCTTGTTCTTGGTTAGGAAGAATAAATATAATCAAGATGGCTATATTACCCAAAGCAATATACAAATTTAATGCAATTCCCATCAAAATTCCAGTGACATTTTTTAAAGAAATAGAGCAAAAAATCATCAGATTTATATTGAACTATAAAAACCCCCGAATAGCCAAAGCAATCCTAAAGAAAAAGAATGAAGCTGGGAGCATTACAATACTTGACTTCAAACTCTATTATAGGGCCACGACAATCAAAACAGCATGGTATTGGCAGAAAAATAGACACTCAGATCAATGGAACAGAATAGAAAGTCCAGAAATAAAACCACATATATATAGTCAAATAATTTTTGATAAAGGGGCCAAGAACATACAATGGAGAAAAGAAAGCCTCTTCAATAAATGGTGCTGGGAAAACTGAAAAGCCACATGCAAAAGAATGAAACTGGACTACAGTTTGTCCCCCTGTACTAAAATTAACTCAAAATGGATCAAAGATCTAAACATAAGACCTGAAACAATAAAGTACATAGAAGAAGACATAGGTACTCAACTCATGGACCTGGGTTTTAAAGAGCATTTTATGAATTTGACTCCAATGGCAAGAGAAGTGAAGGCAAAAATTAATGAATGGGACTACATCAGACTAAGAAGTTTTTGCTCAGCAAGAGAAACTGATAACAAAATAAACAGAAAGCCAACTAAATGGGAAATGATATTTTCAAACAACAGCTCAGATAAGGGCCTAATATCCAAAATATATAAAGAACTCATAAAACTCAACAACAAACAAACAAACAACCCAATAAAGAAATGGGAAGAGGACATGAGCAGACACTTCTCCCAGGAGGAAGTACAAATGGCCAACAGATATATGAAAAGATGCTCATCTTCTTTAGCTATTAGAGAAATGCAAATCAAAACTGCAATGAGATACCACCTCACACCTGTTAGATTAGCTATTATTAACAAGACAAGTAATAGCAAATGTTGGAGAGGCTGTGGAGAAAAAGGATCCCTCATACACTGTTGGTGGGAATGTAAAGTAGTACAACCATTATGGAAGAAAGTATGGTGGTTCCTCAAAAAACTGAAAATAGAACTACCTTATGACCCAGCAATCCCTCTACTGGGTATATACCCCAAAAACTCAGAAATATTGATACGTAAAGACACATGCAGCCCCATGTTCATTGCAGCATTGTTCACAGTGGCCAGGACATGGAAACAACCAAAAAAGCCCGTCAATAGACGACTGGATAAAGAAGATGTGGCACATATACACTATGGAATACTACTCAGCCATAAGAAATGATGACATCGGATCATTTACAGCAAAATGGTGGGATCTTGATAACATTATGCGGGGTGAAATAACTAAATCAGAAAAAACTAAGAACTGCATTATTCCATACGTAGGTGGGACATAAAAGTAAAACTAAGAGACATTGATAAGAGTGTGGTGGTTACGGGGGGAGGGGGGAAAGGGATAGGGAAAGGGGGAAGGGGAGGGGCACAAAGAAAACTAGATAGAAGGTGACAGAGGACAATCTGACTTTGGGTGATGGGTATGCAACATAATTGAAAGACAAGATAACCTGGACTTGTTGATCTTTGAATATATGTAACCTGATTTATTGATGTTGCCCCATTAAAAAAATAAAATTATAATTAAAATAAATAAATAAATTTAAAAAAAAAAAAGTTACTATTTTTCTGTCATGCATCAGAATTATCCAGAGATTTGTTAAACCCAAATTACTGGTCTATTAGCTGGTCACAGTTACCAAAATAAACCACAGGGATAGAACGGTAATCACAGAATTTTAACTAACAAGGATTTGTGACAATAATTAAATGAACACAGGTCCTTAGAAATGAGATAGATGGTCTGCCTGCTAGGGTGTTCTTCGACTTATATAGGTGAAAAACTTTCAGGACTTCGAGGTCTTTTTTTTTTTTTCATTTATTGATTTTAGAGAGCTAGGGAGGGAGAGAGAGAGAAAGAGTTAGGAACATCACTCTGTCCCTGTATGTATCCTGACTGGGGATCAAACCAGCAGCCTCTGAGCTTTGGGACGATGCTCTATACAGCTGAGCTATCTGGCCATGGGAGGACTTCTTTTCTTTTTTTTCTTTTTCCCCTGAATTTAGAAGCAGGGAGGCAGTCAGACAGACTCCCACTTGCACCCTACCGGGATCCACCCAGCATGTCCACCAGGGGGCGATGCTCTGCCCATCTGGGTTGTTGCTTCCTTGCGGAAGGAGCCCTTCTAGTGCCTGAGGCAGAGGCCATGGAGCCATCCTCAGTGCCCGGGCCAACTTTGCTCCAATGGAGCCCTGGCTGCGGGAGGAGAAGAGAGAGACAGAGATGAAGGAGAGGGGGAAAGAGTGGAGAAGCAGATGGGCATTTCTCCTGTGTGCCTTGACCGGGAATCAAACCTGGGACTTCCACACACTGGGCCAATACTTTACTGCTGAGCCAACCAGCCAGGGCCATGGCAGGACTTCTAGGACTTCACAACACCTTATCCAGCTCTCAAACCCAAGCCAATTCACATCCCAAAAACTTTCATTTGGTATAAAAGTCAGGCCAGTTCCCATTGAAGAAGGATTTTGCTATGTGATCTGGGTGTCATTAATGAATTATCCACCAAAAGCTTCCAAAGATCTGGGAAAGAGTAATACCCAAACTTTCCTGGGCTTATTAGATAATGGCTCTAAATTTATGCTGATCCACAGATACTGACTACAGATGCCATTGAAGTCCATCAATCAAAATAGGGAATTACGAAGGTCAAGTGATAGAAAGACTCTTGGCCTGAAACCACCTAATAGTGAATCCAGTGAGACATGGACCCATCCTGAGATAACTTCCTTAATTCCAGAATGTGTGTGGCAATGAATCAACTTTATAACTGCATAAGCTGTTCACTGAGGGAGATAATGGTAGTCAAGATCAAGTGGAAAATCTCTGAAACTGCCTCATTGCATCCCATACAGTAAAAGCAATACTTAACCATCAGGAAAATTACAGATTAGTGGCACTAAGGAAAATGTGTCACCTCCTACTTGTAGAAAATAAATTCTGCCTCTCTTGGGATGTAGCAGAGCAAGATGGGCCAAAGAAACCAGGACTGACACCACAGATTTACTGTCAGGAGCAGGTCAAGTTTGGAAGTGTTGACAGCGAAGTCAACATTAAAGGCAGCCAGCCAAGAGTGAGTGCGACTCAACAGGCTTAAAGAGCTGATAGAAAATGGTAAGAAGGATATTTCTGTGTTAACCAAGTTAAGTTTAGTGAAAGAAATATCCTAACTTATAAGAATAAAATGATTTTTAAAGTTGTTCCATAAAATTGTTTTAAAAATTATTTCCCAGCTACACTCAGACATAATTAATGTAGGATTTTTAAAAAGAAAATAGGAAAGCTATATTAATACATTATCTTAGATCAATATTTTCACAGTTTGTTTTACTGCCTCTAACTCTATCTTATCTGATGGCTCCTCTTACACCTAGTAGCAGTCTATAAAAATTTCAAATTCAGTTATTAAAATAGTGCCTGACCAGACGGTGGCACAGTGGATAGAGTGTAGGCCTGGCATGCTGAGGACCCAGGTTCTAAACTCCAAGGTTATTGGCTTGAGTTCAGGGTAACCAGCTTGAGTTCAGGGTAACCGGCTTGAGCGTGGGATCATAGGCACGAACCCATGATCACTGGCTTGAGCCCAAGGTCACTGGCTTAATTAAGCAAAGGGTCACTGGCTTGGCATGAGCACCACCCCATCAAGGCACATATGAGAAGCAATCAATGAACAACTAAAGTGTCACAACTTCGAGTTGAAGCTCTTCATCTCTCTTCCTTCCTGTCTGTCCCTCTCTTTCTCTCTCACACACAAAAATATTTAAAAAGCAAATAAATCTCTTTAAATGGCTAAAATTTATAATCAAAATGATAAAAAGTCAGGGAGTCATAAAACATCCCACCAAAGCAGTGTTGAATCTGCTTATATAATTTATATTTTTTGTCTTTTTTGGTTTTTGTTTTTTGTTTTTTGGTGTGTGACAGAGACAGAGAAAGACAGGAGAGTGACAAGATAGGGACAGACAGACAGGAAGGGAGAGAGACGAGAAGCATCAATTATTCATTGCAGTACCTTAGTTGTTCATTAATTGCTTTCTCATTTGTGCCTTAACTGGGGGGTGGGGGGGTGGCTACAACAGAGCGAGTGACCCCTTGGTCAAGCCAGTGACCTAGGGTTCAAGCCAGCAACCTTGAATTCAAGCCAGTGACCTTTAGGCTTAAGCCATTGACCATGGGATCAAGTCTATGATCCCACAATCAAGCCAGTGACCCTGTGCTCAAGCTGGATGAGCCCACACTCAAGCCGGTGACCTCAGGGATTTAAACCTGGGTCCTCTGAGTCCCGGTTCTACGCTTTATTCACTGCACCACTGCCTGGTCAGGCTATTTACTCAATTTAAATAGTTTAAAGTTTTAAAAAGTTAAACTCCAGCAATCTATTTAGACTTCTTAATGGGTGGCATGCCTTTGAAGCAGTTGTTGGGTTTCAGTCCTAAATCTCTTCAGAAACAAAACTTAGTCTGTTTTATTTCTTTCCACTAAAAGATTTAACTATCAAATTGGCTTAGTCTTACTTTGTGTCCTTAACTCAGCCCCACCTCCAATGATAATAAAATTAGAAAATGAAAGCTAAAACCACAATAAATTTTTCAAACTGTAACTATTGGTTAAACAAGACCTTTTTAGAGTTTTTGGAGGCTTGGATAACTCGTCCAACACATATGAAAGTTTAGGGAATTTCAATCCTTTCTTCCATTTCATCTTCTTTTTCTTGGGATAAACAATGTAAGTAATGCCAGCTCTTCTAGATGCTTCAATGAGAGAAAGAGACAGATTTCTCGTACCGGGATTGTACTGAATACTGTCTAAAATGGCATCTATACTTTCTTTTGGAGAGTTGGTATCCTCAGTTTCATTTTGCTCAGTCAGTCGATGCTCCACATCCTTTGTTTTCTGAAACTTCACCTCTTGGATGCTGCTTTGCATGTCATTTTTAATTTCTAATGGAGCTTTGGTCTCTTCTTTCCTCAATTCAACTGCAGATTTTACTCTCTTATTGATGAGAAAATACAGAAGCAATAAATAAATAATAAATAAAACATTTAAAATTAATTGTTACAATTATCATTAATGTAGTTTGGCCACTATTGAAAGAATTTGAAATCATGCATTCTCAATGTTTTGCAACAACTGGTTTATTAATAATGAGATGTAATGAGCAACATTAGAATATAAAATACTGTCTTGTATATTTGAAAGTTGCTAAAAGAGTAGCTCTTAAAGGTTCTCATCACAAGAAAACAATGTGTGATGATAGATGTTAACTGGATTTACTGTGGTGATTATGTTGTACACCTGAAACTCATATAATGTTATATGACAATTATATGTCAATAAAACAAATCTTTTTTTTCTTAATTTAGTGGGAGGAGGAGAGGCAGAGACAGACTCCTGCATGGGCCCAGGAGCAATAAATTCACCGGGCAAGCCCACCAGGGGGCAATGCTTTGCCCATCTGGGGCCTTGGTTCCATTGCAATCGGAGCCATTAAAATAAATCTTAAGGATAGTGTCAGTATACAGGCATACAAAACAGGAATCAAAGAGTCAATAAAAAATGAGATTGTCATAAGAAATGAAATAAGAAGCAGGCTAAAGTTAGGCAGGTTAAAAGCAAGTTAGAAGCAATTAAGGTAGAGAATCAAGTAAGTTGACTATCAGATTTGGGGAAAATAAAACCGTGAGGAACTAGGTGTCAATGCCACTGAAATTAAGAATTACTTGCTCAAAAATGCCTGTGGATTCTTGATAAAGAGGAAAGCATACTGCATTCAGTAAGAAGTAGAGTGGGTTTAAGCACTAGCTCCACCATTTATCACTATCTGACTTCTGCCTTTTCTTGTCTAACACAAGAATAGTATCTGTCTCACCTTCCTTCTCATCAGGATATTATGAAACCCAGGATCAAACTAGAATAGCGTTTATAAAAATGCTATAAAACTGTGAGCCCAATATAAGTGTAGATCAATATTGTAAATGATTTGATTTAAAATATACCAAGTAAAGTCAAACTATGACGAGGAGACACGTCCAAGTGCTGCTGAAAACTTAACTTGGAACTACCAACCACAGTCATACAGGGGCTACCAAATACACATTCAAATCCAAACTTTCAGTCAACTCTGGATGAATCAACTGACTACATATTTCAGGAAAGCAAACAAAAAAGGATAGTGATTGTGACTAGTACAATAAACATTTCTTTTGAATAATAAAAACTGAAAAATTATCACACCTTTACTGGTGGAAGCTGTGTGCCCCAACATTTCTGGATACTTTCAAACGATGAAGCTTTTCTTGGGAAAATAAGCTGAAATAAAATGGTAATTATACATTGATTATAGATGTTCTGTAGTAAACCAGAATATCATATGACAGTTGAATATTAGTAAATGTTCAGGTAAATAACAATGCAGAAAGACTAATTGAAGTGCACTGCTCACAAAAATTAGGGGATCAGGGAACATGCAGATACTCCATCACTTTCAGCCTTTTGTATAGTGCATTTTCACCAATAAAATAAAAGTTGATTTTGCATATCATTTGTATAATCAAACAACTTTGACTTGTTGATTTTCTGATGTTCTTGTTTAATGAAAAAAAATCAACTGCTTCTTTTTTTTATTCCTTCATATTCAATTTGGAATATCACCTAATTTTTGTGAGCAGTATAGTTTTTAGTGATTTTGAAGTTACTGAATTTACAGAAAAGAACAGAGCTTAAAATCCAACAATTAATTTCAAAATTGTTTTTAAAATTCACCTAGTTATTATCAGCTATGTATTTATACAAAGTGCTATGCTGCAAAGCTTTCCTGCTGACGTAAGTGGTACAGGTGTACGTGAATGTGCCAGAGATATGCGAGACATTAATCTCCTTGTCCCTGGGGTGGTTCTCGTGGAATCTGGAGCAGTGACTGTCCCCTGAACCGTCACCTCTAATCATGAGTAACCTCAACCTTCTACTTCACAAGACCACACAAATGTCCTCACTTACTACGAGAGCTATTATATTAAAAGAGTTACAAAGTACATCAGTATGTTCCATGTCCTGGACCAGTAGAAAGAATGGTGGAAACAGACATGAAGATATAACTATAATCCAAAGTGGCTGTGGCATTGATTATACATGGCATAAGTCAGGTGTGAAGGAACATGGACAAAGAAGAGGTCAGTTCTTTGTGGGAAAGAACCTAAACAGACTGGCTTCAAGAAGTAGCCTCAGTGTTGGCCTGTGAAAGGCAGTGACAAATTTTTTGGACTACAATGGGATTGACAACATCCCAGGCCAATGGAATAGCCTAAACAAGGACTTAGAAGTGTCGAAGTACTAGGATTTTGGTTCCCAAAGACTGGCGCAGGATACAAAGAGACTACATGGAGGCAGAAGTATAATAGGAAGTAGAATAGAAAATATAGTTGAGGCCAGATTATGATACTTAGTTAAAAACTCTGATTATTTGGTAAGTGGAGTTATTCAGTTTGTTGAAACATAGTAATACTTGTGTTTTAAGAATATAGCAGAGGGCAGGAAAGAATGAAGTGGAAGAAGTAGCTAGTAAAAATGGGAATTATCTGACAGGTGAGTGTAGTTAATGCTACAATAGTTGTCTAGAAAATGCAAATGGTATTTCAAAGTAGAAAGTGTCATTGGTTGGTTCAATTATTTTGCATGTGATGGTTGCTGCTTGTGGTTTTATGGACAAAACGTGAACAAGAATGATACAGTCCCAGACTGGTGAGCAATACCAAGATCCAACATGCAAAAAGACAAATATTTAAGTAAGTGCTAGAAGGAAAAATACTAAAAAAGTGATCTATATTAAATAGAATCATTATTTCCTCAAAAAAAAAGAAAAAAAGTATTACCTGACTGTGTGGGGAAGGGCATGGACACATATTGAACTTAGTTAACTGACTAGAATAAGGATTTGATTTATCCCAGAGAAATATATTGCTCACAAAAATTAGGGAATGTTTTATCCCTTCATATTCATTTTGAAATATCCCCTAATTTTTGTGAGCAGTGTAAGATTCTCTACCTTGCAGCACTCAGCATCTCGAGATACCATCTAAGGAGAGTAGAGGGCTGAAGGCACTAATGAGAGTAAAGTAACTGTTTCTCGTTTGTCTCCCTCATGTTCAGGACACTTATTAGACCAATTATAGAAAATTTCTACCTTTCTTCTTCTCTTAATCACTGTTTTCTCTCCAACTGTGTCTGTTATTTGCTTCCCTTACTTGGATACACTATAGTGAGAAAGAGGAGCACAAGTCTGATTGCCATTTAGAGAATTCAGCTTTATTCTGTTTCATATCCATGAAGAGTTTCCTCATTCTGCAAAGACTTATAAACATGTCTCTTTGGTCATTTAAGACTTAGGCAAGAAGTGATAAATGAATATGAAACCAGAAATTTTAGGAAAACTCACAACAGATATCCTGCTATTGATTAGTAAATAACATCTTCTGAGTTTTATAAAGACATGTTTTTAAAAATAGGAAATGTGTTTTCAATAAAGTCACCAGTGAATGTTCTGAGGTATTTCCTGGAGTGAGAACCACCAAGAAATTAATTTCTTGGATTTCTAGAAATAATGCCTGAGTTTTAGACAGATAAAGCAACCAACCTACAATTTAGAATAAAATTTATACATACCCTAGGACTTCTGCTTTGCTGACTTAAAGTAGTGACACTTTCCCTGCTTTTAGATGAAAATTTCTCAGTTAAAATTCTGCTTGCTTGAACACTCTGTGGTAAAAAATAATAATAGTAGTAGTTTTAAATTATATAATAAAATACTTTTAAAAGCCTATGATCACTGTTACTGTACAGTGCAACATTATTACCAAAAGACAAATGTATGGAAAAGGCAGAACCATAGAAAGCATTCACCAGAGACACATCAAAGTCCAGCTATAGCCTTAGTATTTGGCCAAAATCCTCAATTGGGCTTCAGCATTGGCAGTGAGTCAAGTGGACACACCTACATTTTTCTGGCATCCCTAATCTTAGGAGCAATCCATGATCCTGTGATCTGATAAATTAGCACTGAATCTATGCAACATGGCAACATCAGAATTACGAATAGAACATATCATTTGGATTGACTGTCAATGTTATTCACAGTAAAATACAAGTAAGCATTCTAAATGTTAAATAAATTGAAAATCTCTTTATAATTCAAACTCCCTATAATTCAAATAATTCAGTGGATTGTTACATATGCATGTTTATTGTTGATGGGTAAATTGCTGCAGTGATGATAATTATTATTAAATGTGCTACTTCTCTGTCCTGTAATCAGTAATTTAGATATGTAGAAACAATCAGATCTAAGTTTGAGAGCCTGGTGGAGTCATGATGCATTATATTATGCCACTGCCTAGTTTGCTGAAAGTTTTTAGGTCTCAAACAACTTGAAAATTTCAAATTCAAAAAATAGTTTTTCAATAGGAAATCAGCTTTAAAAAGCATCATGTAATTATCACTGAGAATGGAACAGATATGGAGACGGCTATGGGAAATTTAGGAATTGCCAGCATTTACTTTTTTGTTCAACTTCTTCTGTTGTATTGTTAGAAAGGAACTAGAACACAATGTAAGACAATTACTGGATATAACAAAGAGACTTGGTAAGTTTCATCATTATTCTTCAAAGGCAGACTACATGATACACAAGAAATTTTGAAATTATTTTGTCATATGCTTACACAAAATATTCAAATAAGACAGATTAGCAGCAATTACATACAGGATGGGGCAAAAGTAGATTTACAGTTGTTTGTATGGAAAATAACACAATAATTAATAAATAATACAAGAATAAACTGTGTTTTGCAAACTCACACCTGTAAACCTACTTTTGCCCCACCTTGTATTTAAAAGAACGCTTTTAACAATATAAGGACGAAAACCTGACTATAGTAGGTTCCTAAGTAACATTTTATAACACTGATGCGATACTATGGGAACTTCACTGTTTATATCAATTAGCTGATGATAAAATCAATTTTGTTATATGTCATTTTCCATAAAGTCAAAGAACACATCTACAATGTTAAGTGAGGACTTATTGTAGTGTATTGTACAGATATTAAGACAGCAGAACTTACTAAGTATCATTGATTGCTTTTTAAAAGAGAACGTGTTTCACATCTTGGAAACTGCCATGACATGTTTGCTAAAACACCTGCAAATCTGAGATGCAGACATGCAACTTCTCGGGGTGAGAGTGACGGAAACTGAGGAACAGAATCTACCTGTTCTACCTGAGGTGTGAAGCCTGATTATGTGTGTGTGTGTGTATGCATATATATATATATTTGTAAATATTCAAACTATCCAAGTATTTAAGGCTATAAGGACATTACAGGGCTTCACCCTCAGGTTAAGAGTGAATGAAAGAAAATGAACTTTTGTGTAGACTTTCAGCTGGGGCTGTGTCATGAGGGTGGTCAGAGAAACTCAAGCCTCAACCTATATAAAGGCTGTCTCTGAGCAGTAAAGATCCCAGGTTCTGACAAAAAAGAATAATTTCCTGGAGAAAAAAATAACTATTCTAAGTCTCAAATACTCCCTAAAACTAATCTTTTAAATACAATAAACAACATTTAAGACAGATAGGTACATAAAGAAACAAAACACCACAAAATAATAGATTTGAAAAAACCCATAAATTATAAAAAGGAAAATACAATACCAAATTAAAAATACAGTAAACAAGTATACAGTATATTAAATACAACTGAAGAAAAACAATGTACGAACCTAAACTGTATAATAGATAAAAAGAAACTGCTCAATAACAGGAGGAAAAAAAGGTAGCAAACAATCTGATTAAAGTCCAAAAAAAAGTGAAAAAAGAATAAACAGGGGCAAAATTTGAAGAGATAATGACTAAAAATTTTTCATAACTGATGAAAGAGATATCAAGCCACAGATTCAAAACCCCAGTGATTCCAAAGCTTGATAGACAAAAAGAAATCTGCAATACACACATCTTAAGAAAACTATAAGAAGAAAAGAGAAAAACTTAAAAAAAAAACAGTTATGGGGGAAGCAGAGTATTTATTATCTTCAAAGAATTCATACTTAAGAATCACTTCTACACTAGCAGACACCAGAACATAGTGGACCATCGTTAGTGTGCTAAAAGAAAATATATGAAAATATATATTTTGCTCAGGTAAAGTATTCCTTAAGAAGAAGGTAATATAAAGACATTTGAAACAAAGAAAAGGGCCCTGGCTGGTTGGCTCACAGTAGAGCATAACCCAGCATGTGAAAGTCCCAGGTTCCATTTCCAGTCAGGGCACAAAGAGAAAAGACCATCTGCTTCTTCACCCCTCCCCTCCCCTTCTCTCTCTCTCTCTCTCTCTCTCTCTCTCTCTCTCTCTCTCTCTCTTTCTGTCTTCCCCTCCCACAGCCATGGCTCATTTGATCAAGTTGGCCCTGGGCACTGAGGATGGCACTATGGCCTCACCTCAGTTGTTAAAAGAGTTAAGTTGCCGAGCAATGGAGCCAACATTACCCCATAGCAGGGGTCCCCAAACTTTTCACACAGGGGGCCAGTTCACTGTCCCTCAGACCATTGGAGGGCCAGACTATAAAAAAACTATGAACAAATCCTTATGCACACTGCACATATCTTATTTTAAAGTAAGAAAACAAAATGGGAACAAATACAATATTTAAAATAAAGAACAAGTAAATTTAAATCAACAAGGTGACCAGTATTTCAATGGGAACTATGCTCCTGTCACTGACCACCAATGAAAGAGGTGCCCCTTCCGGAAGTGCAGCGGGGGCCGAATAAATGGCCTCAGGGGGCCGCATGTGGCCCACGGGCCGTAGTTTGGGGACCCCTGCCCCATAGGGAGCTTGCCAGCTGATTCCCCACCTGGGCACATGTGAGAGTCTGTCTCTCTGCCTCCCTGCCTCCCCATCTCTCACTTAAAAAAAAAGAAAAAGAAAAAGAAACAAAAGCCAGGCTTTTCACCAACTGCAAACCTCCTACTTCCTTTAAAGAAAATTCTAAACAATATATATCACTTTCAAATTAGGAATGAGAAAACACAATTTATCCAAATGGTTGAAAAATGAAAATAAAATCAGAATATACTATATCCAGAACACTGAATTTTTTAAAGTAAAAAACAGCATAAGATTAAGAAAAGTAATAAAAGGGGGAAAAGCAAAAGGCAGAATCCAAAATCAGTTAAATTAATGGCATGATAAAACAAAAACCTTTAGTAACCATACATATAAATAGGTTAAATTTGCATTTTAAAAAAAAAATGGGGCACAAAGATCTTTGTATCTAAATACTGTACCAATTCCAAGTCAAAGGACCAAGAGTCTTTGGCAGAAAAGAGGTAATTCCAGTGCTAGTGCATGGTAAGTGTCCCGGGCCATCTTTTTTTGTTTGTGTGCCAGAAATTCCTTGTGAACATTCAACCACTGGTACTGATTTTCTTTTGAACCACCGTCCTAATAGGTTACTCCATGATTACCTATTCTAACCAAACGTTTTTATTTTTGCTACAATTCCTACTTCCATTCAGATGATTCTCCCACTCTCAATTCCCTATATTAACATTTTCTATATAAAAATACCCAAAAAAAATGACATCTTGTATAAACATATAGTTTGGGTAATACTGCCCCATTACAAACTCCTGTACTGTATCAGCTCAATTAGAAGCAGATACTACCAGTGGAGGATAAAAAGAGAGGGAGCAGTAGGCAGGGGGAGCCTTAGGATCATGATGCAGGTCTGACAGCTGTGAAAGGGGAAAAAAGAGGAAAAACTGGATACGAAGTGCTTCATTCACAGACTACAGAGCAGTTTTGAGATCAGCCAGGCAAGTGGAAAGTCCCTGAGCCTAAAGTGCCTATTAAAACAGTCCCACACTACCTTATGACCCAGCAATCCCTCTACTGGGTATATACCCCAAAAACTCAGAAACATTGATACGTAAAGACACATGCAGCCCCATGTTTATTGCAGCATTGTTCACAGTGGCCAGGACATGGAAACAACCAAAAAGCCCGTCAATAGATGACTGGATAAAGAAGATGTGGCACATATACACTATGGAATACTACTCAGCCATAAGAAATGATGACATCGGATCATTTACAGCAAAATGGTGGGATCTTGATAACATGATACGAAGCGAAATAAGTAAATCAGAAAAAACCAGGAACTGCATTATTCCATATGTAGGTGGGACATAAAAGTGAAACTAAGAGACATTGATAAAAGTGTGGTGGTTACAGGGGGGAGGGGGGAATGGGAGAGGGAAAGGGGGAGGGGGAAGGGCACAAAGAAAACTAGATAGAAGGTGACAGAGGACAATCTGACTTTGGGTGATGGGTATGCAACATAATTGAATGACAAGATAACCTGGACTTGTTATCTTTGAATATATGTATCTTGATTTATTGATGTCACCCCATTAAAAAAATAAAATTATTATAAAAAAAAAATTTTGTGATACTGAAAAAAAACAACAACAACAAAAAAAAACAGTCCCACATCAAACTAAAATAGGTCAGCTTTAGCAATCACTGTGTGCTCAGCCACTGGCTGGGAGCAGCCCAGGGAACGAATGGCCTTGGAACAAATGCCATGACAGAGGAATAGGACGACAGCTGGATGGTGCTGGTTGAGTATGTACCTCCCAAGAGATTCTCTTAAAGCAGTGGTCCCCAACCTTTTTTTGGGCTACAGACAGGTTTAATGTCAGGAAATATTTTCACGGACCGGCTTGTACGGTGGGATGGATAAATGTATCACGTGACCGAGACAAGCATCAAGAGTCTTTGGATGTAACAAAGGGAATCTGGTCATTTTTAAAAAATAAAACATCGTTCAGACTTAAATATAAATAAAATGGAAATAATGTAAGTTATTTATTCTTTCTCTGTGGACTGGTACCAAATGGCCCACGGACCAGTATCGGTCCGCGGCCCGGGGGTTGGGGACCACTGTCTTAAAGGAAATGTGAGCACCATGTTTCTGTGGATGCCATACCACTTCTGTAAAATAATATTCAACAATCTTTTACAGTAAGGCAATCTCTTTATATACTTCATGCTACTTACCTCTTTTTAGTTCATAGCATTTTTGTTCCACCAAAAAAAGAAATTATTTTTTCCTTAAGTAAATGAAAAGTTTAGACTACACTAAAAATAAAAAAGCAAATATAGACAAAATTCTTTCTAGCTTTAAATTACACTTACAACTCTGACCAGAAATTCCAAATAGAAAAATACTATTTATACAAAGATATACATACAAGCATGTTGTAAGTGAAAAAATGTAAAAACATAGAACAATATAGTCTACATGATTCCACATATGTAAAATCATAAATTCGAATGCACCTGCATTTCATAAATGAAAATGAAGATGTCTGAGAGGACAATGGTTAAGTTCCGGGAGAAGAGACCTGGAGGACGGCATTCAAAGTGGGGAGCGGTTTTTATCATTGACATTTTTCTACAAGAAAGTATTTGTATACTACTGGTGCAAGTCCTTAAGTCATTGTAATAAGTCTCACCACTCTGTCAACAATACTGCTAAAGAAAATAATAGTTTAAGAAAAGACAAACTAGAAATACAATTTTCAAAGACAACAGAAACCACAAAACAAAATAATACTACTAAGATCAAATTAACCAAATGCCACTTAAATGACTCATCTAAAAACATAAACAGAAAAACAAAGAAAGGATTAAAGTAAGAATATTCCTGAATACAAATCAGAAAGAATATAAGGCTGGCCATATTAGAATAGAACTCAAGTATTAAATAAGTCAAAGTAGGTCACTTAAAATTGGTAAAACAGAATTTATGAAAAAGAGAAAACATTGCTGAACTCATAATAAAGATAAAACAGGTTCTAATCACCTAAAGTAAAAATTATTAGTAACACATGAGGAAGTGGACAAAGTATAACTGTATTAAAAAATCCCAGTGGTTTTTATTTTGGAGGGGGGGTTTCAAATGAAAGAAGTGTGCTACAGAAGAATGGAATAATATAAAAATATAATAGCTATCTATTAACTGCACACTTGCTATTCATCAGGTAATATGTTACACAGTCTCTCATTAAACCTTAGAACATGTGCTTTACACTACAAAAATACTGAGATTTCAAAAGATAAAGGCCTGGCCAGTTTTCTCAATGGGTAGAGTGCTGGCCTGGCGTGTGGATGTCCCGGGTTTGATCCCTGGTTAGAGCACATTGGAGAAGCAACCATCTGTTTCTCTTCCCTCTTCCTCTCCCTCTCTCCTTTCTCTCACTCTTCCTTTCCCACAGTCAGTGGATTGATTGGTCTGAGTGTCAGCCCCAAGTGCGGAAGATAGCTCAGTTGATTCGAGCATGGGCCCCAGATGGGGTTGCTGGGTGGAGGGTGGATTCCAGTCGGGGTGCATGTAGGAGTCTATCTCCCCTCCTCTCACTTTAAAAAAAAGAGAGAGAGATTAAGCTACTAATACACAGTTAACCAGGAAGAAAATGGAATTCAAATCCAAGAGCGTTTGATTGCAAAGCCTGTGCTTCTGCTTAGTGCCACAATGTATAAATTGTCACTACATATAATATCACTGAATTAATAAATACCATTGAGACAACTAGTACACCACAAAGAAAATATCATACATTCCAAAAAACTGATGTTCTAAAGAGTATATATTTCCTTATGTTTATAAGGATTAAGAACAAAATTTAAACTAAACAATTTCAACAAGTTTGATAAAAGAACACTTTTCCACATAAATTGTGTATAAAAAAAGATATTGAAAAGTACAGGCCCTGGCCAGTTGGCTCAGTGGTAGAGTGTGGGCCCGGTGTGTGGATGTCCCAGGTTCAATTCCTGGTCAGGGCACACAGAAGAAGCACCATCTGCTTCTCTACTCCTCCCCCTCCTCTCACTTCTCTCTCTCTCTCTCTCTCTCTCTCTCTCTCTTCCCCTCCTGTAGCCATCGCTCAATTAAAGAGAGCCATGGCTCAACTGGAGCAAGTTGGCCCCAGGTGCCGAGGATGGCTCCATGGCCTCCACCTCAGGTGCTAAGAAGAGCTCTGTTGCTGAGCAACAGAGCAATGCCTCAGATAGGCAGAACATTGCCCTCTAGTGGGCTTGCTGGTTGGACTCCTGGCAGGGTGCATGCAGAAGTCTGTCTCTATGCCTCCACTACTCTCACTGAATAAAAAAAATTACAATAGGATTCAGAAAATAAATGAATACACTATAAATAAAAATTTATAAAATAAAGTCAAAGCCTTACACATAGAAAATTCATGATGTACATTAATTTAAAAAAAAAAAAGAACAAGAAATTAAATTTTTAATTCAAGAAATTAGAAAATGCCCAAACAGAAATGTCAACCTTCTATGGAAAACAGGAAGTCAATAACCAAAAAAATTCAGAGAGCCGTAACAAAAATTCAGAGGAGCAAAATTTGAATCAATAATAGAGCCAAAGGGTTTTGGTCAAAGATGTTACTATTTGAGCTTGTTTGTTTTTCTGGCTGACTGGAAATGATATCTAACAGCTAGGTGACCATACTTCATAATACTTGCTAAAAAAAAAAAATTAAAGTTAGGAGTAGAGCAAATAGTATGAAAAGTAAATACTAAAACATTTGCAAGTAAAAACAAAGGATAAAAAAACTAAAGAAATTAAACTAGTTTCTTAAAAAAAAATCTATTCTAGTGAAAAAAATCTCAAAAACATAATTAAATATGGGCAACAAATTATGCATCATTAGAAATGGCAATTAAAAGTGAAGAGAGAATATATACAAACTGTATATAATAAATTTCAGTTGAATAGATGGTCCTCTATTTGGACATATATTATCAATTGATGCAAAAAAAATGTTAAACATGAAAAGTCCTCAAATTAGGAAATAAAAATTTTAATTGTCAGTCACCTTTCCAGTCAGTGAACTCTCCCAAATTTTTAAGATTATTTCTATGCTATATCAATCCCAGAATATTAAAAAGGATGAACCACTACTTATTTAACATTTTGAAGCAAGAAGAATCCTGACAGCAGAATTCAACTAAGGAAAAAAATAAACTACATGCAAGTTTCACTCATTACTACCTATCAAGAGTAAATTATTGTCTAACATAACTCAACATACTATTTAAGAACAATACACCATAAGCAAGTAATTCAAGAAATGTAACGATATTTCAATATGAACATTTTAAACACGAAGTATCAATAAGTCAAATATGAATGGGATTCCATCTCTGCTTTGGGTGCAGAGGCTAAGAGGTAAACTGATGACCCCATTTCAAGCAATAGATCTGAACAGGCTTTCTTTGATTTACTCTGATTTCTGACTTTATTGTGCTATTATCTTGTTATGCTTTCCCTGTTATTTCTTTAACTATTTTGTTAAACATATCCTTTTCTGGTATGTTTTAGTAAGCTGCCAAAATTTTGTGCAAATAAAATAATTCTAAAAAACAGTATAAGTTTATGCACAATAATATTCATCACAATTTAAGAGGGAAAAATAAGAGCAGAAAAAAAGGGTAAAGGTGAAAAAAATAAGGAGAAGGAAGAATTTTTAAGAATGAAAGAAAATGGACCAAAATGTGGGCAGAACTGTCTTTTGAGGAAAAAGAATACTAAGTGATTTTTGAAAAACCAATTTCAATTTTTAAAATAACTGGTATAACATAAAATTAGAGCAGTCTTTAAAAAAATTAATAATTATATTAGGTCAGAGGTTAAAAAAAAATTCACATTAAATAAACAATGCATTTTTAAAAGCAAATAAAAATGCCATGAAGTTTTATATCTTGG
The DNA here is from genome assembly GCF_036850995.1 of Saccopteryx leptura. Classification (NCBI taxonomy): domain Eukaryota; kingdom Metazoa; phylum Chordata; class Mammalia; order Chiroptera; family Emballonuridae; genus Saccopteryx; species Saccopteryx leptura. The sequence goes on along the minus strand of NC_089508.1, from coordinate 109,406,472 downwards.
AACCACAAATAAAGTAGCCTTTAAAAAGAAAACTTGACTTGCTAAAGTACATGAATAAGTACAACAGTTTTTGGAAATATAGAATATATGTGTATACATTTATAAATACTTGTGGATACATAAGCATATATGTATACAGGGATGGGCAAAAGTAGGGTTACAGTTGTGAGTGTGTGAAACAGGGTGTACTTTTGTATTATTGTTTATTAATTATTGTATTATCTGCCATACACACAGTGTAAACTTACTGTGCCCAACCCTGGAGTATATAATTATATATATATATATGTATATATATTTATGTATATAATTTCGATAGTACCATTCAATCATTTTTAATTATGAGAATAGCTGTCCAACAATTTATATAACAACTGTATGGTAAAATTTAATCTAATAGTTATGCAATTTAATTATTAAACAACAACAATAGAGTAAATTCATTCAGTATGTTACCTCATATTTTGGATATAGTGTTTCTTTCATGACAGACACTGGAACTGAGAATTTGGATGAAGATAGATTCCAAAACAACTTCGTAAATCCTGGATAAGCAGAGACCTTTGAAAATGACATAAAAAGTTATTAGAAACTAATAAATGGTCCCTAGAATAAAAGCTCAACCTCCTGTCAAAATTGTATCTAGTTGCCCAGAAAGTGAGGAGATTGGTTCCACAATCTCTGAAAGCTGGGGGAAATTTCACACCCTTCAGATTAGCAAAAATGTAAACTGGCAATTCCAAGTAGTGCAAGAATGTGGGGAAATTAGTAGAACCACAGCGGAGGCAAATTGGCCATTTCCAGTAAAATAGGAAAGGTGTATGCCACATGACCCAGTAATTCAATTCCGCCTATATAATCTAAGGAAATTCTTACACATATATATAAAGAGATACGTACAAGGATGCTCATACTGCATATGAAATAGCAAACACCGAAGTCCTACCTCAATGTCCATTAAAAGAAAAACAGATGGGCCCTGGCCGGTTGGCTCAGTGGTAGAGCATCGGCCTGGCGTGCGGAAGTCCCGGGCTCGATTCCCGGCCAGGGCACACAGGAGAAACACCCATATGCTTCTCCACCCTTCCCCCTCTCCTTCCTCTCTGTCTCTCTCTTCCCCTCCTGCAGCTGAGGCTCCCTTGGAGCAAAGATGGCCCGGGCGCTGGGGATGGCTCCTTGGCCTCTGCCCCAGGCGCTGGAGTGGCTCTGGTCGCGACAGAGCGACGCCCCGGAGGGGCAGAGCATCGCCCCCTGGTGGGCAGAGCGTCGCCCCCTGGTGGGCGTGCCGGGTGGATCCCAGTCGGGCGCATGCGGGAGTCTGTCTGACTGTCTCTCCCCGTTTCCAGCTTCAGAAAAATACAAAAAAAAAAAAAAAAAGAAAAACAAATGAATAAAATGTGGTATATTTATAAAACTAAACATAATAAAATCATTCAAGCACAAAAAATTATAAACCACAGATGGATATGAGAAGTATAGTATTGACAATAAAATAAGCAAGTTTAGAAAGATGCATACAACATGGTGTCTTTATACGAATGTATATAGAATGCACAGAACTACAGTATTTATTGTTAGGGTCACAAGTATACCTAGTAAAGTATAAAACCATGAACTAGAAAGACCAATCGTGACTGCCTTTGGGTAAAGAAAAACAGAAATGGAACTAAAAAGTACAAAAGGACTTAATTAAATTATTCTTTTACTTAAAAATGTCCAAAACAAGTGTAACAAAATGTTAACATTTATAAATTCTTGACAATGTGTCCCCAAGAGCGTCTTAGTTTATTTTCTGTATTTATTTATACTTTTTAAGACTTTTTCCAAATAAATATTAATCAAGCACAGGGGAATATTTACAGAAGTGAAACTATTCTGTATGATGCTGGAGTTATGGCTACATGACATTGTGCATTTTCTAAAACCTGTTGAATTTCATAGCACAAGGGTAAATATTAATGTATACACATTTGAAGAAATCATTTAGGAGCTCAAGAGGAATCCCAAAATGAAATACAGAATGAAACAAAACAATCTAACTGTGTTATAAATGCATGGACCTCAGAGAAGGGGTGGGCGGCGGGGGAGGCGGGATAGCTGCCAACCATAGAGCCTTAGAAATGAGTGGATGTAAAAACTAAAGGCAAAAGAAAGTGTACACAGCCCTGAACTTCAGTTGGAATAGGAATACAGGAATTATTCTGACACATCTGTACATGTACGCTTATAAACAGGAAATGAGCAATTAAGTAAGTGGATGGAAAATGGCAGGCCCAGATTTGTCACGGTTGAAATAGGACTTTAAAGATAAGCAAGGGAGGAGGCTAGAATAATCCACGTGGTCATGGATTAGAGTTGGAGACAACAGTATCATCTCAGGTTTAGCTTAATTTAGACACGGATTGTTACATATAGAAATATTTTTAAATATGTGTATTTACAGGAGTTAGTATACACACATGTATTTCCTTGCTGTGTCAACTGAGAAGGCCTAGAAGCCACAATACCCCAATAGCAGCAAGCTCACCTAATGGTTGTCTTGGTTGCTAATTATATTCTTCAATAAAGGGAATCAGGGCTTCTTATAGAAATTGCTGATTCTATGACCTGAGGCAGGAACTATACAAGATGAATCTAGATCAGTGGTAATCAACCTGGTCCCTACCACCCACTAGTGGGCATTCCAGCTTTCATGGAGGGCAGTAGCGGAGCAACCAAAGTATAAATAAAAAGATAGACTTAACTATAGTAAGTTGTTTTATAAAGAATATTCTGCCAAACTTAGCGAAAATCCAACATCAAGTACTTGGTAAGTAATTATTATTATATGCTTTAACTTGCTATAACTCTGCTTTATAAATTTTATAAAGTAAAGTTACTTCCCTACTTTATAAATCACCATTACTGTGAAACTGGTTGGCAGTTAGAAAATTTTACTACTAACAGAGATACAAAAGTGGGCGGTAGCTATAAAAAGGTTGACTACCCCTGGTCTAGAGCATCTTATATTGCTAGAAATTAAGGAAAGTTTTAAAAATTCCACAATGATGGGCGATGTTGAAGGGAACACAGAAGCCAACTTAAAGAGCTTTCAATGACCAAAGCTGAAACAATTTTATCAAGATAATAATAATAGATAGTAGTGTGTTATAATTAAAATATAAATATGCTGCTCAGGAAAATTAGAGGATATTTCAAAATGAATATGAAGCGATAAAATATCTCCTAATTTTTGTGAGCAGCATATTTAAAAGCCATATTGATATAAATAATTGAATATATAAATAAATGGAAAGAACAACAAATCTCTTACACAAATTTAAATTAATTTTTGCATATACAGGGCCGTCAAGGAGGTAGAGCACTACTTCACATTCCTTAAGTGTGAGTTGCACAAAAAAGGAGTTCCTTCCAAAGAATACTGTATGGAAAAGTGGAAAGAGAAACTTGGCAGTGAAAACACTTGGCAAATTCTACCTCAGGTAGGCAATCAAGGTCAACATCTACAGTGATCATTCACGTTGATAATATGAAGCCTGGCCTGATGTGATGAAAATGGTACTTTACCTTACTGGTCTTTCTCCCAAAATCATATCAGGCAAACCTCAATTGGGAAATTCTACTAAATATCTGACCTGAACTCCCCCAAACTGTCACAGTCATCAAAAACAAGAAAGTTTCAGAAATTGGCAGAGCCAGGAGAAGCCTAAGGAGACATGACAACTAAATGTAATCGGTATCCTGGATGGGATTCTGGGAGGAAAAATGAACATTACGTACAAACTAAGGAAATCTGAATGAAGCATAGACCTTCATTAGTAGTAATGTGGAGTATTTCTTCATTGATTTTAACAAATATACCATTTTACTATAATGTATTGATTTCCTATGGCTGCCATAAAAAATTACCATTGGGTGATTTAAAACACAATAGGAATGTATTCAAAACAAGGTGTACGAGGGTTCATGCTCCCTCTGAAGGCACTAGAGAAGAATCCTTCCTTGTGTCTTTAATGCTTTGAGAAAATGGTACCCATAGACTTGCTCAATGCAGGGTTGTCATAAACAACCTGTAAAAAATGCAGTATCAGCAAAGTGAAATAAAACTAGTTATGCCTATAATAATAAATGCAAACAATTAAAAAAATAATTTGGTACATCAGAGTAATGGCAGGGTGAGATACCCTTGACCTCTCCCCTTGAAATATCAACAAATTCAACAGCTATATCTCAGCAAAGGATCCCCTGCTGGGTTCGCAGGCATGCCTGAAAGATCCGCGCATCCAATGGATTAAAGGGTAAAAAACGGGGTGGCAGAAAATAAGAAACACTTGCATTGGCTCTGGAGAGGGAGAGGTCCAGACTGCCTGGGCTTTCAACTGCTGGAAGGAGCAGAGAGATTGGGGGGCATTTGGAGAGATACCAAACTCAAGTAGTGGTGGAGCAAGGAGTCACTGTCAGTGTTCCCACAGTCTCAGCAGGCAGACTCAGGATAGAGACACAAAACACACAATGTGCAGGCCCCCAGCCGCCCAGATTCCACCTTCCTCCCTCGCAGGATATGGAGAGTAGCAGAGACAGAGCCTACAGCTAGCTCTACAGGGCCACTCTTTCCCTAAGCTCAGCAACAAACAAGCAAACAAATTAAAATATGGGTAGAGGACCTGAACAGACACTTCTCCCAAGAAGACATACAAATAACCAATAGATATATGAAAAGATGCTCATCTTCACTAGCTATTAGAGAAATGCAAATCAAAACTACAATGAGATACCACCTCACACCTGTTAGATTAGCTATTATCAACAAGACAGGTAACAAGTGTTGGAGAGGCTGTGGAGAAAAAGGAACTCTCATTCACTGCTGGTGGGAATGTAAACTGGCATAGTCATTATGGAAGACAGCATGGTGATACCTCAAAAAATTAAGAATATAATTGCCATATTACCTAGCAATTCCTTTACTGGTTACCTACCCAAAAAACTTAAAAACATAGGTACACAAAGACACATGCACCCTCATGTTCATCACAGCATTCTTCATGGTGGCCAAGACATAGAATCAACCAAATCTCCCTTGACAGAGGATTGGATAAAGAAGATGTGGTACATATATACAATGGAATACTACTCAGCCATAAGAAATGATGACATCGGATCATTTACAACAAAATGGATGAACCCTGAGCACATTATACTGAGTAAAATAAGTAAATCAGAAAAAGCTAAGAAATATATGATTTCACACATAGGTGGAATAGCAAACTTAGACTCATGAACATAGATAAAACCAAAGTGGTTACCAGGGGAAGGGGAACAAGGGGCAATGGGACAGGGGAAGGGGAGTAAACGGGGGACAAATACACTGTGACAAAAAATGAGTGGACTTTGGGTGATGGGCACACAATGCAATCAACAGTTCAAATGCCATGGAGATGTCCACCTGAAACCTATGTACTCTTACTGATCAATGTCATCCCATTAAATTTAATTCTGAATAAACAAAAAGAAAATAATAATTTATGACACTAAAAAAAACAAAACATAGTTGGAGCTATAAGATTAATCAGGCATTCATAAGAAAATATGGTAAGATTTTTAGAATAATGCTGTTTGAATCCATCATATTACAGTAATTATGTTTTCTTTAATGTTTTCATTGACTTTTAATAAAATGTAATTGAACTATCCATTTTGCCTAAAAAGATTTCTTTCACCATAAAATGAGCTTAAACAATTTTAAAGCCTCAGTTCACAAGCATTACTCTAGTATTAACTATGAAACGTTAACAGTGACATCTCTGGGGGCAGAGGGTGCACAGTACACAGACTTTCTAATATGCCAAGATCCAAACACAGTAGTAAATAATCACAATTATAAAGTGACACTGAACCTTGAACATTTTTATTTCTAGTTATATAAACTTCAACTATTCCATACACTTGATCACATTTCCTATGAATCAACAGAGTATTTAGAGAAAGGCTGATTTTGAAGTTGACGTTAATTTGCCCAACATAGAAATTAAAAATTAAGTTTCCATCTGACGCATCTTCCGTTTTGCTGGGCACATCACATCATTTTATGTTGCACAGACCTAGAGCCAGAAAGTCCTTGCTAAAAGATAAACTCTTCCAAAGCCAGCTGACAACTATTCTTCCATAAATCACCTAAAAATTAAGAAGATTCCAGGCATTCAAATGATGACACATACAATATAGTCATTTCTTCCGTGTAGGAGACTTTCAGAAGCTTAAACATCCAGAATAAATTATACCTCTTGAAGTAAGCAAGACACAAGCCTTTAAATGGGAACAGAAGAAAATCTATCACTAAAGAACGGTAGTTAGCACTCAAGGAAAAGCACAGATGCACCTCCAGGAGAAAATTTACCAAATTAAACTAGAGGAAACTTTCATCATGGTGAACTGGTTTCCCCAGCAATGCTCAGAACTGCGTAAGAGGAGACCTAGAAATATGGTTAGAAACAGTCAGGGAAGCAGCTGTTAGAACTGAACAGGAGGGCAGAGACTGCACATAGAAGCACACTGAATTACTAGCTACATGGCAACCCAGGTTAATTTAGTAACACAGCACCTGCACAGCCCCTATTCCAACGCAGTGCAATAACTCACATTCATACGGAACATCAAGGTCAGAGTTTCTTGTTTACTAAGGGAGACAAGCAAATTAGTTTTAGAGATAAGTTAAGCATCATATAAATGAAATATAAAGATAAACAACCATTTTGGTCTGTGACTCTGGAGAGCCTTAAGTTTTCCACACATGAAAACCATTCCCTTAATGACGCTAACAGGCTATTTGCCTTCCTTCACTTTGTTGAAATTTGCACTGATGGTATAAAAACTATTGGGTAAAAGTGATGACAACCTAGCAGTAGCACTTTAAAAAAAACACACCAGGAAACAGGAAAAGATTGTTAATTTTATTAAATCTCCACTTTTATGTACACATCCTTTTAGTATTCAGTGAGACTACATGAGAAGTGCACGTACAATGTTTCTGTGGCCGCAGTGCAGTAGGGCGGGGTCTGCGGGAAAGCAGCGTTGGTGCTATTGCTGGGAGCTGGAAACTCCACTCGCCATCAGTTTTATGTGAGAGAACAAACATCAGACTAGTAACTCAGCTTTGGGTGTGTGGCAAGCATTAACTTTAAAAAAAAATGAAACAACATTATTTCAAATAAAGCAATTGAGAATATTTACGTCATTGGAAAAAAATTAAGTTTTTAGCAAAAATTAGGATTTTGGAAAATTTGTGCCCCTCACCATGAGTTTGCCAGGTTCTCAATGCTAAAATATTTTTTCTGGTAATATTAAAAATTAGATATTTTGATTGATATATACATATAATATCTAAATAAATGTGTCAACATTAAAAGATCTATATAATTTGATGAACAATATTTCCAAATAACTAATGCATAAAGTTACAAAATTATGAATGTGTAAAAATTCATTCAAGTACAAAATAAACCAATAGATTTTAATGTATTAAGGTATAAGAAAGTCTCTAATGTGGTTTCAGATTTCAATTGCAACGAATGTTTTTAGCTGTAAAAATGATTATTTAATACAATCTCCTTTAGCTATAAAATTATCATTTAATCTCTTTAACCAAGTTTAATTGCTCTTTTCTTTTTTGTTCAATGACTACAATTTTTTTATTAAACTTTGTATTCTGAGATAATTGTGCATTCACGTGTTCATTTAGGAAATAATACATGATGATATTCCATCTATCTTTTACCCAGTTTACCTCAAAGCTAACATCTTACAAAAATATATAAAGTACAATATCACAAACAATATATTGTCATCGTTAGTCAAGGTACAGAACATGTCCATCACCACAAGGATCCCACATGTTGTCTCTTTAAAGACACAGTCATCTTCACTCCCCTCCCTGATGCCGGGGGAAACCACTAACGCAAATGGTAGTCAACCTGGTCCCTCCCGCCCACTAGAGGGCGTTCCAGCTTTCATTGGTGGGCGGTAGCAGAGGAACCAAAGTATAAATAAAAAAATATATTTAACTATAGTAAGTTGTTTTATAAAGAATATTCTGCCAAACTTAGCGAAAATCCGACATCAAGTACTTGGTAAGTAATTATTATATGCTTTAACTTGCTGTAACTCTGCTTTATAAATTTTATAAAGTAAAGTTACTTCCCTACTTTATAAATCCCCATTACCGTGGAACCGGCGGGCAGTTAGAAAATTTTACTACTAACAGAGATACAAAAGTGGGCGGTAGCTATAAAAAGGTTGACTACCCCTGGTCTAACCTGTTCTCCATTTCTACAGTTTGGTCATTTCAAGAATATTACATAATGAAATCATACAGTATGTAATCTTCTGGAATTGGCTTTTTTTCAGCCAATTTTTTCAGCATAAGTCTCTGAAGATTTATCTTTGTGGTTGCATGTATCAATAGTTCATTCTTTTTCATTGCTGAGTGGAAGTTGCATATTCTGTTAAAAAATAAAACTGCCAAACTGTTTTCCAGAGGGGTGAGAGGGAACTATTTTACATTAAGATTTCAATTTTCTTAATAGTTATAGGGCTATTCAAATGATCTATTTTATATTGACTGAGTTGTGGTAGTTTGTGTTTTTTGAGGAATTGCTCCATTTTATCTAACTTTTCAAATTTATATGTGTAGAGTTGTTCATTGTATTCCTTTACTATTCTTTTGATGTCTGCAGTATCTGTAGTGCTATCTTTCATTTCTAAAATCATAAGTTTGTTTTTTCTCTTTTTGTCCTTGTCAGTCTTGCAAAAGATCAATTTTATTAGTCTTTTCAAAGAACAGCATTGTCTCATTGCTTTTCTCTCTTGTTTTTCTGTTTTCAACTTCATGATTTCTGCTCTTTATTATTCCTTCTCTTTGCTGCTTGTTTTAGGTTTATCTTGCTCTGTTTCTTGGTTGTTGAGGTTGAAGCTTAAATTATTGATTAATACATTCTTTTTTTTCTCCTGTAAGCATTTAGCGCTATAAATTTCCCTCTTGGAACTGTTTTACTAGAGTTCCACAAATCCTGATGTGCTGCATTTTCATTTTACTTCACTTCAACTAATTTTCCATGGAATTTTTTTAAATCTCTTGAAACTTCCACTTTAACCCATGGGTTACTTATAACTGCATTAATTAGATTCCAATCATTTCAGATTTTTCTATTATCAGTAGATCTGCAGTTCGATTCTATTAAGGATTTATGCTATCTTGTTATATGTTCTGTGGGAACTTGAAAAGTACGTGCATTCTTCTCTTGTTGAGTATACTGTTCTATAAACTTCAATCAGATCATATTTGGTTGATGGAATTGTTGAGTTCTTCTGTATTTTTGCTGATTTTCTTATCTAAGTGGCCCATCAATTACTTAGAGAGATATGTTGAAGTCTCCAACTATTATTGTGGAATTGACTTTCTTATTTTATTTTATTTTTATTTTTTCTTTCACATATTTTGAAGGTCCTCTGTTGGTGCATATACTTTTTAATATCGCTATGTCTTCCTGGTGGATCCACACTTTTATCATAATATAATGTCCTTCTTTGTGTCTGATAACTTTCTTTGCTTGGAAATCTACTTTATCTGATGCTAATATAGTCACTTCTGCTTTTCTTTGATTAATGTTTGCATAATAAATCTTTTTTACTTTTTTACTTTCAACCTCCCTATATAATTATATTTGACATCAGTTTCTTATAGACACTATATATTTGGGTGTTTTTTTTTTTTTATCCATTCTGCAATCTCTGTCACTTAATTGATGTATTTAGACAATTAACATTTAAGTTAGGGATTTAGTCTGCCACTGTTTTTTCTGTGGTGTTTGGCTGAAATGGAGTAGTTATTGTCCAAAACCTTCCTGTCTTGCTAGGCTGCCCTTTTCATATCTCTTTGGCTAAAAAAAGAAATCTTTTATTTGGGCTTCCTTTTTTTTTTCTTAACCTGTTTTTGTTTCCAGACTATTAGCTTTTCCTGTTCTAAGTCTATGATATATGAAGTGAAAAGAAAACTCAAGGAATTCACCGCTATGTCATGTCTTAGGTCCCAAAGTTCCTAGTTTGAGTGCTTCATTCTCTCTACCTTTCAGAGTCTTTCAGGTTTGTAACGTTCAGGATTGTCAGTTGTACTTAGCAAGAAGAATAAGGAAAAGTAACAGTACTTATACCCTATCTTCCCCAGAAGTAGAAGTCTCACACCCAAGTTTCAAGAAACCACCACTCATTAAGTTTTGGCATACTATTAAAGGAGAATATCCATAATTATGTCAAAAAGCTATTAAAATACTCTTACTTTTTTTCTAGCTATAATCTGTGTGAGATCAGGATTTTCCAAACAAAACAACCTACACCAAACTGAATGCAAATACAGCCATGGGAATCTAGCCACCTTCTAATCGGTCAGACATGGAAGAGACTTGCAAAACCAGTGATACAATCCTGGTTCCACAACAAAATTTTCTTTTCAAAATATAATTATATTTTATAAGAATACATTTATGCTAACATATAGGACTTTATTACTGTTATTTTTAAAAAACAAAAATAAACGTTTGGGCCCTGGCTGATTGGCTCAGCGGTACACTGTCGGCCAGGCGTGTGGAAGTCCTGGGTTTGATTCCCAGCCGGGGCACACAGGAGAAACAACCATCTGCTTCTCCACCCTTCACCCTCTCCTTTCTCTCTATCTCTCTCTTCCTCTCCCATAGCCAAGGCTCCACTGGAGCAAAGTTGGCCAGGTGCTGAGGATGGCTCTACAGCCTCCACCTCAGGCATTAGAATGGCTCCAATTGCAGTGGAGCAACACCTTAGATGGGCAGAGCATCACCCCCTGGTGGGCATGCCGGGTGGATCCCAGTCAGGCACATGTGGGAGTCTGTCTGTCTGCCTCCCCACCACTTCTCACTTTGGAAAAATACAAAAATATAAAAAAATAAAATAAACATTGGCATTTTCTCAGTTTTAATTTCCTACATTGTAAATGTCAGTAGATATAACCCATATAAACAATTAGTGAGGTCTTCAATAATTTTTTTGTGTATGTGTGTGTAACAGTGACAGAGAGAGAGAGACAGAGAGAGGGACAGATAGGGACAGACAGACAGGAAGGGAGATATATGAGAAGCATGAATTCTTTGTTATGTCACCTTAGTTGTTCATTGATTGCTTTCTCATATGTGCCTTAACTGGGGGGCTACAGCAGAGCGAGTGACCACTTGCTCAAGCCAGTGACCTTGGGCTTCAGCCAGCAACCTTTGGGCTCAAGCCAGCAACCATGGGGTAATGTCTATGATCCCACACTCAAGATGGATGAGCGCGTGCTAGAGCCAGATGAGCCCAAGCCGGTGACCTAAGGGTTTTGAACCTGTGTCCTCTGTGTCCCAATCAGACCTCCATCTACTACACCACTGCCTGGTCAGTCTTCAATAACTTTCAACAGTCCAAAAAAGGGCCCTGAAATTTAAAAGCTTGAGAACCTGTAAGCTAGAGAAAATTAATATTAAGGGATGCTCTTACTTCCTCTCCCAAGAGCTGCAGGTGTGGTCTGTGGGCACGCTGTCTAGTTTCTGGTGCTGCTTCAGTGGCGGGAACAAACGCTTGACTGTCACCCACAACAGGGATTCCTTGCAGTAGTCTACAGTATGATAAAGACAATAAATTTCTTTTTTAAGTTATTGATAAAACAAAAGATGTTTGCTCTCATTTCGTATCTCTATTTAGATAAATACACTGACATTTGATAACTATATTAAATAGAGATCGTGCAGAAGTCAGAATTCAAACAGTTTGGTTCTAAATACATGAAAGTCATACCCTTTATGGTGTTTTTGTTATATTACACTGGAGTAATAAATTCACCCTATGAAAATCAGATTATTAAAGATTAAAAATTCTGCACTGAAAAGGCATTCAATAAAATACAACACAATTTTATGTTTAAGACTCTCAACAAAATGGGTATAGAAGGGAAATATCTCAACATGATAAAGGCCATATATGATAAACCATCAGCTAACATCATATTAAATGGCACAAAACTGAAGGCTTTTCCCCTTAAATCAGGAACAAGACAGGGTTGTCCACTCTCTCCACTCTTATTTAATGTGGTACTAGAGGTTCTAGCCAGAGCAATCAGACAAGACAAAGAAATAAAAGGCATCCATATCAGAAAAGAAGAAGTAAAGGTATCACTTTTTGCAGATGATATGATCCTATACATCGAAAACCCCAAAGAATCTACAAAAAGACTACTAGAAACAATAAGCCAATACAGTAAGGTTGCAGGATACAAAATTAACATACAAAAGTCCATAGCCTTTCTATATGCCAACAATGAAACATTTGAGAATGAACTAAAAAAATAATCCCCTTCACGATTGCAACAAAAAAAATAAAATACCAAGGAATAAATATAAAAAAGAATGTAAAGAACTTATATAACAAAAACTACAAACCATTGTTAAGGGAAATCGAAAAAGATATAATGAGATGGAAGAATATTCCTTGTTCTTGGTTAGGAAGAATAAATATAATCAAGATGGCCATATTACTCAAAGCAATATACAAATTTAATGCAATTCCCATCAAAATTCCAATGACATTTTTTAAAGAAATGGAGCAAAAAATCATCAGATTTATATGGAAATATAAAAAACCCTGAATAGCCAAAGCAATCCTAAAGAAAAAGAATGAAGCTGGGGGCATTACAATACCTGACTTCAAACTATATTATAGGGCCACGACAATCAAAACAGCATGGTATTGGCAGAAAAATAGACACTCAGACCAATGGAACAGAATAGAAAGCCCAGAAATAAAACCACATATATATAGTCAAATAATTTTTTATAAAGGAGCCAACAACACATAGTGGAGAAAAGAAAGCCTCTTCAACAAATAGTGCTGGGAAAACTGGAAAGCCACATGCAAAGAATGAAACTCGACTACAGTTTATCCCCTTGTACTAAAATTAATTCAAAATGGATCAAAGATCTAAATATTGATATAAGACCTGAAACAATAAAGTACATAGAAGAAGACATAGGTTCTAAACTCATGGGTCTTAGTTTTAAAGAGCATTTTATGAATTTAACTCCAAAGGCAAGAGAAGTGAAGGCAAAAATTAATGAATGGGACTACATCAGACTAAGAAGTTTTTGCTCAGCAAGAGAAACTGATAACAAAATAAACAGACAGCCAACTAAATGGGAAGTGATATTTTCAAACAACAGCTCAGATAAGGACCTAATATCCAAAATATACAAAGAACTCATAAAACTCAACAACAAACAAACAATCCAATAAAAAAATTGGAAGAGGACATGAACAGACACTTCTCTCAGGAAGAAATACAAATGGCCAACAGATATATGAAAAGATGCTCATCTTCTTTAGCTATTAGAGAAATGCAAATCAAAACTGCAATGAGATACCACCTCACACCTGTTAGATTAGCTATTATTAACAAGACAAGTAATAGCAAATGTTGGAGAGGCTGTGGAGAAAAAGGATCCCTCATTCACTGTTGGTGGGAATGTAAAGTAGTACAACCATTATGGAAGAAAGTATGGTGGTTCCTCAAAAAACTGAAAATAGAACTACCTTATGACCCAGCAATCCCTCTACTGGGTATATACCTCCAAAACTCAGAAACATTGATACATAAAGACACATGCAGCCCCATGTTCATTGCAGCATTGTTCACAGTGGCCAGGACATGGAAACAACCAAAGAGCCTGTCAATAGATGACTAGATAAAGAAGATGTGGCACATATACACTATGGAATACTACTCAGCCATAAGAAATGATGACATCGGATCATTTACAGCAAAATGGTGGGATCTTGATAACATGATACGAAGCAAAATAAGTAAATCAGAAAAAACCAGGAACTGCATTATTCCATACGTATGTGGGATATAAAAGCGAGACTAAGAGACATTGATAAGAGTGTGGTGGTTACGGGGGGTGGGGGGAGAGGGATAGGGAAAGGGGGGAAGGGGGAGGGGCACAAAGAAAACTAGATAGAAGGTGACAGAGGACAGTCTGACTTTGGGTGATGGGTAAGCAACATAATTGATTGACAAGATAACCTGGACATGTTTTCTTTGAACATATGTACCCTGATTTATTGATGTCACCCTAGTAAAATTAATAAAAAAAAAATCTGCACCTTCTGATCACTAACCTGCTCCCTACTCCAAAATCACAGAAAGTTACTTCATTTTTTAGAATGAGGCAAAGCATCTGCCTTAGCAGAACTCCCTTCTCACATCAATTTTCTCTTCTTGATTCCTATCTTTATTTCCAGGATGAACAGAAAACTGTTATAGCCTCAGGTCTTTCTTCTATGCTACAAACTGCATCTACATTAGAATATATATATGAGGTACAAAACTTATCAACAAACACCTTAATTAAACCTAAAAGATGAGCTAAATCAAAATTTGAAGGCAAAATGTGTAACTAATGACTGACTTCCAGACCTCTTGAAAACACATTAATTTTTCTGTTGCAGCAATTACTGTAAAAGAAAAATAAACTAAGTGGAAAGTGAATTTCCACAGTCTAGCTATATCCATTTTACATGGAAGTATTTAGAGACAATGTACCCTCTAATTTTTTGATATACCATTATATGAACTTTACAAGCCACCAAGTGTGAAGACTAAGTATACACAAACCCAACTGACTTTATTTAATAGCATACCAAAAACCTCAAATTCCATCATACCAGATGTTATGAAACAGGCCCACCTAAAGCTAGGCTGGAGAAGATAGCACTTTGCTAAAGTAGAGTCATGGAAAAAAAGTTACCTCACCCATTCAAATATTCAAATTCAAAGAGAAAATATAGTTCAACTCCCAATGTGATGAATACAGTAGACTGCCACTCCACACCCAATCCATCCCAATTCTCATGTGTTTTTCTAAACTGCTAAGGATGGACAGATGAAAACTCCTCTGCAATGTCCTCGATAATTTAAGATCCACTGACCACATGCACTCACGTACAATTTGGAAGGCAGAAAGCTCTGATGTTTTTGTTGGCAAGCAGTTATGGCAACACCGAGTTCTGTCGCAGTGTTTCAGTTACTTCTTGTGGGGGTGTTTCGTATGCTTATTTGTTTTGTTTGCCAGTGAGCATATCAATACGCATAGTGTGGCTCCCGAGTCAAAAGCTGGGACAAAAGTCGCCTGATCTTACAGCTACCGTGGTATGTTGCCATCATTAGCTTCCAGACTTCCCACCTTCCCGACTCTCCATGAAGCAGCAGCTTCCAGTAGCCAGGTAAGCATGCTGTGTGAGTTACTCTGGAAGCCCTCCCTAGCCAGAGCCTTTTTTCTCAAATTTTCCACTGATTTTATAAGCATTGAATTCCCACTACTAAATCCCCTTATGCTTAAAATATTTTTTTCTTCAAATGAGTCTTGAGTAAATATCCAAGAAAAACAAAGAACCAAGTAAGTCTAGGGGCTAGAGCAGGGGTCTCAAACTCGCGGCCCGCCGAACAATTTTGTGCAGCCCGCAGACTAATCCACGAAGTTCAAAATATTTTGGATAAAATTAAGTAAGCCTAGGGGCCTACTTGTATTTTTCATTTCTCTAGCATCCTAGCTAGATATTAGCTTAGTTAACAGCAGTTGTGATGTGAACTACAGTTTCTAGTCGTTTTGTGACACTGAGTAAACTGCATGTACGATTGTGCTTGTTGTACTGATTTTTTTTTTCAACTGCAGTGAGAAAAGTGTTGCGTAACAGTTGCCTTTTGTAGACCTAGTGCAGCCCGCCGAACGGCTGTGATCTTGCTCTGCGGCCCACATGCTGAGTTGAGTTTGAGACCCCTAGGCTAGAGGAATGGGAGCCAAGAAAGTACATACATCAAGATGAGTAAAGTATTTCTAAGATCAGAGAGAAGAGGAACGACTTAAGAACCCATGATACTATGGGCAGAGAGGGGTTGTAGAATTGAGAACCTGAAACTCATGTAATTTTGTTAACCAGTGTCACCCCAATATATTCAATTTTTAAAAAAAGAAGCTGCCTCAAGGCACTGCTGTATTTTAAACTGGTCCCAAACCAAAAACAAGGCAATAAGAGTCATTCACAACTTACTGTCTTTTCATATTCCAAATATGCCCTGACGAAACAGAAATTCTGGTTGGTTGGGAAAAGAGTGAAAGAAGTCACTGGACATTTTAGAGTGCATAGCTCTGGTGGACATGAATGAGGAACCCTAGTGGAAAGACTTCCCAAGGTTAGCAACTGATCTTGTATGACAAAGATGAATCACTCGTTTTGAAATTTTTCTCCAGCTTTTCCTTGCTCCTTCTTTATTTCCAGAGGGGAGAACCAGTCCTTTCTAGAGTTCTCCCCTTTGGAAACCACCATTTCACAGTTGTTCAGGCTAAAAATCTCCTCCACTCCAGGCTGACCCTCACTCCTGACAGCAGTCACTAGTACTGACTCTGCTTCATCCGGAGCCTCTCTCCTGCCCATGGCATTTCCGCTCACCTAAGTCCAATGATGCCATCTTCACTGGTCCCTTACCTCCAAACTCACCCATCCTCCAACCTGTACTATATATCCCTGCCAGAGTTATCATCAGTCACCCCCTACCCAATACTTTAATGACTAACCCCACAGTTAAAAAAAAAAACAAAAAACACCAGCTCTTGTGCCTGGAATTCAGAGTCTGGGCACCACCTACCTTGCCAACCCTACTTGCCTCCCTAACACCTGCCCCAACCTACATTCACTCTGGGAAAGGTACCTAGGTGCTGAGATTACTATAAGATTATAACACAGTGGGGGTACAGAAATGATAAAAAAATAATAATTAAAAAAAACACAATGATTTCAGCCCTTACTGGTTGGGTCCGTGGATAGAGCATTGGCCTGGCTTGAAAATGTCCCAGGTTTGATCCCCAGTCAGGGCACACATGAGAAGCAACCATCTGCTTCTCTTCACTTTCCACTCTCCCTGCTCTCTCTCTTCCCTTCCAGCTGCCAGTGGCTCAGTTACTTAGAGCATCAGCCCGGGATGCTAAGAATGGCTTGGTTGATTCAAGCATCAGCCCTAGATGGGCATTGCCAGGTGGATCCCAGTCAGGGCACATGTGTGAGTCTGTTTCACTATCTCCCCTCCTCTCACTTGAAAAAAAAACAAAACAAAAAAACACAATGATTTCAGATGTCAACTCCTTCATGAGACCTTTCTAATCCCCCTTGGCCCCGTCACAATCCATCTCTGCTTCCTTAGTGTTCCTGCTGCATCTGATCTGCTCTGTCATTACATACCATAAATTACATTTTATTCCATATATCTTTTTCAGAGTAGATCATAGGCTGGTTTGGGAGGCAACAGTGATTCTGATCCATTTTGATTTCCATGGATGCAAATATATTAGGTACTGAGTAAGTATAGTTGAGCTTTGGTTGAGCGAGAAAAGTCCTATAGCAAAAGCCAGTACCAGGCCCGTCTTGGGGAAACTAAGAATTATGGGTCAGCACGAAGAGTCAGCAGTGGTTCTCAAAGTGTGTTTCCTAACCAACTTCATTAGCATCACATAGGAACTTGCTAGAAATGTAAATCTTGAACCCCATGACACCCAATGAATTATAAGTGCTGGGAGTGGGGCGCAGCCATCTAGGCTTTAACCAGATCCTGGTATGCTCAAATTCAAAAACCACTGGTGTACTGCAATCTTTCCTAGAACAGCCTAATTGTAAGAATATGCTGGGATGTTTATCAAAGGTATAGCTTCTCAGATTCCTCCTCCAGAATTCTAATTTGGTGAGTTTGAGAGACAGCTTGAGAACTGATAGTCTTATTCAACACTCCAGCTGGTCCTTATCCTCAGGGGAAGCCTTAAAAGATCATTGATATAGCGGAAGAGCTAGATTTTGGAATGAGGTTAAAACCCAGGATTTTAGCCCCAGTTTGGCCATTTGGTGTGCTATGTGAGGTAGATCACTTTTCTTTCCTGTTTCCTCATCTATACATGGTAATAGTTATTGGGTCTTTTAAGGTCTAATGATCAGAATAATATATGTGTGACTTTGTACATGGTATATGTTCAAAGAGTGATTGATGTTACAGTCACATTGTTATCATTGAGGAGACTGAATGAAGGAAACACACCACCTCTCATTCCCAGTCAACATCAGTCTCTCATAGGGCCAGAGAAGCATGTCTGTGAAGCATGGACAAGGGTTCCCTCTCCAGCACCCTTCTCCTTTCTACGGTGTGACTCTGAAAAAGTTCCCCTCACATCCTCACTCTCCCTTCCTTAATGAATTTTTTTGCTCCTTGGGGTACAAAACCTAGGGTAGACGCTACAGGATGAACCTCACAGTCATGTTGATGTAACTCAAAGAGATACACAGGATATTTTAAGAGTGCTCATGTATAGAAGTTTCACCAAGTAATACTTATATCCAATAGAGTATTTTATTCCAGGCATTTTTTAAAGAGCTGGTAGCAATCTACTAAATTGATTTCACAACCCACTGATTGGGTCACAATCTAAAATTTAGAAAACAATAACTCACAAGAAATTTTGTTTGAAAAACAACTCCTCGATCTAGAAAAGACTTTCGGAGTTCACTTTCTTAAAGATAGTGAACTGCAACTAATTTTCTTTAGCATGGTCTTTAAAATCTGCATCTGTGGTAATGAATACTTCAAATACTTTTTAAAACTCAGGGAATGTAGTCTTAATAAAATAATAAACCTAAAGAATAAGCATAAAATGATATTTCTTTTTTTTTAACAAAATGTGGTTAGGGAGGTTTATTTTTAATCATTGTAACTTCATTGCTACATGCAAACAGTGACATCTGCTGGAATGACATTGCTGTGTTTTAAAGATGTTTCAGCTTTCACATATTGGCAGTTATAAAATCAGATAAATATCCAAATAATTCCTTTGTTTCTGGTATTTCCATATAAAAACACAAACACACTAATCTAATATATCATTAAATACTGACAGTGCATACTGAAATGACTCTTTGCTAATTAAGGCTATTAATGATAGTTCTAAATCTGACACTGTGTTTTGATATGCAATATTTTTCTCCTCATCCATAAATATGAGTTTAGGTTAGGGGAAAGCTAAGATCTCTTATTGCTCTGATATATGTGCCTCCATGATACATATCACCAGCCAGTCCACAAACAAGGATTAAGTCTTATGTGTTTGGGCATAACATTGTGAGTTGTTATCTGGATTATGCAGCAAGGAACAAGACCAAGTAAGGACTGGGGTGGGCGCAGGACAGGGTTGGGCCCAGCCACTGAGGGATGCAGGACGATGCAGGAACTGGGTGAGGGTGGGAAAGTCTGTTCCGGGTGCCCATGTGGGAAGGAAATGTACAGCAGAGGACACAACACAACACTCAAGATACAGTACAAAGATGCCAGGCAGTGTGCTCCAGGTGACATCAGAAAGGTCTAGCGTGGGACAACGTCACATTCTAGTGAGGGCAACCAGTGATGGGAATACAAAACCAGGCAGTATTTCATGAAGGCCTTCAGTAACTAAGAAACTCACCCCAGGGGAGGCCCCCCGCATTGTCCTGGCCCCAGTCTAGCCTAGGAGTTACAAACAGGACTTCAGTTTCTAAGAGGGAACAAGCAATGCAACACAGAACACCCTCCCCAGTATGAGCAGAAACCTGCTTCCCAAATTGGTCACAACGGATCTAACGCAACACACCAAGGGTGTGTAAAATAGGCTTATCTCAGATTATTCGACTAAAGCTCCTCAGATTCTTCCTGGTTTATACCAGGATCAGTTCGGAAAACATGGCAATGAATATTCAGAATGAAGTAAAAAGAAAATAAAAAAGAGAAGTGAGGGTCTTCGCAAGCTCATAGAACAGTGGGATATAATGGAAACCACATTTAGAATCAGCGAGACTTGATCCTTGATTATACCAGCTCTATCCACATGCACTAGACACTTAGTGTCTGAACTACATATTCCTCACTTGGGAAATAGAATGACTTTATCTACTATATGGAGTTACTGTTAAAACTAAATTACATTATAAATGTACCTCTGCATTTTTCAATACTTTTCTTTTTTCTATTCAAATATTACTATCCTATTTGTAGGGTTCACATAAAGTCTTTCAAATGAAGCATACTTTATATACACATATGAAAACTATACACATATATTTGATTTGTAAACTATAAGTAGTAGAGATAATGAGTGGAAATATTAAATAATTACTCAAATGCCTGTCTTTCCATTTTAACATAAAATCCTCAAAGGAATATAAAATGTTAAAATGTATGTGTCTGTGTGTATATGCATGCACAGGAAAATAAAACCCTAAAATAATCTTTATCATATAGAAAAACCATTAGTAAAACATCAGTAGTAAAACTACTTTACTATAGTAGTTTTTTTAATTAATTTTAATGCAGTGACATTGATAAATCAGGGTACATATGTTCCGAGAAAACATCTCCAGATTATTTTGACACTTGATTATGCTACATACCCCTCACTCAAAGTCCAATTGATTTCTGTCACCTTTTATCTGGTTTTCTTTGTGCCCTTCCCCTCCCCCTACCCTCTCCCTCTACTTCCTCGCCCTCTCCCCACCCCTCCACCCAACCCCGTTACCATCACACTCTTGTCCATGTCTCTGAGTCTCATTTTTATGTCCCATCTATGTATGAATTCATATAGTTCTTAGTTTTTTCTGATTTACTTCACTCCATATAATGTTATCAAGGTCCATCCATGTTATTGTAAATGATCCGATGTCATCATTTCTTATGGCTGAGTAGTATTCCATAGTATATATGTACCAAGGCTTTTTAATCCACTCGTCTTCTTACAGACACTTGGGCTGTTTCCAGATCTTCGCTATAGTGAACAATGCTGCTATAAACATGATGGTGCATTTCTCCTTCTGAAACCGTTCTATGGTGTTCTTGGGGTATATTCCTAAAAGTGGGATAGCTGGGTCAAAAGGCAGTTCAATTTTAAATTTTTTGAGGAATCTCCATACTCTTTTCCACAGAGGCTGCACCAGCCTGCATTCCCACCAGCAGTGCAAGAGGGTTCCCTTTTCTCCACATCCTCACCAGCATTTATTCTGTTGTTTTGTTGATGAGCGCCATTCTGACCGATGTGAGATGATATCTCATTGTGGTTTTAATTTGAATTTCTCTAATAATTAGTGATGTTGAGCAATTTTCATATGCCTATTGGCCATCTGTATGTCCTCTTTGGAGAAGTATCTATTCATTTTGTTTGCCTACTTTGTTATTGGACTGTTTATCTTTCTGGTGTTGAGATTTACAAGTTCTTTATAAATTTTGGTTATTAACCCCTTATCAGATGTACTTTCAAATATGTTCTCCCATTGTGTAGTTTGTCTTTTTATTCTGTTCTTATTGTCTTTGGCTGTGCAAAAGCTTTTCAGTTTGATATAGTCCCATTTGTTTATCCTGTCTTTTATTTCCCTTGCCCGTAGAGATAAATCAGCAAATATATCGCTGCGAGAGATGTCGGAGAGCTTACTGCCTATGTATTCTAAAATGCTTATGGATTCATGCCTTACATTTAAGGCTTTTATCCATTTTGAGTTTATTTTTGTGGATGGTGTAAGTGGGTGGTCTAGTTTCATTTTTTTGCAGGTTGCTGTCCAATTTTCCAAACACCATTTGTTAAAGAGACTGTCTTTACTCCATTGTATGCCCTTACCTCCTTTGTCAAATATCAGTTGCCCATAGAGCTGTGGGTTTATTTCTGGGTTCTCCGTTCTGTTCCATTGGTCCATGTGCCTGTTCTTATGCCAGTACCATGCTGTTTTGAGTACAATGGCCTTGTAGTATAGCTTGATATCAGGAGGTGTGATACCTTCCCCTTTATTCTTCTTTTTTAAGATTGCTGAGGCTATTTGTGTTCTCTTTTGGTTCCATATAAATTGTTGAACTATGTGATCTATATCTTTAAAGTATGTCATTGGTATTTTAATTGGTATTGCATTGAATTTATAAATTGCTATGGGTAATATAGACATTTTAATGATGTTTATTCTTCCTAACCATGTGCACGGTATATGCTTCCACTTGTTTGTATATTCCTTGATTTCTTTTATCAATGTTTTATAATTTTCCGAGTACAAGTCTTTATTCTCCTTGGTTAAATGTACTCCTAGGTACTTTATTTTTTTGGTTGTAATTGTGAAGGGGATTGTTTCCTTAATTTCTCTTTCTGACTGTTCATTGTTGGTGTATAAAAATGCCTCTGATTTCTGAGTATTAATTTTATATCCTGCCACTTTGCTGAATTCATTTATCAGGTCCACTAGTTTTTTGACTGAGACTTTAGGGTTTTCTATATACAATATCATATCATCTGCAAATAATGATAGCTTTACTTCTTCTTTTCCAACTTGAATGCCTTTTATTTCTTCTTCTTGTCTGATTGCTCTGGCTAGGACTTCCAGGACTATGTTGAATAAGAGTGGTGAAAGGGGGCACCCCTGCCTTCTTCCTGATCTTAAGGGGATTGCTTTTAATTTATGCCCATTGAATATGATGTTGGCTGTGGTTTGTCACAGATGGCTTTTATCATATTGAGGTATGTTCCCTGTAATCCCACTTTGTTGAGAG
The DNA here is from genome assembly GCF_036850995.1 of Saccopteryx leptura. NCBI lineage: Eukaryota > Metazoa > Chordata > Mammalia > Chiroptera > Emballonuridae > Saccopteryx > Saccopteryx leptura. The sequence continues at coordinate 109,383,788 of NC_089508.1, read as the reverse complement.
TTTTGATCATGAATGGGTGCTGAATTTTATCAAATGCTTTTTCTGCATTTATTGAAATTATCATGTGGTTTTTCTCCTTTTTTGTTTATGTGATTAATCACATTGATTGATTTGCAAATATTGTACCAGGCTTGCCTCCCCAGAATACATCCCACTTGATCATGGTGTATGATTTTTTTCCCTATATTGTTGGATCCGGTTTGCTAATATTTTGTTGAGGATTTTAGCATCTATAGTCATCAGGGATATTGGCCTATAATTTTTTTGTGTTGTCTTTGCCTAGTTTTGGAATCAGAATTATGCTCGCCTCATAAAAGGAGCTTGGAAGTATTCCCCTATCTTGAATTTTTTGAAATAGCTTGAGGAGGATAGGAGTTAGTTCTTGGAATATTTGGTAGAATTCACTTGTGAAGTCGTCTGGCCCAGGACTTTTCTTTGTTGGGAGTTTTTTGATAACTGTTTTGATCTCATTTGGCGTAATCGGTCTGTTTAGGTTTTCTGATTCTTCCAGATTGATTTTTGAAAAATTGTATGTTTCAAGGAATTTGTCAATTTCTTCTAGGTTGTCTAGTTTTTTGGCATACAGTTCTTCATAGTATTTTCTTACAATATTTTGTATTTCTGTTGTGTCAGTTGTTATTTCACCCCTCTCATTTCTAATTTTATTTGAGTCCTTGCTCTCTTTTTCTTGGTGAGTCTAGTTAAAGGTTCATCAATCTTGTTTACCTTTTCAAAGAACCAGCTCCTAGTTTCATTGATCCTCAGTATTGTTTCTTTAGTCTCTATGTCATTTATTTCTGCTCTGATCTTTATTATTTTCTTCCTTCTACTACATTTGGGCTTTACTTGCTGTTCTTTTTCTAGTTCTTTCAGATGCAGGGTTAAGTTGTTTATTTGAGCTTTTTCTAACTTCTTAAAGTGTGCCGATAGTGCTATGAACTTCCCTCTCAGTACTGCTTTTGCTGTATCCCATAAATTTTGAATTGTTGTATGCTCATTGTCATTTGTTTCTAGGAATTTTTTTATTTCTTCTTTGATCTCATTTTTAATCCATTTGTTATTTAACAACCTGCTATTTAGTTTCCATGTGTTTGAGAATTTTTGAGCTTTTCTGTTGTGGTTAATTTCTAGTTTCATGCCATTGTGATCACAGAAAGTGTTTGATATGATTTCCACCTACTTAAATTTATTGAGGCCACTTTTGTGCCCTAACATGTGGTCTATCCTAGAGAATGTACCATGAGCATTTGAAAAGAATGTATATTCTGCTGCTTTAGGGTGAAAGGTTCTGAAGATATCTATTAAATCGAGTTGATCTAGTGTGTCCTTTAAGTCTGCTGTTTCTTTGTTAATTTTCTTTCTTGAGGATCTATCTAGTGATGTTAGTGGGGTATTAAAGTCCCCTACTTTTATAGTGTTGCTGTTGATCTCACTCTTTATATCCATCAAAGTCTGCTTTATATATTTAGGTGCTCCTATATTAGGTGTGTATTTTTAATAGTTATATCTTCCTGTTGGATTGTTCCCTTTATCATTATGTAGTGGCCTTCTTTATCTCTTACTATATTCTCTGTTTTGAAGTCCACTTTGTCTGATATAAGTATTGCTACCCCAGCTTTTTTTCATTTCCATTTGCATAAAATATTTTTTCCATCCTTTTACTTTAAGCCTACGTGCATCTTTTGTTTTAAGGCATGTCTCTTGTAGACAGCATATGTATGGGTCCTGTTTTCTTATCCATGTAGTTACCCTATGTCTTTTGATTGGATCATTTAATCCATTTACATTTAAGGTTTTTATTGATATGTAGTTGTTTATTGCCATTTTATCCTTTAAAGTTGTATTCCTCTTTTGCTATATTCTTTTCCCATTTTGATCTGTTTACACCATGCCCCTTAACATTTCCTGCAGCATTGATTTGGTTGTAATGAATTCCTTGAGCTTTTTTTTTTGCCTGGGAAACTTTTTATTTCTCCTTGAATTTTAAATGATTGCCTTGCTGGATAAAGTAGTCTTAGTTATAGGTTCTTGTTCTGCATTACTTTTAATATTTCTTGCCATTCCCCTATGGCTTCAAGTGTTTCTGTTGAGAAGTTAGATGTCATCCTTATGGGGGCACCTTTGTAGGTGATAGCCTTTTTCTCTCTAGCAGCTTTTAATATTTTCTCTTTATCAATTAGCTTTGGTATTTTAATTATGATGTGTCTTGGTATAGGTTTCTTTGGGTTTCTCTTTAATGGAGTTCTCTATGCTTCTTGAACTTGTGAGAGTTTCTTCTGCATTAATTTAGGGAAGTTTTCAGCTATGATATGATTGAACAAAGTCTCTATCCCTTGTTCTTTCTCTTCTTCTTCAGGAACCCCTATAATGTGGATGTTATTTCTCTTTATGTTGTCACAGAGCTCTCTAAGAGTTTCCTCAGACTTTTTGAGTCTCTTTTCTTTTTTCTTCTCTGCTTTCATGACTTCATTCCAGTTGTCCTCCAACTCGCTGATTCGATCCTCAGCTCTGTCTATCCTGTTTTTAATTCCTTCCATTATGGTCTTCATTTCTGATATTGTATTTGTCATTTCCGACTGATTCTTTTTTAATATTTCAATATCCTTTTTTATACTTGCTATTTCTTTATTTAGGTGTTCGTAATGACCATCCATTGTTGTTCTAAGATCGCTAAGCATCCTTACAATCATTATTTTGAACTCCGCATCCGGAAGTTTGGTTATTTCCATATCACTCAGTACATTTCCTGGATGTTTCTCTTGTGGTTTCATTTGGATTGCACTTCTCTGTCTTCTCATTATATCTGTGTATTTGGGTGTTTTGTTTGTAGAGCTGGTTGAGTCTAGGCTTGGTGTTTTCTGCCTCCAGTTTTCAATTGTGTTATTTCTAGGTCTTCTTGGGTTAGCATCAGCTATTATTTGTCTCCTATAGTAGTTTTAACAATCATAGAGAAAATTTGTAGAGGCAAAATTTTCAGATCCTGTCCCATCCCACTCCCAACAACTTCCAGGACTCAAAATGACTAAGTTAGTAATATAAACCTGTATCTTCTGGATTTCCTATTTAAGGTCTAAAAGTGGTAGTCTAATGTCTCCAAGATAAGCAGTCAAGAAATGCCAAGAAATCTATCAAATATTAACTTTGGGGTGCCAGAAAGGTCCTAACTTCTTTCAAAGATGAGAATACAAAAATCAAATACAAGTTCTATGAAAAGATTCTGCAAAGTATAAGAAAAAAATATACTATTTAAAAAGTTTTATAAAAAACATTTATTATAGGCCCTGGCTGGTTGGCTCAGTGGTAGAGTATTGGCTTGGCGTGCAGAAGTCCTGGGTTCAATTCCCAACCAGGGCACACAGGAGAGGCGCCCATCTGCTTCTCCACCCCTCCCCCTCTCCTTCCTCTCTGTCTCTCTCTTCCCCTCCCACAGCCGAGGCTCCATTGGAGCAAAGATGGCCCGGGCACTGGGGATGGCTCCTTGGCCTCTGCCCCAGGCGCTAGAGTTGCTCTGGTCACGGCAGAGCGACGCCCCGGAGGGGCAGAGCATTGCCCCAGGGTGGGCAGAGCGTCGGCCCCTGGTGGGCGTGCCAGGTGGATCCTGGTCGGGCGCATGTGGGAGTCTGTCTGACTGTCTATCCCCGTTTCCAGCTTCAGAAAAATACAAAAAAAAAATTTATTATAGAAATTAAAAAGAAATAGTTTGTTTTGTCAAGGGAATTTTTTTAATGTTTTCACAAAACAGGTAGCCAAAGAGTAGGTAAGACTTAGTTTTCTTATGAGGTTGAAGAATTAAGAAATAATAAGAAAAATGCAACAGCACTATTAAAATGATAGGTAGAGCCCTGGCCGGTTGGCTCAGTGGTAGAGCATCGGCCTGGTTTGCAGGAGTCCCAGGTTCGATTCCCAGCCAGGGCACACAGGAGAAGCGCCCATCTGCTTCTCCACCCCTCCCCCTCTCCTTCCTCTCTGTCTCTTCCCCTCCCGCAGCCAAGGCTCCACTGGAGCAAAGTTTTCCCAGGCGCTGAGGATGGCTCTGTGGCCTCTGCCTCAGGTGCTAGAATGGCTCTGATTGCGGCAGAGCGACGCCCCAAGATGGGCAAAGCATCGCCCCCTGGTGGGCATGCAGGGTGGATCCCGTCGGGCGCATGCGGGAGTCTGTCTGACTGCCTCCCCGTTTCCAGCTTCGGAAAAATACAAAAAAAAATGATAATTAGAAGAATTTTTTAAATTTACAACTCAGAAATATGAATCTATTGGTGTGGAACAAAGGTTTGAGAGATGAATGTAAGCAGAGATACCTGGAAAGGATAGATCATAAAAATCCAGTATGTGGATAATTGGTATTTATGAAGAAATACATGAAATAAACAGAATGGAAACACTATGCAAAACAAAACAGAAAAAGTTCTAAACTGAAGAGCTGTATTTGCATATCATAAGGGCTCTCCATGTGCTAAGATGTGTTAATTAAAAAGCAATATGCTCCCAAACACATGCCAGTGAAATTACTTAAGGCAAATCTTTAAATCCTGTAAGCATCTAGGAGTGGAGGAGAAACAAAGTTAAATATAAATAAAAACAAGCTGGCTACAGCTTTCTATCTTAAAACAATAGATATCAGATAATAATACAAATTAAAATACCACATAGACAAAGGCTGACAAATATGACAGGTTATAGGTAATAACAAAAAAAGTAAAAATGAGAAAGAGAATACTAAATAAATTGACAAAAAATACCAAATACACCCCATAAGAGAATAATTTAATATGGGGTGATCCAATCTATTTCAAAAGTTTTTGACTGGCATAAAATATATTCAAGTCTATGCAATCTACAAGGGACACAAATAAAGATGAAAATAAAAGGAAGGGTGAATATATACCATATAAATAAAGCAAAAATTAAGAGAAAATAGTTTCACTTTTATGAATTTGGTGTATAATCTACAACTAAAACAGGACCACAATTAACAGTTTCTTGAATTGCTTTCTACACAAAATTGATTTATATAATCACTTAACAATTTATATATTTAGTTTTACTTCTTTTCACCTCACAAAGCTCTACCTCATTCTTTATCCTGACTGCAATCCATCCCATCATCAGGTGCACCACAAAAAGTCTTCCACTAATGAACACTATAGTTGTTTAGTTTTTTATTATAAGAACAATGAACATCCTTATGCATTTATCTTACTTAGTAAATGATAGGTAGGGGATAAAAGAGGTCCCAGGATAAGACTTGGGTACATCAATGTTTTGAAATCAAGAGATGAGACTAAACTTGTAATTCAGTGCCACATATTGCAAAATAATAGAAAAACCACTTGCAAATACAGTAACATTAAAAAAATGCCATATAGGCAGAGACAAGCTAATACCATTAATAACCAAGTAATAGGTGCAGTTTAGAAAGAAAAAAAATCTTCAGAAAACAATCTCAATCACATGGGAACTCTGGAGTTAACAAAAAACTCAATATTGAAATTCTCAAACTACTCACCAAGATGTGAGAAAACAACGATAGGCAATTTCATGCACTCAAAAAACAAATTAATGAAAAAAATAAATACTTCACCAAAGACATTGAAACTTTAAAAAAAGAACAGAGATGAAAAATTCAATTCATTTACTGAAAAATGAGCTAGCAAGTTTATCTAATAGAACAGACCATATAGAGAGAAATAAGAGAGAATCAGGGACATTAGAGATGATACAGAGGAAAGAAGAAACTCAAGACTTTTCTTAAATGTGATAAAGCTCTAGGATAATTGTCTGACTCCATCAGAAAGAGCAATATAAGAATTATGGGTATATCAGAAGAAGAAGAGAGGGAGAAGGGAATGGAGAGCCTATTCAAACAAATAATTAATGAGAACTTCCCAAGTCTATGGAAAAAGTTAGTTCCTCAAATCCAAAAAGCAAGCAGAACATTTAGTTACCTCAACCCAAAGAAGCCTTCTCCAAGGCACACTGTTATAAAACTGACAAAAATCAATAAGAAAGAAAGAATCCTCAAGGCAGCTAGGGAAAAGAACATAACATATAAAGGAAGACCCATCAGGATATTAACAGACTTCTCAGCAGAAACTCTATAAGCCAGAATAGAGTGGACCCAGACATTTAGTACTGAAAGAAAGAAATTACCAGCCAAGAATATTATATCCATCAAAGTTATTCTTCAAACCTGAAGGAGAAATAAAAAATTTTTCTGGACATACAGAAGCAGGGGAAATTCACCACTAGAAAACTCCTCACTGCCAAGAAATACTCAAAGGGGTTATTCTATCTGATACAAAGAACAAAACTACAAGTAAAAGTTCCAACAAGATTACAATATAAACAAGGATAATCTGTGACAACAAAACATAAAAGAGAAGAAAATAAAGGTCTGAAGTAGCAAAGGAGGATGGAAGACAGAAGGAACCATAAGACAAAGGACTCTTGTATATATAAAACATTTTTTTTCTGAATGACTTAATGGTAACCACCTATAAAAACCGCTGAATACCATAGCTTAAAAAAAGAAAAACAGAGCAAAGTAGTATGTATTACCACCAAACAAAAAAACTGACAGAAACTCAAAGGAAAAAATCCAAAGGAGACACAGAGCTACCACAAAACAAAACATAAAATGGAAATAGAAAATCCTCAAGTGCCAACAATTACCTTAAATGTAAATGGACTGAACTCACCAATAATGAGGCACAAAGTAGCAGAATGAATCAAAAAACAAAATCCACCATATGCTGCCTTCAGGAGACACATCTAAACTGCGAGGGCAAAAGGAGACTCAAAGTGAAAGACTGAAAAAAAATTCTCCAAGAAAATAATACCCCAAAAAAAGCAGGTGTAGCCATATTTATATCTGACAATACTAATTTCAAGACAGCAAAGGTAACAAGAGAAAAAGAGCATTTTATATTGATAAAGGAAACACTATATCAAGAAGAAATGACACTTCTTAATATGTATGCACCAAATCAGGTAGCACCAAAATATATAAGACATCTACTAACAGAACTAAAAGAAGAAACAGACAAAAAACACAGTCATAGTTAGAGATCTCAATACTCATTGACAGTTTTGATAAATCATCTAAATAGAAAGTCAATAAAAAAAATCAGCTTTAAATAACACACTAGACCAAATGGACATAAATGACATTTACAGAACCTTTCATTTGAGAACATCAGATTATACATTATTTTCTAATGCATATGGAACATTCTCAAGGATAGTCCATATGTTAAGTCACAAAACCAGCCTCAACAAATTAAATAAGACTGAAATTATACCAAGCATATTCTCTGACTATAAGACTCTGAAATTAGAAATCAACTGCAAGAAAGTAAAGAAACCCCCAAAAATGTGAAAATTAAACAACATGTTTCTAAAAAATGACTGGGTCAAAAAAGAAATAAAAGCCGAGATCAAAAGATATAGAAAAACAAGTGAGAATGACAACATGACATCAAAATTTCTGGGATGCAGCAAAAAGCAATAGTAAGAGGGAAGTTTATGTCAAGAAACAAGAGAGATCCCAAGTAAACATCCTAACATCACATCTTAAAGAACTATAAAAAGAACAAAAGCAACCCAAGGTCAGCAGAAGCAAATAATGAAAATTAGGGCAGAACTGAATGAAAGAGAGAACAAAAAAAAAACTATATAAAAAATTAATACAACAAAGAGCTGGTTCTTTGAATAGATTAATAAAGTTGACAAACCCCTGGCTAGATTCACTAAGGAAAAAAGAGAAATGATTCAGATTAAAAAAAAAACCCTAATGAAAGAGGACAAATTACCAAAACATCATAGATATACAAAAGGATCATACTAGAATACTATGGAAAACTATATGCTGCCAAATTCAGCAATCTAGAAGAAATGGATAAGCTCCTGGAAGTATTAATCTTCCTAGATTAGTCAGGAGGAAATGGAAAAACTAACTGAATGGATAAACATGAGGAAATTGAAACAACTATCTAAAACCTCCCCAAAACTAAAAGTCCAGGACTAGATGACTACATTGGTGAATTCTACCAAACATTCAAGGATTTGGTATCTAATCTTCTCAAAGTCTTCCAAAAAATTGAAGAAGAGACAATACTTCATAACACATTATATGAGGTCACATAACCCTCTACCAAAACTAGGCAAAGACAACACCAAAAAGAAGACTACATACCAGTATCTCTAATAAATACAGAAGCAAAAATCCTAAACAAAAAACTAGCAAATTGAATACAATATGTTAAAAAAAAGATCATGATCAAGTGAGAGTCGTTCCAGGAGCACAAGGATAGTTCAACATCTACAAATCAATCAAAGCTATACACCACATCAACAAAACAAAGGACAAAAAAATCATCCAGTCCTATCAATAGATGCAGAAAAGTCATTCAATAAGATATAGCATCCATTTATGTTTAAAACACTCAATAAAATTAATATAGAAGGAAAATATTTCAACATAAAAAAGGCCATAAATTACAAACCATCAGCCAATATCATACTAAATAGTGAAAAATTGAAAGTTTTTCCTCTACAATCAGGAATAAGACAAGGTTGCCCACTCTCTCTCTCCACTCCTATCCAACATAGATGAATGTGTGCCCCAGTCAGGGCCCACAGGAGAAGTCCTAGCTAGAGCAATCAGGCAAGAGAAAGAAATAAAAGGAATCATACTGGGGGGAAAAAATAAAGTTATCACTTTTAGCAGATGACATGATCCTGTATATAGAAAACCCCAAAGACTCCACTGAGAAACTATTAGAAACAATAAATAAATACAGTAAAGTCACAGGATACAAAATCAATATATAATCTTTGACAAAGGAGCCATACACACACAGTGGAGAAAGCCTCTTCAATAGATGGTGCTGGGAAAACTGGAAACCTACATGGAAAAGAGTAAAACTTAACTACACCTTGTCCCCCTGCACAAAGACGAATTCAAAATATATCAAAGACCTAAATATTGATATAATATCTGAAACAATCACATAGAAAAAAACATAGGTACTAAACTTATTGACCTTGGCTGTAGAGAACATTTTATGAATTTGACTCCAAAGGCATGGGAGCAGAAAGCAAAAATGAATGGGGCTATATCAAACTAAAAAGCCTCTGCACAGCAAAAGACTGACAACAAAACAAAAAGGCAGCTAACATAAAGGAAGTTGATATTCACAAATAACAGCTCTGACAAGGGGTTAATACTCAAAATATATACAGAATTCACAAAACTCAACAACAAACAGGCAAACAATATAATTAAAATATGGGGAGAAGGCTGTGGTTGGTTCGCTCAGTGGTAGAGTGTCAGCCTGGCGTGTGGAAGTTTCGGGTTCAATTCCCAGCAAGGGAACACAAGAGAAGTGCCCATCTGCTTCTCTACCCGTCACCCTCTACTTTCTCTCTCTCTCTTCCCCTCCCGCAGCCAAGGCTCCATTGGAGCAAAGTTGACCCAGGCACCAAGGATGGCTCCATGGCCTCCTCCTCAGGTGCTAGCATGGCTCCGATTGCAGTGGAGCAAAGCCCCAGAGGGGCCAAGCATTGCCCCCTGGTGGGTATGTCTGATGGATCCCGGTTGAGTGCATGCAGGAGTCTGTCTGCCTCCCCCACCCCGCTTCTCACTTCGGAAAAATAAAATATGGGGAGAAGCCCTTATCAGACACTTCTCTCTTGAAGATATACAAACAACAAATAGATATATGAAAAGATGTTCATCTTCACTAGCTATTAGAGAAACGCAAATCAAAACTACAATGAGATACCACCTCACACCTGTTAGATTGGCTATTATCAACAAGACAGGTAACAAGTATTGGAGAGGCTGTGGAGAAAAAGGAACCCTCATTCACTGCTGGTGGGAATGTAAACTGGTACAACCATTATGGAAGAAAGTATGGTGGTTCCTCAAAAAACTAAGACTAGAATTACCTTATAACATAGCAATCTCTCTATTGGGTATCTACCAAAAAAACCCCAAAACGTTTGTACATAAAGACACATGCACCCCCATGTTCACAGCAGCATTATTCACAGTGGCCAAGACATAGAAACAACCAAAGTGTCTTTTAATAGAGGACTGGATAAAGATGTGGTACATATATACAATGGAATACTACTCAGCCATAAGCAATTATGATATTTTGCCATTTACAACAACATGGATGGACCTTGAGAACATTATACTGAGTGAAATAAGCAAATCAGAAAAAGCTAAGAACTATATGATTTCACACATAGATGGGATACAAAACTGAGACTCATGGACATAGATAAAAGTGAAGTGGTTACTAGGGGGAAGGGGTTGTAGTGAAGAGGGTTAAGGTAGGGGAATAAAAAGGAACAGGTATGCAGTGACACAGTGATTTGACTTTGGGTTATGGGTATACAACACAGTCAACAGTTCAAATGCTATAGAGATGTTTACCTGAAACCTATGTACTCTTATTGATCAATGTCACCCCTTTAAGTTTAGTTTTCTACATGAAAAAAATTTAAAAATTTAAATTCCATGCTAAGGAATCTAACTAAATATAATGTTCTCTTTAGAATATCAACATTTTAAAAACAAAAATATGAACAATATAGAACATTTTTATAGTTCTCATCAAAACGCTGTTTAGAAAATAAACTTAACTTTGAATAATATATTGTTATTATTTATATAAACTTAAGTATGTACCCATGCTATTCCGTTAAAATATTCTTGGTGTTTGCCACAAATAATAATCTGTATACACAGAATTAGGAAAGCATTGAAACTATAAAAACAAGTATTATTATGCTTTGTAGTTAACAGTTTATTGAACAGAAATCCAAAAAAAACACCAAGTGAAAGGGCATTTATTTCCTGTTTACAATTACCTTTCTTGAGAACATTTATTAACACAGGAAAAACGTATACATTTCTCTGAACTTGTAGGTTCATCTTACAGATAATACTTTTTAAAAGGTTAAACTATGTTTAGCAAGGTAATCCTCAAGAGATGGATGCCAGAAAACTAAATATTCAGGACTTATATGAACTTCTTATTTGGTACTTAGGAACAAATTACCAAGAATTAAATTATCAGCATCAAATAGAACATTTATTGACTTTCTTGAAAAAATAGAGTGAGATCTACTTGAAGAATAGAAATTTAGAATTAGAAAGAAACCAGTTTTTTTTTAACACTTTGCATGACTAATCGGAACTCTAACTCCACAAAATGATCTTTTGCTTTGCAGATTGCCAATGGAAATGACTCAAAATAGTAGTTTCATGGCTACTAGATTAAGTTTATGTCTATATTTTCCACATTCAGCTTTAGGTTTTTAATAACAGTACAAGGAATATCACATGAAACTGATATTTTCTATTAGAGATACTGGAGCAGTTTTTAAATTTCCAAATTTTTTAGCATATAATTATTTTCAGGCCCTGTCCAGTTGGCTCAGTGGTAGAGCGTCAGCCTGGCTTGTGGATATCCCGGGTTTGATTCCCAGTCGGGGCACACAGGAGAAGCACCCATCTGCTTCACCACCCCTCCCCTTCTCACTTCTCTCTCTTTCTCTTCCCCTCGTACAGCCAAGGCTCAAATGGAGCGAGTTGCCCAGGCACTGAGGATGGCTCCATCATCTCCGCCTCAGGTGCTAAGAAGAGCTCAGCTGGCAGAGCAATGGAACAATGCCCCAGATGAGCAGAGTATCGCTCTTTTGTGTGCTTGTACATGTGAGAGTCAGTCTCTGCCTCCCCTCCTCTCACTGAAAAAAGGAAAAAAAAATATTTTTTCAAAATTATAGCAAACATTGCCTTGATAAATTAGAAGACTTAAAAAGTTATAAGTAACAAATCCTTTTAAGTATAAATAATACATCTTTTTATTTTCTTAAGTAGAAAATAAACATGAGAATGATCTTCTTTTAGGGATTCAAATTGAATTTGGTTGTGATTATTAAACAGGGGACCAGATGATTTTAAACCATGAAAGAAGGCAGTCAAGTGTTACAATTTTTACTAAAAGTCAGGTTTCAGGAAATGGGCTCAGAACATACCATGAAAGAGTGGATAACTTACTAATAATTCTGTGATAATGTAATTAAAAGTAATCTTTAAAATATTATTCTATAGATCTAAAATAGTTAAAATATAATGCCAAAGACATTTCTATTTAAACTGTTAATATTTAATGCTTTGAATATTCTTAAAACATGTAAGGGATGATTTTTCAGGATTCCTAGTATAACTTTTGAAAGGCAAGAGACTTCAGAGCATGCATTAACACGCAGGTGATACTACCCTCGGAAACGAAAACTGGTGCCTTGTAGGGAAGTAGTGATGAAAGCTTACTCTTGTTATGTATGGGGTACAGCTCCACAGGACTGTAAACAGATGCACAGTATATCTGGGGTATTAAAATTTAATGGGGAAGGTTGGTTAGGAAAAAGAAAGTCGAGAAAGCTTATTAAGGGGGTGATAATGAAAATAAGTTTGAGGAAAACTTAGACGTGTCTGAATTTTAACCACTAATAAGAGATAAGATCTTGAGCAAGTATCCTGGTATTACAAAGCCAAAGTTTCTTCACAAATAAAATGGAAATTATGACTTCTCACTTTATAGTTGAAGATTTACATAGGAAAGATGTATGCTTTGCATACAGTACAGTAATATCAATAGACGTATAATTACTGCTAAATGAATGTTGCTCCCTCCCTTTCCCCTCTTCTCCTTTCGTTGTACTCTTCACAAAGGAATAGTCAGATTCAAAAGAAAGTGAGACACAAGGAGAAATGGAAAAATTCCAGAGAAAATGGCTTTTGTACATAATCCCTGGTCCCAAATATGCTCAACGACGCTGAAATCTAGGACTGACTTCAAGTCCCAAATCTGTGATTTTCTTAGCTGTATAAGCCTGGGGAAGTTACTTGAGCCTCAATGTTCACATTTGTACTCTAGAGCTGTTGTGAAGTACAAATAAGACAATGGATGTGACACACTTTGGGAAACATAAACCACTAAACTGAAGTTATCTTTTGAGAGCATATGGTTTATATTAATAATGGCAGGAAATGAAGATGCTGACCTGTATGTATTGGGAAGAAGTGGAAAAGAACAAACACTGCTCCTCTCTAGTGTCCAAGAGCAGAATCAGGTCTTCAATTGAAACCTCAAAGGCAAAATTTCTTTGCCAGTTTAAATCTAGTTTAAAAAAAAATAACCAATGGAATTCTAACCTAGCTCTTTGCTCTTTATCTGTGTAGTGATCATCTAAGAAGCAGCTTCCAAATATTCCAAGTAGAGTACTGTGGCCCTTCTTGTCGGCTGTATGGTACACTCGAGAAGCCAGGTGCAGGTCCAGGGGCAGCACCCGGCCGGGAACAGTGGTGCACAGATCATGGACCGTGGGAGTGCAGTAGTCTTGTGGAATTCTGCAACAAAGAAAAGAAAGTGGGTTACGTTTATCATTGTATGGTCTTTTGACATAAAATACATTTACATAAACAGTTTAGTTCGAGCTCTAAAAAGGATGCCTAAATGTAGGAGATGAGATTCAAAACTGTAATAATGATTAGTAACAAATTTAACATTACAATTGCAAGCCATTGACCAGATTTTCACTGAAGATAGCAAACTATGTCTTACAGCAGGGGTCCCCAAACTTTTTACACAGGGGGCCAGTTTACTGTCCCTCAGACCGTTGGAGGGCCGGACTATAAAAAAAAAAAAACTATGAACAAATCCCCATGCACACTGCACATATCTTATTTTAAAGTAAAAAAACAAAACGGGAACAAATACAAAATTTAAAATAAATAACAAGTAAATTTAAATCAACAAACTGACCAGTATTTCAATGGGAACTATGGTCCTGCTTTTGGCTAATGAGATGGTCAATGTCCAGATCCATATTTGTCACTGCTAGCCCTAACAAGTGATAGGACGCGCTTCCGGAACCATGACACATACGTCCCACGTCACTGGAAGTAGTACTGTACATGAGTGACACCATACTTTACTCCTCTCACTGACCACCAATGAAAGAGGTGCCCCTTCCAGAAGTGTGGCGGGCCGGATAAATGGTCTCAGGGGGCCGCATGTGGCCCGCGGGCCGTAGTTTGGGGAACCCTGTCTTACAGATACCTCAGATTCAACAGATCTAGAAGCAAACTCATTATCATTCCACTGCAAAACTCTTCTCTCTTAATTCTGTAATTCAGTTAATGACACCATATCCAGCCATCATGCCTTACTCTTTTGCAACTCTGCTCAAATGTCAATGTCCCTAAAGAAGTATTGTAGAACAGTTTAGTACATCATCCATTAATTAGCATCAGTGGAACCCTGGGGCTAAGTTAATGTATCTTCTTGCCTACTATGCTAAAACTTGCCTTTCTTGTCTTTCCAAAGTAGAGAAGAGGGCATAAAGAATGCTTTCTTAATCCCCAGTGCCATTTGCCATCCAATGAACAAATACTTTTTTGAGCACCTACTATGCACCAGACTCTGCGCTAGGTGGTTTGCACATATTCTCTCTACAATGAGCCTATATGGGAGGTATTATTATCTTTATATTAGAGTGGGCTTATTTTGGATAAGTTACAAACTTAGTAAGAGGCTTCTAGGATTCAACACAATGCTGCTGACTATAAGCCCAATTTGTTTTCTGTTATTGCCTCTTAATGACCCCTGATGTGGAAGTGGCCCTTATCCAGTACTACTCAATCTTCACCTCCCTGCTTAAGTTATATTCTTACATTAACCAAATAATGACCTTGTCATCAAATCAAGTCAACTTTAGATATTTAGATCATGTTCTCTATGAAGCTACAGCTGATAATACTGATGGCCTTCTTGAAATTGCTCTTCCTCCATGAGCTTTTTAAAGCCTGTACTTCTTGGCTCTACATCTGCCTCTCAAATTCACCATAATTTGACTTAGCCACTGGCTTTTCTTTTTCCATCTCCTAAACTTAGTATGGCTTCCAAAGTCGAACTTATCTTTCTACATTGAAAAAATCAGCTTCACTGTCTCAGCTATTTCCTGTGCTGAGAGCTCTCAAATCTCACGTCCAATATCACTATCTCACCCAGATTGCTCTTCTTCAAGATAGACAACATGGGAGCCATCTTCACCTGCACAGCTAATGAACTACTGAGCTGCTGGCCTGCACAGAGCTGCTCAACTGTTCTCCTATTCCTCCTCCCTTCCACCACAGCCAAGGTCTTGTCCCCTCAGCCTGCATTAGCCACAGTCCTATGGCCAGTCAGATTGAGCACTGCACCCTCTGTCACAATTCCTCTTCAATATCTCCTGCAAAATTGTATCACATTGATCTTGAAACACTCCTTCATCCATCAGGATGGCTCTTTGTTACTTGTTGCACTCATATAACTTCCTCTAAGTCTTCGAGCTCCTAGCATCTGGATCCACTTCTAACCTAGGGGTTAAGGGTGTAAAGTATAGTGGAGGCAGACTGCCTCTGTTCAAATCCTGTTTAAAATGATCATATGGTTGTAAGCAAGTCAATCAATTTCTTTATATCTCAGTAAATTGAGATAACATTAGCACAACTTAGATACAATTACTTTAAGAAAGAAAGGAGGAAATGCATTTAAAACAGTGTCTCTCACATGGCAGATGTTTGCTATTAATATCAGACTCCTGGACAGTTCACAGGATCAGCATAACCTGTCAGTTCCTTCAGTTATGAATAGAATGCTGCCTATTCTTTTTGACCATTTACCTAAGGTTAACACAGGTCTGCCCATCAGTTGCTCTATATGTCTGGATGGTAGCATAATATCAGCTAGTCTTTGGAGTTGGTGAGGCCTGGATCAGAATCTCAGTTCTAACACTTGCAAACTGTATCACTGACCTCTCTGAAGATCTTCTGTAAAGTGAAATAAAAATCCCTAACTTCTATCTTTGTAATAACTGGTGACAGTTCTTATTTTATTTTTGTATTGCTGTAGTGATTACCTTTGACAGCACAACACCTAATCCACTGACAGGCACTACTGAATCACTTATAGGGAGGTTCTGTGTCATTTTAAACAGCACAGCCCCCCCCCCAAATACACTGAACATGAAATCGTACATGTTCGAGAGGAGGAGGATAGAGAGGTAAATCTAAAGCATTTGCCTGAGACAGAGAGACCTAAGAGGAGGAGTGAAGAGTTCCTAAGAAAGAACTGAAAAGAAAGGGGAGAAAACGGTGAGCTCTGCCGCCAAGCTCATCTGCACCACCATTCTGTCTGGACAGTCAAATGCATCTGAGATCACATTTTCTTTTCCTTACAAAAGCAACACAACCAATCTAAATTCCTATGTTCCAATCATACTCTTAACAACATCGATGTGTCCGTGAATATCCCTTGACTATCAGGCTAAATAATGCTATTATTTTAAAAAGAGGACTCAATTCCCAAGAAAACAATTTATTTGGGGGGCTACTCATGGATGAGAAAAGTTAGGTAAAAATAAGACATGATTAAGAAAATATAAGAAAGGAATAAAAGATTTCCAGGAACATTTTCTAAGATTCTCTTTTATTATGTAATTTTTAAAATATTAGATTTTTATTCCTTTGCATCTCATTCTTATTTCTCTCTAATGGAAAATTCTAATTTCAGTTTTAATGAATTAACACAGTACTACAGATATCAAAAGATCTACAAATATTTTTGGCATGCCGAAGAAAGGCTCTGTGTTTTTATAGCATACTCTCCTTAAACAGGACTATTTGTCATTCTTTGAAACACTAAGACATAAAAAAGAAAAGACTCTGACTCTGTGTGTGGCCATGCTACTTTGCTTAATGCACTAAATGCAAAGTTTTTTAAGGGAGAAAAATCAAGACGTTTCTGCTTCATTGATAATCTGACAGTAACTATTTAGTGAAGGTAAAATACTTGTTGTCTGCTGTCACTATTTGTTTTAATACATAATCTTGCTAACTAAACGAGCTTAAAGCAATGCAGATAAGCAATGGCATGTACAGGGTCACTTAAATGCCAATTTGACTCTTTCATAAACTCTGGAATTCTTTTCCCATGAGTCTGTTCCCAGCTACTAAACTGTCAGTAATATCCATTTACAAAGTTTAGGCTGGCCATAAAAAGTTGTCTTCCATGTCCAGCACACCTTTCAGTGCCCTGAGCCACCACAAAAGCTAATAATTAAAGCTTCTTTAAGCCCCCATAAAGAGTTCAATGAAGAGGAATCTGAATAAACCAACCCATAAAAATCCACTGGTGAAATAAGGAGAAAATGTGTTTCAGTAAGGTGAATGGCAAAAGGTAAACCCATAAATCTGAATTGCATTTACACACTATTATTCAAAATGGTGGTTACATGCTGGTATAATAAGAAATTCTATTAAAAATGTGGTGAGGGGGGATGAAACATGAAACAATAGTAGAGAATAAAAACATCATCTCACTAACCAATTCTACTGGCCTATGGGAATTCTGTGTTGTGTTGCCCTTCATTTAACTTTAATAATAAATATAACCAATATAGTAAGCAGTTAATCTAAGAGACTTTGCATAAGACATGGTCGGGGGGCCCAAAATGCTGTGTATAGAGGGTGTTATATTGAGTGGAACCCTGGAAACCATGTCAATACAATAAATTAAGTAACAAATTAAAAAAATAAGCAGTTAGTCCAAATTAGGCATTTCAGTGACTGAAAGAAATCAAATCTAACCTGTTAATGTCTAGATTTTTTTAGTTTAACAGAGCTAGTTTTATTCTAGATATTACATCATTAAACCAAGTATCTTGATCAAAAATAGAAACAGAAGTGCGGGACAGAGCATGCACGTCCTAACTTCCCTATCTGCCACCCACTCTTCCATGGGAAGGTCTAACTTAAATGTCATGTACGAACTTTCAAAACATTCCATTTCCTTTAAAAATGTATTTTCTGGTATCACTGCTACTAAATAACTTCTCTTTAGACAGCAAAATTTATAAACTCAAGTTACTTTTTTTTAAATAGTTTTAGATACTGTGTGGGTTTTGCAGACTTTCTTCGTTGTGGAATTCTTAATTTACTTTTTTGTGTTCTCTTAACTTCTTTTCCTCTTATTTGCAAAATTTTTGATGATTCCACCTTTAAAAAAATATAAAAGTGTGCTGTTAATAAAAGTTATAACATGAGAATTAGATTTTTCTTTCATATTTAATGGTCCGTCTCATATTTAAACTACTAATTTCTATGTATGTTTTATTACAAAATATAAATCCTAAAGATGAGTTGATATATTCTAAATTCCTTCCTAAAGTTTTACACATATACTTTCACAATAAAAATATTAGTAGAGCGTCAGCCCAGCATGTGGAAGTCCTGGGTTCAATTCCCAGCCAGGGCACACAGAAGTGCCCATATGCTTCTTTACCCTTCTCCCTCTACTTTCTCTTTGTCTCTCTCTTTCCCTCCCACAGCCAAGGCTCCATTAGAGCAAAGTGGGCCTGGGTGCTGAGGATGGCTCCATGGCCTCCGCCTCAGGCACTAGAATTTCTCCAGCCGCAACAGAGCAACACCTAGATGGGCAGAGCATCGCCCCCTAGTGGGCATGCCGGGTGGATCCCGGTAGAGTGCATGCGGGAGTCAGTCTGTCTGCCGCCCCCCACCACTTCTCATTTAGGGAAAAATACAAAAAACATATATATATTAGTACCATATTTATTTATTTATAATATTTTTATTGCCTTAAAACTATTAAAGAACTGTAAGCTTTTCCCCTCCTTAGATAATGACTGGTATTATTAATGGCACTTACCTTTAGTCTCTTAAACTTTGGCATGACTGGCGGTTGTAAGTGTAAGCTAAAATGAACTCTAATGCTCTATATACCTTTTTTGAGCAACATTAATTTGTACTTCCTTACAGTTGTACTTTTTTCTACTTCTACTGCTTGGGAAAGATCAAATGCATGTCTATCTTTTAAATAATTGCCTTTTAATCATTAAGTATTGGTAGTATGGTTTTCCTGAGTTTCCCAGAAAACATGCAGAATTCATAGTAATAGTACATCTAAAAATATTTTTCCCCATGGATTATTCTGTTGGGGTTTTTTTTGTGGCTGTTTGTTTGAGACTACATTTAGGAATGAAACCAGGCCAGTTTTCCTTGGAGAAAGAGAGAGATGGATGAGTAAGTAGGAGGAGGCTGGAAAAAGGGAGGTTTTTATAAATTAAGGAGCTGGTTTAGGCTCAGTACAGTAGTAAGGAGAGAGCTATTGCAATTACTTGAGTAAGAAAGTGATGCCAAATACAGAAAGCTCAGAGTACAAATCATTCCATCTCACCATCCGTTAATGTTTAAATTTCCTCTACAGTTTCTCCACCAAAGGGTTCCTCATTCTAGCTTGAAAGTGATCAGGAGCAGAGGATTTGGAACTCTTTGAAACTCTTCCACTTGTTAGAATTTTTGTTTGTTTATTATAGAGCCTACCAACTTTGATCCTCTGGTCTCCATTCAAACCTCACAATCTAGCTCTTTTCCATCTGCGGACAAATATTTGAATACAATTGACTCCCCTGAGTCTGCATTGCCACCCCGCCCCAGCTAAACATCCCTGGGCCCTTCAACTCTCTACCTTTTTAGACAGAGTTTTGAAGTACTGTATTTTGTCATCTTGAATGTTCTCTTCCAGTCTCCAATTTGTCAGTTTCTCCCAGGACTGAATACCCACATCTGAACACAGTATTTAAGGTGTACTGTGATCAGATCAACAACAAAAAAGACCCTCTTTTATAGTATTTGTCAATGTAAATTATGATTGCATTTGCTTTCCTATCACTAAATTATAACCCAAAACCCTGAAGTTTTTTTCACATTTGCTCTAAGACTTATCATTCCATATCCATGTATTTAGTTTGTGGACCCAAAGGCAGAACCATATATACAGTTATTCCAATTAAATTTTACCTGAGACCTGACTAACCAAATCTTACCAGTCACATTTTTTTTATTTGTTGATTTTTAGAGAGAAGAGAGGAAGGGGTGGCGAAGCAGGAAGCATCAACTCATAGTAGCTGCTTCCTGTATGTGCCTTGACTGGGCAAGCCCAGGGTTTTGAACCAGCAACCTCCGCATTCCAGGTCAACGCTTCATCCACTGTGCCACCACAGGTCAGGCACCAACCACATTTTGAATGTTACCTGCAAATCCAATCAGTAAATCTTCCATATTCTAATCCAAATTATTAGGATGAATTGGACTATGATGAACTGGACACAGCAGGGATTTGCATGGTGAATTGTGCATCCTTTGTATAACTAATTACAAGTCCATCTAGCAGTTCACTGACCATCGTCTTATCTACAAAACTGTCCTGGGAAGACTTTCATAAATGAATGGCTGAAATCCAAAATACAGTAACAACAACTACTGTGTGCTGAGTTTTCTTGTATACCAGGCTTTTCACCATAATACTCTCTTCTAAATATCAAGTCTAACACTTTTCTGATGTTCAGTCTAGTAATCCCAGGAAAAGAAGTAAGGTCGGGCTTGTCCCTTATGGATGCCATGCTGGCTCCAAATGATTAATGCTTCCTCTTATAAATGTTCAAACATAATTCTCTGAATGATTCATTTAACCATTCCAGAATTTTGTCTAAGATAAACCATACATTACAGAAACTATCACCCTGATCCTTAAAAAAACAGGACTCAGATTTGCCATCATCAGCCCGCAAGCACCTAGCACCTACCTCTCCCGCGGCCAGCCGCAGCTCCGCAAAGCTGCTGCTGACAGGGGCTCAGAGGGGCTTAAACCTTCCTAACCAAGCCAACAGCTCAGATAGCTAAGTTAACTCTTAAAACCTTTTACCAGTCTTCAGCTTCAAGTTTCTTTTATCAATATGTTTTTCTCTTCTTTCTAAACTGAAGATCATTCTCCTTGTCAGGTTTAAGAGAAGCAAAGTATAACTTTATCAGCTTCCTTTTCTCTTTGTCATATTTCTGTTTATTTAAAACCTCACCCTTTTTCCAAAAATAAATTAAGGCAGCTCTGTCACATGTTGTCATCACACTATTCATCCAAACTGACAGGGTTATTCTTCCTTTTTTCTCTCTTTGCTCCAAAACTCACATGAAAAAATACTTTTTTTATTTTTAGCATTATTCACAGGCCTCAACCCATTCTGGATCTTAGCCTCCTTGATGTAACTGTTGTAGCCACATGCCACTTTTTGTTTATCTATGGATATGCATTTCTTCTTTCATCTTTTGTGTATTTTTTAAACTGGATGCAACAGAGCACTCGTAACAGTTTTGTGAGAATTTGGGAGGTCTTAAGGCATCCTACATCTCTTAAACTTCCTTCCATTTAGAATCTCAAAATATATAACTTTATCTTTTTCACACACTTTTGACCTTTTTTCCTCCTAAAATGCTCAACAATTATCTAATGGGCTCTTGTATCAGTTATTTTATCACAAGGTTTCCATTATCTAATTTCTGCTTTTGTCGGTCATGACTTAGAAGAGATTAATAACCCCTATTATACTAATGAGTTTGTCAGCATAGAAATGGTTAATAAAGTACAGTAGATAAAATTCTCTATTTTTTTAGCTGAATGAGCCTTTATAGCATATATGTGAACAGTCAAAGCCCTGCACTGCTCCTTTACCACACCTCTGTGCTAGTTTTATTAGCTGTGAAAGACATCAATAAAGATCTTTAAAAATAAAAAAAGATATAAAACTGAGATTCACAGACATAGATAAAACTGAAGTGGTTACCTGGGGGAGGAGTTTGGGGGAGGAGAGTAAAGAGGGACAAATATACAATGACAGAAAATGATTTGACTCTGAGTGATGGGCACACAACACAATCAGCAGTTCAAATGGTATAGAGATGTTCACTTGAAACCTATGTTCTCTTATTGATCAATGTCACCCCATTAAATCTAATTTCAAAAATAAAAAATTTAAATTTAAAGAAAATTTAAGTGTCGTCTTATCCTGCTAATCTGGCCTGGCTTGCTGGAGTATATTATATTGTTCCTCATTCCTTTGAAAGAGATGCTAGAGAGTAACTTGATGGCCTCAAATGTCCAAACAGAGTCAAGCTCCTGAACAATGACTTGTCTTGAAATGTTAACATAAATAAATACATGCAAGAGATACATGGTGAAGACTTGGTGGAATGAGTCACAGGAATACTCCCAATGCTATTTCCTATGGCATTTCTGCTGTGCCTCACAATATCCCACAACAATAAACCATAAAGTCCTATCCGATATTCTCTTCTCTTCCATTGCGGCACTTTCGCTTTCAGTTTAGAGCTCTCTTAATCCATTCTCCAACTGTCTCTAGTCAAACCATTCCTCCGATTTTCATGAGGCATATTCATTCCTTAGTCATTTTTTCTGCTAAGAGTGTGTGTTTCTGTAACTAATCAGACACCTATTGTTATAAAAGGGCAGCACTGATGAGTACTAAAGAGGGACAGTTCCAGAATTAGATCACCTCAGTTTAAGTTCCACCTCTACCATTTAACTACAAACTTGTTCTTGGGAAAGTTATCTTTTTTATGATGTATTTTTTTAACTACCAAATGAGGGTAATGAGGTTGGTATTAGTAAAAAGTAGTACATATAAAACACTTAGCAAAGTGTTTCACACATCATCAAGACTCAATAAATTCTAGTTACCTTAGAAAAGGACTGCCTCCTTTTATCAAAACCAAATACTTTGCATAACTTCTTTTTTTATTAAATTTAATGCAGTGACATTGATAAATCAGGATACATATGTTGAGAGAAAACATCTCCAGATTATTCTGACATTTGATTATGCTGTATACCCCTCACCCAAAGTCAAATTGTCTTCCATCACCTTCTATCTGGTTTTCTTTGTGCCCCTCCCCTCCCCCACCCCACTCTCCTCCCCCGCCCCCCTACTCCCCCCCAAACCCCGTTACCATCACATTCTTGTCCATGTCTCTGAGTCTCATTTTTATGTCCCATCTATGTATGGATTCCTATAGTTCTTAGTTTTTTCTGACTTACTTATTACACTCCATATAATGTTATCAAGGTTCATCCATGTTATTATAAATGATCTGATGTCATCATTTCTTATGGCTGAGTAGTATTCCATAGTGTATATATACCAAAACTTTTTAATCCGCTCGTCCTCTGATGGACACTTGGGCTGTTTCCAGATCTTCGCTATTGTGAACAATGCTGCCACAAACATGGGGGTGCATTTCTCCTTTTGGAGCAGTTCTATGGTGTTCTTGGGGTATATTCCTAAAAGTAGGATAGCTGGGTCAAAAGGCAGTTCAATTTTAAATTTTGGGGGGAATCTCCATACTGTTCTCCACAGTGGCTGCACCAGTCTGCATTCCCACCAGCAGTGCAGGAGGGTTCCCTTTTCTCCACATCCTCGCCAGCACTTATTCTGTGTTGTTTTGTTGATGAGCGCCATTCTGACTGGTGTGAAGTGGTATCTCATTGTGGTTTTAATTTGAATTTCTATAATGATTAGTGATGTTGAGCATTTTTTCATATGCCTATTGGCCATCTGTATGTCCTCTTTGAAGAAGTGTCTATTCATTTCTTTTTCCCACTTTTTGATTGGATTGTTTGTCTTCCTGGTGTTGAGATTTACAAGTTCTTTATAAATTTTGGTTATTAATCCCTTATCAGACGTATTGTCAAATATGTTCTCCCATTGTGCAGTTTGTCTTTTTATTCTGTTCTTATTGTTTTTAGCTGTGCAAAGCTTTTTAGTTTGATATAGTCCCATTTGTTTATCCTGTCTTTTATTTCACTTCCCCGTGGAGATAAATCAGCAAATATATTGCTCCGAGAGATGTCAGAGAGCTTACTGCCTATGTTTTCTTCTAAGATGCGTATAGTTTCACAGCTTACATTTAAGTCTTTTATTCATTTTGAGTTTATATTTGTGAATAGTGTAAGCTGGTGGTCTAGTTTCATTTTATTGCAGGTAGCTGTCCAATTTTCCCAACACCATTTGTTAAAGAGGTTGTCTTTACTCCATTGTATTTCCTTACTCCTTTGTCAAATATCAGTTGTCCATAGAGCTGTGGGTTTACTTCTGGGTTCTCTGTTCTGGTCCATTGATCTATATGACTGTTCTTATGCCACTACTAAGCTGTTTTGAGTACAATGGCCTTGTAGTATAACTTCATATCGGGAAGTCTGATACCTCCCACTTTATTCTTCTTCTTTAAGATTGCTGAGGCTATTCGTGTTCTCTTTTGGTTCCATATAAATTTTTGGAATATGTGATCTATATCTTTGAAGTATGTCATTGGTATTTTAATTGGTATTGCATTGAATTTATAAATTGCTAGGGGTAATATAGACATTTTAATGATGTTTATTCTTCCTAACCATGAGCACGGTATATGCTTCCACTTGTTTATATCTTCCTTGATTTCTTTTATCAATGTTTTATAATTTCCCGAGTACAAGTCTTTATTCTCCTTGGTTAAATGTACTCCTAGGTACTTTATTTTTTAGGTTGTAATAATGAAGGGGATTGTTTCCTTAATTTCTCTTTCTGACTATACATTGTTGGCATATAAAAATGCCTCTGATTTCTGAGTATTAATTTTATATCCTGCCACCTTGCCAAATTCATTTATCAGGTCCAGTAGTTTTTTGACTGAGACTTTAGGGTTTTCTATATACAATATCATATCATCTGCAAATAATGATAGTTTTACTTCTTCTTTTCCAACTTAAATGCCTTTTATTTCTTTTTCTTGTCTGATTGCTATGGCAAGGACTTCCAGAACTATGTTGAATAAGAGTGGTGAAAGGGGGCACCCCTGCCTTCTTCCTGATCTTAAGGGGATTGCTTTTAATTTATGCCCATTGAGTATGATGTTGGCTGTGGGTTTGTCATAGATGGCTTTTATCATGTTGAGGTATGTTCCCTGTATTCCCACTTTGCTGAGAGTTTTGATCATGAATGGGTGATGGATTTTGTCAAATGCTTTTTCTGCACTATTGAAATTATCATGTGGTTTTTCTCCTTTTTGTTTATGTGATAAATCACATTGATTGATTTGCAAATATTATACCAG
The DNA here is from genome assembly GCF_036850995.1 of Saccopteryx leptura. Taxonomy (NCBI): domain Eukaryota; kingdom Metazoa; phylum Chordata; class Mammalia; order Chiroptera; family Emballonuridae; genus Saccopteryx; species Saccopteryx leptura. Next base: position 109,358,710 of record NC_089508.1, on the reverse strand, counting down.
CCTTGCCTCCCCAGAATAAATCCCACTTGATTATGGTGTATGATTTTTTCCATGTATTGTTGGATCTGGTTTGCTAATATTTTGTTGAGGATTTTAGCATCTATATTCCTCAGGAATATTGGCCTATAATTTTCTTTCTTTGTGTTGTCTTTGCCTGGTTTTGGAATCAGAATTATGCTCACCTCATAAAAGGAGCTTAGAAGTCTTCCTCCCTCTTGAATTTTTTGAAATAGCTTGAGAAGGATAGGAGTTAGTTCTTCTTGGAATATTTGGTAGAATTCACTTGTGAAGCCATCAGGCCCTGAACTTTTCTTTGTTGGAAGATTTTGGTAACTGTTTCAATCTCATTTGGTATAATCGGTCTGTTTAGGTTTTCTGATTCTTCCAGATTGATTTTTGGAAGATTGTATGTTTCAAGGAATTTGTCAATTTCTTCTAGGTTGTCTAGTTTTTTGGCATACAGTTCTTCATAGTATTTTCTTACAATATTTTGTATTTCTGTTGTGTCCATTATTTCTCCATCTCATTTCTAATTTTATTTATTTGAGTCCTCTTTTATTCTTGGTGAGTCTAGTTAAAGGTTCATCAATCTTGTTTACCTTTTTAAAGAACCAGCTCCTTGCTTCATTGATACTCTGTATTGTTCCTTTAGCCTCTATGTCATTTATTTCCACTCTAATCTTTATTATTTCCTTCCTTCTACTACATTTGGGCTTTACTTGCTATTCTTTTCTATTTGTTTTAGATGCAGGGTTAAGTTGTTTATTTGAGCTTTTTCTAGTTTCTTAAGGTGTGCCTGTAGTGCTATGAACTTCCCTCTCAGTACTGCTTTTGCTGTATCCCATAAATTTTGAGTTGTTGTATGCTCATTGTCATTCGTTTCCAGGAATTTTTTTATTTCTTCTTTGATCTCATTCTTAATCCATTCGTCATTTAACAACCTGCTATTTAGTTTCCATGTGTTTGAGAATTTTTGAGCTTTTCTGTTGTGGTTAATTTCTAGTTTCATGCCATTGTGATCACAGAAAGTGCTTGATATGATTTCAACCTTCTTAAATTTATTGAGGCCACTTTTGTGCCCTAACATGTGGTCTATCCTAGAGAATGTACCATGAGCATTTGAAAAGAATGTATATTCTGCTGCTTTAGGTTGAAAGGGTCTGAAGATATCTATTACATCGAGGTGATCTAGTGTGTCCTTTAAGACTGCTGTTTCTTTGTTAATTTTCTTTCTTGAGGATCTATCTAGTGATGTTAGTGGGGTATTGAAATACCCTACTATTATAGTATTGCTGTTGATCTCGCCCTTTATATCATCAAAGTCTGCTTTATATATTTAGGTGCTCCTATATTACGTGTATAGATATTTATAATAGTTATATCTTCCTGTTGGATTCCTCCCTTTACCATTATGTAGTAGCCTTCTTTATCTCTTACTATATCCTTTGTTTTAAAGTCCATTTTGTCTGATATAAGTATTGCTACCCCAGCTTTTTTTTCATTTCCATTTGCATGAAATATTTTTTTCCATCCTTTTACCTTCAATCTATGTGCATCTTTTAAGGTGTGTCTCTTATAGACAGCATATGTACAGGTCCTGTTTTCTTATCCATGCAGCTACCCTATGTCTTTTTTTTTTTTGTGTTTTTTTTGGTATTTTTCTGAAGCTGGAAATGGGGAGAGACAATCAGACAGACTCCCGCATGCGCCTGACCGGGATCCACCCGGCACGCCCACCAGGGGCGACGCTCTGCCCACCAGGGGGCAATGCTCTGCCCCTCCGGGGCGTCACTCTGCCACGACCAGAGCCACTCTAGCGCCTGGGGCAGAGGCCAAGGAGCCATCCCCAGCGCCCGGGCCATCTTTGCTCCAATGAAGCCTTGGCTGTGGGAGGGGAAGAGAGAGACAGAGAGGAAGGGGGGGGGTTGAGAAGCAAATGGGCGCTTCTCCTATGTGCCCTGGCCGGGAATCGAACCCGGGTCCCCCGCACGCCAGGCCGACGCTCTACCGCTGAGCCAACCGGCCAGGGCCAACCCTATGTCTTTTGATTTAATCCATTTATATTTAAGGTTATTATTGCTATGTAGTTGTTTATTGCCATTTTATTCTATAAAGCTGTATTTCTTTTTTTGCTATATTCTTTTCCCACTTTGATCTGTTTATAACAGGCCCCTTAACATTTCCTGCAGCATTAGTTTGGTTGTAATGAATTCCTTGAGTTGTTTTTTGTCTGGGAAGCTTTTTATTTCTCCTTCGATTTTAAATTCTTTTTTTCTTTTCTTTTTTTTTTTTAGAGAGAGGGATAGACAGGGACAAACAGGAACGAAGAGAAATGAGAAGCGTCAATTATTAGTTTTTCGTTGCCACACCTTAGTTGTTCATTGATTGCTTTCTCATATGTGCCTTGACCACAGGCTTTCAGCAGATGGAGTAACCCCTTGCTGGAGCCAGCGACTTTGGGTCCAAGCTGGTGAGCTTTGCTCAAACCAGATGAGCCTGCGCTCAAGCTGGCGACCTCGGGGTCTTGAACCTGGGTCCTCCACATCCCAGTCCGATGCTCTATCCACTGTGCCACCGCCTAGTCAGGCTCTCCTTCAACTTTAAATGGTAGCCTTGCTGGATAAAGTAGTCTTGGTTGTAGGTTCTTGTTCTGCATTACTTTTAATATTTCTTGCCATTCCCTTCTGGCCTCAAGTGTTTCTGTTGAGAAGTCAGATGGCATCCTTATGGGGGCTTCTTTGTAGGTGATAGCTTTTTTTTCTCTTGCTGCTTTTAATATTTTCTCTTTATCACTTAGCTTTGGTATTTTAATTATGATGTGTCTTGGTGTAGGTTTCTTTGGGTTTCTCTTTAATGGAGTTCTCTGTGCTTCTTGAACTTCTGAGTTTCTCCTGCATTAATTTAGGGAAGTTTTCAGCTATGATATGATTGAACAAAGTCTCTAACCCTTGTTCTTTCTCTTCTTATTCAGGAACCCCTATGATGCGGATGTTATTTCTCTTCATGTTGTCACAGAGCTCTCTAAGAGTTTCCTCAGACTTTTTGAGTCTCTTTTCTTTTTTCTTCTCTGCTTTCTTGCCTTCATTCCAGTTGTCCTCCAACTTGCTGATTCAATCCTCAGCTCTATCCATCCTGTTTTTAATTCCTTCCTTTGTGGTCTTCATTTCTGATATTGTATTTTTCTTTTTCTTTTTTTTCTTTTTTTTTTTTTTTTTTTTTTTCTGAAGCTGGAAACAGGGAGAGACAGTCTGACAGACTCCCGCATGCGCCCGACCGGGATCCACCCGGCACGCCCACCAGGGCGACGCTCTGCCCACCAGGGGGCGATGCTCTGCCCATCCTGGGCGTCGCCATGTTGTGACCAGAGCCACTCTAGCGCCTGAGGCAGAGGCCACAGAGCCATCCCCAGCGCCCGGGCCATCTTTGCTCCAATGGAGCCTTGGCTGCGGGAGGGGAAGAGAGAGACAGAGAGGAAAGCGCAGCGGAGGGGTGGAGAAGCAAATGGGCGCTTCTCCTGTGTGCCCTGGCCGGGAATCGAACCTGGGTCCTCCGCACGCTAGGCCGACGCTCTACCGCTGAGCCAACCGGCCAGGGCTGATATTGTATTTTTCATCTCCGACTGATTCTTTTTTAATATTTCAATATCCTTTTTTATACTTGCTATTTCTTTATTTAGGTGTTCGTAATGACCAGCATTGTTGTTCTAAGATCCCTAAGCATCCTTACAATCATTATTTTGAACTCCGCATCCAGAAGTTTGGTTATTTCCATATCACTCAGTTCATTTCCTGGATGTTTCTCTTGTGGTTTCATTTGGATTGCACTTCTTTTCTTCTCATTATCTGTGTTTGGGTGTTTGTAGAGTTGGTTGAGTCTAGGCTTGGTGTTGTCTGCCTCTAGTTTCAATTGTGTTATTTCTAGGTCTTCTTGGGTTGGCTCAGCTATTATTTGTAATCCACTTTGGGATTTGGGCCGCTTTGAAGTCTTATTTGTTTGTTTTCTTAACAGGTGATAGTCTTATTTACTAATCTCAGCAGAGGGCTTCCTTGAAACTGTATCCAGGAATGCGGTGGGTGTAACCTGTAACTCTGAAGGCTTCTTCTACCAATTAATCTCTCTGGGGGCAGGGTGTTTTTTCACCTTCAGTAGAGTGAGGTGTATCTCAGATCTCCATGGAGACCTGAGTTACTGCCCCTCCTCCCCATTTCTTGTTTTCAGTTGTGTCCTGTTGCGCTGATTGGAACTGGAGAGGTGTCTGGAGATCTGTGATCCGGAAGCACCTTAGCTTTGTTTTGTGGAAGGATCAGTCCCTCCCCCAGCTATGGCCGCCTCCAGTACGAATGAGTCAGCTTTTTAGGTTGTGTCCTGAATTCCTTTGCCCCTCACCATCTGTCCCTCTCTTTCCCCTTTCCACTTGGAAGGTAAACCGGTCCTTTCAACACACCTCACTCCCTGGTTGCAAGGCAAGTGGCTGTGAGCAGTATTTTCTGCTCTTTTCCCTGGAGTGAGATTCCCCTCTGGGGTCTCAGCCTCAACCCCATCCCTCTGTTCCTGTAAGCAGGGGAGATTCAGGCGCTCCCTACCAGGTTTGTTGTGGCTTCTTCTTTGCTCCTTGGTTTTTGAGAGCTGTTCTTGTAGTCCAGAGTTGGTTTTTCATGCTGATTTTTCCTAAATTGGTTTGTATTCCAGTTTGGTGGTGAGAGCTGGGTGTCTGTGCATCTGCCTACTCCGCTGCGATCTTCAAGTCTGCATAACTTCTTAATAATATTTAATAGCAGCCAAATGAATTAACATTTTGGGGTTTATCTAATGAAGGATTTAAATTCCTGACAGGCCATGGTAGTTAAACCACTGTCCAGAAAACCATTTCATTCTTTGACACAGTTAGTAGCTAACAACCATTTGCCTCCCATGCCCACGTTTTATTTCCAGAGTCCCAATGTTCAAGTAGAAAAATAGATACCACCAGTCTAACACTTTTTCAAGATGTTAGAGTCTTTAAAGATGCTTTGTAAAGTGTTCACACCTAGAGGTGTCAGCCTAACACACAGGATTCGCCTGGAGGAGTTAGTTTAGCTTGGTCAGGCTTCACTTCATAGCCCAGGCACATGCTCTACAAAGACAGAATGACATCTAATAGAGTTGTTACCACTCACAGGCTAAGTGCCTTTTTCCTGACAGCAGTGGTAGATTTTCTACGGCCAACTATTACTTCTAGATCTTGTTTATTACTTATTATTTACAGAGAATCAATATGTTAGTGCCATACAGGATGAAGCTAAGAATGTAGGGCTTTAGGAATAAAGAAAAACCAGGAGGCAACTGCACTAATCCAGACATATGATCACCAGGACCCAGACTAGGGTGGGAACTGGAAAAGAGAAGAAGGAGAGTATAAGCTAGTTGGTACTTTCTGAAGTCAGGGTACATTTAAAATCCTACAAATAACTGTAGGCACACTATATACAAATTTCTGAGAAATGTTATAATAAAGTCAAATATTAAAGAGAAAATATAAAGTCCAAGCATGCTTTTATGGTAATTAAATGAAATAAATATGACAAAATTAAATTTATCCTGACATTAAAAAAAAACATTTTTATGTTACATTTTTTGTTATGCTTTTTAGAATTTTTAAAAAAGAGGGGTTAAAAAATAAAAAAAAAAAACACAAAAAAGTTATCTTTTTATATATATAGACACATTATTAGTAAGAGTAAATTCAGCAGGTCCCAGCATGAACATGTTTTTTCATTCTTGTGTTTATGAGAAACATGAGTCTGATGTGTCCTAGCAATTTCTTCAATGTTTGGGCATATATTTGAAAGGCAAACTCTCATTTCCTCATCAATACATTGAAGAATTCCTCTCTTTTTACTCATAATTGTGTTGAGTGCAGAAATCCCCCACCATACATATCATCTTAACTTCACACCAAACAAAGGATAGAAGAAACTGGCCTCCAGTCTTTCCGGGGAACATGGGGGGTAGTGTAAACAATCCAGCACCACAGCTTAACAGCCTTTTGCAACCTAATCAGGCAAGTGAGGTGGGGAGTTGGGCAGACTGTCAGCTTACAGCCAATTCTCTACACCTCTGTCCCCTAAAAATCTGAACTCCAAAATCCCTGTTGGATTTTTGGTCCCCAACAGGCACATATTTCTCTGCAATACCATAGGGCACACCTGGAACTCTTCTGGGGCACACCAGTGTACCCTGGAGCACACTTTGAGAACCACTGAAGCAATAATGTTTAGGAGGAATCTAGGCCCTGGAGACTGATTATATATGTAAAAAGCAAAGGAAGGTAGAGGTCACAGATAAATCCAAGGTTTTAGAGTTGGGAGTTTTGAGCAAAAGTTGAAGACCTGGTCATGGCCAGTTGAGCTGGGTGAAGCATAGTAGAAACACAGTCCATGGTGCGGAGAAGGGATCCAAAAAAAGAGGGATTACCCAGGAATTTCTTTACCCAAGAAGTGATGTTCATTCAAATCAGTCAAAAAAAGAATTCTTGGTGATAATCAAGATAATATGCTGTGGTTCAGAGAAAAGTGTGCTTTTTTCAAATCCCAGTAATAATTTATCTATTTTTGCATGTGTGTGTGAGAGAGACAGACAGACAGGGAGATGAGAAGTATTAACCCATAGTTGCGGCACTAGTTGTTCACTGATTGGTTTCTCATATGTGCCTTGACAGGATTGGGGGAGGGGGCTCCAGCTAAACCAGTGACCTCTTGCTCAAGCCAACAACCTTGGGCTTCAAGCCAGTGACTTTTGGGCTCAAGCCAGTGATAATGGGGTCACAGCTATGATTTCACGCTCAAGCCAGCGACCCTGTGCTCAAACTGGTGAGCCCGCACTAAAGCCAGAGACCTCAGGGTTTCAAACCTGGGTTCTCAGTGTCACAGATCAACACTCTATCCATTGTGCCAACACCTGGTCAGGCTGTTCTTAAATAAGCTTATTTACTGAAATCAAAAAGTGACTTAGCCTGACCAGGCAGTGGCACAGTGGATAGAGCATTGGAATGGGACGTGGAGGACCCAGATTCAAAGCCGGAGGTCACCGGCTTGAGTGTGGGCTCATCCAGCTTGAGCAGGGGTTCACCAGCTTGACTGTGGGGTCCCTGGCTTGAGTGTGGGATCATAGACATGACTCCATGGTCACTAACTTGAGCCCAAGGTTGCTGACTTGAGCCCAAGGTCACTGGCTTGAACAAGGGGTCACTCACTCTGGTGTAGCACCCCCTCCTCGTCAAGGCACCTATGAGAAAGTAATCAATGAACAACTAAGGATATTAAGGAGCCGCAATGAAGAATTGATGTTTCTCATCTCTCTCCCTTCCTGCCTGTCTGTCCCTATCTGTCCCTCTCTCTGTCTCTATCACACACACACACACACCACACACACACATACACTAAAAAGCATTTGCCTGACCTGTGGTGGCGCAGTGAATAAAGCGTCAACCTGGAACACTGAGGTCACTAGTTCAAAACCCTGGGCTTGCCTGCTCAAGGCACATATGGGAGTTGATGCTTCCTGCTCCTCCTCCCCCCTTCTCTCAAAAAATGAAAAAATAAAGTATTTTTAAAAAATTTTTTAAGTAACTTAACTTAAAGAACAGAATTAAATAAATAGTAGTAAGGTAATATGCAAATATGGTAAAAATATTTAAATTATACATAAATATAATTAATCTGGAAAACATTCTCTCAACAGAAGAACACTTGCAGTTAGGATAAGGCTAAAAAGGTAAAGTTGTAAATGCTACAATGAACACCGATCCTGGTCCCAGGGCTACAGTTTTCTGATTCCCTCAAGATGGTAAGGGGAAGACACAGTCAATTTCTGAAGGTTCCATGCCTCCTCACAACTCTGTCTCTTCTCTCAGAACTGCAATTAGGTCTGAGACTAAAAGCCTTCAAAACACAGATGTCCCATTTTCCCAAATGAACAACTTGCATATCTGAGGCCATTTTTTCAGGGTAAGCTCCCCCCACATTCTTTGGCCATTTCTTCATACCTGCACATCCTCAACTCTCATAATTCTGTTTTCAACATAAATAGTGTCTTACCTTTAAAGACACCCATTTGGCTGCTTTTGAATCAGCTGTGGACTGTTCATCTGCCAAAGGTTTACTTGATTCATCTGCTGGCTGAATTTCTGAACTTTCCCGAGGTTTAAATAACATACTTTCTGATTCTAAGGTTCCCCATTCTAATATATCCTCTTGTTCAGTCTGGAAGGTGCTTGATATAGCCTCAGAAGATTCCTCAACCTCGTTCTGTTGGAAAACATAAATATATCAGAATTTCTTTTAATTGGTTCTTCCAAATTTTAAGTCATACAATGTTCCTCTCTCTGGCAACAAAATAATTATGAAAATGCATAATTAAAATTAAGAAGAGGTAGTAACAGAGGCAGATTAAGGTCAATTGAGGCCCCGGGTGCAGAAGAAATATTGGGCCCCTAAGGGCCCAATGAAGGGCCCACCCTTCATTAGAAAAAAGTGTAAAGCTGGGATTTTGCAGGACCCTTCAGAAGTCAGGGCACAGGGCATGTGCCCAGTGCACCCATCATTAAATCCACTTCTGGGTAGTAAGTTTACTTTGAAGATTTACAAAGAGAAGCTGAAGTTGACTTCTTAATATATAAAGCCTGGAAAACGATTTTCCTCAGCCCTTGCTTCAGAAAATAGAGCTACCCCACAGGTATTATGCACCAGCTCTTAAGAAAATAACAAGACGCCAACCCCACACTCTCACAGAATCAAGGCCCACTGAAACATCTAACCTGTGCCCAACCTGAGATTCTTCAGTCCTTAAAAATGGGGTTTCTGCTAGCTTGATGCTTTTTCAGAACCCTAACTTCAGGCACTCAGACAAAAGCTGACCCAGAGACCTCGAGATCACCCAAGCACCCCAGCTCCATCCCAAGAACAAATAAAAAATTCTCACAAATTGATTCTACACCTGTTTTCAGTTCCCTAAAAAGGTCTTACTTTCACCACTCTTATACAACATACTTCTGGAAGTCCTAGCCAGAGCAGTCAGGCAAGAGAAATAAATAAAAGGCATCCAAACAAGGAATAAAGAAACAATTCCTTTTACAATTGCAACAAAAATAATGAAATATCTAGGAATAAACTTAACAAAGGATGAGAAGGACCTCTATACTGAAAACAACAAGGCATTATTAAAAGAGGCTGAAAAAGACACAATGAAAGAGAAAGATATTCCATGTTCATAAACAGGAAGAATCAACATAACTAAAATATTCATATTATCAAAGCAATATACAGATTTAACAAAATCAGAATCATCAAAATCCCAATGTCATTTTTAAAAGAAATAGAAAAAAAACGCATCAGATTTGTACAGAACCTCAAAAGACTGAATAGCCAAAGAAATCCTGAGAAAAAGAATGAAGCCAGAGATATCATACTACCTGACTTCATGTTATGCTACAGAGCCACAATAATCGAAACAGAATAGTATTGGCAGGAAAACAGACACACAGACCTATGCAACAGAACTGAAGGCTCAGAAATAAAACCACATATATACAGGCAAATAATTTTGACAAAGGATGCAAAAACACACAATGAAGGAAAAACAGCCTCTTCAATAAATGGTGCTGGGAAAGTTAGAAAGCCACATGCAAACAAATTAAATCAGACTACAGTTGGTTCCCATGAACAAAAATTATTTCAAAATGGATCAAAAGCAACTGACAACAAAAACAAAAAAGAAACTGCACAACTGCAACAGCAAAACAAAAAGGCAACCAACCAAACAGGAGAAGATATTTGCAAGTAACAGCTCTGACAAGGGGTTAATGCCCAAAATATAAAAAGAACTCAAACCCCCCAACTCCAAACAAACAATCCAATTAAAAAATGGTCAGCCTGACCAGGCGGAGGCACAGTGGATAGAGTGGCGGACTGGGATGCAGAGGACCCAGGTTCAAAATCCCGAGTTTGCCAGCTTGAGCAGGGGCTCATCTGGTTTGAGCAAGGCTAACCAGCTTCTACCCAAGGTCGCTGGCTTGAGCAAGGGGTCACTCAGTCTGCTGTAGCCCCCACAGTGAAGGCACATATGAGAAAGCAATCAATGAACAACTAAGGTGTCACAACGAAAAACTAATGATTGATGCTTCTCATCTCTCTCCGTTCCTGCCTGTCTGTCCCTATCTATCCCTCTCTCTGACTCTCTCTCTCTGTCTCTGTAAAAAAAGAAAATACCCTTGCTTTAAAAAAAAATGGTCAGAGGACCTTACCAGACACTTATCCCAAGAAGACATACAAACGGCCAAAAGATATATAAAAAGATACTCAACTTTACTAGCTATTAGGTAAATAAAAAGCAAAACTACAATGAGATACCACCTCACACATGTTAGACTGGCTACTATCAACAAGATAAGTAATAAGTGTTGGAGAGGCTCTGGAGAAAAAGGAACCCTCATTCACTGTTAGTAGGAATGTAAATTAATACAGCCATTATGGAAGACAGTAGGCAGTTCCTCAAATAATTAAGAATAGAGTTATTATATCACCCAGCAACACTCTTCTGGGTCTCTACTTGAGAAATTTGAAAACATTTATTCACAAAGTGCACCCCTATGTTCATTGCAGCATTATTCATGGTGGCCACAACATGGAAACAACCAAAGTGTCCCTCAAGAGAGGACTAGATAAAGAAGATGTGCATACATACAATAGAATACTACTCAGCCAAATGAAAAGATAAATACTACTATTTGTGACAATATGGAACTTGAGGATAGTATGCTAAGCAAAATAAGTCAGTCAGAAAAAGCTAAGCACCATATAATTTCACTCATCTCTAGGATATAAAACTGAGACTCAAAGACACAGACAACAGTATGGTGGTGACCAGAGGGAAGTGGGTGGGAGGTAGTAAAGGTTAAAGTGGGCCAAATGTATGGTGACAAAAGATGATTGGATTTTGGGTGGCGGGCATACAATGCAATATGAAGATCATGTATCATAGAAATGTACACTTAAAACCTATATGACCTTATTAACTAATGTCACCCCAATAAATTTAATGAATAAGAAATGGCACAACCACTAAAAAAAAAAAACCTCACTGACTTGTTATCTCATCAAGTCTTAAGGAGAGCATCTTTATAGCCATCTTTGGGTGTTACCCAATTTCAAATCAAGATTATTTGAGATTATGGAGCATTGGCAATTAAAATTTTACTGCTTCAGAGGGACTGGATGATAGAAGGTGAAGGGATAAGTGAAAATAAAACAGACTAGTGATTTTCAAAATGTGGTCCACAGACTCCTTCCTATCTTTGAGACCCTTTCAGGGGATCGGCAACATCAAAGCTGTTTTCACAATAATATACTGCTCACAAAAATTAGGGGAAATTTTATAGCTCCATATTCATTTTGAAATATCCTCTAATTTTTTGTGAGCAGTATAATAAAGATTATTTACCTTTTTCACTGTGTTGATATTTGCACTGATGATGGAAAAGCAGGGATGGGTGAAACAGTGAGCCAATACTTTTCAAATGATTAACACATAAGGTTATAACATCATGTAGGGGTTAACGTCTGTTCAAAGAGCAAGGTAGGTCCATGTATTTTAATGTAATGATATACAGTAATTTCATTTACCTGGTTTCAGATTCCCTAAGGCAACTAATCTTTAAGAAATTACCTTTTCTGCAGTTTTAGTATATTAATAAAAAAAGTATCTATATCTATGTAAAAGGCTATTAAAATATGACTCTTTTTGTTTTGAGACCAGACTTACTTAATACCGTATACTTCAAGCACAAGACCATAAACAACAGATTGAATGCAAAAGCAGATAAAATAATCTTCTCTTTATTAAATCAGATATTAAAGAGATTTGCAAAATAATATAAGACAATCCCTACCCTTCTCATTAAGTTTTATTTTTGTTTTGGGTACTCTTTTGTCTAAAATGTGTTTTAAACTAATATGTAATTGGCTTATTATTACTTTAAATAAATGAATAAATATTTTCTATTTTTTCTCTGCTTTAATTTTAATATAGTAAATATTGGTTGATATAATCCACATAGACTTAAACTCGTTTGAGTCTGTAAATTCTTCTCTTTTTTTGTGGCAAAGACAGAGAGAGTCAGAGAGAGGGACAGATAGGGACAGATAGACAGGAAGGGAGATCAGAAACATCAATTCTTTGTGCAGTTCCTTAGTTGTTTGTTCATTGATTGCTTTCTCATATGTGCCTTGACCGTGGGGCTACAGCAGACCGAGTGACCCCTTGCTCAAGCCAGTGACCTTAAGCTCAAGTTGGTGAGCCTTGCTCAAACCCGATGAGCCCACACTCAAGCTGGCGACCTCGGGGTCTTGAACCTGGGTCCTCCACATCCCAGTCTGACGCTCTATCCATTGTACCACCAGATGGTCAGGCTGTAAAATATTTTTAAGAGTTTAAAGGTATCATAAAACCAAAATGTTTGAGCTCTTTAAAACTTTAAAGTTTGAAAATTCCTTTTTAAAAATTGTATCTCACCTATATTTTATATCTCAAGTGCCTGACATTGAAAACCATCTGCTATTATTTGTGAATGAGTGAATGAATAAGTGAAATAAAATTACAGTATATCGATGTTTTCTCTATAATTAGTCTCTACTTAGAATATATTGATACATTAAATAGTACTATATTTTGTCACCTTAGATACTGGTCTTCACACATATTCCTCAAGGGCAAAAACCGTCTTTTCTATCTTTGTAACAACAATGACTAAAACAATGTCTGCAACATTGTAGGGAAAATAATGAATGAATACATTCCTTGATTTTTTTATAAGTATGTCAGGAAATAATTCCCAAGATCATTGTGAGCCTGAGTGAAAAAGGTGAAGGGATTATGAAAAAAAACTGCTAGACACAGACAATAATATGGTTATTACTAGAGGAAAAAGGGTGGTAGGAGAAAGAAGAGTGTATGAGGAGATAAATGGTGGTGGACACACAACACAATATACAGATAATGTATTGTACAACTGTATACCTTCAACCTATATAACTTTATTAACCAATGACTCCTCAATAAATTCAATAAATAAGAAGAAAAGAACTGCTGATTATCTTAAATCAAAATATCAAAATCTATATTTAAAGTGGTGGGTACCTAAAAAATGATATTCAAAAAAGAAAATAAGTGCATCAAAGAACTAAGAGACCTCTGGCCTATAGAACTGAGATGTCCATAACAGAGGCTGCGATTCTCTGAGGGGAGGGTGCTGGGTACCACTTAGAAAGAGCAGGCCCTGTTGGGGCGGAAGCATGCTGGCCACAGCTGCCCAGATGAATCTCACCCAGCAAGTTCTCACATGTGTAAGGAACAAAGCAGGAAGGACAGATGGAATTCTGCTCTCTGGCAGAGCAGGCACCCAAAAAATGTGGCTGGAATGAAAGACACCACAAAGGAGCCTAATTTTAACATGGCCAGTTATCAACTTAAAATGTATTTTACTCTAAAGTGGTGAGTTAAATCTTAAAAGCCAGTGGTCAGAAGTGGTCCAGTGATTGTTTCTAATTGTCAAAGCTGAAGGTATTACAAATACCCACAGAATTAGAAATAAATCAACTATTTTGTTCAAATCTTTGTTAAATCATCAAGATGGTGTCTAAGTCAGGTACCTGAAAATTGGCCTTTTTCATAGTTTTATGCAAAATGGCACCTTCTCTTATACTTAATATAAATATGTAGTGAATAGTATGGTTGTTTATTCTATAATATTATATGTTCAGTTTACTATACCTATTAGAAAGTTAGAGGTTAGAGGGTTTCATATCTAACTATAAATACTGTTACCTAGATGAACTATACTAGATGCCAGTTTTAAGCCCATAGCCTATGTGGTAAGGCTTCAAAATTGATTTATGCACACATTAGTGCCACACATGTTGGGTCCTGAGGCAGGTAATAGGACTACAGAGAGAGAAAAGACATGATCTCAACCCAGGAGCATCTCAATCTTTTGTAGTTAAACCATTGAAAATAACTCTAGAAGCCCTGGCCAGTTGGCTCAGTGGTAGAGCGTCGGCCTGGCATGCAGAAGTTCCGGGTTCAATTCCCGGCCAGGGTACACAGGAGAGGCGCCCATCTGCTTCTCCACCCCCTCCCCTCCTTCCTCTCTGTCTCTCTCTTCCCCTCCTGCAGCCGAGGCTCCACTGGAGCAAAAAGATGGCCCGGGCGCTGGGGATGGCTCCTTGGCCTCTGCCCCAGGTGCTAGAGTGGCTCTGGTCGCGACAGAGCGACGCCCCGGATGGGCAGAGCATCGCCCCCTGGTGGGCGTGCCGGGTGGATCCCGGTCGGGCGCATGCGGGAGTCTGTCTGACTGCCTCCCCATTTCCAGCTTCAGAAAAATAAAAAAATAAAATAAATAAATAAAAATAACTCTAGAATTACAGGACCCATGGCTTTTGTGAAAAGATTCCATACACTTTCTCAACATAATATGTTAGCCTAAAAATGACGTTTGACCTGGATGTTTATGTATGTGGAATCATATTTTCAGGAACTAAGGAGCTTGCTAGTTAATGATATCCTTTTACAAATCTTCTCTGCAGGAATTGATTGTCATGCCAGCATAATGTGGATTTCTATATATGGAGAGACACTTCCCATTCACAGGGACTCTGTTCCAGATTCCTTTGACTCCTGTAAGTATACTGACAATGATGGATGAAAAGGAGCTTTATTTCTGAATCAAACTTCTGTCACCAACTGTTTATATCTCTATAAAATTCTCCCCTTGTCAATGCTTCTCACAATTCTTCTAGCTAAACAGAGAATAATGTGATGCTTTCTTAGAAGATAATACTTTCAATTAATTTACCAGCTACCTTCCAGATCTCAATGCCTCTAAACCAGAAGAATTGTTCAAAATCTTTCCTTTCTGAAAAATGTTTGGGACCTCGCTCAGAAGGACTCCACTAAGTAGTAACAGCGAAATAGAATAGCTAAGACACCCAGTGTGGCACTGAATTCAGTGTGCTTACAGGTAAACACACCTCTAAAATAAGTCAAAGGAGATTTTAAAATAATAAAACTCTCTAGATAAACATTCAAGCAACAGGAGGCAGGCTGTTACTTCAACATAGGCAAAGAGGGTTTTTATTACAGATTTTACCATTTGAGGTTCTTCAATACTTATCTGTAATCCTTGCTCTGTTTGCCCTTGAGATGGTTTGTGCCAGTACATTCTTCCCATTAATGAAATATCCTGGAAAGGAAAGAAAAGAGACCATTAAAAAATATCAATTTTAAAAATCATTAAGGCATATTATTCAATGAAGCAAAATGCTAGTCATTACAGCATTTCTATAGAATGCTATATATACTATATAATATCCTATATACAAGAGAAACATAAGTGAATCATTATTATGCTTGGAATGACAACTATAGAACGAAACAATAAAAACATGTTGTCTGTTATTCCAATTTTATGGCTTTTTAAAATCGTTAATCTCTATAGATATATCATCAAATTGAATAAGACAACTGGAAAACACTGCTATTAAATGGCTAAACAAGAAAGATAAAATGAAAACTAAAATTTAACCTAGAGCAAGAAAAAATATAAAAACACTTGAAATTTTAGTAGGTATAACTGTTAATGTCATTTTAATCATTATTAATGCTAAATTCTATGATATACTCTCTACTCAGCTGAAGTGATAAGAAGATATCATACCGCACTAACAATGGAGAGGATAGAGAGCTAGCTTCACCTGACCTTCCGTAGCACAGTGGATAAAGGAATGCTGAAGTCCCTAGTTCAAAACCTTGGGTTTGCTTCCTGCTCTTCCCCTCAACCCTTTCTCTCCTAGCTCTAAAATCAACAATTACAATCTTTTTATAAAGAAAAAAAAGAGACCCCAGCTTCTATCCAAACTGTAAAGTCACAGACCAGGCATCAATAGGCAAGCTGTTTGGCTTCCTTTCACCTCAGATTATCATCGTTAAAATGGGCACTGAGCCATGGTTGGTTGGCTCAGTGGTAGAGCATCATCCCAGCATGTGGATATCCCAGGTTCGATTCCCAATCAGGGCACACAGGAGAAGCGACCATCTGCTTCTCCACCCTTCCCCTACTCCTTCTCTCCCTCTCTCTCTCTTTTCCCCTCCTGTAGCCATGGCTCAATTGGTTTAAGCGCATCAGCCCAGACGCTGAGGATGGCTCCATGGAGCCTCCACCTCAGGCACTAAGAACAGCTCGGTGGTGAGCATGGCCCCAGATAGGCAGAGCATCGCCAGATGGGGATTGCTGGGTAGGTCTCAGTCAGGGCCTATGTGGGAGTCTGTCTTTCTGTCTCCCCTCCTCCTCTCACTTGGAAAAGAAGAAAATAAAATGGGCACTCAAGTACATAGATTTTTAAGACTTCCTTCTCCTCTAGCCTTTTAATAATGCCAATATCAACATATAAACATTCACTATGCTTTAAAATTCTGCTTTTCTTCACTTCATTAAAAAAATTCTAACTGAGGCCACTGGTTTCTACTTTACTCTTTTGTCATAAATAACAATAAACTGGATAAAATGTGAGAACTTTCTTATGATTGGACAACAGTGCAAGACCATGATGACTAAAAGAATGGATGTAAAAATAAAAAGACCTAAATTACCCAGATTGTGGCCTTACACAATTTCCAAACCACAACTAACACAAACAAGGGGAAACCATACAGAGTCCAGGTGTCTAACTGAAGAGATGTAAATTAGAGTAAGGAGAAGAAAAATAGGGTAAAATCTGTTAGACACAGTATGGAAAAAGATGTTCCAGAAATCCACAGAGACCCTTCAAGAGTCTTTGCCTCTTTGGCTGAATACCCATCTGCTCATGCAGTGGTGAAACCCATGAGACTACAGGAAAACCTCCCTGGAAAAAATTAATTTCCAAAGAGCTGTAAGCTACAATTCTCAGTGCTCACACAAGCTAGGAATCATTAGCGCTTCCACCAGACATACAAAGTTTAGGATGGTACACTCATCATAAACCTCAGAAGGATCATACATTAGTAACAGTGCTAAATTAGCCCTAGAGTAAGGCTTCTTTGGATATTAATATTTTAAGTAATACTCCAAAAGATCAAGGTGATCTTTAAGTAGTTTGCTTGTCAGATTACATTCTAGCATTTTTTAAATGAAGACAACAAAATCCAGTATTCTACATGTAAAGTTCACAATGTTTATCACCCAAACAAAAGTTACCAATTATAGAGAAATCATGAATATGTGATATATAACCAGGAGTAAAACCAGCAGGAAAACCCAGATATAACAGAGATGTTAGAATTAGCAGATACAAATCTTAAAACTTCTAATATAAATATTACAAATGTTCAAAGCAATAAACACAATGAGGAAATGTAAGTTATAAAAATCAAATGTAAAATGTAAAAACACACACATTATCTGAAATAAAAACTTCACTGGGTAGCATTAAGGACAGAGAAACCATTGCAGAAGACAATACCAATTAATTGAAGACATAGCAATAGAAACCATATAAAATGAGTTATAGAAATATATCAAAACTGAAACAAAATGAATAAATATTCAATTTAACATCTATTTAATTAAAATCCAAGAAAGGGGGTGTGAAGGGAACAAAACATTTTTGTACAAAATAAATGGCCAAAAATTTTCCAAATTTTACAGCAGAGATAAATCTTCTAATGCAAGATGCTCCATGAACTCTTAGCAGAAACACACAAAGAATACTGTACCAAGCATATTATTATCAAGTGATAAAAAGCAGTAATAGGCATTGGCTGGTTGGCTCAGTGGAAGAGCGTTGGCCCGGCATGTGGAAGTCCCGGGTTTGATTCCTGGCCAGGGCACACAGGAGACGTGCCCATCTGCTTCTCCACCCTCCCCCCTCTCCTCTTCTTTCTCTTCCCCTCCCATAGCCAAGGCTCCATTGGAACAAAGTTGGCCCAAGTGCTGAAGATGGCTCCATGGCCTCCACCTCAGGTGCTAGAATGGCTCAGGTTGCAACAGAGCAACGCCCCAGATGGGCAGAGCATCACTCCCTGGTGGGCATGCCATGTGGATCCCGGTGGGGCATATGCGGGAGTCTATCTCTCTGCCTCCCTGCTTCCCACTTCAGAAAAATACAAAAAAAAATCAGTAATAAGGAACAAAAAATCTTATAAGAATTCAGAGAAACATTAAGCATAAACAAAGAATTACCAGTGACTAATTACCACAAACGAATGCTGCAGGCTTCTTGTCAGAACTCTACAAGACAGAAGACAAGGAAGCAATATATACTGCTCACAAAAATTAGGTAATATTTCAAAATGAATATGAAGCAATAAAATATCCCCTAATTTTTGTGAGCAGTATATTTAAGAGTACCTGTACTGAAGGAAAATATTTGTACACACAGAATTCTATATCTAGTAAAATATCTTTCAGAACCGAAGGTAAAATATTTTACAGCAAACAAAAGGTGAATAATTCAGCATCATTAAACTTGCATTACAAGAAATATTAAAGGAAATTCTTCAAGCAGAATAAAAATGGTATCAGATTAAAACCTGAATGTTCATAACAGAAATAAATGATAGAATAACAATGTAAGTACATAAAAGACATTTTTAATTATTTATTTTAAATATAATTGTTTAAATAAAAAATATAATTTTAAATATAATTGTTTAAATAAAAAATAATAATGTATTGTGAGATTTATAACATATACACATGGAAATTATGCATTAATGATAGTACAATGATGGAAAAAGAAAAAAATTATACTGCTGTAAGGTCCGTATACTATGTGTCAAATGGCATATCATTTACTGGGTAAGTTAAATATGCATATTGTAAACAATGTAGCAGTCACTAAAACAACAAAACAAAGAGGTAAAAGGCAAATTGTATAAAATAGTATAAAATGTTAAAAAGATAATCAAGGCCCTGGCCGGTTGGCTTGGTGGTAGAGCGACGGCCTGGCGTGCAGAAGTACCGGGTTCGATTCCGGCCAGGGTACACAGGAGAAGCACCCATCTGCTTCTCCACCCCTCCCCCTCTCCTTCCTCTCTGTCTCTCTCTTCCCCTCCCACAGCCGAGGCTCCAGTGGAGCAAAAG
Organism: Saccopteryx leptura; assembly: GCF_036850995.1. NCBI lineage: Eukaryota > Metazoa > Chordata > Mammalia > Chiroptera > Emballonuridae > Saccopteryx > Saccopteryx leptura. The sequence continues at coordinate 109,339,560 of NC_089508.1, read as the reverse complement.
ATGGCCCGGGCGCTGAGGATGGCTCCTTGGCCTCTGCCCTAGGTGCTAGAGTGGCTCTGGTCGTGACAGAGCGACGCCCCGGATGGGCAGAGCATCGCCCCCTGGTGGGCATGCCGGGTGGATCCCGCTTGGGCGCATGCAGGAGTCTGTCTGACTGCCTCCCCGTTTCCAGCTTCAGAAAAATACAAAAAAAAAAAAAAGATAATCAAAAAATTGAAAGTAAAGAGGAAAAAAAGAAACAAAAGCAATATGACAAACAGAAACCAACAACAAGGTAATAAATCTAAACCCAACCATATCAATAATTAAATATTTTGACATATTACATGTAAATAGTTCCAAACATTTTACTTGAAAGACAGATTGTCCCACTGCAGAAAAAACAAAATCCTACTACAGTCTATGATTCCCATAGGAAAACTACTTTAAATAGAAAGACATTATTAATAGGTTAAAGTAAAAGGCTACAGGAAGATATGAAATGCAAACACTGAGCATAAAGAAACTGGAGTGGCTACATTTCCATCAGATAAGATACATTTCAAAACAAGAAATATTAGCAGGAGAAAGGGGATTCTTTCATAATAATAAAAGAGTCAAGTTCCTCAGAAGACATAAAAGTATGCACTAATGAAAATGTCAAAGGGCATAAAACAAAAACTAACAGACCTAAATAAAAATTAAAAATTTCAGTATTGGAGTTAGAATTTTCAAACCAAGATCTGCTCCAAAGACCTTGCTTTTGACTAGACAGTTAATGGGAAATGGGAAAGTCTACAAAATAGTCTTTACAACCTTTTAGGGTTTTTTTTTTTTTTTAATTGTTTGTTTTTAAGTAAGGAGAGATAGTGATACAGACTCTTGTGTGTGCCCCGACTGGGATCCACCTGGCAACCCCAGTCTTGGGCCAATGCTCAACACAATCAAGCTATCCTCAGTGTCAGAGGTCTATGCTCCAACCAGCCGAGCCATTGGCTGCGAGAGGGGAAGAGGGAGGGGAAGTAGATGGTTGTTTGTTTCTCCTGTGTGCTCTTACCAAGGATCGAACCCAGGACGTCTGCACACCAGGCCGATGTTCTATACACTCAGCCTACCAGCAGGGTCATAGCCTTTCAGGTTTAAAACATATCATTAAAGTATAAAAAGATGACTGTTATAAAAACCAAATTCAGAGTACTGTTCATATGTAAGGAGGGAAAAAATTATTGAAAAGAGGTACAAAGGAGGCCTTTACTTTACTTGGAATTTTCTATTTGTTTAAACAACATGAGGTGAATATATCAAAATATTTAATTTTGAAGAATCTCAGTGATGAGTACTTTTTCTACCATTGAAATATTTCATAATATAAAACACTTTAAAGGAATTTCTCAGCACATTTTATGTGGGTAACATAACAGTGTCAAAGATGAATAAAACTATTTTTTTTAAAAAAAACCTATAGTTTACCTCATGTGTAAACATAAATGCAAAATTCCCAATGAAAACATTTGCAAGTGAAATAACTCAGCATATTTACAAACAATACTTCTTTTCAATTATAGTTTACATTCAATATTATTTTTATTGGTTTAAGGTATACAGAATAAGGGTTAGACAATTATATACTTTACAGGGCATTCCCCCCAATATTTCCAATACACACCTGGCACCATACATGGTTATTACAATATTATTGACTGTATTCTCTATGCTGTATAGACACTATATATCTAGACCAAGGAAATTCTTCCCAGAACAATGTGGATATTTCATTGGTAGTTTATGAACTATATCATCTCAATAACTGCTGAGGAAAATAAATAAAATTCAATACCTACTTCTCAGTAAAAAGTAACTAGAAATAGAAGAAAACTTAACCTTACAGGAGATATTTGAAGATTCCTGCACCAAACACTAATTCATAATAAAACATTATGTAGCTCAGACCCAACGCAACAAGAAAAAGTGATAAAAACAGCATTAAAAAAGGACCAAAATGTCAGGTTATGTGACCATAGATTTGGTAGAAAAAAGAAAATCAGAGTCCTGGAGAGTTGGATCAGTGGATAGAGCATCAGCTTGGCATATGGGCATTCCATTTGATTCCCAGTCAGGGCACACAAAAGAAGCAACCATCTGCTTCTCTCTCCATCCCTTTATGCCATCTCTCCCTGTTCTCCTCCAGCAGCCAGCGGCTCGACTGGTTTGAGTGATGATCCTGGGTGCTGAGGATAGTTCAGTTGATCTAAGCTTCCACCTCAGGCACTAAAAATAGCCGGATGATTTGAGAATTGGCTCCAGACAGGAGTTGTTACCAAGTGGATCCCAGCTGGGACACATGTGGGAGTCTGTCTCTCTATCTCCCCTCCTCTCAATTAAAAAAAAAAAAAGAGAGAGAGAAAAGAAAAAAGAGAAGAGAAAAGAAAAGAGAAAACAAAAGAAAAGAGAAAAAGCAACTGAAAAATTATCAGGCCAAAGTAGAGGTACTGACCATATTTAATAAATTCAACAAATAAAATTTCAGACCAGCAACAACCATTTAAGGTCCCATTCTTTTTAAACTTTTCATTTAGAGCCCTGGCCTGCTGGCTCAGTGGTAGAGCATCGGTCTGGCATACAGGAGTCCCAGGTTCGATTCCCACCAGGGCACACAGGAGAAGCGCCCATCTGCTTCTCCACCACTCCCCCTCTCCTTCCTCTCTTTCTCTCTCTTCCCCTCCCGCAGCCAAGGCTTCACTGGAGCAAAGATGGCCCGGGCGCTGAGGATGGCTCCATGGCCTCTGCTTCAGGCGCTAGAATGGCTCTAGTTGCAACAGAGCTACGCCCCAGATGGGCAGAGCATCGCCCCCTGGTGGGCATGCTGGGTGGATCCCGGTCAGGCGCATGCGGGAGTCTGTCTGACTGACTCCCCGTTTCCAACTTCAGAAAAATACAAAAAAAAAACAAACTTTTTATTTAGAAAATTAAATTTAATGGGGTGACGTTGACCAATAAGCGTACATCAGTTTCAGGTAAACATTTCTTTTTTTTTTTCTTTTTTTTTTTTTTTTTTTTTGTATTTTTCTGAAGCTGGAAACGGGGAGAGACAGTCAGACAGACTCCCGCATGCGCCCAACCGGGATCCACCCGGCACGCCCACCATGGGGCGATGCTCTGCCCCTCCGGGGCGTCGCTCTGCCACAACCAGAGCCACTCTAGCGCCTGGGGCAGAGGCCAAGGAGCCATCCCCAGCGCCCAGGCCATCTTTGCTCCAATGGAGCCTTGGCTGCAGGAGGGGAAGAGAGAGACAGAGAGGAAGGAGGGAGGGGGGTGGAGAAGCAAATGGGCGCTTCTCCTATGTGCCCTGGCCGGGAATCGAACCCGGGTCCCCCGCACACCAGGCCGACGCTCTACCACTGAGCCAACCGGCCAGGGCCAGTAAACATTTCTTTAGCATTTGAACTGTTGATTGTATTGTGTACCCATGACCCAAGGTCAAATCATTTTTTGTAACCATGTATTATAATGAGCTACTAATATAAGCAACAAAAGAAATGAAAAAGCCACGTTCAAGTGACTTCAGAAAGGCCAAAAATATCCTCTCCAAACCATCCAATAAAATAACTATAAAAATATATATATATAAAAACTTCAAGAATTTCTCTAGTAAATGTAATGCCTGGACTTCTTTAAGAACAGTTTCTACTAATTACTTTTTTTCTCTGTATGAAGCATAGTGTTTATTTTCATGTCTCATAATATATGGTTATAGCATTCCGGGGAGCACTTATTTGATAAAGATTAATGAATGTCATGCCCTGGCTGGATAGCTTGGTAGGTTAGAGCATCATCCTGAAGCACAGAAGTTGCCAGTTCAATCCCCAGTCAGGACACATACAGGAACAGATCACTAATCCTGTCTCTCTCTCACTCTCTCCCTTCTTCTCTCTAAATAAAAAAAAAAAAAAATCAATAAAAATTTTTTTTTAAAGTAATGAATTTCAGAAGGACTTTGCCCTATTCCCATACTCTGTTGTCCAGCTAAGCAATAACTTTGAAAAATAGAGAACAACGGCCCTGGCTGGTTGGCTCAGCAGTAGAGCGTCGGCCTAGCGTGCGGAGGACCCGGGTTCGATTCCCAGCCAGGGCACACAGGAGAAGCGCCCATTTGCTTCTCCACCCCTCTGCCGCGCTTTCCTCTCTGTCTCTCTCTTCCCCTCCCGCAGCCAAGGCTCCATTGGAGCAAAGATGGCCCGGGTGCTGGGGATGGCTCTGTGGCCTCTGCCTCAGGCGCTAGAGTGGCTCTGGTCGCAACATGGCGACGCCCAGGATGGGCAGAGCATCGCCCCCTGGTGGGCAGAGCGTCGCCCCTGGTGGGCGTGCCGGGTGGATCCCGGTCGGGCACATGCGGGAGTCTGTCTGACTGTCTTTCCCTGTTTCCAGCTTCAGAAAAATATAAAAAAAAAAAAAAGAAGAAGAAGAAAAATAGAAAAATAGAGAACAAAACTATTTTAATGACTTTTAGCCATGCAACTCTAAAGGCTGACTGTTTGGGGCTGGTGTCAGCCTATTAATAGTGATGTTACCTCCTAGAAATACCTGTGGGCACTCCCTTGGGCTGACACTATTTGTGGTGAAACCCCACAGACATTTCCCTGTCCACAGCCAATGTTGTATCTGGACCAAACCTTTCATTCTTGTTATGATTCAAAGATGTATCTCAGCAACAATACTTAGGAAACTTTGAAAAGACAAAGTTTATTACTTACAAGTCCAGATGGTATACACATGCTCAGGGCCACACAACCAGCTCATGGGTAGAGAGAGAAAGAGAGCATAATCCTGGGGTTTTGCCTTTACTGGGGTTGAGGGTGGGGTACCCAAGGTTCAGAGGATTTACTCTTTATTGGTAAATAAGAGCAGGAACTAAAGTGTAGAAATGGAAAAGCAAGCAGTCAGTAAAACGATCAATTATCTAGGTAAACCAGAGCTTTCCAAAAAAGAGAACTTCATTGGTGTGGCAGCCTAGCTCTTTATTTAGTTTGTAACTGTCAGTGTGTTTATTCAAGCTAGGTGTCTTTGAAGCTAATGTCCTGGCAATCCAAAGCTTAATGTCAGGCCATTGCACTACAATCAAAAGAGCTGATTATTAGGTATTTACACTACATTGATGTGTATGCCAAAGGCTGTGTAATGTTCACAAAAGACATAAAAGCCTTAAGTTTTCACCTCAGGAGGTTCTAGGAAAGCTAGAAGTAAGGAATAACAGAGAGTTGTAAGCTGCCTGCTTGAGCACTGAAGGTGTCTCCCAACACACACACACACACACACACACACACACACACACACACACACAAGCTGACAAACTTTGGTTCCAGGCATTCAAGAAAAATCTAGGTTCAATCATTACCTGACCGCTAACCTAACCAAGCAAAGACTTCAGTGGCCACATACAACAAATAATACAAACTTGACAGAATTTGTTAAGGCAAGTCACAATTTTTTTTCAAATAATGATAAAAACAAAAACAGCAATAATAAAACCCGGAACAAAGGAGCCTCTTGATTTTCACAATTACCACATTATATTATTTTAATTGTGCAGTTTTAACAAAAATATTAGATACACAAACCAGAAAATACTGCTTAACACAGGAAATGACAATCTATAGAAATCATCCTTTCAGAAGCCCAGATGTTAGACCAATAGTCAAAAATTGTTAGTCACCTGTTTGAATATGTTCAAAAAGCTAAAAAAAAACTAAGCTACTGAATAAAAGTATTACAAAGTGTCTCATCAAACAATATCAATAAAGAAAAAAATTATAAAAACTCATAGAAATTCTGCAATTGAAAAGTACATTAACTAAAATAAAAATTTCAATATAAGTGCTCAGCAGAAAATTTGAGCACAACTTGGAAAAAGAATCAGTGAATTCGAAGATAGGTCAGTTGGGTTATTCAATTGGAGGAACAAAAAGAATAAAGAAAATTGAACAGAGCTATGGGACACCATCGAGCAAAACAAAAGTCCCAGAAGTAGAGGGAAGGGCAGAAAGAATATTGTAAAAAATAATGACAGAAAACTTCCCAAAGCTGATGAAATATATTAATCTACATATTCAAGAAGCTAGACAAACCATAACCAACCTCTCAAGATATTAAAAGACAAAGAGAGAACTAAAAGCAGCAGCAAGAGAAAAGTGATTCATTACACACAAGAGATCCTCAGTAATTAACAGCTGATTTCTCATTAGAAACCATGGAGGCCAGAGGAAGTGAGTGGCATATTCAGATTGCTAAAAGGAAAAAAAAATCAACCAAAGATTCTAAATCCAGTAATACAATCTTCAAAATGAAGAAAGAATTAAGACAATATGAGCACCTGAAACATGAATTTGAAAGAATATATGTACTGCTGTGTTCATTGCGCCACTACTTACAATAATCAAGATTTGACCAGGCGGTGGCGAAGTGGATAGAGCGTCAGACTGGAATGCAGAGGACCCAGATTCGAGACTCTGAGGTTGCCAGCTTGAGCGCAGGTTCATCTGGTTTAAGCAAAGCTCACCAGCTTGAGCAAGGGGTTACTCAGTATACTGTAGCCCATGGTCAAGGCACATGTGAGAAAGCAATCAATGAACAACTAAGGTGTCGCAATGAAAAACTGATGATTGATGCTTCTCATCTCTCTCTGTTCCTGTCTGTCTGTCCCTATCTATCCCTCTCTCTGATTCTCTCTGTCTCTGTAAAAAAAAAAAAAAAAAAAAAAAAGATTTGGAAGCAGCTCAAGTACCTACCAGTAGATGAGTAGATTACAAAGCTATGGTACAGGCCCTGGCCCACTGGCTCAGTGGTAGAGCATCAGCCTGGCGTGTGGAAGTCCTGGGTTCAATTCCCGGCTAGGGTACACAGGAGAAGCATCCATCTGCTTCTCCACTCTTCCCCCTCTCCTTTCTCTCTAATCTCTCTTCCCCTCCCGCAGTCGAGGCTCCACTGGAGCAAAGTTGGCCCGGTCGCTGAGGATGGCTCCATGGCCTCTGCCTCAGGCGCTAGAATGGCTCTGGCCACAACAGAGCAATGCCCCAGATGGGCAGAGCATTGACCCCTAGTGGGCTTGCTGGGTGAATCCCAGCTGGGTGCATGTGGGAGTCGGTCTCTCTGCCTCCCTACTTCTCACTTCAGAAAAAAATAAAATAAAAAATCTATGGTACATTTACACAGTGGAGTACTTCACAGCCTAAAAAAGAAGGAAATCTTACCTTTCACTACAACATGGATGGACCTGGAGATTATTATGCTAAGTGAAATAAGCTAGTCATAGAAAAACAAGTACCATATGATTTCACTATGTGAAATCTAATGAACAAAATAAACTAACAAACAAAATATAAACAGACTCATAAATATGGATAACAGACTGACAGCTGTCAGAGGGGATGAGGGTTGAGGGCTGAGTAAAAAAGGTGAGAAGATTAGGCAAAGAAAAAAACTTATAGCCCCAGAGAACAGTGTGGGAAAAGGGGTGAGGTGGAGAATGGTAGAGGGGAATAGATGGTGGTGAAAGGAGACTTGACTTGGATTGGTGAACACACAATGTAATATACAAAAGACATATTGTAGAAATGTGCGCCTGAATCTCATACAATTTTATTAACCAATGTCACAACAATAAATTCAATTAAAAATTTATTTAAAAGGACAATATGAGATATACAAAACTGAGTAAATTTGTCACCAGCACAACTGCTCTGTATGAAAAACTAAAGAGTGTCCTTCATCTGAAATAAAAAGACACAAGACAATAACTCAAATACATATGAAAATAAAAAACAAAACTAGATGAGCAAATATAAATGACAATAAAAATGAAATTTTATACCCTTTTTTCTCTCGATTTTTAAAACGCATAAAGCAATAATTATAAATATGTGTTGATAGATAATAATGTATAAACATATAATTTATGAGAATAGTATCACAAAGAGAGAACAGAGCTCTATAAGAGCAAAATATTTGCATACATTGAAGCTAAATTGGTATAATCTGAATTGCATTGTCATACATTAGTATATTAATTGTAATCCCAAAGGTAACCACTAAGAAAACAAGTAAAACATATGCAGTAAAATTAATAAAGGAATCAATATGGATTAAAAAAAACCTACAGGTTTTTACGCTTTTCATTAGTTAAACACGGGTCCTGAAGAAGATGACACTAAAGTGAAATAGAAACTCCTTAGTGAATGCATTCTGGCACCAGGAAATGAGACTCAGCTGGCTAATAAGTCAGCCTACCCAACAGACAGGGCTCTGAGAAAAAGTGTAGGGTAAAAGGAGTCCACAAACCCATTTAGCTCACATCTAGAGTTTACCTTCTTGATAATTATATATTTCCCAACAGTGTAAGTCAAAATTCCTTCAGAGTGATGCCAAGTTCCATTTGAAATTTATTTGCAACCTGCTTGGGCACCAAAGCCACTGTCTTCAGAAACCTGCTGTAGTTGAATTGATGATCAGTGTGTTGTGACCTGGAGTTCACCATTAAAAGGGTCATCCAAGCAGAGTCATGGGGTTCATTTGGTTATTATTTTAGCACATCCTATGCAGTATATCTAAACTGAATTACAGTACCAGATAAGATTATAGAGGGGAATAAAGTTTTGTGTCATCCATTACCATGTGTAATCAATAAACAATTTAATATACTCTTGAATGGACAAAAAATGATTTTTAAAAAAGATAAGCAAAGTAAGGATGCCAGTTCTCACCATCATAATTGACATTATACTGGAAATTCTAAATGCAGAAATAAGATATATAATTATAATAAGTGAATTAAACAAATTACTGTAATTTGAAGAAGCTATGACCTAAATGTTTAGAAACTTCAAAGAATCTATGGCAAAACTATTTCTATAAGGTTATTCAGACAGAAAATCAATTCACAAAAACTAAACTGAGAAAATGAGAAAAAGCAAAATACAAGAGCAAAACAAAATATAAACTACCATCACAGTGCCTTAAGAAATGTAAAAAAAAAACAAAAACAAAACTGAAAAGCTTTACTGAGATATAAAAATTACCTTGAATCAAAAACCTTGGATTTGGGACTAACGAAAATCAAAGATGATTTTTTTTAAAAGTACAATTCGTACTTTGCCTAAGATGTATTATTCTGTTTTGTCTGCATAACTGAGTCAGAAACTATAATCTTTCAAAGAGCTGACATGTCAAACAACTTTTTAAATATTATACTTCAAAATGTATAAAGCCACGGGCAGTCCAATTTCACATTTTCCATGTATTTCACAGAGCAGTTTCTACCTGTGGAGTCTAACTTTGAGCCCAAACTGTCAGGGGTGGAAGGAACTTGAGAGATCAGTAAAGTCTGAAGGAAGCCCAACTTCCATGGACCCAGAAGCCAGGGCTTTGAACCTCGAAGTGTCTTTGTCAATATTCAAAACAGACTACATGGTCTTTCTCCCACACTGCCTCAAGCAGACGATCAACAGCAGAAGCAGCAGTGTCCCTCTGGCCTGTAAAGCAGGCCCAGTATTTTTCAATCACCTTTACAAGAAGAGGCGGGAGGGCAGCTCCCACTGCTTTTTCCTCTTGGAGTCCAGGTTCTCCCCCAACGAATCAGGCTGCACAGACACCGGCCAAAAGAATGTTTCCAACACATACCATTTTATGGTTTCCTCAGCACTTATTCAAGTTTATTACCTTTAAATAACTTACTAGGAAGTTCAAGTTTCAGAAAGAAGGAAAGAAAAGACATTAATATAGCCCTAAATACTTGTCCACACAGGTACTTCCTTGAGAAACGGCCTTATTTTGCCCTGACTTTCTCTTGCATCGCTCCGGGCAAAACCCTGCAGGCACCAGCCTGTAGGATCCTGCTGACAGGAACAAAAATGCGCCAGGCTGCTTTGCTTTCCTTCTTAACCACGTTTGACTTTCTTTAAATTAAACATTTTATATAATAGTTCTGGGTGGCTGAATCCTGCTGAATTCAGTAAACTGTCAGTTCTGAAAAATATTTGAAAAAAAACAAAAAACAAATAGAACCTCCCTGGCTGTTACATAAATTTAAACATCAAAATTGTTACAGACTTTATCTCTAAGTAGACACGGTGTCTTTTCTACAAAGTGCTAACAGAATGTAGTCCACTATTTAAGCCTGTTCAAAAAATATGTATTTCCAGAATCACTGTGTTTCAAGATTTCACTTTTAATATAACTTTATTAATGGGTGCCCTATACCATAAAACTATACTGTATAGTGCTTTTACAAAGCTAACATTAGTGATGTCAGAGAAACGGCAGTGTGAGAGATAATCTTCACCTCTCCCCTTGAAATTTCAACAAATTCTACAACCATATGCAAAGAAAAAAACCCAGATGAACCTGAAATATCCACACACCGCATAGACAAAGGTATGATCGCACAAGAAGGCAGGCCAAAGCAGAGAAGAAAAAATAATACCAGAGGACAGAGTCTTTCTTCTTCCTCACGGACCTGAGGAAGGGAGGCACTGTTTGCGCAGGCTTTGTCTCAGACCCGGAGGAGCTGGGTGGAGAGACTGGGAAGAAGCAGAGCAAGAGGCGACGACCAGGGAGCAGGGCCACTTCCCAGCGTCTACTGCACCTGTGATTGCAGGGCTAAGCTATTAGAGGCACAGGGCGCACACAAAGCCAGCGGCAAGCTCCCAAGAACTACAGGCGAATAGCTGGTGGAGATTGGCCCACAGGACACAGGAGCTGCTTGATCTACCCTCCTGACCAGCACAATTTAGCCTTGTGGCACCAACGCGCTTGATCTGGGATCTGGGATCTGCACTCCACCAGCTCTGAAGCTCAGGCACCAGCTTGCTGGAGGGAGTTTAGCATGTGTAAACAAGAAGCCCCTGATCTAAGATCTCTGCCACAGCTGCTCCCGAAACTCAGGGACACTGGCTTGTGGCGAGCACCCCTGGCCCAGCGCGGGGCAGTGCCTGGAGAGCTTAGAGTGGTATTGGAGGAGGGACTGGACTCTGTCACCACAGCCTCCCAGTTCCTAATTGCTCCTCTTGCTGTGAAAACAGCGGTGGTGGTGGACCCCCCTCCACTAGGTCTCCAGGCTGCTCTCTCCTGTGAGACATGGGGACAGCTGGAGACTAGATCCCCTGCTCTATGAGGATGTGAGGAAGGGCCCTGGAGGACTCCTGGTCAGCCAAGGTCAGTATCATCAAGTTGCAAAGCCCTAGCAAAAAGCCCCTCCTACCAACGCGACTCTGCTGTCGTCATTACAAAGGCGACAGCTAGGCACTAACAGATCACTCAAGAATCTCACAGAGGCAAATCTTGTAGTTCAGCAACCCTGCCAGAAAAAGGAATAATTATCTATTATTGGGGTTATTAGCAATATGACCTGCAAAGCCATCAAGGAAAAAAGAAATCAAATATGGATACACAAGACAGAGAAGTAGCTCAGATAGATGATGGAAAATATCCAGGAAAAATCTCAATTACATGGAAACCTTGGAGCTTAATGACAAAGAATTCAAAATTGAAGCTCTAAAAATGCTCAATAAGATAAAAGAAAACACTGAAAGGCAATTTAGTGAGCTCAAAAAACAACTTAATGAACAAAAAGAGTACTTCACCAAGGAAATTGAAACTATAAAAAAGAACCAAACACAGATGAAAAACTCAATACATGAACTGAAAAATGAGGTAAGAAGCTTAGCCAAGAGAATAAGCCAGATAGAGGAGAGAATCAGTGACACTGAAGACAGGCAACTAGAGATACAACAGAGAGAAGAGACTCACAAATAAAAAGAAAATGAGAAGGCCCTACAAGAATTGTCTGACTCTATCAGGAAGAGCAATATAAAAATAATGAGTATATTAGAAAAGGAAGAGAGGGAAAAGGGAATGGACAACATATTGAAACAAGTAATCGATGAGAACTTCCCAAGCCTGTGGAAAGAGAGCCTTGATTTCTAAGAAGCAAACGGAATGCCAAGTTACCTTAACCCAAACAGACCTACTCCAAGGCACATCATAATGAAATTATCACAAATCAATGACAAAGAAAGAATTCTCAAGGCAGCTAGGGAGAAGAAGGATATAACATATAAAGGAAGGCCCATTATGCAATCATCAGATTTCTCAGCAGAAACTCTAGAAGCCAGAAGACAGTGGACCCCAATATTTAAAGTCCTGAAAGAGAGGAACTACCAACCAAGAATATTATATCCATCAAAGTTATCCTTCAAATATGAAGGGTAAATGAAACATTTACAGACATACAGAAGCTGAGAGAATTTATCACCAGAAAACCCCCACTACAAGAAATACTAAAGGGGGTTATCCAACCAGATACAAAGAACAAAACAAGACAAAATTACAAGTAAAATTTTTTTAACAAAACCACAATAAAAACAAGAATAATCTGTGACAACAATAACATAAAAAGGGAGAGGATAAAGATCAGCTGTAAAAAGGAGGATGGAGTACAGAAGCCCTCATGAAATAATGGACTCTAATAAATATGATAATTTTTCTTCTAATAACCTAATGGTAACCACCCCTGAAAATGCCACTACTGAAACACAGCTTAAAAAAAGAAGAAACAGAAGATAGAAGTATGGAATACCACCAAACTAAAACAAATGACAGAAACACAAAAAAGAAGAACCAAACAAGACACAAAACTATCAGAAAGCAGTATATAAAATGGCAAAAGGAAATCCTTAAGGGTCAATAATTACACTAAATGTAAATGGACTGAACTCACCAATAAAGAGACACAGAGTAGCAGATTGGATCAAGAAGCAAAACCCAACAGTATGCTGCCTTCAAGAGACACATCTAAGCTACAAGGATAAAAATAGATTCAAAGTGAAAGGTTGGAAAATAATTCTCCAAGCAAATAATATCCAAAGAAAAGCAGGTGTAGCCATACTCATATCTGACAATGTTGACTATAAGACAACAAAGGGTAACCAGAGACAAGGATGGACATTTCATAATGATAAAGGGAAAAATGTATCAAGAAGACATAATACTCCTTAATATATATGCATCAAACCAAGGATCAAAATATGTAAGACAAATACTAACTTATCTAAAAGTGCAAACTGAAAAAAATTTATAATCATAATTAGAGACCTCAGTACACCATTGATGGCTTTAGATAGTTCATCCAAACAGAAAATCAATAAAGAAATATTGGCCTTAAATGAAAAACTAGAATAAATGAATATGATAGACATCTACAGGACATTTCATCCCAAAATGCCAGAGTGTACATTTTTCTCCAGTGTACATGGAACAGTCTCAAGAATAGACCATATGCTGGACCACAAAACCGACACCAACAAATTCAGAAAGACTAAAATTATACCAAGCATATTCTCTGACCATAACGCTTTGAAACTAGAATTCAACTGCAAAAAAGTAGTAAACACACCCACAAAAATGTGGAAATTAAACAACAAACTTCTAAAAAATGAATGGGTCAAAGAAGAAATAAAAAAAGAGATCAAAAGGTATATACAGAGCCACGATAAACAAAACAGCATGGTACTGGCATAAAAATAGACACACAGACCAACGGAACGGAATAGAGAGCCCATAAATAAAACCACATATATATGGACAAATCATCTTTGATAAAGGAGCCAAAAACACACAATGGAGAAAAGAAAGCCTCTTCAATAAATAGTGCTTAGGAAAACTGGAAAGCCATGTACAAAAGAATGAAACTTGACTACAGTTTATCTCCTTGCACAAAAATTAATTCAAAATGGATCAAAGAACTAAATATAAAATCCAAAAGAATAAATTACATAGAAGGAAACATAGGTACTAAACTCATGGACCTTGGCCATAAAGAACATTTTATGAATTTGACTCCAAAGGCAAGGGAAGTGAAGGCAAAGATAAATGAATAGGACTACATCAGACTAAGAAGCTTCTCTGCACAGCAAAACAAACTAACAACAAAACAAATAGGCAACCAACTAAATGGGAGATGATATTTTCAAACAGTTCAGATAAGAGACTAATATCCAAAATATATAAAGAACTCACAAAACTCAGCAACAAACAATCCAATAAAAAAAACTGGAAAGAGGACATGAACAGACACTTCTCCCAAGAAGAAATACAAATGGCCAACAGATATATCAAAAAATGCTCATCATCACTAACTATTCGAGAAATGCAAATCATAACTACAATGAAATACAACCTCACGCCTGTTAAGATTAGCTATTATTAAGAAAACAGGTTAACAACAAGTGCTGGAGAGGCTGTGGAGAAAAATGGATCCTCATTGACTGTTGGTGGGAATGTAAATTAGTGCAATCATTATGGAAGAAAGTATGGTGGTTCCTCAAAAAATCAAGAATAAAACTACCATATGACCCAGCAATTCCTCTCTACTGGGTATATATACCCAACAAAACTTGAAAACATTGGTATGTAAAGACACATGCACCCCCATGTTCATTGTTCACAGTGGCCAAGACATAGAAACAGCCAAAATGCCCTTCAATAGAGGACTGGATAAAGAAGATGTGGTACATATATACCATGGAACACTACTCAGCCATAAGAAATGATGACATAGTATCATTTACGACAACATGGATGGACCTTGATAACATTATGCTGAGTGAAATAAGTAAATCGGGGAAAGCTAAGAACTATATGATTCCATACATTAGGTAGGACATAAAACTGAGACTCATGGACATGGACAAGAGTGTGGGGGTTACCAGGGAGAAGGGAAGGGTGAAGAGGGAGGGGGATGGGAGGAAGGAGAGGGGCTTAAAGAGAAAAAAAATAGGGTGACAGAAGATGATTTGACTTTGGGTGATGGGCATACAGCATAATCGACTGTCCAAAAAATGTGGAGATGTTTTCTCTAAATCTACATACTCTGATTGACCAATATCACCCTGTTAAATTTAATTGTCTAAATTAAAAAAATAAAAATTTATAAAGAACTTCTAAAACTCAACACCAGGAAGGTAAACAATCCAATTAAAAAATGGGCAAAGGAACTGAAGAGACACTTCTCCAAAGAGGACATACAGATGGCCAATAGGCATATGAAAAAATGTTCACTGTAACTAATCATCAGAGAAATGCAAATTAAAGCCAGAATAAAATACCACCTCACACCTGTTAGAATGGTGTTCATTAACAAAACAGCACACAATAAGTACTGGCTAGGGTGTGGAAAAAAGGGAACCCTCCTCCTCTGCTGGTGGGAATGCAGACTGGTGCAGCCACTGTGGAAAACAGTATGGAGATTCCTCAAAAAATTAAAAATGGGGAGATGACGTCAGAGTAATGGCGGGGTAGGAAGCGATACCGATAAATCTCCCCCAAAACTCAACAAGATCTTCAACCAGAAACAGAAAAACCTATACTTGGAGCTTCCAGATGCTTCGCAATACACCCAAAGGTATGATTGAGTGAAAAATTGGCTAAATATATAACCAAACCCCGAAGGAATTAGGGAGTAAGAAATGCTCCGCCTTCCTCACTAACCTAAACAGGGCGGCTTTCTCTGGTAACTGTGAATATAGAAACTGAGGCGGGCAAAAGGGGTGAATACATCCAGGCCGCGAAACAAACGGCCGAACCAGGCTGTGGCACGGAGATCCAAGCCGAGGAAAATCTGATCCTGTGGCAACCCGGGCAATACAAGCTAACACTCGCGCCAAACCCAAACAAAGAAAGACAAGCGGCGCGGCCATTTTACCCGGTCTCCTGGCTGGTGCGCAGTTAGTGGGCGAGAGATTTCTTCCTAGGCCCCGGGAGTCAGTGCCCGTGTTGCCTCACGGAGAGGCAGGGTCAGAGGCCTTTCTGTGGGCCGAGGGCAGAGTCTCTGGGCAGCCCCAGCGCCCTGGGAAAGCCACGCACGGGAGGGAGTGAGAACTAATTCCAACGGTGGAGATTTTCCTTGCCGAGGGTGTTTCACTCATATCCTGGTTTGCGCGCGCAGATAAGGAGTGAGCGATTCCTCCGAGTGCCTCGGCAGTGCGCACCCGTGTTATCGCATAGAGGAGCAGAGTCAGGGGCCTTTGTGTGGGCCAAAGCGGAATCTCGGGCCGCCCCAGCGCCTTGCAAAAGCCGCGCACGGGGACTGAGCGAGACTCAATTCCAACGCTGCAACTTTTCCCTGCGGTTGGGGGTTTCACTCAGAGCGTGAGACTGCTGGCCGGATATCCTGGTCTGCGCGCGCAGCCAGTGAGTGAGAGTTTCCTCCAAGCGCCCCGGAAGTGGGCACCTGCTTGTGTTACCGGACAGAGTGGCAGAGCCAGAGGTCTTTGAATGGCCGGAAAGCCCACCTGATTATGCTAGCAGCTCTGACTGACTGAGCCTTACCCAGAGCCCTGTGCTGAGTGGAAATAGAGTGGGGAGTTGCCAGCTCTTTGAGCCTCTTACTATCCAGGCAGAGGCAGCAGCAACCTCATAGCTGGATTATCAGGCTACTAATTGAGGAAGGAAAGACTAGGAGAAAGGCTCCAGGAACACGGACTCTCTCACTGTCGGAGCCTATAAATGCTAATAGCCTAGACTGCCAACCAGACTAAAGCACAATACATGACATTGCCATAGAGACTTATCAACTGCAAACCTCCACCTGAGCGTGGCAAAGGGGCAAAACCCGGGGTACAGAGTCACCGACCAGGAAGAGGGAGAGAAAAGAAAAAGCAAGAAGATAACCTCTCAAAATCAAGAATAATCTGCAGACTTTATAACCTATCCCATTTTATTATATTTGTTCGTTTGTTTCTCTTATCTTCATTCTTGATACTTTTTTTTTTCCTCCTCCAATTTGGCCGATTAACTCTCTACCGGTCTTACTCTCTCCTCTCCTTGAACTACACTACCCATAAGTGTTACATCTCCCATTATCTTTTCTCTTCTCTTCCTTTCTCTCTATGAGAGTTGCACTCCAAAACCCTTAACTCTCTCTCTCTCTCTCCTTTCTTTTTTCTTCTTTTAGTGGTTCCCTCTTTTTTTTCTCTCTCTCTCTTTCTTTTCTCCCTCTATATTAGTTTCTTCCTTTCTCCTTTACATCTCCTCTCACTCAAACCTCAATAACAAACAAATTATCTTATCTGGGACTCAAACTTATGTTTGTGGCATTCTGGGGGGTTTTTACTTCACCTTTTTAACTCACTAGCAGTGCTCCCATCCCTGGCTCTCCATATTATCTAGTTCTTGTTCCACTAAATACAATAGTAATTTTTTAATTTGTCCCCCCGTTTTTCCGTTTTCCTCTTAATCCTCTCATCATAACTCTTAGACAACCAACACCTAAAAGCAAATCATTTTATTCTTGACCCAAATTTTTTCCTTATTTGCTTTTTGTGGGTCCATACGCTCTTTTTTTTTTTTCTTTTTTCTTCTTTTTTTTTTTTTGCCCCTTTATTACTTTTCCCCAATTCAGGCCCTCCATCACAGGCATTGTTTGTTATAATTCACAGTCCACCACAAGATTTTATCAAGAAAGAGGGGAGAGGAGAGGAGAGGAAAAAAGGAGGGGGGGAATAATTTCCTTTTTTTTTTTTTTTTAATTTTTATTTTATTTTATTTTTCTTTATTACATTATTAATTTTTTTTAAAAAAAAACAACTTTTTTTGATTTTTTTTATTATTTTTTTAAACTTTTTATTCTTTATTAAATCTCATTAATACTATCAACAAAACCACCCTCAGATGCCATTAAGGAAGAGAAAATCGAATATCATGGATACAAAAGAAAGAGAGGTAACACAGCTAGATGAGGAAAAATCTATGGAGAAAAAATTTAATATATTGGAAACCTTGGAGCTAAATGACAGAGAATTCAAGATAGAAATCCTAAAAATCCTCCGAGATATACAAGAAAACACAGAAAGGCAATTTAGGGAGCTCAGAAAACAACTCAATGAACACAAAGAATATATGTCCAAGGAAATTGAAACTATAAAAACAAATCAAACAGAGATGAAAAACTCAATTCACGAGCTGAAAAACGAAGTAACAAGCTTAGCTAATAGAACAGGTCAGATAGAAGAGAGGATTAGTGAAATAGAAGACAAGCAACTTGAGGCACAACAGAGAGAAGAAGAAAGAGACTCAAAAATTAAAAAAAATGAGATAGCCCTACAAGAATTATCTGACTCCATCAAAAAGAATAACATAAGAATAATAGGTATATCAGAGGGAGAAGAGAGAGAAAATGGAATGGAGAACATACTCAAACAAATAATAGATGAGAACTTCCCAAGCCTGTGGAAAGAACTAAAGCCTCAAGTTCAAGAAGCAAACAGAACTCCAAGTTTTCTTAACCCCAACAAACCTACTCCAAGGCATATCATAATGAAATTGACACAAACCAACAGCAAAGAAAAAATTCTCAAGGCAGCCAGGGAAAAGAAGAATACAACATATAAAGGAAGGCCCATTAGATTATCATCAGATTTCTCAGCAGAAACTCTACAAGCTAGAAGAGAATGGACCCCAATATTTAAAGTCCTGAAAGAGAGGAACTTTCAGCCACGAATACTATACCCATCAAAGCTATCCTTCAAATATGAAGGAGAAATAAAAACATTCACAGATACAGAAAAGATGAGGGAATTTATCATCAGAAAACCCCCACTCCAGGAATTACTAAAGGGGGTTCTCCAATCAGATACAAAGAACAAAAAAAAAAACAGAGCCACAAGTAAAAGCTCCAAGAAGAACACAATAAAACCAAATTTAAACTGTGACAACAACAAAAAGAAAGAGGGGGAGAAGATGGAGATTAACAGTAGCAAAGGACGATGGAGTGCAAAAGTACTCACAAAATAGTTCGCTACAATGAACAGGGTAGGGACCCTTTTCATTATTCAAAGGTAACCACCATTGAAAAAACCACCACAGAAGCACATGAGATAAAAAAGATAGCAACAGTGGAAAGATGTATGGAATACAACCAAATAAAAACAAAAGATAGAAAAACAAAAGAGAAGGATCAAACAAGACACAAAACTAACAGAAAGCAAGATATAAAATGGCAATAGGGAACCCACAAGTATCAATAATTACACTAAATGTAAACGGATTAAACTCACCAATAAAAAGACACAGAGTAGCAGAATGGATTAAAAAAGAAAATCCAACTGTATGCTGCCTACAGGAAACTCATCTAAGTAACAAGGATAAAAACAAATTCAAAGTGAAAGGCTGGAAAACAATACTCCAAGCAAATAACATCCAAAAAAAAGCAGGTGTAGCAATACTCATATCGGATAATGCTGACTACAAGACAGGAAAAGTACTCAGAGACAAAAATGGCCATTTCATAATGGCTAAGGGGACACTGAATCAAGAAGACATAACAATTCTTAATATATATGCACCAAACCAAGGAGCACCAAAATATATAAGACAGCTACTTATTGATCTTAAAACAAAAACTGACAAAAACACAATCATACTTGGAGACCTCAATACACCGCTGACGGCTCTAGATCGGTCATCCAAACAGAGAATCAACAAAGACATAGTGGCCTTAAACAAAACACTAGAGCACCTGGATATGATAGACATCTACAGGACATTTCATCCCAAAGTGACTGAGTATACATTTTTCTCCAGTGTACATGGATCATTCTCAAGAATTGACCATATGTTGGGCCACAAAAACAACATCAGCAAATTCAGAAAAATTGAAGTTGTACCAAGCATATTTTCTGATCATAAAGCCTTGAAACTAGAATTCAACTGCAAAAAAGAGGAAAAAAATCCCACAAAAATGTGGAAACTAAACAACATACTTTTAAAAAATGAATGGGTCAAAGAAGAAATAAGTGCAGAGATCAAAAGATATATACAGACTAATGAAAATGACAATACGACATATCAGAATCTATGGGATGCAGCAAAAGCAGTGATAAGAGGGAAGTTCATATCACTTCAGGCATATATGAACAAACAAGAGAGAGCCCAAGTGAACCACTTAACTTCACACCTTAAGGAACTAGAAAAAGAAGAACAAAGACAACCCAAAACCAGCCGAAGAAAGGAGATAATAAAAATCAGAGCAGAAATAAATGAATTAGAGAACAGAAAAACTATAGAAAAAATTAATAGAACAAGGAGCTGGTTCTTTGAAAAGATCAACAAAATTGACAAACCCTTGGCAAGACTTACCAAGGAAAAAAGAGAAAGAGCTCATATAAACAAAATCCAAAATGAAAGAGGAGAAATCACCACGGACACCGTAGATATACAAAGAATTATTGTAGAATACTATGAAAAACTTTATGCCACTAAATTCAACAACCTAGAAGAAATGGATAAATTCCTAGAAAAATACAACCTTCCTAGACTGAGTCAAGAAGAAGCAGAAAGCCTAAACAGACCTATTAGTAGAGAAGAAATAGAAAAAACCATTAAAAACCTCCCCAAAAATAAAAGTCCAGGCCCTGACGGCTATACCAGCGAATTTTATCAAACATTCAAAGAAGACTTGGTTCCTATTCTACTCAAAGTCTTCCAAAAAATTGAAGAAGAAGCAATACTTCCAAACACATTTTACGAAGCCAACATAACCCTCATACCAAAACCAGGCAAGGATGGCACAAAAAAAGAAAACTACAGACCAATATCTCTAATGAATACAGATGCTAAAATACTAAACAAAATACTAGCAAATCGAATACAACAACATATTAAAAAAATAATACATCATGATCAAGTGGGATTCATCCCAGAATCTCAAGGATGGTTCAACATACGTAAAACGGTTAATGTAATACACCATATCAACAAAACAAAGAACAAAAACCACATGATCTTATCAATAGACGCAGAAAAGGCTTTCGATAAAATACAACACAATTTTATGTTTAAGACTCTCAACAAAATGGGTATAGAAGGAAAATATCTCAACATGATAAAGGCCATATATGATAAACCATCAGCTAACATCATTTTAAATGGCACTAAACTGAAGGCTTTCCCCCTTAAATCAGGAACAAGACAGGGTTGTCCACTCTCTCCACTCTTATTTAATGTGGTACTAGAGGTTCTAGCCAGAGCAATCAGACAAGACAAAGAAATAAAAGGCATCCATATCGGAAAAGAAGAAGTAAAGGTATCACTTTTTGCAGATGATATGATACTATACATCGAAAACCCCAAAGAATCCACAAAAAGACTACTAGAAACAATAAGCCAATACAGTAAGGTCGCAGGATACAAAATTAACATACAGAAGTCAATAGCCTTTCTATATGCCAACAATGAAACAACTGAGAAGGAACTCAAAAGAATAATCCCCTTCACGATTGCAACAAAAAAAATAAAATACTTAGGAATAAACATAACAAAGAATGTAAAGGACTTATATAATGAAAACTATAAACCATTGTTAAGGGAAATCGAAAAAGATATAATGAGATGGAAGAATATACCTTGTTCTTGGCTAGGAAGAATAAATATAATCAAGATGGCTATATTACCCAAAGCAATATACAAATTTAATGCAATTCCCATCAAACTTCCAATGACATTTTTTAAAGAAATAGAGCAAAAAATCATCAGATTTATATGGAACTATAAAAAACCCCGAATAGCCAAAGCAATCCTAAAGAAAAAGAATGAAGCTGGGGGCATTTCAATACCTGACTTCAAACTCTATTATAGGGCCACGACAATCAAAACAGCATGGTATTGGCAGAAAAATAGACACTCAGACCAATGGAACAGAATAGAAAGTCCAGAAATAAAACCACATATATATAGTCAAATAATTTTTGATAAAGGGGCCAACAACACACAATGGAGAAAAGAAAGCCTCTTCAATAAATGGTGCTGGGAAAACTGGAAAGCCACATGCAAAAGAATGAAACTGGACTACAGTCTCTCCCCCTGTACAAAAATTAACTCAAAATGGATCAAAGATCTAAACATAAGACCTGAAACAATTAAGTACATAGAAGAAGACATAGGTACTCAACTCAGGGACCTGGGTTTTAAAGAGCATTTTATGAATTTGACTCCAATGGCAAGAGAAGTGAAGGCAAAAATTAATGAATGGGACTACATCAGATTAAGAAGTTTTTGCTCAGCAAGAGAAACTGATAACAAAATAAACAGAAAGCCAACTAAATGGGAAATGATTTTTTCAAACGACAGCTCAGATAAGGGCCTAATATCCAAAATATACAAAGAACTCATAAAACTCAACAACAAACAAACAAACAATCCAATAAAAAAATGGGAAGAGGATATGAATAGACACTTCTCCCAGGAAGAAATACAAATGGCCAACAGATATATGAAAAGATGCTCATCTTCTTTAGCTATTAGAGAAATGCAAATCAAAACGGCAATGAGATACCACCTCACACCTGTTCGATTAGCTGTTATTAGCAAGTCAGGTAACAGCAAATGTTGGAGAGGCTGTGGAGAAAAAGGAACCCTCATACACTGTTGGTGGGAATGTAAAGTAGTACAACCATTATGGAAGAAAGTATGGTGGTTCCTCAAAAAACTGAAAATAGAACTACCTTATGACCCAGCAATCCCTCTACTGGGTATATATCCCAAAAACTCAGAAACATTGATACGTAAAGACACATGCAGCCCCATGTTTATTGCAGCATTGTTCACAGTGGCCAGGACATGGAAACAACCAAAAAGCCCATCAATAGATGACTGGATAAAGAAGATGTGGCACATATACACTATGGAATACTACTCAGCCATAAGAAATGATGACATCGGAACATTTACAGCAAAATGGTGGGATCTTGATAACATGATACGAAGCGAAATAAGTAAATCAGAAAAAAACAGGAACTGTATTATTCCATACGTAGGTGGGACATAATAGTGAAACTAAGAGACATTGATAAGAGTGTGGTGGTTACGGGGGGGAGGGGGGAATGGGAGAGGGATAGGGGGTGGGGAGGGGCACAAAGAAAACAAGATAGAAGGTGACAGAGGACAATCTGACTTTGGGTGGTGGGTATGCAACATAATTGAACAACAAGATAACCTGGACTTGTTATCTTTGAATATATGTATCCTGATTTATTGATGTCACCCCATTAAAAAAATAAAATTATATAAAAAAAAAAAAAAAAAAAAAAAAAAAATTAAAAATGGGCCTGACCAGGCAGCGGCGCAGTGGGTAGAGCGTCGGACTAGGATGCCGAGGACCCAGGTTCGAGAACCCGAGGTCGCCAGCTTGAGCGTGGGCTCATCTGGTTTGAGCAAAAGCCCACCAGCTTGAACCCAAGGTCGCTGGCTCCAGCAAGGGGTTACTTGGTCTGCTGAAGGCCCACAGTCAAGGCACATATGAGAAAGCAATCAATGAATAACTAAGGTGTTGCAACGTGCAATGAAAAACTAATGACTGATGCTTCTCATCTCTCTCTGTTCTTGTCTGTCTGTCCCTGTCTATCCCTCTCTCTAACTTACTCTCTGTCTCTGTAAAAAATAATAAATAAATAAATAAAAATTAAAAAAAACACAAAAAATTAAAAATGGAACTGCCTTTTGACCCAGCTATCTTACTTTTAGGAGTATATCCTAAGAATATCAAAACACTGATTCAAAAGAAGATATGCACCCCCATGTTTACTGCAGCATTGCTTATAATAGCCAAGGTCTGGAAACAGCCCAAGTGTCCATCAGTAAGACGAGTGGATTAAAAAGAAGTGGTACATATACACAATGGAATATTACATGGCCATGAAAAACAAGGAAATCTTACCTTTTGCAATGGCATTGGATGGACCTGCAGATTATTATGCTAAGTGAAATAAGCCAGGCAGAGAAATACAAATATCATATGATCTCACTTATGCATGGAATCTAATGAATAAAGTGAACTGAGGAACAGAATAGAGGCAGAGGCAGGGTCACAGTGTCCAGAGGGACAGCTGGCAGAGGGAAGGGGGTGGAGGGGATAGGATCAGAGAAGGTGAAGAGATTAGAGACATTATATACACATAACACATAGATACAGATAGCAGGACAGAAAATCCCAGACGGAAGGGTGGGAGGGAGTCAGGGGAAGAGGGCAAAGGAGGTGTAATGGGGGGCACATTGTTGAGGGTTGGGTGTTATATTGATTGGGACACTTGAATCCATGTTAACATAACACATTTTATGAAGTTACTATAATAAAAAAATAAAATTCAAATTTTAAAAAAGCTAATATTAAAGCATTTATGAAAAGCTGTTTAATATAGGTTGTCTAAAACACATGCAATCAGAAAAATATTTCTAAAATAATCCAGCCTTTGGTAATGCTTGATTTCCTGTACTCCTTAACATGCATACCAGGAAAGACAACACAAAATCCAGGTTTGTTCTTTCAGAAGCCTATAAATATTTTTTAAATTAACACACCTGCTTCTAGGTTACAGTATCTGCTGTGTCAAATATAACATTTCTTTGAAATAGGCACCAACTACTTAGTGAACTATGATCAGCTCTGTGAGCAACACTGTGTTACAGTGTGTCAGGTCTGGGAATCCAAGGGAAATACAGTGTGTCCGTAAAGTCATGGTGCACTTTTGACCGGTCACAGGAAAGCAACAAAAGACGATAGAAATGTGAAATCTGCACCAAATAAAAGGAAAACTCTCCCAGTTTCATACTTATTCAGTGCAGTTCGATGTGGGCTCACGCACAGATTTTTTAGGGCTCCTTAGGTAGCTATCCCGTATAGCCTCTACAGACTTGTTGTCACTGACTGATGGCCTACCAGAATGGGATTTCTCCACCAAACTGCCGGTTTCCTTCAACTGCTTATCCCACCGAGTAATGTGGTGGCGCTTCATTATAAATGCACTGATATTCATGTTGCACTTTGGTCACGGATTCAAATTTAGCAAGCCATAGAACACACTGAACTTTCCTCTGTACTGTCCACATCTCGACTGGCATGGCCGTGGGCTGCTCCACTGTATACACGGTATTATGTCATCATCTGCACATGTGCACATGCTGCCACATCATCCTACAGAAACTGGGAGGGTTTTGCTTTTATTTGGTGTAGATTTCACATTTCTATCGTCTTTTATTGCTTTCCTGTGACCAGTCAAAAATGCACCATAACTTTCCAGACACACTGTATAAGGCAAGATTCTTTGCCTCAAGAAGATTAGAATCTAATTAGAAAGATGAAAGTAACAGACTAGGAATATTTTTTTTAATGCAAAGCAATGTATTCAATCAAACATAACCATTATGCCCAGGCTCCAAGTTCAACAGCAATTGAGTTCATATGGAAAGATGAAGATAAGAGTATAAATATCAGCCTGACCAGGCGGTGGCGCAGAAACTGTTAAGGGTGTTCATTAACAAAACAACACACAATAAGTACTGGCGAGGGTGTGGAGAAAAGGGAACCCTCCTCCTCTGCTGGTGGGAATGCAGACTTGTGCAGCCACTGTGGAAAACAGTATGGAGATTCCTCAAAAAATTAAAAATGGAACTGCCTTTTGACCCAGCTATCTTACTTTTAAGAATATATCCTAAGAATCTCAAAATACTGATTCAAAAGAAGATTGAGCATTAGACTGGGATGCAGAGGACCCAAGTTCGAGACCCCGAGGTCGCCAGTTTGAGTGCGGGCTCATCTGGTTTGAGCAAAGCTCACCAGCTTGGACCCAAGGTCGCTGGCTACAGCAAGGGGTTACTCAGTCTACTGAAGGCCCACGGTCAAGGCACATATGAGAAAGCAATCAATGAACAACTAAGGTCTCGCAATGAAAAACTAATGATTGATGCTTCTCATCTCTCTCCGTTCCTGTCTGTTTGTCCCTGTCTATCCCTCTCTCTGACTCTCTCTCTGTCCCTGTTTTAAAAAAAAAAAGAGAGAGAGAGAGAGTATAAATATCAGAAAGGCATCAGTTCCAGTTACACCACTAAGAAATAAACTTGGGGAAGGGCTGGATTCTCAAGATAAAAGGGAGAATTTGTGTCTTATGTAAAACACCTGAAAATAATTATGTACGTGCGTCGTTAATTTGAAGGATCTTTTATCTCTTTTGTTCATTTAGTAACAGGAATATATAAAACTAAAATTTTCAAGACACGAACTGAGGAAGGATGGGTAAACTGATTTGTTACTGTTTCTCAAACGGCACTATTTCTGAAAAAGTGGTTTTGCTGTTTCTAGCTCAAATAACACGTTCAATTAATTTTAGATGTTTTCTATTATAAAATCATTCAAGTTATTTTAACTAAAATAAAACTCAAGTTAATATGCAGCTAATGTTCAGCAAAAACATTGGTACTGAATGGCTCTGGTAGAAACTGTCCCTAGTGATCTCCACCTCCTGGTATTCATGTACCTGAGTAGTCCCCTCTTCGGTGAATTGAGTTGGCCTATGTAATCAGCAAGATATAGCAGAAATGGTAGCACGTGGCTATGCCATAGAAGATAATACAACTCCTACCTTCCTTTCTTAGATCACTTATTCTGGGAGAAGCCAGCAGTCACATCACAAGGACACTCACACAGTTCTATGGAGAGGTCCACATGTAAGAAACGGAAGCTTCCTGCCAACAGCCAGCACCACCAAGTGGTCAGTGCTGTGGCTGAGGCAGATCCTCCAGTCCCAATCATGTCTTCAAATGATGGCAGCCCCCAAACATACCTTGTCCCACAATCTCATGTGGTTCCTGAGCCAGAATTATATAGCTAAGCTGCAAATGGATTCCTGACTCACAGAAACTGTGTAAAATAAAAAATGTTCATTATTTTAAACTGCTAAGCTATGGGCTGATTTGTTACAAAAAAAATAAATAACTAAAAAGAGGCATTAAAGGTAACCATCTGGCTCTTCAAATATTTTGTAGCATTTCCTAGAGAATGTAAGAACTCAGAATCATATAATTATTATTTATTTAGGAAAGTATGTGTTTGCTTCCTTATTCTTTATTATTCCATGATTTTCTTAGCCTTTATAAAGATATGTACAGTATTAAGAACCTATTAAACAGTGAAGTGTTGGCCCTGGCCAGCTGGCTCAGTGGTAGAGTGTCAGCCCAGCATATGGAATTTCCAGGTACGATTTCCAGTCGGGGCACACAGGAGAAGCAACCATCTGCTTCTCCACTCCTCTTCCTCTCCCTTCTCTCTTTCTCTCTCTCTTCATCTTGCGTAGCCATGGCTCAGTTGGAGCAAGTTGGTCCCAGGCACTGAGGATGGCTCCATGGCCTCCCCTAAGGTGCTAAAATAGCTCAGTGGCCGAGCAAAGGAGCAACAGCCCAGATGGGTATAGTATTACCCAGTAGGAGGATTGCCAGGTGGATCCTGGTCGGGGTGCATGCAGGAGTCTGTCAATCTGCCTCCTCGCTTCTCACTTAAGAAAAATTTGTTTAAAAAAATGAAGTGTTTTTGCTAGATCTTTGAAAAAAAGAAAAGCATATGAACATACTAAGTGTATTTAATACTTTTTTTGCCCCACATAATTATATCATGCATCATGGAACATTACAGCACTTCATTACCTATGTAGCTACCTAAAAGACACATCCCATGCACCATTACTATGGTTTTTGTGAAAATGACAGAACTACAAACAATTAAAGGGCTTACTAGAAGCAGGACTGGTATAAACCCATACCAAGAACATAGTTCTTTGTCCTATTATTGAACAAAGCTAATTCTGTAAGTCCACTGAGTAACACAAATCAATAAATTATAGAATTTAATCTATGTTTATATTTTATGCAGTGTAGAAAATTTCCTCAGTTAAAAGGAAGAATGACTGATGGACAGCATTCATAAGAGAGCATTGATAATCAGCCTCCAGTTATTTCTTCTCCATACTAACCATACTAAATTCCAGCTCCTCCAAACTTTTTTCATATGGATCTGGGATTGGGAATAATAAATTTTCAGAAGAATCCATAAGACAATTATTTTCTTTTCTTTTTTTTTTCTTGTATTTTTCTGAAATGAGAAGTGGGGACACAGAGAGACAGACTCCCTCATGCACCTGACTGGGATCCACCAGGCATGCCCACCAGGGTGCGATGCTCTGCCCATCTGGGGCATTGCTCCACTGCAACCAAAGCCAATCTAGTGCCTGAGGCAGAGGCCATGGAACCATCCTCAGAGCCTGGGCCAACTTTGCTCCAAGGGAGCCTTGGTTGTGGAAGGGGAAGAGAGAGAGAGAGAGAGAGAGAGAAACAAGAAGGGGAAGGGTGGAGAAGCAGATGCCACTTCTCCTGGTGTGCCCTGGCCGGGAATCAAACCCGGGACTTTCACATGCCAGGCCAATGCTCTACCATTCAGAAAACTGGCCAAGGCCCATAAGACTATTCTTGAAGCGTAACCTCACACATAATTTCATAACATAAATATTTCAATAATAAAATCCAAGTTTTGGAAGAAGCCTCTTTTTGTTTAAATCATTTAATAAATATTTATTTACTGAGTGACTATGAAGTCCAATGAATTCTGTGGAGTGGCATGAGGGATAAAAAGACAAAAGAGAAATAAATTTGTCCCCAGGTTGCTTATAGTCTTATAAGACAGATTTGGCATTCATCTGATCTAATTAAAAATAAAAAGATGGGTAAGGAGAGAGGGGAGAGAAGTTGGTGATAGAGTACGGGGATATTCCAACTCCCACCTCCCAGAACCAAAGTGGATTACGACTTAAGAACAATCATCTTGAAAAAAACAACTTTGGACTAAACTAAGAAGAATCTATAACCAAGGATTACCAAAGAAACTACACTGAGACTGAAGGAAGGGTGGAGATGCAGAAAGGGCTTCCCCGCTCCCAGGAACAAACAGCAGCCTAGAGGAACTGTCACAGTGGGTTGGATTGCCCGGAAAGTTGTGGATCCTCAACCCCAGGACCAGAGCCCCAGCCTAGAACCCAAGAGACTAGAAGAGGCATACGGACAGTATATAGCTGAGAAAAGAGCCAGGTTACTGTTTTCAAGAAAGAGACATAACTCTCAGACCCAGGCTCCATTTGAAAGGGACTGTGCAGAAAATCTCATTCACAGATACTTACCCGGGGCTCAGGGAGCAAGGAGAGCTGAGAGGACTGGAGTTGCAAGAGGAGAGTGTAATCTCAGAGGGACAGGGAGAGAAACTGTGAGGGAAAGCCACCCTAACCCCTGTGCTGAGTCACTTCCCAAATCTAAACCAGCCAATTTGCTGGGAGAAGCAACACCAGCAAAGGGAAGAAATTACCTCACCCACTGGAGGCTCTCCAGCTCCAGTCAGAGCAGAGTCACTTAGAAGCAAGAGGCACGTCAGGGACACTGGTATGGAACGCTAAGGTCTGAGCTACACTGCCCCCGCACAGTGCTGGGTACCCGGTGAGGGAGAGCGGACTGGCTGCAGTGTCAGTGGGGGCGGCACCCATGCCTGCACTCTCGCCATGGCAGCGTTGGCAGGGGCACCCATGCCTGCCACAGCACTGATAGTCGCAGCACCCGTGCCAGCACACTAGCAGTGGCGCACGCATGACCACACAGCCGCAGCGTCAGGCCGGTGCCAGTGGTGCCAGTGCCCAAGTGCCCAAGGTGGCAGCAGCAGTGGGTCGATGGGCAGACCACACCTCAGGAACACAGAGGACACACTCATTGGCCAAGAGTAGATAAAAGGCAGCCTAGGAGTGCAGGAGATATTTACAACAGCTCCTGGGCCCAGCAGAGGCAGCTACAAATTCTGGATCACCTGTAGATCCAAGAAGGTTGCTAAAGGCCAGTTATAGGCAGTGACCCCCACTGGTCTGCATCAAGTCCAGCCAGGGAGGTCCAGGGCTGGCACATCCAGCAGCCAGATATAAAAAATATCAGCTCAGGACCTAACAACACTTGTTAGAGTGGTATCTTAAGGAAGGGCTCCTCAGACCTGACCCAGCTAAGGCATAGAAACGCCGACACAAATAACAAAAAAGAACAGTAGCAGCAGACAAGTAGCCCACAGTGGGTTACAAACAACAGTTGATGCCAACTCAAGAAGATCCAGAAACAACACAACTAGAAGGTGGAGGAAGACAACACTAACTCTATACTCAGTTAGCTACACAAACACACCCAAAGTAGGAGTCTATACACAGACAAAATGGAAAAACAGAGAAATGCAATCCAAATTAATCAACAAGAGAAATCCCCAGAAAAAGAACTGAATGAAATGGAAATAACCAAGATACCAGATGCAGAGTTTAAAATAATGATTGCTAGGATGCTCAAGGATCTTAGAGCAACAACGGACAGACATAATGAGCACCTAATAAAGAGATAACAAGCTTCAAAAATGATATTAAAATCATATAAAAAAGATTCAGTCAGAAATGACAAATACAAAATCAGTAATAAAGACTACACTAGAAGGAATTAATAGCAGATTGGATGAAGCAGAAGATCAAATCAGCGATTTAGAGGACAAGATAAACGAAAACACGGAAGCAGAACAGCAAAAAGAAAAGAGAATCAAAAAGTTTGAGGAAACTCTAAGAGAGCTCTGTGACAACATGAAAAGAAACAACATCTGCATCATAGGGGCTCGTGAAGGAGAAGAGAAAGAAGGGATAGAGAACCTGATTGAAGAAATCATAGCTGAAAACTTCCCTAAATTGATGAAGAAAAACATCACACAAGTTCAATAAGCACAGAGAGTCCCATTAAAGAGGAACCCAAAGAGACTTACACCAAGACACATCATAATTAAAATACCAAAGTTAAAAGATAAAGAAAGAATACTAAAAGCTGCAAGAGAAAAGCAGTCAATCACCTACAAAGGAGCCCACATAAGAATAACATCTGACTTTTCAACAGAAACACCTGAGGCCAGAAATGAATGGTAAGACATATTCAAAGTAATGCAAAACAAGAGCCTACAACCAAGACTTCTTCATCCAGCAAGACTATTATTTAAAATTGAAGGAGAAATAAAAGCTTCCCAGACAAAATAAACAGAACAAAGAGAAAAAAATCTAGAAAGAGAGAAACGTAGATTTAAAGAATAAAATGGCAATAAACATCATATCAATAATAACCTTAAATGTAAATGGATTAAATGATGCAATCAAAAGGCAGAGTAGCTGCGTGGATAACAAAACAGGACTCATACATATGCTGTCTACAAGAGACCCACCTCAAAACAAAAGATACACATAGACTGAAAGTGAAGGAATGGAAAAAAATATTTCATGCAAATGGAAATGAAAAAAAAAGTTGGGCCTGACCTGTGGTGGCACAGTGGATAAAGCGTCGACCTGGAAATGCTGAGGTCACCGGTTCAAAACCCTGGGCTTGCCTGGTCAAGGCACATATGGGAGTTGATGCTTCCAGCTCCTCCCCCCTTCTCTCTCTCTGTCTCTCCCTCTCCTCTCTAAAATGAATAAATAAATAATAAATAAAAAAACTATAAAATAAAATAAAATAAAAGATAAAAAAAAAAAAGTTGGCGTGTTGGGGACTGAAAGCCAACATGGTCTTTGCAGTTTAGATTTTGGGGGCACAGAAGTGTGGGGAACTGGCAGGAAGCTGACAGCTTGCACAACCCCCACCTCACTTGTTTTGTGAAGTTGCTAAAGGCTATTTTGCTATGGTGCTGGATTATTTTTTTAATAATTTTATTTTTTTAATGGGGCGACATCAATAAATCAGGATACATATATTCAAAGATAACAAGTCCAGGTTATCTTGTCGTTCAATTATGTTGCATACCCATCACCCAAAGTCAGATTGTCCTCTGTCACCTTCTATCTAGTTTTCTTTGTGCCCCTCCCCCTCTCCATTTCCCTCTCCCTTTCCCCCCCTCCCCCGTAACCACCACACTCTTATCAATGTCTCTTAGTTTCACTTTTATGTCCCACCTACGTATGGAAAAATGCAGTTCCTGGTTTTTTCTGATTTACTTATTTCACTTCGTATAATGTTATCAAGATCCCACCATTTTGCTGTAAATGATCCAATGTCATCATTTCTTATGGCTGAGTAGTATTCCATAGTGTATATGTGCCACATCTTCTTTATCCAGTCATCTATTGACGGGCTTTTTGGTTGTTTCCATGTCCTGGCCACTGTGAACAATGCTGCAATAATGAACATGGGGCTACATGTGTCTTTACGTATCAATGTTTCTGAGTTTTGGGGGTATATACCCAGTAGAGGGATTGCTGGGTCATAAGGTAGTTCTATTTGCAGTTTTTTGAGGAACCACCATACTTTCTTCCATAATGGTTGTACTACTTTACATTCCCACCAACAGTGTATGAGGGTTCCTTTTTCTCCACAGGTGCTGGATTATTTATACTCATCCTACCACTCATGTCCCCTTGAAAGACGGAAGGCAAATTTCTTTTATCCTTTGTTTTGTAAAGTTAAGATGTTATGTATGATGGGGGTTTTCTGCACTTGGTAGAATTCTGGGTTGCCTTGGAAATGTGATCACAGATCTCTTCAATTTGCTAATGGCTCACTTTGCCCTATAAATAAAGCAGGAAGCAGGTGTTGAGTGCACTTTGTTCTTGCCATCAGCATTGCAGAGGCCTCTCGAGCTTATCCTTTTACTCTAAGCCCATTTTCTTAATTCTGTGTCATTCCCACTCAGGACCTGGAATAACTAACCGCACTGGTTCATGGCACTGAGGTAGCAATACTTGTATCTGACAAAACAGACTTTAAAACAAAGGCTATGGTAAGGGATAAAGGAGGTAACTATATAATGATAAAGCAAACCAACAGAAGATATAACCATTATAAATATCAATGGCCTAATATAGGAGCACCTAAATATAAAGCAGATTTTGATGGATATAAAGGGTGAGATCAACAGCGATACTATAATAGTAGGGGATTTTAATACTCCACTAACATTAATGGATAGATCCTCAAAAAAGAAAATTAACAAAGAAACAGCAGCCTTAAAGGACTAGCTCAATTGGATTTAATAGATATCTTCAGAACCTTTCACCCTAAAGCAGCAAAATATACATTCTTTTCAGTGCTAATGGTACATTCTCCAAGATAGAGCATGTTAGGACACAAAACGAGTCTCAATAAATTTAAGAAGACTGAAATCATATCAAGCATCTTCTCTGATCACAATGGCATGAAAGTAGAAATCAACTACTATAGAAAAACTGAAAAACATTCAAACACTAGGAGACTAAATAGCATGTTATTAAATAATGGATGGGTTAACAATGAGATCAAGGAAGAAATCAAAATTTCCTTGAAACAAATGAAAATGAACATACAACTCAAAATTTATGGGACACAGCAAAAGCAGTCCTAAGAGGGAAGTTCATAGCATTACAGACATACATTAAGAAGCAAGAAAAAGCTCAAATAAACAACTTAACAATGCATCTAAAAGAACTAGAAAAAGAACAGCAAGTAAAGCCCAGAGAAGATCAAAGAAGAAAATAATAAAAATCAGAGCAGAAATAAATGGCATAGAAACTAAAAAAACAATACAGAAGATCAATAAAACCAAGAGCTGGTTCTTTGAAAAAGTAAACAAGATTGATGAACCTTTAACCAGACTCACCAGAAAAAAAAAAGAGAGGATCCAAATAAATAAAATTAGAATTGAGAGTGAAGTAGTAGCAACAAACAGCAGAAATACAAAGGATTGTAAGAAAGTACTATGAAGAATTGCATGCCAAAAAATAGACAACCTAGGTGAAATGGACAAATTCCTTGAAACATACAATCTTTCAAAAATCAGTCTGGAAGAATCAGAAAACCTAAACAGACAAATAACAACAAATGAGATTGAAACAGTTATCAAAAAACTCCCAACAAACAAAAGTCCTGGGCCAGATGGCTTCACACGGCGAATTTTACCAAATATTCAAAGAAAAACTACCTGTCATCCTTCTCAAGCTATTTCAAAAAATTCAAGAGGGGGGAATACTTCCAAGCTCCTTTTATGAGGTGAGTATAATTCTGATTCCAAAACCAGGCAAAGACAATACAAAAAAGGAAAACTATGGGCCAATATCTCTGATGAAATTAGAATGCTAAAATTCTCAACAAAATATTAGCAAACCGATCCAGCAATACATGAAAAAAAATCCTACATCATAATCAAGTGGGATTTATTCTGGGGAGGCAAGGCTGGTACAATTTTTGCAAATCAATCAATGCTATTCATCACATAAACAAAAAGAAGAAGAAAAATCACATAATAATATCAATAAACACAGGAAAAAGCATTTCATAAAATCCAGCACCCATTTATGATTAAAACTCTTAGTAATGTGGAAATACAGCGAACATACCTCAACATGATAAAGGCCATCTATGACAAACCCACAGCCAACATCATACTTAATGGGCAAAAATTAAAAGCAATCCCCTTAAGATCAGGAACAAGACAGGGGTGCCCCCTTTCACCACTCTTATTCAACATAGTTTTGGAATTCCTAGCCACAGCAATCAGAAAAGAAGAAGAAAAAAAAGGCATCCGAATTGGAAAAGAAGAAGTAAAACTATCACTATTTGCTAATGACATGATACTGTACATAGAAAACCCTAATGTCTCAGTCAAAAACTCCTGAACCTGATAAATTAATTCATCAAGGTGGCAGAATATAAAATTAATACTCAGAAATCAGTGGCATTTTTATACACCAACAATGAACTCTCTGAAAGAGAAATTAAGAAAACAATCCCCTTCATTTTTGCAACAAGAAAAAATAAAGTACCTAGGAGTAATTTAACCAAGGAGGTTAAATACTCATATTTGGAAAATTATAAAACATTGATAAAAGAAATCAAGGAAGATACAAACAAGTGGAAGCATGTATCATGTTCATGGATAGGAAGAATAAACATCATCAAAATGTCTATATTATCCAAAGCAATCTAGAAATTAAATGCAATCCCTATTAAAATACCAATGGCATACATCAAAGATATAGAACAAATACTCCAAAATTTTATATGGAACCAAAAAAGAGCACGAATAGCCTCAGCAATCTTTAAAATGATGAATTAAGTGGGTGGAATCTTGGTAACAGCTTGGTACTGGCATAAGAACAGGCATATAGATCAATGGAACAGAACTGAGAACTCAGAAATAAACCTATGCCTTTATGGCCAATTGATATTTGACAAACGAGGTAAGAGCATACAATGGAGTAAAGACAGTCTCTTTAACAAATGGTGTTGGTAAAATTGGACAAGTACTTGCAAAAAAAATGAAACTAGACCACCAACTTACACCACTGATAAAAATAAACTCAAAATGGATAAAAGACTTAAATGTAAGTCGGGAAACCATAATCACCTTGGAAGAAAACACAGGCAGTAAGCTCTCCAACATCTCTCAGAGCAATATATTTGCTGATTTATCTCCACGGGCAAGTGAAATAAAGGACAAGATGAACAAATGGGACTATCAAACTAAAAAGCTTTTGCACAGCTAAAGACAGTATGAACAAAATAAATAGACAAACCACACAATGGGAAAATATATTCGACAATACATCTGATAAAGGGTTAATAACCAAAATTAATAAAGAACTTGTAAAACTCAACACCAGGAAGATAATGCAATCAAAAGATGGGCAAAAGAAATGAATAGACACTTCTCCAAAGAGGACATACAGATAGATGGCTAATAGGCATATAAAAACGTGTTCAACATCTCTAATCATTAGAGAAATGCAAATTGAAACCACATGGGATATCACCTCACACCTGTCAGAATGGTGCTCATCAACAAAACAACACAGAATAAGTGCTGGCAAGGATGTGGAGAAAAGGGAACCCTCCTGCAGTGCTGGTAGGAATGCAGACTGGTACAGCCATTGTGGAAAACAGTAGGGAGATTCCTCAAAAAATTAAAAATAGAACTGCCTTTTGACTCAGCTATCCCTTTTTTAGGATATATTATATGTATATTTTAGGAATATATCCTAAGAATACCAAATCACTGACTCAAATGAAGAAATGCACCCCCATGTTTATGGCAGCATTGTTTACAATAGCCAAGATCTGGAAACAGCCCAAGTGTCCTTCAGTGGGTGAGTGGATTAAAAAGAAGTGGTATATATACACAATGGAATACTATGTGGTCGTGAAAAAGGAAATCTTACCTTTTGCAACAACATGGATAGACCTGGAGACTATTATGCTAAGTGAAATAAGCCAGGCAGAGACCTCACTCATTTGAGGAATCCAATGAACAACGTGAACTGAGGAACGAAATAGAGGCAGAGGCGGGATCAAAGGGACCAGAGGGAAAGCAGTCAGAGGGAAAGGGGAGGAGACGATGGGATCATTAAAGGGAAAGAAATTAGTGAAATTATATATACATAACACAGCAAATCCTGGAGGGAAGGGGAGAAGGCATTGGGGAGAGGGGGTAAGGGGGTGTCGAGGAAAACACAGGGGTGGACGGAGATATATTTGGTGGGACACTTGAATCTATGTAAACACAATAAATTAAAATCAATTAAAAATTTTAAAAATAAAATAAATAATAAAAAGATGGTTAAGACTCTTCTGATCACTTAAGTATTCATAGCCTAAATAAATATATATATTGGTATGTACATAAATAACAATAGTATATGTCATAGGAGAGGCATAAAGTAAACCTGTGGAGTTGGGGTGACAAGGGGCAGATTAATACATTTAGCATAGAGGGCAAGTACTTCCTTAAAATGGACCATAAGAGAAAGGAATTAAATGTGTCCAGTAGATACAAAAGTCATTCCATGTGGAAAAAGATCTCTTGGGCAGATTTTCTCTTCCCTGGGGTAGGCATACACGTGCCACTTACCACAGATAAGCAGGGTAAAGATAAAAGTTACCATCTCATTGCCTCCCTTACTCCTACCCCCAACTCTACTTCCAAGGGATCATGAAGAACCCTATGGTTGTTTTTGCCCACTTGATGGCTTTGCTGATAGATTCCAATTCAAAAAAGGAAATGACTCTACTCATCTGATTTATAAGAAGTTCTCATATACATATTTAATTTACCTCTTCCTACTTTGTTAACTTCAGAATCAAGAAAGTTAACCACTGGGCAGAAGCAAGTTTATTCAAGTCATCATGTGATTCAATCATGGTTCTCAGTTGGGAGCATCAGAAACACTCTTGTCATGTAGGAGGCACAGAAAGGCTAGCAACACTGACAGAATCAGTGGGAGAGAGAGACCAAAGGAGTCACGGGATCAAAAAACTAAAATATCATAATAGTCTTTAAGCAAGAAGAGACTTGCCAGGCCTCTACATCAGTGGTCCCCAACCCCCGGGCTGTGGACCGGTACCGGTCCGTGGGCCACTTGGTACCGGTCCGCAGAGAAAGAATAAATAACTTACATTATTTCCATTTTATTTATATTTAAGTCTAAACGATGTTTTATTTTTTAAAAATGACCAGATTCCCTTTGTTACATCCATCTAAGACTCACTCTTGACGCTTGTCTCGGTCACGTGATACATTTATCCGTCCCACCCTAAAGGCCGGTCCGTGAAAATATTTTCTGACATTAAACCAGTCCGTGGCCCAAAAAAGGTTGGGACCACTGCTCTACACGATACAATGGCCCAGGAGGAATCCTTACTATTCCTTTCCTAAGCAAACATGTTTCTCCAGGAAGTTTTAAAAGTGAAGTGGATAGCTGATGTGCTAAATCCTATTAGTAGCCTCAATTCTTCACCTCTCCCTTTATCCATGCCTTTCACTAGGAGACCTTTCATTTTTCCCATCAAGAGGAAAACTGTATACATCTTTTTACTTCTTGACTCTGAATTCATCTCTGTGACTTGCTCTGAGGCAGAAGTAATGATATACCGATTCCAATCGTAGTGCTCAAGGGGCCTTGTATGTTCTTCTCTTGAACTGCTGCTGTCACTCTAAGGGATGACTGGCCAAAACAATGGTCCCAGGGTGAAAACATGCACAGATGTGCCTGATCCAGATGTAGGTCCCAGAGGGAAGAAACATGGAGCAGAGCCATCCCAGCCAAAGTCTCCAACTGACCCACAGATACATGTGCAAGCCAATCCTAGATCAGCTGACTCCAACCAATCAACAGATGTGAGAACTACAATAACATTGCTTTAATCCCGAGTTATGAAGGCTGTCTTACACCACATTAGCTGTGTGATACAGCTGGTAAATGACATTGGATGGCAGGAGAAAAGTATGAGGCTAGTAAGGTCAAACCATGAAGGACCCTCTACTTTACCTATGCTTTAGAGTTGGACCCTATCATGTAGTCAGAAGGGATCTAGCCAAGTTTTTCATGAGAAAATAACATAATACAGGTAGCTGGAAGTTTGTCCTGAAGATGTTGCAAGGATCTAGTTAAAAGCCAATGAGGGCCTAATATAAGGCAAAGTCAGTGAAAATGAGGTTTAAAAGAATACTGCTTAATTCCCATTCTCCATTCCTTAAGGATATTCTTATAAATCAAAGGAAAAGATGAATAAAACATATCCCTCAAGTTCTTGAAATACAGGGGAGCCTCCTCTTGAGTCTAAATGGGATTCACACATGATGGAACATATCTGACAAAGCCTGGTGGAACATCTCACAATCTCATTTGCATGAGTAGGAGAGTCACCTGGGGAAGGGGACAAAGAAGAAAGAAGCGAGGTATTATGAGCAGAGCCTCTTAACAAAGCCTTGGTCTTCTGAAAGAGGACACAATTCTGTCTCTCAGGTTTGCCTCCTGGTCCAGCCCAATGGCACTCAAGTCTGATTCACAGTAGGTGTGTGTTGGGCTGGTGAGGAGTGTGGTATGAAGTAAACAGAAAATAAGGATGGGTGCTATAAACAGACAATGACAGAACTGATCAGCACTGTCCCATTAAGAGATGAAGAATCATCACCCTCTCTGAACCCAATCCCCCTGACCCAACCAGGACCACCTTACCCAATAAACTCAGTATGTACAGTGCCTAGGGCCCATGATTCTTTAAGGACCTACAAAAATGTTTTTGTTTATATGTCTTTTAAAATAATAAAATCTATAATAATGATTAACATGTAATAATGAATATAGCCTGAATTATAGTTTTCTTCCTACCAACACAGACATAAAATAGTTTTTATTATTTTTTTATGGCAGAAGGGGCCCTTGAAGCAAAAGTATCTAGAGTCCTAATGGACGCTTGGTGCCACTATAGTGTAACTTCAGAACCCAGAGAGCCCTGAGGTACAGGATGGGGTTGGGTTGTTGTCCTTCCCCTCCTACCCCTCAGAAGACAGAGTAGTAAATTACAAGGCTTAGCTCAAGGCACAACTAAAGTGAAAGCATTTATGAGCTGATGCTTCCCACCCTCTCTCTCCCCTTCCTGTCTCTCAAAAGAAAACAAATTCTCCCCAGTGGCTGAGCAGACACTTTGCTTTCATTGCTATGTGGTGTGGTGAAAGGCACTGGAGAGTTAATTAAGACTATTGGAAATAGACTTTAAATCAGTGGATTTCAACTTTTAAAGCAGGATCCCTTCATCAAACAGATCCATACTTGGCGGTCCAGCATATAAAGAAGATCTGCAGGGAATATTACAGTTCGGTGAGGGCTGATGGAGAGGGCTTCAGAGGCCAGTGTCCTGCCCCTCCACGCCTCCACTCCCCACTCTGCAGCACTCTCTGGGACACTGGAGGTTGCTGCTCTTGCTAAGTTATAGTGTAATATAGATCAGCTTTACATTTAAATTCACTTATTTGCAGACTGCTTTGCAACCATATATTCATTTAGCACCAGTATACATAGTGATTCAACTATGTATACTGGGAATAGAGAAAGAAAAATAAGTCATCTATTTAAATTGAGGCTCTGGTGTGTGCCTGGAATAACAAGCTGCCTAAGTCAGTCTCAGTTCCCGTTGCAGCCTCCCAGGATGAGTATCTCACTCAAGGAGTATGATTCTGGTTTTAAGGAGATGTAGAAGCCCTAAATGTTAACCAGCCAGGCCACCTCAGGCCCGGCTTCACTCCCCTGGACATGTTTGGAGACAGTGTAATCATCTCACCCCTTTTCCTTTGAGATGTTCAAGGGTAATTTGATTGTTCATCATTTTCAACTGACAAATTGGGATTGCCCCTTAAAATTAATTTCATTGAGCATTTAGGGCTAAGAATTGTTCACTCCACTTTTCCCTTCCTCTTTAACTTGACAAAGTTTTTATTAATCAAAACAATATATTACAAAACTGATATCTGTGGAAAAAAAGCCACTTAATGACAACCAATGTATTAAATAATTTTCGATGCATAAAGCACAGCAGTAAACCTTTCCATTTCTTTATAGATTGTTAAAAGCATTCACGGTGGCTGTTCTGTCCCCTTTCTGGGCGCAGCATCCTTGCTGAGGCCGCTCCCTCTGTCAGGGATTCTTCCCTCCTGTGGTGGCTTCCTTTGGGTTCTATCCTTCTTTCTTTTCTTCTTTCCTTCCTTCTTCCTTCCTTTTTCTTAGAAAGCTTTCAAACATTTTGAAAACCATTTTTTTATTGAAAGTTTACTCAGAATTCATTGTTCCCATAGCTCAATACTTGTACATCGATTTAGCATTTATACCATTTTATCTGATTAGAATATTCTTTAAGAATCCATCACCTCTAGCTCTTTACAGATTTCAAGAAGCTGGTTGTTTTCTGGTGTTCCTCATCCCTGAAGTGAAACCACAAAGGAACCAGCTGCAGATAACAAAAAAGAGGAGGCACCCCTGACATTTCTCCTCTCCCCTAATTCATCATCAAATCAATAAATTTTTGCCTAAACATCTCCAGATCCCCACTGTAGTCTCTGAACTATTATAACCCAAAACTAATCTCACCACCTTCCACAACAGCCATTCATCCCTCACATTACAGTCAGGGTAATCCTCTCAAATCAAACTCTGATCAACATACACACAGTGA
The DNA here is from genome assembly GCF_036850995.1 of Saccopteryx leptura. Classification (NCBI taxonomy): domain Eukaryota; kingdom Metazoa; phylum Chordata; class Mammalia; order Chiroptera; family Emballonuridae; genus Saccopteryx; species Saccopteryx leptura. The sequence goes on along the minus strand of NC_089508.1, from coordinate 109,298,709 downwards.
CATCCTGACTAGTTCATCCATCCATAGGACAGGCAGTCATAGCACCATGTGGCTTGCCAAATTGTTAGTGTCTAAAGCCTGTCTCTCCCTCCAGATCACAGAGGAAGGGACTGTAGCACAGTGCTTGGTATACAGAGGCTACTCAAAGATGTTTTGTGATTGCATTAATGGGGCAACTTCTTACTCTTCTTTGCATCCTCAAGGTTGCCAAGTACTAGCAAGAAGTCCATTTGGAAGCTCTATACTTCCATAATTTTTGTAATTGCCTTCAGAGACAGACAATAGAAAATCTGTCCTCTTCTTCACTGCTGCACCTGCATTTTTGACCCACAGTTTACTACAGTGAAAGTGTTTAAAGTCATTTAGACCTTGTTTTAAACATTTGGTTGTTTCCCAAAAAATCCAATCTACACCCAAAGGTCAGATACTTAACAAGAGATAAGCAAAAGAATGTACCATGGACTATAAAAGCTAATAATAATGGAGCACTTATAGAGTGCCAAGCATTGGTGAACACTTAACCAACATTATTTCGTTTTCACAAAAACTTATGTGGTAGTGCTATTATTATTCCAACTTCACAGATTTAATAAACCAACAAACTGAAGTTAACAAAGGTGGTTAAAAATCTGAAGATGTGCAGCCTTCCGCCTTGTACTCTAAAGAGGAATGATTTTGTAGCAAAGGCCCTTATGAATATCCGGGAATGAAATATTGGGTGGTAACTCTATCAGATTAATGTTTGTCTTTGCATTTCCCTGGGAATCCACAGTCTTATTTCATTATCTTTTGTTAGTCCTCATTCAAAGTATTTGAAGCTCCTTCAGAATGCTTACTCAGACAGAATAAACTTGGAAGGAACTATTAGGAAAATAAAAATCTAAAACAGAAATATCACATACCTTCATTATAGAGACAAAAAGGGAAAGGAAGGTCATTTCAAACTAACACAAAACTAGTTCTGAAAAAAAAGATTAAACCTGGTTGGTTGTTCATTCTCTTAAATTCAAGATCTCATGACTCATTAATAGCACAGTAGTAAAATAGCAATATAGAAATTAAAACATGAGATTTTATTTTAAAACTGCAAGACATAACAAATACGGAATAAAATGATAGACTTAATATGAAAAACTATTTATTGTGTACTTTTTTTTTAGTCTTCCTCTACTGGGTATCATTCAGTTTCTCTATTTAGACAAACATAATTGTCATTTTATATTTTATCGTGAATATTTATCTTTACAACTTCAAAATTCAAGAGTGGTATCTGGCCATGATTCTTGGTTTTCCAGTCTTTATGTTAAAACCTCTGGGCCTACTACACAAGACAAGCAAGTGGCTTATCAGCTGGGAAGGAGGTAGGGAAAGGGTCAATGGCTGTTAAGACAGTCAAAGCATATAAAAAGTAAAATAAATAAAATAAAAATAAAAGACAGCCAAAACAACTCACTCATAATATTCTCAAACTTATCCACAGAGTAATAAAATCATATACCTAGTTTGAATTTGGAGATTAATAAATAAATTGGTAAATGGAAAAGTAATCATCTCCAAGGTAGCATTAGAGGACAGCAGACAATTGTAAAGTCTAGCATCATTCCCTGTGGATAGGGAAACAAATTTTTCAATGACTCCAGTACCTGACTTACCCATGTTTCTGGAAGAACTATAATCTAATTTAACTTCTGTCTGGATTCCAACTATATATTTTCTCTTAATTTCATAAGACTAAGTAAAAAGGAGAAAAATTATTTATCCTTGAGCTGCTTTACTCTGAGTGAAAATTCTGTCACTCAGAATTCTGTCACTGTAAATTCTGTTACAACTTGTTTTCTTAAAGTTATTTTTACTATCATCTCAATAAAAACAGGATTTCTAAAAAGCATTTATGAAAAAAATTACCTTAAACATGCATTAACTATAAGAAGACATTGCTTTAAATAAATACTCTTCTAATTGAGAACAAATATATTAAAGGAAGTTTACTTTGGACATCCCTTGATAGACAATAAGAACCTCAGACTATATTCTACATGACGACTATTTATTCTTGTGTCTCACCATTGTAATACATATAGTAAGTTCCCAGTATATAAACAATATATAAAGGTTCACATCAAAAACAATAAACCTTGATAAGCTGACATGAGAAAACCTTATAAATATTTTCTCAATATTTTACCAAAAACTCTTTATGATATGTAACCACATTTTACAAAAGTGAAGATCCAGAAGCAAAACAAGTCCTACCTACTATAAAACCTCACAGAGATTTAGGAATTGGAGGTATCACTTTCCGAAAGCAAGTGGAGCTCAAAAGAGCCTTCCTGGATCTCCCTCCATGCAGCCAAAAACTCTCTCTCACACCAAAGCAGAAGATGGAAAAGGCTGAAAACAAAATATCCTAGCGGAGGAATGAATACTTCAATAGAAAGAAAGTTCCCTTTCGTTCTTTTCTTCTTTTGCTCTCTTTCTTTGTACATAGTTAGATGACATTCATGAGTGGTATACTTATATTCCTATAGTTTGGGTATTTACTATAGATTTTTGCTCTGTGATTAAAATGAGGCTTACATATAACAACTTATACCTATACCTTATATAGATATAAATAGATATAAGTAGATACTATAACCAGTCTACTTTAAGTTGATAACAACTTACATTTGATCCTATTCTAAAGCTCAACATTTTTATTCTATGTTTGTTTTTGTTTTTTTTATAAATTTTTATTAATGTTAATGGGATGACATTAATAATTCAGGTTACATATATTCAAATAAAACATGTCTAGGTTATCTTGTCATTAAATTATGTTGCATACCCCTCGCCCAGAGTCAGATTGTCCTCCGTCACCCTCTATCTAGTTTTCTCTGTGCCCCTCCCCCTCCCCATAACTCTCTCCCTCCCTCCCTCCTGCGTCCTCCCTCCCCCCACCCCTGGTAACCACCACACTCTTGTCCATGTCTCTTAGTCTCGTTTTTATGTTCCACCAATGTATGGAATCATGTAGTTCTTGTTTTTTTCTGATTTACTTATTTCACTCCGTATAATGTTATCAAGATCCCACCATTTTGCTGTAAATGATCTGATGTCATCATTTCTTCTGGCTGAGTAGTATTCCATAGTGTATATGTGCCACATCTTCTTTATCCAATCTTCTATTGAAGGGCTTTTTGGTTGTTTCCATGTCTTGGCCACTGTGAACAATGCTGCAATGAACATGGGGCTGCATGTGTCTTTAGGTATCAATGATTCTGAGGTTTTGGGGTATATACCCAGTAGAGGGATTGCTGGGTCATAAGGTAGTTCTATTTGCAGTTTTTTGAGGAACCACCATACTTTCCTCCATAGTGGTTGTACTACTTTACATTCCCACCAACAGTGTATGAGGGTTCCTTTTTCTCCACAGCCTCTCCAACATTTGATATTACCCGTCTTGTTGATAATAGCTAATCTAACAGGGGTGAGGTGGTATCTCATTGTAGTTTTGATTTGCATTTCTCTAATAACTAATGAAGCTGAGCATCTTTTCATATATCTGTTGGCCATTTGTATTTCTTCCTGGGAGAAGTGTCTGTTCATGTCCTCTTCCCATTTTTTTATTGGATTGTTTGTTTGTTTGTTGTTGAGTTTTATGAGTTCTTTGTAAATTTTGGATATTAGGCCCTTATCTGAGCTGTTGTTTGAAAATATCAGTTCCCATTTAGTTGGCTGTTTATTTTGATATCAGTTTCTCTTGCTGAGCAAAAACTTTTTATTCTGATGTAGTCTCATTCATTTATCTTTGCCTTCACTTCTCTTGCCATTGGAGTCAAGTTCATAAAATGTTCTTTAAAACCCAGGTCCATGATTTTAGTACCTATGTCTTCTTCTATGTACTTTATTGTTTCAGATCTTATATTTAGGTCTTTGATCCATTTTGAATTAATTTTAGTACAGGGGGACAGGCTGTAGTCGAGTTTCATTCTTTTGCAGGTGGCTTTCCAGTTTTCCCAACACCATTTGTTGAAGAGGCTTTCTTTTCTCCATTTTGTGTTGTTGGCCCCTTTATCAAAGATTATGTGACCATATATATGTGGTTTTATTTCTGGGCTTTCTATTCTGTTCCATTGGTCTGAGTGTCTATTTTTCTGCCAATACCATGCAGTTTTGATTATTGTGGCCCTATAATATAGTTTAAAGTCAGGTATTGTAATGCCCCCAGCTTCATTCTTCTTCCTTAGGATTGCTTTGGCTATTCGGGATTTTTTATAGTTCCATATAAATCTGATGATTTTTTGTTCCATTTCTTTAAAAAATGTCATAGGAATTTTGATGGGAATTGCATTAAATTTATATATTACTTTGGGTAATATGGCCATTTTAATTATATTTATTATTCCTATCCAAGAACAAGGAATATTTTTCCATCTCATTGTGTCTTTTTCTATTTCTCTTAGCAATGCCTTGTAGTTTTCTTTATATAGGTCCTTTACATTCTTTGTTATGTTTATTCCTAGGTATTTTATTTTTTTTGTTGCAATCGTGAAGGGGATTATTTTTCTGAGTTCGTTTTCTAATATTTCATTGTTGGCATATAGAAAGGCTATGGACTTTTGTATGTTAATTTTGTATCCTGCGACCTTACTGTATTGGTTTATTGTTTCTAGTAATCTTTTTGTGGAGTCCTTTGGGTTTTCGATGTATAGGATCATATCATCAGCAAAAAGTGATACCTTTACTTCTTCTTTTCCGATATGGATGCCTTTTATTTCTTTGTCTTGTCTGATTGCTCTGGCCAGAACTTCTAGCACCACGTTAAATAAGAGTAGAGAGAGTGGACACCCCTGTCGTGTTCCTGAATTAAGGTGGAAAGTCCTCAGTTTTACACCATTTAATATGATGTTGGCTGATGGTTTATCATATATGGCCTTTATCATGTTGAGATATTTTCCTTCTATACCCATTTTGTTGAGAGTCTTAAACATAAAATTGTGTTGTATTTTATCGAAAGCCTTTTCTGCAACTATTGATAAGATCATGTGGTTTTTGTTCTTTGTTTTGTTGATATGGTGTATTACGTTAACTGTTTTATGTATGTTTAACCATCCTTGAGATTCTGGGATGAATCCCACTTGATCATGATGTATTATTTTTTTAATATGTTGTTGTATTTGATTTGCTAGTATGTTGTTTAGTATTTTAGCATCTGTATTCATTAGAGATATTGGTCTGTAGTTTTCGTTTTTTGTGCCATCCTTGCCAGGTTTTGGTATGAGGGTTATGTTGGCCTCATAAAATGTGTTTGGAAGTATCACTTCTTCTTCAATTTTTTGGAAGACTTTGAGTAGAATAGGAACCAAGTCTTCTTTGAATGTTTGATAGAATTCACTAGTATAACCATCTGGGCCTGGACTTTTATTTTTGGGGAGGTTTTTAATAGTTTTTTCTATTTCCTCCCTGCTGATTGGTCTGTTTAGGCTTTCTGCTTCTTCATGACTCAGTCTAGGAAGGTTGTATTGTTCTAGAAATTTATCCATTTCTTCTAGATTGTTGTATTTGGAGGCATATAGTTTTTCATAGTATTCTACAATAATTCTTTGTATATCTATGATGTCTGTGGTGATCTCTCCTCTTTCATTTTGGATTTTATTTATTTGAGTCCTGTGTCTTTTTTCCTTGGTGAGTCTTGCCAAGGGTTTGTCGATTTTGTTGAACTTTTCAAAGAACCAGCTCCTTGTTTTATTGATTTTTTCTATAGTTTTTCTGTTCTCTATTTCATTTATTTCTGCTCTGATTTTTATTATCTCCTTTCTTCGGCTGGTTTTGGGTTGTCTTTGTTCTTCTTTTTCTAGTTCCTTAAGGTGTGAAGTTAAGTGGTTTACTCGGCTCTCTCTTGTTTGTTCATATAGGCCTGAAGTGATATGAACTTTCCTCTTATTACTGCTTTTGCTGCATCCCAGAGATTCTGATATGTCGTATTTTCATTTTCGTTTGTCTGTATATATCTTTTGATCTCTGCGCTTATTTCTTCTTTGACCCATTCATTTTTTAGAAGTATGTTGTTTAGTTTCCACAATTTTGTGGGTTTTTCCCCCTCTTTTTTACAGTTGAATTCTAGTTTCAAGGCTTTATGATCAGAGAATATGCTTGGCACAATTTCAATTTTTCTAAATTTGCTGATATTGTCTTTGTGGCCCAACATATGGTCAATTCTTGAGAATGTTCCATGTACACTAGAGAAAAATGTATACTCTGTCGCTTTGGGATGAAGTGTCTTGTAGATGTCTATCATATCCAGGTGTACTAGTATTTCGTTTAAGGCCACTATATCTTTATTGATTCTCTGTTTGGATGACCGATCTAGAGCCGTCAGCGGTGTATTGAGGTCTCCAAGTATGATTGTATTTTTGTCAGTTTTTGTTTTAAGGTCAATGAGTAGCTGTCTTATATATTTTGGTGCTCCTTGGTTTGGTGCATATATATTAAGGATTGTTATGTCTTCTTGATTCAGTGTCCCCTTAATCATTATGAAATGACCATTTTTGTCTCTGAGTACTTTTTCTGTCTTGTAGTCAGCATTATTAGATATGAGTATTGCTACACCTGCTTTTTTTGGGGTGTTGTTTGCTTGGAGTATTGTTTTCCAGCCTTTCACTTTGAATTTGTTTTTATCCTTGTTGCTTAGATGAGTTTCTTGTAGGCAGCATATAGTTGGATTTTCTTTTTTAATCCATTCTGCTACTCTGTGTCTTTTTATTGGTAAGTTTAATCCATTTACATTTAGTGTAATTATTGACACTTGTGGGTTCCCTATTGCCATTTTATAAATTGCTTTCTGTTAGTTTTGTATCTTGTTTGATTTTTCTCTTTTGTTTTTCTATCGTTTGTTTTTGTTTGCTTATATTCCATATTTCTTTCCTCTGTTGCTACCTTTTTTAAGTCAAGTGTTTTTGTGGTGGTTTTTTCAAGGGTGGTTACCATTAAGTAATGAAAAGGGTACCTACCATATTCATTGTAGTACCCTTTCTTATGAGTATTTCTGCACTTCATCGTCCTTCGCTACTGTTAATCTTCATCCTTTCTCCCCTTTTTTTTCTTTTGTTGTCACAGTTTAAGTTTGGTTTTATTGTTTTCTTGGTGGAGCTGTTACTTGTGGTTATGTTTTCTTTTGTTCTTTGAATCTGGTTGGAAAACCCCCTTTAGTATTTCCTGGAGTGGGGGCTTTCTGATGATAAATTCTCTCATCTTTTCTGTATTTGTGAATATTTTTATATCTCCTTCGTACTTGAAGGATAGCTTTGATGGGTATAGTATTCTTGGCTGAAAGTTCCTCTCTTTCAGGGCTTTAAATATTGGGGTCCACTCTCTTCTAGCTTGTAGAGTTTCTGCTGAGAAATCTGATGATAATCTAATAGGCCTTCCTTTATATGTTGTATTCTTCTTTTCCCTGGCTGCCTTGAGAATTTTTTCTTTGTCATTGGTTTGTGTCATCTTCATTATGATATGCCTTGGAGTGGGTTTGTTGGGGTTAAGAAAACTCGGTGTTCTGTTTGCTTCTTGAATTTGAGGCTTTAATTCTTTCCACAGGCTTGGGAAGTTCTCGTCTATTATTTGTTTGAGTATATTCTCCATTCCATTTTTCTTTCTCTTCTCCCTCTGATATACCTATTATTCTTATGTTATTCTTTCTGATGGAGTCAGACAATTCCTGTAGGGCTTTCTCGTTTTTTATTATTTTTGAGTCTCTTTCTTCTTCTCTCTGTTGTGCCTCAAGTTGCTTGTCTTCTATTTCACTGATCCTATCTTCTATCTGGGCTGTTCTATTAGCTAAGCTTGTTACCTCGTTTTTCAGCTCTTGAATTGAGTTTTTCATTTCTGTTTGATTTGTTTTTATAGTTTCAATTTCCTTGATAATATATTCTTTGTGATCGTTGAGTTGTTTTCTGATTTCCCTAAATTGCCTTTCTGTGTTTTCTTGTATATCTCTGAGTATTTTTAAGATTTCTATTTTAAATTCTCTGTCATTTGGCTCCAAGGCTTCCAATATGTTAAATCTTTTCTCCATAGATTTTTCCACATCTATTTGTGTTACCTCTCTGTCTTTTGTATCCATAATGTTCGATTTCCTTTTTCTTATTGGCATCTGAAGGTGGTCTTGATGATAGTGTTAATTAGAATTAATAAAAAATAAAAAGGAAAAAAAAGAAAAGAAAAAAGGAAAACACTCCACAAAAAAAAAAAAAGTAATAATTTATTATTTCCCCCTTTTTTTTTTCTTCTCTTCCCCTCCTCTCACCTCCTTAAGGAAATATCGTGATGACCTGTGAATTATATTATGCTAAATGGAACAAAAACTGCCTATAATGGAGGGCCTGATTTGGGGTGAAGAGTTCAAGGGGCAAAAAAGGGAGTAGGGACCTACTAAATACAAAAAAAAAAAAAAAGGAGAAAATCTTAGACAAGCATAAAATGATTTGCTTGTAAGTGATGGTCGACTAAGAGATATAATGAGAGGGATAAGAGGGAAACAGAAAAAAGGAGAGAAAAAACAATAATTAAAGAAGAAAAAATAAAAATAATAAGTAAAAATCTGTTGTATTAAGTGGAGCAAAGACTAAATACAATGGAGACTTTGGGTTGGGAGGAATGCTAGTGAGTTAAAAAGCAATGTAAAAAGTGCCCAAAATGCCACAAAAACAAACAAATAAAGGAAAACCAAGAACAAAAGCAGAAGAAGAAAAAAAAGAACAAAAAAAAAAAAACTTGAGTCCCAAATTAAATAATTTGTTCGTGATTGAGGCTTAAATGGGAGGAAAAGTAAAACGAGAAAAGAATAAATGAATAGAAAGGAAAAATAAGAATAAGAGAGAAACTAAGGAAGAAAAAAAGGAAAGGGAAAAAAAACAAAAGGGGAGAGAGTGAGAGTTAAGGGTTTTGGAGTGTAACCCTAAAGGAGAGTTAGGATGAAGAAAAGAAATAAAATGTAACACTCATGGGTAGTGTAGTTCAAGAAAAGGGTAGCATAAGATGGGCAGAGAGTAAAAGGACCGAGGTGGAAGAAATAGAAATAATAATAAAGGCAATAAGATAGAAGAAAGAAACAACAACAACAAAGAATTAGTGGAACAAGTTATAAAGTCTGTGGATTTTTCTTGATTTTGAGAGGTTAACTTCTTTCTTTTTTCTTTTCTCTCCCTCTTCCTGGTCGGTGACTCTGTACCCCAGATTCTGCCCCTGTGTCACTCTTAGGTAGGAATTTGCAGTTGATGGGATTCTATGGCAATGTCATATAATTGGCTTTAGTCTCTCTGGTAGTCAAGGCTTGTTGGCATTTGCAGAGTCCAACAATGAGAGAGTTTGCTTTCCTGGAGTCTCTTTCCTAGTCTCCCCTTCCTGAATTAGCAGCCTGGTGATCCAGCTATGAGGCTGCCACTGCTTCTGTCTGGGGAGTAAGAGGCTCAAAGTGCTGGGAAATCCCCACTCTATCCTCACTCAGTGCAAGGCTCTGGGTAAGGCTCTGGCAGTCAGAGCCTCCAGCGTAGTCAGGTGGGGCTGGGAGTCTATTGTTGTCAAGGTGACTGTTCAGCGCCTATCATTCAGTTGGACCACTCAACCCAGGCTTTCCACACCTGGTAGCCTGTTTTGGCTGGGAAGAAGCAGCACTAGTCGCTGCTTGCTTTATGGATCTTAATATCTGCCAAGTCCCTCTTGTTAGGTATATCCCTGAATATGGAGGCTCTGTCAATCAGAAGTTGCCCCCGCCCCTTTAGCGAAAGGCACTGAAAAATATCACGCCTCTTGTCTTGGATCGCTGAACTGGGAGAGATCTTATCAATTAGAGCCCCATGGGTGCATAGATTTCGTGGGTTAAGCTAATTTCAGTGATTGGATCCGCAGCTGTGCTCCAGAAAGTATTTCAGGCTGCCTGCGCGCCCCTCCCCCCAACGCTTGATTGTTAGCTTGAATGGCTGGGTGAGGTGCCCCGCCCACAGAGAGAATCTCCTGACTAGGAAAGACAGCCTTGGCGCCCCTCCCGCACCGAGGCTCGGGGCGCGCGTGCGCGGTTTCTCGGCACGCCAGTGGCCGGGGACTCTCTGGACCATGGCACGGGGCGCGCGTGGGGTTTCTCGGCACGCCAGTGGCCGGGGACTCTCTGGACCACGGCATGGGGCGCGTGCGCGGTTTCTCGGCACGCCAGTGGCCGGGGACTCTCTGGACAGCGGCACGGGGTGCCTGCGGGGTTTTTCGGCAGGCCAGTGGCCGGGGACTCTCTGGACCACGGCACAGGGCGCGCGCGCAATTTCTCAGGGTATGCAGCGGCGGCCGCCAGTGCCCAGGCTGCCGTTCCCCAAGTGTGGGCAGGCAGCTGCACGTGTGGGTTGACTCACCACAGGTGTACTCCCTCCTCGGCAACAGTCCTTTTGCTTTCAGTGTGTGTGTGGAACTCCGGAATGCTCCGAGGATAAATTTTTCTGTTTCTAGTTGATAAATTTGTTGAGATTTTGGGGAGATCTGTCAGACGCGCTGCTCACGGCACCATTTCCGTGACGTCACTCTCTATTCTATGTTTTTGATATCACATTTTACATCATTTTATCTTGTGTATCCCTTAACTAATTATAGTTATTTTTACTACTTTTGTTTTTTAATCTTCATACTAACTTTATAAATGATTACTACCTTTATTATATATTTACCTTTCCAGTGAGATTCATTCTTTCATATGTTTTCATGTTACTAATTACTGTCCTTTCTTTTCAGCTTAAGAAGCCCCTCTAACACTTCTTGTAAGACTGGTTTAGTGGTGATAAATTCCTTTAGCTTCTGCTTGTCTGGAAAACTCTTCATCTCTCCTTGGATTCTGAATGAAACTTTTCTGGGTAGAGTACTCTTGGTTGAAATGTATTTTTCTTTCAGCACTTTGAATATAGTCTAATATGTAACTCATATCTTTCAGTCCTAGGAAACTCTTTTGTTTTATTTCTCTCTCTCTCTGGAACTCCTATTATTGGGATATTGGTCCGCTGGAATGATTCCCATACTTTTATATATTTATTTCCTATTTTACTCCTCATTGTCTTCTCTTTGTTCTAGGAGTTCTTCAACATCCATTTATGATAAAAACTCTCAGTAAAGTGGGTATAATGGGAATGAACCTCAACATAATAAAGGCCATATATCACAAGCCTTACTCAGTGGTGAAAAGCTGAATGCCTTCTCTTAACATCACCAGCAAGATGGATGGCCACTCTCATCATTTTTATTCACATAGTATTGAAAGACCTAGCCAAAACAATTAGTTAAGAATAAGAAATAAAAAGCATACATATTTAAAGATAAAAATATCACTATTTTAAGATGACATGATATTATGTATTTTTTTAAAACCCTGAAGACTTGATCAAAAAATTTTGAACTAATAAACAAATTAGTAAAGTTTCAAGATACAAAATCAACATGCAAAAATGTGCTGCATTTCTATGTAACAATGAGCTATCAGAAAGAGAAACAAAGAAAACAATCTTACTTATAATTGCATCAAAAACAATTTGATTAAAAATAAATTAACCAAGAATTAAATAATAAATTAACTTAGATATTAAATTAATTAAATAATAAATTAACTTAGAAATAAATTAACCAAGACAAAAGACCTAGCTATTGAAAACTACAAAATAGTAAAAGAAATTTTAAAAGACACAAATAAATGGAAAGATATTGTAAAAATGTCCATACCATCCAAAACTATCTACAGATTCAATATAATCACTCTGAAAATTCTAATACATTTTTCAAAGTAATAGAAAAAACAATCCTAAAATTTGTATAGAACTACAAAAAAACTCTAAACAGCCAAAGCAACCTTGATAAAAAAGAAAGCTGGAGGCATCAGGCTCCCTGATTTCTAACTACACTACAAGGCTATAGTAATTAAAACAGTATAGTATTGACAAAAAACAGACACATAGATCAATGGAACAGAATAGAGAGACCAGAAATAAACCCCATGCATATATGGGCAATTAATTTACAACGAAGAAGTCAAAAATATACAACGGCGAAAAGACAATCTTCAATAAATAGTGTTGGAAGAAATGGACAGCTATGTGTAAAGAATGAAACTTGACCACTATTTTATACCACATGCAAACATTGACTCAAAATGCATTAAAGACTCAAATGTAAGACCCGAAACCATAAAACCTCTAGAAGAAAACATAGGTGGTGAGGTCCTTGACACAGATGCTTTGAATCTGACATCAAAAGCAAAAGCAACAAATGTAAAATAAATGTACTACATCAAGCCAAAAAGCATCTGAACAGCAAAGAAAACCATCAGCAAAATGAAAAGGCAACCTACTGAGTGGATATAAATATTTTCAAATCATGTTTGTCTGATAAGGGACTAATATCAAAAATATATAAAAATCTCATACAACTCAATACAAAAAGAATCCAATTAAAAAATGGGTATAAGTTTGGGGATGGGTGAAAAAGAGGAAAAGGTTATAAAATGCCCATTATAAAAGTAGTCACAGGATATAAGCACAGCATAAGAAATATAATCAATAATACTATGATAACTATGCATGGTATCAGATGGGTATTAGACTTATCAGGATGATCATAAGTCATATAAATGTCTAATCACTTCGTTGTACACCTGAAACCAATATAATAGTGTATGTCAACTATAATTGAAATATTTTAATTATTAAAAAATTTAGGCCTGACCTGTGCTGGTGCAGTGGATAAAGCGTTGACCTGGAAATGCTGAGGTCGCCGGTTCAAAACCCTGGGCTTGCTCAGTCAAGGCACATATGGGAGTTGATGCTTCCTGCTCCTCCCCCACTTCTCTCTCCCTCTCCCTCTCTCTCTCTCTCTCCCCTCTAAAATGAATAAATAAATAAATAAATAATTTTAAAAAAAATTTTAAACAAGCAGAAGATTTTAATAGACATTTTCCCAAAGAAGACATACAGAAGGCCAACAGGTACAAAAAAAAGATGCTGAACATAATTATCACTAGGGAAATGCAAATCAAAACCACAACAAGCCTATCAGTGGTGGCACAGTGGATAGTGTCGACCCAGAACACTGAAGTTACAGGTTCTAAACCCAAGGTCCCCTGCTTGAGCCCAAGGTTGCTGGCTTGAACCCATGTCACCAGCTTGAGCAAGGGGTCATTGGCTCAGCTTGAGCCTGAGGCCGCCAGTCCCATACCTGATCGAGGCAACTAAACGGAACAGTGAGTTGATGCTTCCCACTCTCTCTCCCTCCCTCTCTCTCTCCCTCCCACTCTCTCTCCCTCCCCCTTTCTCTCCCTTCCTCTCTCTCTCCCTTCCTCTCACACACTTTCTCTCCCTCTCTAAAAACACACACACAAACACACACAATGAGATATTACCTCACATCTGTCAGAATGGCTATTATCAAAAAGACAAAAATAAGTGTTAGCAAAGGATGTATGGAGAAAAGTGAACACTTGTACACTGTTTTTGTAATGTAAATTGATGTAGCCACTATGAAAAACTGTATGGAGGTTATTCAAAAAGTTAAAGATGGAACTACTATATGATCCAGCAATTATAATTCTGGATATTTATTCAAAGAAAATAAAAACACTGATTCAAAAAGATATATGCAGGAGAGATTCAAAGATGGCGATGGAGTAGGCAGATGTTCCAAATGCCACCCCCCAAGACCAAATGGGATTACAACTTAATTTAAGAACAACCATCTTGAAAAACCAACTTTGGACTAAAGAAGCCTCTATAACCAAGGATCACATCGAGACTGGTAGGAAGGGCAGAGACGCGGAAAGGGCTGCCCACTCCCAGGAGCAAGTGCCTGCAGTGGGTCCAGAGGGACTCTCACTGCAGAGAGCGTCACCCTGAGAGGTGTGGGTGCTCAGCCCCAGGCCCGGAGCCCCAGCCTAGAGCCCCAGAGCCTAGAAGAGGTGCCCAAACAGCCTTTGCCAGAGAAAAGAGCCGGGTTTCTGTCTGCGAGAAAGAGACGGAACTCTCAGAGACATGGGCCCCATCTTAAACGGCCCATGCAAAAAAATCTTGTTCACAGCCACTTACCCGGGGCTCTGGCAGGGAAGAGCTGAGAGGACTAGATTTGCGGGAGGAGAGTGTAAAGTTGGAGGACCAGGGAGAGACACGGTGGGGAACAGCCAACAGAAGCCTGTGCTGAGTCAGTCTCAGGTACTGCAGTCACCATCTTTCTTGGGTGGAGCAGTCACCAGCCTGGGGAAAAGCAATTGCTCTGCCCTCGGGACTATCTCCTGCTCCAGTCATAGCAACTGGGTGGTGCTGAGAAGCCAGGAGGTAGGGACGCATCAGTGACTTCATTTTCTGCTGTTGAGACTGGAGCCTCCCCACCCCACCCCACCCCCGCTCCCACGCTCCAGAGTCTAAAACTGATAATTCCACCTCACAGGAGACTCAATGGAAACTGTCCAGAGTGCTGGCAAACCACACCTTGGGTTTCAGAGGCCACACACTACTGAGATCTGTGAAAAAAGTCTGGACAAACTGACACCTGGGGCCTGGGGCAAAGCCACACCCATCACCCTTCCTAATCCCTGAATTGCCACAGGCTCCAGACTCTAGCAGAGGTTTTTCCAGTGGCTGAGCCCAACAAGCAGCCAGCAAGCAGACAGAGGCTGCAGAAGGTGGGACTCAGGAATCTTCCCCCAGGCCCAGTGTGGGTAAAGTCAGCCTAGGAGTGCAGGTTGATATTTCCATGTGTATCTGGGCCCAGCAGAGGCAGCCACAAACTCTGGATTGCTTATAGCTCCAAGAAGGTTGCTGAGGGCCAGTCAAGGGCAGTGTCTCCCACTGGTCTGCGCTGGGATCCATCCAGAGAGGCCCAGGAGGGGCATATCCAGTGGTCAGCTGCAGAGAGCCTCAGTTCAAAACGTAACAACCCTTGCTAGATGGGTATCCAAAGGAAGGGCTCCTCACACCTGGCCCAGCTGAGGTGAATTTCACTCTGTGATCAGCACCAGCACAGCATCTCAGGTGCATTGGATAGGGTGGAGCTCCACATTCAGCTGGCCTGGGTGCTGGATATCCTGCCCTGCTGGGCTAGATTCCACTGGGGGGAAGGAGAGAGGCTTGGAGCATGGACATTTAAAGTGTGGGTCCCTGTGAGCCTAGCGTTGGGTCTGATCACGGGGCTTAGCCACTTTCTGGGGGCACAGTCAGCCCCAGGAGAGGACTCTCTCAGTCTTTCTCCCTGAGACCAGCTGTAAGAACTTCTGCAGAGGGGACTGTTGGCCCCACTTCGACCTGAACCTACTTCTCACTTTGTTGGGGAGAAATAAAATTTGAGTATCCAGCAGTGGCTGAGGGATTAGGCTCTGGAGTAGGGGCCACATTCCCTGTACTGAGCTACCAACCAAGAGACTCCTAAAATAGTGGGTCCCACTTACGTCAGATTCCCAACCTCAGCTGCCCTAACCCCCTGGTCGGCAAACTGCAGCTCATGAGCCACATGTGGCTCTTTGGCCCCTTGACTGTAGCTCTTCCACAAAATACCACGTGTGGGTGCTACCTCGATAAGGAATGTACCTAACTATATAGTTTAAGTTTAAAAAAATTGGCTCTTAAAAGAAATTTCAGTCGTTGTACTGTTGATATTTGGCTCTGTTGACTAATGAGTTTGCCGACCACTGCCCTAACCCAATAAGTTTGCAATCTGAAGAGGAAATGGTTGGGTGAGGTCAGTCTGGGCCCACACTACAGTTTTTTTTTTACAGAAGACTCTGTGGGAAGACCAGGCAATTGAAAGAGGAGGTGGAGCAGCTGAAAAGTGGAGGCAAATCTTACAGAACTTGGGGTTTTTATGGAGCTGCTGTCATCTCTAAGCAGAAGGTAGCTGATCCTTATACACAGATTGCCCCCTCCCACAGTACCCAGACACAGAAACGAAGACACAGTGAAAAAAGCAGTAGCTGCAAACAGGTAGCCCACAGCAGGTTAAAAACAACAGCTGATGCCAACTCAAGAAGATGTAGAGCCAACACAACTGGTAGTGGGTGAATGACAGCACCAACCCTAGACTCAGCTAGCTACACAAGCAGCACGTCCAAAGGAGGAGTCTAGCTGGCACCAGACACTGTGGAGAATAAATAAGCCCAACAAGACCGACATTGCACAATGTGTAATACACATGATCAAGGTTGACCCTTAGAGCTAGCCAGCCTAAAAGAATAACCACACCCACAGAAGGTCCAACTGCATTCAATACTCACAGACAACAGGAGGGAAAATAGTACCCTGAAGAAGCATTCCGAGAACAAGGAAAACAGGCGGCCTGGGGGTCTACTATTGAGCCCATCTTCCTCATAAAAAAACTACAAAAAGTTCAAATTCAGACAGTGCTACCTAATACACAGACAAAATGGGCAGAGAAATGAGACCCAAATGAATCAACAAGAGAAATCCCCAGAAAAAGACCTAAATGAAATGGAAGTAACCAAACTACCAGATGCAGAGTTTAAAATAATGATTTTTAGGATGCTCAAGGATCTTAGAGCAACAATAGAGGGTCACAATGAACACCTAAACAGATATCAAGCATCAAAAAGGACTTTGAAATCATAAAAAAACCAGAAATGATAAATACAATTATCAAAAATAAAGGCAGCACTATAAGGAATCAACAGCAGGCTGGATGAAGCAGAGGATCAAACCAGTGATTTAGAAGACAAGATAAACAAAAGCATGGAAGTGCAGCAGCAAAATAAAAAGAGACTCAAAACCAATGAGGAAACTCTAAAAGACCTCTGAGACAACATGAAGAGAAACAAGATCCATATCTAGGGGTTCCTGAAGGAGAAGAGAATGAACAAGGGATAGAGAATCTGTTTGAAGAAATCATAGCTGAAAATTGCCCTAAATTGATGATGGAAAAAGTCACACAAGTTCAAGAAGCACAGAGTCCCATTAAGAGGAACCCAAGGAAGCCTACATCATAATTAAAATGCCAAAGTTAAGAGACAAAAAAAAAAAATACTAAAAGCTGCAAGAGAAAAGCAATTAATTACCTACAGAGTAGCCCCCATAAGAATGATATTGGACTTCTCAGCAGAAACACTTGAGGGCAGAAGGGACTGGCAAGAAATAGTCAAAGTGATGCAAAATAAGAACCTACAACCAAGACTACTATATCAGGCAAGGTTATCATTTAAAATTGAAGGAGAAATAAAAAGATTCCAGAACAAGAAAAAAATTCAAGAAATTCATTACAACCAAATCAGTACTGCAAGAAATATTAACGGGCCTGCTATAAAAAGAGCAAATGGGGAAAAAAAGAAATCAAGAAAAAGAGAATGCAGCTTTATAGAATAAAACGGCAACAAATAAGGACATGTCAATAATAACCTTAAATGTAAATGGATTAAATCAGTGGTAGTCAACCTGGTCCCTACCGCCCACTAGTGGGTGTTCCAGCTTTCATGGTAGGCAGTAGCAGAGCAACCAAAGTATAAATAAAAAGATAGATTTAGGCCCTGGCCGGTTGGCTCAGTGGTAGAGCGTCAGCCTGGCGTGCGGAAGTCCTGGGTTTGATTCCCGGCCAGGGCACACAGGAGAAGAGCCCATCTGCTTCTCCACCCCTCCCCCTCTCCTTCCTCTCTGTCTCTCTCTTCCCCTCCCGCAGCCAAGGCTCCATTGAAGCAAAGATGGCCTGGGTACTGGGGATGGCTCCATGGCCTCTGCCTCAGGCGCTAGACTAGCTCTGGTCACAACAGAGCAATGCCCCGGATGGGCAGAGCATCGCCCCCTGGTGGGTGTGCTGGGTGGATCCCAGTCGGGCACATGCAGGAGTCTGTCTGACTGCCTCCTCGTTTCCAGCTTCAGAAAAATACAAAATACAAAAAAAAAAAAAAAAAGATAGATTTAACTATAGAGTAAGTTGTCTTATAAAGATTTATTCTGCCCAACAGCGAAAATCCAACATCAAGTACTTGGTAAGTAATTATTATTATATGCTATAACTCTGCTTTATAAATTTTATAAAGTAAAGTTACTTTCCTACTTTATAAATCACCATTACTGTGGAACTGGTGGGTGGTTAGAAAATTTTACTACTAACAGAGATACAAAAGTGGGTGGTAGCTATAAAAAGGTTGACTACCCCTGGATTAAATGCTCCAATCAAAAGACATGGGGTAGCTGCATGGAGAAAAAAACAGGACCCATACATATGCTGTCTACAAAAGACACATCTCAGAAAAAAAGATACACATAGACTGAAAGTGAAAGGATGGAACAAAGTATTTCATACAAATGGAAATGACAAAAGCTGGAGTAGCAATACTTATATCTGACAAAACATACTTTAAAACAAAGGCTGTAGTGAGGGATAAAGAAAGTCATACATAATGATAAAGGGAGCAATCCAACAGGAGTATATATAACCATTGTAAATATGTATGCGCCTACTATAGGAGCACCTAAATATATGAAGCAGATTTTGATAGACATAAAGGGAGAGATCAACAGCAATATAACAGTAGGGGATTTTAATACCCCACTAACATCAATGGATAGATCCTCCAAATAGAAAATTAACAAAGAAACAGCAGCCTTAAATGACACACTAGAGCAATTGGAAATAAATGATATCTTCAGAACCTTTCACCCCAAAACAGCAGAATATACATTCTTTTCAAGTGCTCATTGTACATTCTCTAGGATAGACCACATGTTAGGACACAAAATAAGTCTCAATAAATTTAAGAAGATTCAAATCATATCAAGCATCTTCTCTGATCACAATGGCATGAAACTAGAAATCAACTACAATAGAAAAACTAAAAAACATTCAAACACTTGGAGGCTAAATAGCATGTTATTAAATAATGAATGGGTTAACAATTAGATCAATGAAGAAATAAAAAATTCCCTTGAAACAAATGAAAAGGAACATACAACAACTCAAAATTTATGAGACACATCAAAAGCATTCCTGAGAGGGAAGTTCATAGCATTACATGCACAACTTAAGAAGCAAGAAAAAGCTCAAATAAACAACCCTGCATCTAAAAGAACTAGAAAAAAAAATAATAAAGCCCAGAGGAAGTAGAAGTAAGAAAATAATAAAGATTAGAGCAGAAATAAATGACATAGAGGCTAAAAAAAAATACATAAGATCAATGAAACCAAGTGCTATTTCTTTGAAAAGGTAAACAAGATTGATAAACCTTTAACCAGACTCTTCAAGAAGAAAAGAGGACTCAAATAAATAAAATTAGAAATGAAAGTGGAGAAGTAACAACTGACACAGCAGAAATACAAAGAATTGTAAGAAAATCCTATGAAGATCTGTATGCCAAAAAATTGGACAACCTACATGAAATGAATAAATTCCTAGAAACATATAATCTTCCAAAACTCAATCTGGAAGAATCAGAAAACCTAAACAGACCAATTACAACAAATGAAATTGAAACAGTTATCAAAAAACTCCCAAATTGACGTCAGAGTAATGGCGCTGTAGAGAGTGATACCGATAAATCTCCCCCAAAACTCAACAAGATCTTCAACCAGAAACAGAAAAATCTATCCTTGGAGCCTCCAGATGTTCCGCAATACACCTGAAGGTATGGTCAAGCGAAAAATTGGCTTAATATATAATCAAACCCCGAAGGAAATAGGGAGTAAAAAACACTCCGCCTTCCGCATAACCTAAATAGGGCTGCTTTCACTGGGAACTGAGAGTATAGGAACTAAGGCAGGCAAAGGGGGTGAATAGATCCAGGCCGCGGCACAAACGGCTGAACCAGGCTGTGGCACGGACATCCAAGCCGAGGAAAAACTGTGCTTGTGGCAACCCAGTCAATACAAGCTAGCACTCGCGCCAAACCCACACAAAGACAGACAAGTGGGGCAGTCATCCACCCCAATCCTGGTCGGCACGCACAGGTACTGAGCGAGAGATTCCTCCTAGAGCCCAGGGACTGGGCGCCCATGTTACCCCACAGAGAGGCAGAATTAGAGGCCTTTGTGTGGGCTGAAAGCAGAAGCTCGGGGCCACCCCAGTGCCCTGAAAAAGCAGCGCATAGGGAGGGAGCGAGAGCTAATTCCAACGCTGGACTTCTCCATGCGGGTGGGGGTCTCACTCAGAGTGAGAGACAGCCGGCCTGATATCCTGGTCGGCATGCACAGAGAGTGGGCAAGAGATTCCTCCGAGCGCCTCAGGAGTGGGCGCCCGCCCGTGTTACCAGACAGAGGGGCAGAGTCAGAGGTCTTTGTGTGGGCAGAAGCCCTGCCTGCTCATGCTAGCAGCTCTGACTGATTGAGCCTTACCCAGAGCCCTGCGCAGAGTGGGAATAGAGTGGGGATTTGCCAGCTCTTTGAGCCTCTAACTATCCAGGCAGAGGCAAAGCAACCCCATAGCTGGATTATCAGAAAGGAAAAACTAGGAGAGAGGCTCCGGGAATACAGTCTCTCTCACTGTCGGAGCCTATAAATGCTAATGAGCCTCGACTGCCAATATAACTGAAGCCCAATATATGCCATCGCCATAGAGACTTATCAACTGCAAACCTCTACCTAAGCATGCTACAGGGGCAGCACCTGGGGTACAGAGTCACCGACCAAGAAGAGGGAGAGAAAAGAAAAAGCAAGAAGATAACCTCTCAAAATCAAGAATAATCCACAGACTTTATAACCTATCCCATTTTATTATATTTGTTTGTTTGTTTCTCTTATCTTCATGTCTTGATTATTTTTTTCCTCTTCCAATTTGGTTGTTTAATTCTCTGCCAGTCTTACTCTCTCCTCTCCTTGAATTACACTACCCATAAGTGTTACATCTCCCATTATCTTTTCTTTCTTCTTCCTTTCTCTCTATGAGGGTTGCACTCCAAAACTCTTAACACTCACTCTCTCCTTTTTTTCTTTTTTCTTCTTTAAGTAGTTCCCTCTTTTTTTCTCTTTCTTTTCTCGCTCTATATTAGTTTCTTCCTTTCTCCTTTACGTCTCTTCTCATTCAATCAGCAATAATGAACAAATTATCTTATCTGGGACTAAAATTTATGTTTGTGGTGTTTTGGGGGGTTTTACTTCGCTTTTTTAACTCACTAGCAGTGCTCCCAACCCTAGCTCTCCATTTTATCTAGTTCTTCTTCCACTAAATACAATAGTAATTTTTTAATTTTTCCCCTCGTTTTCCTGTTTCCTTCTTATTCCTCTCATCATATCTCTTAGTCAACCAAAACCTAAAAGCAAATCATTTTGTTATTGACCCAAATTTTTGCCTTATTTGCATTTTTTGGGTCCATACCCCCCTTTTTTGCCCCTTTATTACTTCTCCCCAAATCAGGCCCTCCATTATAGGCATGGTTTGTTCTATATAGCACAATATAATTCACAGCTCACCACAAGATTTTCTCAAGAAGGAGGGTAGAGGAGAGGAGAGGAAAAAAGAAGGGGGGGGAATAAATTTTTTTTTAAATTTTTAATTTATTTTAAATTCTTTTCTATTTTTTATTTTTATTTTTTTAACTTTTTATTCTTTATTAAATCTCATTAATACTATCAACAAAACCACCCTCAGATGCCATTAAGGAAGAGAAAATCAAATATCATGGATACAAAAGAAAGAGAGGTAACACAGAGAGATGAGGAAAATCTATGAAGAAAAAATTTAATATATTGGAAAACTTGGAGCTAAATGACAGAGAATTTAAAAGAGAAATCCTAAAAACACTCAGAGATATACAAGAAACACAGAAAGGCAATTTAGGGAGCTCAGAAAACAACTCAATGAACACAAAGAATATTATTTCCAAGGAAATTGAAACTATAAAAACAAATCAAACAGACATGAAAAACTCAATTTACGAGCTGAAAATTGAGGTAACAAGCTTAGCTAATAGAACAGGCCAGAAAGAAGGTAGGATTAGTGAAATAGAAGACAAGCAACTTGAGGCACAACAGAGAGGAGAAGAAAGAGACTCAAAAATTAAACAAAATGAGACAGCCCTACAGGAATTATCTGACTCCATCAAAAAGAATAACATAAGAATAATAGGTATATCAGAGGGAGAAGAGAGAGAAAATGGAATGGAGAACATATTCAAACAAATAATAGAAGAGAAATCCCCAAGCCTATGGAAAGAATTAAAGCGTCAAATTCAAGAAGCAAACAGAACTCCGAGTTTTCTTAACCCAACAAACCTACTCCAAGGCACATCATAATGAAATTCGCACAAACCAACAACAAAGAAAAAATTCTCACAGCAGCCAGGGAAAAGACAAATATGAAGGAGAAATAAAAACATTCACAGATACAGAAAATATGAAGGAATTTATCATTAGAAAACCCCCACTCTAGGAATTACTAAAGGGGGTTCTCCAATTAGATACAAAGAACAAAAAAAACCAAAAAAAAAAACCACAAGTAAAAGCTCCAAGAAAAACACAATAAAACCAAATTTAAACTGTGAAAACAACAAAAAAGGGGGGGGGAGAGGATGGAGATTAACAGTAGCAAAGGATGATGGAGTGCAAAAGTACTCACAAGATAGTGCACTATAATGAACAGGGTAGGAACCCTTTTCTCATTACTTAATGGTAACTACACCATTGAGAAAACCACCACAGAAGCACATGATTTAAAAAAGATAGCAACAGAGGAAAGATGTATGGAATACAACCAAATAAAAACAAAAGATAGAAAAATAAAAGAGAAGGATCAAACAAGACACAAACTAACAGAAGCAATCTATAAAAAGGCAATAGGGAACCAATAAGTGTCAATAATTACACTAAATGTAAATGGAATAAACTCACCAATAAAAAGGCACAGAGTACCAGAATGGATTAAAAAAGAAAATCCAACTGTATGCTGCCTACAAGAAACTCATCTAAGCAACAAGGATAAAAACAAATTCAAAGTGAAAGGCTGGAAAACAATACTCCAAGCAAATAACATCCCAAAAAAAGCAGACGTAGCAATACTCATATCTGATAATGCTGACTACAAGACAGCAAAAGTACTCAGAGACAAAAATGGTCATTTCATAATGGTTAAGAGGACACTGAATCAAGAAGACATAACAATTCTTAATATATATGCACAAAACCAAGGAGCACCAAAATATATAAGACAGCTACCTAGAACTTAAAACAAAAACTGACAAAAATACAATCATACTTGGAGACCTCAATACACCGCTGACGGCTCTAGATCAGTCATCCAAACAGAGAATCAATAAAGATATATTGGCTTTAAACAAAACACTAGAGCACCTGGATATGATAGACATCTACAGGACATTTCATCCCAAAGTGACAGAGTATACATTTTTCTCCAGTGTACATGGATCATTCTCAAGAACTGAACATATGTTGGGCCACAAAAACAACATCAGCAAATTCAGAAAAATCGAAGTTGTACCAAGCATATTTTCTGATCATAAAGCCTTGAAACTAGAATTCAACTGCAAAAAAGAGGGGAAAAAAATCCCACAAAAATGTGGAAACTAAACAATATACTTTTAAAAAATGAATAGGTCAGAGAAGAAATAAGCGCAGAGATCAAAACATATATACAGACAAATGATAATGACAATACAACATATCAGAATTTATGGGATGCAGCAAAAGCAGTAATAAGAGGAAAGTTCATATCACTTCAGGCCTATATGAACAAACAAGAGAGAGCCCAAGTGAACCACTTAACTTCATACCTTAAGGAACTAGAAAAAGAATAACAAAGACAACCCAAAACCATCCGAAGAAAGGAGATAATAAAAATTAGAGCAGAAATAAATGAAATAGAGAACAGAAAAACTATAGAAAAAATTAACAGAACAAGGAGCTGGTTCTTTGAAAAGATCAACAAAATTGACAAACCCCTGGCAAGACTTACCAAGGAAAAAAGAGAAAGAACTCATATAAACACAATCCAAAATGAAAGAGGAGAAATCACCACGGACATCGTAGATATACAAAGAATTATTGTAGAATATTATGAAAACTTTATGCCACTAAATTCAACAACGTAAAAGAAATGGATAAATTCCTAGAACAATACAACCTTCCTAGACTGAGTCAAAAAGAAGCAGAAAGCCTAAACAGACCTATCAGTAGAGAAGAAATAGAAAAAAACCATTAAAAACCTTTCCAAAAATAAAAGTCTCTGGCCCAGACGGCTATACTAGCAAATTTTATCAAACATTCAGAGAAGACTTGGTTCCCATTCTACTGAAAGTCTTCCAGAAAATTGAAGAAGAAGCAACACTTCCAAACACATTTTATGAGGCCAACATAAAATAACCCTCATACCGAAACCAGGCAAGGATGGCACAAAAAAAGAAAACTACAGATGAATACCTCTAATGAATATAGATGCTAAAATACTAAACAAAATACTAGCAAATCGAATACAACAACATATTAAAAAAATAATACATCATGATCAAGTGGGATTCATCCCAGAATCTCAAGGATGGTTCAACATACGTAAAACGGTTAATGTAATACACCATATCAACAAAACAAAGAACAAAAACCACATGATCTTATCAATAGATGCAGAAAAGACATTTGATAAAATACAACACAATTTTATGTTTAAGACTCTCAACAAAATGGGTATAGAAGGAAAATATCTCAACATGATAAAGGCCATATATGATAAACCATCAACTAACATCATATTAAATGGCACAAACTGAAGGCTTTCCCCCTTAAATCAGGAACAAGACAGGGTTGTCCACTCTCTCCACTCTTATTTAATGTGGTGCTAGAGGTTCTAGCCAGAGCAATCAGACAAGACAAAGAAATAAAAGGCATCCATATCGGAAAAGAAGTAAAGGCATCACTTTTTGCAGATGATATGATCCTATATATCGAAAACCCCAAAGAATCTACAAAAAGACTACTAGAAACAATAAGCCAATACAGTAAGGTCACAGGATACAAAATTAACATACAAAAGTCCATAGCTTTTCTATATGCCAACAATGAAACATTTGAGAACAAACTCAAAAAAATAATCCCCTTCACGACTGCAACAAAAAAATAAATAAAATACCTAGGAATAAACATAACAAAGAATGTAAAGGATCCATATAATGAAAACTACAAACCATTGTTAAGGGAAATCGAAAAAGATATAATGAGATGGAAGAATATTCCTTGTTCTTGGTTAGGAAGAATAAATATAATCAAGATGGCCATATTACCCAAAGCAATATACAACTTTAATGCAATTACCATCAAAATTCTAATGACATTTTTTAAAGAAATGGAACAAAAAATCATCAGATTTATATTGAACTATAAAAACCCCCGAATAGCCAAAGCAATCCTAAAGAAAAAGAATGAAGCTGGGGGCATTACAATACCTGACTTCAAACTATATTATAGGGCCACGACAATCAAAACAGCATGGTATTGGCAGAAAAATAGACACTCAGACCAATGGAACAGAATAGAAAGTCCAGAAATAAAACCACATATATATGGTCAAATAATTTTTGATAAAGGGGCCAACAACACACAATGGAGAAAGAAAGCCTCTTCAACAAATGGTGCTGGGAAAACTGGAAAGCCACATGCAAAAGAATGAAACTGGACTACAGTTTGTCCCATTGTAGTAAAATTAATTCAAAATGGATCAAAGATCTAAATATAAGACCTGAAACAATAAAGTACATAGAAGAAGACATAGGTTCTAAACTCATGAACCTTGGTTTTAAAGAGCATTTTATGAATTTGACTCCAAAGGCAAGAGAAGTGAAGGCAAAATTAATGAATGGGACTACCATCAGACTAAGAAGTTTTTGCTCAGCAAGAGAAACTGATAACAAAATAAACAGACAGCCAACTAAATGGGAAATGACATTTTCAAACAACAGCTCAAATAAGGGCCTAATATCCAAAATATACAAAGAACTCATAAAACTCAACAACAAACAAACAATCTAATTAAAAAAATGAGAAGAGGACATGAACAGACACTTCTCCCAGGAAGAAATACAAATGGCCAACAGATATATGAAAAGATGCTCATCTTCTTTAGTTACTAGAGAAATGCAAATCAAAACTGCAATGAGATACCACCTCACACCTGTTAGATTAGCTATTATTAACAAGACAGGTAATAGCAAATGTGGGAGAGGCTGTGGAGAAAAAGGAACCCTCATTCACTGTTGGTGGTAATGTAAAGTAGTACAACCATTATGGAAGAAAGTATGGTGGTTCCTCAAAAAACTGCAAATAGAACTACCTTATGACCCAGCAATCCCTCTACTGGGTATATACCCCAAAAACTCAGAAACATTGATACGTAAAGACACATGCAGCCCCATGTTCACTGCAGCATTGTTCACAGTGGCCAGGACATGGAAACAACCAAAAAGCCCTTTAATAGATGACTGGATAAAGAAGATGTGGCACATATACACTATGGAATACTACTCAGCCATAAGAAATGATGACATCGGATCATTTACAGCAAAATGGTGGGATCTTGATAACATTATACGAAGTGAAATAAGTAAATCAGAAAAAACCAGGAACTGCATTATTCCATACGTATGTGGGATATAAAAGCGAGACTAAGAGACATTGATAAGAGTGTGGTGGTTACGGGGGGTGGGGGGAGAGGAAGAGGGAAAGGGGGATGGGGAGGGGCACAAAGAAAACTAGATAGGATAGAAGGTGACAGAGGACAATCTGACTTTGGTGATGAGTAAGCAACATAATTGATTGACAAGATAACCGGGACATGTTTTCTTTGAACATATGTACCCTGATTTATTGATGTCACCCTAGTAAAATAAATTTAAAAAAAGAAAAAAAAAACTCCCAACAAACAAAAGTCCTGGGCCAGAT
Organism: Saccopteryx leptura; assembly: GCF_036850995.1. NCBI lineage: Eukaryota > Metazoa > Chordata > Mammalia > Chiroptera > Emballonuridae > Saccopteryx > Saccopteryx leptura. The sequence goes on along the minus strand of NC_089508.1, from coordinate 109,271,854 downwards.
GGCTTCACAGGCAAATTTTACCAAACATTCAAAGAACTAACACCTATCTTTCACAAGCTATTTCAAAAAATTCAAGAGGAAGGAAGACTTCCAAGCTCCTTTTATGAGGCGAGCATAATCTTCATTGCAAAACCAGGTAGAGACACTACAAAGAAAAAAAACTATAGGCCAATATTCCTGATGAATTTAGATGCTAAAATTCTCAACAAAAAATAACCAAATCCAGCAATAAGTGAAAAAAATCATACATCATGATCAAGTGGGATTTATTCTGGGGAGGCAAGGCTGGTACAATATTCGCCAATCAAGAAATGTGATTTATCATATAAACAAAAAAAAGGAGAAAAATCACGATAATATCAATAGATGCAGAAAAAGCACCTGATAAAATCCAGCACCCATTTATGATCAAAATTCTCAGCAAAGTGTTAATACAGGGAACATACCTCAACATGATGAAGGCCATCTATGACAGACCCACAGCCGACATCATACTCAATGGACAAAAATTAAAAGCAATCCCCTTTAGATCAGGAACCAGGCAGGGGTGCCCCCTTTCACCACTCTTATTCAACATAGTTCTGGAAGTCCTAGCCACAGCAATTAGACAAGAAGAAAAAATAATAGGCATTCAAATTGGAAAAGAAGTAAAACTATCATTATTTGCTGACAACATGATACTGTACATAGAAAACCCTAAAGTATCAGTTGAAAAATTACTAGACCTGATAAATGAATTAGGTAAGGTGGTAGGATATAAAATTAACATTCAGAAATCAGTGGCATTTTTATACACCAACAATGAACTGTCTGAAAAAGAAATTAAGAAAATAATCTCCTTCACTAATGCAACAAAAAAAATAAAGTATCTAGGAGTAAATTTAACCAAGGAGGTAAAAGTCTTGTACTAGAAAAATTATAAAACATTGATAAAAAAAAAATCTAGAAAGATACAAACAAGTGGAAGCATATACCGTGTTTATGAATAGGAAGAATAAACATTTTTAAATTATCTATACTACCCAAAGCAATCTATAAATTCAATGCAATTCCCATTAAAATACCAATGGCATACTTCAAAGACATAAAACATATATTCCAAAAATTTATATGGAACCAAAGAAGAACATGAATAGCCTCAGCAATCTTGAAAATAAAGAATAAAGTTGGTGGTATCACACTTCCTGACATCAAGTTATATTACAAGGCCATTGTACACAAAACTACTTAGTACTGGCACAAGAACAGGCATATAGATCAATGGAACAGAATAGACAACTCAGAAATAAACCCATGCCTTTATGGCCCATTGATATTTGACAAAGGCGGTAAGAGTATACAATGGAGTAAAGATGGTCTCTTTAATAAATGGTGTTCGGAAAATTGGACAGATACATGCAAAAAAAAAAAAAATGAAAATCGACCACCAACTTACACCATTCACAAAAATAAACTCAAAATGGATAAAAGACTTAAATGTAAGTCATGAAACCATAAACATCTTGGAAGAAAACATAGGCAGTAAACTCTCCACTATCTCTCATAGCAATATTTTTGCTGATTTATCTCCAAGGGCAAGTGAAATAAAGGACAGAATGAACAAATGGGACTATATCAAACTAAAAAGCTTTTGCACAGCAAAAAACATCATGAACAAAATAAAAAGACAACGCACACAATGGGACAACATATTCGCCAATATTTGTGATAAGGGGTTAATAACCAAAATTAATAAAGAACTTCTAAAACTCAACACCAGGAAGGTAAACAATCCAATTAAAAATGGGCAAAAGTACTGAACAGACACTTCTCTAAAGAGAACATACAGATGGCCAACAGGCATATGAGAAAATGTTCAACATCACTAATCATCAGAAAAATGCAAATTAAAACTACAATGAGATATCACCTCACACCTGTCAGAATAGTGCTCATTAACAAAATAAGTGCTGGTGAGGGTGTGGAGAAAAGGGAACCCTCCTGCACTGCTGGTGGGATTGCAGACTGGTGCAGCCACTGTGAAGAACTGTATGGTGTTTCCTCAAAATATTAAAAACAGAACTGTCTTTTTACCCAGCTATCCTACTTTTAGGAATATATCCTAAGAACACCAAATCACTGATTCAAAAGATGATATGCACCCCATGTTTATTGCAGCATTGTTTACAATAGTCAAGATCTGGAAACAGCCCAAATGTCCGTCAGTGGGTGAGTGGATTAAAAAGCAGTGGTACATATACACAATGGAAAACTACTTAGTCGTGAAAAAGAAGGAAATCTTATCTTTTGCAACAGCATGGATGGACCTGGAGATTATTATGCTAAGGGAAATAAACCAGGAAGAGAAAGCCAAATATCATATGAGCTCACTTATATGTGGAATCTAATGAACAAAGTGAACTGAGGAACGGAATAGAGGCAGAGGTGGAGTCATAGGGAGCAGAGGGACAGCTGTCAGAGGGAAGGGGGATGAGGGGATGGGATCAGAAAAGGTAAAGGAATTAGTGAAATTGTACATACATAACACAGAGATATAGATAATAGGAGAGCAAATCCTGGAGGGAAGGGGGGAGGTAGTTAGGGGGAGGAGGGCAAAGGGGGTATAAAAAGGGACACAGTGGTTGGGGGTGAGGGTGTTATATTCAGTGGAATACTTGAATCCATGTAAACACAATAAATTAAAATTAATAAAATTTTTTTTAAAAAATATGTGCACCCCCATATTCATTACAGCATTATTCACAATAGCCAAGGTATAGAAACAACCTAAGTGTCTATCCATGGATGAATATATAAAGTAATTGTGAGATCACCTTTAAAAATAAATAAAATTTGCTATTTGGGACAATATGGATGAACCTCAAGGGAATTACGTTAAGTGAAATAAGGCAGACAAAGAAAGACAAATACTATTTTAATCTCTCTTATATGTAGAATCTGAAAAACAAAACAAAAAACCAAGCTCACAGATACAAAGAACAGGTTGGTAGTTGCCCAAGGAGAGTGCTGGCAAGGTAAAAACAAAATGTGTGAACTGTGTTTTGCTTTTTTTAAAGTTTAAATAAGTTGTTTAAAAATAGAAAGAAAGGGTCGCCGAGGGTCCACCACCAATAAATGAATGAAGGACCTTATCAAATCAAGTCATTGTGAATTCAAGAAAACACAGGGTAAAAAGTTTTTAGAGCGAAGTAAAAGGTCATTACAAAGGAACATATATGACAGGGGTTGGGAACCTATGGCTCGTGAGCCAGATGTGGCTCTTTTGATGGCTGCATCTGGCTCGCAGACAAATCTTTAATAAAAAAATAATAACTTTAAAAATATAAAATATTCTCATGTATTACAATCCATTCATTTCCTACCACTCATGTTCATGGTTGTGGGTGGCTGGAACCAATCACAGCTGTCCTCCAGGACAACACCAAATTTTTATTGGATAATGTGAATGTACCCGGGTCATTGTATGGCTCTCACGGAATTACATTTTAAAATATGTGGTGTTTATGGCTCTCTCAGCCAAAAAGGTTCCCGACCGCTGATATATGAGAACATCACTGGGTTTCTCAATTGGCAACCACTGATATTAGAAGATGATGAACAATGCTTTCAAAATTCTGAGTAACATGATTCCCAACCTAGCATTCTATGACAAGCCAAACTATTCTTTTTTTAAGTGAAGGTAAAATAACAAAATTTTCAGATGTGAGATCTTAAAAAAAAAAAAAGGTACTTCCTATGTGTTTTTTCCCTGGTAGTAAGTCAAGAGACAGGAAAATCTGGGATCCAATCAACAGATAATGAGGGCGAATGCCAGGGCCACAGCTAAGTGAGCAATGAAACTCAACTGTATCAAGGTATCAAAGAGCTCCGAAGGGAATGTCTGTAACAAGAACATGAAAGATTATCTGATGTGCTGGCACATGTTCAGGGGGCATTTAGGGTTGTACCAAAGAGCTCAGGGATAAATTAGTGACTCATAAATAGAAAACTAAGTATTCAAGGGAAAAAAAACTTTGCATCAACTCTAGGAAAAAGCACCTCCTCAAGAAAGGAAATCTTACCTGCAATATCTTCCTAAATATAATATTTCAAAAATCAAAGGTTATAATTATATTGAGGAGACAGGAGGTGTATGTAGCATTGGTAGGGGCAAGTGGGAGTAAAAGCACTAGACTAAATCATCATATTTCATAATTGGAAATCTCCAAATCAATAATATGGAGAAAAATCAGAAGCTAGCAGCATTAAAATATGATTCATAAATATAAAGATATATAAGATGAAATAGCTAAAATATTCAAAACAGTTGTCTATGGGCAGTAGGAATGGGAGGTAAAAACAGTTTGACAAGAAGCTGTTATTATAAGCCTAGCAGTATTACATGACTTTTTAAACTGCATTACTTACACCAAGATAAAAATTAAATTAAAAATAAACAACATCATATCCATTTCTTCTTGTATCCTCAACCTCTCTCTCTCTCCCCTAGGTTTTCCCCTCAGCATATAAACATCCTTTCAAAGAAAATCCTCCATAGCCTCTTACAGCTATTGTCCAATTTCTTTTCTTTCCACCACAGCCAACCTCACACAAACTATAATCAGTTCTTCTTTTTTTTTTTGTATTTTTCTGAAGCTGGAAACGGGGAGAGACAGTCAGACAGACTCCCGCATGTGCCCGACTTGGATCCACCCGGCACGCCCACCAGGGGGCGACGCTCTGCCCACCAGGGGGCAATGCTCTGCCCCTCCGGGGCGTCGCTCTGCCGCGACCAGAGCCATTGTAGCGCCTGGGGCAGTAGCCAAGGAGCCATCCCCAGCGCCCGGGCCATCTTTGCTCCAATGGAGCCTCGGCTGCGGGAGGGGAAGAGAGAGACAGAGAGGAAGGAGAGGGGGAGGGGTGGAGAAGCAGATGGGTGCTTCTCCTGTGTACCCTGGCCGGGAATCGAACCTGGGACCTCTGCACGCCAGGCCAACGCTCTACCAGTGAGCCAACCGGCCAGGGCTATAATCAGTTCTTTACCATCACTCCTCAACCCGCTGCAACGGATTAAGTGGAATCATATGAAATTGCTGATCTGATCCTTTTTTTACCTATAAAAACAACCATTTCAGATGGTTCAAACTAATGGCTTGCTGCCATCACTACCACCAAATTTGAAGTCTGTCATCTATCTCTTGCAGCCTGTGTCATTTGTACCCTGCTGTCCAGCCATCTGCCCTCCCTCACTTGCAACCATTGATACAGGCACTCTTCATTTCCTTCTGCATTTCAGCTTCAGTCTCCTCACCTCTGCTTCCCACCCCTGCACTGCCACCACAATAATCTTTCTAAAACAGTCATTGTGCCATGTCACTCCTCTGCTTAAAATCCTTTAGCGGCATCCCAGTGTCGTCAGGCTCTAGCAGCAACTCCTTCCCATGGCCACAGGTTGCCCACTGCCGGCCTCTCCAGCTTCATGCCCCCTCAGTCTCTGCACCCACCCCTGGCCCGACCCCAACCTTGCACTCTATACCCGAGTCATAGGAAAAAACTCGCATGCAGAAATGTTTCTCATATATGGTCATATATAAATATAGAAGCTAGATACATAATATATTTAATTATATATCTCTAATATTTGGCACCTTGAAGGCACTTGGTAAATATTTATTAAAAGAAAATTTAGTGTTTGCATAAACAACCCAAAAGGGAATCATGGATGAAAAAAATATAAACATTTGATTTTTTGCAGAGCCAAGTGAATATTGAAAAGGTGGACTATGTTTGCCTAAATATTCAAATACATACTGACAGGAAACTAAGAACATATAAATTATATTGGGAGAAGGAGACAGAGAGGAAAGAATTAGAGGAGGAAAGAGAAAGCAGGAGTGCGAAAAGGAGGGCAGGAAAGGGTTCTTAAAAAAAACTAGCTCCACCTCAATTTTACAATGTAACAACTAAGGGAAGAAAATTTGCAAACATTGCAATTAATCCATATGCAAGGAATTGTTCTTCATTTTCTAAAAAGTGATAAAACTAAGACCTCACGATTAGCCTTAAACAATCTATGCAGTAAAGGCCCTGTTCAGGTAGCTCAATTGCTTAGTACACACACCCCTATAACCAAGGTTGTGGGTTCGATCCCCAGTCAGGGCACAAACAAAAATCAGCCAATGAATGCATAAATAAGCGGAACAACTAATGGAGGGTTCCCTCTCTCTCTCCCTTCCTCTTTCTCTAAAATCAATCAATAAATTTTTATAAGAAAGAAATATACAAGTACTTCTACTTGTTTTCTGGGAAAGAAGTGCATCATTAAGTTCTAAAAGCTGTCCAACCAGTTCTCAAACTAGCACCTCATCCAACATAAGTTTAATTAGGTTTAGAGTTTGTTTCAATTGACAGCTGGGTTCAAAAAACCCCCAAGGTCACTGGTATAATTTGCATCTTAAATGGTCAAATTGCCCAAAGGTATTCCGTGGTTCTACCGTTAATATTTTTTATTCTGATTTGCAACAGATCTAGTTAATAGCTCTATGCTAAAATTATGGTTTATTCAAATGCAAAATATTTTCACAGTATCTCTGAATCAATACAAAAAAAAAAAAAAAAAGCAGTTATTTCTCACCTAGTTCCTGTGCAGACATCCTGCAACCTCACGGATCTAGCAGGGACAGGAAGTAGGACTTAAGCCAAAATGACTTAGAGTAGGCAAAGGAGATGCCCGCAAGGGCCTGCCCAGAGGAAGCTCGCACACACCTTCCCATAGGAAAGTGGCTGAACCTCTCCCTCACAGCCTATTGACTCTGGCTTTACAAACAATTTTACCCAGCTTGTTCATCTAGTTCTGAAAACTAGGGCAGAACAGAAATAAGATATAAGAAAGAGAGCTGTGGAAGAGGAGCTACTAACCGTGACTTAAACACTGATTGCAACAGAGATAGTCAGCCTGTTGGGAAGGAGGAAGCAGAAAATATTTAAAAAAAAATGTCAAGGCACAGTTGAATACAGAGTGTGAAGCAAACACTCCATTCACCCAGTAAGACCTTGAACATCACTATATTATAGCATAGTATAAGGAACTGACATCCAAAATGGTGTCCTTTGTCCTCAAGCAAAGGATCAGCTTAGCACTTGTGCCAGGACATACTCGAACTCTGTATCATGAATGCAAGGACAAACAATTCGTGCCCGTTTTAATATTTTTTATCTTTTTTGATTTTTCCAAAGTGAGAAGCATGGGGAGGAGGTAAGAGGAGTGGGGGCAGACAGACTGACTCCCACTTGCGCCCAACCGGGATCCACCAGACATGCCCGCCAGGGGGCGATGCTCTGCCCATCTAGGGCATTGCTCTGCTGCAACCAGAGCCATTCTAGCGCCTGAGACAGAGGCCATGGAGCCATCCTCAGCACCCAGGCCAACTTTGCATCAATGGAGCCTTGGCTATATGGGAGGGTAAGAGAGATACAGAGAGGAAGGAGAGGGGGAGGGTGGAGAAGCAGATGGGCACTTCTCCTGTGTGCCCTGGCTGGGAATCGAACCTGGGACTTCCACACACTGGGCCGATGCTCTACTGCTGAGCCAACCAGCCAGGGCCTATGCCCGTTTTTACAAAGGGAAAAGGCATAACAGGGTTTATGCGATGTTTCTACTGAAAAAGTAAACATTAAAAAGGACATATTTGTCCTTATAGGGCTGAACCCATAATTATTAAGAAAATTCAGCAATTAAAATGATTCATTTATCAAAAAAAATTTTTTTAAATGATTCAATTTTGCTAAGGATCCTTGTGATGGCAGTTACAATGTATTTAAAAATCTAGGTAAAACATGTACTGGGTTGTAGAACCTAATAACTGTTAGACCAGCGGTTCTCAACCTGTGGGTGGGTCGCGACCCCGGCGGGGATCGAACGACCAAAACACGGGTCGCCTAAAGCCATCGGAAATACATATTTTATTTAAAAATGTATTGTATAATAAATATGTATTTTCCGATGGCTTTAGGTGACCCCTGTGTTTTGGTCGTTCGACCCCCGCCGGGGTCGCGACCCACAGGTTGAGAACCGCTGTGTTAGACAATCTGTAACACCAAAGAACAGAGGATAGTAGTTATGGTATCCTGAGTTTGGTCTCTCCATTCCACCACTAACTGTGTGTGGCCTTGGCAAGTCAGTTCCTTCTCTGAGACTCTATCTCTTCACCTGTCAAATGTAGAGTCTGGAAAGACAATTTTCAAGTATCCACTGATGTTTCTTTCCAACACACATACCCAATTCTCCCTTTACCCACCTTGGCCATTCTGGGCCTAGAACATCAGGTAAAATGTGAGATTGCATAACATAAAGTAAAAACAAGAGTCTTTCTCTGGCTTTCCAGTTTCAAAACTCTGGGGCCCTTGTGGGAACAAAAGAACATAGGATGATGACAATCAATTTGAGAGAAAACAAGAGAACTTGTTTTAGTAATATTTTTTTCCCTCTGCAGCAAGAAAACAACTGACTTCCAGGCCCAGAGGAAGTTAGGGGGGAAGGGATGAAAACCTAGATGTTGCTGGGTCCTGAGGTAGGCGCTCACACCCAGCACCCCCGGGGCTAAGTCCAAGGGAAATGAGATCTTCCAGAAGCTGAGAAGCAGCAGGATCCCAGAGAAGAAATGGCCATGTGGGAGTGTGGAGGCAGATGGGATATTCCACAATCCTGCAGAGTTAACCAGGCCCCAGCATGGCTTGAGAACAGCAGGAAGACTTCTGTATGCCCAAGAGTTGCAAACACAATTGGAAGATCTGGGGAAACTGAAAGAGCCTTAGACAGAGGAACAGAGTCAACTCAGTAGAGACCTGTCTGGACTGTCAATGGGGGAAACATCTGGCCAGCAAGTGACAGTGCTGCCTATCACCAGGAGAAGAAGTCCAAACACTCTGCCCACTAAATTTTGGTACTGGAGTTGCCAAAGAAAACACAACACAGTCCAGCACTCATGGAAAAATGCTACATAAAGAAGAGACAGCAAGATGTTTTAGTAACTAACAGCCATCTGTCTGCCATTGCCAGCAGGTTTCTCCCGACAGCTGATGCAAAGCCATTGGCCTCCACACGCCCCTTGTGCTGCAGAACAAAGGGACTGGTATCCTACCTGTAGAGGACAGATATACTGGTGGGGCTGGTCAGGTGCCATAAGACATACATTAAACAGGACAAAGAAGTACACATTGAGCCTAAACAAGACATTCTTATACAAGCCCAGCACAAGCTGTGAGGACTCTCTATGTCTTGGTAAGGGAGTGTTCCAGGCCCAAGGCCCATTCTTATGGAACAAGTGAGAATCAAAGACTGCATGCCTGGGACCCCTTTCCCAAAGAGACCTAACGAGACCACCAGAATGAAAGTGTGAATGCCTCAGCAGAAGTCAGCACGGCACATGACCTTAAGGAAATCTGTAAATATCGCAGGGCCGGGGTATAAAGCTCCAAATTGCCTAAGACCAAACTTCTGTGGTCCTCATGGAATGGAAATTCCAAATAAAAACTAAACTGAGTTCTAGAGAAATAAACATATTCCTTGCACATCTGTGTTTAGAGACAGATTCACATTCCACTACATGCTGACAGATTCCGCAGCTGTAAAATCCAAAGACCCCACAACAGAATGGTAAGAAATAATCTATGAATTACTTCATGCCAATAAATCCGGGGAAACATAGATAAAAAATTATTTTCTAGAAATACTTGTCACAAAATTTACCTGAGGGGTAGGAGGGAATTGAAAGCCTGAATAAATCATCATTAAAGAAACTGACAGAATTTTTTTTAATCTAATTACCCAAGACACTAGCCCAGACAATATTACAGGTGAAAATGAGCAAACTTCAGAGGAGCAAATAATCCCTCTCTTATATAAACTGCTTTTAAAGAATAGGAAAAGATAGGAAAACCCAATTTATGTAGCTAGTACAATCTTGATACCAAAAATGGAAACAGTACAAGGAAAAACATAACAACAACCTCACATAAGAACACAAATGCAAAAACCATAATAGAAATTCTCAGTGTATAAAAACATACTGTAACATAACAAAGAATGTTTTTCCTAAAAGGCAAAGACAGTTCAGATGGACGAATATGTCACAAAAACAAATTAAGGAGGAAACGTATGATTATATCAATGGAAGCAGAAAAAATATTCCATAAAAATCAACACTCATTCATAATAAAAAGTTTTAAGCTGAGAAAGGAAGTAAACCTAATAAAGAATATCTATTAAAAAGATACAGTAGGTCCTGGTCGATTGGCTCAGTGGAAGAGCGTCGGCCCAGCATGTGGATGTCCCACGTTCAATTCCCAGTCAGGGCACACAGGAGAAGTGACCGTCTGTTTCTCCACCCCTCACCCTCACCCTTTTCTCTCTCTTTTCTCCTCCTGCAGCCATAGTTCAATTGGTTTGAGTGCACTGGCCCCAAAAGCTGAGGATGGTTTCCAGGAACGTCCACGTCAAGTGCTAAAAATAGTTCAGTTGCGAGCATGGCAGCAGATGGACAGAGCATTGGCCCCCATATGGGGGACACCGGGTCAATCCCAGTCAGGGCACATGCAGGAGTCTGTCTCTCTATCTTCCCTCCTCTCACTTGAAAAAGAAGAAAAAGAAAAGAAAAAACATTATAGTAAACACCATATTTAGTGGTGATACTAAGAACGAAGGCTTTGTTTTAAAGTCAGGAATAAAACAGAAGTGCTCATTACCACCACTTTCATTAAACACCAATTTTATTAAACAAGAACTTCCTGGCCCTGGCCGGTTGGCTCAGTGGTACAGCATTGGCCTGATGTGCAGGAGTCCTGGGTTCAATTCCCTGCCAGGGCACACAGGAGAAGCGACCATCTGCTTCTCCACCCCTCCCCCTCTCCTTCCTCTCTGTCTCTCTCTTCCCCTCCCACAGCCAAGGCTCCATTGGAGCAAAGTTGGCCCGTGCGCTGAGGATGGCTCTGTGGCCTCTGCCTCAGGCGCTAGAATGGCTCTGGTTGCAACAGAGTAATGCCCCAGATGGGCAGAGCATCGCCCCCTGGTGGGCATGCCGGGTGGATCCCGGTTGGGCGCATGCGGGAGTCTGTCTGACTGCCTCCCCGTTTCCAACTTCAGAAAAATACAAAAAAAAAAAAAAGAACTTCCTCAGGCAAACTATAAAACAAAAGAGTTCAGAGAGGTTATGGGATATATAATCAACATATAAAAACCAATATGGTGCAGACAAATATATATGGTGATGGAAAATGAGCTGACTTCGGGTGATGGGCACACAATACAATCAACAGTTCAAATATCATGGAGATGTCCACCTGAAGCCTATGTATTCTTACTGATCAATGTCATCCCATTAAATTTAATTTCTACATAATAAACCAATATGGTAATAAACAATTTAAACTATAAATAGGAAAAACAATTCCATTCACAAGATCAATGAATCTTTAAAATAGGTGTGTGTATAGTTAAATGTTAGAGTTACAACATTATCATTAAATCTTGCAGTCCTCATGTTACGTAACTTGTAGGATTTGACAGTTATTGCATCTTTCTAGAAATATTGAAATATTTTCTTCATTTGATTCCCGAGACCCACACACCTTCTCCTGAATTTCCTCCTATACCTGGCTGTCCTTCTCACTTTACTTTGATCATCCTTTCTCTTCTCTCTGCCTCTAAACAATGGCATGTCCCCAGGCTTTTAATCCAGCTTCCAGTTTTATAATTTGAAATACCACCTATTCACTAATGATTTACAATCTTTCTGTCCCTAACTTTCCTCAAACCCAACAACCAGGCTTACCTTTCGCCTTCAAAATCACAGAAAATAGCCTGGCCTGTGGTGGCACAGTGGATAAAGCACCAATGTGAAACACTGAGTTCGCTGGTTCAAAACCCTGGGTTTTCCCAATAAAGGCACATACGACTAACAATCAATGACCAGCTAGAGTGAAGCAACTACTTCTCGTCCCCCCTTCTCTCTGTAAAATCAATAAATAAAATCTTTTATTTTAATCAGAAAATAAAAACTATCTTCTACCAGTGAGCTTCACTCATCAAAAGTCCTGGATTCACCCTTCACTCTCTTCTCTCCACAGATTAGACCTATAAGCAACCTTCAAAATGCTAAACCAGACCAGTTCTCACCTCTTTTCCACCACTATCATCATTGTTGCTGCAAGCCACCATTTCTCTTCTCTGGATTACTGCAATTAAATACCTAACTGGTCTTCCTCCACCATTCCTCACTGTGTACCTCGTCTACACAGTAATCAGATGATTGTGTTAGAGCAGTGGTAGTCAATCTGGTCCCTACCGCCCACTAGTGGGCATTCCAGCTTTCATGGTGGTGGTAGCAGAGCAACCAAAGTATAAATAAAAAGATAGATTTAACTATAATGAGTTGTTTTATAAAGATTTATTCTGCCAAACTTAGTGAAAATCCGACATGAAATACTTGGTAAGTAATTATTATTATATGCTTTAACTTGCTGTAACTCTGCTTTATAAATTTTATAAAGTAAAATTACTTCCTTACTTTATAAATCACCATTACTGTGGAACCGGTGGGCAGTTAGAAAATTTTACTACTAACAGAGATACAAAAGTAAGCGGTAGCTATAAAAAGGTTGAGCAAGGTCAGATCATGTTATGCCTCTGCTCAAAACATTCCAGTGTCCTCCAACATCACTCACAATGAAATCACATCAGTGATCTTCAGCAGGGAGAATACTGCTCCCTCGGGAGCATTTATAAACTGCCTGAGGAGTGGAGACAGCATTTTGGTTATTATGCTAAGACAATGCTACTGACATTTAATGAGCAAGGGGCCATCACAGATATGCTGGATATCCTGTACTTCACAGGGCTATCCCATAAAACAAAAAATGTCCCACATCCTGCATAAATTTCAAATATCCGGAAAGACATTCATGGGGATAAAAAACATTTTAGAAATATCTGAAACCAGAATATAATTTTATTTTATATATTTAAATTTAAAATAGTATCCTTACTTAGCTCACGCTATACTTTCCAGAAATGCAACTACTGTGTAAGTCAAAGGAAGATTGTACTTCATTTTCTTGGGAACTTAAACAGCATTTCCTTACCATTTTAGAATAACCTAGTCCAGGGGTCAGGAACCTTTTTGGCTGAGAGAGCCATAAATGCCACATATTTTAAAATGTAATTTCGTGAGAGCCATACAATGACCTGTGTACGTTAACACATTATCCAATAAAAATTTGGTGTTGTCCTAGCGAACAGCTGTGATTGGCTCCAGCCACTTGCAACCATGAACATGAGCAGTAGGAAATGAATGGATTGTAATAGATGAGAATGTTTTATATTTTTAACATTTTTTTATTAAAGATTTGTCTGCAAGCCAGATGCAGCCATCAAAAGAGCCACATCTGGCTTGCGAGCCATAGGTTCCTGACCTAACCAAAGGCAACTCTGCTAGTAGTAGTTTCTTCACCAAAGCAACACCAGTTTCAATTCAGTATTGGCAGTAGTTACATACAAATATGTACAGAGGATACATGAAGTTCATTTTGTAAATTTAGAACCAAACATAATTTAGCAGAGACATGTGAAACATGGGAATAGTGAATATTTAGTTTTCTTAAGTTCTAAATATATGTGCTATTGCCAATCTATATAATTTTTAAATACTTTTAGCAAAATGATGATAAATTTGTCATGAAAATTACATACGAAAGTTATTTAATTTTGAATGAGCTGTTGTTTTTGTTTTACTCTCAAACTATCTGCCGAGGTCTAGTTCTCCATGTTTTCTTCTACTATTCTTTCTTTTTTTTCCAGTCCATCATGTAGTCTCATCTATCAAACAAAATATATGGCCTTCAGGCCTGGCCGGGTAGTTCGGTTAGAGCATCATCCAACACACTAAGGTTGTGAGTTCGATCCGTGGTCAGGGCACATACAAGAATCAACCAATAATGGCATGAATAAGTGAAACAACAAATCAATATTTCTCTCTCTTCTTCTTCTTTTCCTCTCTCCCATATTCTCTCATCAAAAAATAAAAAAAATATTTTTTAAAGATATGGCTTTTAAGTTCCAGAGACTGAATGTGTCCTGACATATGTTAAAATTTCAAGCTGGAAAAAAGGATATTTTTTTTAACATATATATACGTTGTCGCTCTGTCCCTTGTCACAACCAGCATTTATTTTGACACTAACTTATAAAGAGGCCTACCTCATTTTCTCATTTTCAAAATCTTTAATTGGTCATAACATACTTCCCTACTTCACATCAATTTATTCTTCATTTTCCCCTTACCTGCACAGAAGTCTACTCCACTAATACCTCTCCAGTATGTATTCCAGTTTTGCCTGCACTGCTTTTGCATTTTCTGGTCATTCTTACACCTCATGGTGCTTACATTCCTGCCCAGAACACATTTGTTACCAGTAGATAAGAGCAGCTAATGACTTCATTTTGTCTTCCAGTGTGGTCACTTATAACTATTAATTATAAATTATTTTCATTTTTCCTTACATTACAAACAAGGCATTATATTAATTTGTTATATTACATGAATAGGTAGATGATAATAATCTTTTCAGTTTATTTCAGGATAGTAACAGGGCAAAATATATGCAAAGTACATGCAATAAGATGGGAGGTGGGGCTGGGTCTGATAGTATTGAGAACCACTGCCCCAACTCTCTAACTTTATCTTCTACCTTACCCTCCCCGTCCAAAACCGCCCACCTTGCAGTTCCTAAAACACCACAAGGACACACATGCCTCAGAGGTTTGCAGTATTACTTTTCTCTGCTTAGAATTACCTTCCCCCATACATGAAATGCACGGCTTGCTCCATCACTTCCTTCATAATGTCCAATTAAATCTCTCTCCGCCCCTTCATGCTTTATCTATCTTATCCTGCATGACTCCTTTCTATGTCACTTATTACCACCTGAAAGACATTACTTTTTATTTATTTTCTGCCTCCTTTCTCTAGAATGTAAGCCCCAAGAAAGCAGAAACTTTATTGTTCGGTGCTGTTTCCTAGTGTCTTGTATAATGCCAGACTTAACAGGCACCTGGTAAAACAGAATGGATACCTCACACTTGTCATGATGCCTATTATCAAGGAGTCAACAAACAAGTGTTCATGAGGATGTGGAAAAAAGGAAACCTTCATGTGATGTTAGTAGTAATGTAAATTGGTACAGTCACTGTGGAAAACAGTATGGAGATTTCTGAAAAACTAAAAATAGGGCTACCATATGACCCAGCAAATCCACTTCCGGTTACTCATCCGAAGAATATTAAAACACTAATTTGAAAAAAAAAATATGCACCCCTATGTGCACTGCAGAATTACTTACAATAGCTAAGATACAGAACCAACCTGAGTCTCCATCAATAGATGAATGGGTAAATGGATGTGATACACTGATACACACACACACATACACACAAAATAGAATATTACCTAGCCATAAAAAACAGAAATGAAATCTTGCCATTTGCAGCAACATGGATGGACCTGGAGAGTATCATACTACAAATATTGATCGACTTACAACCTATGCAACTTACAACCATTCGACTTTACAACCACAATTGCTAGCCACGAAGGCTCCATGTCTGGCAGTGCAAGCATTTCCCAGCTGGGCATACGACAGTGCAAACCAGCTTCCTACAGCACTACCATCTCCATGTGCACCATTTCAACTGTTATCTCAGACTCAGTACAGCAATTTGTGTTTTGTGTCTTGGATATTTTTCATCAAACCCCTCCCAAGATGTCTACCAAGAGGAAATTGTCTTTGCAAATATTAAACCAGTTGTACTGGTAATACAGTGTTTTACTTAAACCTGACGAATGTAAAAATAAGAAACAAAATGGTGTAGAGATGATACAAATTGCAAATGAACAAAGAAAATTATGATATATAACAATAATGAGAGAAAATTATGATAAAATATGACTTAAAGATTTTTATAACATCATTTCACAGCACTATACATATAGCCTACTCAACTCACGACCAAATCGTGATACAACCAGTCTTTCGGAACCAATCGTGGTTGTAAGTTGAGTACTAGCTGTAATAGAAATAAGTCAAATACAGCATGATTTTGCTTATATGCGGAATCTAAAACAAACAAGCAAAACAAAAACAGTCTCATAATAATAAACTAATGACTGTCAGCGGGCAGAGAGTGAGGGAATGCATGAAAAAGGTAAAGGGGAATATCTATATAAATAAAAATGTAGCCTGGCCTGTGGTGGCGCAGTGGATAAAGCATCGACCTGGAAATGCTGGGGTCGCCGGTTCGAAACCCTGGGCTTGCCTGGTCAGGGCACATATGGGAGTTGATGCTTCCAGCTCCTCCCCACCTTCTCTCTATATATCTCTCTCCTCTCTGTCTCCCTCTCTGTCTCTCTCTCTCTCCCTTTCTCTCTCCTCTCTAAAATGAATAAATAAAAAAAATTAAAAAAAAAATGTAAATGTTTGTTCAAAATCTTAAATCTCCAAAAGTTCTTCATCGATTGCTTTGAAATTTTGACACAACATTGCATTCAAATACGCATGACAGGTAAAAACATGTTTTTGAAAATCAGCACCATCTATCTGTTGGACGTAAAAGCAACACACGCTATACTAAATATTTTACGATTCCATTTCAATGTTATGGGAGAAATAGAAATCACACATGGCCGAAGATATTTTCCATCAAATACACAAGGAAAATTCAAATATGAACATGGATTTCATAGCAGAAATCTACAACGATGCGCTGATAATGATTGAAGATTTGTGCTTAGAAATCGTGAATAAAGTTCTCAGTTGGGAATGCCATCACCAAATCGATCTGCTGCTGCTTCTTTCGATGTAGAATTGTGTCGTGAACAAAATTACAACACGGGTGATTTTTTTCTCGTATGTGCAATCAAATATTCCTAAGCTAATCCTTGAGCAAAAAGGCATTTACGATCAAATAATGCAAACTGTCAATAACGGGTTGGAGAAATCTTTTTCTTGGATGAGCCAGAAGGAACATTCCTCATTAGATTGATTCTGGCAGCAATTTGATCCCAAAATGACATAGCCTTAGCTCTTGCGTCGTCCAGAATAGACGCAACACTGCGACACTGCTACCAACTGGAAGAACTCATTCCGCTTTGAAATTGCCATTGAATATGCAATTCATTGAAACTCCCCCATGCAACATTTCCAAAGCATCCGGCATGGGGAAAGTATTGCAGAAATGCAAACTTATTGTTTGGGATGAATGCACAATGGTGCACAAAAAATCGCTCAAGGCTCTTGATAAATCAGTGCAAAATTTGTGTGGAAACATCAGACCATTTGGGAACGCATTAATATTGCTTGCAGGAGATTTCAGGCAAACATTACCTGTAATTCCTCGAGCAACACCAGCGGATGAAATAAATGCTTTGTGGCGACACATAAAGATGTTAAAATTAACTACAAATATGCATGTCCAGCTGCAAAATGATCGATCAGCTGAGATATTCTCACATCAATTGTTGGAAATTGGGAACGGAAAGGTACCGGTTGATCTGACCTCAGGATGTATTTCATTGCCTTATAACTTCTGCAATTTAGTGACGTCAAAAGAAGAATTGGTTGAAAAAGTATTTCCCAATATTCAAATCAATTATAAGAATCACGGTTCGCTGAGTGAACGAGCTATTCTTGCGGCCAAGAACAAAGATGTCTACGAACTTAACAATATTATTCAGTCTAACATTCAGAGCGAGGCAGTCACATACAAGTCCGTCGACACTGTTGTGGAAGCAGATGAAGCGGTTAATTATCCAACAGAATTTTTGAATTCACTCGATCTGCCAGGGATGCCACTGCACATACTGCAATTGAAAATCGGCGTGCCAGTTATCATGTTGCAAAATATTATCCAGCCAAAGTTTTGCAACAGCACGCGGCTTGCAGTAAAAAAATTAATGATCAACCTCGTAGAAGCAACAATTTTGACAGGACCTTTCAAAGGTGAAGATGTCCTCATTCCTCACATTCCCATGATTCCAACGAATATGCCATTTCAATTTAAGAGATTGCAATTCCCAATTCGATTGGCATTTGCAATCACCATCCACAAAGCTCAGGGCCAATCTTTAGAATTGTGCGCTTTAGATCTACACACGGATTGCTTCTCACATGGACAATTATATGTTGCGTGTTCTAGAGTCGGCAAACCAGACAGTCTCTATATCTGCACAGACAATGGGACAACAAAAAATATTGTATACCCACAAGCATTGTGAAATTAAACATATTAGAAACGTGCACTTTCTCTTTTCTTCCTTTTCCATTTACCCAGACTGAGCCACAGCAACATGTGGCCGGGTACAGCTAGTAGTCATTAATATCTTGATAACTTTACACAGTGAAAGACGGTTACTAGATAGTGTGGTAATCATATCGTAAGGAATATAAATGTCAAATCACTATGTTGTACACCTGAAATTTATGTATTGTATGCCCACTACACTTTAATATTTTTTTTAAAAAACTAAATAGATAGATGAATGTCTTAAGAGTCAAAGAGTATGCTGGTAGGAGCCTGAATCCAGCAAGTAGCTGGATTCCTGTTCCCTTGTTCCCAATAGAGACACTGTTGCCATGCTATTGAATGTTTGGAATACTGAACATTCACTTAACATTTCATTTGAAAAAAGGTTTCCAGAACTGAAAATAATTATAAAGTTATTGGCCTTTAAAATTAGCAAAGACACAGTAACACACAACACTGGTGAGGATGTAGGAAAAAAGACTGATACTATTTGTGGGAACACAGGTGGTTCAACTTTACTGGAAGCTAATATGGAACTATGTACTAGAAACCTTTAAAATGCATATTTAACATGTGTTGTTTTACTTAACAATATTATAAGGTAAGTATTATTGAATGTATTGCACAGAAGAGAAAACTGAGGCACTAGTAATTTTAAGGAACAAATAAAGTACAAATCAAGGATCCCTGTCTAGGTCATTAAACGGCAATACCAGGGCTTTCTCCACCATTTTCCGCTGTCTGCTAGTTCTCTTGTTATGTCACCTAACTCCTTAATGCTAAAAATTGTGTCACATAAAATCATTCAACCTTTAGTGCCTGGTACAGTGCTAAACATTGCAGGTGCTCAATGAATCTGTTAGAAGAGGGAGTAACTCTTTGAGCCACAAAAGTTTCCATAGAGGTGCATGATCCATAGAGACTATGAAAAAACTGCCTCAATATATCTTCTAGGCCAGGGGTCCCCAAACTACAGCCCACGGGCCACATGCGGCCCCCTGAGGCCATTTACCTGGCCCCCGCCGCACTTCTGGAAGGGGCGCCTCTTTCATTGGTAGTCAGTGAGAGGAGCCTAGTTCCCATGGAAATACTGGTCAGTTTGTTGATTTAAATTTACTTGTTCTTTATTTTAAATATTGTATTTGTTCCCGTTTTGGTTTTTTACTTTAAAATAAGATATGTGCAGTGTGCATAGGGATTTGTCCATAGTTTTTTTTATAGTCCGGCCCTCCAACGGTCTGAGGGACAGTGAACTGGCCCCCTGTGTAAAACGTTTGGGGACCCCTGTTCTAGGCCCTGGCCAGTTGGCTCAGTGGTAGAGCAAGGGGCCAAGCATATGGATGTCCCGGGTTCAATTCCCAGACAGGGCACATAGGAGAAGTGCCCATCTGCTTCTCCACCCCTCCCCTTCTCCCCTTCTTGCTTCTCTCTCTCTCTCTCTCTCTCTCTCTCTTCCTCTCCTGCAGACATGGCTCAGTTGGAGTGAGTTGGCCCCAGGCACTGAGGATGGCTCCATGGCCTCTGCCTCAGGTGCTAAGAAAAGCTCGGTTGCTGAGCAACAGAGCAATGCCCCAGATGGGCAGAGCATTACACCCTAGTGAGCTTGTCAAGTGGATCCCTGTCAGAGTGCATAAGGAAATCTATCCCTACCTCCCTTCCTTTCACTGAATTAAAAAAAAACAAAAACAAAAAAAACCCTCCTCTACCCTTTTCCATAATAATAGAATGAGCACCTTGAAACAGTTGCCCAGCCTAGCACTTCATTTTGTTCTCTTTTGTCGCTAGCCATGATCATGTTAATAAAATACAAGCAGAAGTGCTAGGCAACTTTAGACACAGCTTTCTTGTTTGAAACCTTCCTGCTGGCAGAAATGCAGATGTGATGGCCAGAGCTACCACACTAGACCTTGAAATGACCTTTGTAATGAGGGTCACAGTCAATGAAGCAATAAGACAGCAGGATATGGGATCCCTACCTCTGTAAAACACTAGATCAGTCCTACATTCCTGTTTACATGACCTTTTATAAGAAAGAAATAAACTTGCATTTTTGTCTAAGTCACTACTATTTTGGGTTTTCTGATTATCAGCACCCTTCAGCTGCCCAGAACTAGTTCTATTAGTACTGCCACTTACTCTCATTTCCGTGTTACTTGATATTTGGCTAAACTGATTTAGCATTGTACTCATGACAGCCTATATGAATTATGCATTCCACTTAGCATTTTCAAAGATTCCATTGTAAATGGATCTTTAATAAGCTTTTTCACTTAACCCTAAAAGCAATAGAACAGTCACACATAAAAAAAAAAACATTAAAAAAGTGAACTGTTTAATAATCACTTTCCAGAGTAATAACTGATTGTCAAAGACTGTAAAGTTAGGCAGGTCTCAACAGTATAATGAAAGCAGAACAATGAAGTGTCTCATCTGTCTCAATTTCTCATTTCTTCAGAACCCTACTGCCAATGATTAAGAGATGAAGAGCTTGAGACTGGAAATGTTCTTAGGGGAAGTCTGGCTGAAATGATGAGGTCTGGCTTTATGACAGTCCCCTCCTGTGTGCCTAGTAAACCTGTAATAAGCCAAACGAAGGACAGGAATTTTTACTGTATTACCTGTGAGATCTAAAGGGAAGGCCGACTACTGCTTTCAGCGGCAGGAGAAAGGGGTGCAGGAGATTCTACTTACTATCAAAACTAGTCAAATCTGATGACCAGTATGATGATGAACAGTTAGCCATGTGATCATGGCAACCTCATAACCTTACTTAGATAATGCCCAAAAAATTAGTTCTCCCTCCTGGCTTTTGGTCATTCCTGGTAAGGCCACTGACCCAACACTCCATTCTCTCAAACAGGAGATCTCAACAAGACCCAGCCCACCACAGATAGTAAGATTTCAAGAACGTTAGAAGTAGATCTTCTTACCTGAAAGAATGGGGACTCATAACCTAGACCAACTAGTCTAAAAAGAAAAAGTACTTGTGGTTATTTCTTTACTATGGCTCAAATATTTCAAAATAAAATACAGCTAATAAGATTCAGTAGAAGTGGTCTGGTCTGTTCCTCTGCCTTTATTTCACATGGCAGATAATGGAGACTTTATCTTTTATTCATTTTAACAACAAGCTAAGTTGGCAGAGTCAATGGTACATGACTGAATGCACTAGTTAGTAATTATATAATCAGCACTTATGTCATTACTACCTGTAATTCATCTCACCTATACCCTTTCACTTTATATGTACTATCTTATGTACCCAGCGCAAGTCCCACCCACACCCACCACCTCCACCACCACCGCGAGGTTCTGTGAGCAAATCCTTGCTTCCTGCTGGCCTTCTCCAGGCTCAAACGTGATGAGCTCAGAAGTCACCAGCAAGAGGCCACAGGCAGCCATCCCAGGAAAGCAGTGTGCTGATCCTCACACTGACACATGGTCATCACAGAGATATGAGAGAGGAGGAGGCCCGTGAGAAATAATTCTGGATATCTGGGGTCTGTGTCTTAAGACAGGGAGAGGAAAAACGGGGAGAGGAGGGCAAAGAGAAAGGAAGTGTCATCAGCATGATGTAACAAGAATATAAACAATTGTTGTCTGGCTTTCAGAAGAACTAAGGTATCGAATTAGTTGCAAGTATATGTGGAAATGAATCTCTTTCAAGATTCAAATGCATTTGTCCTTTATGGTCTAAATAAAAGAACTTTATTACACAAACACACAAAAGAGAAAAATCATTTCTGGTCAGCATCTATCTTAAGAATCAGAAAAAAATACACCTGAATTTCATAAGAAATTAGCATTTCACTTTTCAGTCAACTGTATTTCAATCTTGAGAGAAAACCTTCATGGAATAAGTTTATTCTGAAGAAACAACTTCTAGCTTGGTTCAAAGTCATTACTATAATCAAACCGGGAAAAAGAATAGAAATTTTCCTTCAAGAATATAGATATTTTACTTTCCATGTTTAAAAAATGAGTGACAATTAAATGCATAAGCATTTTTTATTTATTGAAAGCATTCAAATATATGAGAGATTTTAAACTTCACAGGAAAAGAAAAGCTAAATTAAGAAACTTCTTGTTAAAGTACTGCACCAAGGAAATGTGTAAAGGAAAACTGTAATAAATGTCTGTCATTTGAATAGAAAAGATTTGCCAGCCTGATCAAGTAGTGGTGCAGTGGTTAGAGCATCAGACTGGTATGTGGAGGACCCAGGTTCGAGACCCGAGGTCGCCAGCTTGAGCACGGGCTCATCTGGTTTGAGCAAAGCTCACCAGCTTGGACCCAAGGTCGCTGGCTTGAGCAAGGAGTCACACGGTCTGCTGTAGCCCCCACCCCCCACGTCAAGGCACATATGAGAAAGCAGTCAATGAACTATGGTGTTGCAACGAAAAACTAATGATTGATGCTTCTCATCTTTTTCCGTTCCTGTCTGTCTGTCCCCATCTATCCCTCTGACTCTCTGTCTCTGTAAAAAAAAAAAAAATAGATTTGCCCAGCCCTGGCTGGTTGGCTCAGTAGTAAGTGTTGGTCAGGTATGTGGATGTCCTGGGTTCGATTCCTGGTCAGGGCACACAGGAGAAGCAACCATCTGCTCCTCCACCCCTCCCCCTTCTCTCTCTCTTTCTCTCATTCCCTCCTGCAGCTATGGCTCGAATGAGCAAGTTGGCCCTGGGCGCTGAAGATGGCTCCATGGCCTTGCATCAGGCCCTAAAATGGGCGGTTGCTGAGAAACAGAGCAACACCCCACCTGGGCAGAGCATCTGCCCCAGATGGGGCTTGCTGGTTGGATCCCAGTGAGGCACATGCAGCAGTCTGTCTCTCTGCCTCCATGCCTCTCTCTTGATAAAAAATATAAATAAATAAATAAACAAAATTATTTGCCCAAACTAGTCCCTCCCAACCGTACTGATGTCATTTGAACAATATAGATTGTTTATCTTTGCCCACATCCTGGTAGGTTCTCTGATTTAAATCTTCAATGAGCAAAAATTTGTTCCTAGGGTACGGAAAAATAAAATTTGAAAAGCAAAAAGCCAAGAAAATGTTTAAATACTATAAAAGAATATATTAGAAATTAGAAATTGTACATATTGATATTTGTCTATTGATAATGTTGCAGAATGTGTTTCATGTTATTTTTGTAAAGAAAAACCCTATAAACATATGTATATGTGTATGTCTGTATACACATTTGTACTAAAGAAATAAAATAAGTATAGAACAATAAAACACAATAGCTATAGCTTTGGCCAAATAGCTCCGTTGGTTGGAGCATTGTCCCGAAGCACAGAGATTGCCAGTTTGATCTCCGGTCAGGGCACATACAGAAATAGATCAATGTTCCTGTCTTTCTCTCTAATTAAAAAAAAAAAAGAAAAGAAAGAAAGAAAACACCAATAGATATTGTTTACTGTCTGGAAACTAATAAGGGCTTTGAAGAGAATATATTAGTTTCCTTATATTAAAGAATCTGGTAACATTATGTTTTTATTGTGAGATAATTATAGATCCATACTCACTTGTAACAAAGAATACAGAGATATCCCATTGTATTTTACCCAGCTTTCCCAGTGGTAATATTGTGTGAACTATAATATAATATCACAATTACCATACTGACACTAATATGGTCAACATGAAACATTTCTATAACTGCCAAGATTTCTCATTTTTTCTTTTCTAAAGCTATACACACTTGCCTCCCACGATCTCCTACTCCGATCCTGTTCTTAACCCCTGGCAGCTGCAAACCTATTCTCTCTTTCCATAATTTTGTCATCTTAAGAATGTTGCATAAGCCTGACCTGTGGTGGCGCAGTGGATAAAGCATCGACCTGGAATGCTGAGGCCGCCGGTTCGAAACCCTGGGCTTGCCTGGTCAAGGCACATGTGGGAGTTGATGCTTCCAGCTCCTCCCCCCTTCTCTCTCTCTGTCTCTCTCTCCTCTCTCTCCCTCTCTCTCTGTCTCTCTCTCCTCTCTAATAAAGAATAAATAAAATAAAAATTAAAAATTAAAAAAAAAAGCTTTTAAAAAAAAAGAATGTTGCATAAGTGGAATTATACAGTATCTAACAAGATTGTACTTTAGACTCAGCATAATTTCCTCCAAGTTGTTGAAGTTACCAGTATTTCATTTCTTTTTAATGCTGAGTAATACAGCCATTTGCTCCTTGAAGGACATCTGAACCATTTTTAGTTTTTAGTTAAGTAATACAAGCTGCTCTGACCATTCATCTCAGGTTTTTCTTTAAATGTTAAGTTTCCATTTTTCTAAGATAAATGCACTGTTTTATTCTTAGCCCACAAATTTTGATATCTTGCATTTTTATTTTAATGTAGTTCAATGCCTTTTTCTTTCCAGTTCCCCTGAGACTTCTTTTTTGATCCATGGATTATTTAGAACTCTATTTCGTAAACAAGTGTTTGGAGAGTTTCTTATTATCATTCTGTTGTTGATTTCTAGTTAGAGTGAGCTATATAGTCAGATAACACACACTATATGATTTCTTTTAAATGTATTGAAGTGCATTTTTATGGCTCAGATATGGTCTTAATAATATATTCAAGGAAAGTTAACAAAAATGTGTATTCTGCTGTTGTTGGGTGCAGTGTTCTCAAAAAATAGATTAGATCTTGATTGTTGATGATGTTATTGAGTTATTCCATATCGTTGGGAAGTTTTTGTCTAGTTTTGCTATCAACTGTGGAAAGAAAGATGTTGAAGTCTTCAACTAAAATCGTAGATTTGTCTATTTCTTGTTTCAGTTTTTACTTCACATATTTTTAGCTCTATTATTTGGTTCATAAGCATTTAGTAGTAATTTGTCTTTTTGATGGAGTGACCCCTTTATCATATTGTAATACACTCTGTTTCTCTAGTAATTTTCTTTGTCCTGAAGGCTACTTTATATTAAATTGTAGGTAGAGCGCAGAGTATTTACCTAGCAGCTGTGGCTGACGCAATGCTGTGAGAACACTCCAGCTCCTGGAACCCTCCTGGGCACACCCAGGAAGGGAGCTGGCCCGCTATACAGAAATGACTCAGCACCAACCCGGCAGCCTCCTAACCTTTTTTGGCCATTTGCCCTGCTGTAACATCCTATTGGCTGAACCCATGTATATAAGCTAGTTTACTTTCTGAATAAAGTGGATCTGCATCACTGAACCTGTCCCCAGAGTTGGGTCTCTGCATCTCTGCTGTCCTCTCCCCAGGTGGGACTTGTCCACATTAAATGAATATAGTCACTTCTATTTTCTTTTAATTAATGTATACATGACGTTTTTTTTATCCTTTACCTTTAAACTGCCTATATCATTATATGGAAACAAATTTTTTGTAGACAACATATAGTGACCAATCCACTTGCCAATTTCTGTCTTTAAATTGGTGTATTTGAACCTTTTATATTTAATGTAGTTATTGATATGTTAGAGTTAGAAGCTGTCACTTTATTGTTTGTTTCCTATTGGTTCTGTATTTTGTTTTTCCATTTACTTTTACCTCCCAATAGGTTAGTTAACAGTTTATAGAATTTTCTTTGATTTATCTATCATGTTTTTGAGTGAATCTCTTTGCGGAGCTTTTTTATTCATTGCTCTATGTATTATGTTATATATAGACAACTTACCACAACATACTGGTATTGTCATCTTCCAATTAGACTGAAGCATAGAAACCTTACCTCCCTTAATGTCTGTTTGCCCCCATATTCATAATTGTCTTAAATATTTTCTCTACACACATTTAGAACCACATCAGTGTTATAATTTTAGCCTCAACCATCAAACACAATTCAGAAAGCTCAAGAGGAGAAGAAACATCTATTGTATTTAGCCATAATTACTGTTTATTATGTTGTTCTTCCCTGGTGTTCCATGAGTCCATTTTTTCCATTTGTTTTCTTTCTGTTCAGAGAACTTCCTTTGGCTATTCTTCTAAAGTAGAACTTCTAGTGACAAATTCTCTTAGTTTTCCTTCATCTGACAACATCTTCATTCCTGAAGGATAATTTCACTGGATATAGAAATCTAGGTGAATTGTGCTTTCTTTTCAGCACTTGAAAATGTACCCATTCCTTCTGGCCTCTATGGTTTCTTATGAGAAATCTACTGTCATTCAAGTGGTTTTCCTCTGTACGTAACACATTATTTCTCTGTCACTGCTTTTAAGATTTTTTCTTTTTCTTTAATTTTCAAAATTTAACTGTTATGTGTTTTGGTGTGGATTACTTTGGGTTTCTTTGGTTGGGGTTCACTCAGTTTACAATACTTAGACAACATGAAGATCTTTCATCTTAGTCCTACAGGTCCAGAGGCTCTATTTATTTATTTTTCTCAGTCTATTGTCTCTGCATGTTCAGATTGAGTAAGATGTATTGTTTCATCGTCAAGTTCAGTGATTCTTTCCTCTGCCCTCTCCATTCAGCTGTTGAGCTATCCACTGAGTTTTTAGTTATATTTTTCTGCTAAAATTTTCCTTTAGTTCCTCTTTATGTCTTTTATTTCTTTTTTGTTTTGTTTCTTTTTTTTTAATTTTTTGACAGAGACAGAGAGAGTCAGAGAGAGGGACAGCTAGGGACAGACAGGAAGGGAGAGAGATGAGAAGCATCAATTCTTCATTGTAGCACCTTAGTTGTTTACTGATTGCTTTCTCATATGTGCCTTGACTGGGGGTGGGATCTACAGCAGAGCAAATGACCCCTTGCTCAAGCCAGTGACCCTGGGCTTCAAGCCAGTGACCTTTGGGCTCAAGCTAGTGACCAAGGGGTCACATATATGATCCCACATTCAAACCAGCGACCCTGCAATCTGGTGAGCCCATGCTCAAGCCAGATGAGCCTGTGCTCAAGTTGGCAACCTCGGAGTTTCAAACCTGGGTCCTCCATGTCCCAGTCTGAAGCTCTATTCCACTGTGCCACTGCCTAGTGAAGCTGTCCTTTATTTCTTTACTGAGACTTTCTATTTCTCTACTAAGACTTACTATTTTTTCATTGTTTCAAGTATGCTCATAATGGCTATTGAAGCATTGTATTGAAGGCCACTTTAAAATCTTAGTCAGATAAATTATAACAGTTATGTCATCTCAATGTTAGTATTTTTTTTTCTTTCACGTCAAGATGTTCCTGGTCTCAATATGCCAACTGATTTTCTACTGAAGCATGAACATTTTGAGTATTATGTTATATGATCTTACTTAAACTTTCTGTTTTAGCTCGTTTCCTTTGACAATGCTTTATTAGGGGCAATCGGGGAAGGCAACAGCTGTGTCATTTCTGCCAGGTAGGTGTAGTAGACTAAGGTCTCCTTTCTCTCTCTCTCTTCCCTTCCCACAGTCAAGGCTCCATTGGAGCAAAGTTGGCCCGGGTGCTGAGAATGGCTCCATGGCCTCTGCCTCAGGCGCTAGAATGGCTCCAGTTGCAATGGAGCAACACCCCAGATGGGCAGAGCATCGCCCCCTGGTGGGCTTGCTGGGTGGACCCCAGTCGGGTGCATGTGGGAATCTGTCTGTCTCCTCGCTTCTCACTTCAGAAAAATACCCCAAAAAAAGAATTTTTAAAATCATAATTTAGACCATTTTTATTGCTATCTCTTACCAACCCAGACACAACCATTTTAATAAATTCCCCCATTATTCCCTTGTCACCCTAATAAAACCTTCTGGAACCACTTCTATTCAAAATTATAGAAATCTTTACCTTCTGGAATTGTTGGGGCCAGAGAAAAGAAGATTGAAATAGCAAGAATGAAATCTAGCTGTACTAAAAATCAATTTAACAGAAGGCAGAGATGGGTCTGAGGCACTTCATACTGGACAAGTTTGATAATATGAGGCTTGTGCCCTGGCTCCTGACTCTCTGGTTCCAGGCCACTCCCTACATAAAACAATTCAGGAAAGTAACTGAAACACCAAGAAAGGACACACAGTAGAAATGGAATAACAGAAAGAACAGAATTCATTGTCCAGTGTTCATCTGCCCTTTGATACTCTCCCTTCTTGTATTCTATTCTACTTAAACCCTTCAAAATTATTCTTGCTTAAGGGCCCTTGCTCTGAAAGAGTGTGTTCGTGCGTGCGTGCGTGCGTGTGTGTATTCCCCAACTGTATAAGACCTATGAGCCAGTTTTCCATACAGGGCCTTCTTCATTTCAAGTGACTTGACTATGTCTTCTTAGGGGCAGGCATTGAGGCCTTTGTTCTCTCTGTTTAGGTTTCCAATTCAAATCCCTGACTCCTTTTTCTATTAGACCCACAGAAAACCTAATTAGAAACACCCATTTTGAAATGGCCCTAGTAGTCACACTGTTGTTATTCAGTAACCATTAGGGAGGTGTAGATCTTAATTGAAAACTTTTGTCCTACTCTGCTGACAAACATTAGGTCAAAGACAACACTGGGAGTCTTGTCCTTACATGTTTTTGCTTCCCTAATGGGCCTTATGATCACATTCTTTAAATCACAGCCAAGAATGCATTCTGGACCTGAAACTATTTTAAAGACAATGTGGGAGCAGTGTTCTGTGCACTAACAGGTTTGAGCTTCAGCCAAAAATAGTGACATTATCTTCCTTCTTACTGTTATTCTTATTGCCATTTAAAAAAAAAAAAAAAAAAAAAAAAAAAAACACCTTTTTTTCTCTTTCCTTCCCCCACTTCATCCCCTATATTTTGTGGGACTCAGATTCCCTTGTTATTATTTTTGCTTTAAATGTCCCTGCCAGGGGTAAGTCTAAATAATGGGCAAAATATCTTAAACTATGACCCTCTCTAGCTTTGCTCCCTACCAGGGAGACATTACAATCAGGAAATGGATGGTCCTAGCATGAATCCAGCCCAGTCTTTGGAATGTGATTGCCTAGGGAGGAATTCCAGCTCCACCATGCATTAGTTACTAGGAAGCCTTCTGTGTAAAATGGGACTCTTACCAGTATCCACATGATAAGACTGCTGTTGGGAGAAAAATGAACATAAACTGTGCCCCATAGTGCCTGGAACACAAGAATCACTTATAATCTCTACAATTTGGAAAAACTAGAAAATAAATTTTTAAAAACATATCAAGAGAGAATTCCAAGATGGCTGCAGAGTAGCTGGAAGCTACTCACTGGCTTCTAGTGCCAAACAAGTTTTATAACTAAATTATAAAGCAATCAACCTCAATAACCAACTGAAGTCTAGCTGAACTGAACTATTATAGCCAAGGATTTACAGAAGTCACAAAGAGACTGGTAAGAAAGGAAGAGACACAGAAAGGGGTGGCCCCTGCATCCACGTACAACAACTGAGAAGCAGGAGCAATATCTGAGCTGCCAAACTCCCTCCCCCCAGGAGCATGGGGTCTCAACCCCACACAGAGATTCCCAACCCAGAACAACAGAGACGCAAAGAGGAGCTTGTACAGCATCTGATGGTGGCAATCGGTGGGAATTCAGTCTTCCTGGGGGACAGGAGAGCCTGGCAGAGACCCAGAGCCACCTTTCCAGGGTTGAGCATTTTTATTGTTTCAGCACAAGCCTGGGGAGTGCACTGCCCAGTCCTCCAACTACTGATGACGCCAGTCTGCTCTGCTTGAGTCTTGCTGAGGGGTCTGCTGGCTGCACCCAGTAGGGGACTTCGGGGAGCTCTTTTTCTGGAGAATCTCTTGGCAGAGACTCATCCAGTGATTTAACTGAGTAACTCTGGAAAGAGGACCATTCTTCCCCACCTTGAGTGCACAGCTGGTGCCCTGTGCCCCTGACCTATCAAATCACTTGGCCTGACCCCCGGTCCCTGTGGCCCCGCCCTAATGAGTTCAGTCCTCAGGGGGATCAGAGTGTGGCCTAGAGCTGGGACTTCAGGAGCGCACCTCCCAGGGAGACTTTTTCTATCTCCCTTCCGAGCTCAGCCTGCATTATTCCCCCAACAGGAAACCATTTAACCAGCCTTTCTGGCAGCTGGGGGATCGGCCTTACTGAGCTCAGTCCCATGGAAGAATCTGAAAGCTATTACGAATTTGGACGTTTGGTATGTGAAAGCGGGAAGCTTTAGCCCACCCAGGAAGGAGAAGAAGTGCCCACTCCCCTCTTACAGGCTTATCTGCACCATCTCCAATAAGAGACTGTTTGGATCTCCACTCCCAAGTTCTGGTGACTGTGCCCTGCTGAGCACAGCCACAAGTGGGAGAGGTCATGCTTCTGATGCTGGGACATTTGGAGTGTGTCTCCCTTGGAGGATACTGTATGGCACGAGGACCAAGTGCTTGGCCCACTCTTGTAGGCTCGGCTGCCACCAACCCCAATGGGAGACTGTCCCCCTCGGGGTCAATGGCTCCAAAATGCAGAGCTTGCTCCTACAATGGGACACCCAACATGAGCCAGCAGTGTGCTTCTCCTAGTGGAGATAGAGACTGGCAGAGACTGGGTGGTATGGTTCTGAAGTACGGATCACTTCCCCCTCATTGAATACCTAACTGAGCGGCCCCCAAGTAAGAAACCCACTAGCCTTGTCCTCCCAAATTTGGTCACCCTGCCCTAGCGAGCTTGTGACCTGTGGAAAGGTCTGTGGGTGGTTGGTGGCCACCCTGGGTCCACTATGCATTCTTTCTTCAGACGGCTCTGAAGAAAGACCAAGCAACCTCAGGAGGAGGTGGAGTAGCCAACAGGTGGAGGCAAACCTCAGGGAGCCTCAACCTTTTATAGATCTAACCCCAGATCTTAGCTGAAGGAAGCCAACTCTTGTATATAGGTGGCCCTTCCCCTCACCCCAGGCCTAGTAGATGCAGCCACAAACAGTAAACAGCAGGGTAGCTCCAGAGAGGCAGCCCAAGGTCGGTTACACCCAAGGTCTGACATAAACTTATACTTGAACTCCATCCAAGTGGACACAGAACGAGTACAACCAGTGGTGGGCTTCAGAACATACCACAGCTAGACCCAAACAGCTACACAAGTGGCACACTCAAAGATGGATTCTGACAGGCATCAGATCTTGCTGGGAAGAACTCTTGTCTCAGGGTGCACCCTTGCACAATGACTAATATATGTTGATTGAGGTTTATCCTTATAGTCAGCCAGCCTGAAGGGTTAACGCCACCCTTAAAGGACCAACAGCATTCAGGACAACTAAAACAGGAGGGTGCACATAAGCCACAAGAAACATTTTGGGGCCCTGGCCGGTTGGCTCAGCGGTAGAGCGTCGGCCTGGCGTGTGGGGGACCCGGGTTCGATTCCCGGCCAGGGCACATAGGAGAAGCGCCCATTTGCTTCTCCACCCCCCCCCTCCTTCCTCTCTGTCTCTCTCTTCCCCTCCCACAGCCAAGGCTCCATTGGAGCAAAGATAGCCCGGGCGCTGGGGATGGCTCCTTGGCCTCTGCCCCAGGCACTAGAGTGGCTCTGGTCGCAGTAGAGCGACGCCCCGGAGGGGCAGAGCATCGCCCCCTGGTGGGCAGAGCGTTGCCCCTGGTGGGCGTGCCGGGTGGATCCCGGTCGGGCGCATGCGGGAGTCTGTCTGACTGTCTCTCCCCGTTTCCAGCTTCAGAAAAATACAAAAAAAAAAAAAGAAAGAAACATTTTGGGAGCACTGAGCTCAAATGACCTGCAAGATTGTAATACTGAGCCTAACAAGATACCTACATCATAAAGGTATCATAAAAAGTTTGAGATTCATAGCAGACAAACCTGATACAAAGAGACAAAATGGGGAGACAAAGAACTATGCCCCAGATGAAAGAACAAGAGCAATCCCCAGAAAATAATTAAATGAAATGGAAGCAAACAAAATACCAGATGCAGAGTTTAAGTTGGAGTTTTGCAGGCCCTTCAGAAATTAGGGCCCAGGGCACATACTCAGTGCACCCGCCATTAAATGCTCCTTTGCCTATCAATAATAACCTTAAATGTAAATGAATTAAGTGCTCCAATTAGAAGACACAGGGCAGCTGAATGGATAAGAAAACATGAGCCATATATATGCTGTCTACAAGAGACCCACCTCATCCCACAACTATGAGTTGATGCTTCTCATCTTGTACCCTTCCTGTCTGCTTCTGTCTCTCTCTCTGTAAAACAGAGAGATAGAGAGAGAGAGAGAGAGACCCACCTCAGAACAAAATATATACAGAGATGAAAGTGAAAGGATGGAAAAAAAATATTCCATGCAAATAGAAATAGAAAAAAAAAGCTGGGGTAGCAATACTTATATCTGAAAAAATAGTCTTTAAAACAAACGCTATAGGAAGAGACAAAGAAAGCCATTACATAATGATAAAGGGGACAACCCAACAAGAGAATATAACAATCTGTATAAATATTTATGCACCCAATATAGGTAGATATAAAGCAGATTTTGACAAACATAAAGGGAGAGATCAACAGCAATACAGTCATATTAGGGGATTTTAACAACCTACTAACATCAATAGATAGATTCACCAGGCAGAAAATTAACAAAGAAACAGTGGCCTTAAATGACACACTAGATCAGTGGTTCTCAAACTTTTTGAAATCGGGAAGCATTTAAAATCCTACAAATAATTGTAGGCGCATTATATACAAATTTCTGAGAAATGTTATAATAATTAAGTCAAATATTAAAGAAAAAATATAAAGTACAAGCATGCTTTTATGGTAATTAAATTAAATAAATACGACAAAATTAAATTTATTCTGACATTAAAAACATTTTTATGTTACATTGAGTTCTGCTTTTTAGATTTCGTAAAAAAAAGGGGTTAAAAATAAAACGACAAAAAAGTTATCTTTTTATATATACAGACATATTCTTAGAAATATTTAGTAATTCAGCAGGTGTCAGCGCAAATGTGTTTTTTCATTCTTGTGTTTATGAGAAACATGAGTCTGATGTGTCCTAGTGATTTCTTCAATGTTTGGGCATATATTTGAAAGGCAAACTCTCATTTCCTCATCAATACATTGAAGAATTCCTCTCTTTTTACTCTTCATTGTGTTGAGTGCAGAAAACCCCCACCATACATATCATCTTAACTTCACACCAAACAAAGGATAGAAGAAACTTGCCTCCAGTCTTTCCCGGGAACATGGGGGGGTAGTGTAAACAATCAAGCACCACAGCTTAACAGCCTTTTGCAACCTAATCAGGCAAGTGAAGTGGGGGGTTGGGCTTATAGCCAATTCCCCACAACTCTGTCCCCAAAAAATCTAAACTCCAAAAACCCTGTTGGATTTTTGGTCCCCAACAGGCACATATTTCTCTGGAATACCATAGGGTGCACCTGGAAATCTTCTAGGGCAGTGGTCCCCAACCTTTTTTGGGCCATGGACCAGTTTAATGTCAGAAAATATTTTCATGGACCGGCCTTTAGGGTGGGATGGATAAATGTATCATGTGACTGAGACAAGCATCAAGAGTGAGTCTTAGACGGATATAACAGAGGGAATCTGGTCATTTTTAAAAAATAAAACATTGTTCAGACTTAAATATAAATAAAACGGAAATAATGTAAGTTATTTATTCTTTCTCTGTGGACCGGTACCAAACGGCCCACGGATCGGTACCGGTCCACAGCCCGGGGGTTGGGGACCACTATTCTAGGGCACACCAGTGCATCCTGGCACACACTTTGAGAACCACTGCACTAGATCAACCAGACTTAATACCTTCAGAACATTTCACCCCAAAGCAACAGAATACAGAACATTTTATAGGAAAGATCACATATTCAGACATAAAACAAGTCTCAATAAATTTAAGAAGATTGGAATTCTATCAAACATCTTCTCTGACCACAATGGCATCAGACTGATTTTTTATTGTATTGTCAATTACAATAAAAAAACTGAAAAACATTCAAACATTAGGAGGCTAAATAGCATGTTATTAAATGGCAAATGGGTTGACAATGAGATCAAGGAAAAAATCAAATATGTCCTTGAAACAAATGAACACAACCTAAAATCTATGGGACACAGGAAAAGCAGTCCTAAGAAGGAAGTTCATAGCATTACAAGCATACCTGAAAAAGCGAGAAAAATCTCAAACAGACAATCTAGTGCTACCATCTATAAGAACTACAAAAAGAACGACAAAGTCCAGAGGAAGCAGAAAAAAAGAAATAATAAAGAATAGAGTGAAGTAAATGATATAGATACTAAAAAAAGAGAGAAAAAAATACAAAAGATCACTGAAACCAAGAACTAGTTCTCTGAAAGGATAAACAAGATTTTCAAACCTTTAACCAGACTCATCAAAAAAAGAGAGGACCCAAAAATAAAATTAGAAAGAGAAGTAACAACTGACGTCACAGAAATACAAAAGATTATAAAAAAAATACTATGAAATATATGTTAACAATTGGACAACCTGGATGAAATAGATAAATTCCTAGAAACATGCAATCTTTTAAAACTTAATCTGGAAGAATCAGAAAATCTGAATAGACCAATTATGACTATTGAAATTGAAGCAGTAATCAAACAACTCCCAGAAAACAAAAGTCCTAGACTGTAATGCTTCACAGTTGAATTTTAACAAACATTCAAAGAAAACTAACACCTATCCTTCTCAAACTATCCCAAAGAATTCAAGAGGGTGGAAGACTTACAAACTCATTTTACAAGCATGGATTATCCTAATTTACAAACATGGATTATCCTAATTACAAAACAAAGTAAAGACACTACAAGAAAAAAACTATAGACCAATATCCCTGATGAACATAGATGCTAAAATTCTCAACAAAATATTAGCAAACTGGATCAAGCAATACATTAAAAAGATCATACAACATGATCAAATGAGATATATTCACACCATGATCAAGTGAGATTTATTCCGGATGCAAAGTTGGTACAGGCCTGACCCGGTGGTGGCACAGAGGATAGAGCATCGGACTGGGATGCTGAGGATCCAGGTTCGAGACCCAGAGGTCATCAGCTTGAGCATGAGCTCATCTGGTTTGAGCAAAAGCTCACCAGCTTGGACCCAAGGTCGCTGGCTCAAGCAAGGGGTTACTCAGTCTGCTGAAGGCCCGCGGTCAAGGCACATATTAGAAAGCAATCAATGAACAACTAAGGTGTTGCAATGCACAACGAAAAACTAATGATTGATCCTTCTCATCTCTCCGTTCCTGTCTGTCTGTCCCTGTCTATCCCTCTCTCTGACTCTCTCTCTGTCTCTGTAAAAAAAAAAAAAAAAAAGGGTAGTACAAAATCTACAAATCAATAAACCTATTATATCATATAAATAAAATGAAGGATAAAAAGATCACATGGTCATATCAATAGATGCAAAAAACGCATTTGATAAAATCCAGCACCCATTTATGATTTAAACTCTCAGCACCCATTTATGATTTAAACTGCCACAGCAGTCAGAAAAGAAAAAATAAAAAGCATCCAAAAAGGAAAGGAAGAAGTATAACTGTCATCATTTGCTGAGAACATGATATTGTACATAGAAATCCCTAAAGTCTCCACCAAAAAAAAAACAAAACAAAACTACTAGACTTAATAAATGAATTCAGCAAAGTGGTAGGACATAAAACTAATACTCAGAAATCAGTGGCATTTTTATATACCAATAATGAACTATCAAAAAGAGAAATTAAAGGAACAATTTTATTTACTATTGCAACAACAACAACAATATAAAGTATCCAGGAATAAATTTAGCCAACAAGATTAAAGACTTGTACTCAAAGAATTATAAGACATTGAAAAAATAAACTGAGAAAGATATAAACTAGTGGAAGTATAGACCATGTTTTTGGAAAGAAAAAATTAACATCAGTAAAATGTCCTTACAACCTTATGCAATGTATAGATTTAATGCAATTCCTATTAAAATACCAATGACATATCTTACAGATCTAGAACAAATATTCAAAAAAATTATATAAACTATATAGAACTATAAAAGATCCTAATAGCCTCAACAATCTTGAGAAAGAAGACCAAAGTTGAAGGTATAACTAAACCTGATATCAAATTATACTACAAGGCCATAGTAATAAAAATAGCATAGTATTGGTATAAGAACAGGCATATAGCTCAATGGAACAGAACAGAGCACAGAAAAAAAAACCATGCCTTTATGGTCAATTAATATATCACAAAGGAGGCAATAACATAAATTGAGGTAAAGATAGTCTCTTCAATAAATGGTGTTGGGAAAATTGAACAGATACATCAAAAAAATGAAACTAGACTACCAACTCACACCATACACAAGAATAAATTCAAAATGGATTAAAGACTTTAAGTTGCTAAACCAAAATAATCCTTGAAGAAAACGTAGGCAGTAGACTCTCAGACACCTCTCAAAGCAATATTTTTGCTGATATATCTCTTTGGGCAAGGGAAACAAAAAAAAAATAAACAAGTAGGACTACATCTAACTAAAAAGCTTTTTTTTTATTTTTTTTATTTTTCTGAAGCTGGAAACGGGGAGGCAGTCAGACAGACTCCCTCATGCGTCCGACCGGGATCCACCCGGCACGCCCACCAGGGGGCGATGCTCTGCCCATCCGGGGCGTTTTACTGTCGTGACCAGAGCCACTCTAGCGCCTGGGGCAGAGGCCAAGGAGCCATCCCCAGCGCCAGGGCCATCTTTGCTCCAATGGAGCCTCAGCTGCAGGAGGGGAAGAGAGAGACAGAGAGGAAGGAGAGGGGGAGGGGTGGAGAAGCAGATGGGCGCTTCTCCTGTGTGCCCTGCTGGAATCGAACCCGGGACTTCCGCACACCAGGCCGACGCTCTACCACTGAGCCAACCGGCCAGGGCCTAAAAAGCTTTGAACACTAAAGAAACCATAACAAAATGAAAAAGAAACCCACTGAATGGGAGAGCACATACACCAATGATATATTTGATAAAGGTTAATTCTAAAATATAATATGAACGTATACAATTCAACACCAAGAAGACAAATAACCCAATTAAGAAATAGACAAAGGACCTGAACTGATGCTTCTCCGAAGAGAACATACAGATGGCCAATAGATATGAAAAACTGCTCGTCACTAATCATCAGAGAGATGTAAATTAAAACCACAATGAGATATCATCTCATGCCTGTCAGAATGGCTATCATCAATAACTCAAAAAACAACAAGTGCTGGCGAGGATGTGGACAAAAGGGAACCCTCCTGCACTGCTGGTGGGAATGCAGACTGGTGCAGCCACTGTGGAAAACAGTATGGCATTTCCTCAAAAAATTAAAAATGTAACTGCCTTTTGACCCAGAGATCCCTCTTCTGGAAATATATCCAAAGAAACTCAAAACACTAATTCCAAAGAATATATGCACCCCTATATTCATTGCAATGCTACTTACAGTAGCTAAGATCTGGCAACAGCCCCCCCCCCAAAAAAAAAAGAGCTGTGGTACATTTTACACAATGGAATACTACTTAGTCTTAAAAAAAAAAAGAGAGAGAGAGAGAAGGAAATCTTTTTTGCAACAGCATGGATGGACCTAGAGATTATTATGCTAAGTGAAATAAGTCAGGCAGAAAAAGACAAATACTGTATGATCTCACTTATATGTAGAATCTAATGAACAAAGTGAACTGATGAACAAAATAGAACCAGAGGCCTCATACATGGAACAGACCTACAGCTGTCAGAGGGGAGGAAGGTTGGGAGCCGGATGAAAGAAGGTGAAAGGATTAAGCAAAAAATATACTCACAGAACAGAGAGACACAGACAACAGTGTGCTGACAGCCAGAGGGGTGAGTAGGTGAAGGTGGGCAAAGAGACTATGCTTTGGGTGATGGACACCTGATACAGTGTGCAGATGCTGTTTTGTTGACTTGTACACTTGAAATGTCCATGGTTTTGTAAACCAATGCCACGCCAATAAATTCAATTTTTTTAAAAAAAACATTTTAAGAGAATGATTTTCACTGTAAATATTATAGTATTCTTATAAATCCAATGTCTTAATAGTAATATACTTATCTTCTTAGGATATAAATTCACTACGAACAGTGCTAAGCTGTAACAGTAAAAGAGTTTTTCATATGAAACATTTGTTCCGTTATTTCAATACTAAATAACCACAAAGACTTTGTAAAGAAATGTTACATTACACAGGCCTATGGCTCATGTTCTTTGAAATAACCTCTCAATTTCTTTCCCTTTGAAAAGAGGATACCTTCCTTGATGGAAAATCTAAAAATTCAAATTCAAAACCCAAAGAATTTGGGTAACACTCAGGCATTTTGTCTAGCCTGTCTTGCAACACACAGTATGCGTTATAATGCTTTATGTATATATCCTAAGATTGCATTGGCCCAGAACTCTCACTTTCTCTGTCACTTACTTCCATCTTAATGTCGTAGTTCTGGCCGAGGACACTCTGGATGAGCTCTTTGATGGTCTGGTCGGAGGCCAGCTGGGCCTCGGACTGCAGCGAGGCAATGATCTCCTCTATGGATGTCGGGATCACACGCGCGGGTCCCGGGGCCTGCGGGGCGGCCTCTGGCACGTCGCTCGGCAGGACCGTCTCGCCGTCTGTTTGGGAAAGTGACCTGGCCGCCTGCCGCAGCACGCTCAGCCTGCCTTCGCGCACAGAGTGGGTGCGAATCCTCACTCTTCTGTGGCGGAGGGCCGCCTCGGCGTCGGCGTGGCCCTGCTCGCTCGCAAACGAGCTCTCTGCGGTCGTGCGGGGCTCGACGGGCGGAGCCCGCTCCCGCAGCGCGTCACTGCCCCGCGCAGGCTGGAGATCGCGATCAGCCCCCGGGGGCCGCGGGCTCCTCGGGTCCCGGCGCGCCCCAGGCTTCCTGCGGGGCGCAGGCGGCGGCACCAGGACCACCGGTCTGGACGTGCCGGCTCTGGTGGCGATGACCGGCGGCTCCTTCAGAGGCCGGTGCCGCAGGAACGCGGAGCTCCGCAAGTAGAAGTCCTGGGGACGAAATGGCCGGAGCTCCCCAGGAGCGGCCCCCTCGCTGCGGCCCGGGGGACGCACGGCACGTCGGAGCGCCGGCGGCAGGGGCCCCGCAGCGGGGGTCGCAGGGCCTTCAGGCGGAGGGTGCCCTGATGACTTCTGGGGTCTCGCACAGGAAACGCCCCCCTTCTTCCTAAAGTGGGCCGGGCCAGGGGCCGGGAGCCCGCAGACTAGGACTTCATCCACAGACGGCTTGGAGGCCAGCTTCTGCTTGAATCTGAGAAAATCCTTTGTGGTCTCCCAGCGAACCTTCTCGCGCTCTTTAAAGAGGTACAATTCTTCTTTATAGTTCAGTCCAAAGTGCTTCGTAGTGGACATCTTGACTAATTTGTCCTATGAAATAACAATATATCATATTAACATATCACACAAAGTTCTGTTGACAAAAGTCTAACTCAAAAATGCTTATCATAGTAGACAGCTCACTGTGCACACCAGTGGGTACTATTAGTTTATATCATTTTAAAACCAACTACTGACCTTTTTGCGGGACCATGAAAAATCTTTAAAGCCTTTTGTAAAAGCTTCTTTTTTTTTTTTTTTTTTTTTTTTACAGTAGGAGTTTCTGAAACCCCCATTGGATTTATTGTAATATTTCCTTAGACTACAATGCAGTGTCCCACTTCCATAGTACACATAGGCACAGAAAATCTCAAGTAATCCTGCAGGAGAGCATTGTCCACTTCCCTCTCCAGCTAGCCCTGGGTGTCTCCATCATCTCAGTACACAGACCGTTCCCTCACTTTGTCACCTGAGCTAAAGCAGCCACAAGGTAAGTTGCAGCAAAATCATGAGGCCTTGTATACCAAGTGTTTGTACTTTATCTGTGGGTTACAAGAAACCATTCAAAAACTTTTTAACAGAAAAGAGATTTGATAAGATCTAATGTTTGAGGCATGTTAATTTTGGGTAGGAGAAACAATAAAGGGAGGAAGGGCAAGTAAGAGTACAGTTAAATCCCTGAGTTGCAAACATCCGAATTATTAACAACTTGTACTTACAAGCAGAGTGTCATGAAGGCTATTGGTATTCAACTACAATTGAACATTGGTGAAAATGATATTAGAGTTGCTCAACTCCCATGGCAAAAAAACACTAACTAGTGAAGACCTTATGGAACTAGAGCAGCAGATGACAGCATTTGGGGAAGAAAACAAGGACCTACAAACTCCAGAACCAAAAATGCTTTTGTCTCATCAAAGCAGGAATGACAAAGGTAGAGGAGCAAGATCACCAAAGTTTACTGTACAGTTACTGAAGGCCTGAGATGCTATTGAGCAGTGTTTCCGAACGTGGGGCCCACACCCCACAGGGGGGCAATTCGATAGTTAAGGGGGGCAATTTGAAAATGGACTCGACACAACTTTAACTCTTTCGCCCCGGGCCATTTAAATGCAATGCTAGAGGCCTTGGCCAGTTGGCTCAGTGGTAGAGTGTCGGCCTGGCGTGCAGAAGTCCTGGGTTCAATTCCCGGCCAGGGCACACAGGAGAAGCGCCCATCTGCTTCTCCACCCCTCCCCCTCTCCTTCCTCTCTGTCTCTCTCTTCCCCTCCCACAGCGAGGCTCCATTGGAGCAAAGATGGCCTGGGCGCTGGGGATGGCTTCTTGGCCTCTGCCCCAGGCGCTACAGTGGCTCTGGTGGCAGCAGAGCGATGCCCGGAGGGGCAGAGCATCGCCCCCTGGTAGGCATAGCGTCGCCCCCCCCCCCCCCGTGGGCGTGCCGGGTGGATCCCGGTCGGACGCATGCGGGAGTCTGTCTGGCTGTCTCTCCCCGTTTCCGGCTTCAGAAAAAATACAAAAAAATAAAAAATAAAAAAAATAAATGCAATGCTAGATATCGGTGCCAAATTTAACAAAAAATGCAATTCTTAAATAATTGCGGTAAATAATTATTAAGTATAATTTCGTTTGACGAGACCAAAATATCAACTGGGTGATTGGCATCGTCAAGTAAACTTCGTCCTGGGTTCACCGCGGAGCGTGCGGGGAACCCCGGACATTTTAAAAACTCGCTAAACAACGCAGTTATTCTCACCTAATTGGCCCATTGCAACTTCTGTAGTGTTTCACATCATTCAGTTGGTGTTAATTTGAAATAAGTGTCAGTCAAAACTGTTGTAAAAGCTCGTTGATTTAATAAATATACATATATATATTGTATAGATATAATTGGTAAGTATTTAATTTTATTTTTATCAATATTAAACTCTTTATTAAGTACTTCTTGCATCGGGGCTAGAAAGCACTAATATTTTATAAATATTATTGGGGCTATAATAGTGCATGCACGACAATTTTAATTTTAGAAGCATAACTTTCCAGAAAATTTTGTCAAGTGGAAAAAATATAGATACCTTTTAATTTGCGGTGGTAGTGTAGTAAATGTGTTATATACATTTAAATAAATATGAATTTTTAGTATACATTTACTCTATGTCTCATTGAATATATTTTAACACATATTTTAATATTAGTTTTTAATTGATCTTATTTTTATTTCTTATAGCCCATAGTAAAATGAGTGGTACAAGCAAGAAAAAAACTCGTCAATATTCGGAGGAATATTCAAAATTTGGGTTCATATCCGCTGTTCACGATGAGCGGATTCCTTTTTGTCTTTTATGCCAGCAATGCTTGACCAACAAATCAATGAAACGAGGTCGTCTTGAGGCGCATTTGAAGGTGAAACATAGTGCTCATATTAATTCAGATTTGAGTTACTTTAAAACTTTAAAGAGGCCCTGGCCGGTTGGCTCAGCGGTAGAGCGTCGGCCTGGCGTGCGGGGGACCCGGGTTCGATTCCCGGCCAGGGCACATAGGAGAAGCACCCATTTGCTTCTCCACCCCCACCCCCTCCTTCCTCTCTGTCTCTCTCTTCCCCTCCCGCAGCCAAGGCTCCATTGGAGCAAAGATGGCCCAGGCGCTGGGGTTGGCTCCTTGGCCTCTGCCCCAGGCGCTAGAGTGGCTCTGGTCGCGGTAGAGCGACGCCCCGGAGGGGCAGAGCATCGCCCCTGGTGGGCGTGCCGGGTGGATCCCGGTCGGGCACATGCGGGAGTCTGTCTGACTGTCTCTCCCTGTTTCCAGCTTTGGAAAAAAGAAAAAAAAAAACTTTAAAGAAAATTTTTGAAAAAAGAACAATATTAAAGTCTCTATTTACTGCTCATACTTCAACTAATAATCGTGTTCTTGAGGCTAGTTATCAAATTTCTTTATTCATCGCTAAAACTGGAGAAAATCACACTATAGGAGAGAATTTAATAAAACCGTCAATATCAGCATTTCTTAAAACGGTTCTTGAAAAAGATGTAAAAGCTATGCCACTCATTGACAATACTGTTAGCAGAATAGGCAAAATGAGTGAGGATATTGAAAAACAACTTATTGAAAAGCTGAAAACAAGAAAATTCTCCTTGCAAATGGATGAATCAACTTTGAGAGACAGTGAGGCAGTATTGATAACTTACATAAGATATATTGATAAAGGACATTTTGCTGAAGAAATGTTGTTCTGTAAAAGATCAGAAAGCACCACTACCTCCAAAATTATATATAATAAGCTAAAAAACTACTTAGATGTCAATGATATACCAATGGAAAATATAACATCTTGTGCTGCAGATGGTGCTCCCAATATGATGGGCAAGAAAAATGGCTGCTTAAAATTGATGAAAGATGCGAATCCA
The DNA here is from genome assembly GCF_036850995.1 of Saccopteryx leptura. Classification (NCBI taxonomy): domain Eukaryota; kingdom Metazoa; phylum Chordata; class Mammalia; order Chiroptera; family Emballonuridae; genus Saccopteryx; species Saccopteryx leptura. The sequence goes on along the minus strand of NC_089508.1, from coordinate 109,228,930 downwards.
GAAATGATTCTTGTGCATTGTGTTATTCATAGGGAAAACTTGGTAGCTAAAAACATCTCGCCTGTTCTGAATGAAGTATTACATACAGTAATAAAGTGTGTTAATGCTATTAAAGCTAGTGCCAAATGTGAGCGTCTTTTCAAGCTATTTTGTGAAGAACAAAATGAAGACCATGTGAGACTTTAACTTCATACTGAAGTAAGATGGCTATCTAAAGGAAACTGTTTGAAAAGATTTATGGAACTGTTTGATACTCTTAGTGATTTTTTAAGCTACAAACCTGAAATGAAGTATCTGTTAACAATAGATGGTAAAGCACTTGTGAGTTATTTAGCCGATATCTTTGAAAAACTAAATATATTAAATAAGCAACTTCAAGGAACAAATAAAACTCTTGTCGATGCAAAAGCAAAGATATTTGGTTTCATTACCAATATTGAGTTATGTCAGAAACATATTAACAAAAACTTTAAACAGTTTCATTGGCTCCAAAAATGTGAAGTAACTGATACCGCTTTACTTGTTATTGTCAATCATTTGAATATTCTATCGGCTGATTTAAAAGAAAGATTTTCTGATTTAAAACAAATTGACTTCCCAACATGGATGATGCAGCCAATGTTAGTGGATTTGTCTGATATATCAAATATGCAGTATCAAGAAGAACTCACAGAATTGCAAAATGATGAGTCAGTTAAAGCTTTATTTAATATCAAAGGAGCGATGGCATGGCTTTGTGAGGAAACAGAAATCAAATACCCAAATTCAACCAAATGTGCAAGAAAACTATTGCTACCATTTCCATCTTCATTTTTAGCTGAATGTGGATTTAGTGCTGTAAATGATTTACTGATAAAAAAAGAAATCGGCTGGATATAACACAACGTGGAGACTTGAGACTAAAGCTAACCAAACTGGAACCTAATATAAAATCTCTGTACAGCAAGCATCATGTGCAAGGATCACACTAAATTAAAATAATAAATTAATATAGAAAAATCTGTATTAAAATTATTTGGAATTTAAATTTCTGCTTTTCATTATATGTTTTGAAATTTTACTTACTGTGTTTTGTTAACAATTTCATAGTGATTTCTTCCTAGAACCTATCATTTATGTTTATTAAGTGAACAAATCAATTTTTTAATGTTAAAAATTATGTATGTTACATAGGGGGGGACATAAAAATTTTAGAAAGGTTAAGGTGGGGCATGGCACAAAAAAGGTTGGGAAACACTGCTATAGAGCCATTTATGGTGAGAAAAAGAAAAGCTCTGTACAAACCTCCCTTGATGCCTACTTCAAGAAACTGACTCCAGGCTCTGGCCGGTTGGCTCAGTGGTAGAGCATCGGCCTAGCGTGCAGGAGTCCCGGGTTCAATTCCCGGCCAGGGCACACAGGAGAAGCGCCCATCTGCTTCTCCACCCCTCCCCCTCTCTTTCCTCTCTGTCTCTCTTTTCCCCTCTCACAGCCAAGGCTCCATTGGAGCAAAGTTGGCCCCGGGTGCTGAGGATGGCTCTGTGGCCTCTGCCTCAGGCACTAGAATGGCTCTGGATGCAACAGTGCGACGCCCCGGATGGGCAGAGCATCGCCCCCTGGTGGGCATGCCGGGTGGATCCCGGTCAGGCACATGCGGGAGTCTGACTGCCTCCCCGTTTCCAACTTCAGAAAATACAAAAAAAACCTGACTCCAGCAGTAGGATCAAACCCTGACTCTCTAACACCAGTCCCATCTCTACAAGTCCATCATCTTCTGCATCATCCAAGATTGTTTACGGTTATATTTTAAACTGTTTAAGTATTTATATGCCCAGAAAGGTAAAAATGAATACTATGTGAAAATAAACATCTAAGTTGCTTTTAATATGTAAATGAACCTGTTCCAATTTACATACAAATTCAACTTAAGAACAAACCTACAGAACCTATCTTGTTCATAACCTGGGGACTGCCTGTATTTGGCTTGAGCCTTAGTCCTGGCCTTGGTAACCAAGCAGAATGAAAATAGATACCTAACAAGGTAAAACTGATAGGATCTGGTCAATGATTAGGAATAAATGGAGCATTGAAATCACCATCATAAAATAGAAATTCAGCATCTCTTTCATAAAGTCTTGATCATAACCAAGTATATAATAAAGCTTTTGCTATTCACTAAATTGTACACTTAAAAGTTGTTAAGATGGTAATGTGTATTACCACAATTAAAAAAAAAACCTGCTATTTAGGAGGGTAAGTCATATGTAATCATAACTGGATTTCAAGATCTTAAGAGCTCTGAAGTCACTACCAAAAGCCAGGATAAATATATAAATAGAAAAGGGCCAATGACAGACTGTTTGGCAGCATTACCTGTAGGAGGCAGGATGAGCAAAAGCAAAAGAGAGTTAAGAAAATGAGAATAGAGTTCCACAGGATCCAGGAAGGGTAAAACAATGAAAGTGAAAGCAGACAAATAATGAATTAGAACAACTAATTTATTTACTTTTTAGAAAACCCAAGGCCAAGGTTCTTTGGAAATAATAAAGCAGAAACACCTCTGGAATATCATTATTTCCAAATATGATTACCTACCTACAAATCCTAAGCACTAAAAACTAATAATTTTAATAGAGTTCTGCATGGCATTTAAATTTGAAGAATTTATACAAAAACCAATAACTTCATTTATATCAATAATGATCCATTCAAAAGCAAAATGGTAAAATTTCATTATATAAAATGTATAATTTATTTAAAAGTAAATATCTAGGAATAACATAACAAAAAATATCCTCAAACTGCATAAATAAATTTTTTTAATTTTACTGAAGGACATAAAACATGATTAAATAGACAACGTTTCTGGCTGAGAAGGTCAAATATTTTAATTATATCAGATCTTTCCAAAATACTGTATTGGTTTAATGCCATCATAATCAAAATCTAAGAATGATATTTTGAATTTTGAAAAGTAATTCTGGACCCTGGCCAGTTGGCTCAGTGGATAGAGTGAGTGGCCCAGCGTACAAATGTCCAAGGTTTGATCCCCTGGTCAGGGCACACCAAAGAAGCAACTATCTGCTTCTCTTCCCTGCCCTCTCTTCCTCCTCCCTTCTCTCTCTCTTCCTCTCTGATAGCCAGTGGCTTGTTGGTCTGAGCGTTGGCCTCAGACACTGAGGATAGCTGGGTTGATTAAGCATCGACCCCAGACTGGGGTTGCCCAATGGATCCTGGCCAGGGTGAATGGCAGAGTCTGTCTATCTCTCCTCCTCTCACTTAAAAAAAAAAAAAAAAAAGTAATTCTGAATTCATCTGAAATAATAAACAGAGAAATTTAGCTAAATTTTTGAAAAAGTAAATAAAGAACACTTGTTCAACAAGATAATTAAAACTTAAACAGATACAGATGCAAGAATTAAAACTGAAACGCTGTTGCTAGACTTAACACATAGACTAAGTGAGCAAAAGAATTAAGAATAATATAACTTACAATGACAGCCTTAAATTGATGATAAAAGAATTGTTAATAAATTGTGCTGAAGCAAATGGTTGACTAGAATTGGGGGGGGGGGGCATGGGGAGATGGAATTACACTTCATTTTACGCCGTGCTTCAAAATACAATGGACTTAAGACTTAGATGTGGAAAATATTTTATTTTATTTTGCATTTCTTTGCTTAGCACCTATCCACATTTCTTGGTTGAATTTCTTTATATCAACTCCTATAAGAATTATTTTTACAATTACCAGTACATTTCTTAATTTGTCACATAGTATGGGAAATATGAAGAAAACATCCCATTTAGCCTCTAAATATAGTCATATTACTTTTAATCTCTCAAATATCCATTGCTCTCATCTAAAAATCCATAGGCTTGCTTTCTCTATGCTGACCAGACCTTAGTTCAATTCTATCTGTACCAAGATTTCACATTAAAAAGAGAAAATGACCATCTTTTGCCTCTTTTCCAGGCAATAGTATATGAACATTAGAAATTATTTCTAGAGCCCTTGAGAAAGTTTCCTTATTTAAAAAACATTGTATAATCTGCTTCACAGTGTTTTGGCTATTATTGTTTGCACAGGTGTTAATATGTCCATGCTGATGCCACCCGCATTTTTTCCTACAAAGACTAAAAGTTAGCGGCTGGAATAGAACACAAACCAGAAATACATTAATAACTGATGAGAATTTGACTTAACTCTCCCAACTGCACTTCCCTTTTGCTTCTTAGTTCCTGCTTTTTATTCCCTTCCCAACTTCTCCCACGCTGGTGGTTTGCTGTTGAAGTTGAACAAGCACTCATTGTTCAACATTTCTCACTACATTCTCTTGAGTTCTTCAGAAGAAAAGTTGCTCTTTATATGTAAAAATAAACCAGAAAGAAATAGAACTTATAAGTTTATCAGGAACTTCTATTATATTTTTTTCTTTTTTTGTTTTTTGGGTTTTGCCAGGGTTAGAAGATTTCTATATATTTTTAAATCTGCCTAGTTATTATGTGTAGGGACTTACTCTCTTATTTTTTTAAAATTATTTCTGTCATATACTATTTTACAAACACTTATTTGATAATGTTTATTTGGTAATTCTGGGGTTCTAGTTTTGCTCTTTGTTGTATCTATTAAATTTTGCTCTTAATTGTTTTATTCTTTTTTATTTATAAAGTTAAATTAAATGGGCTGACAATGATCAATAAGAGTACATAGGTTTCAGGTAAACATTTCTATAACGTTTGAACTGTTAACTGTGTTCTGTTGTTGTGTTAGATTTCCAGAGTAGGTGGTATCCCAGTGCTAAATGGGCTATTCCATCAAAGTGTGGTACCTTTGCTACCCCCACCTACCCCTCAATTCTGAAAAATATGAAAAACCACTTTAAACATCCAATATTATGGGAAAATAATATGTTTCTGCTTTTTTTGGTAGTAATTTATTAAAAGGAAAGAAACTAGATGTGGTTTGGAGGTACTCAAGGAAAAATAATGTAGCCATCCCAAAATGAGAAAGTATTGATCTACATAAAGTATCAAACCTAGTGACGTCAGAGAAATGGCACCGTAAGGAGCGATACCGATAAATCTCCCCAAAATTTCAACAAGAATTTCAACCAGAGACAGAAAAATCTATCCTTGGAGCCTCCATAAGTCCCACACTGAATGCAAAGGTATGATCGAGCGAAAAATTGACTAAATATATATATAATCAACCCCAAAGAAATAAGATGGAGAAAGGAACACTCTGCCTTCCTCACTAACCTTAATAAGGGCTGCCTTCACTTGGAACTGAGAGAATAGGAACTAAGGCGGGCAAAGGGTGTGAATAGAACCAGACTGCGGCACAAACGAACGAGCCAGGCTGTGGCACGGACATCCAAAATGAGGAAAAACTGTGCTTGTGGCAGCCCAGGCAACACAAGCTAACGCTCGCGCCAAACCCAGACAAAGAAAAACAAGTGGGGCAGCCATCAGCCCCGATCTCCTGGTTGGGGTGCGCAGATAATGGGTGAGAGATTCCTCCTAGAGCCCCGGGAGTGGGCGCCCGTGTTACTGGACACAGGGGCAGGGTCAGAGGCCTTTGTGTGGGCAGAAACCAGAGTCTCAGGATTGCCCCTGCACCCTGAAAAGTGGGGCGCAGGAGCGAAATTCCCTACACTTGAACTTCTCCAGGCGGGCAGGGCGCCTCACCCAGGGCGAGAGGCAGCCAGCCAGATATCCTGGTCGGCGAGTGCGGATAGTGGGCGAGAGATTCCTCCGAGTGCCCCGGGAGTGGGCGCCCGTGTTCCTGGACAGAGGGGCAGAGTCAGAGGCCTTTGCGTGGGCCGAAACCGGAGTCTCGGTGTCACCTCTGCACCCTGAAGAGTGGCGCGCAAAAGCGAAATTCCCTATGCTTGAACTTCTTCAGGCGGGTGGGGCGCCTTACTAAGCCATACACGTTAACAGACCCATGAAGGATTAGCTTAACTCACAGTCTGCTCGCCTCCCAACTGACCTATGCGACCCTAACTGACAAGATCTCTCTCAGGTCAGTGATCTAAGACAAGAGGGATGATATTTTTTAGTGTCTCTTGCTATGCTATGCACATAGGGGTGGGGGCAACCTCTATAGCAGAGTTTCCATACTCACGGCTATATGTTAAAAAGAGGGATTTGGCAGCCTGTAAGTCCTCCTGCTTTGCAAACAGCGACTAGGGCATCTTCTCCCCAGCCAAAACAGGTTACAAAGTGCCAAAAACCTGGGGAAAGTGGTCCCACAGAGCACTGAGGTATTCTGGACACGCATAGAGGCGCATAGAAAGGCATCTTGAAAACAATTGGCTCCCAGCCCCGCCTGATTATGCTAACGGCTCTGACTCATTGAGCCTTACCCAGAGCCCTGCGCTGAGTGGGGATAGAGTGGGGATTTGCCATCTATTTGAGCCTTTTACTCTCCAGGCAGAGGCAGCAGCAACCCAATAGCTGGATCATCAGGCTGCTAATTCAGGAAAGAAAGACTAGGAGAGAGGCTCCGGGAAAACGGACTCTCTCATTGTCGGAGCCTGCAAATGCTAATGAGGCTCAACTGCCAACAAGACTGAAGCCTAACATATAACATCGCCATAGAGACTTATCAACTGCAAACCTCTACCTAAGCATGCTACAGGGGCAGCACCTGGGGTACAGAGTCACCGACCAGGAAGAGGGAGAGAAAAGAAAAAGCAAGAAGGTAACCTCTCAAAATCAAGAATAATCCACAGACTTTATAACCTATCCCATTTTATTATATTTGTTCGTTTGTTTCTCTTATCTTCACGTCTTGATTATTTTCTTATTCTTCCAATTTGGTCGTTTAATTCTCTGCCAGTCTTACTCTTTCCTCTCATTGAACTACACTACCCATAAGTGTTATATCTCCCATTATCTTTCCTTTCTTCTTCCTTTCTCTCTATGAGGGTTGCACTCCAAAACCCTAACTCTCTCTCTCTCTCTCCTTTTGTTCTTTTTTCTTCTTTTTGTGTTTTCCTCTTTCTGTTTTTCTCCCTCTATATTAGTTTCTTCTTTGCTCCTTTACTTTTCCTCTCATTCAATCCTCAATCACAAACAAATTATTTTATTTGGGACTCAAATATTTCTTTGTGGTGCTTTGGGTGTTTTTAATTCACTTTTTTAACTCATTAGCAGTGCTCCCAATCCTGGATCTCCATTTTATCTAGTTTTTGCTCCACTAAATACAATAATTTTTAAATTTTTTCCCCTTTTTCCTGTTTCCCTCTTATTCCTCTCATTATATCCCTTAGTCAACCATCACCTTAAAAGCAAATCATTTTATTCTTGACCCAAACTTTTTCCTTTTTTTGCATTTTGTGGGTCCATACCCACTTTTTTATTTTGCCCCCCCCAACTCAGGCCCTCCATTATAGGTAGTTTTTGTTCTATTTAGCACAATAAAATTCACAGTTCACCACAATTTTTTCTCAAGAAGGAGGGGAGAGGAGAGGAGAGGAAAAAAGAAAAAGAGGGAAATAATAATTTATTTAACTTTTTATTCTTTATTAATTCTCATTAGTACTATCAACAAAACCACCCACAGATGCCATTAAGGAAAAGGAAAATGAATATCATGGATACAAAAGACAGAGAGGTAGCACACATAGATGAGGAAAAATCTATGGAGAAAAAATTTAATATATTGGAAACCTTGGAGCTAAATGACAGAGAATTTAAAATAGAAATCCTAAAAATACTCAGAGGTATACAAGAAAACACAGAAAGGCAATTTAGGGAGCTCAGAAAACAACTCAACAAACACAAAAAATATATTACCAAGGAAATTGAAACTATAAAAACAAATCAAACAGAGATGAAAAACTCAATTCACGAGCTGAAAAATGAGGTAACAAGCTTAGCTAATAGAACAGGCCAGATAGAAGGTAGGATTAGTGAAATAAAAGACAAGCAACTTGAGGCACAACAGAAAGGAGAAGAAAGAGACTCAAAAATTTTTTAAAAAATGAGAAAGCTCTACAGGAATTGTCTGACTCCATCAAAAAGACTAACATAAGAATAATAGGTATATCAGAGAGAGAAGAGAGAGAAAATGGAATGGAAAACATATTCAAACAAATAATAGATAAGAACTTCCCAAGCCTGTGGAAAGAACTAAAACCACAAATTCAAGAAGCAAACAGAACACCGAGTTTTCTTAACCCCAACAAACCTACTCCAAGGCACATTACATTATCATCGGATTTCTCAACAGAAACTGTACAAGCTAGAAGAGAGCGGACCCCAATATTTAAAGTCCTGAAAGAGAGGAACTTTCAGCCAAGAATACTATACCTATCAAAGCTATCCTTGAAATATGAAGGAGAAATAAAAACATTCACAGATACAGAAAAGATGAGGGAATTTATCATCAGAAAATCCCCACTCCAGGAATTACTAAAGTGGGTTTTCCAACCAGATACAAAGATCAAAATAAAACAAAACCACAAGTAAAAGCTCCACCAAGAACACAATAAAACCAAATTTAAACTGTGATAACAAAAACAAAAAAAAGGGGAGAGGACGGAGATTAACAGTAACAAAGGACGATGGAGTGCAGAAGTACTCACAAGATAGTGTACTACAATGAACAGGGTAGGAACCCTTTTCATTACTTAATGGTAACCACCCCTGAAAAAACCAACACAGAAGCACATGACTTAAAAAAGATAGCAACAGAGGAAAGAAGTATGGAATACAACCAAACAAAACAAAGGATAGAAAAACAAAACAGAAAAATAAAACAAGACATGAAACTAACAGAAAGCAATGTATAAAATGGCAATAGGGAACTCACAAGTGTCAATAATTACACTAATTGTAAACAGATTAAACTCACCAATAAAAAGGCACAGAGTAGCAGAATGGATTAAAAAAGAAAATTCAAATGTATGCTGCCTATAAGAAACTCATCTAAGAAACAAAGATAAAAACAAATGCAAAGAGAAAGGATGGAAAACAATACTCCAAGCAAATAACATCCAAAAAAAGCAGGCATAGCAATACTCATATCTGATGATGCTGACTACAAGACAGCAAAACTACTCAGAGACAAAAATGGTCATTTCATAATGATTAGGGGGACACTGAGTCAAGAAGACATAACAATTCTTAATATATATGCACCAAACCAAGGAGCACCAAAATACTTAAGACAGCTACTTATTGACCTTAAAACAAAACTGACAAAAATATAATCATACTTGGAGACCTCAATACACCGCTGACGGCTCTAGATCGGTCATCCAAACAGAGAATCAATAAAGATATATTGGCTTTAAACAAAACACTAGAGCACCTGGATATGATAGACATCTACAGGACATTTCATCCCAAAGTGGCAGAGTATACATTTTTCTCCAGTGTACATAGATCATTCTCAAGAATTGACCATACGTTGGGCCACAAAAATAACATCAGCAAATTCAGAAAAATGGAAGTTGTACCAAGCATATTTTCTGATCATAAAGCCTTAAAACTAGAATTCAACTGCAAAAAAGAGGAAAAAAACCCCACAGAAATGTGGAAACTAAACAACATACTTTTACAAAATGAATGGGTCAAAGAAGAAATAAGGGCACAGATCAAAAGATATATAGAGACAAATGAAAATGACAATACGACATATCAGAATCTATGGGATGCAGCAAAAGCAGTGATAAGAGTGAAGTTCATATCACTTCAGGCCTATATGAACAAACAAGAGAGAGCCCAAGTGAACCACTTAACTTCACACCTTAAGGAACTGGAAAAAGAAGAACAAAGACAACCCAAAACCAGCCGAAGAAAGGAGATAATAAAAATTAGAGCAGAAATAAATGAAATAGAGAACAGAAAAACGATAGAAAAAATTAATAGAACAAGGAGCTGATTCTTTGAAAAGTTCAACAAAATTGACAAACCCTTGGCAAGACTTACCAAGGAAAAAAAGAGGAAGGACTCTTATAAACAAAATCCAAAATGAAAGAGGAAAAATCACCACAGATATCATAGATATACAAAGAATTATTGTAGAATAATTTCAAAAACTATATGCCACTAAATTCAACAATCTAGAAGAAATGGATAAATTCCTAGAACAATACAACCTTCCTAGACTGAGTCAAAAAGAAGCAGAAAGCCTAAACAGACCAATTAGTAGGGAAGAAATAGAAAAAACTATTAAAAACTTCCCCAAAAATAAAAGTCCAGGCCCAGACGGTTATACTAGTGAATTCTATCAAACATTCAAAGAAGACTTGGATCCTTTTCTACTGAAAGTCTTCCAAAAATTGAAGAAGAAGCAACACTTCCAAACACATTTTATGAGGCCAATATAACCCTCATACTGAAACCAGGCAAGGATGGCACAAAAAAAGAAAACTACAGACCTATATCTCTAATGAATACAGATGCTAAAATACTAAACAAAATACTAGCAAATTGAATACAACAACATATTAAAAAAATAATACATCATGATCAAGTAAGATTCATCCCAGAATCTCAAGAATGGTTCAACATACATAAAACGGTTAACATAATACACCACATCAATAAAACAAAGAACAAAAACAAATGATCTTATTAATAGATACAGCAAAGGCATTCGATAAAATACAACACAATTTTATGTTTAAGACTCTCAACAAAATGGGTATAGAAGGAAAATATCTCAACATGATAAAGGCCATACATGATAAACCATCAACTAACATCATATTAAATGGCACAAAACTGAAGGCTTTCCCCCTTAAATCAGGAATAAGACAGGGTTGTCCACACTCTCCACTCTTATTCAATGTGGTGCTAGAGGTTCTAGCCAGAGCAATCAGACAAGACAAAGAAATAAAAGGCATCCATATCAGAAAATAAGAAGTAAAGGTATCACTTTTTGCAGATGATATGATCCTATACATCAAAAACCCCAAAGAATCTACAAAAAGACTACTAGAAACAATAAGCCAACACAGTAAGGTCGCAGGATACAAAATTAACATACAAAAGTCCATAGCTTTTCTATATGCCAACAATGAAACATTTGAGAACGAACTCAAAAAAATAATCCCCTTCACGACTGCAACAAAAAAAATAAAATACCTAGGAATAAACATAACAAAGAATGTAAAGGACCTATATAATGAAAACTACAAAGCACTGTTAAGGGAAATCAAAAAAGATACAATGAAATGAAAGAATATTCCTTGTTCTTGGATAGGAAGAATAAATATAATCAAAATGGCCATATTACCCAAAGCAATATACAAATTTAATGCAATTCCCATCAAAATTCCAATGACATTTTTTAAAGAAATGGAACAAAAAATCATCAGATTTAATATGGAACTATAAAAAACCCCGAATAGCCAAAACAATCCTAAAGAAAAAGAATGAAGCTGGGGGCATTACAATACCTGACTTCAAACTATATTATAGAGCCACGACAATGAAAACAGCATGATATTGGCAGAAAAATAGACACTCCGACCAATGGAACAGAATAGAAAGTCCAGAAATAAAACCACATATATATGGTCAAATAATTTTTGATAAAGGGGCCAACAACACACAATGGAGAAAAGAATGCAACTTCAACAAATGGTGCTGGGAAAACTGGAAAGCTACATGCAAAAGAATGAAACTCGACTACAGTTTGTCCCCTTGTACTAAAATTAATTCAAAATGGATCCAAGACCTAAATATAAGACCTGAAACAATAAAGTACATAGAAGAAGACATAGGTTCTAAACTCATGGACCTTGGTTTTAAAGAGCATTTTATGAATTTGACTCCAAAGGCAAGGGAAGTGAAGGCAAAAATTAATGAATGGGACTACATCAGACTAAGAACTTTTTGCTCAGCAAGAGAAACTGACAACAAAATAAACAGACAGCCAACTAAATGGGAAATGATATTTTCAAACAACAGCTCAGATAAGGGCCTAATATCCAAAATATATAAAGAACTCATAAAACTCAACAACAAACAAACCAATAAAAAAAAATGGGAAGAGGACATGAACAGACACTTCTCCCAGGAAGAAATACAAATGGCCAACAGATATATGAAAAGATGTTCATCTTCTTTAGTTATTAGAGAAATGCAAATCAAAACTGCAATGAGTTACCACCTCACAGCTGTTAGATTAGCTATTATTAACAAGACAGGTAATAGCAAATGTTGGAGAGGCTGTGGAGAAAAAGGAACCCTCATACACTGTTGGTGGGAATGTAAAGTAGTACAACCATTATGGAAGAAAGTATGGTGGTTCCTCAAAAAACTGAAAATAGAACTACCTTATGACCCAACAATCCCTCTACTGTGTATGTACCCACAAAACTCAGAATCATTGATACGTAAAGACACATGCAGCCTCATGTTCACTGCAGCATTGTTCACAGTGGCCAAGACATGGAAACAACCAAAAAGCCCTTCAATAGATGACTGGATAAAGAAGATGTGGCACATATACACTATGGAATACTACTCAGCCATAAGAAATGATGACATCGGATCATTTACAACAAAATGGTGGGATCTTGATAACATTATACGAAGTGAAATAACTAAATCAGAAAAAAACAAGAACTGCATTATTCCATGTATAGGTGGGACATAAAAACGAGACTAAGAGACATTGACAAGAGTGTGGTGGTTGCGGGGGGGAGGGTAACGGGGAGGGAGGGGCACAAAGAAAACTAGATTGAGGGTGACGGAGGACAATCTGACTTTGGGTGATGGGTATGCAACATAATTGATTGACAAGATAACCTGGACATGTTTTCTTTGAACATATGTACCCTGATTTATTGATGTCACCCCAGTAAAATTAATTAAAAAAATAAAATAAAATAAAATAAAATTTAAGTATCAAACCTGCTGCTCACAATACAGGTGGATTAAGTTTGTGCTATACTTTAAAATGGGACAGATTGTGGCTTGAAATCTTCACAACCTAAGCAGTAATTTCACTCTCCTCTTTTTTCCTAATTATTGGAACTCTGTGCCTTTTCCTTTTTGCTCCACCAGGAGATTCGATGCCTGAGTGGTGAAGTAGTCAAAAAGAACAAGAGCCAGCCTTCTTTCCTGTCCCACAAGGTCTGGTCAAATATAAGGAGGAAGCGCACCAGCCAAAAATGACTAAAGGTCCAGGGAGGATAATTTGTGTGAATACTCTAGACTCTGGAACAGGTTGCTCTCTGGTTCTTACAGGTGTGGCTGCTCCTCCTATTAGAACAGAAAACCCAAAACTCTCTGCTAGACTATAACTATGGTAGAAATAAATAGAACAAACCACCAGATGTCTTGGTTGCAGGCTACATGAACACTGCACAAAGGGAAATGATTTCTTCATATCTTAAGCCTAGTTTACAGAGTAATACAATGAAAAAGGATTATCAGAGTCATACATTGGGAATGTAGTAAAGCCCCAGTTGGTTACATGAATTATTTACCCTGAGCTCCTCCACTATGTGCACCTCAGTGGGAAGAGTGACCCACTAAGGACAAGATTTAGATTCTCTTGGATCCATGGCCAATTATCATCTCAAATTACATCCGAAACTTCACACCAACATCAACTTCCAAAGCACAACACTGAAGTTCCAAAAGAAACATTTAAGCCCAAGAACAGTCTAATCTAGCAAAATCATCAGCCTTGCAAGAAAAATAAAAATACTATTTGCTTTTGAAGTATCAGTGCTAAAAACAAGATCTCCTTGTGCACTGATTATAATTTATGAAAAAGTCTAAAGGAAAATATAAAAATATTGTAATGATATTGCTATAATACTGGTTTGCCACCTTTAATCCTAATAATATCGATTATACAGGATACAGTGCATATTATGCTGGTTTAAAATAGTATAGAAAATAGAGAAAAGGTGTTTTCAAGCTCAGAAAAGAACTTTTTCTAAACTATTCAGAAACCCACAGAAATTTCAATAAAATCCCTTTATCAGTCTGACCAGAACAATCAGAGAAAAGCTCCCAGGCAACAACCACCACAGAAGAGTAAGAGAAATCCCAGAGTAGAGAGAGCCAGAAAACATAATTCCTTAATTCTATGTCTAAACTCTATGTACAAGACTAGAGTGACCTCTAAACTATGTATATATGGGACAAACTCAAAGCGACCCAGCAAAGGCTAAAAGAGCTGAAATGAAATTTAGCTGAATGAAACCTCCAACAGCAGAGAGTGAGAGTTTACTATGACTCTAACCTGCTGAATTACCTGCTAAACAAAATATATCAACATTTTTTCAGAGGGATATAACAGAATCCAGAGTCTATACAACAAAGCATTCACAATGTCCAGGATATAACCAAAATATACTTGACATAAAAAGATCCAGGGAAATCTGACACATTTGGCAAAGACAATTAGTAGATGTCTTTCCAGAGATGACCCAATGTTTCAATTATTAAAAAATTTAAGGCAGCAATTCTAACTATGCTCCATGAAGTAAAAAAATATGCCAAAGATGACTAAAAGGACAGAAAATCTTAAAAATAAAAATAGAAATGTTATATCTAAAAAATAATGTTTTCAATAAAAATCCAACTAGCAAAATGGAGATGAAAGAGGAAAGAGTCAGTGAATTTAAAAATAAATCAACAGATATAATCCAATATTTAAAAGAGAGAAGAAAAGCTTTAAAAAAAAGAAAGCCTAGAGCCCTGTAAGATAGTATCAAATGGTTTAACAAATGAGTAATCTGTATCACAAAAGGAGAGGGAAGAACAGGATGTAAAAATATTTGAAGAAATAATGTCTGAGAACATCCCAAATTTTGAAAAATACATACATTTATAGATTCAACAGGCTCATTACATTCCAAGTAGGATAAAGTCAAAGAAAACTACAAGTAAACAACTAGGAACCAAAGACAAAGATAAAGTACTAAGAGCAGACAGAGAAAAACAACACATTACTTATAGGAAAAATATTCACAATGTCCAAGATATAACCAAAATGTCTAGGTATTTCCCATCAAACACCACTGAGACCCAAGATGGTAACACAGAATTTATAACACACCAAAAGACAAAAAACAAAAGACAAACAAAAAAAAACTGTCAACCCAGAATTATATATCTAACAAGCACATTCTTTAAAAAAAATGAAGGTTTGGACCTGGCCGGTTGGCTCAGTTGTAGAGCGTCGGCCTGGCGTGCAGGAGTAGCGAGTTCAATTCCCGGCCAGGGCACACAGGAGAAGCGCTCATCTGCTTCTCCACCCCTCCCCCTCTCCTTCCTCTCTGTCTCTCTCTTACCCTCCTGCAGCCGAGGCTCCATTGGAGCAAAGATGGCCCGGGCACTGGGGATGGCTCAATGGCCTCTGCCTCAGGCACTAGAGTGGCTCTGGTCGCAATACAGCGATGCCCCGGATGGGCAGAGCATCGCCCCCTGCTGGGCATGCCGGGTGGATCCTGGTCAGGCGCATGCGGGTGTCTGTCTGACTGCCTCCCAGTTTCCAGCTTCAGAAAAATACAAAAAAAAAAAAAAAATGAAGGCAAATAAGACACATTCAGATACACTAAAACTAAGAAAATTACTTACAAGCAGACTAGAACCACAATAAATGCTAAAAGAGAAATTTTACCAGAGGAAAACTGAATCTTCAATAATGAATAAAGAAGATTAGAAATAGCAACTATCTGGATAAGTTTAAAAGGTCATTTTTTATATTGTTTTTAAAATTTGTACAAAAAATTACAACACTGCCTTGTGAGGTGTCTGTACATGCAGATGCAATGCATAACAACACCAAAAGGACTGGAATAGAATTGGGTAAAGGAACTAACTATGGTTGTAAATTTCTGCATTTTATGTAAACTAGTTCAATATAAAGTCTAGACTATGAAATGATAAGGTTGTATATTTTAATTCCTAGTGAAACCATTATTTTAATTAATTATAATTTTAGAGAGAAGGAAGAGGAAAAGAGAGAGAAAACATTGTTCTCTTCCTGTATGTGCCCTGACCGGGGATCAAACCATCAACAGTGGTGTATTGGAACAATGCTCTAACCAACTGAGCTATCCAGCCAAAGTAAGAAACTATTTAAAAATAATAAAAATAGATGTAACTAACAAGTCAATAGATAACAAAAAGGAATACAAAAATATTATTAAATCTTAGACAATATTTTAGAGTAAATAATAATGAAAATACAGTATATAAAAATATGGGGGTGCCAATAAAGCAGTGTTTAGGGGGGAAAATACAGCTTAAATACTTAAATTTAAAACAAAGGTCTAAAATCAATAACCTAAGATTCTATTTTAAGAATCTAAAAAAAGAGGAGTAAAGGATACCCAGAGGAAATAGAAAGATAAAGTAATGAGGATATAAATCAATCAATGAAAACAGAAAAGAATTGAGAATATTAACAAAACCTAGAGCTAGTTGTTTCAAAAATATCAACAAAGTATTTAAAACCCATAGCTAGACTGTTCAAGAATAAGAGAGAACAAAAATCACCAATACCAGGAATAAAAAGAGATCTTCACTACAGATCCTAAAGAAAGTAAAGGATAATAAGAGACTATAATAACTTTATGCCAACAAATTTAACAATTTAGATAAAGTGGGTAAATCTCTGGAAATTGCAACTTATCAAAATATACATTTAACGGTTGGTCGCATGCGGGAGTCTGTCTGACTGTCTCTCCCCATTTCCAGCTTCAGAAAAATACAAAAAAAAAAAAAAAATATATATATATATATATATATATATACATTTTAAAAAAAACAGAAAATCTGAATAGTCCTATGTTAAATAAACTTATTTATTGCCAAAAATCTATAACCAAGAAACTTCCAGATCCAGATGATTCTCTCAAACACTCTAGAAAGAAATAACACCAATCTTATACAAATGTTTTCAGAAAATAGGGGAGGAAGGAACTTATTTTCTGAAACTTGCATAATCCTAATAGCAAATATGGAAAAGGTATTTTTTATAAAAGGAAAAGACATGCCAATACCCCTCATGAACACAGATGCAAACTCTTTAATAAAATATTAAGATATCAAAACCAAAACTATACTTTTAAAAGTGATAATATATACTGATCATATAAAGTTTATCCCATGGTTGAAAAATTAATTTAAAATTTGGTACAACTAAATTAAAGATCAATCATCCTGAATAACCAATTGAAGACTAGCTGAAGAGGAGTGTTATACACAAAGATTCAAAGATAAAGTCACATCAAGACTGACAGGAAGGGCAGAGATGTGCAAAGGGCTGGCCCCGCTCCTACCAGTGGAGGCTTAGGTTCCAGAGGGATTTCTCAGTTTCAGGAGGTTCTCCTTAAGAAACATTGGGCCTAACCCCCAAGCTGGGCTCCCCAGCCCTGAGCCCCAGAGCCTGGAAGAGGCACCCACATAACATTCAGTTGTGAAAAGCAGCCGAGTTTCTGTCCACCTGGAAGAGGTGACTAGAGACACAGTCACCCTCTTAAAAAGAAAACAAAATTGAAAATGAATATAACTCACCTTACCAGGCAATGGTGCAGTGGATAGAGTGTCAACCCAGGACACTAAGAACCCAGGTTCAAAACCCTGAGGTCACTGGCTTGAGCACAGGCTCACTAGCTTGAGAAGGGAGTTGCTGGCTTGAGCGTGGGATCATAGACATAACCCCATGGTCACTGGCTTAAAGCCCAAGGTCACTAGCTTGAGCAAGAGGTCACAGGCTCTGCTGGAGCCCCCTGGTCAAGGCACAATTGAGAAAGCAGTCAATGAACAACTAAGTAGCCACAAGGAAGAATTGATACTTCTTATCTCTCGCCCTTCCTGTCTGTCTGTCTGTCTGTCTCTCTCTCTCTCTCACACACACACACACTTAAAAAAATCAATATAACTTATAATACTAACAGAATATAAGAGAATAAAAATAATCATTTCAATAGATAGTGGAAAACAAAGTCTAATACACATTTATAATCAAAAATCAATAACTCTAAGCAAACTATAAATCATATGGAACATGACTAGATGGCGACACATTCTCAATTTGACCAAAAGAATTTACAAAAAAAGTACTCACAGTTAACATTATATTTTTGCTTTCCCCCTAAAACTGAAAAATAGGAAAAGTGTCCAACTCTTACCACATCTATTCAACATTGCACTGGAGACCCTAAGTCACTACAATATGGTGAGGAAAAGAAATAAAGGTTGAAAGGGAACTCTGTCCCTATTTGCAGATGACATGATTTTTAGGTTAAAGATCCCAGTGAATCTACAAAACAATTTTTAGTGCTAATAAGTAAATTATCAAGGTTGTACAATACAAAGTTAACACACAAAATCGTTGTATTTTTATATACTTATCAAACAGTCGGAAAATAGTGTCCCCCCCCCAAATAAAGTACTTAGAAATTAATCTAACAACAGATGTCCAAAATATGCATACTGAAAATTACAAAAAAGTGCTAAGAAAATTAAAGACCTACAAAAATTCACAAACCATGTTTGTAAAGTGGAAGACTCAACATTGCTAAGATGGCAGTTCCCCACAAATTGAGCTATAGATCCCATAAAATGCCAGTCCAAATTCCAGCAGGCTTTTTTATAGAAATTATAAGATGGTTGTAAAATGCATACACAAATTTAAATGACTTAAAATAGCTTAAGTGATTTTTAAGGAGAAAAGGCTAGAAGACTTCCACTACCCAATTTCAAAACTTCCTATAAATCTAAGTCATTATGTTGAGTAAAGGAAGGCAGATGCACACACACAAAAGTATATATTGTAGATTTCCATTGATATAAACTTCTAGAAAATGCTACCTCTTCTATGGCATCACACACCAGTAGTTGGTGGTTGTGGTAGGAAGAGGTAAGAGCAGGGGTGGATAGCAAAGGAGATAGAGGAATGATACGGTTCAGTTACCTTGTTTCTGTTGTATCAGAACAGCGAGAAACAAACATCTTGCCACACAATCTATCAATTAGCCAAATTAAGAAATTAAGAGTCTTTATTAGCGAGCTACCCAGACCACTTGGAAACCTAAGTCGTTCAAATCAATGCAGCCCCGACTGCATTTTGGAGTTAGGTTTTATAGAGAGAGTTACATACTGATTGAGGAATGGGGAGGGGAGAAAGTATAAGAGTAAAACAAAGCAGTGAAACAAGCTTTCTTATAATGTCTATAGGGTTAATTCAGGGAGAAACATTCTAACACCTACTACTTCGCAAATCTAGTCAAAGGCCACAGTCTGGGAAACCAGCCTCAAGGCCAGGATAGGGAGTCTCTTTCAGAAAAAGTAAGTTCTGCTAAAAGTCTCTTTGTTTTAGAGAAAGTAAGTTTGCCAAAAATTATTCATGTTAAGAGCCTTTCTTTTCTACACTTCAGTTTCCGGTAACTGTTTCAAACTTGTATACATCTGTCAGAACTCATCAAATTGTGCACCTGTACATGATACAAATCATACATTCTGCAGTTTATTGAATATAAATTATACCACTGTAAAGTTGTAAGTAGGAAAAAAGTTTGCTAAACTCTTATTTTTGCATGTTAAAAACAAAAGAACTAAGGAACTTTTTAAAACTCCTTCAGTGAGAGTCTGCAATACTTTCATCGTAGATCTGAGACCTTCAAGATCAAATAATCCTTACATTAAGCCTACAGTGTCTCACTGCCCACCAAATAATTTTAAAGTCACACTCAGGAAACAGTTCCCTATCCCAAAATTAGACACACTAATCTCAGCACTTGGAAGGGGGAGGTCACCTAATGATGTTTAAGGTTAGCCTAAAACAACCAGCCCCTTTTTTCTTCCTCTACAGCCAGGTCGTCACATCTACCTCTTTTTTCCTTTCACCAGGTTTTCGCGCCTCCCAGTGCTTCTTCCATCCGTACTCTCCAGCCCCAGTCCCGACAGCAGCCTGGCCCCCACTCCATACCCTATGCCTTCTCCAACCATAGCCCCATTTTCTGTCCAGATTTTCCCGGAGATCCTAGCGGATCCCAGAGGCGGAACACAGGAGACCACAGCTCCTCCCACATATCGCAGACTCTCCTTCCTCCCAAACGAAGTCAACCACGCCCCAGTCCGCGTCCTTCTCTCACCCGCCTCCGGGGAAGACGATGCTCCCACTCAGGTGGCGGGAAGGTTGACCCCGCCGCTGCTCCGCGGATTATTCAACCCGCCGGTGGTGGGCAGTGCTGCCAGGTGGGTGCGCATCTCTCTCGGGGAAAGAAAAGCATGCTCCGTCGCCAAGCAACCAGCCGCACGCCCTTCCGCCCCGCCCTCTGCCACCCCGCGCGTTTCTGCCCGGCAGGAAGATGAACAAAACAAAACAATGGATTATCACAAAGGAAAAAACTCAAGCAGTCATCGCCAAGGTTAAAAAAAAACAACAGCCCTATCACCCCAACATTTCAGTCATCATCACTTTCCCCCCCTCCCAGGATGACCGTCTTAACTCTACTTTCTTGTGTTTGTAATACAGTGACTGAACATGCATCCAGAAGAACTACAGTTTTTGTCAACTTGGATTTTAAACTTTATATAAACAGACTGTGCTCCCTTGTTTCTGGCTTCACAGCTCAACATTACATTTGTTAGAGATTCATCTGTTGTTACCCACAGAGAAGTTTATTCGTTTCCTTCATGCCTACTATTGCATCTTACACCACAATTTATACGTCTTACTTTTGATGGACATTTGGGTTGTTACTAGTTTTTAACTATTGTGAATTAAGCTGGTATGAATATTGGTGTACATGGTTCTTGGTGCACATGTGAATGCATTTCTATTGGGAGTGGAATTGCCGGGTGGTAGAGTATGTGCATATTCACCTTTAATAGATTACGCCAGTCATTGCTTCCTAAAACCTTTTTTCACTTGGACATCAGAAATTCTGCAAATGGCCTACCCCGGTATTTTAATAGGAACTGTCTTGAATCTCATGTCTCTGATTTCAATATTCTCTTTACTGGTTAGACTCTAGATGGATAGCATGGAATATCTCCCCCACCTTACAAAAATGTACCCTTAACTCATATATAATGAAGACATACCTTTTTTAAAATGTTTATTGTATTGAGTTGAGAGAGGGGAGGGAGAGAGAGAAAGACAGGGAACATGGATCTGCTCCTGTATGTGCCCTGACTGGGGAATCGAAACAGCAACCTCTGAGCTTCAGAACGATGCTCTAACCAACTGAGCTATCCAGCCAGAGCCACACAGTTTTGTTGTTTTGTTTTTTAATAAAAGCTTTAAATTTCGTGGTCCAGCATTATTTGTTTAAATGTAGGAGGAACAAGAGTGTCAAGAAAGCAGTTAGTTAAAGTAGGCAAAATCAGCTGATGGGCTTCAATCCAGGTGGCTCTTTGAGCCCAGCATCTGCACCACCAGGAAAGATGACGCCTCAGCCTGGGATTGGGCTCCAAGTCCCAGGCAACCCTAGAGCATTCCCTGAGCTCCCTGAGGGGCTCACTGGGAGGAACACCCAGCTTTGTCACTTGGGCAGCTTGCTTCCCTCTCTGTGTTTCTGCAACCTCATCTGTAAAATGTACTCTTACCTTGAAAGTCTGTTGCTTTATTCCCTAACATGAGTTCAGAAATGGTTGCTAAATGCCCACAAGATGAAAAGCATCCAACAGAGAAATACCTGACATCCCTGAGGTTTCACGGCACCCATATCACATCCCACTGCCCTGCAGGTGCTCCTTGAGCGCAGTTCACTCTGAGTGTGTGAGAAACCTCTTCAGACAATAAATTACTATTCTGTGCTAATTCAAACAATGTACAAATAACCATAGTGCTTCAGAAGTGACTAATTATTCTTGGTACCACCCTGGATACTGCACAAAAATAACATATAGGCCAGGGGTCCCCAAACTACAGCCCGTGGGCCTCATGCGGCCTTCTGAGGCCATTTATCTGGCCCCCGCCACACTTCCGGAAGGGGCACCTCTTTCATTGGTGGTCAGTGAGAGGAGCATAGCTCCCATTGAAATACTGGTCAGTTTGTTGATTTAAATTTACTTGTTCTTTATTTTAAATATTGTATTTGTTCCCATTTTGTTTTTTTACTTTAAAATAAGATATGTGCAGTGTGCATAGGGATTTGTTCATAGTTTTTTTTTATAGTCCGGCCCTCCAACAGTCTGAGGGACAGTGAACTGGCCCCCTGTGTAAAAAGTTTGGGGACCCCTGATATAGGCCATGTTCCTAAACTGGAAAAATGTGAAAATCAATGTAACCATGAAATATGTCTGTCGTAAAGTCAAGAAATGGTAAATAAATATTGTTTACTAATACTTTTTATAATCAAAAATGGTAACCTTTAGATATCAATATCATATCACTTTTAAGTAGATATCATTAGCTTCATTTTGTAGGTAATGATTTATAGTTATGTTCAGAGAGAGTAAGGATTCATTTTAGGACCCCTAGCTAGTAATCAATTCTGTGCTAGGAGCTCTATTCTATATCTACTTTCACTGAAAGAAAGGAATAGAAAAAAAGAGAAAAGAGAAAGACAGGGAAGAGGAAGGAGGGAGAAAGGAAAAGAGGAAGGAAAGGGAAAAGAGGAAAAGGGAAGGGAGGAGCAAAAGAGAGAAGAAAAGGGGAAGAGAAGGAGAAAGAATAATAGTTATGATGTAAAGGCATTTCAGATTCATTGTTGATAATGTAATGCCTTCATATGAAAGTGTAAATACTTTTGGTGCCATCTTAAAAGAGCATCCAGCCATCATTGAACACTATGATTTCATCTACTTTTTGTCACTCTCAAACCACCACCTAAGTCCCCTATTGGTTTACTACACAGCATGTAAAGGAAGAGCGGATGTAACTTCAGCTTCCATACCTCCACAGTATCCTCACAGAACAAATTCCAAACAAAGCTCTCCAAAAGATTTCAAGTCCTCTCACAATTAGGGCTGCCCAATGGTCTAACTATTTAGAAATAATTAAAATTATATCTTCACTTCATATTATGCTCCAAAATTAAATTCAACTGGATGAAAGGTTCTGTGGTACATAAGAGTAGCAGATGTAGATGTAGATAAGACTTCAAACATTAAACCATAAAAGGCAGAAACTATAAACAAAATTATTAATGGATATTTTGAAAGAAATCTATTCATTTATAAATAAACTTATGATGCAAATGGAAACCTGGTAATAAAAACTCACAACACTTAAGGCAGACATGGAATTAACATTCTTTAAATGAGAAATAAACAAGCAGTCAAAATTTTTAATTGACTAAAAAAGAGGTGAACCGGCAGTTCTGAAAAGAAGTATTTATGGCCAACAAAAATAAAAAAATATTCAACTTCAGTAGTAATCTCTGAAATGCAAATTAAAACAATGGTATGCAAATTTTGATAGTCAAATTACAAGGTCAGTAATAGAATACATGCGTGGGAGTGAGAAGTTGGTTCACTCATAGATTTCTGTTGCCATTCTGCTGGATATCATGTGGTAAAATGTCCTCAAAGTCTTAATCACTTACACGTATTTTGACCTAAAAATTCCACTTGTATTAACTTTTTCTAATTATAAAGGTATGCAAATTTAACAATGATAATACTGAAGTATTGTTTTAATCACTAGAGTGGAAGAATATTGTCTTCAATTGAGTATCCTCAGTGCCCAGCACAGTGCTGGCTCATGGAGAGTGCTCACTGACAGACACACCTAAATAATGTCACTGAGTTAGTATTAGTCAAGACTAAGTTGTTGCCAGAACACAGACTTGCCTGATCAGGCAGTGGCGCAGTGGATGAAGTGTTTGACTGGGACGCAGAAGACCCAGGTTCAAAACCCAAGGTCGCCGGCCTGAGCACAGGCTCATCTGGTTTGAGCAAGGCTCACCAGCTTGAGCCCACGGTTGCTGGCTTGAGCCCACGGTCACTGGCTTGAGCAAGGGGTCACTTACTCTGCTGTAGCCCCTGGTAAAGGCACATATGAGAAAGCAATCAATGAACAACTAAGGTGCCACAATGAAGAACTGATGCTTCTCATCTCTCTCCCTTCCTGTCTGTCTGTTCCTATCTGTCCATCTCTCTGTCTCTCTCTCTGTCTCTGTCACAAAAAAAAGAACACAGACTTGTTGTTATAGAGATGCGAAGCCAAAGTTGATTAGGCCTTGGGGAGTGTACATGGACATTTCCATGAGCCCTTTTATCACTGGACCTACTTCAGTGTCTGGTTATATTAATCCAATTCACCACTTGCAAAAGTTTCAGTCGATGGTTTATGGCAAAGTTCTGTTAATCAATGGTAATAAATAAATAAATAAATAAATAAAGTATGAGGCCCTGCCCAGTTTGCTCAGTGGTAGAACACCAGCCCAGCATGTGGATGTACTGGGTTCCATACGTGGTCAGGGCACACAGGAGAAGTGACCATCTGCTTCCCCACTCCTGCCTCTCCCTCTTCGTTCTCTTTCTTCAAGCCATGGCTTGATTGGTTCCATGGAGCCCCCAACTCAGGCACTAAAAATAGCTCAGTTGTTAACATGGCCTCAGATGGGCAAAGCATCAGCCCCAGACTGGGGTTGCCAAGTAGATCCCTATCCTGGTGCATGCAGGAGTCTGTCTCTCTATCTCCCCTACTCCCACTTGGAAAATAAAATTAAATAAATAAAGAAAGAAAGAAAGAAAGCTTAAATACTATCAATATTTGGTTTTGATATAAATTAAACAGTGATGCCAAATGCAAATTAGCAAATTAAAGTGGCAAATAAAAAGCAAACATACTCAGAGTTTGCTCCCCTAAAAGCCCTCACAGAAACCTGGGAGCCTTCACTATGGTGAGTAGAACCTCTGATGAGTTACACAGCATGAGGATGACACTGCAAAGAATCAAGTCAGCTTGTTTCACTTCCAGGAGCCTTCATTCCTTTCCCCATCAGTTTGGTCCCCATAGGAAAGAGATGGTGTGCTCAAAAGGGTTTACCTGGGGGAGGGGCAGAGAGAATTGAGAGAACTATTTACAAGAGTATAGGTAGAGCTAAAGAGAACTAACATTGGAGGTCCAGCAGCAACCGGGAGGTGTTGCCACCCTTGATCTGAAGTGGCAAGGGTGAAAAGGAGGTGTCAGAAGAGCCTGGTCAGACCTGAAGCTGGGAGGAAGGGCCACCTGACAGGAGCTGTAGACACAGTGTGACATTAAAGGACAAAGCCAGTGATGTGAAGAGAAAGCAGAAGGAGTAAGTCAACCTACTGCTCTATCCTCCTGGCCTCTATTCCTACTCCATTGCCCCACATTGCCCAAACCCAGCTGAAATTCTGTAGAGACTGACCTCTGGGACAGAGGAAAACAGGGCAGATGTAGAAGCTCAGAAGAATAACAGAGAATAACCAGCAGAGTCCATTACCCCACATCACCTGTACTGCTTTAGTCCACAGAAACTAATGTACCAAGATAGTTTTTCTGCCCTTGGCATTGCTCATTCTCAACCTGTTCGCTCAACCTGTTTGCCCTATTTCCCCATGGGGACCTGATTAACATATGCCAGACTTCCCTTGGCCCCTAAATCCAATGTGATCCTAACATTTGAGATTATAGCATTTAGGAATGGACCCCTGAGAATTAAGCCCTCACCTTTCCCTGGGCTGCCTCAGAAATCTGACCACACCTCCTGATCTCAGGATTTTTTTTTTTTGTATTTTTCTGAAGTTGGAAATGGGGAGGCAGGCAGGCAGACAGACTCCGGCATGCACCTGACCAGGATCCACCCGGCATGCCCACCAGGGGGCGATGCTCTGCCCATCTGGGGCGTTGCTCTGTTGCAACCAGAGCCATTCTAGCACCTGAGGCAGAGGCCAAGGAGCCATCCTCAGTGCCTGGGCCAACTTTGCTCCAATGGAGCCTCGGCTGCAGGAGGGGAAGAGAGAGACAGAGAGGAAGGAGAGGGGGAGGGGTGGAGAAGCAAGTCGCTTCTCCTGTGTGCCCTGGCCAGGAAACAAACCCGGGACTCCTGCACGCCAGGCCGTCGCTCTACCACTGAGCCAACCGGCCAGGGCCTCGGATTTTTAAGGTAAGATAAAACTAACAAGCACTGAAAAAACAAACAAACAAAAGCCCTCTGTGAATAAAAGTATCCATTTGAAAAGAAAAGATACAAATAACACTAACAAGTAGGGTCCAAAGCAAGAATACATGGCTGAGAATTAAAGATTTCTTTTTCTTGGAGGCAGTGACTGCTATTTAGCATTCCAGTTACACTGACACTTTCAAAGAGATTTGTGTAGGTGTTCCCCAAGTATGGTAATACACTAGAGATTTGGCTGAGTTTGAGATCAGACCACTCCTTTTCTAAAGGTAGACATGTAAGGTTGTTGGATGTGCTTTGTACCCTAAACATTAAGCTCAGATAACCAATGCCCAGTTTATCCTTAGAGAAACTAACAGCTCTCCCTATGTAAGCTGTAAAAACAGAAGCTAAATTTAGCCAGAGTTCACTTGCTACCTGAGACATCTGTGTACCAGTCCACTTGCCCCTGATGCACCTCCCCCAATACCAGTCCATGGAAAAATAATAAGCTTTGAAGATGTGTTGTTTTTCTGTTCTCCAGTGAAGGAAATTTTTTTTTTATCCACCTGATTCTGATTACTAAGTAAAGCAGAATTCAAAAACCTATCAGAGCCTTGTGTACAGATCCTTCCTAGTCCATCAAAGCACTGTCTGAAATTTGTGGGTCATTGTTCACTGAGCCCACAAATTCACCCCAACGCACCAGCTCTTCCAAGCCTCCTCACTAGAGGGGTTAGTCAGCTCATGCATCTTTACCTCAGAAGATGGTACTGTAGCTGGTGAAACCCTTTTGTGGTGTGATATTTCATATAGTATATTGATTAAGCCATGGCACCTCAATAAGCTTTCTTGCACAACCAAGGTATTACTTGGGGTCTTTAGGGTCCACCATAAGCCCAGCATATTTGCTTTATTTCAGATGGACTTAGACTCCCAGAAAGAATTTTTTTTTTAAGGAATCTATATCAAATAATTCTATAAGACAGCACCTAAAGCTTCCCTATGGTAATATCTTGGGTTTTGAGGATTTAAAAAAAAAAATGACTTGAGTGATACTCTCCAAATAAGTCCTTAAGTGTCTTCTTCTAACTCTGTCCATGAGATGGGTGTCCAAGGGAGGAAGAAGAAAGGGTCTGGGTAAATCAGGAGCTGGGGGTGGAATGGCCTCCCAGAAGCCCAGAAGCACTTCCTTCACCTCTCCTACAAAGATGTTTCCGGGACCCAGCCCCCAGGTCTCGCCTGATTGAGGTCTGGGGTGGTCCTAACGTGGGAGATGGTGCAGGTCCTAGTGCATCTGAGCCCAGGAGACCATCCTGAGGACTCTGGGGAGTCTTGCACGGCTCCCGGAGCTGTATCTCTCCCCTCTCACCCATCGGTGAGGGAAGTACAATTTGTTTTGCTTCTGCACCAGGGTTTTGTGTTGCCTAGAGAACAGGAGGCATGGGACCTCTCATCTCTTTGCACCTTGAGTCTCCTCCCCACCCCCAGAAGGTCCTAAACCTGTGCCTGATGCAGTATCTGCTTCCTCTTCAGCTGTCACTTTCCTCTGCCATCTCCACAGGTCTGGGAGACTGGGAGGGGATCCCTGGCAGGGTCGTGATGGATGCTGAGGGGTGCGTCTGGCTAGAAACCAAGAGCTCACTCCCCACACAGGAGTTCCCCTTTCTGCAATTGGGCCACTACCTTTCAGCATTCTATACCACCCAGTCTCCCAAAGTACTGCAAAGGCTCTTTATTTCTGTTGCTATTTACTGCATTTGCTCTGCACACAATTGGTGTCAGGTGGGTTGAGAATATACCCCTTTTGAAAGCTGAGAAAACAGAGGCTCAGAGAGAGCAAGTCTCCTTCACAGTACAGATTAAAATCCAGATGGGATTCCAAATCCCATGCTCTTAAACATAAACCCTACTGGCCTTGTCAATTGCATGAGCAGGCCAGGTTGGAGCTTGTGTCGTGTGAGAGAGACCCTCAGCCTCGAAGAAGCTAGCCTTGCCCAGAAGAGTGTGCCCAGCTCTGTGTCTTCTATTGGCTGAGGAGACTTTGCCTGGGCTTGAAAATGGAAGGCAGGCTCTGCTTTCTGTCTTTCCTGCTGCCTGTTGTCTCTGGATATGCTGGGAAGTGAAAAAGGGAAAGGCTTTTGCCCAAAATTTACCAGGAAATATACACAGACCGCAAAACTAGAGCAAAAGGGAGGGAACACTTCTTTGTGGTGCCTGTTCCCCCAGAGTCTTCTGCCCCTCCTGGGACTCCCTCTGGGAGCTGAGACACCTGCTCATCCCCACCACAAACCCTTCCTATATTTACTCAGATCCTGGTTCCTCTAGGTGGGCTCATTAGGCCTCACCATCATGCCAGCCACTCTAGGTTTTATTCCTGTAACACACAATGGCTGGAACTGAGAGTCCAAGCTCCTCATTTGAAAAAGAAGGAAACTGAGGCCCAAAGGGTCTTGCCAGTTCTCCGGAAAATCTGAGGTCCATTGGACAGTGAGTGGCCAAGCTTCCTACCCTCTCCAACACCCTGTCCTCATCTCCTCATATCCTCTCTAGTCCTCACTTCCTTGTCTCCCAACTCTTGGGACAATGGCCTAGTTTATTCACATTTCAGCACCTGCAGGAGTTTTAGAAGCTTCTGCCCCAGTGTAAATTGACCTTCAACCTGAGCACTTTGTACTTATTTTTTGAAACCGCTTCTTTTGATGGGATGTGAGGAAGGGTCACAAGGAGGTCAGAGGAGACCAGCAATTCACAATGGAAGGTATTTGGCAGGAGGAGGCCAGTGGGGTGAAGAGAGTGGGATCCAACCAGCTGAGTGCATCATTGAAAGCATCTGAAAGAAAACAAGCCTATACCAGGTCTGCTAGAACCTTGAGATGGTGGAGCTCGACCAGAGTTCCAAGTCCCTCTCCCAGGCCACAGTGACCAGTGCTACCATGGGGAGCTGCCACAGGAAGGAAGGATGGTGGGAAGCAGGGAGTTTGCTCCACTGATCCTGAGCAGCATCATGAGTGTGGCAGAGCTCCCACACTACTCAGAGCTGGTAGGGGAATGGGACAGCAAAGACACCAGCTGTGGCTGGGGCACCATGCTGCCAGGTGGCTTCCCAAGGGACAGCAGCCCAGAAGAAAAGGAGGCAGGTGTGCTTCCTCTCTAAAGGACTCTCACACATGCTTTCATGGCAAGTACAACTTTAGGAGAACAAGTTGAAAGGAGGGGTGTCCAATTAATACCTTGCAACAACAAGGCAGATTCTGAGAGGTCTGGTGGTCCTTTGAGAAAACCATTACATCACACAGGTTAGGCATGTAGAATAAAATGTTTTGGATTCTAAAGACAAGGGAGTCAATTGAGGTAAACGCCTGATGCTTTGGACCACTCTAACATTGCCACTGCGCTCAAAGAGCCAGCCCCTAGGACCGTGATGGCAAACCTATGACACATGTGTCAGCACTGACACGCATAGCCATTTTCAATGACATGTGGCCACATGCAGCCGCATACCAGAGAAGTATGGGGCCACATGCTGAGGAGGACGTTTCATCCTCGGCTCCTGCATGGCCAGGTGCAGTAGTCGAGGATAAAACATTTGCTGTAGTGTAGACACTCTGTGCCAGAGGTCTGTAGGCCAAAACAACAGAACTCCGGCACAGAAAGTCTAGTTCTGGGACTTCTGGTTAGGCCATTAGGGGATCTTTGACCTCACTTCTGGCCAGCGGAGCAGGGAGTAGCGAATGCCATGGGGACGCATGTCTGGGGGCCCTATGATCGCCGTTACCAGCAACCACATAACCACAGCAACCATCATCCAATCTACTGTTCTGGGGTGTTGTGGATTTTTAAATGACCATCATTACTGAGATAAGTGAGGGGGAGGCTAGGAGAGGCAAGGGCCTATGCTATGGGTGCCGTTTCCCACCATTAGAAATAGCGGCAGCCATCTTAATTTACATAAGATGCAACTGGCAGAATTTTAAGACAGCATTTGGGCTCAGGTGTTTGTTGACTTGAGGTCAAAGCTTGAGAATCTGGAAAGGTGCTGCTTGGAGAATCAAGAGGAGTGCCACTACGAACAGGAAATTTGGAGTGCCTGGAACCGATTACCAGACACTTTTAGCACTCTGAAAAATATAGCAATGGCTTTACTCACAATTTTTCCCTCTATGTACTTTTGTGAGACCATATTCTCAGCATTAAATAATATCAAAACCAACAAAAGAAACAGATTGACAGATGAAGTTAGTAACGCTTGCTTGGCCTTGAAGTGTACAAATTACCAACCTTCAATTGAAGATTTAGCCAATGAAATTCAGCAACGAAAAAGTCACTAATAGGCAGGTTAGTTAAAGAACTTCCCCTCCTCCTCACTTATCTTAGTTCACAGCACCCCACACAAGTTAAATAGTATCAAGACCAACAAAAGAAACTGACTGACAGATGAACAAAGAAGTCATTAAGCAGGTAAGATAAATAATTAGTTTTTGGTTTATTAAATAGAGTTATATATTACAATTATACATTTTTGTTATTTAAACTATAAATATCACGAAATTATGGTTTTTTTCTTGAAGTGACACACCACCCAAGTTATGTTCTGTTTTTTGGCGAATTTTGACACACCAAGCTCAAAAGATTACCCATCACTGCCCTAGGAAGCTCAATAACTCTCAGCACGCAAAGCTGGCCCCGCCCACCCCCAGGCACGCTCCACTCCCGATGGGAAGGCTGCCGCGCCTTGCCCTGAAAGTCCAAGAGCACAGCCCCGGACTAACAGAGTTCCGCCGCAAGGCTTTTCCTTCTCATTGCGTGGGCCCGGCTTCATTTGTTTGCCAATTTAAACATATTAAACACGGAGGTTTCCCTTTACAGCACAATGGAAAATATTTTGCTTGATGGAAAGTTGATGGGTTTTTTTAACTTTTAATCAATATCTGATATTAAAAGGCATGGCCGCTGCCTTTTCACAGCGTGGGGGATGGAGTTGAGGGGGGCTGAAATATTTGCCTTGAGCCACAGTTGATGGCCCTAGATGAACAAACAGGGCACTGATTCTCCCAAGTCTAGGTAAAGATTTGATCATGTCACTGATGATTTTGCTTAAAATTAGTAATAGTTTCTAGGGCAAGAGGCAAACCCAGGGGGCCTGGAAACTCAGGGATCCCAAGGCTCTGAGATCCCGGCTATTCTGCCAGAAGCATCTGTCCATCCATTTGTTCATTCCTCTGTCCGTCCACTCATTCCACAAGCCCCTTGGGCTGAGACATATCTCTGGTATACTCTCACTTGGAGACTTTGAAGTGGATGGATATGGTTTCTAGACTCCAGCATTCCCCCCCCCCCCCCACCACCATCAGCTGTCCAGTGTCTGGATTGAGGAGGTTAGTTCATTGATTGAGGCAACACATCTTTATTGAAAGTCTACTATTCTCCAAGCTCTGCTCTGGCAGCAGGGACCCCTGTGGTCCTCACCCTCAGAGAGTTTCTTCCAATGGAGAAGACAAATAAAATGAAGAAGACACAAATGGAGTTTGTTTTAGGGGAGTTATAAGAGCCTGGCAGGA
Organism: Saccopteryx leptura; assembly: GCF_036850995.1. NCBI lineage: Eukaryota > Metazoa > Chordata > Mammalia > Chiroptera > Emballonuridae > Saccopteryx > Saccopteryx leptura. The sequence goes on along the minus strand of NC_089508.1, from coordinate 109,197,369 downwards.
ATCTGGAGCAAGGTGTGGACCTAAAAGAGCGGAGCTAATTCGGTTGGGAAGGTCTGCAAAGTACCCATCACAGATGCAGGGGGGACTGTGCTGGACTACCCACCACAGATAATGCCCAGTGTTGGCAGCTGCATTTCTTACTTTGATCCATTTATAGTAGGCAACCAGGACTGCAGTATTCAAAAAGTGGAACACAGTTCCTGCAAATGTTACTAGTAACCTTGCAAAAGGGAATGCTGCCAAGGAGGCATCTTTCTAGTGTTTCTGTTTAGAAGCAAACTCACTGCAAAGTGGGCTACGTACTTGTGTTGCTCTGTGGCCATCGGGCCCAAAAAAAAAAAAATCAAACAACTTCAAACAAATGCACTATTTTTTTTTAACAAAAGTTTCTCTGATATTAGTTCTGGAATAACTACTGGAAGTCCCAGAAGCCATTTCGAACAGTGTCCTCCAATCAAATTTTAATTTTAAATAATGATAAACCCCTCTCCAGACATGCCAAGAAATTAGTCTTTTGTCAGTCAAAAGAACAATTTTAAAATTAGGTGAGAAATCCGGATAGCAGTACAATGGGGGAAAAAAGCCTGGCTAGAATGCATTTTTACCTTTCTTTCTGTACATTGGATATGATTTTTTTTTATTGTTACAAAAGCTTTGTTAAATAGAACTATGTAAATTTGAGGGTAATCATATTTGAACAGCCAAAGTTACACCACCAGGTCCGATCCAGGGACCCTGGGAAAGCTCCTCCAGGTGCAGGTGTGGGGAGTGAGAAAGGGTGGGTTGGGGGTGTCAGTGGCTGAGAAATTAAATACTTCTTGAAGTCTAAGCTGGCAGTCTCCAGGCAAGAGATGGCATTCCTCGAGTTTTCAGGGCTCTCCGTTTCCACCACAAGCTTCTCATTAGCCCCAGTTTCTATGTGGGGAGGAGCTGGGGTCCAGATCTACCCTCGCCCAGGTTTCCATCCTCCCAGCTCTTCCCCACCCCAAGCAGCAGGTGGGAAAAACGGGATTTCCAAGGCTCTTGCCCCAGTCTGTGACACATAGTAGGCCTCAGCTATCTAGACCCTTTCTGCTCTCAGACCTAAAATTTGTCCGTTTTCCCCTAATTTTCCAATTCTGTGTCTGAGGTGTGCATTTCCAGCCCCTCTAGAAACCGAACCCCAGAAGCTTGCAAGGAGCCAGAGGAAACTATGGGCACCACTGAGCAGAGATGGGGCTCTAGGGGTGCACAGGGCGGAGGAGAGGCTAGCTGGGACCCGGCACTTCCTGGAGCTGTCGCTGACCAATGTGAATAAAGCAGTTGGTAACTCCAGGAACACAGCTGCCTGAAGGTAGGTGCTCAACAGCTTCGAGGACCCAGGCCTGGGCAGGGGCGCCATGTCCTCGCCCCGGGGCCTCTAAGGAGAGAGGTTCCTGTTCTCTGTGGGGATTCATGGGACACTTATTTCTTCCTTCCATAGCTAGTGACTGCCAGGAGGGCATGTCACCCTTCTTTCTCATTTGAATACATGAAAATGCAAGTTGATTTTGGCAAGGCGATGCTTGTTCATGGTCAGAGGGACAGTTTTGTCTCCCGAGGGTGAGGTCGGGGGTGGGGAGCATCTCCGGCTCCAACATCCGGCTGCAGGCGAGCCAGGCCTGTGTCCCCAGCAGCTCAGAAATCCGACGGCGGCTCCAGGAGCAGTAAACGAAGGGACAAACCCAGTGGTAAAGATATGGGATTAAAATGTTACCTCAAAATTTTTTCAGTAAAGTGGAAGTCCTACGTGTGTGTATATGCGTTGGTCCACACACACTAATACCGGCCAGGGGTAGGGCCGGGCACCTTAGCCTTCTCCACCAGGAACCACAAGACAGGGCCGGTTAGGTGGTCCCAGGCCCCATCTACTTACAGTCGTAGGTCTTATGAGTTGTTAGCTTCTTAATGATTCAGTGATATAAGGAAGCTCAGAGAAAGGCAAGTATGAGGAAAGAAAGAAAAGATAAAAAGAGGCAGCAAAGGAATGAAAAACTGGAATTCCATGCTTCTCTCCTGACCCCCTGCGCCTCAAGTCCGGGCCTCGGTGGGGCCCTCGCGGGTGTAGACCGGAGGCTGAAGGCAGGTGCTGGGGGCTGGCCTCCTGCGGAAATCCTGGCCCTTCCCCAGCTCTGGCACACACCTTGGTTCTCGTAGGTCAGGAACACGCAAGGGCCAACAGTTGTGTCCAGCGTCCCAGGCCTTCCTTAGTCTTAAACCGACCCAGGTCCCAATCCAGGTTGGCTTTAAACAGCGCGCAGACAACAGGTCTTAGTTTGCGTCTCATGCTCCCCCGCAGGCAAAGCTTCTTAACTGAGCGGCGAGCGGGGGCCTGCGGAAGAGCTCGGACCACCCTGCACCGAGCGTGGCTGGGCCCACGGCAACCAAGACCTGCCCACCAATCCCGTCGGGGAGAGGGTCGGCGGGGAAAGGGGGACAGACCGGGGTACACTCGAGCAAAAACTCCTCGAAAGGCTTCAGAGGCCACTGCAAAGCCCCATCGCCCCGGGCCCTGCTTTCTGCCCACTCTGCGATCCAGCCAAACGGAAAGGACCCTGGCGCCGCCCCCAGGCGGTCGGCGGGGCCTGAGGAACGTGCCCCCAACCTCTCAGCCGCCTCTCGCCGTCGTTACCCTCTGCTTTAACCTGCCCCGATAAAGATCTGTGGAAGGGACTCCAGCCAGGTAATGCTGGGAAAGGGAAACGGAGATGGCCAGGTTTGGCCGCTGTGCAGTGTGCCTCCAGCTCCCACTCTAAGACGGCTCCAAGAGCAGGCCGCAAGAGCGTCCAAGACGAAGCTACCGAGAAAGGCGCAGCAGCTTCCTCTTCCCTGGAGCACCAGAACTACCCGCGCACCCCACACCCTCATGGCCGCCCCGGCTTTTCTGCCTGGGCTCCCCTCACCCCACCCCTTGTACCTGGGCCGCCCCAGGCTCACGCAGACCCTTTCTAGCCTAGATGAGTTTAGCCCAGGACACCACAGGAGCCAACACTTGCTGGCCTTGTGGCTCCCCAAGGATGAAAACAAGTTTGGTTCTCCGGAAAGCGCAACATAGTCTCGTGCGAAAGCGTGAAGACAGAGCCTATTTGGGAGCAACTGAAAACCAGCAGACTGAAGTAGCCAGGCATGCCATGTGGCTGCAGGCTGCCAGCAACCTACAGGCAGCAGCTCTTACTCATTTCTTTATTTGTTATTTTCCAAATCAAAGGTCTGCATGGCCCATATGATTCGCTTTTAAACCTTGGAGAAATGACAGGCTGTCATCTGGGTACGCCAAACCTGCATTTCCTAAATTTGTTAGGTGTCTTGTAATACCGCCTCTAAAATGGAAAGACTGGGAACTAACCGAGCTGTCACCTTTTCTTCTAGGCCTTGGGCAATCAGCTGTGTGAAACAAAATCTCTGGTCCAGGAAGGCTTGGGAGATTGTAGTCTCCCCTGGAGAAGTTCGCTGGGGTGGAAGGATTTGGTGTTCCTGCCCTCTACAGGAGGCAATGTGATCTTGGTAATTTCTAGGATCCTGGGAACCCCCAAACTAGATTAAGGCTGTAAATCTGGCAGAGTCCACTCTTTACTACTAGTCTTGAGCTTTCAGGAAGCTCTGAAGAAATTTCTCTATGGCCAGCCCGTTATGAACAAGGGTCTCTATTTTTTTAAGTTGACTTTTTTTTTTCCTTTTTTTGAGATGAGGCCTAGTAGGTTTGGGAAATGGGTTAAAAGAGGAAATTTATTCTTTTCATTGACCACTTTTAAAGTGACGGTGTCCCCCCCCCACTTTAAATCACTGGCTTCTTGTGCACCATAAAAGCTGTTACTAAGTTGCCACTACCCATGGAAAAATACCCTAGTCATGCTCAAAGTTCTTGAAGAGCCAAGAGGGCGTTCGAGTATCACCAGGGGAAGGAACAAGGAAGCTCATTAGCACCAAGAATCCCCCTCCCCCATCAGGCCGGAGAAGCTAAGCATCCGTGTACTTTACAACTGGAACTAAGGTCCTGTTGCTGAAGGAAAATATGTACAGACCCACATTTACACGTATTGATGGGGACTGACTTGTAGTCACAGAGGCAGGCTGCATTAGGGAGGGTTGCTGCTCTTCTGATTTCCAGGTGGATTTAATTTCACTCTCATTCCTTTCTGTACAATGTGACGTTTTCCTCCCCCCCCCTTGTTTAAAAAAAAAAGGAATTGTAATTCAATGCTTTTATCTTTTTTATTTCCTTAACTGCACATCTTCACCCTCTTCTATCCCCCTGCTGATTTAAGAGATTTGTTTGGTCCAAGGATTTAACATGATTCTGTTGCCAGATTTCAAGGAAGAAAGATTTAAAAGAACAAAGCACGGGGGTGTGGGGGATATCTGTTTGGAAGACAAGTTAAAACACATTTCTCAAAACGAGATTAATAACATTTTAAAAACTTTGCCAAGCAAGAATATTTTGTGGATTCTTAGTCATTTTAGAAAGACTTTATTTTATTGGTACTTAAAGAAACCTAGTGCTTCTAACAGAGGGTATGACACACTCAGAAACATACATAGTCACACTGAAAGCTCACACACACACTCTCAGAAACTCACACATGCACCATCATGTAACCTATCACCAATTCAGTGCCTATCGCCCAGTCACTTTAGTTGGTACTCCTCAGGACTTGTGGGTAATTCACTACCCAGGGCCTCATAAAAGCCAAGAGATTTTGCTTGGAAAAGAAATTCCTACCGATGTCCGGGACTGATTAGGAACCAAACGAGAGCCTAGTGTCCTAGCCCGGCCCCTCCAAGCCAGAGATGGGACCCAGACACCGCCGCAGACCACTGTTGGCTTTGGCCTGGCATCTCTCTAGCCCAGTAGTTGCATTCTCGCACCCGTGCCCAAGCTCTCCCAGCTAATGCGCTCATTTAGGGAAATGTCTCCTCCCCCTGACCTTTCCCTACCAGAAACCGGACGGTCACCTACAGCTCAGTCCCCGTGGCTGCGGAAGGGGGGTGGGAGGAGGAGCTGGGAAGAGGGAGGACGGCCCGACTCAGGTCTGCCTGCCCTATCACACAGACATCTGTTCAGTTTCTTCCTCTTTATGATTGCTACAGATGACAAGGGAAGTAGAGAGGGCCGAGGCGGAAAAAAAGAAAGTTATGTCATAAAGGTATAAAACGGTGCTATGACTCACCCGCTCTTAGCCGCAGGTACGGGTTTCGTGGCAGCGTCTCCACTCTGCTAGCCAGGAGCCAGGATCGGCCTAAAGTCACTCGGCTCGGCTGACTCAGATGACCGAGTTTCTAGTGACTGGGCAAACGTGGGACTTTTTCCTGTTTCAAGCCTTAAATCCGGAGGGGTCAGGGGTGGAAGTCTGTATTCACCCTTCTCCCGGGGTTGTACTATAGGTCAGGAATCAGGAGGGTGGGGTCTGGAAGAGGGCAGGAGGGGCGCGGGACAAAGGTGCTGCCGGGGCATACAAAATGCGGTAGGTCCCCTGGGGAGGGACCCTGGGTCACTTAGCCAGGATTTTCCTGCTAGCCTGGGCCCTTCTCCGGCCGCACGGGTCCATCGGGAATCCTCACTGATTCGTCCGCCCCGCCTATTTTTCTTTTCTCCTCTTCCGAAGGGGGTTACACCCCACCCCCACCGTATTTCCCTTTTCCCCCAGTCTCCAAGCTTGAACCAATTACGCTGCTTTGCAAACAAAGTGAGGGCCGGGTTTGGGGGAGGGGGTCCGGTGGGAGGGGACGCAGGAGGTGCGCGCGGCGGCGGCGCCGCTAGGCGGGAGGCGCGGCGGCTGGACTCGCGGGCGGCCGCCTCGCAGGTGCACCTCGGGCTTTGTAGGTGCGAGCGTCTTTGTGCGGCGGACAAATGGGGAGAGGACGAGGAGGTGGGCACTCGAACGACGTAAGATCCACATCAGCTCAACTGCACTCGTCGCACAGAGGCCGCCCGCTCACTTCCCGCGGAGGCGCTCCCGGGCGCCGCGCTCCGCGGCCGCCTGCCCCCACCCGCCACGCCGCCGCCGCCGCGCACGCCGCGCTCTGCAGCTCCCCGCTCCTTCCTCGCTAGGCGGGCGCTGGGCGGGAGCGGGCGCTCGGGTGACTGCGGCCGTTCGGCTCCCTGCCCCTCGGCCCGTGCCGCGCGGCCGCCCGTCGCTTTGCACAGGGCTGTACGGTTGCATTGGGCAGAGTAGCTCCAGGATGTTAGGAACTGTGAAGATGGAAGGGCATGAGAGCAGCGACTGGAACAGCTACTACGCGGACACACAGGAGGTGAGAGGCGGGCAGCAGGTGGGACATTCGGGCGCCCTTGCCCGGGGAGGCCGGGAGGCGCGGACGCGGGCAGGGCGGCAGGTCGGCGGGCTGGGGCGCCTTCGCGGGGCCACCGCTGCCGCCCACCGGTGTGGCCGCGGCACCGCCTGGGCCAGACCTCGAAGCCGGATCCGAAAGGGTTTCAGGATATTCTGGGCTTTAACGGCATAGGCTATGGGAAGCACTTGCCCCTTCCTTGTGGAAAGCCCGAGCCGGAGCTGGGCCGAGGGGCCGTGGATTGGCGGGCGGGCGCTGACCCGAGCTGGAGGCCAATCTAAGAAATCAAAGTTTGCCTGTAAGCGGGGGCTGTTCCTCTCGCGTTTGAATTCGTAGATGTCTTATAATGAAACCGCGCTACTGCTAAGTTGACTGCTTTAATAAGGAACCGATTCCGAAATTTTATAAAACTTCAAAAGCCCTGTTTGGGGAGAGGTGTGCTCATTCTTTAGAACCGCTGGGTGGCGCCGATGTAAGCTGACTTTTTCCTCCAGCACAACGGGCGGAGAACCTGTTTCTCTTCATTGTCCCTATGGTGGCACGTTCATACAGTTTATTTTACAATGTGCACAAAGGGATTGCGAGGGAAATCAGCTACAGGCAGGGCCACCACCAATACATTTCTCTGGAAACAGCTGGTGATTACCCCCCAAAAGTTTACCATTATTGAAAATGCTTATTGAAACTGCCTTGGACAATCTTGAATCTTGGAAAGAGAAAAAGAAAATAACAATCCAGAAGTGAAAAATAGTTTAAGATGTGGACAGAAAAATATGGAATCAAGGAATATTTTCATGGTAATTAACTTATTTAGATTTGTATATTTTATCTTCACAAATTTATCTCGAGGAGTTTTTGTTGTTTGTTTTTGCATACCATAGCAGAGTGTGTGCCTAGTTAAATGTTTGTTCACTTTTTCTTTTAAAATGAAGTCATATCTTCTGGTGGAAATCAATTTAAAGGTATTTTTAAATTAAATTATTAGAGAGGTAGCTTTTATTTTCTTGGAGTCTATATTTTTAACATGTCTAGTGCATTCCAAAATTGCTAATGATAAGGGGTTTCTCCTACTGATGATTTTTAAAGGAGCTCAGAATTCTTCCTCTGGTTTAATTCAGATGCAATCATCTCCACCCAGTAGGCAATTAAGTTCTCTGTGGAAAAAGAGCTTCCTCACAGGATAAAGCGGAGATTTGGGGAGTAGAGAATAAGTACACTTTGGAATTTTAAAGTATTTGAAACTATTAGCCAGGGATTGAAATGATCAGCAGCAACATATCAGTACGTGGGGGTGGGGGAGAGATGAGTATTTTAACAAATTGTGTTACAAATTTTTTAAATGTTAGGGAGGCTGGAAATAGGTAATGAAATTAGTGCAGGTTTTTGAATGGCTTAAAGAGGTGTATACATGTAAAGTCATGTTAAAGTTAAATGCATGTGGTGCATTGATATTGCTAGGTAACCCTACCTGCCCCTTTTGTTGTAGGTCTGTTTTTAATGTTTTTCCAAAACTTGTTTAACCTCTGAGTTTCTCTCCCTTTTTATAGTACAGTTGCTACAGGTAGATGGAAAATACTACTTCTAAGTATAATTAACAACAGAAAGTCACCGTTTGACAAAAACTGCTAGTTGTTGGGAAATGTATAGTCATAGGACCATGGATGCTTTACTCTATCAGGGAACGTTTAATTAATAGCCACCCTGCAGATCCCAGGCTGCTGTGCCATCAGCTCACCCAGGAGTTGTAGGTGAAATAGGTGCAAAATTGGTGCCCTGTTGCCTACTCCAGGGGCTGCATTGCCAAACCCACCACACCCTTAAGGTAGAGAGAATAACCAGAGATTAATTCCATTTTTGGAGTTTTAAATTATTTAACCAAAGGGGCACTTACTTTACCGAGGTGGGTCTGGATGGAGGCGGGAAGCCGCCTGGTGTGGATGGAGCAGGAGATGGAGGGACCCCAGAAGCTGGCTTGAGGCTGGTGTGTAAGGCAATTACACATCTACTGGGGACTTTTTCTGTGAGCGCTTGTCTTTCATGCGAGCCACACTGAGATGATTCCCCTGCTGCAGAAGACTTCTGCTCCTTCTGGGGAGGGCGCCTGGTGGTTTCTCTGGGTGGGGGCTCCTATGCTTTTCAGAAATGCTCTCTTCTTGTTTTGGGGTTCGAGCACTGCTAACCCTGCCCTTCGGGGCCTCTTCACTCACTTTCTCTGCTCCAGGCCTATTCCTCGGTCCCAGTCAGCAACATGAACTCAGGCCTGAGCTCCATGAATTCCATGAACACCTACATGACCATGAACACCATGACCACGACTGGCAACATGACCCCAGCTTCATTCAACATGTCCTACGCAAACCCGGGCCTGGGCGCTGGCCTGAGCCCCGGCACGGTGGCTGGCATGCCTGGGGGCTCCACGGGAGCCATGAACAGCATGACAGCTGCGGGCGTGTCGGCCATGGGGACGACGCTGAGCCCGGGCGGCATGGGTGCCATGGGCGCGCAGCCTGCGGCCTCCATGAACGGGCTGGGCCCCTACGCCGCTGCCATGAACCCCTGCATGAGCCCCATGGCGTACGCGCCATCCAACCTGGGCCGCAGCCGGGCTGGAGGCAGTGGTGACGCCAAGACTTTCAAGCGCAGTTACCCGCATGCCAAACCACCCTACTCTTACATCTCCCTCATCACCATGGCCATCCAGCAGGCCCCCAGCAAGATGCTTACGCTGAGCGAGATCTACCAGTGGATCATGGACCTCTTTCCCTATTACCGGCAGAACCAACAGCGCTGGCAGAACTCCATTCGCCACTCGCTCTCCTTCAACGACTGCTTCGTCAAAGTGGCGCGCTCCCCGGACAAGCCCGGCAAGGGATCCTACTGGACGCTGCACCCGGACTCGGGCAACATGTTCGAAAACGGCTGTTATTTGCGCCGCCAGAAGCGCTTCAAGTGCGAGAAGCAGCCAGGGCCCGGGGTTGGGAGCGGGGGCAGTGGTGGCGCCAAGGGAGGCCCTGAGAGCCGCAAAGACCCCTCAGCCGCCGCCAACGGCAGCGGGGACTCACCCCTTCATCGGGGCGTGCACGGTAAGGCCAGCCAGCTAGAGGGCGCCCCGGCCCCAGGGCCCACCACCAGCCCCCAGACTCTGGACCACAGCGGGGCAACGGCGACAGGGGGCGCCTCGGAGATGAAGACACCAGCTTCCTCAGCTGCACCCCCAATCAGTTCCGGCCCTGGGGCTCTGGTATCTGTACCCCCCTCCCACCCGGTGCATGGTTTGGCACCCCACGAGTCCCAGCTACACCTGAAAGGGGATCCCCACTACTCCTTCAACCACCCCTTCTCCATTAACAACCTCATGTCCTCGGATCAGCAGCACAAGCTGGACTTCAAGGCATATGAGCAGGCGCTACAGTACTCACCCTACAGTGCCACATTGCCCACCAGCTTGCCACTGGGCAGCGCCTCGGTGGCCACCAGGAGCCCCATCGAGCCCTCAGCCCTGGAGCCGGCCTACTACCAAGGTGTGTATTCCAGACCTGTCCTAAACACTTCCTAGCTCTCCTAGACTAGGAGTTTTTTTTTATCATGACCATGTTGGTAGCAGGAGGGGGGGGGGCGGCAAACAGCAAGTAAAATCACACATAACCAAGCTGACAACAGCATAATAAAATCCCAACTATTTTTATTTCTTTTTGTGTGCATGTGTGCACAATCTTTTCCAGTGTAAGGGACTGTTACTTTGTTGTTATTCAAATGCCCTGTGTATATTATGAAGAAAACCAACCCAAACCAACAGATTTTTTTTCCTGCAAAGTTTAATGATCCATAAGTGTATATATATATATATATAAATCCTCCTGCTTTCTTATCCCGCTCCCTTTCTTTCCGCTTTCCCCTCCAGACACATTCTAGTGTGTGCAGGTTTTATTTTTTAAAAAAAGAAAGATGGTCAAGCTTGTAAAATATTTGTTTGTCTTCCCCCCCACACACGTGATTACCCACACACAAGTTTACAGGTCTATGGCAATACTCTTTAACCATGAGAACTGAAACAGTGAAGAAACAAGTAGACACTAGGGGCTGTTAAAAGTATTGACCAACAATACTGCTATTACACAGCAAAATACATATAAACGGATTATAAACATCAGAGCCATTTGTTTTTCAGCTTCCATTTCTGATACATTCAGATAGATGTGTTAAAAAAAAATACCGATATTTGGTGTACTGACTTATTTATGCACATGCTCAGATATGTAGACATCCTCCATATATTTATATAACATATAGAAGTAATAGGTAGGTAAAATACATGCTACATTTTCAAGAGTTGCCTGACCCAGAAGTTACAAAGACCACCCCCTCCTTGTCCTCTCCACCCACAAATAGCCCTGAGAATCAATTCCTCAGGAATTCCCTTCTCAGTATTTCTGCTCCTTGCTTGCAGAGTGCCATGGTCATGTCATTCTGAGGTCATCTAACATGTAAAATTAGCTTCTCTGTATCTACTATACCATTTAAATAATATTTTTCTCCAGGAAAAAAGGGGAATATTATGATGTTGGAGGAGAGATGTTATAGGGAACTGTATTTCAAAATTTGGTCCAAGATTCATTTTAATTATTGTCATTGTGTGCTTGTTCATTCAGTGTTAATGCACTTTTCACAGTTGAACATGGTGTTAGTATAGCCAGACGGGTTTCATTATTATTCCTCTTTGCTTTCTCAATGTTAATTTATTGCATGGTTTATTCTTTTTTTTCTTTACAGTTGAAATTGCTTTAAATGATGTTTAAAAATACAAATTAAAATGTTAATTTTTATCAATGTGATTGTAATTAAGATATCTTGATTTAAATAACAAAAGTAATAAACTTTAAGCCATGGAATATGTTTTGATCATTGCAGTTAAGGATTTTAAATAAATCAAATGTTAACAAAAAAGGATTTTTGTTATTTTCCTCAAAATTAAATCCAAAACAGATTCCAAATATTATATTTTTCAAAGTCTGCCACTGAAAATAAATGACAAAAAGGAAAATAATCTAAAACAAAATTGTTTTGATTGTTTATTATATGAACATGTAAAGCTAGTAAAAAAAAAGTTAAAGAAATTCAAGAAAAAGTAGATGGATAAATTGATTTAATATCCCCTAAATTGAGGTTTTTAAGAATCGTATTCCTAACAATGTTGTTTTAAATTTTTTGGCATAGTCTTTTAAAGCCTTCTATAATGTTTCCTTTGAACTTTTCCACAATAAAATAAAATACTATTCATATTCATTAAACTATCCCCCCCTTTCCCAACATATCATTTTCCTTTATCTGAGAAGTATTTGAGTGAGAATAAAATATTAGGTGTGGCTGTTAAAATTAAGTTGTCTACAACACAGAATCCTAAACTCTCTTTACATTAAAAAAAAGAAACAAACTTAACCATCACACAGTAGCTTTGAAGGGGGGCAGGGAAAGCCAGTTAATTCACTCCTGCAAGGGAAGTTCTGTGCCATCAGAACATTTCACTAGCTGCTAGTTTGTGTTGTGTGAAGATAATTTTGAAATATTGTTCCAGAGAACTTAAAAGGCTGATTGTTTGCCTTCTAAGAACATTTTAAATGCGACTTCACACCCCTACACAGTTGCTTGAGAACACAAAGTCATTCATCTCCTTTGATAGTAGGCTCACTTTCCAGTCCACCTATTTCTTTGTAAGTCTCACTAGGATTGACATCAAAAATAACACCAGCCCAGCTGAGGCCCGCCTGCCTGATCCCTTGTATATGAACTCCATCCTCGCCAGGGCTTGAACTTGGACAGCCTTTACTTTGATCGTCCCACTCCACACCAAGGACAAGATAAAAAAGAGCTGTGTGAGTCCCGTAATTATCGTGTAATTGCCTCCCCATAAGAGAGAAGGGATGCCATATAGCACTTGAGACAAATTCAAAAATCCCAAACCTGCCTCTCTCACCTCAGCTAACAAAAAGGGGAAAAAATTACTGGTTCGAATAATTTCAAAACCTAATTTGGAGGGCTGGAAAGGAATTCAAGTTTCAAAGATAAAACTTTCAAATCCCAACAGTTGCTTATATTTACACATAGATAAACTAAAAATTTCGAAATCCAAATGGAATATAAGGCATGAGTTTGGGCCTCGGAATATTGGGAGGCCACACTGAATCTAAACTGTCTTTCGTTCCCTATCCTGCGAGACGTTACCTTCCCTCTCTCTAACGTATTAACAATATCAGTGTCTTGCCTTCAACTATCAGGTCGGCCCTTAGCTCTCGCTCTCGGCAGAAACATTTTCTGGGTTTGCGGGGTCAAGAAGCCTGGGGCTCACGGCTCTAGGCCACTTTGGAGACCTGCCTGAGAAACTAGAACGTGGGTCTCGCCTGGTGGGCTTCTCCCGTGGTTTTTTTGCCACCTACGGACTGTAAAACACACCTCTGGGCACCTTCCACGCACTATGCCACTTCTGGACGTCGCGATCTCGTCCCCGGGCGTTAAGACTCGCGCGGGTTGGGGCGAGGGAGGCCGGTTGCCGGGGAAAGAGGACAGAGCAAAACCGCAAGCGTCTCGAGATAAGAGCAGTTAGTTCTTCATTATTTGGGCATTTTCTCCTCCTAGCAAATAAATCCTCCGTTGTGTCCAAGACCTAAAAGTCAACAAAGAAAGCCAGGCGCCTCGGTACGGCTCCGGCGGCCCCAACGCCCGCGTTGCTGCGGACGCACCCGCTGCGTAATCCTTTCCTCGGAAACCCAGACACACAAACGCTGGAACGCCCGGGCCGGGGCGCCGCGCCCCTGGGCCAGGAGAAAACAGCTGTGGTTCCGCGGGAGTGCTGGGACCCTCTTCGGGTGCACAGCCTTCTCGCGACCACCTCTCCCTCCTCCTTCGTCGTCGAGTTTATTTCCTCACCTCTGGTACAACCTCAAACTCCGGCGGGAGAGGGGATGCGGACCGCTCCGCTGCGGTCCCCCACGGCTTGCTTAATTCAGGAATTTCGCCCGAGGTGGGGGAGGGGTCTCCGGAGGAGGCGGGAGGGAGCAAGAAGGTAAAACCTTGCAGCACATCCAGGTGCAAAGCTCCCGAGGCCCTCCGATCCACTCACAACGCCACCAAGCAGTCACTTTCAGGAAAAAAAAAAAAGGTTTTGGGACTGCGTACATTGTCGGGGAGAAAACTTCAAATGTTACGTTCACCTTGTTTCAGACCTGAAACATTTTTTAAATTGATAAAACGAGAAGACAACTAAACATAGATAAGAAGAAAACCTCACAAGTTATACTCAGCAGAAACAACACAATTTAGGAGTGTTCCCAAGTAGAAGGCAGCTCAGTCTGTTTTCTACCTGATGGCTAATACAGTCTTTAAATCAAAGATGAAATTTAATTTACATTATCCCTTCGTGATCCTCTCATAGCAGAATAAACTATTAAGAATTATTATGGGAGGAGGGATTAAACAAACCCTATTAAACTTATGAACTTCTGTTTTCAATCTCTGTAGGATAGATACCTGGCTGATTTCACTGATAGTATAAAATCATTACTTTTTCAGGAGTCTAACCAACTTCAATAAACCATAGCACAAAAGTATTCCTGGAGTGACGAAATTTTACCTCGTCGTTTTGGCATTTTAAAAAACTGATATCAATTCCACAAAAATGCTTATTAAATTTCTTTACAAAAAAATTCTTCAATCAATACAAATTCATGTTGATGCAGATCCAAGTAGGAGACCTGTAGCCCAAATTAATTAACCTTTCCTTGAGATCAATTGGTTTTCTGTCCATTTAGAATACTGTAGAACATTTTGCTATAATGTATTTTAATGTGATACTTCAATGTGTCAAGAGGAAAAACTAGTTGAAAAGAAAATTGCTTGTTATTTATTAAATGTTCAATAAATTTGTAAAAAAAAATTTTACTTTCTAAACTAAATTTTAATTGTTTATCTGAATTGTAGTAAAATGTGTTTTGCAACTAAATAGAGTTAAGATAATGTTTAATTTCATCAAGATAATTACCTGCAAAAAGGTGATTATTTGCAGACTATCTTGGGCTAAATATGTAATTAAATTATGCTGAAATTTAGAAATAAGATTTTTCACAAATAATAAGTATCATTAGCACCAGTAGAAATCCATGACAGTAAGAATGTAATAAAATGAATCAACTTTTAAGATCTTACAACCTTCCTATTTAGAAATAGAATCAATTTGAGGAGATAGAATTTTGTTTTTTAAGAGCCATTTCATGCAAGCTTTATTTTCTACTGGTGACCCTATTTGGTGTATCCAAATAACATTTAATAATAGACTAAATATTGTTTTTTCTTTCCAGATAGTTAAGTTTGAGGCCATAATAGTTCCACTAGTGTTTTGCTGTTGATCTCTCAGTCAAGCTTGGTTCATTGCATTTTGGACAGTTCAGACTGCAGCTTTCACCTTTTCTTTTTTCTCCAGCCATCATTCTAGCAATAGGAGGTTGGAAAACAGCCATGTAGTTCCATTTTAACTTGGAAATGCATTCATTTTCCTGCTGCTTACAATATATATTTTTAAAATCTGACAAGGGAGGAATCCTCACTTGCTACCATTGATTTGCTATCTAACTTCCTCATTTCTCCAATTATATCAGCTGTGACTACACAGTATAAAAGCAAAGCTCGTGATGAGCCTGAGTCCCCCTCTACAACCCTGGAAGACAGGAGCATCCCTCCTTCTCAATGCCACTTTATGATTTTGGAGGATTCTCTATGTTCTAGTCTACTTACAGTATAAAAGCAGAACATTCTCCCTCAATATCTGGGAAGGAAAATGCTTAAATAAAATAAGTACATAAGGATCCAGGTGGGATGCTCATCAAGTCACATCAAGATCAAGTTCAGAACCCAGCCAGTGCAATGATGAGCCTGACTCAAGAGTTCTAAGTGTGTTGTTGCTTTGGGTTGATTTTCTAAATCTCTCTTTAACTGTTCTTCAAGATTATTCATCAGGGGCTTTTTGAAAAAATTCCTGAAACCAAAAAAAGCAACCTGAAAATACCCCCTCCACCACCATTGCCTGGAAATAAGGAACAAAGCACAAGTTGGGAAACCTTAGGTTTTTTCCTGCCTCCGTCTCCCATGAAATTTTAGTTACTCCTTTGATTGTCTTATCACATCTCAGGTCAATCTCTCTTCTCTCCCCCCCCCCCTTTTCATCTCTCTCTCTCTCTCTCTCTCTCTCATCTCTCTCATCTCTCTACCTCTCTCATTGTTATTTCAAACCACAAACAATCTAATGAGAAGAATGTAAGGAGCTTTGCGGAGATTTGTTCGTTTACATATTTACTTTTAAGGAACCATTATGCACGAGGAAGGAAGGAGGCTCCCCGCTGAGTGAAATCCTGAAGAGCTTCTTTTTATTTTTCTTTCTTTCTTTCCTTCTTTCTTTCTATTTCCTTTCTTTCTTTTTCTTTCTTTCTTTTATTTATTTCATTTCTTTTCTTTCTCTTTTTTCTTTCCTTCCTTCTTCCTTTTTTCTCTTTTCCTTTCTTTCCTTATTTCTTTCTCTCCTTCCTTTTTTTTTATTTTTATTTTTGTACGATTCAGTTGAATGGGGCGCTTTTGTAACGTTCACCCGATTCTGGGTCCTACTTGGGAAACTTGGGCTGTATTCCCATAACTCAGCTACAGACGCCTAATCTAACAGCTGCTCTGTCCGGAACGCCAACCCCACCGCTTTTTCGCAAGCAGAGGCTGATTCACGAGCTCCGACTCCAACGAGCCGTTTTGCAGCCCAGGGCGCCGTCCAGGTTCCCTCTCACTCACACTGCCTTTTGCTGAGACGCGCTTCCTTTATGTTATGCATGGCTAATATATAATATTAATGGGGCGAATAACCCGGATCCTTTGTGGAGGGATGGAAGGGGTTGGAGATGATGAAGGGAGGGATAGGAACCCAACAGCTAGCTCTAGTCGCTGACCCTTGGGCCAAAAGAGTTCAGAGGCTGAGGGTGGAGGGGGGAGCTCAGGACACAAATTGAGGTGAAGATAGTTCACGTTGCAGACAAGGAGAGCAAACTTCAATGTCTGCAACAAGTTTTTAGAAAATGTGATCTCATGCTAATGTTCTGTCCTGGGTTCAGAACTGCGAGGACGCCGCTGACGCTAGAGAAACTGCCCCGCTGGCCAAGAGGGCCGCGCGCCCGGGGCGGAGTGTCCGCCTTCGGTCTCTCGGCAACTCCCTCCCCCGCCGAGGGCCAGGCTGCGCGGTGGTCTCGGGTCTTAACTGCCTGTTGTGCAGACGCCCCTCTCTGCGTTGTACACCTTTTGAGACCCACCAAGCGCTAGCGAAGCTAACCAATTAGATGCTGGAGTCCACCCCGGGCGCGCCCTCCACAAAGGCCGGTGCTTAAAAATAGGCTTCTGACCACCTTGACCAGATGCGCTGAGCCAGACTACGGCCTTCTCCGCCCTCGCCTCCAAAGGACAGTGTGGCCTCCCAGTCCGGGGTCTTAACCACTTAACCACGGATGGAACCCCTGCCGACGCCACGAGGGGACGCGAAAAGCCTCGACCCCGGGCGGAGGCCTGGGGCCCCAGGAATGCCGCCGCCGGTGCGGGCCCTTCTCGGTCGGGCCGCCCAGGCGGAGCACGCGGCCAAGTCCCCTCCCCGCCGCCCCGCCCGCCAGGCCGGGCCCGGGCGGCCCGAGACGCACGCTGCCCGCAGGCCGCGCGCCCCGACGCGCCGCACCTCTCCGGGGCGGTTCTCAGCCCATCAAAAGCCCGGGCTTTCTTCAGCCGTATGGGCCGCGAGGTGAACAACAATGCCCGGGTCCTTCACTTCAAAAGCGGAGATCAGCAGAAAGGCTCCCCCAGAGATTTTTTTTTCCTCTTCAGCCTTTCATTCCTGGTGTGTTTTTTTTTTTAAGGCATCAGCAACTCCAGGGCCCAACCGAGCCTAATGCCCTTTGATGGGGATTGAATTCATTATCTCCAATAACACAATTGTGCTCGGCCGACGAAAAGAGCAAAGCGGGGCTCTCTCCCGCCCGAGGGGCCCGGCCGGGCGGGGCTGGCGGGCGGCCGCCTGGGACCCGCTCGGGAGCGCGATCTCGGCCCACCGGACCTGCCCTGGGCCCCCTGGGCTCCCTCGGGCCCGGGTCGCGGGCCCTGGCGGAGGCGGCGGGGCCGGGGACGCCGCCCTCTGGGGCGGTGCGGGAGGGGCGGGGCGCCTCTCTGGTTTGATTTGTTTTCCGCGAGTCCCTGTGCGACCATTCCCCGAGGGCTGCCCCGAGGGCTGGACGTTTGCTCTCCTCTTCCCCGCAAAGCAGTCCCCGCACCCCGGGCTGCGTGCGAAGGGCCCCCGTCCCGGCGCGCCGCCAGCCCCGGCGCCCTGGGCGGCAGCCAGCTCCGTTCGCAGCCCCGCACGGACGCAGGGGTTACGGTCGCCCCTGCCCTGGAGCCCCCTCCTCTCGAGCGGTTCCCACCAGCCTTCACGCCGCCCACCCCCGGCTCTGCCGGCCGAGCGCCCTCCGGAAGCCCCGGCCGGGACTGCGGGGCGTCACGTTCCGCACCCGAGCGCCGGGCCCCGCGCCTGGAGTGCGGGGCGGCCCCTTGGCTTCCGGCGCGGTGGACGCCGCCGGGAACCGCGGCCTCTGCGCGAGCTCCTCCTCCGGGTCCCACCGCCCTCCCGGCCCCTTCAGCGCCCTCCCGGCCCCATCAGCGCCCTCCCGGCCCCTTCAGCGCCCTCCCGCTCTCTGCTCCCCTGCGCTCCGGAGTGCGCAGAGCCTAAAACCAGCGCTATTACGTGCCTTGACCTTGGGCGGGGGGCGGCGGTTGGGGAGAGAAATTCCCTACGGATCGTGATCAAAGGAAACTTCTCTATAGTTTGGTGTCTAAAATACGGATTGAAGTCATTTCATCACTGAGCATACTTCCTACACAACCCTATTTCCCCCCTCACTCATTACTGAGGAAGTTTGTATTGAAGTTTTATATCAGTCAAATAAAAAATAATATAATTAATTTTATTTTTTTTGCAAGAACACCAATGGAATACTCAATGGTAGTGACCGTGGATGAGGGTTTAGTCGTTCCTACCAATTAGTCATGACTATCCCAATCTTCAAGCGATTACTACTCTTGAGCTTTCTCTTTGGAGAATTAGAGCCAGCATAAGGATAGGAAGGGTGTGAGTATGTACATACAATCGGTCCGCAAGGCTGTCCCCACAGCAGGAGAGCAATGAAGTAAGAGATATGCTGATTTGGAGTAAACCAACAAAAGCATTTCAGATGTGACTTTCTGCTAGGCATTTTCTCATCAGGAGACAGGAATTTAGTTCTTTAATTCCCTCAGCCTCAGTAGATTTACAAATTTTACAAATTTAGCCTACGGAACTCTGGCCAATCCCTTCCATTTTAGGCCTAGGCACTCGAGGAAGGGAGAAGAGAAAATAAATCCATCGTGGTTAGAATTAAAAAGAATATTTTAGTTATTTTTTCCTTTTCCTTTTTTCCCCTTTCTTTTTGTGTTCTAGAAGAATTGCATCCTGAACATAACTTACATTAATTACTTTTATGAAGAGTTTATGGCTCTCATTTGCATCAATAAAGATATAAACCATTTACCTTGCAGATATTAAGAGTGTCTAATAAAGATATCTATGGGTAATGCTATTCTTACATGAGGTATTAAACTCCAAATACTTATTACAAGTTTATCAAAGAATGAGTGACTTCTCTTCTGAAACCTTACCCCACTTTTTATTAACTTATTAAAGAGCAAGTTTGAATCTTGGTGACTGGTACATTATAGTGTGGTGTTACGTCAATCACCTTTTATAAAATCTCTTGTCACATCAAGTGGAGGCTTAATCCTTGTTCTCAGTTCTAATACACATTTCCACACCTGGTGGGCTGCTGTGCTTCTTTTGCCTTTTCACTATCATGTGTTTTGAAATACTGGAGAGAGAAAGGCATTTATACAGGGTAAATATGGCAGTGGTTTAGATTTTAAAGATTAACAATTTGAAGAGTTTAACACAACATGTATGACCAGAATAAGTTCTATGTAGGTGTAGCTATTTGAAACTTAATTTTTATGCTTATTTTGAAGACATCAGAGTAACCATATACGGGACTCAGTGTAAGAACCATTCTATGAATAACAAAATGTTCAAAACAACCACCAAAAAAAGCTTTAATTCTGACATATCCACCAGACCACAGAAGCCACAGGACAGTCCTGTGGTTTATCACATAAATAATTTGTCTAGTGCCAGAGCACACATAAAGGATTATGTGACTTCTGATGAGCAGGGCACCATGGGATGGATGAACTACTAAAGGAAAGATACCAGGGCGATGATAGGAGGGGATCAACCTGAAGGGAGGAGGAGGGAGATGTTGGGAGGGGGACAGGGAGATGTTGAGGGGAATACGGGGGAGGGGGGTGCATTGGGGCGACACTAGAATCTATGTAAACACAATAAATTAAAATCAATTAATAAAAGACCACAATTTTCATGTTGATGTCTTTGTCAAAGAAACAAAATTAAAGGGAAGAAAATGTGAAACATTTCAATAGAAATGAGAATTCATTGTTATTAAAAGAGCAATCCCTGAGCCTGAATCATGGGACCATAGAATATGGTGACGGGAAAAAACTTATGTTTTCTAGTTCATTCATTTGCAGGATTACTCCACTAGAGTTTTCCCAAGCCAAGTCCAGAATAGATCTAAATGCCAAAAATAGAAGGATTCCTTCTTCTTGAGTTTATCAATACAACGAAGAAGCACTATATTCACAAGGCAAAACATTTTGCCAACTGAATATTTTCTCTGATCTTTAAGTAAAATTCACTTACATTTTAAGCATGCCTCTTTGAGGGTCCATTTTTATTAGGTCTCAAACCTGTTTCAGAGACCTGAACGCCTATTTATTTAGCCAATGTATACACATTTCTGTTCCTTAGTTCCCACCTAAGATTGCTCCTAATAAAGTGCACCAGGTGGGAAAACACTTTTAACATGTATGAGCATTTGGCCTTATATTTTTAATACTAGGGGGGGAGGAGATAAAGATAAACCTCAAAAGTTTCTTTGAATTATACCAGCATTATAAACAGGAAGCTTGGTTCACTTCTGAAATGTCACCGAAATGCTAGGCTATGCATCCTCCTCACATTTTAAGTATGACTATGGTAAGAAATCAAAGGACCTCAGCTTCTTAAAATATGGTAAGTTCTTATTATAAGAACATACTCTAGAAACAAACCTAGGGGTTGGTTTATTTAGAAAGAATACTGTTGTTCATACTGGAGAGAGTGGAGAGTATTTGTTAGCTCGTGGCTCACAGATTTGCATGTGGCATATCAGGACTATATTATGTTGTAGTTTAATATAGTAAAGAGATCAAGGAAGTTTATTATGAAACTTCTAAATAAAAGTCAAACTTTTATGATTTTAATTCCAGAGGTGCAGAAGCAGAGGCTTCAAAGCTACATGATGATTTGGGGTCTTGGCTCGAAACCAGACTCAGGGCTCCCAAGGACTCAGCCCTTTCTGTACAGTGACCACTGGGCCATGCTATGCAAGGGTGACACTCCAGACTACACCCATATCTTAAGTTACAGCATATTGACTGAATCAGGCAATTAGAGGAAATGCCTAACAATCTGACAAATAATTTACTTTGGAAGGATAACCATAGTAGGAGCAGATCATGAATTAAGGAGGGAGAACGAATGAGAAATGATCACCACTGCATTCCACTCACCTATCTCATCTTAGAATAGGTGAGAGGGAAAGAGGAATTGTAATCAAAATGAAAGGTTGTAAGACCTATGATAACTCAAAGACTAACATTAAGAAGTTGTTTAGTAATATTATATAAATGCACTGAAAACAAAATTACAAAGAAATCAGCTTCTAACAAGTTGGTGATTGGGTTCTGAGATGAGCAAGTTCTACCCAGTTCCTGTTTTCATGTGGGATAGCAAGTGAAAGTGTTGGGTTTTATTTAAATCTCTGTATGAGAAGTAGAACTTTTAAAATATTCAGTGTTCTTAAAGTGTGGTCTTCATTTCTTGGACATATTTTAGTCAGTATTCACTTACAATTGCTACCAGATGATACTGTCTGTGGAATAACCTGACCTTTTAATAATAAGCATAAATTACCTTTAATAAAGTCAATCATGGTTCTTTTTATTTTAGTCTTATCTTCAGCAACGGAAAGGATGGTGTTCAACCTGAAAATACATATATAGAGAGAACAGATCATTCTTGATTACTTTCAAGGTCCCTAAAATGGATTTATTATTTTATCTTGAGGGTTAATATATAATGATTACCGTGTTGTGATTTAAAAAAAAAAAAGTATTTTCAACTCAGGGAATGAAATTGTTTTCAAGAGGAACAAGAAAATAGATTGCCAGAGAAGTATTAGGGATAAAAAGATGAAGGGGAGGGAATGAGGAAGGGATCGAGGGAGAGGTACCTAGCAGAGAAAACAGAAAGTATTGGGTCTTTTACAGACTCACAGACTAAGGCATTGAGGGAGTGAGAGATGGGACGGAGGCAATTAATGGCTGGAGAGAGCTAGACAGTGTGCAGAGGAAGCGCCAGGCGTGAAAAGATTTGGTGTCGTCATAGCAACGCGCTCAGCTCTGCTCCCCCTGAAGCCCATTCAGCCCTGAGCTGCCGGAACACGTTTTTAATTAAAGCGTATAAAAGTTGTTTTGTAAGGACTTCTCCTCATCCGATAGATTTCAAAATGGTTAATCAGGCTTCATCTTCTTTTGATGCTAACAAGAGCACGGGCTACTGCGTGCACAGAAGCTGCTGCCGCCGCCACCTCTGAGTAAGTTATCTCTCAATCACACCTCAGAACAGGAGTGGGGAGGCATCTAGTGATTTAGATACATAGAAACAGAATCCAAGGGGAACTGGGGAGTCCATTTGTTATTACTGTAAAAGGAAAAGTTAATGTTAATTTTCTTTGCTCCAGAAACTATGGAATTCATCCTTCTGGATGGCTATTGTTTTTCCTTTGGGAGACACAGTCTAAAAGCCAAAATAAAAGTTACAAATTATTTGTGTATCAAATAATATTTAACCTGGCATCAATGTCCCAAGAAAAACGTTTGTTTGTGCCATTCATATAAACAGATGGCAACCTATCTTATTCTGGGGGGCAGGGATAAAAGGGTTCTCACTACCAAATCCTAAAAAAATCCAATATATACACCAACAAGTTGCATTTTTTTCTTTTATAAAATGAATGACTTAATAGAAAATAAAATCTTCTGTTGATTCACTATACAACTTCTTAGCAGATGATTCACACCTTCTCCAGGCTCATCCAGCTTCCTTTCTCTCAAACCTTGGCAGATGATCTTGTTTCTAGTTTTACTGGGAAAAAAGAAAAGAGGAATGAATGAATGAATGGAGGGAAGAAGGAAAAAAGGAGGGAAGGAAGGAAGGAAAGAGAAGAAAGAAAGAAAGAAAGAAAGAAAGAAAGAAAGAAAGAAAGAAAGAAAGAAAGAGAAAGAAAGAAAGAAAAGGAAAAGAAGAAATGGCTTTATTTGTTATTTATTCCTTCATCTACCCTGCCTTCCAGTTCAACATTTCTCCATCTGTGGCAATACCTCCTCTGCCCCGTCCAGGAGGGCAATTAGTCCTGCCCCCTTTCCAGGACAAATATACCACTGAAGTTCTTGGTCCCAGTCATTTTGTTTTTTTTTCTTGTTTTTCATTGCTTTAACTAGCATCTTTACTGTTTCTATTTCCAATGGGCCCTTCTGCTCAGCTTCAAACACTTTATGTTAATCTCTATTTTAGGGGGAAAATCCTCCTTAAATTACAAAATCTTTTACAAAATCTTCTAGTTAACATTCCTTTGCTCTCTTTTTCACTGCAAACTTTTTTTTTTTTTTTTTTTTTTTTTTTTTTTAGAGAGAGAGAGGAAGGTAGGGAGGAGAGAGAGAAACTGATTTCTCGTTCCACTTATTTATGCATTCATTGGTTGATTCTTGTACGTGCCAAGGATTGAACCTGCAACCTTGGCATATCTGGATGATGCTGTAACCAATTGAGCTACATGGCCAGGATCACTGCAAAGTTTTCAAATGAGTGATCCTCACCCACAGTCAATAGTTCTCCACAGCCTTGCAATCTGACCTAGGGCCCTTTAAACTTCTTTCTTGAAGATCACCAGTGATGCCTTGATTTAATGGTGGTTTTACTGCATTTTTTTCTTCTGAGTCTTAATCTTAACAGCTTTGAATATTCTGGGCATCATCATCATCATTTTCTACCTCCTCTTGACTGCTTCTCTATCCCTATTACTGTCTGCTCTCTCTACTCCAACTTCCATTGTAGCTCTCCAAGGCCAGTCCATGGCGTGAGAAGGAAATCAGTCCCTCACACTTAAAAACTGGTTTGACACTTCCAGCAAGGCGATGGTGTTTTTTTATTTTTTTAAATTTTTTTTAAATTTTTTGTATTTTTCTGAAGCTGGAAACAGGGGAGAGCCCGCATGCGCCCCACCGGGGTTCACCTGGCACGCCCACCAGGGGCGATGCTCTGCCCACCAGGGGACGATGCTCTGCCCATCCGGGGGGTCGCTCTGTTGCCACCAGAGCCACTCTAGCGCCTGGGGCAGAGGCCAAGGAGCCATCCCCAGTGCCCGGGCCATCTTTGCTCCAATGGAGCCTCGGCTGCAGGAGGGGAAGAGAGAGACAGAGAGGAAGGAGAGGGGGAGGGGTGGAGAAGCAGATGGGCGCTTCTCCTGTGTGCCCTGGCTGGGAATCGAACCTGGGACTTCTGCACACCAGGCCGACGCTCTACCACTGAGCCAACCGGCCAGGGCGGCGATGGTGTTTTTAGGAATCCATCTGGCACTCATTGTTAGGCCTAGGTGTTCTCCTGTCAGACATAAACAATTCCACTGAACTCCAGCAATAGGCAAGACCACTTTATAACTACAAAGAAATGAGACAAAAAGAAGACGACTTTGAAATTTTGTCTAAACACATTGTAAAAACGAAGTCACTGCAACTCACAAAAGTAGTAAACATTCCCCCATCCTAGTTAATACCGACAACTGCTGCTTCTTTATAAATTATAGCTTTAGCTTTTTTTGTTCTAGTCTTCCCTCCTAGATAAGTTTCTTAAGATTCCCAATCATGAAATTACCCTTACAGCATCCTATTCAGCATTCCACCTTTTTGAACCATCCCCCAAATCACCTAACACAAGCCCAATTCTCTAAATCCTTTCCAACACGCTCATACTGAAATGTTACACAGTTTCCTGTGGTACCTGGTCTCCCTTATCTGCAATAAGCAATTAACTTGTTCTATTATAAGTATGTCCCTGAATGTCTTTGGCTAGAGGATGTTGATAGGCCCTTTGTTCTTTGGTTTCATGGCTTGAGCTATCATGTACCAAAGTAAAAGTTCATCCCTATCTTCCAACAAAAACTCTCATCTTATGTATATACCTGCCTAAAAGTTATTTCCATAAATATATGCAATATGTTTAAATTACAGCTACACATTTATTTAAGTTACAAGGCATACCTCCTACCATCCATATTTTTCTTAATCTCTTCATCACCCAGACTTGAAAAGTCCTATGCATCAATGCCTCATCCCTTTTATTGCCCATATACCTGCCTGCAATTAATGGATATACCCTATCAATACCTCCATTGCCCCAACCTTTCCTTTATTGACATTCCAAAGGTCACAATTTTAGCCCACACTGCCTACTACCTGTTGAAATAGTCTCCAAAATCTCTAACCAATTCTTGTCTGCATACCATTTCTAGACTAATATTCCTGAACAATAGCTTTAAGTGAACACATATTAATCCTAACCTTTTGAAGCCAGAGTCTTCATGAAGGTTAAGTTAGGAATTGCATATGAATAAATTGTGTGATGTGCCCCCTCCCAAAAGATAAATGACATTGCTGCATGCATGGTATGGGGAAAGCGAGAATGCCCTTGTAACCACACTGTTGTGTTTTATGCGTTGGGATCTAGTCTTTGAGAAATATAGGGAAAGTGAGATGCATTTAGAATATTCTGGATTAGATAAGAGCTGGAGCATGCCTTGTGAAGAATGGCTTACACTGGGATGTTTGGCTAAAAATGAACAATTTCTGTTACATTGGAGGATACCATAGTCATTTCAGGCATGTGTTAGAGAAATTAGATTATTTATTGCAATAGAATAAAGGCTAGAAGGTAGAAATTTGAGAGGATTACAGATTACAACTCACTATAAAGACTTGTAGCACAGTTATAGAGTCGATACCTCAGGAAATACTGAGTATCATCATTGAACATTCAAGTGTGGACTAATGATCACTTAGGTAAATATTTCCCTCAAGTTTGTGCCTTATTTAAATAGTTAATATTCACTTATCTTAGCTTAGACATCTGCCTTTTCTGGTACTCTCTGTGTTTTTACAATTAGCATGATTTCATTGATTTCACTTTTTATTTGCCTAATCAACTCCCTTTAGAATTTGTTTTAGTGGAGTTCTGTTTTGTGGTATTCTGTCTCTTTCCATCTGTCTTTCTCTTTTTGGCTGGACATTTAATTCTATCTTTTTACTTTAAAGATGTTATTTCATTTTATTATGGTTTCTGTTTCCCTAAGAAGTTAACTGATGGTCTTATTGTTACCATTTTAAAATTAAAGTCTTTTTAAAATTCTTCTCTCTTCTCTCTCTCTCTCTCTTTTTTTAGTCACTAATAATTCTAACATCTAGGTCATCTCTGGGTCTGGGTCTGGTTCTATTGACAATATTTATTATTCACACAAGTTTTTTTTCTTTCTTTAAAAAAACTAAATGTCAGATATCATGTGTGAAAGAACAATAGGAACTGACATTAAATTCTCAAACTCACTCTCTTATTCATATTATATGGTTTGGCATATATTTGAGGTCATGTTATAATAGAATTTATTTTTCTGTAAATTTTGATTGATTAGTCAACAAATATAATCTTGTTAGATATTGTAATTCTAAAGAGTTAAATTTCTTGGTACTCTTTAATCTAGTATATCTGTTTTATCTAAAGAGCAGAAAACCACAGATTAATGATTATAAAGAGCAAATCTTCAACTTAAAATAGAGATAAGTATACTGAATTTCTATTAAAGTTTATACCATTTGGATTAGATAATTTCTTTAACAGAGGAGTTTCATAGAGAGGCAAGTTGGATAAATGCATATTTGATTCAAATTAATATAGTAGTTGAACAATATATAGAAAATAAGTACAATAATACATGAAGCTAGTTAATCAAAAACACCCCGAACATAGATTTTAAGCTGGGTTCTCAATAGCTGGAGTGAGAGTGAACTCTGCTGATGGAAATGAAGAGGAAGTGACATTTTCAGCTAACAATTGTTGGCAAATAGCAAGAAGTTGGACATGGAAGTGTGTTAGCATTAAACAGTTTTATAATATGTAAAGAATAAATTTAAAAAGGAATATTATCTGAATTGATATTCAAAGGTAACTCATGCTGGATGGATTGAAAGAAGGAAGTGATGGGAGCTGAGTGATCTTTTAAAGAAGGAAGTTGAAATATGGTCACCAGATAAATGAGGCAGTAATGGAGGTCAAGTGAAAGGATTTGATTATTACTATAACTTGTGGATTCTTTCAGTGGAATAGATGGAGATGAAGACAGAAAAGAGTTTAAGAGAATAAATACAAGGAAGCCAAATACCATCTATTTACTTTTAAACTCTATTTTAAGACAATTTAGTTGAGGAAGGGACAAATTGTATTCTTGCAGATAATGGTAGGAGGGAACTTTATGGCAGTAAAGATAAAAGACTTGGCTGCTATCTTTGTCTTATTGAATTTCAGGGATAAATATCCATCTAAGATTAATTCACTTATTAATATAATAAGCACAATTGTTGAATAATTATATGTGTAAAGCATTCTAATAGATACTTATAGAGCTATCTTTGATGATTCTCAATCTTAAAGAATTTAAAGTTTTATAGGAGTGATGAGACAAAGTAGTAATTCAACTGTGGGAGAAAAGTAGAAAATGGCCATTTTTATTTCTGGCACGTAATAGTTGCTCAATAAAGTTTTGTTGAATGAATGATGTCACAGAGAGGCACATATAAATACTAAGAGTTGAAAAAAAAGTTATACATGGAAAGATCAAGAAAGGCTTTTATGCAAAATATGATAACTGAGTAAGACCATATATATCAGATACATCTAGATATGAGATTGCAGGGAGGGGATAATTACTGGTGGAGGTGAGAGTCCAGGAAATGAAAGCCAGAAAGTTCAGATGCATAGAGGGAAAGGTAGAGTTGAAGCGTGAAAGAGGAGGCTACAGGAAAATAAAGCTGATAAAGGAGTTCAGAACAAAGATCTGGAGGGCCTTGTAAGGTGTAAGGAACTTGGAGTTTATTCAGTAGGTAGTATTTAGCATTTGAAAGGTAAGATATGGCCTGACCTGTGGTGTGCAAGGGATGAAGCTTATTTTTAAATTATTATTATTATTATTATTATTATTATTATTATTATTTTATTTTTCTGAAGTGAGAAGCAGGGAGGCAGAGAGACAGCCTCCTGCATGAGCCCAACCAGGATCCACTTGGCATGCCCACCAGGGGGCGATGCTCTGCCCATCCAGGGCATTGCACCGTTGCAACCAGAGTCATTCTAGCACCTGAGGCAGAGGCCATGCAGTCATCCCCAGCACCCGGGCCATCTTTCCTCCAATGAGCTTTGGCTGTGAGAGAGGAAGAGAGAAATAGAGAGGAAGGAGAAGGGGAAGGGTGGAGAAGCAGATGGGCGCTTTTCCTGTGTGCCCTGGCTGGGAATTGAACCTGGGACTTCCACACGCTGGGTTGATGCTCTACTGCTGAGCTAGCCAGCCAGGGCCGGGAGTAAACCTTTGACCTGGAATGCTGAGGTCACTGGTTCAAACCCACAGGCTTGCCTGGTCAAAGCATATACGAGAAGCAACTACTACAAATTGATGCTTTCCACTCCTCCAGCTGCCTTTCTCTCTTTATCCTTTCTCTAAAATCAGTAAGTAAAATCTAAGAAAAGAGAATGGTAAGGTATGAATAATAAAATATTTAAATCACTTGAGGATATATGGTTAAGGTATAAAAAGAATTATTTTTAAAAAATGGAAGAGAGGAAGGAAAGAGAAAGCTTCATTGGAGTATACTTGGCAACTGAGACTGTGGAGGTCCAGAATAGGAAAGAAAACTCGAGGAATTCAGGATCAAAGGTATTTATAATGCAAAGGTGCAGATATAACCCTCCTTCGAGGGTAAGGCTCTTGCTGGAAGGATTTATGTTATTGAGCTTGTACAAGTATTATGCAATTTATTCTCTAACGCTTAAAAAAGATCCATTACTATCATTAGACTTAATTATGTTTTACAATGTGATATTCCTTATTAAATTTTTTTCAGAATCAGCAAATAAGAAGAGATAGCAGATAATTTCCTGGGAAAAGTAGTCTGTATTCACTTCCTTTGTTTCTATACTTTTCATTCAATCACTACCTAGTTCCTTGCAATCTGGATTTTGTCTCTCATTGCAGTAGAACTGCTTTCATTAAAGTCACCACAGACACCTTAATAGCCAATCCCAGTGGCACTGGGCTCAGCCACCATCCATCTCCTCTGGGAAGCCTTCCTTAATCTCAAAGAAAGGGCAAGATGCCTTTTCACCTGTTCTGCCAAAGCATTCTGAATCCACTTCTATTATAGCACCTACCATACTGTATGATAATTATGTACAGTTACATCATTTTATTCTGGACTGTGAATTTCATGAGGGTAGAAATTATGTTTTATTCAACTTTGTATCCCCAGTACCTGGTATGATGTTGTCTGAATTGTTGACAAATACAAACAATAAAAACCACTCTATTACCTCTTTCAATTATATCATCTAGATATACTTTTAGAAAAATACTGGAGACTTCCAAATGTATCAGAAAGAAACTTTTCCTCTGAGAACAGTACTTTTAGCTTCACTGGCACTGTACATATTGTAAACCATTAAATGATTAATATATGAATAAAGTTTAGATGTTTTACAACTGATTTTCTTGTCCCCTACCCTCACACATTGCCACAGCCTATTATCCATATATATATTGTGACTCTATTATATTGTGATTCCATTGGGTAAGAACTATTTTTTATTTAGCTAAATATTTTAAAATTATTTTTATTTTATTATTTATTTATTTTAGAGAAAAGAAACAGAGAGAGAGAGATAGACAGAGAGAGAGAGAGAGAGAGAGAGAGAGAGAGAGAAGGGGGGAGGAGAAGAAAGTATCAAATCTCATATGTGCCTTGACTGGTCAAGCCCAGGGTTTTGAACCAGTGACCTCAGCATTCCAGGTCAATGTTTTATCCACCGCCCTACCACTGGTCAGGCCCTTAGCTAAATATTTTTAAGTGTTTCTCATGTTCATATGTCTAGTTAGTGCTGGAGAGACAAAGATAAATAAGAATTAATATAAATAAATACCTTCTTAAGGGATTTATGCTAATAATTTTTAATAATTTAAAAAAATTTAATCTAACATAATTTTGTCTACTAATATAGCTCATAGTAAAGATGTTCAGCATTTTATTATTATTATTATTATTTTTTGTATTTTTTCCGAAGCTGGAAATGGGGAGGCAGTCAGACAGACTCCCGCATGCACCCAACCGGGATCCACCTGGCATGCCCATGAGGGGGCGATGCTCTGCCCATCTGGGGCGTTGCTCTGCTGCAACCAGAGCCATTCTAGCACCTGAGGCAGAGGCCATGGAGCCATCCTCAGCACCCGGGCCAACTTTGCTCCAATGGAGCCTCGGCTGCAGGAGGGGAAGAGAGAGACAGAGAGGAAGGAAAGGGGGAAGGGTGGAGAAGCAGATGGGCGCTTCTCCTGTGTGCCCTGGCCAGAATCAAACCCGGGACTCCTGCATGCCAGGCCAACGCTCTACCACCGAGCCAACTGGCCAGGGCTGTTTTGCCACATCTTTACATCTTTCAATTTATTTATTATTTTTTTACATCATGAATTTTAATATATGAAGACGACTATTGTCTTCATTTTCATAAACACACACACATGGCATGCCTACTCTCTCTTATCCAATTTTACAAATACTTTGAAAATTACCAGAATCTATATATGTGATAGTTTGGAATTACCTTTGGTTCTTTACTTTATTTCAGTTTTTGCCAAATTGTTTTTTTTTCATCGTCTACAAACTTCACACTTTTCATCCTTTTCTTTGACAAGTGGTAGAGCTAAGCTTTCGTGATTCTCACATAAAGACTTGGTTAGAGAAGAACCAAGTATAGGTGGGCTGAGGAGTAGAACAATGATGCCTCGATTTGATATTACTTGTAATATCCTAATGTCTTAAATGTATTATGTATATGTTTCATATTTCAATAAACATTTATCAAATTTCAAAAATATAGCTTAAGTGAAACACATTATGTAATAATAAAATACGTGACCAAAGGAATCTGTAAATGTATTGCTGTAACTTTTATTTTTGCTAAAAAAATTTCAGTTTAATAGTGCTGAAGATAGTTATTTTGAGTAAAGGAATTGAGTACACATCTATTTAAAAACATTTCTCATACTTATTTTTTAGAATAAATGAATATCTAAGCTTATATTAAAATTTAGTTTGTATATTTTCTTACTGTAAGAAAAATCAGTGAACAAAATTCATTTGGTTAAAGTTAACTTAAATATTGTTTTTGGAAATAGTGTCCTTGGTCCTTGGGAACAACTAGTCTGTTATAATGGGGGTAGCAGCAATGGAGGGTTGGGTTTTGCTTTTAAAATGGAGTGTTGAAGCATCTATGAACTAAAAGCTTAGAATGACTGCAACAGACTGAAGTAAAACAGGGATCAAAAATTCGTCTCTCAAACATACCTCATCCTAATATACATTTCAAACATACAACATTCCTTATGGAAACTTTTATTCTATTCATTCTCTACTTCTAACAAAGTAGAAACTATGCATACATGACAATGTTTACGAGTAAGAGAATCTTAGAAACGATTATCAGGAAATGCAATTTTAGGAAATACAATATTCTTTACCATGTACCATTTGTTAAAACAACCAAATTAACAATAAAATATATCAGCACAGCTTGGCTGTACCATTTATTTAATTAAGAGGATCTCAGAATTAATATATTACACAAAACCACTTATCCTTGCAAGTAAAGCATAACTGTTTGTCACAATTATTCTAATATACTTCTCTTCTAAGGGAAATTTTTAACTCAGGAAAGCAAGGTTTGGCATGGAAAGAGTTAAGAAACATGAAGCAACAGTAACCCCATTTAGATAAGGGGATAGATGGGTGGAGCAAGGGAACAATACACTAAAGTGCTTTTCTTTCACAGATCTTGGTTCAAATTAAGGTTAAATTCCACAGGAGGATGTGTTTTCCCCATATGGAGTCTTAAAGGACATGTCTTTGTTTCCAACTTCCCAGGGAAGATATATGTTAACACAAACAAAGCATTTCATAATAAATTTAACTTTTATAGAGTGACTAATGCCCTGTGGAGATAAGGTAGACTCCCAGTCACCTGTGTTTAATCCAGGCTGAAGAAATTATGCCAAGGGCACACTGACAAAATTTTATTCCTTGGCGAAGATGGCAGTAACTTGGTAGGCACAAGAAAGGGTCTTGGTTTTAAAAAGCCTCATTGGAATGACTCTCCCTTCCTCACTGTGAACACAGTTTAGCATTTATGTACTTTGGAAGGACAAAGAGGTGAGGTAAGCCTGCCAAAATTTGAACTTGTGTTTCTGGGAACCTGTTAGTAGGTCAACTGTTGCAAATGTATGAGAATCTGCAGAGGAGCAGTGGCTACTAGAGATCTGGGAGTGGGGCTACAAATAGCTTTACTAAAGTGTGCATACTGTATCTTCTTCTAGATCTCAAGAGATGACAGGATGTTTAAAATGTGACAGAGGATCACTATTATTCAATCAAATCTGGTTTGGGGGGAAGGGTAGGCATGGGAGGTGAAACAACAGAGGAAGAGACATCTTTTCCACTAGAAATATTTACTGTACCGTTTATAGATAGAAAAAGTGTCTTAAAATTTTTTACCTGGAGTCTTGTTAACCATAATTTATTAATGTATCTCTTCTTCTCAAAAGGAATAATTATTTATGTAAGTAGAACTTTCCCCCATTTTTTCTTTCTTTCATCCTTATTAACTAGAGGCTTAATTCTTAAATTTTTATGCTTGCAAAATGTCCCTGAACTGGTGGGTAGGTAACTCACTCATTGAACACGTACATCCCTTTCCATGTGCAGATTTCACTGACTTCAACTGAAGATTGTAAGAATCAGCCTGTGGCATGTGAACGGGTTCTTTTTTTAAGAGAGCAAAACCAAAACCTGTTTTGTATCTGTCGTGTCGGACATACCAGACTATCCAAGATGTAAGGTTTGAGATATATACACACACACACACACACACACACACACACACACACACACACACACACATAATCATTCTGACAACAGGAAGGAAATAGAAAATCTATTAAAATTTAAATAAAATAGAGTAGCATTTACCTCTCTTCCTGCACTTACTTCAAAAGAGGACACTGACATAGAAGAAACTTGATTTTAAGTTTATGAGGGTTTTTGAAACATCTCTTTAGTGTATCAGTCTGCAGGTCTCTGCTATTGATTCTAGATAAAATATCATTATTTATTCCAAGATATCTATTTCTTTATAGTCCTAATTTTCATCTTGTGCTCTGAATTAATTTTTTTTTAAACTTTCACTTTTTTATGTTAGTATCTAACAGAAGAAACTTTTCTGACCTTAGACTATTAGACAAGAATCATGACATTTCTCAGGCAAATCCAAAATTCAAAAAAATCAATGAACTATTCCAAGAGGAACACCACAAGGGGGCAGGTGAATCCAGGCTAGGTCCTAGGGGGAGGGTCTCAGCAGTGGGGATTCTGGTCAGAAGAGGGGAACGATGAGATGAAAATCAGAAACAACTCTAGAGATAATATTTCTTCATGAACTTAAGCATTTTATCTGGAACATCCAAGTGAAATTTTATTTAGAATCTATCCAAAGGCATTAATTACACAATATACAAAAAAAAATAGATGAAAGAGAGCAAACCAATGTAGCCCTAGTCACACACTGGCAGCGCTCACTGTATTTACAAGGCCGCTGGAATGTTTCTGGAAAAGGGAAAGGCTGCTGAGAAGGGAGCCAGGGTCTGCTTTGAATGCGTGGTAAGTATCACATAATTAAAAGATATGTGAGAAGGTATTTTTGTTTCAAAGTGATCCTAATAACCAACAATTTCACAACAGAAGTATAAACTTGGAATAATGGAGCTATATCACTTTCTTTTCTCACACAAAAAATTGAGAAATTAATTGTAGGCATTTCAGGAAAGATAAAAGCTACTTCTTTAAAAGGTTACTGAAAGGGTCTGCTTTCATTTTCATTAGAAATTAAACTTAACCTACCAATAAGAGGCAAAAATTGATATTAAAATGACTTCTTCTACAAATATTTTAAAATTGACACCAGACATCCTCTGTACAACTGTCAATGACCGTATCATCAATGACCAACACATTGCTACTTTTTATGCAAAGTGGGCAGGATTAATTCTATTTGGTAAAGCTGGAAATTCGCACCGGCCTTCCTCTTATATGTTCACAAAGGAAACACATTTAATTACTTGATGTGGTAAATAGGATATTATTTTATTTTTTATAAATTAATGAATTAAAATGCATAGGCATATATAACAATATATAGTATAATATAATATTATATATATTATAAATAGTATAGTATAATAAGATAATATTATACAATATAGTATAATTAAGTATACAAGTTTTGTTTCTTACTGGTAATTTTTATATAGTTTCTAATAACAATTAGAATCTTCAAAATGAACTTTTAAATAGTTTCTCTTATTTATGATAAAATTAACTTCTTATTTAGACCCTACAACAATTTTCTATAGTAACAACATAAAAATCACTCTTATTATAAATCTATTGCTTGATGAGGTCATCTCTTAATACACTTTAGAAAAAGTTAGGTTTTAGAACTTAGGGCACCAAGCTGAGTAATGTTTCTGTTACACCATTATATATTTTGGTATCATGGTACTGTAGGACTTAACATTAGTTGAACTATTAAGCCCCTTTTACAAGGAAACTTCTGGACTCAAAAGTAAATGCCCATTCTTAATGATTTTAACACTCTGTTTTTCTCAAATTCACTCATTTTTTTCTGTGTATATATGTATATACACACACACATTATACTATACACTCATACATATCTACATATGTACACACACACACATACTTGGTGCAATCCATCGATGGTGATATTTTAGGATAGTCTCGCTCCTCTTTTTGGTCTGTGAAGTAGCTTTTTCCTCCTTGTCTTTCTTTATCCCAAATAACTTCAGGGTCCCAAGTAACTGCAGGGTCCTCACATAAAGGACATGGAGACAGCTTCTGCAATGCTTGAAATGATAATGCTTTGATTTTTCAATGTGCAAAGTTGGATGGCTTTTAAAAGCTGACCAGTCCAGGGCTAT
Organism: Saccopteryx leptura; assembly: GCF_036850995.1. Taxonomy (NCBI): domain Eukaryota; kingdom Metazoa; phylum Chordata; class Mammalia; order Chiroptera; family Emballonuridae; genus Saccopteryx; species Saccopteryx leptura. The sequence goes on along the minus strand of NC_089508.1, from coordinate 109,162,387 downwards.
TTGCACATAGTAGACATTCAATAAATATTTGTTGATTTGATTTATTCTAGAATAAAGAACTGGGTAACAACTCTTTTTTCTCTTCACTGATGTGCTATGGTTGAGCCTGTGTACAAACGCATTTATAGGTAAATATTAATAGTCATGGTCATTGAGAATGTTTTAGAAGAAAAAAATATCTAGATCTGCAGGCTATTAGGAATAACAATGATTGGGAGCATGTTTAATAAAACATTCTAAGTAGTTATAAAATAGTAGATGACAGACACCATAAAATAGGGTCTAACAGAAGAACATGCTGATAAATATTTGGAAACAAATAGCCACCCCATAGTATTTGAATCAACCACATGCTGAGGGTTTAAAGTTTTTGATTCTGTATACTAAGACAAAGGGTCTTTTCATTAAAAAAAAAATAGGGATAATATTTTGGCTCACTAAATTATAAAATTTACTGAGCATATTTAAACCATGTAACATTTTCTTTGGTACAGTCTCCCTTGTAATATTCACAAAAGTGTTTGTGTATATTTTATTGACAATTGAGAGGCTTTGAACATGCAACATGAGAATTTCTTCCAAATTTCAAATAATGTGTAACTTTGAAAGAGTTAAACTCTGTACTCCTACCATTCAAAAGAGCATAATTGATTTATTTCCTTTTCTGGTCACTAACAGTAAAAACTGTTTCTAAGCTTGCAACATGTTAAATTTTGGCTCAAGTAAAATTTACAACAGCAAGGTTTATGATAAAATCTGTCAAAACATTAACCACGAGGGCACAAATTTCAGCTCTTAAAAGAAACAGGGAAGCAGGAGCTTAGGAATGAATACACATTTGTACTTCTACCTCTAAATATGCCTGCTAATGTCACATTATGACAGTTATCTAATTCTTTGCTCTCATTTTACCAAAATGTGAAAGTTTCATAAGGTGACTATGTGTTTTAATTAATTAGTTTCAAAAAGATGAGATATCCTAATTCTAAATAAAAAAAATTACTAGCTAAGAGAACTTTAGATGTTCAGAGGAAAAGCTAAGACTCTATAGCATTTTCATTTCTCGCCTGATAAATTTCAAGAAAAGTTAAGTCTTTTTTTTTTTTTTTTTGTAAGTGAGAGGAGGGGAGATTGTGAGACAGATACTTGCATGCATCTGACAAGGATCCACCTGGCAACCCCATCTGGGGGCAATGCTTGGACCAACTGAGCTATCCTCAGTGTTGGGGCCAATGCTCAAACCAATGGCTGCAGGAGGGGGATAGAGAGAGAAGGGGGAGAGGGAAGGGAAAAGAAGCAGATGGTTGCTTCTCCTGTGTGCTCTGACCAGGGATTGAACCCAGGACGTCTGTACACTGGGTGACACTCTATCCACTAAATCAACTGGCCAGGGCCAACAAAAATGAAGTCTTAATGTAGGTAGTGTCTTAACACTTTTGCTACTGTAAGACAAAGATGGTTCATTTGGCTATGTGCCAAAATGTGAGCACTATTCATTAAGATGATTTTAATTTAAACAATGTTGGCAGTTCTGGTTTACTGTTGCTTGATGAATAAAAAAACTGTAGTTCTTAGAAAATTACAAATACTGTCATTGAAGGTGAATCACTCTGCTGGCAATCATTTGTAACCAAGATAGTGAAGAAGTACATGCTAGAAACAATTTTGGAGAAGGACATGCTATCCCGAAATATCATTTGATTAGACACAGCCAGGACAGGTTAATGAGAAAAAACTCTTCTTTAAGGAAATTAAAGGTGTTAATGTCATACGAGTAAAATGCAATGGCTATTCTATGCTTGAGTGTTTCAAAAAGCCTTTGATATAACTGACCTATGTGTTTATGTTTTTAAGCTTTAGGATTTTCATTCAGCAAGTAATGTGATGAGAATTGGTGGAGACTAAAGTAGAGAGGAAATAAAATTAGTAACTAAATATTAGTTTTGGAAGTTGTTGCTTGGTGGGTAATGTTCACGCACAAATTATGTTTACTCTCAAATATCTTATAGGATAGGTCAGGTATTGAAAAAATGATATAAAGCCAGAAAGTAAAATCTCAAGAAAGTTTATTAAAATAATCAGAATTCATAAAACTTTTGTTATTTTTTGGAAATAAGGAATCATTAAATTATGAACTAAAGTAGATTGAAGCACTATCAGAAGGCACCCAACCACACCAGCCTGGTTTATATATTGCTTTCCTTATTCCTGTCTTTGCCTGAACTTAAAATTTTGACACACTTAGTTCCAGAAGGCAATTTAGTTATTACCATTGTTCAGTAAAGATTTACATGGCAGATTTTGTGGTCTGGAGATTTTGTATAAACTTTCCAAGACAATGAAGCCATGTCTTCACTTTATCGTAGAATGGAATTTCAAACTTTAAACTGTGTGGAACAGCTACACAAGAAATTCTGATTTCAAAAACTAAATCTAGTTAAACCAAACCAACCAAACAGCCAAACAACCAAACAACCAACCAAACAAGCAAACAAAACCAACCAAAAAATCCCTAAGCCCACAAAACTTTTCACTTTAAATTGATTACAGTTAAAACTTAACATCTTCAGCTGAGCACAGTGTTTTACCTGCTATTGTGTCAGGTGCTGGATAACTTGGTATAATTGTGTATTTTAATACCACTGTTTGAGGAAAAGAGACTCGAATCTTAATCATTTAATGCCAGATACTTTTAGAAAGAGAGGCCATACAAATATTTGTAAAACAAAACTCTATTTTGAAAATTCAGGTTTTCATCATTAACAAGAATGATTATTCATCTGTGAAAAGAAATATGAATGAGACAATTTCTGATGTCCAGAGGCTGCCTTCTGCTGAGAGGTAGCACAGGAATACTGAAAAAGGGGGAAACGGAACTGTTCTAATAAGAGACAAGGAAGGGGCTACAAGCCATAGAGAAGAGATATTAACTGCAATTTGGCACTGGAGTCGGGTGGGGATTCAGAGAAAGCTCCATGCAGGGTCACATGTAAGTATTCTTGAAGAATGAATTTAAACACATGGAGGTGAATTTGATGGAGTAAAGGATATAACACACAGCAATGAATTAAATGAAGAAAGCACAGGGTAAGAACTAAAACGCAAAGGACACTTGAAGCATACAGGGTCTAAGGTTTTAGTAAGAATGAAATTTGCTTTTATTAATTTTCTTGCCATTCTTATAAAAACAGAATAACATGCCAGAACTTAAGTGATGATTTGGGCTATTGGTTCTTCGGGAAAAAAAAAAATCTAACCTAGGACCAGAAAAATCTTCTTAAAATCTAAAAAATAAAAGTACACACATTCCATTCTCTGATTCAAGAGCTGATGAAGTCACTTTTTGTCTTACTGCAACTTAAAGATAATATCTGCAATATTTAAACTTGCAGTTCACAGGATAGATTTATTTCTTGAAAATGGTGCCATTTTTATAAAAGCAGAGATAAAGATTATTTTGGTATGATTGAGGACTTGAAAGGAAACTTCTGATTTTAAAAGTTTTTCCTCACTTGTATTTGACAAACAAAATTACATACTTATATTCCTCTATGTCACCTAAATAAAAGTATATAACTACTCTTTATAATATACCAACAGTTTAAGAAGATAAGATGCAAAAAGCAACTTTAATTTTGCAAAGGGATAAGACTCTGATATGACAGTAATAATCAACGTACCTTAAGTAAAGCAGTAACACTGAGACACTTTATGTCAAATTATTTTATCACTGTTAAAATTATATTTGAACTGGTTTACGACTTGGAGAAGAAATTCATTCTCCTTAGTTTCAGTCACCTGGTTTTTGTTTCAAAACAATATGTTTAGAAGCAAAATGAGGCTGAGAGATTTAAAGTCAAAACTTGTCTTTAGCAAGCCAATGTGTACATAATCCATATGGGTTGAGAAACATTCTTTGTGACATTATCTGGAGGATCTCCCTAAGCAACCAAAGCTGTTGACTTGGAAGAAAAGGGCCACATGAGACAAAGTACATTTTCCAAGTGGATTTGGCAGCCCTCACCTTTTATGTAATTTTGGTTCTACGTTAGGCAAAGTTCCCAAGTCTCAAAGCAGGCACACATTTTGAAGTTTCTGTTACAATAGGTATGCTTTTTTGAAATGAGAGTCACCTCTTAATTTGAGCTTTCTTAGGTGCACTTTGGTTTGCTTCTTTAGTTTTCATAGTGTCAAAACTACTTTTTTGGGAATACCTGGACTAGACAGGCAAGAGCGTCTTACTTGCCTGAAGACCTATAAATTATATGGTTTTAATGCTAAAACCAGGAGTGTTGATTGTTACTGTTTTCTACGTCTTGCTTTGCATGGAGCCAGTGTTAAAAGTTTGTTAGCTAGAGCTTAGCAAACACATGGCTGAAAGAATGGAGTTACCATACAAGTGTTTAAATTCCACCACGGATCCCTAGCTACAATGGAGAAGAAAGTTCAAAAAACAAAAACAAAGTTGCAAGGTCTGAACTTGTGTGTCACGGATTCTTCTTACTCATCACCAGGCAGCTCTTATTCAGGGCAAGCAGGCCCTCCCAAAGCAACATGGTTAACTGAATACGGATCTTGAACATGTTGGCTGCAGATAAACCAAAGTGGCACATGGCTCATAACTCAAACATTTCATTTTGGGCAGCTGTTAGTTTTCTTGCCCAGGCTAATTTGGATTATTCAATCATAATTCTTTTCTCTAGTGGAAAATTGCTTGTAGTTACTGGTGGGGACAAAGAGCTGCAATTATGCCTCTTGGAAGATAATTTTATTATCTATTCATTTTCATCAGACACATAAGTTATATTAAATTGGGAACTAAATTCAGAACATTTTATTAGCAATACAGGTGTGCGTGTATATGTGTGTGTGTGAATTTAATAATATTTCACCCTGACTGCTGTTTCCTGCTAGGATGGACCTGGACTTGATAAGCAAGTAAAAATGCTGGTCAGAAAATGACAAACATAGTCTCAAATGCATCAATATGTTGGTAAGTTGGTAACTTGGAGAGATCAAAACCTAAGTAAAACTGGGAATCCTAAATGGTAAATGAAGCACAGGGTGTTTTTTTTGTTTTTGTTTTTATGTATTTTTCCGAAGTGAGAAGTGGGGTGGAGGCAGTAGACAGACAGACTCCCGCATACGCCTGACTGGGATCCACCCAACATGCCCACTAAGGGGCGATGCTTGGTCCATCTTGGGCATTGCTCTGCTGCAACCAGAGCTATTCTAGTGCCTGAGGTGGAGGCTTCCACATGTTGGGCTGACACTCTACCACTAAGCAAACCGGCCAGGGCCTAGAAGGTGTTTGTTGTTGTTTTTTTACCTTGAAAGCATTTGCCTTATGCTAGGGGTGAAGATGAGCTTGGATATTTATACTCTTCTACTGGAGCAAGGAATAAGGACACAGTCCAGCATTCACTCAAAAAGAGAATTCTTTAAGACAATATACAAAGCATTAAAAAAATTCCCTACTATATATATTTTTAAGATTCCACATGAGAGCATGCATTATTGGTCTTTCTCTCTTATTTCATTGTCCTTCCATATTGTTGCAAATGGAATGATTTTATTATTATATTTTTGAAGATTTTATTTATTGATTTTAGAGAGAGAAGAATGAGAGAGAAAGGGGAGAGGAGCAGGAAGCATCAACTCATAATAGTTGCTTCTCATATGTTCCTTGACCCGGCAAGCCCAGGGATTTGAACCAGCAACCTCAGCATTCCAAGTTGATACTTTATCCACTGCACCACCACAGGCCAGGCTATTATTTTTTATGGTTGAATTATATATATATATAATCACAGCTTCATTATGCATTCACCTTTTGATGGACACTTAAGATTGTTTCCATGTCTTGGTCATTGCTAATAAAGCTGCAGCAAACATGGGGGGGGGTGCAGATATCTTTTCAAGTTAGTATTTTTGTTTCCTTTGGATAAGTATCCAGAAGTGGAATTACTAGATCATATGTTAACTCTATTTTTAACCTTTAAGTATCCTCCATACTGTTTTCCATACTGTACCAGTTTATAATCACACCAAATTGTACAAGGATTTTCTTTTCTCCATACCCCCACCAGCATTTGTTTTATCTTTTGTCTTTTTGATGATGTCCATCTTTAAGAGGCATGAGGAGATATCACATTGTAGTTCTGATTGGCATTTCCCTCATGACTAGTGATGTTGAGCATTTTTTCATGTACTTGGTCTTTAATATATCTTCTTTGGCAAAAAAGTCTATTTGGGTCTTTTGCTCATTTTATTTTATTTTATAATTTTCATTCAGTGATAGGAGGGGAGGCAGTGAGGCAGACTCCTCTACAAACGCCCCAATCAGGACCCACCTGGAAAGCTCACTAGGGGGCGATGCTCTGCTCACCTGGAGCATTGCTCTGTTGCTCAGCTACCAAGCTTTCTTTAGTGCCTGAACTATAGGAACCATCCTCAGCACCTGGGGTCAATTCATTCCAATTAAGCCATGGCTGCAGGGGGGGGGGAGAGAAAGAGAGAGAGAGAAGCGAGAGAGGAAGGGGTAGGGAAGCAGATGGGGGCTTCTTCTATGTGCCCTTACTGGGAATTGAACCCAGGACACTCACACACTGGGTTTATGCTCTAACCCCTGTGCTGAGTCATTCCCCAAATCTAAAGTGGCCATTTTTCATGGGAGAAGCAAACTAGCAAAGGGAAGCAATTACCCTGCCCACTTAGAAGCAGGGGGCACATCAGGGATACAGGTTTTGAGTACTGAGGTCTAAGCTACACTGCCCCCTACTGCTAATTACGCACCAAAGGGCAGGCCTGGTGGTGGTGGGGGTGGTGTCCATGCCCAAGTGCCTGAGCAGGTGGTGGCAGCTGTGGGCCAGTAAGCAGACAACACATTGGGAAAATAGAGGCCACCTCTACTGGCCAAAAGTAGATAAAAGCCAGCCTAGGAGTGCAGTAGATATTTACAATGGCACCTGGGCCAAGTAGAGGCAGCCACAAATTCTGGATTGCCCGTAACTCCAAGAAGGTTGCTAAGGGCCAGTCATAGGGAGTGACCCCCCCAACCCACTGGTTTACACCAGGTTCCGGCCAGGGATGTCCAGGGATCCAGTGGCTAGATACAAAGAGCATCAGTTCAGGACCTAACAACCCTTGTTAAAGTGGTATCTTAAGAAAGGGCTCCTCACACCTGACCCAATTAAGGCATAGAAAACGCCAACACAAATAGCAAAAAGAACAGTAGCAGCAGACAAGTAGCCCACAGCTGATTACAAACAACAGCTGATGCCAACAAAAGAAGATCTAGAAACAACACAATGGGAAGCAGGAGGCTGACAACACCAACCCTATACTCAGCTAGCTACACAAACAGTACATCCAAAAAAGGAGTTTATACACAGACAAAATGGGAAGACAGAGAAATGCAATCCAAATGAATCAACAAGAGAAATCCCCAGAAAAAGAACAATGAGATGAAAATAACCAAGTTACCTGATGCAGAGTTTAAAATAATGATTGTTAGTATGCTCAAGGATCTTAGAGCAACAATGGATGTACATATGAGCACCTAAATAAAGAGATAGCAAACATCAAAAATGATATTCAAATCATAAAAAAGAATCAGTCAGAAATGACAAATACAGTATCAGAAATGAAGACTACACTAGAAGGAATTAACAGCAGGCTGGATGAAGCAGAGGATTGAATCAGTGATTTAGAGGACAAGATAAACAAAAGTATGGAAGCAGAACAGCAAAAAGAAAGAGGCTCAAAAAGTCTGAGGAAATTCTAAAATAGCTTTGTGACAACATGAAAAAAACAGCAACATCTGCATCATAGGGGTTTCTGAATGAGAAGAGAAAGAATAAGAAATAGAGAATCTGATTGAAGAAATAATAGCTGAAAACTTCCCTAAATAGATAAAGGGAAAAGTAACACAAGTTCAAGAAGCACAGAGAATCCCATTAAAGAGGAACCCAAAAAGACCTCCACCAACACACATCATATTAAAATACTAGTTAAGAGATAAAGAAAGAATAAAAAGGCTGCAAGAGAAAAACAGTCAATCACCTACAAAGGAACCCCCATAAGGATGACATCTGACTTTTCAACAGAAACACTTGAGGCCAGAAGAGAATGACAAGAAATATTCAAAGTAATGCATAACAAAAGCCTACAACCAATACTTCTTGATCCAGCAAGGCTATCATTTAAAATTGAAGGAGAAATAAAAAGCTTCCCAGGCAAAAAAAATAAAAAGTAAAAATAAAACCTTAAGAAATTCATTACAACCAAACCAATGTTGCAAGAAATGTTAAGGGGCCTGTTGTAAACAGAACAAAGGGGGAAAAAAATCTAGAAAAAGAGGAACGTATAATAGATTTAAGGAATAAAATGGCAATAAACAACTTCATATCAATAATAACCTTAAATGTAAATGGATTAAATGCTCAATCAAAAGACATAGAGTAGCTGCATGGATAAGAAAACAGGACCCATACATATGCTGTCTACAAGAGACCCACCTCAAAACAAAAGATATACATAGACTAAAAGTAAAGAGATGGAAAAAAATATTTTATGCAAATGGAAATGAAAGAAAGCCGGGGTAGCAATACTTATATTTGACAAAATAGACTTTAAAACAAAGGTTATAGTAAGGGCTTAATAACCAAAATTTATAAAGAACTTGTAAAACTCAACACCAGAAAGGTAAACAATCCAATAAAAAAATGGGCAAAAGAAATGAATAGACACTTCTACAAAGAGGACATACAAATGGCCAATAGGCATATAAAAAAATGTTCAACATCACTAATCATTAGAGAAATGCAAATTAAAACCACAATGAGATACCACCATACAGCTGTCAGAATGGTGCTCATTAATAAAACAATGCACAATAAGTGCTGACAAGGGTGTGGAGAAAAGGGGACCCTCCTGCACTGCTGGTGGGAATGCAGACTGGTGCAGACACTGTAGAAAACAGTATGAAGATTCCTAAAAAATTAAAAATGGAAATGCCTTTGGACCCAGCTATCCCACTTTTAGTAATATATCCTAAGAATACCATAGCACTGATTCAAAAGAAGAAATGCACCCCCATGTTTATGGCAGCATTGTTTATAATAGCCAAGACCTGGAAACAGCTCAAGTGTCCATCAGTGGACAAGTGGAATAAAAAGAAGTGGTACATATATACTATGGAATACTGTGCAGCCATGAAAAAGAAGAAAATCTTACCTTTTGCGACAACATGGATGGACGTGGAGACTACCATGCTAAGTGAAATAAGCCAGTTAGAGAAATAAAAATATCATATGACTTCACTCATTTGAGGAATCTAATGAACAATGTGAACTGAGAAACAGAATAGAGGCAGAGGCGGGTTCAAAGGTACCAGAGGGAAAGTGATCAGAGTGAAAGGGGATGAGAGGATGGGATCAGAGAAGGGAAAGAGATTAGTGAAATTATATATAATAACAGCGTTATAGAGAGCAGGACAGCAAATCCTGGAGGGAAGGGAGGAAGGCATTGGGGGGAGGGGCCAAGGGGGGTGTTGAGGGGTACATGGGGGGAGAGATATATTTGGAGGGACACTTGAATCTATGTAAACACAACAAATTATAATCAATAAAAATAAACAAACAAAATATCAGATATATAGATAAATGGAAGAGAATAGAGAGCCCCAAAATAAACAAACCTACACCTATATAATCACTTAATATTTGACAAAGGAGGGAAGAACATATTGTACAATGAGGTAATGGTACTCTATTCAATAAACAGTGTTGGGGGCCCTGACAGGTTGCTAAGTGGATAGAGTATCAGCCCTGCATATGGACATCCCAACGTCCATTCCCAGTCAGGGCACACAGTAGAAAAGACCATCTGCTTCTCCCCCACTCCCTCTCCCTCTTCTCCTCCTGCAGCCAGCGGTTCAATTGGTTCAAGGATGGCCCTAGGTGCTGAGAATAGCTCAGTTGGTCTGAGTGCTACAGTCTCAAGTGCTAAAAATAACTAGGTACTTGAACATTATCCACAAACAGGGTTGCCAATTGGATCTTGGTAAGGGCACATGCGGGAGTCGGCCTATCTCCCCTTGTCTCACCTAAAAAAAATGGTATTGGGATAATTGGATAGATACATCACAAAAAAAAAGAAAAGAAAAGAAACTGGACCACTTTCTTACACCATACACAAGAATAAACTTAAAATAGATTAAAGACTTAAATGTTAGATTCAAAACCATAAAAATCCTAGAAAACAGGCAGCAAAATCTCAGACATTTCTTGTAGCAATATTTTATTCTGATTTTTCATTTCAGGCAAGAAAAATAGAAAATCAGAGCCCTGGCAAAATAGCTTGATTGGTTGGAGTGTTGTCCCAGAGCATGGAGGATGCTAGTTCGATTCCCAGTTAGGGAATACAGGAACAGCCTGATGTTCCTGTCTCTCTAAATAAATAAATAAATAAATAAATGAAACAACTGGAAGTACATCAAACTAAAAAGTTTTGGCACAATAAAAGAAACCATCAACGAAATGAAAAGGCAGCCCATTAAATGGGTGAACATAACCGCCAATACATCTGGTAAGGGCTTAATAGCCAAAATTTACAAGGAACTTATAAAAATCAAGACCAAAAAGACAAATAATCTAATTATGATATAAACATAGGATTATTTTTTTTCTACTTCTGTAAAATATGTCATTGGAATCTTTTTTTTTTTTTTTTGAGAGGAAGTAGGAGGGACACACACACACACACACACACACACACACACACACAGGGAGAGAAGCATCAACTCATTGTTCCACTAGCTGTGCCATTGATTGCTTCTCATATGTGCCCTGACTGGGGCTCAAACTGGTGACCTTGGGCTTGAGCCAGAGATACTGGCATCCAATTGGCAATTTCAGTCTGCAGGAGGACGCTCTACTCACTGTGCCACTGGCAAGGGTTGCCATTGGAACCCTGATGGGGATTACATCAAATCTATAGACTTTTTTCTGTAGTATGTACATTTAAAAATATTAATATTTTCATTCCATAAACATGAAATTCGCTATCAATTTTTTTTTAGTTTTTTTTTTATTTATTCAATTTTCAGAATTTTCAAAATTCCTTTAAAAAAATTATTTATTGATTTACTGAGAGACAGAAATATCAATCTGCTCCTGTATGTGTCCTAAGGAATGAACTGGCTACCCCCGCTCTTCCAGATGATGCTTTAATGAACCGAGTTATCTGGCCAGGGCATAAATTTCAAATTAAGATTTTAAAAACACTCTAAAGCCTGTACATGGTCCCAGGTAACCGGCAGAAGCAAATGCAAAGCCTCTATGGGGGAAGCCACCTTATACCCAGGCCTTGAAAAGTCTCATTGAGGATAATTCTAAGAAAGAGAAGCTCAAATTCATGAATCACCAAACCTCCAAAAAAGTAGGCAACGTAAATGTAGCTAGCAGAAATAATACATAGCAAAACTGGAGCAGTAAATACTTGAGAGATTAAACTATTCAGAAATTAACTATAGAATAAACACATTTAAAATGTATAAGGAAATTAAAAACGGGATTGAAAATGAGATGGGAGCAAGAAACCATAAAAATTACCAAATAAATGGGGGAACGAACAGACTATAACCTCCAGAAATGAAAAATGTAACAGAAATGTAAAACTCACTGGAATTCTGCTTCCAGACACAACAGAGTAGTAGTTTGTGGCAGACCAATGCTCTTGCCAAGAACAACTAGAAAAGCTGGATAAAATACAAAATGTATTTGTTTAAAAGTATTATAGAGGAGCTGAAACAATGACAACGGGAGGGACTCAGATTCCAGAGAACACAGTGGTAAACTGATCTGCAGCTGCTCTTCCCTGGAGGCATTTGCTGGTTTTGAGTGAAGGTGACAGAATGATAATCTGGGCTCTGTCCTGGCAGAAGACTGTTGCTAGGGACAGAGACACCAGCAGCATTTTGGTAATCTTGAAGGGCTGGAGTGACAGACCTGGAGAGTCAAAGGGCCTGAAACACATGCCTAGTTTCCCTTTCAAAATACTTGGCAAATTCTGAGATGTCCTGAGAAGGTTAAAAAAAGCTTAGGTGAGAATAGCTAAAAGGGCCCCAGGGAAGATACCACTTTTATTTTTGAAAGCCCTGGTGAGCTATGCAATGGGAAGAGAGGCTAACCAGAGAAAGCTGAGCTTTATTCAAAATACAACCCAGCATCACTGGCACAGTAATTGACTGGATTAAGGTGACTCACTCTCACTCAATCTTCCCAATAGAAGAAAGGCTAAGTCCTCTTTGAAGGAAGATAAAACCATTGGAAGGTTCAGGATGTCTTACATTCAGTCAACAATTAAGAAGCATGCCAAGAGACAGGACCATGTATCTAAACATCAAGAAACAAAATAGACAGTAGAGGAAGACCCACAGGTGAGTCAGATAGTGGAGTTAGTAGACATAGACTTTTAAATAACCATGACTCAAATGTTCAAGAAAACAGAGGCAAAGTGGGGACAATACATTTATTTTAAAAGATGAGTATTTCACAGAATCTGAAATTAAAAATTAAATAAATGGCTTTAACAGGATTGGTGAAATGAAAGGTAATTTTGAAAACTCAAAACTAATGTACATAGAGTAAAAAAAGAACAACACCGAAGAAGGTGGAAACGATATATGGGAACAGGGTGAAAAAATACATATAATTTAAAAAAAGTACAGCAATGCCTGACCAGGCGGTGGTGCAGTGGACAGAGTATTGAACTGGGACACGAAAGACCCAGGTTCAAAACGCTGAGGTCGCCGGCTTGAGCACAGGCTCAAAAGCTTGAGTGCAGGGTCGCTGGCTTGAGCGTGGGATCACAGACATGAACCCATGGTCAGTGGATTGAAGCCCAAGGTTGCTGACTTGAGCAAGGGGTCACTCAGTCTGCTGTAGCCCCCCAGTCAAGGCACAACTTGAACAGCAATCAATGAACAACTAAGGAGCCGCAACAAAGAATTGATGCTTCTCATCTCTCTCCTTTCCTGTCTGTCTGTCCCTATCAAAAAATAATAATATATTATATATAATATATATTGTATAATCTCACAAGGAGGGGAAAAAGATATTGACCAGAGATTTCCTAAAATTGACAAAAGTTATCAAGTCAGTTTTAATAAGGTCTATGAACTCAGGCAAGAAATATACAAAGATCACATCTTTGCACACAGTAGAAGTGCCAAACAACAAAGAAACGGGAAAAAAAAATTGGAGAAAACAGAGACTTGACTTTAGGAGAAGAACATTAAGATTAACAGCTGATTTCTCAACAGAGAAGAGGGAAGCTGGATGTCCAGAGGATGACATTTTAAGAGAGTTATAGGAGGACAAAGGGAAATATCTTTAAAGCAGCCAGAGGACATATTATGTACAGAGAACAAAAATAAGAATGACAGCAAGAATAAAAACACAACCCAGAGATGATAGAGCAACATCTTGAAAATACTAAGAAAAAAAAAGGTTCACCTAAATTTCACTATCCTGCAAAAAATGTTTTCCACAGAATGAAGGCCAAAAATAGAGACATTTTCAAACATACAAAAGATGAAAGAATTCATTCCCTGTATTAGTATAAATGATAAATACTTGAGGAATAAGGTAAATAATAACAGGTAGAAATTTGGATCTACAAAAAGAGTACTGGAAATGATAAATATGTGGTAAATAGAAAATGTGTTATTTTAAAATCTCTAAAAATAGTTGACTGCTTAAAACAAAAATAACAATATTATTATTGTGTACCTATGTATTAGAAGTAAAATGTATGACAATAAGATTACGAGGGCCATACATGCATGGTGAGACATTGCTTTTATACGCTGTAATGATCATTATTACCAGTTTATAGACTCTTTGCCCTGATGACTTCTACTGCCCATCCCACCCTGGTTCTCTTTCAGCCACATACCCTAAGCTTTAAATTCTAATTTCAGTACAGGTGATGGTGTTACATAGTCTGCTTATATTTATCTTATGATTGAGTGATCAAACACAACAAAAGCAGTTTTTTGTTTTTTTTTTTAATTTCTGAAGCTGGAAACGGGGAGAGACAGTCAGACAGACTCCCGCATACGCCTGACCGGGATCCACCCAGCACGCTCACCAGGGGCGATGCTCTGCCCACCAGGGGGTGATGCTCTGCTCCTCCGGGGGGTCGCTCTGCCGAGACCAGAGCCACTCTAGTGCCTGGGGCAGAGGCCAAGGAGCCATCCCCAGCGCCCGGGCCATCTTTTGCTCCAATGGAGCCTTGGTTGCGGGAGGGGAAGAGAGAGACAGAGAGGAAGGAGGGGGGTGGAGAAGCAAATGGGTTCCTCTCCTATGTGCCCTGGCCGGGAATCGAACCCAGGTCCCCCGCACGCCAGGCCGACGCTCTACCGTCAGGCCGACGCTCTACCGCTGAGCCAACCGGCCAGGGCCAACAAAAGCAGTTTTTAAGAGTTCAACTGTTGGTTCAACAATAAGTAGAGGTGCTTTGTAGTAGACTTCTATCACTATTATTTTTTAACTAGAATTTGATCTTTCACCTTAGGTTTTTCTAAAATACTTACCAAAAACAATGTTTCTCTTTAATATTTTATTACTATAACTTTATTTTATATCTATGTAGTTTAGAAAGGTTCCTAAGGTACAAATTTTTCATATTGACTTTTATCTTTATTAAACTGGTTAAGGAAGTCAGACACAGCTTCCCAGTTTCACAGTGAACTTAATGTTTTCTTACTGCAATATACTTTATAGTGCATATCAAGTACAGTGTCTTCAGCATTATACACTTATAAATTTGATTAAGATCAATGTATAATAATTGCACTGAAATGTATAGAATTTGAAACAGGAAATTTTATGTGAATAAAAAGTAAATATATTTTAGCCCTGGTTGGATAGCTCAGTTGGTTAGAGCATAGTCTCAAAGTGCAGAGGTTGCTGGTTTGATCCCCGGTCAGGGCACACACAGGAGCAGCTAGATTCCTGTCTATCTCTCTCCCCCTACTTCTCTTGCTAAAAATCAATAAATTAAAATTTTTTTTAAAGAAGTAAATATATTTTAGATATTTGAGTTTGTGCATTAAAATGCACATTTGATAATAATTAAATAGTCAAGACACTGATGGCTTCCAAAGTACCAGCATACTCTAAAACTGTATTTAGAAAACAGCAAAAAAATAACAATATGTGTATTAAATTTCTGCAAAGAAATATCAATAGTATATATGTTAATAACTCTCAAAGATATATTTATCATTGTCAAATTCTAAAATTTTACATTAAAAATAGTAACTTCAACATTTATAAATTTAACTTAAACTACATAATAAAAAAGAAAACTTTTTGGAAAGGCTATTCTAGTAAAAGGATTACAAGTTTGGTAACTTGAGATGCTCTTCTGGAATGTATGCTACTAGTTCAAATGTGCAAGCTCCAACTTAACAAATGTTTAAAATATTTGAGTTTTTAAAACAGTGCCAAAATAAACCACGTATTTTCTAGAGATGACATATTTAGCTAAGCACAAGCAATATAAATCTTTCAACCATTCCATGTATTTGTTTAAAAACCTCAGAAACCACATGCATTTCTAATAAAATATAAACAAAATACTGAAATCACTGGAGCCTAACAGTTGACTTATAAATCAATTTTTTGAAAAGGCAAGTGCACTTTTTTGTGTGTGTCTGTGTGAATATAGATATATACATGTGGCATATATCTATGTATATAGATATGTATTATACATGTATGAAGATATGAATAGGCAGTTTAATTGTAAATAATAGTTGTCAACAACACAATACTTAATGTCTTGTGAACAATTTGTGTTCCATACACACTATATGAGGCAAGACAAAATGTGTAAGCCATGGTTATTTTATTATTACATTATGACACATTAATCACGAGTATTTGAAAATAGAAACTTTAAAAATAGTTATATTTAAAAATACTATACATAAAAGTGCTTTTTATGCAACTAAATCCAATCTAAAAACTACACATTTTAAATATTCTAACACTTGTTTTGTGAAAAAACAAAAACAATCTAATTCTGTCAGTAAGGAACATAATAAGAAGAGTCTTCAGTTTATTTGAATAAGGAAATATAGAAGGGCTCGTTTCTCATTAAAAAGAGGAAGATATTTTATTAGGTAAAATATTTATTGTTTTTATTTTTATAGAGATGCAGGGAGAGAGAAACAGAGAGAGAGAGAGAGAGAGAGAGAGAGAGAGAGGAACATCGAGCCACTCCTGTATGTGTCTGACCAGGAATCGAACCGGCAACCTCTGCCCTTCAGGATGATGCTCCAACTGAGCTGTCACCCAGGGTTTAGGTAAAATATTTTAAATAATTTTATCATATGACTCATTTATTAAAGTAGAATGAAATTTTCTCATTTAAAAATAATTAACTATTGAGTTCACTGTAACTGCTTATACTTTGCTTATAACAAATAATCTTGCTTAAAACTTGCCTATAACTGGTTTTATGTCTAGCAGCTGCTCCGAGGTAGAGCGAAGCCTTGAAGTTCAAACCTCTGTTTGATAAAATTACACCATCAGAAAAAAAAAAAATTACACCGTCAGGTCTTAGCAGAAGGCCAAATTAAATAGTAAAAAGCAACTCAAAGTTATTTTTTATTAACAATTAATTGTGACAATATTCCTAATTTGTGAAGACTAAGACAAAGCGTGTTACTATTATACCCCTATAGAGAACTCTTTACATACACGTGACTCTTTACATACATGTGATGCTCTTTACATACATGTGCAGTTCACATTATTATATTTCATTGAAAGAAATGCATACAATCTTGACTTTTTAGAGAATTCATACAAATGTGTTTAAAAGAAATGATACAATAACAGAAATTGTAAGAGTTAAAATCTTTATTAATTTTTTTTAATAGAAGTGTTTGGAGACCTATGGTTTGCCTGGAGTTTTAGTCGTAAGTCCTCAGTTGTAAGTCCTTGCCAGGCGTTGGCAAGTTCATAGCCTCCCTGGGTCTGCTTCTTCATCTGTAGAATGTATGTACTAATAACAGCAATAACACTAAAATTATCATTATCATGTGGCTAATATATGTATATAATAATGATAATAATATGGTTGTTAATAGGATCAAAAAGATAAATGTGAAAAAAATTTTGCAAATCATCAGGTGCTATGCATGTTTGTATTATCTTTTCTGCCTTTCTTCTGAACTACTTATTTTTACAAGAAGTGATTTCTCATGTTACTGTAGGAATTAGACATGATGTTTAAAGCAAACTCAAAGAAACATTTCTGGGTATCTTCAAATACTTCTGAAGTTGTTTTATTATTGAATATGTGATCTTCAGTGAGCAAGGTTATTCCTTCATACAAAAAATAAAAGACAATTTGAAAAACTGTTGGTGGACATTTTTAAGTGTAAATTTTAAGTAATTTTTTAATGATAATATCTGACTAAAATATTTAGCATATGTAATTTTGTAGACATTCACTTTCAAGGGGATGTGCGAGACTTTGGGGTGATTACCCACATTGAACAATAGTAGATGTTCCAATTGTTTTGTAAATTTAACTTTATAATATCAAATTCTACGAAAGATTTGGATATTGATAACAGGAATTGCTCTAATCTGATCATTTAGATTTAGAAAGAAATGTTTGGAAATTGTAAAATGCTACACTTTGTTTTATAAAAACACAATTTTGCAAAATTACTCTAGAAAAATTTCTCTCTTCTTTAGGACTAACCTGAAAATTCAAGTTTACTTGTTTTTGTTTTTTTATCATTTCTTCCTTTTCTTTGAATTTATTGGGTGACACTGGTTAACAAAATTATACCGGTTTCAGGTGCACAATTCTATAGTGCATCATCTGTACACTGTATCCACCACCCCAAGTCAAGTCTCCATCCATCACCATTTATCCCTCTCTCTTGCACCTCGACCCACTGTCCTTCCCCCCAATGGCATATGTAAGAATGGTGCATAAATGACTCTGTACTTGTCTTGAAAATAGATAGTGGTAGATAATTTAGTTTACTCTTAAAGATGAATTAAACAATTGTAGGGACTTGAGAAAAATTTTCATTTGCCAACAAAATTTTTTATGAATTCAATCTCTACTTATCTTTTTCAAAATCACCGCGTTTTCCGTGTCCATGAATTCTTTCTCCCTTTTTTGCTCAGTCACACCACTCCCAACCCCCACCCTCCTTACCCAGACACTGTCAGCCTGCTCTCTATTTATGAGTCTGTTTCCATCTCCCTTGCTAGCTGTGATTTATTTGAGGAGGATTCTGGAACGGACAATTTTGTGACAAGATCTGTTTCTCTTTACTTACCTTCATGACGTGAAAGGTGTTGTTGCTTCACATGTGCATGTTGCAGGTAAAGCCCAAAGAAAAGACTCCATGTATGACCAAATTATTTAAAATTTCTCTACTTATATAGTCACTAGTTTGTAAGAGGCTATACTTCTCTTTAGGACTATGGAGTAGATCGAGGTAGATTACTTTTAACTCCTGTTGTTCTTTATTTTCTAATTTTCATACTATAGTTTAAAAACTAAATAAAAGCAGGCAACATTAGTAAATTCTAAACTTAAATTCAACAGATGATTCTAACTCTTTATTAATTTAATGGATTTAGTAAGGAAGAAACTGAGTTGTTAGCAGTATGATTCTCTTGTTGCTCTGTGATAAAACACCTTACATCTTTCCGCAGAGTAAACAAAGTTCAAATGGATAACCTCCAATGGCATATGTAAGAATGGTGCATAAATGATTCCGCACTTGTCTTGAAAATAGATAGTGGTAGATAATTTAGTTTACTCTTAAAGATGAATTAAATAATTGTAGGCACTTGAGAAAAATTTTCATTTCCCAACAAAATTTTTTATGAATTCAATCTCTACTTATCTTTTTCATCCAGTTCTAGACATAGTCATTTTTTCTATAGGCTTCTCACCTATTCAATCTAAAAGAAAGATAATTTTCCTAGAGTCATATATACAAATCTTCATTTTACTAATAATTTCATATGGTTGGTTAGAAGTGACTGCTATGCTCTATTTTAAGTTATCTCTTAAATAATATAGGTAACCTGAATAAAACTGTAGGTTTGCTTTTTTCCAAGACCATATATTTTTACATTATAATTTTATTGCATATTACATATTGGATTCTCTTCTTCCACAAAAAAAATTTAAATGGTAACCTAAATGAAGATAATTAAAAAGAATACTTAACATGTCAGATGGCCTCTTGCATGCTGGCACAAATTTTCAAGCCAAAAGCATCCCAGTCTACTAGACAGACTTGGCAATATGTACAGCGTAAATAAAGTTTAGATAATTATTCAGACCAAACACGAAAAAGTATTGACAAAATGAATTTACATGTGCACATTAACAGTAACCTATATCCTCTTTTTATTGAAAACAGTCTGCATTATTTTTATGGAAACAAAAATCATGCCTTGATTAATGTAATTTTAATGTATCAATCTTTTATTAAAAATTATACATTTAATTCTTAGTACCTATACTTAATATTCTTTAATACTAACAAGTATTACATGCATGCACTGAAGGAAAACTCTATACTTATGTCTGAGCTTCTTACATCAGGTAAGAAATAAACTCTATATGGAAAAATGCATTTATCTAAAAATTTGACCTAACACAGTAGATTAAGGTTTGGACAATAGTGATTCTGCTGCATTTTGACTTGCAAAGGGCCACATGTGAAGATATGATCCTGACTAATTTCCCAATGTTTCTATAATAGTCTTTCAGTTAAAAAGAGTTACATTAAATATAGTGAGATAGAAAATAGTCACAAAATAAACTACAATTTTATAGCTACCCATTGGTAAAAGTTTGTAGTCAATATATTTAGATAAATAACTCAAGTCAGCAACAAAGTGGTTAAACATTTGTGATTTGATTTTATCTCAGCTTGGAATGTGGTTGGAGTGTCCCACTTCTAACAACTGTTTGCTAAGTTAAGGCTTTAGTGTTTACACAGTGTTGAATGAAGCAGCCTGGTCACCAGATGTGACTGCTTCCCAGACTGGCGTTTTGTTCAGTCAGATCACTGTCCTCACGGTCCCCATTCCAACCTTCTTCCTCAGGACGTCCACCAGCCTTTCCAACCTAATCAGAGGCAAGGAGGTGGAAAGGGAAAAAATGAATATAAGAAGTACAATTATTTTAGGACTGTTTTGGCTGAAAGTGGACAAGATTTGCCTGTGACCTTGAGTCCTGGTAGTCATGTTAAGAAACAAAGCATTACTGAAATCAAGAGACACTGGTACAGAGTGCCAAGTATTTGAGTTAAAAAACCCCAGCAACAACACAAACTTTAACCCAGATCTTCAGATTATGTCATCATTAGATGGTGTTTGAAAAATATACGCTATTCATTGCCATAATTATCTTATTTGCATTAAGGTTGTGAATCAATCATTTATTATGCAATGACAGGATAGCATATTAAACGTAAAGCAGTTTCAAACCGATTTTTACCTAAGAAGTACTTATTTCAATTCAGAAATACTAGCAGTCTTACACCTGCTACTTAGCTAAATAAATGACACATGGGTAGACTGTACAATTCTTATGCATTAATTTTTTTTCCCCACAGAGTCAACTGATGAAGATAAAGCCAGGAATTAGGTGGCTAGGGGGGAAAAACATCATGTCTCAGTGTTACAAAAATCACTTAAATAAATACAAATAATTTGATAATAATAAAACCAGACCTTCTGTACTACATTTAAAACTTTCTATTCCTGAGTAGTATAAATAAATAGGCTAGAAATAAATAATTTTTAGTTGATTAAAATTCACCAATTATACTGAAAATAGAGTGAAAAGTTCAGAAGCTCATTCTGTAGCATTTTTGGCTATTCTATGGGCGGGTTATCACATTCATGTGGATCAGTGAAAGTTTTGTTCGACAAAGGATGACAGAATCAGACCATTAATTGTTTTTTCTTTTATTTATTTTTTTACTGAAAGTATAAAGCGTAACTAAACACTTGCTTGATGTTATACACAGAGGAATCTCCATTATAAGCGAAAATCATGCCCAGCAGTTTTCATGTACACAATTTTCCCTCCTCGGAGACCGCAGAGACAGAGCCCAGTCTGCTCCAGCCTGCCTCATTTATATGGATCCATGCATGAGGGTCCTCTGCAAATAAACTTAGTACAGAGCTAGACATGAAAGGAATGAAGGTATTCTTAGTGTCATTCACTGGTTCAGATGGACTCATCAGTTGCATCCAACACTGAAAACCAGCTCAAGGTTATTGGATGACTCTGAATATACTGACTTTTGTAGAAAACAGGAATATGACATGAAAGAATTAGGTTCATTAAAACCTTTGCTTTTAGAAATGCGGTAATAATCTTAGAGTGAAAATGCAAATTTGTCTATTTGTTACTATAAAATTCTCAAATGTAAGCTACCCATAAGTATTATACATTCACTAAAACAGCTTCAGCTTAGTGGTGCAAATATTTAAACTAGAAGATTCACTGGAGAATTCACTCTATTCAAAGATCATCTGTATAAGTTGGACTAGTGATAAAAACTAGTGCTGTCTTAGACACTGAATATTATATATGATTCATAGGATTACATAAATCTTCTAATTAAGACAAAATTTCACCAACTTGAATTGTGCAGGAGGGGGAAGAAAACTGCCAGTATGAAATTTAAAGTGTATTGCTAAATTATGATAGTGACTTGAATATTGTTAACCAACAGTTGCCAGTTAAAACCCTGAGAAGACATTAAGAGCTTATCTCTGCATATATTGTAACAAGTCAGGAAATAATTACTTTCAAGTTGGTTAAATATAGACTTCCTCCACAAAATCATCTGCACTATTAAAAAAAAATTCCTTAGCTCTGGCTGGATAGCTCAGTTGGTAAGAGCAATGTCCCAAAGTGCAGAGGTTGTGGGGTCAATCCCCGGTCAGGACACATACAGGAATAGATCGATGCTTTTTTCTCTTTCTCCCTTCCTCTCTCTCAAATCAATTAGTAAAATAATAATAATTCTAAAAAAAAGAAAGGGTATTAAAGCCCTGGCTAAATAGTTCAGCTAGTTAGAGTTTCATCCTGGAGCGCAGAGGTTGCCAGTTGGATCCCTGGTCAGGGTACATGCAGGAACAGACTGATGTTCCTATCTCTCTCTTCAATCAATCAATCAATCAATCAATCAATTAAAAAATAAATTTCCTCATAATGTAAAATTAAGCTCTTTTCTGCATAAATACAGTGTGTCCGTAAAGTCATGGTGCACTTTTGATGGGCCACAGGAAAGCAACAAAAGACGATAGAAATGTGAAATCTGCACCAAATAAAAGGAAAACTCTCCCAGTTTCATACCTATTCAGTGCAGCTCCATGTGGGCTCACGCACAGATTTTTTAGGGCTCCTTAGGTAGCTATCCCGTATAGCCTCTACAGACTCATCACTGACTGATGGCCTACCAGAACGGGATTTCTTCACCAAACTGCCAGTTTCCTTCAACTGCTTATCCCACCGAGTAATGTTATTCCTATGTGTTGGCGCTTTGTTATAAACGGGCTGATATTCACGTTGCACTTGGGTCATGGATTCGAATTTAGTGAGCCAAAGAACACACTGAACTTTCCTCTGTACCGTCCACATCTCGACTGGCATGGCCATGGGCTGCTCCGCTGTATACATGGTGTTACGTCATCTGCACATGCTGCCACATCATCCTACAGAAACTGGGAGGTTTTCCTTTTATTTGGTGCAGATTTCACATTTCTATCGTCTTTTGTTGCTTTTCTGTGACCGGTTAAAAGTGCACCATGACTTTACGGACACACTGTATACTGCTTACAAAAATCAGGGGATATTTCAAAATGAATATGAAGCTATAAAATATCCCCTAATTTTTGTGAGCAGTTTATTATTATCACTATATATTCTGAATCAACAGAATCCCAAATTCCTGAGACAAATCCGTGAGTACTCCTTTTGACTTCTCCTTTACAGATAACCTCATCCTACTTTTGTTTCCTTTTTTATTCATTAGGACGCTTTCCCATTTAGAACTAGTACATCTTGCTAAGGGAAGAGGTTAGGAGGAAGTACTTAAATATCATGTTTTGCAATGTCTTTACTATATTTCAACAATTACCAGATCAACCACATTCTCAGTTCATCCAGGTTGAATGATTTATGAATATTCGATCTCAGAAATGAGAAAATGCCAATTACTTAGTTTTGTGAAAGCTTACCAATTTATGAAACACAATGAAGCACCTATTCCTTCCTGTAAGAAATGAAATGCACCTGCCAGATGTGGGCCATGCCAGCAGGAAGGGAGGCTGCGTGTCTGTTGAAGCACCTTGCAGGATGTGCCTGCAGGCTATTCTTTACTGTCCAAATCAGTAACATCTTTTCAAAAATGATGCTGCTTACTGAAATAGGCTTAACTTCTTTACATTTTACTAAACGATAGCTTCCCAGGGGCTTCATGAGATAGGAGAAAGGTTAGAGCTAGGATTAGCATTTCTCCATTTTAAATATGAAGAAATTAAAGTACAAATCAGGTTCTGTGTAAAACAGGGAAGCGCCTGTTCAAAGCCACTTCTGCTAGGGTTTGGGCTCCTGGAGAAGTGAACATTCAGATTCTAGGTCAATGAATTGTTTGTCTTAATAGTTTCATTACAATTTTTCCTCAAGTTCTTAAGTCAGGTTGGTGTATTTCATCTTCTATTTTAATAATACATTATAGAAAAGTAAATTATTAAATGACACCTAATTAGGAATTAGTTGTTACAATCTATTTTTGTTTTATTTTCTATATAAACTTGAAAAGTACCGTATTTTTCGCTCCATAAGATGCACTGTTTTACCCCCAAAGGAAAGGAGAAAATGCCCATGCGTCTTATGGAGCAAAAAATATGGTATTTTATTAAATATTTTAACACACCATTTGGTTCAGAATACTTTTTTCCTTATTTTCCTCCTTAAAACCCTAGGTGTGTCTTATGGTCAGGTGCATCTTATGGAGCAAAAAATATGCTATATTTTACATAGAAATCCTATTTTGCAATAAACATTATTTTTATATTTTCTATGTATCTAATAAGTATATAATACAATGAAATACATAATTTTAATTTTAATTGAATTTATTGGGATGACATGGTTCACAAAACCATGCAGGTTTCAAGTGTACAACTCAATAAAACACCATCTACACACTATCTCAGGTGCCCATTGCCCAAGAAAAGTCTCTTTCTGTCCCCATTTGTCCTCCCCCTAGCAACCTCCACCCAGCCCTTTCCCTCTGGCTGTCACTTCACTCTTGTCTGTGTCTCTGGAGATACATAGTTTCCTATCAAGTAGATGAACTATAAATTATTTACAATATTCCTAATAGGTGTAGTTCCAATATTCATTCTTAGAGATTATTGTGATATATTTTAAAAGGCAAAATACTATGTGCCAGGAACTATGAGAAATGATTTATGCACATATTTAATTTTCATTATAACTCCATGACAAAACCAAATGTAATTTGATCAAAGCCACACTGCTACGGAGTTCCAGACATGATACTAGGTTAATTGCCACATTCCTCATCTATCTGGTGTGCTATGCCATTTCCAAAAGCACGGTTGACTTTTAAGGTTTATTTTTAAATTTTAGTGGGCTTAAGTTACTCTTATTGACTTGATAATATTGTTGCAAAGTGAGAGAAAGGAATAAAAACAGAACAAATTCCTCCTCATCAACTATAGATTATATTTTTGAGAGTAATTTTTGTATTTGTCAATGTGAGAGTAGCATTCTTTTTTTTTTATTTTTTATTTTTCTGAAGCTGGAAACGGGGAGAGACAGTCAGACAGACTCCCGCATGCGCCCCACTGGGATCCACCAGGCACGCCCACCAGGGGGACACTCTGCCCACCAGGGGGCGATGCTCTGCCCCTCCGGGGCGTTGCTCTGTCACGACCAGAGCCACTCTAGCGCCTGGGGCAGAGGCCAAGGAGCCATCCCCAGCGCCCGGGCCATCTTTGCTCCAATGGAGCCTCGGCTGCAGGAGGGGAAGAGAGAGACAGAGAGGAAGGAGGGGGGGGGTGGAGAGGCAGATGGGCGCTTCTCCTGAGTGCCCTGGCCAGGAATCGTTGGCTCAGTGGTAGAGCGTCGGCCTGGCGTGCAGAGAGTAGCATTCTTATTGGCTACACAATTTTCTCCAGAAAAAAATTCCTATAATTTAGGCAATGAGGTTACTCCATCAAACACAGTTGACTAAATTTTTTTTTTTTTTTGCTTCAAAGAGAAAGAACAAGGGAAATTCAAGGGAGGAGATGAATAAAAATCATCCTCCCAGCAGAAGAGGCAGAAAACCCATGGAAAATGCCATCCTTAGAGTTTGTCATTAGTATAAAACATCTTGCCACCCTCTTTCAACCATGGCTGAGGGGTGAGAAGACTTTAAATGTATTTTATCATCTTTTCTTTATACTTTTTATGATTTACTCAAGAGATGTTATTTGCTCCCTGATTCCACTTCAATGCTCTGACTTCCAAATGCAGACCGCCACCTCCAAACTCTCTTCTCCACTGTCTTAAACGCATCTCCTCTTGCCCTTTCCAAAGGCCCTTGCTATGCAGCAGACCTAAAAATTTACCTTGCCTCCTTCATCAGTTTCAGTATTTCTTATCTTGATTAATGTTGCTATTCATTAATTCACTCAACCTTGAAGTTAAAAAAATTTAGGAAAACTTAATACATAAAATTATTTTTTTTTCTCACTTTGGCTTGGGCCTGTGAAAACTTTGTGATGGAACCACTAATGTAGGCTGTGGGAAGCAATGGAAGAGTTTGAACTCATTTGGTACCATTATTTTCGTTTTAGAAAGGTCATACTGGCAAGAATGTAGGGATGGGATGGAGGCAGTTTAGCTTATAGGAAGGAAGTCCAGATAGTTCCTTATTAAAATAATCCTAAGCAAAACAAGGTGAATGCACTTAAGGCCACAAAACTGTACACTTAAAAAGACTTAAAATAGTAAATTTTATGTCATGAAGTTTTAACACAATTAAAAAAATAATCCTAGTGAGACCTGAACCAGAGCTGCAGCAGTGTAGATGGGAGAAGGATACATCTGAAAGATTTCTAGAGTATAGAATCACAAGGACCTAGTGACTTTAGAGGGTAAAGTGGGGTGAGATGGAGTGGCCAGGAAGAGTGTTGTCTCTCAGGTGACTCCACAGACAGCAATACAGTGACCCAGACAGTGGAGAGGAGCAGCTTTGTGCTGGAGAGGATGTGTATGAGGAAGATGACTTCAGTTTGGTACATACACATTTGAAATGTTGATGGGACAGTAAGTGAGGATGTTAAGTAGGCACTGTGCATAACAGTATGTGTTAAAGAAAGAATTCCAGGTTTATGACACAGATTACAGTTCAATCAATAAGCATTCATTCTGTAATTCCAGGTATTGTTCTAGGCACTAGTTATTCAAAAGACAGAACATGGCCCCTGCCTATAAGGGGCAGTGAGGAGGGAAAGTAGATCTTTATATGGATCAGGTCAATAAGTAATGGGTAAATGCTATAATAAAAGGATATGCACAGGCGTTACACAGAAAGAGAAAGAGAAGCAGGGCCTGTAAAAGCTTCTGGTAATGCCTGCGTTAGATATCGAAGGAGAAGGAGGACAGAGGCACCTCGAGAAGGGCGGCACAGAGAGGGGCAGGTGAGCATTCCAAACAGAACAGGACACGTGTGAAGGCACTGAGACATGAACGCATGGTGTGTCGAGTCCTGGCAGGAAGGTGGTTCCTCAGGATCATGAGTAGAAGGTGGAGAATGGCAGGAATCAGGCTAGTGACCAGATATTGCTCTAGGTTGCAACTAAAAAGCCATGGAAGTGGAGGAAAATGTTTAAAGAGAGAAATATTAAAAGAGAGGTGAAGTGGGAAGAGGATGAACTATAATGAAAACAAATATTTATAGTTAAAGAGATTGATAAAAGAATTTGAGAAAACAGGGAAGTAAAAAATGGATCAAGAGTAGGTGTTGTAACAGGACCCAGACAAGAGAATCTCAAGAAGGGCGTGATCAACAGGGTTAAAGACTTAAACTAGATCAAAGTGAAAAGTGCCCATCTGAATAGGAAATGACAACATTTTCAGTGCAGTTTTATTTATTTTTTATTTTTCTGAAGTTGGAAATGGGGAGGCAGTCAGACAGACTCCCGCATGTGCCTGACCGGGATCTACCCGGCATGCCCACCAGAGGGCGATGCTCTGCCCATCGGGGGTGTTGCTCTGTTGTAACCAGAGCCACTCTAGCGCCTGAGGCAGAGGCCACAGAGCCATCCTCAGCGCCCGGGCCATCTTTGCTCCAATGGAGCCTTGGCTGCAGGAGGGGAAGAGAGAGACAGAGAGGAAAGAGAGGGGGAGGAGTGGAGAAGCAGATGGGCGCTTCTCCTGTGTGCCCTGGCCGGGAATCGAACCCGGGACTCCTGCACGCCAGGCTGACGCTCTACCACTGAGCCAACCGGCCAGGCCTTCAGTGCAGTTTTAATGGCATGATAGAAGTAGTAGAAAACCTGAATGGAATGTGAAAAGGTACAGAGTCATTGTAGGTTGTTTTCTAAGAGCTTGGTTAGGTCAGTCAGTGCACACAGGAGAAGCGCCCATCTGCTTCTCCACCCTTCCCCCTTTCCTTTCTTTCCCTCTGTCTCTCTCTTCCCCTCAGGCAGCCAAGGCTCCATTGGAGCAAAGTTGGCCCAGGTGCTGAGAATGGCTCCATGGCCTCCGCCTCAGGCCCTAGAATGGCTCAGTTGCAATGGAGCAATGGACAGAGCATCACCCCCTAGTGGGCATGCCAGGCAGATCCCAGTTGGGCACATGTGGGAGTCTCCCCACTTCTCACTGCAGAAAAATACAAAATAAATAAATAAATAAATAAAAGAGCTTGGTTAGAAAGTAAGAAGGAATGTGGTTATAGGAATGGTACGCTGAAGAAGTTTTTAAAGAAATGGATGGATGGCTATGAAATAGATTTATGGGCTATGAGAGAGGAGACTATAGGAAAACACTAAAGTATAAGGGATGAAATGATACCTTTTTAAGTAGGGTCTCACCGAATGGGATTATAAGCACAACTTCCAGTATAATCACTGAGAAGTAAGACTAGAGAATTTTTCCTTGGAGACTATAAGGGGAAGAATACAACTGTAGGATAATTTTGTAGGCATAGAGGAAATTAATTGAAAAACCTTATGCCTGTTAGATTCAGTTTTTCTCATGTAGTAGGAGGCAAAGTTCTCTGCTGAAAGCATAGATGGATAAAAAAAAGGCTGGAGGAGAATGGTGACAATTTAATGGGACAAGGGAGGTGATTTTGGGTGTGTGAAAGGAATGATACATGAAACCGATGATCCAGCTACAGCTAGACTATAAGATGTGTAGGAGACATCAATCATCATAGTAGTATGACCTTTTTCCTCATTAGCTGTATACTTTGGGGGTAGACGTGGGAAGGGAAAATTATAAAGAAAGAAGTAACATATAAGTATGACTTACAGAGCAAGTGGGCTGAGAAAGACAAGGTTATAAGAAGACTGTCTTGGGGAGAAACTGATTAAACCTAGAATCCAGACTGGGTGGAGAAGAAAGCAAGTGAAAGGGGCTGTTAGCTTAGGAAACAAATGCAGGAGTGAGGAACTGAGAGGTTGACTTGATTTGTGCTGAAACTGAACAGCAAGAATAGTTAAACTAAGGTTGCAGTTATTGTCAAAGAAGCAACTTTGCTCTTAGGATTTCAGATGGAGAAAAGTTCTGAGTGATGACAACAGCCAAGGTAGCTGAAGTGGAGAAGTAAAGGTCATTAACGTTCAGGAGGTAAAGAACAGGACAGATGATTGATATTGATACTGACGTTGCTTAGCATGAATGCAGAAGTTGGGGAAGAGAGGGAGAGATAATGAATCAGGTCCCTAAAACTCACATTAAAGGAATGGCACTGATCAGGTGATATCACTGAAGTGGAGAGATAGAGAGTGATAACGCTCAGTGTTCTAATCTGATCTTCTGTGGCATGGAAACAAGAGTTTCTAGGCTGTGATGATACTTGGCAAATATGGTGTTCGTAGAACACTGCTTGCTGAAGTTGATGTCATGCCTAATATGGTTTACTGCCCATAGCACTTACTCTATTTTTAAATTAAAATTTAATGATTGTTCTATGTTTCAACATTTAAGATATATTCACTAAGAAGTTTATGCAGTAAACAATATGTAGTTTTAAAGCATCATTACTAACCATTGACTGTGAAATTAGTTTGATTTCTACCATAAGTTTCACATTAACAAACATAATTCAATCCTTTTCCCAAAACTATTTTGCTGTATAAAAATAGTTCTGAGTTATTAGAATAAATGATATAAAGAAATTATATGGATAGATTAATTTGGCTTCTCAGATAGTCCATTATATCAAATGTTATCATTCATTAATTCAGAAATATTTCTTGAGTACTTATTCTATAAATGCCAACTTCTGAACAGCTGCATCCTAAAAAGTTTTTAGGTGTGCCCACTGTAGATATATGTAACACGAAGTCTCTTTACAAATACAAAATCCTCAGTAAAGATGGACTGTAAAAAAATTCTCAGCTATAGAAAGTTATAGTGATCTCTAGGTTAAACCTTTTGAAAATAGTTCTAAGGTTTTAAATTTTTTTTAATTTTTATTTATTCATTTTAGAGAGGAGAGGGAGAGACAGAGAGAGAGAGAGGAGAGACAGAGAGAGAGAAGGGGGGGAGGAGCTGGAAGCATCAACTCCCATATGTGCCTCAACCAGGCAAGCCCAGGGTTTCAAACTGGCGACCTCAGCATTTCTAGGTTGATGCTTTATCCACTGCGCCACCACAGGTCAGGCAGTTCTAAGGTTTTAAATACTGTGAACAAGATGGTGTGTTCCATAGGAAGATGATGAGGAAGTGGAAGTCTGCTGTACTAGGGTATCACAATTCCTGGGTCACTGTATTTACTATACTTTGTTTTGCTTTACCTTTAGACTTATATTAACATCAAGAAATTGCTTCCCACCTAGAAGTTAAGCAAGCCACTTGGATTTATCTTTGAACTTGAACAGAACATAGGAAAAGTCAGTATATGGATATTCAGATGTGCTGTGATTAGAAATATGACATTCCTGAGAGGGAAGATGTGACCAGGAAAGCAGTCAGGGAGAGAGAGAGAGAGATTGGAAAAAGGCTATTCAGCTGGCTCTGAAGACAGGGAAAAGAGCCATAGCCAAGGATACAGGTGGCTTCTAGAAAGAGATCCCCCTCATTGACTCCAGAATGGAGGCAGCCCATCAATTCCTTGACGCTAGCCCCGTGAAAATGATTTTGAACCTCTGATTTTTCAGAACTATTAAGATAATTTATACTGTTTTAAGCTCCCTACACACAAAAGAAATATGACATTCCTTATTTTTTTAATGGCACTAATATCTAAGGTAGACAGGCACTGAAATGTTACATATATATATAAATATATATTTTTTTTTACAGAGACAGAGAGAGAGTCAGAGAAAGGGATAGATAGGGACAGACAGACAGGAACGGAGAGAGATGAGAAGCATCAATCATTAGTTTTTCGTTGCGACACCTTAGTTGTTCATTGATTGCTTTCTCATATGTGCCTTGACGGGGGTGGGGGAGGGGGCTACAGCAGACTGAATGACCCCTTGCTTGAGCCAGCGACCTTGGGTCCGAGCTGGTGAGCTTTGCTCAAACCAGATGAGCTCACGCTCAAGCTGGCGACCTCGGGGTTTTGAACCTGGGTCCTTTGTGTCCCAGTCCGACGCTCTATCCACTGCGCCACTGCCTGGTCAGGCAAAATTTTATTTTAAACAGACTAACACTTGCTCTCTTTTATGCAACCTTGAAAAAAAAAACCTTGGCATTTTTTTCAGCCTCATTCCATTTAAAAATCAGAACATGGAGAAGGATTAAAACTATATTTCCTTCTTTACATATCTCTAAAGTAATTCTTTAGATAACTCTAAGTTTTAGATTATAATATAGTGACTCCAGTATAATCTATCCCAAGCTTAATTAAGAGTTTGTTAGTAAATCAGATGTCTAGACAGTTTGCTGGCTTCCAGTGAATTTATGGCAGCATTAGTGCAGTGGCTAATGCTATTAGGACAGTGTTTATAGGCCTTGGCAGGGTAGCTCAGTTGGTTAGAGAATTGTCTGGACATGCCAGGGTGATAGGTTTGATCCCTGGTCAGGGCTCACACAGGAATTAACCAATGAATGCATAAATAAGTGGAACAACAAATCGAGGTTTCTCTTTCTCCCTTCTTCTGTCTCCTTCTAAAAAAAAATCAGTAAATAAAAGATAATTGAGTTACTTTGCTAATGCCCCTAACTTAATAGCAGAAAGTGACTGAGATAGTAGGATGAATTAAGATCAAGTGACAATTTTTCGGGCTCTTTCACTTTGTCTGTCAGAGGATATTTACATCATGTAAGATTCCCAAGAACACTCAACACCAGTCACAAGCCCATGAGGCTCCATGAGGTCAGGGACAACGTGTATTTGGTTCATCACTGTATTCTTGGTTACTAGCAGAACAGGGTCTAGAACATCAATAAGATACTGTTTACTTGTTTATGAATAAATATCACACACACGTATACTGGGAATTAGGAGTAACTTCAATTACAGTTTCAATTATAATGTAATGGAATAAAATAAAAACAACCATTTTCCATTGATTTGAAAGAGAGAAGGGAAGGGAGAGAGAAAAGCATCAACTCGATGTTCCACTTAGTTGTGTCCTCACTGATTGCTTCTCACTGGTGCCCGAACTGGGGATGGGACCCATGGCCTGCGTGCGCTGGTCCGCGCTTTATCCCTTGAACCTCACGGCTCGGGACTAATGTAATGGAGTGAAATTCTGATGATGAATCCTAACAGCAGGTTTCAAGAATAAAGAAAGAAAATTACTTCTTGTGAAGATTTTCAGTAAATATTTCATTTAGTCCAGGGCCTTTGCAGAAGCACATCAAATGATAAAGCAATTATGTAAAAAGAATAGATTTATCCCACTTTAAATGGAGGGAGTTTAAGGGCTTGTTGGAAAATATGTTAAGTGAAATTTCAGTCTAAGTGAGAACTAAGTCAAAGTTATCCTTTTTGTATCAGTAGGAATTTAGTTAATGTGATAATAAATGACTAATTCTTAAAATCAGTATCTGCAGCCCTTCTTTTTGATTTCATCACGTCTCAGGAGGAGAAATGAAGCATACAAAGGACACTATGAGTTGCCATAGATGTGAATTACTTATGCATCTTCTGCAGGAGGGGCATCAGAGTCAGAAACAAGCAGGCTCATGCCAGAGTATGGGAAAAAAGTTGTTGAAAAGCACCACCATTTTAGTTATTCCATTCAAAACTCTTGATTTCTAAGAATTAAAACTGGTTATGCTTGTGGCATTTTTAAAAAGAATACAGATTAGTGGAAAGGTTTCTTTTTTTTTTGAGTTTTGCCCTGCTCCATTGCTTGAAGAACAGTCTGCCTAAGTTATACCTGAAGTCACATAGATCTTCATTTCCTTTAGCCTGAAATAAACTGTTTTTTTGGTTGTATCATAGTCCTATTTAAAATATAATTTTTACTACAGTAATTTTGTTAAAAATCAAGATTAAGTCGTTTCCTTTTTTTTTTTTTTTTTTAGTGAGAGAGAGAGAGACAGGGACAGACAGGAAGGGAGAGAGATGAGAAACATCAACTCAGAGTTGAGGCACTTTAGTTGTTCATTGATTGCTCTCTCATATGTGCCTTGATGGAGGGGGCCTCCAGCAGAGCCAGTGACCCCTTGCTCAAGCCAGTGACCTTTGGGCTCAAGCCAGCGACCATGGGGTCATGCCTATGATCCCATGCTCAAGCCAAGCCGGTGAGCTCAAAGTTTTGAACCTGGGTCCTCAGTACCTCAGGCTGATGCTCTATTCACTGCGCCACTGGTCAGGCATCAGGTCCTTCTTAAAGAAGTTTGAACATTGCTAAATTATACTGTACTAAAAGTCCTCCCCCGCCATGGAGAACTGATCTTTGGTTTTAAGATAAGGATACAGTAAACAGAAGTCTGAAATTTAGTCTCACTCATAATATTTTTAGACTGCTAGGTTGTCACTGCTTCTTTCTGGCAGTTTAAAATTGAATGTAATTGGACTTAAATATTTTACATAAAGCCCCACATTATTTGATGTGAGTAAAATAATCTTTCTAAAACATTAAAATTTAGTTAAGTAATATAATCACTAAAAGGCAAATTTCCCTAAGAAGTTTATGAGATATACTAGTCACAGAACATACATTACTTCATTAGAATCATTGTCACAACAATATAGAAAAGGTAAAATGTTATAAAAGTCTATACCACATATGAAGAATGAAACAGCTCTTATAGTTTATACATTTCAAAACTAGTCCATATTCCAAACATACACACGTTTTATACATTATAGAGGAGGAATTCTGCATGCACAGAAAGGCAGGCATTGGTGACCGAGTTTCATTTCTTTGTGATTTCTGATTTTTATATGCCAGCTGTAAATGCAATTTCCATTCTTAATACCCATTCACTTTACAGTTAATACTTTTCAAGCACCATAAGAGATTTGAAATTAAATCACATACATCTTTCTTTTATGTGTTAAAAGTGTTAGTGTTAAGGATTAATGGGCTTTATTCTCAGTATCCAGCGTAGATTATTCACTAGTAGTAAATTAGTGACATAGGAACACATTAACTCTTTTGAGCTGACAGAACACTATTTAGTAAATTGCTTTAGGGGACTGAGTTACAGTGATCTTAATTGTGAATTACACTTAATTGTGTGCAAATTTATTTACAGTGAGTAATTTGCTCACTGATATGGCTTTTTTCATATCATTTCCTCCAGGCTTATAATATTTGCACTCTAGAAACTACCTTAAATTTGGCAGCAAAGAAAACAAAGAAGGCCGCATATATTTATAATGATTATGATTTACAGTGTACTAGGTGGCATTCTGTAAGGCCAATGAAAACTATTCTTTTATCTTAATTGGTACAGCATTCCTATCTGGGTAGGAAGAATACAGTGTGTCCGTAAAGTCATGATGCACTTTTGACCGGTCACAGGAAAGCAACAAAAGACGACAGAAATGTGAAATCTGCACCAAATAAAAGGAAAACCCTCCCAGTTTCTGTAGGATGATGTGGCAGCATGTGCGCATGCGCAGATGATGATGTAACACAGTGTATACAGCGGCCAGCCTACGGCCATGCTAGTCGAGATGTGTACGGTACAGAGGAAAGTTCAGTGTATTCTGTGGCTCACTAAATTCGAATCCGTGACCAAAGTGCAACGTGAATATCGGCGCGTTTATAACGAAGCGCCAACACATAGGAATAACATTACTTGGTGGGATAAGCAGTTGAAGGAAACCGGCAGTTTGGTGGAGAAACCCTGTTCTGGTAGGCCATCAGTCAGTGACGAGTCTGTAGAGGCTATATGGGATAGCTACCTAAGGAGCCCTTAAAAATCTGTGTGTGAGTCCACATCGAACTGCACTGAATAGGTATGAAACTGGGAGAGTTTTCCTTTTATTTGGTGCAGATTTCACATTTCTATCGTCTTTTGTTGCTTTCCTGTGGCCCATCAAAAGTGCACCATGACTTTACGGACACACTGTAGAACCTTGTACCTGCCTCCTCATAAAATTGATAAAATCTTAAAGGTTTTTAAAATATTCTATAATGCATGATATCCTGGAGTTATAACTTAGTGTTATTTTCCCTTAGCTTGGTTTAGGTTTGGGCAACATGGTAGTAGTGTTTACACCTTCTGGTACACGTTTCATTAGATAAACTTGGTAGAAATACTTCTTTTGATTATATAACCTAGATGATATTAAGGAATAATTGCTATAAACCTTTGCTAATAGCCCAGCCTCAGCATGTGCCTTTTAAAATAAAATAATTATAAAAATTCTTTCTCATGCTGCTTTCAGCTGCTTGTATCTGGACTTTTAGACATCCATTCGCTCTCTGGTTTAGATAGTTCCTCTCGATGACATCGTCTCAGGAACCCATCTGCTGTTTGCCCAGGAGAGGAGTAATAGACTGCCTTTTAAAGAAACACTTCAAACCAGTCTTGACACTTGGCCTGTCATGAATGACTTGAGATATAGCTCTGAAGAATAATCTTTATCTATGAAATGACTGTAAACATTCTGACTTTCAGCACTAAACTCTACAGAAAAAGCTTAGTAATGTGGGAAATAGGGTCATATAATCTAAATTGCCATCATCCCAAAGATGTTCTCATGGGTATTTCTATTCTTCCCAGAGAAGAAGCCTTAGCAGCCCTTCCCTTCTTTTGCTCTTCAGTTTCTGGAAGCCAATTTTGATGAGTTTTATGTCTGTCATCACACAGCACTGTTCTCAACCTCAGTATCTTTTTCTCAAAAGTTCATAAATTAGGGTTACACAGAAAGAAAAATAAATTAGTTTTTAGCACTGAACTAAAGACATTCTGTTAATGGCACTGTGTTATTCCTATGTCTTAGGAAGAAATACTTTAAAATAGCAACTACTTCTTTGCTCCTCACATCTCTTGAGTCACCAGAGCATATGTTTTTCTCATTCGCATTTCTGATATGGATCCTTTCCTTCCATGCTTATTGCCACCAGCCTACACCAGCACACCAGTTGTCTACTCTACTATACTATATTATTATGATGGCTTCTTAGCTAGTACCGCATCCTCTACCCCAAACCTGCTTCAATTACTCTCCACAATGCTAAGTGAGACTGATATTCTTAAAATGCTATTCCCATCAATTATCCTTTGCTGTTTACAAAACTCTACAACAGCTTCTTATTCCTTCACTCATGAAATCTAAATGCCTTTGCCTGCTCTTGAAGGCACTCAGTAATTAAGCCTACCCTAGACTATCTGAGGTCATCACGGAACTGTGGCTGCTGCCGGGCTGACCTGGGGTCTGTCCTTCCTCAGAACCTCTGCTTCATTTATGCCCTTTCTTTCCTCTTTGCACTGTCTCCTTTCTTCTCTGCTTACTCTATCTCACCCGCTCTATAGCCAAGTTCAATTTCCTTGAGTCTTCCTTTTCTTTGCATTACCTGCATTGAATAATTAACAGGTTATTCATTACCGCTCTATTCTATAAAATAGGGCAAAATATCTTTATTTTTGAAAGTGAGGGGCAGGGAGATAAGATTCCTGCATGTGCCTCAACTGGGATCCAACTGGCAATCCCCATCTGGAGCAGATGCTCAAATCAACCTAGCTATCCTCAGTGCCCAGGGCCAACATTCGGACCAATCGAGCCACTGGCTGAGAGGGGAAGAGAGAGAGAAGAAGGAGAGAAGCAGATGGTCACTTCCCATATGTGCCCTGATCTGGAATCAAAACCAGGACGTCTATATGCCCAGCCAATGCTCTATCCACTGAGCCACCAGCCAGGGCTGGCAAAATATCTTAATAGTATATTACTAGCATTATATTAGATGCAAGATGTTAAATATTCTTTTACTCAACAATTCCACTTCTAGGAATTTGTGGCTTCTCTAAATATTTAGATACACTTATGTAAAATGAAGTAGTATTTGGAAATAACTAAATGCCAATGCTCTAAACTTATTATGGGCAAGAGCCATATAGCATACCTTTTATTGATTCCACCAAATTTAATAGAGAGCTAAGTACTTAGTTTTTTTGTGAGTTGTCTTTATATCTTATAATAACAACAGAGATGAAAACATAATCCCAACTTACTGCTTTTTCCCCCTAAACTGGTCCATATTTCTCACTAAAATATTATATATTTCCAATTTTAACTCCATATAGTATGTAGTCAGACTAACAAGGAACTTTTTGTGTTAGTGATTACAATGAAGTAGGAGAAGAGACACTTCCAACTTAAATGTAACAAGTAAAAAGACTTCATCTTATTCATATTTGTTACCCTTTTGCCAAAACGTTTCCATAGGCAGCGTGCCTCTAATGCTATGTACATATTCTCACAGGCTTAAGTCACTCATATTAATCTGTCAAAAGTGCTGGTCCACTCCTTTGACATGCTTGCGAGAACACAGGATGGCTTTTTATCCTCAGTGCAAGCTATTAACTCCTGTCAAAACTGTCTCTCTCAATCTGAACTATTCTATAGGGCCATTCTTTGATGGGAAGCACACTCTGCCTTTTTCTGCTTTACATCATTCTACTCTTATTATGTGCCAGTGTCTTTGAAGGGTATAAAAAAGCCAAATTAAAAAAGGATAGAAATTTTGAATAAAAGCTCACAGTTTCTGTACTGTAAGAAATACATCTAAATTAAATTCTAGCTATTGCTATATATCCTTATATACACCACTTTTATAATTTAGGACATTCTTATTATACACAGTATTTATGATAAAGCAATTGATAATTAGAGGGCAAAATGAAATACTAATCTATATAATATAAAAACTCCAGCACCATATACCCAAAGAGATTTAAAATCTGTAGTTTTTCAATTGCATCTTTAAAAGGAGTCTAATTGTGTTTCTAATTAATAGAAACCTTTTCTAACAATTCTAAGTAGTTCTTAACTCAATAATTCCACTTCTAAGAATTTGTGTACCCTGCAATAACTGCAGATATAGGCAAATTTTTAGCTGTAATTATGTTCATTACAGCTGTATCATAAAACAATGAAATAGTAACAATAATGAATTAGTTAAGTAAATTATCCACCATACAATAGATTTAAAGTCATTTTAATTATTTAGTAAAATAGTATCATAATGACATGGAAAGTTATCAATAATAGTAAATGAATCAGGTATTGTATGTGCTATAATGTTTTATAAAAAATTTTGAAAAACAATTTTGTAAAAATTCCAAGTTGCTTAGCAATAATAAAATTTTTTCTAAAATACATGTATCTTGTCTTATTAACTTGCAGAAATATATATTGTGGTTAAAAAGCATGTTCAGCCCTGGCCGGGGAGCTCAGTTAATTGGAGCATCCTCACAATATGCCAAGGTTCCCTGGTCAAGGAACATACAAGAATTGACTAAAGAATGCATAAATAAATGAATGGAATAACAAATCCGTTTCTCTTTCTCCCTTATATCAATTAAAAAAAATTTGAAAGAGCATTTTAAAAATGTTTGTAATATCAAAAACAAGATTATTTAATATTTTTTTCAATAAAGAGGAACACGTGTACTTTACTAAAGCAAACAACAAGGCATCTGAAAGAGAAAAATCCAGCCTCTTTCTCTTCCCATTCTTACTTACTTTTTGTTGAACTCTCCATAGGTTTGGGGATTCTATGAGGCTAACGGAAAGCCCAAGGCTTAAAAGTTACACGTGGCTATCAAGTATTTATATTCACTATGTATACTACACGTCTTACAGTTCTACTTAATAGCTAGAATTATTCTAGAGAAATAAAGAGGATCTATGGTACACAAAGATGAAAGAACTATGTATTTTGTTGTTCTTAACATCATGAATCCAGGCTGCACAACTTTACTAATTAAGTTTTGCAAATAAGACATGATGTGAACTGAAAGAGACACTTCCTTCTACAGCCAAAGCTATCGCAGGTACTTTC
This sequence comes from Saccopteryx leptura, assembly GCF_036850995.1. Lineage (NCBI taxonomy): Eukaryota > Metazoa > Chordata > Mammalia > Chiroptera > Emballonuridae > Saccopteryx > Saccopteryx leptura. Next base: position 109,123,625 of record NC_089508.1, on the reverse strand, counting down.
CTTTAATCTCCCACACCCAGATGTGGCCAATTCAGCACAGGAGAGTTCAAACCTCTTGCTGCGTTTTGATCCTGTTTGTTCACTCCTTGCAGGATATTTGCTTTGGAAGAGGAGATTTATGGCTGAGGAACGATGACTAAATAGCTTATTTACTAAGATAAACCACCCTGAATTAGCGTCAAGGTATAAAAACTATTATCCACTGAACTTCTGACTAATAAAAACAAGCTTCGGGTTAAAAGAAAAAAGAACACAAAGACCAAGTTTAAAAATAGTTTTCATACTTTTTTTCGGCACTTTAATTATAAATAAAAATCTCCAATAGGCAAATCAGAGAAGAACTACCTCAGTTATCCTAAAATGCCACTGTTCAACAAATAAACCTGACAATGTAAAAGAAAAATAAATACTTCTGTTTAAAAAAAAATAGGCAGAATTTTAAATAGGGATAAATGTTTATAGTTTATATAAAAAACAATAAAAAGTGAATTTATTTACCACCCAGAGTTTATATTAATCAATAAAAATTAACAGTCCAATATAAAAATGGAAAAAGGTCATGAACAGGCCGGTCACATAAAAAGAAAAATATATTGTAAATAAAAATATTGATATAAAAACTGCTTAACTTTATTCATAATTTAAGTTAAATAAGCATATTGAAGTGAAATATAATTTTTCATCTTTCTGACTAGACAGTTAAAAACTTTGATAACAGTAGACAGTGGAAAAGTTTGGGTAATCAGCTTTCTCATAGATTATCAGTTGTTCACATAACTTTTTAAAAGAACATTTTGATAATGCTTGGAATTAAAAAAAAGCACACACTTATTGAATCTTAAAATTTTCATTTCCAGGAATTTATCCTATAAAACTTCAAAAAATCATGTAGAAATATGTTTAAGAAAGGTTGTTCATTTGTAGCATTGTTTGTAACAGCAAATTAAAACAAAACCCAAGTAAACAAACCCCAATTTTTTTCTCACAGACTATGTACTCTAGTCTACATAATTTTTATGTATAATAAAGAGAGAGACAGAGAGAGGGACAGATAAGGACAGACAGGCAGGAAGAGAGAGAGACGAGAAGCATTAATTCTTTGTTGCGGCTCCTTAATTTCCTTAGTTGGTCACTGATTGCTTTCTAATATGTGCCTTGACCAGGAGGCTACAGCAGAGCAAATGACCCCTTGCTCAAGCCAGTCACTTTAGGCTCAAGCCAGTGACCTTGGGCTTCAAGCCAGAGACCTTGGGCTCAAGCCAGCGACCATGGGGTCATGACTATGCTCTTACGCTCAAGCCAGTGACCTCTCACTCAAGCTGGTGAGTACTTCCTCAAGCTGGATGAGCCCACACTCAAGCCAGGGACCTCAGGGTCTCGAACCTGGGTCCTCCACATGTGAGTCTGACGCTTTATCCACTGCAGCACCACCTGGTCAAGCTATGTATAGAGTAATTTTTTAAGATTGAAATGAAAAGTTTACAGTGTTTTGTACTGGCTGGAAATTAAGAGTCAGTGCTTATATCTTAAAAAGTCTGTAAAAAAATTGGTAATATATCAGAGGCTGAAATTTCAAAGTTTTCTTTAGCACTATTAAGATAGTTGGCACATCAGTATATATTCTTATTCATGGGTGGGCAAAATGCTTTGTTTAAAACAGAAGAGATTCACAGAAATGTGAAGAAAGAGATTTTAGGTGGAAGATCAAATCAGCTTGAATTTGGGCTAAAACTTGATGCTATAAAATACCTTTGTTTCTATAGTTAGTCCTCTCTTCTGTGGCCCATCCCTCAAAAGTGATCCTAAGGCTGTCATAAAAGAACATCTTTTCTAGAGAAAAACCACAAGTCTCTGTTTCAAAAAAATCCTTATGTGCGGCATTTGACTTTTTTTTTTTTAATTAACCAAACTAATAGGTACTTATGAATCTCACTAAACATAAAACAACCTTTAACAACAATAGAATAAAGTTTTGGGAAAATGATGAAATATACAAAGCTTCCACTGTGACAAAATCCTTGAAATAATAAATTCAGCCTAGATCATTAAGTTACTACGCTATCTGGTATTATAAATCAGCATACATCATACATACAACACTTAACCCTGACAGAGGTTTGACATATATTAGTTTGAAGAAACCATTATTTGATAAAGTTATTAAAAGACTTACTTAAAAATATTTATCACTCTTTTGTGAGTCTTCTGTCCCTAAAAAGTAAATTTTGATATGCCATAATCTCTTAGAAATATTATGGTAAAGAAGCGATTAGAGGAATATCCTCTACTTTTTCCCATTAATTCTCCAATCACTGAGGAATAGTCAATATACCATTATAGAGGAATGACTGAAATCTTCCCCTTAATCTCAAAGATTGATACTATAAGCGAAAAAATAATCTCAAGTCTTTATTGGGGAATCCATTTGTTTATTTGTCAGGTCCAATTACCTTTTTATGGGGGAAAAAAAGCTAGCTTCAGAATCCTTTAATATACAATTTCAAAATTTAGAAAGCTCCGAGAAAACCAGAAGTAGTTTTATATAAGTTTGCTGCAGATTCATGTAGCAGCTGCAGTCTGATCTAGGGTGACAATACATATATTTCACAGCAGATATATTCCTGTGTTTGGATATTAGGTGCTTTTCTAGAACTGAGGGTGTTATGCAAGAAAGAGAGTAGACATCATATTACCTTTATATACTTTTTTAGAAATTCTGAATTCTGAAACACATATAGCCCCAAGGAATTTAAATGAAGGATGTGTACCTGATTAGGTTCTGTGTTATTTCCTTAGGTGAATGTTGTACATATGCTATAGCATAATCCATATTTTAAAATAATAATTTAGGGAGTCTTGAATCTTTAATTTGTATTTTTACATACTTCTATTGAATTTATTGGGGTTACACTGGTTAATTAAATAGGTTTCAAGTGTATAATTCTGTAATACATCATCTATATATTGTATTGTGTGTTCACCATCCACGGTATAGTCTTCTGCCACCGTTCATCTCATTACCCTTTTATATCCGTTCCCTGACCCCCTTCCTCTGGTAATCACCATATTAATATTTGTGTCTGATTTTTTTTTCTTAATTCATTTACCTATTTCATCCAGCATACCCACCCTAACAGCTGTCAATCTGTTCTTTGAATCAATGAGTCTGTTTTTATTTTGTCCATTAGTTAATTCTGTCAATTAGATTCCGCATAAAAGTGAAATCACATGCTATTTGTCTTTCTCTGACTGGCTTATTTCACTTAGTATAATGCCCTCTAGGTCTAGCCATGCTGTTGCAAACAGTAAGATTTCATTCTTTATTTCAGCTGTATAGTAATCCATTGTGTAAATATACCACAGCTTTTTCATCCACCATCCACTGATGCGCACTTGGACTGCCTTTGCATCTTGGCTATTGTAAATAGCACCGCAATGAACTCAGGGGTGCATATATTCTTATGAATCAGTGTTTTGGGTTTCTTCAATTCCCAGAAGTGGTATCGCTGGTCATAAAGCAGCTCTATTTATAATTTTTTGAGGAAACTCCATACTGTTTTCCACAGTAGCTGCCCCAATTTGCATTCCTACCAACAGTGAAAGGTTCCCTTTTCTCTACATCCTTGCCAATACTGTTAATTTTATTTTGTTTTGAGAGAGAGACAGAGACAGGAAGGAAGATGAGAAGTATCTCAACCCGCACTCAAACTGGTGACCTCAGGGTTTCAAACCTGGGACTTCAGAGTCCCAGGTGAACATTTTATCCACTGTGCCACCACCAGTCGGGCTGTTCTTTGTTGGTAGCCATTTTGACAGGTGTAAGGTAGTATCTCATTGTGGTTTTAATTTGCATTTCTCTGATTAGTGACATTACACATCTTTTCATGTCTAATGTCAATCTGTATGTCCTCTTTGGAGAAGTATCTGTCTATACAGTTCCTCTGCCTCTCCCTTTTTATAAGACTATTTGTTTTCTTGGTGTTGAGTGGTTTGAGTTCCTAATAAATTTCGGATATTAACCCCTTATCAGATATAACATTGGTGAATGTGTTGTCTCATTCAGTGGGTTGTCTTTCATTTTGTTGATGGTTTGTTTCTTTTGCTGTGCAAAAGCTTTTTAGTTTGATGTAATCCTATTTGTTTGTTTGTTTATTTATTGTTTCCCTTGCCTGAGGAGATATGTGAGAAAAAATATTGCTATGAGAAATGTCTGATGTACTATCTCTGTTTTCTTCTAGGATTTAGTGGTTTTGAGTCTTACATTTAGTCTTTAATCCATTTTGAGTTTATTCTTATGTATGGCGTACAGAGGTTGTCTAGTTTCATTATTTTGCACATATCTGTCCATTTCTCCCAACACCATTTTTTAAATATACTATATTGACTCCATTATATGTTCTTGCCTTCTTTGCGAATATTAATTGACCATAAAGATGTGGGTTTATTTCTGGGCTATTCTGTTCTATTCATCTATATGCCTGTTTTTATGCCAGTACCAGTCTATTTTGATTACTATGGCTTTGTAGTATAGTTTGATATCAGGTAACATGATACCTCCAACATTGTTCTTTTTCAAGACTGCTGAAGCTATTCAGGGTCTTTTGTGGTTCCATATAAATTTTTGGAATATTTTTTTTCTAGTTCTTTGAAATATGCCATTGGTATTTTGACAGAAATTGTGTTGAATCTATAGAAATTCATAGTAAATACAGTCCTACCTCAAGAAGCAAGAAAAATCTCAATCAAACAATCTAACATTACACCTAATAAACTAGAAAAAGAACAACAAACAAAGCCCAAAGTAAGTAGAAGAAAGGAAATAATAAAGATTAGAGCAGAAATAAATGATATAGAGACTAAAAAATGAATATAAAAGATCAATGAAACCAAGAGCTGGTTCTTTGAAAAGGTAAACAAGATTTACAAGCCTTTAACCAGACTCATAAAGAAAAAAAGAGAGAGGACTCTGAATTTTTAATTTTAGACCAATTTTTATAACATTCAAGATTCCTAGCAACACAATCCACAGGGTTAACAGAACAGACATACTTTTCACAACTATGAAACTTCCCTGACTGACTGCAGTCTGAGAGAAGCATCCTTCCTAAGTACTTCCACAGTGCCACACACACACTCCCCTATAGTAATAGTCAATATTCCTTGCTAGATTTTAAGGTCAGTGATGGCAGGCGTTACCTCTTTATTTTTTCTTCTTAACCAGTAATTCCCAGAGTCTAACTTAATATTTGGTAATAGTACCTACTTGATTAAAAGAAAAATTGAATTAGAGAGTGGAAGATACAAATTTCAAATACATGTTCTAAGTACTTTCAAGTAATTCAATGTCCTTAGAAAAGGAGCGGCACTCTTCCAATCCAACTTTCATCTTTTCATTATTTAAAGCTCTTTTTGGTCTTATTTTACCAAACTATATTAACACCTGTCCATTCACTGACATTTCTATTGTGGTGATAATCATGTTTATTACTATTACTATTATTATTATTATTATTATTATTATTTGTATTTTTCCAAAGTTAGAAGCGGGGAGGCAGTCAAACAGACTCCCGCATGCATCTGACCAGGATCCACCCGGCATGCCCACCAGGGGGCGATGCTCTGCCCATCTGGGCATTGCTCTGTTGCGGCCGGAGCCATTCTACCACCTGAGGCAGAGGCCATGGAGCCGTCCTCAGCGCCCGGGCCCACTTTGCTCCAATGGAGCTTTGGCTGCAGGAGGGGAAAAGAGAGACAGAGAGGAAGGAGAGGGGGAGGGCTGGAGAAGCAGATGGGTGCTTCTCCTGTGTGCCCTGACCAGGAATCAAACCCAGGACTTCCACTTGCCGGGCTGACACTCTACTGCTGAGCCAGCCAGCCAGGGCCCATGTTTATTATTTTAACATATTTTTTGGAAATCTTTCTGGTCAATGATCAAAATTATTTCTTCTTTTAAAATAAGCACTAGTGTTTAAGTATTTACATTTGATAACTTAATATTTTGCTGAATTTCCATGGCTACAAAGTTAAAAAAAATTATGCTTATTATTAATACCATCAATATCAACCACAAAGAGTTTTGAAATAGCAATAAAATTGCTACACTTCTTTATTATATGCGGCTTAAGTGTCTGTTTGTCGCCGATAGCTTATTGGTTGCTTGCGTAACTGTACTAGCCAATGGGGTGAAGTTGCCACGGCTGAACGCAAATTGAGCGGGTCAGGGGGAAGGTGAACATTTGTTTGCATTGGCAATCATCTGTTTTACATAAAACTACGTTTAACGTAATTTCTTTTAAGAATGCCTCCTAGAAAATACAGCACTGAAGAGGAGAGAAAAGGAGCTAAAGCTGCACAAAAACGGCTTTCTCAACAAAAATAAACCACTGAGCAGAGAAAGACAAGGATTGCTTCAGTCGCAGAGCAAATGCGTCTTTCTCGGCAAAATGAGACTGATGAGCATAGAGAAACAAGGCTTGCCTCAGATGCAAGACAAAAAAGCCTGTCTCGACAAAATGAGTCCCTTGAACAAAGGCAGGAGAGAAATGCAAAAAAAAACGACAGAGTAATGCTGACCGAAATGCAAAAAGGATTAAAACAGTTTCAAATGGAGAAACTTTAATTTTTGAGCATTCCTCTGGTGACATGAATATTAAATGTGAACACTGTCAGTCCTTAAACTTCAAGTTAGAAACTAATCGATTTGACCGTGGCAAGAAAGGATTTTCTCAATGTTGCAAGTACAGAAACATTGTAAAAAATGATGGAAAGATCTACACAAGAAATGTTGTGTACAAAGAGATCTTTGACATGTGAATTAACATTTTATTATTTAAATCACCTTTATTTATTGAGCTAGCGGTGGCTCTTAAGAAATGTACCACCAGTGGTTTCCTTCATTGCACTCTACTTTAAGCAATTAAGCAAGTAGAAGGGGGAAACCCCGTGGGGCACTAAGCAAAGGGGCGTCCTTGCCGCCTGCCCTGGGTAATTCAGTTTGAATTAGCAGACACCTTTGCACAAATCATTTTAATTACAATTCATAATATCTAGAACAGCAGTCATTTTGTATGATCGCCAGGCTTTCTAGCCAACATATATTCAAATAATATTGACTGACTTTCCACATTCACCTCAGCTGAGCACTCACTGGCTCCCCCTAACCCATCACTCATTATTTTTGTCATTTTTACTAGTAGGACTGGTTTAAATCTTGACTCAGATTCTCTGTATTCATCTTGATTTGGAAGAGGTAAAAATCTAACTCATCCTTCCTTGTTTCTTCCAGTAGCTAGAGGCACATTGAACTTTACAATTCAAATTTATAAGTAGAAAGCTGGCCAGGACTGAGAGCAACAGAGAGATCCTGCTAACTGCCCTGTTCATGATCATTAGTTTCTGAATATGCATGATTCTTGGTAATTAATTTTGGCTCAGGCTTTCATTTCTTTAGAAGGTTTGACTCTGCCATGACCTTTGGTTTCTTTAGACAGGATCCTGTAGATTTTCAGAGGACTGTGATGGTATCCTTAGTTCAGACTGTGGTTGTCCATTTTCCCACAATTGTCCCTGCTCATGAAACAATCTAATTAACTGAATGTCTTACAGACCACCAATTTTCAGCTACCTAAGGCTTAATAAAACTAACAACTTTAAAAAACTTTGTGGGAGGCAGTTTCTAATTCTAAGCTGGCAATGATTCATGCCTGCTGGTATTCACAACACTGTGTGACCCCTCCTCGCTAGTGTGGACTGCATCTAGTGACTTGCTTCTAATAGACAGAACATGGCAAAAGTGACTGTCACTTTTATGATTGGTAACAAAAGGTTCTGACTTCCATTCTGCTAGTTCTCTCTCTCTCTCTCTCTCTCTTTCTCCCTCTCTGGCCCTCCTGTTGCTCATTCCAGTGAACCACCAGCCATGCTGTGAGATGCTGTATGGAGAACCCACACAGAAAAAAACCAGAGAAGCCCTTGATACCTTGAGTGTAAGAAGAGTGGAGGCTTTAGTCTAATGGCCTGTGAAAAGAGAATCCTGACAACAACCATGTGAGTTATCCAGAAAGTTCACCCTTCCCAGCGAGGCCTGGAGATTACTACATCCTATGAGAGACCCAGAGCCAGAGGACCAGCTAAGCTGCACCGAGATTCCAGATCCACAGAAACTGTGAAATAATCATAGCTGCTTTAAGTCACTAAGTTCTGGGGTAATTTGTTGTACATCAATAGATAGCTTAAACAAATGTAAACCTCAAAAGCAAGACAGGCCCTGGCCGGTTGGCTCAGTGGTAGGGCATCGGCCTAGTGTGCAGGAGTCCCGGGTTCGATTCCCGGCCAGGGCACACAGGAGAGGCGCCCATCTGCTTTTCCACCCCTCCCCCTTTCCTTCTTCTCTGTCTCTCTCTTCCCCTCCTGCAGCCAAGGCTCCATTGGAGCAAAGTTGGCCTGGGCACTGAGGATGGCTCTGCGGCCTCTGCCTCAGGCGCTAGAATGGCTCTGGATGCAACAGAACAACGCCCCAGATGGGCAAAGCATCGCCCCCTGGTGGGCATGTGGGGTGGATCCCCGTCGGGCGCATGCGGGAGTCTGTCTGACTGCCTCTCCGTTTCCAACTTCAGAAAAATACAAAAAAAAAAAAAAAAAAAAAAGCAAAAAAAAAAGCAAGACATTCTTTGTCCTAAAACAAAATATGACATAAAATTATGGTTTCAAATTATACTCATCTGATTAGTATGAATCTTTTGGTATGATTCGAGTTCATTATTAGCAGGGAAAACATATAGCAAAGGAGAGTTCTGATACAAAATGTTGACCTATATATGTGAATTACAGAGTTTCAAAACCTAAATTGATTCTTGGCAAGATGAGTCAATGAAAACTTTTTTGATAAAAATTATCTATCCTAGTTGTAGAAAAAAATATACTAAGTAGTGTTGTTACATTATGCTTTCTATTGTAGACATTAAACATTATGGGATGTTATCTAGCCTCCTCATATATCCTAATAGTACGGTTATCATGCAAGAGATTGCAGGTTATCCTCTTTTCATGAAAATATTTTACAATAGATATAATAAAAACACCAAATATTTTTATTTATTTATTTTTATTTTTTATTTTTTAATTTTTTTAAATTCTATTTATTTATTTATTTATTTATTTATTTATTTATTTATTTATTTATTTTGTATTTCTCTGAAGCTGGAAACAGGGAGAGACAGTCAGACAGACTCCCACATGCGCCCGACCGGGATCCACCCGGCACGCCCACCAGGGGCGACGCTTTGCCCACCAGGGGGCGATGCGTGTCACTCTGCCACGACCAGAGCCACTCTAGCTCCTGGGGCAGAGGCCAAGGAGCCATCCCCAGCGCCCGGGCCATCTTTGCTCCAATGGAGCCTTGGCTGCGGGAGGGGAAGAGAGAGACAGAGAGGAAGGAGGGGGGGGTGGAGAAGCAAATGGGCGCTTCTCCTATGTGCCCTGGCCGGGAATCGAACCCGGGCCCCCCCCCCCGCACGCCAGGCCGACGCTCTACCGCTGAGCCAACCGGCCAGGGCCTATTTTTATTTTTATTCATTTATTTTAGTGAGAGAGGAAGGGGGGGGGAGAGAGAGAGAGAGAGAGAGAGGAACATCAATCTGTTTCTGTACATGCCCTAAATGGGGATTGAACCGGTAACCTCTGTGCTTTGGGTGGATGCTCCAATCAACTGAGCCATCTGGCCTTAAAAAATTTAACAATTCTGTTAATAATTAATAATTCTGTGTCTTCAAAGGACCTATTAACAACTCTGAAGGGTTACCTGTTATAAGTATAAATCTTTGAGAAACTAAAATAGCGATATCTATTTAAATGTTTTGCATACCATTCAAATTTTACTCATTAAAAATGTCTTTCCATGTCAACTCTCTTTATCTCCTAGTCTTCCTAATCTCAATAAATGGTATTTCCAGCTATCACATTGCTCAAGACAAAAGCCTGGAAGTTCTTCTTAACACCCTGCATCCCATCTAGGAAGTTACTGCCTGGATGCCGTGAAGATTCCATGTCTCACTATTTCTTTCCATCTTAATCCAGGTCCCAGTCCTCACAATTTCTCCCTAGTACTATTCTTTCCTAATGAATCTTTCTACTTCTACTCCTGTCCCATTCCAATTTATCCCCCATACAGCAGCCAGGGTTAAGCTTTTAAATGCAAATCAGAACATGTCTCCTGATTAAAATCTATAAACTACTTCCACTGCTTGTAAGATAGTGTTAAAAAACAAAAACTAAAAAAGAAAAACCTTACTAAGGGTTACAGAGTCCTTTAAGACCTGACTCTGCATTTTATACCAGCTTCCTTACTTTGTTCCATGCTGGCTTTCTGGCCCCAAAGATATTCCTTCAGTTTCTGTGATGTGCCCTGTTCTTTGATTTGGCTTCCACATGGCAGGTTCCTTCCCTCTGGCTAACTTCTACTTATATTTCTGGTCCCAGCTTAGAAGAAAATATCTCCTCCTAACACAAATCTATATTAGATCTCCCTGTTATATTCTCTTTTTAGCTCTTAGGAATTTTTCTTTATGTCATTAAACACAATTTGTAATTCTATACTTATTTGTATGAATATTTAATACTTGTCTCTCCCAAAAGTCTTGCTTCATGAGGTCAAGGAACAGCTTGATTTTATTCACCAGTGCTTGTTTTTCTGCCTAACACACAGTACATTAAATATATATATAGCCTGACCAGGCGGTGACGCAGTGGATAGAGCGTCTGACTGGGATGCAGAGGACCCAGGTTTGAAACCCCAAGGTCGCCAGCTTGAGCGTGGGCTCATCTGGTTTGAGCAAAAGCTCACCAGCTTCAACCCAAGGTTGCTGGCTCGAGCAAGGGGTTACTCAACCTGCTGAAGACCCGCGGTCGAGGCACATATGAGAAAGCAATCAATGAACAATAAGGTGTTGCAACGCGCAACAAAAAACTAATGATTGATGCTTCTCAACTCTCCATTCCTGTCTCTGTCCCTGTCTATCCCTCTCTCTCTCTTTCTGTCTCTGAAAAAAAAAAAATATATATATATATATATATATATATATTTGTTGAATACAGACATGAATAAAATTGTTCAAGATCCTGCTTACTGTAATCATAATTGTAAATACAGTTAAATCATGGCCTTTTTTGTCTATTAGGAATTTTCTCATCTTTTTAGATTTAAAATGAAATACATTTGTTTTGGAGATATCTGGCATGGCTATTATAACTTATCTATTTACTTCTTCAATTAATTCAACTGTAATAATTTTTACTTATTTTGTTATTTTATAATATGTGTTAAGATGTGTTACTAATAACACATCTATGTCAACCAATTGTAAATACCAACAGTCACTTTCTAGTAGTCAAAAGGGCTATTTTTGAAAGTGATAAAATGTATCAGGAAAATGATATTAAAGCTATGTTATATCATAGGAGTGGAGTCTCATTAAAGAATTGGGCAGATGAGTTAGTAATTTTTTTTTTTTTTTTTTTTTTTTTTTTACACAGTCTACACGGATTTTGATGGTGAGCACAGGCCGGTGGGCCGCGGGGCGTTCCAACGGCGGTAACGTCCGCAGTGGGGCGTGGGGGGGGGTCTGGTTACTGTTGAGGCCGCGCATCCTCTCGGGCAGGTTTACGTAGTAGGCACCGAACCGGGCATACCGAGCTGTTCTGAGGTGGGTAGGGGTAAGGGGCTGGCTCGAGACAGCCCCCTCTGCCTGTGTTGGGCGCGCCTGAGGGCCGAGTTAGTTATTTAACACTTGGTCAAATTCTTGAGAAGGGGCAGTAAAGGGTACTGGGGTCAGAGATTATTAGACTTTGGGTGATAGGCACACAATGCAATATACTACTTGAAATGTATATCATCTTATTAACCAATGCCACCCCAATAACTTTAATAAAAAAAGAAAAATAACATGCCTGTACAAACACTTAAAAAAGAAGACTTGGTGAAATTTTAATGAGTAATGAAATATTACATTAAGCAGGAATTATTTTAAAATGAGCAAGATGGCATGATTGTTAAATAAATTCTTTGATGCATTCATTTTTTTATCCCTTTCTAAATACATTTATTTAATCAATGTAGAATTTACTGTGTTTAAATTATTGCTTAAATGTTATTTAAAACCCGACCTATGGTGGTGCAGTGGATAAAGTGTTGACATGGAACACTGAGGTCACCAGTTTGAAACCCTGGGGTTGCCTGGTCAAGGCACACGTGGGAGTTGATGCTTCATGCTCCTCCCCTCTCCTCTGGAAAAATACATAAATAAATTAAAAAAATGTTATTTAAAAGTTTTTAATGCATTTTTTGCTATCTATCATGATATAGAAAGTATAAAAGTCAATTACTAAGAATACAAATTTTAGTAACAGGTCCCAGTTTCACTCCTTAAATAAGAAATATAAACATGATTCATATCCATTAATTTGTTCAAAGATACACTAACATGTATCTCTTCAGAATAATTTTTTTTTAAAAGTGTACTCCTATGACATAAACATTTTTGTTTTACTATTCACTGAATTTATTATTCACAAAATTATGAGCAATACTATAACTAATTTTTACCACATAATAAATGATGTATTCTCTGAAAGGCATATGTTTTTAGAGTCACTATAATCACAACATATCTTTTTTGAACTCGTGTTCACTTACAGTTTGCTAATAACTGCTCCACAGAGCTAGGCATTTGTACATTACAAAAAGGTCTTATTGATTTATTAGTTATGAAATATACTAAGTGTACTCAGTAAACTGGAAAGGCTAGCTCTGGAGCAGGTATCATATAACAGCAAGTTGTAGAATATTTCAGAGCAAAATCAGAGTGCTGGCACAAGAAAGATAAACGGTATAAACTGGACTAGCAGAGACTAATATTTGTTAAGTTCGCAAACACAAATCAGGTCTTAAGGGTTGTACACTTTGCTCATGAGAAAAATATCTACTTAGCATTTTAAAAAAAGTCAATTATTCTATAATAAACTATAAAATTTTCTTTTTTGAAAATGTTCTTATTTCAAGATAAGTAAGAAACCATTAATATTTATTTAATATACTCTAACATACTTTTTCTAGCAGATGATTCCTTTCTTTCAATAACATTTCCTAATTTAAATAATTCAGGTATTTGGTTTGATTTTAATGTGTATTCGTGGGGAAACTGGTTAATAAATAACAAAAGTATTTTAAAATATGTTTTTGAGAAAATAAATATCTTTCTCTAATTTTTTAAAGTTTGTTGATTTTTAGAGAGAGAGCAGGAGGAGAGGGAGAAAGAGAGAGAGAGAGACTGAAAGACAGAAACATCAATAAATTCCTGTATGTGCCTTGACTGGAGGTTGAACCTGCAATGCCTACACATGAGGAGGGATGATTCTCCAACCAACTGAGCATCTGGCCAGGGCTTGAGGATATAAATATTTTTAAAAACTATATGTGTTAAAATCAACAAAGAGTAGAAAGGGATGCAAAACTATATATTGAAATTCTTGCAGGCATCATTTTTTCATTTTGTAATTTAAAAATTCACAGATGATGTAGCCAATGGTAGTAACATCTGTTCTGAGTTCTATTTTTAAAAAAAGTTTTCCATTGAGAAAGACAGGTAGGGAGGAGGGAGAGAGGCATCTCCTTCTCCACTTAGTTGTTCCATTTGTTGTATACTCATTGACTGCTTCTCACGCGTGCCCTGACTGGGGGTCCAACCCACGCCAGGATGGTCAGCTTTCTCCCCTGAGCCAACCCATCCAGGGCCTGAGTTCTATTTTTTTTTTTGAGCCAAAGCATAAAATTGGTATTAAACATTTTTCCTTTCCTTTTTATACATTATGACTTTTAAAATACTCTAGTTTGAGGACTTCTGAGTGTATATGAATGAGCAGAGAGGATGTTAAATGAAGTTCAGCATAGCATGTTCAGGACTATATCTCAGCTGACTTATCATTCAGCAGAACATACATGGTCAACATATTGCTGTCAAGCACATTTTTTTTTTCTTTCTCAGTTATAAGCTGGTTTTTTCCCACCACTGTTGGACCACTGAATACTTAGAGGAAACAAAAGTACACTGATGTTGAAATACAATTTAATAAAGGGTATAAAAACAAGTATGTAAATTCACCTCCAGATTCCCTTCAGCAGACCTCTAAATTGTGTTCCTTTGATCAAATTACTCACATCATTAATTTAGTAGCTGTTACTTAAAAAAAAAGTTAAAGAGAAAAAATTGGAGTAGTAATAATACATAAATTTAGTTTTATATATATTGAAGTAAAACCCCAAAACACCCATAATGTGCTATTTGTGGAAATATTCTAGCAAGTGAATGCTGAAAAACTATTTTCATTTTAAATGTAAAATGTTAAGAACTTCAAATATCATTTCACAAGCAGTTATTTAATGTCATAACATATTATTAAATTTTAATCAACTTTCTTATATGTATTGGTGCCTAAGTCAAACTTAATACCATTATAAAACTTAATAAATTATGCTTTTTCTTTTTACAACTGAAGGCAAATGCCATACAATGTTACATATTATGAATACCAAAGATTGTATTTTAATAAAATTTACAAAACACTCAATACAAATTAATTTCTTTATCTTATACCAATGCAAAAAAATAATGCTTAAAACTACCTAGGAATATGTATTACTATCAAGGGATTCACAAGTAAAAATAGGTTGGGAAACAGTGTAACATTGCTGAGGTCTTTGATCATTTTAAACCCAGAAAAAATTCAATTAAGGATAGAGAAAGTGAGTCACTGATTTTTATCCTGCCGAGTGAAATGCAGCAAGCTAGAAGAGCTGCTTAGTTTTATTAAGGTATCTTATTAAGATGGCTTACTAAGCTACTCACTATTGTTTTCACAGGGCTTTAGGCTGATACTAAACTTTAAAATGTAGGATTCTTTCCATCCTAACTTCATAAAAGTTATATATAATTAGCACTGAATGAAATTTTCTAATGTCAACACTTCAAATTTTGATTAACAAGGAATACAAATCAACCTTATTCAAAATTTATTTAAAAGACAGGCAACATCTTTTGGGAGACCAGTGGAGTAATATATCAAGGCACCTTCAAACTTCACACAAAGCCATGGGCCTACAAAGTAAAAGTAATATTCAACTTATTAAGCTGGCATTGTTCTCTTCTAAAGATTTATCTTTGATTTATAAAAACCATATATTCTCAAACTGAAATTAACATTAGGTTCAATAATACAATTACAACCCTACTGTTGATAGAAATGATGACTGATCTATGCAGGTAATGGAAATAAAAGCAAAGCAACAGTTGACAAAAGTGCAGGTAACGACTGTGAAGAAAGAAATTCAGACACTGGTAGGCTTTCTGGACAGTGTATCAGTAAAAACCCAGCCAGGTTCCACAAGGTGAGAACTCCATACATCACTGTCATGTCTGAACAGGAAACACCCTTCAGTAGAAATCATACAAGGCAGGGTTACTTTCCACTGTTATTGCTTTTTAAAAAAAATTAATTGTGTTTACATAGATTCTAGGTCGCCCCGAATGCATCCCCCCTCCTTTGTATTCCCCTCAACATCTCCCTTGCCCCCCTCCCAACAGCTCTCCCTCCTCCCTTCCCTTCAGGTTGATCCCATCCTATCATCCCCTTTCCCTCTGTCCTCTTTTCCTCTGGTCCCTTTGATCCCTCCTCTGTCTCAATTCCATTCCTCAATTCTCACTGTTCCTTAGATTCCTCAAATGAGTGAGGTCATATGATATTTTTCTTTCTCTGCCTGGGTTATTTCACTTAACATAATAGTTTCCAGGTCCATCCATGTTGTTGCAAAAGGTAGTATTTCCTTCTTTTTCATGGCCCCGTAGTATTCCATTGTGTGTATGTACCACTGTTTTTTAATCCACTCATCCACTGACAGACACTTGGGCTGTTTCCAGATCTTCGCTATTGTGAACAATGCTGCCATAAACATGGGGGTGTATTTCTTTTTTTCAGTCGGTGATATGGTGTCCTTGGGGTATATTCCTATAAGTGGGATAGCTGGGTCAAAGGCAGATCCATTTTTAATTTTTTGAGGAATCTCCATACTGTTTTCCACAGTGGCTGCACAGTCTGCATTTCCACCAGCAGTGCAGGAGGGTTCCCCTTTCTCCACATCCTCACCAGCACCTATCATGTGTTGTTTTGTTAATGATAGCCATTCTGACTGGTGTGAGAAATTTGCATTTCTCTAATGATTAGTGATGTTGAACATTTTTTCCTCTGTCTATTGGCCATCTGTATGTCCTCTTTGGAGAAGTGTCTATTCATTTCTTTTGCCCATTTTTTTTATTGAATTGTTTGTCTTCCTGGTGTTGAGTTTTACAAGTTCTTTATAAGTTATAAAGAACTTGTGATTGCTTTTGAATAAGGGTAAACTAGGAATGTTTCTTCCTCCATTAGTGTTTCTTTTCATCTTTTATAGAGTATTCAGGCTAGAACCAGGGAGAGGTGAATTAGGCACTAAATTTTGATGAAAAATTTAAGGGGATGTATAAAACCCCTCATTAATCAATCTAAATAATATCTTAGTGCAACACTGTAAAAATAAAAATTAACACAAAAACACTATAATAAGCAAAATATTAAAATTTAAATAAAAGATCAGTACCTAGTCTAATATTGATCAGGTCTCATACAAAACTTCTTTACATTGTCATAAGTTTCTTTAAAGATGAATTTTGATAAAAGCCTTAATGGTTTAGGTCTATCTGCTATTATTTACATAAGCACATATATTTGAGTAAAAAAAATTTCTAAAGTAAATTTAATAATAAATCCCTAAATATTGTTCAAAGGCATCTGATATCTTAAATCCCTATGTCTAAGCCCTCTTTGATTTTAAGCTTTAAATTCCCTGGTATATGCTAAGTAAGTTTTCCCAAACAAGACTGAGTGATTCTAATGCCAAAGTAGCTTCTTTTAACTCATTATGTGGCTGATGGATGGTCTTTGCTTGAATTGAGACTGAAGTTTATCAGGTGATTACCCTATCATTCTATCACAGATATTAACTGCCATTTATTCTGTACTAAAGGGGTTCTTCTTTTCCATCCTGCATCTTTTTTTAGTATCTTTATAGAATCTAAGAGGTAACAAGTAAATATTCCATAATCAAATACAGTTTAAAAAAAAATAAGTGAGAGCTGGGGAAGCAGAGACAGACTTCTGCATGGCTCCAACCAGGTTCCATCTGGTAAGTCCCCTACCAGGTGATGCTCTGCCTATCTGGGGCCACTGCTCTGTTGCTCAGCAATCGAGCTATTTTAGTGCTTCAGATGAGGCTATGGAACCATCCTCAGCACCTGGGGACAACTTTGCTCAAAAAATTTGAGCCATGGCTATGGGAGAAGAGAGAGAGAGAAGAGAGATGGGAGAGGGGTGGAGAAGCAGATGGGTGCTTCTCCTGCGTGCCCTGACCAGGAATCGAACCAGGACTTCCACATGCTGGGCCGATGCTCTACTGCTGAGCTAACCAGCCAGGGCTACAGTTTTTTTGTTTTATTTTTTTTATGCATAAGTTGTCCCAAATTTGGTCAATGGGAAACTTACCTAGCTGGTTGCCATGCTTTTTGAAATAACCCTATTAGTCTTTGAGTACTTCCTTGCTTTCTGGCACAAAAAAAAATATTCTAGATTCACTGAGATTTCCTTGCTACATAACTGAGACCTCTTTCATGGAAAATGTATTTAAAAACTAAAATCTGCATATTTGGTGTATCCATTGCTTCTAAGGCCTTTCAATGGATAGTGCTAAGAAAAAATACATAGTTATAAAAACATGAGTTCACACCGAATGGTTTCAATTCAAATTTAGTATTACAATTTCTTTGTCATAATGCCATTTATTTTATAGTGAAAACCTTGGCTTCTAATATTATTTATTTACTTAACTGTTCAGTCCAACATAAAATAGCTTCAAAATCTTAATAACCAGCTCAACTGAGTATGAATATACTGAGCAAAGTTTAAGATTTCTTTGCATTTCTTTTTGTCCATATCTTGTCAATTTGATATACAGTTAAGTATATTTATTTTTATTTGTATTCACTATCAGAGTTTGTTTTTATATTTTATTTTACTTTAATTTCTGAATATTTAAAACATATACACGGTTCAAAAGTCAAAACTATACAAAACAGCATAATCAGAAAAGTTGTACTCCTATCCTATGCCTGCACCTATTTCTCATCTACTTCCAAAGGTAACCATTTCTATTCAACTTATTCTGGTTTATACTTCCTGTTCCTTTTATTCTTATTTCTCATATAAAAAGTAGCATATTATAGGTACTAGATTTTTCTTCCAGTTAGCAATATGTTCTAGAGATCATCAATATCAGTTTATAGACATATTTTTCTTTTTTATAAATAAATTTTTATTTTAATGGGGTGACATCAACAAATCAGGGTACATATATTCAAAGAAAACCTTTCCAGGTTATCTTGTCATTTAGTTCTGTTGCATACCCATCACCCAAAGAGAGATCGTCCTCCGTCACCCTCTATCCAGTTTTCTTTGTACCCCTCTGCCTTCCCCTCTCCCTCTCCCTCCTTCCCTCCCCCCACCCCCCGCAACCACCACATTCCCGTCCATGTCTCTTAGTCTCACTTTTGTGTCCCACCAATGTATGGAATCCTGCAGTTCCTGCCTTTTTCCGATTCAGTTATTTCACTCCGCACAATGCTATCAAGATTCCACCATTCTGCCGCAAGTGATCCGATATCATCATCTCTTCTAGCCGAATAGTATATCATGGTGCATATGTGCCCCATCTTCTTTATCCAGTCTTCTATTTTTTTTACAGTGATTAAAAGCCTTTAAGCAAACTCGTGGCCAATACAGCAAGAATCCATAAAAGAGTAGTGTCCTTAACATGTTCACCAAGTCCAAGTTGGCCCCAACACCATGCCAAATCCCTGAAAAATGCAACCCAACCACAGTTCAGTCTGTAGGATCTGTCACAGGGAGCAGGAGTCCAGGAAAAGTCCACCTCCAGGAAAAGTCCGCATGGCACTGGAATTGTTGTCACCATTCTATACTTTGCAGCTCATGTCCAAGTCCCAATGACCGCTGCTTCTAGCTGGTAATGATTCAGGTAGACTGGAAAAGCCATTTGCAGCATGCGTGGATATGGAGCTTCTGTTCTCCTCTGCCTGGAGAGATGAGACCAGGGTGCTTTTCCCTGGAGCTCTGCGACTGTGGCGTGGTAAAGAGAACCTTGGGATACCCTACGCTGGGTGGCAAAGGTAGATTCAAAATAGAAGTTGGCAAAAGGGGGAAAGAGAGCTCTAAATTAGGAGTAGGTCCCAGCCTGAAATATGAGTGGGGCACTGAGGTAGGAGGGATAAAAAAACCACTATATATTAAGCAAAGTCACAGAAAATAGGATTATCAACACCCACAACAGAGATCTTTGAGGGAAGAATAGATAACCTGACTATTCAGGCAAAACATAGTTAAGTGGCCCTTATGCAAATGAGATCAGTTTACCTGCTTCTTGGAAGAAATACCCTAGGCTTGTCCACAGTGTTGTAGATGGGGCCTACGGCCCTGGGCACCTTCAGCCTTCAGTGGCAAACCCCAGCATTCTGGGCAAGGTTAGGTCATAGGTGGCTGGAGCAGGGCTGGGAAGAGACTGAACCCTCCCTTAGAGGAGTGAGGGGGAAGCCTACCTTCAAGTGTCCCTGTTTCCTCACAGCAGAGGCGTGTAAGCCTGGCAGGCTTTAGCTCAATGACCTTCCTTTCCACTATTGAAGCAGGACCCAGATGGCATCCTATGAGACCCCTTTGGGGCGTTGGAGCATTTAAGGGTGTATCCTAAAAGCTGGTAGTTCCCCTGATCTCTATTGGGCTTTTTCTGCCTCTAGGTATCTTAAAAGCCATGCTCAGAAGATCTCGCTGAGGGGTTTGAGGATCCCCATCCACCTATATAAATCTTTTCCATATATCTGGAGCTATTTGGAAAAAGACAAAACAGTGTTGTTAGCTGGATCTAATAAAGAAGGTAGTAGTTTGCAGGCAAAAAAGATTTGGTGTCTCCTGTTCATCAGCATTCAAAAGAAATGTAAATTTTTTTTTTTTAAGTAAAAAGCATGATATGGTAGACCCGTAGGAGTTCCAGGATATGACTACCCCCTTTAAAAAAATTTTTTTTTAAATTGACCTTAAAATGTTTGCTGAGTACACTTTAATAATACCTTAACTTTAAAGATTGTAAGCATGACAAAATACAGTAAATGCTTTTGCTCCATATGCAGGAGCATTTTCAGTTTAGCCAGTTTAGGAAATCCAATAATAGAACAATGCATACAGACAATGAGCTATAACATGCTTAGCAGCCTCTCCTGTTCTGACAGAGGTTACTATAGATCCGGAATATGTATCCACTATAATGTGGACATACGACTGTTTGCCAAATGAAGGTATATGAGTAACATCCATCTGCCAAAGTTGTCCTAGTAGGGACAACTCCAAATGAGGGTTAACTCCAAATGAAGGGGCAGTATAGGACCCCTTGGACAGGATTTCCCAATCTGCCATGATGCTTCCCGAGAAAGTTGAAACTGTTTACACTGGGCTGAAGTGTTCTGGTGATGAATAGTATGAGACTGACTCGCTCGGTCTGTCATGGTTGCTCCATATAATTTTCTTTTGGGTAGCTTGATCAACAAGGGCATTCCTAGGCCCTGGCCGGTTGGCTCAGTGCAGGATTCCTGAGTTTGATTCCCAGTCAGAGCACAGAGAAGAAGCGCCCATCTACTTCTCCATCCCTCCCCCTCTCCTTCCTCTCAGTCTCTCTCTGTCCCTCCCGCAGCCAGGGCTCCACCGGAGCAAAGCCACCCCGGGCACTAAGGATGGCCCCATGGCATCTGCCTCAGTCGCTAGAATGGCTCTGGTTGCAACAGAGCAACACCCCAGATGGGTAGAGCATTTCCCCCTGGTAGGCATGCCGGGTGGATCCCGGTCAGGCGCATGCGGGAGTCTGACTGCCTCCCCATTTTCATCTTCAGAAAAATACAAAAAATAAATAAATAAAAGAAAAAAATACAACAACAAGAAAAAAAAGTAAAGAAAAGAGAAAAAAAGAAAAGAAAAGAAAAAAAAAAAAGGACATTCCCTTGTGCTAAAGCTCCAGGGAGCATGGAGTGAGCTTGAGTATGTCCTATGAAACATGGAGCTCTATGTTGACATACAAGTCTTTGAAGAAGGAGGAACTGCTGAAATAGTTCATCAGCATTTGTCCCTAAGACAGCAGTCTTTATAGTAGAAATACCATAAGTAAATATTTGCTGTCTGTCTATAGATTAAAGGGGGAATATGGCAAATGCTGAAAAGCCATGATCTTTGTGCCTCTCCCCTCCCCCAAACTCCTCCCTCTCCTCCCCCCACCCTGTACCCCCAACACTGTTGTCCATGTCTCTGAGTCTCATCTTTATATCCCACCTATGTATGGAATCGTATAGTTCTTAGTTTTTTCTGATTTACTTCTTTCGCTCAGTATAATGTTATCAAGGCCCATCCATGTTTTTGTAAAAGATCTTATGTCATCATTTCTTATGGCTGAGTAGTATTCCATAGTATATATATACCAAAGCTTTTTAATCCACTCGTCCTCTGATGGACACTTGGGCTGTTTCCAGATCTTTGCTATTGTGAACAATGCTGCCATAAACATGGGGGTGCATTTCTTCTTTTCAAACAGTGCTATAGTGTTCTTGGGGTATATTCCTAACAGTGGGATAGCTGGGTCAAAAGGCAGTTCGATTTTTAATTTCTTGAGGAATCTCCATACTGTTTTCCACAGTGGCTGCACCAGTCTGCATTCCCACCAGCAGTGCAGTAGGGTTCCCTTTTCTCCACATCCTCGCCAGCACTTATTCTGTGTTGTTTTATTGATGAGCGCCATTCTGACTGGTGTGAGGTGATATCTCATTGTGGTTTTAATTTGCATTTCTCTAATCATTAGTGATGTTGAACATTTTTGCATATGCCTATTGACCATCTGTGTGTCCTCTTTGGAGAAGTGTCTATTCATTTCTTTTGCCCATTTTTGGATTGGATTGTTTGTCTTCCTGGTATTAAGTTTTACAAGTTCTTTATAAATTTTGGTTATTAACCCCTTATCAGATGCAATGTCAAATATATTCTCCCATTGTGTAGTTTGTCTTTTTATTCTGTTCTTATTGTCTTTAGCTGTGCAGAAGCTTTTTAGTTTGATAAAGTCCCATTTGTTTATCCTGTCTTTTATTTCACTTGCCTGTGGAGACAAATCAGCAAATATATTGCTGCGAGAGATGTCAGAGAGCATACTGCCTATGTATTCTTCTAAGATGCTTATGGTTTCACGGCTTACATTTAAGTCTTTTATTCATTTTGAGTTTATTTTTGTGAGTGGTGTAAATTGGTGGTCTAGTTTCATTTTTTTGCAGGTAGCTGTCCAATTTTCCCAACACCATTTGTTGAAGAGGCTGTCTTTACTCCATTGTATTTCCTTACTCCTTTGTCAAATATCAGTTGTCCATAGAGCTGTGGGTTTATTTCTGGGTTCTCTGTTCTGTTCCATTGATATATGTGCCTGTTCTTATGCCAGTACCATGCTGTTTTGAGTACAATGGCCTTATAATATAACTTGATATCCAGAAGTGTGATACCTCCTGCTTTATTCTTCCTTTTCAAGATTGCTGAGGCTATTCGTGTTCTCTTTTGGTTCCATATAAATTTTTGGAATATGAGTTCTATATCTTTGAAGTAAGTCCTTGGTATTTTAATCGGTATTGCATTGAATTTATAAATTGCTTTGGGTAATATAGACATTTTAATGATGTTTATTCTTCCTAACCATGAGCACGGTATATGCCTCCACTTATTCGTATCTTCCCTGATTTCTTTTATAAATGTTTTATAATTTTCCAAGTACAAGTCTTTAATCTCCTTGGTTAGATTTATTCCTAGGTACTTTATTTTTTTGGTTACAATGGTAAAGGGGATTGATTCCTTGATTTCTCTTTCTGACAGTTCATTATTAGTGTATAAAAATGCCTCTGATTTCTGAGTATTGATTTTATATCCTGCCACCTTGCCAAATTCATTTATCAGGTCTGGTAGTTTTTTGACTCAGACTTTAGGGTTTTCTATATACAATATCATATCATCTGCACATAATGATAGTTTTACTTCTTCTTTTCCAATTTGGATGCCTTTTATTTCTTTTTCTTGTCTGATTGCTGTGGCTAGGACTTCCAGAACTATGTTGAATAAGAGCAGTGAAAGGGGGCACCCCTGCCTTGTTCCTGATCTTAAGGGGATTGCTTTTAATTTTTGCCCATTGAGTATGATGTTGGCTGTGGGTTTGTAATAGATGGCCTTTATCATGTTGAGGTATGTTCCCTGTATTCCCACTTTGCTGAGAGTTTTGATCATGAATGGGTGCTGGATATTATCAAATGCTTTTTCTGCATCTATTGAAATTATCATGTGGTTTTTCTCCTTTCTTTTGTTTATATGATGAATCACATTGATTGATTTGCGAATATTGTACCAGTCTTGCCTCCCAAGAATAAATCCCACTTGATCATGGTGTACGATTTTTTTCATATATTGCTGGATCCGGTTTGCTAATATTTTGTTGAGGATTTTTGCATCTAAGTTCATCAGGGATATTGGCCTATAATTTTCTTTTTTTATGTTGTCTTTGCCTTGTTTGGGAATCAGAATTATGCTCGCCTCATAAAAGGAGTTTGGAAGTCTTCCTTCCTCTTGAATTTTTTGAAATAGCTTGAGAAGGATAGGAGTTAGTTCTTCTTTGAATATTTGGTAGAATTCAGTTGTGAAGCCATCAGGCCCAAGACTTTTCTTTTTTAGGAGTTTTTTGATAGCTGTTTCAATCTCATTTGTTGTAATTGGTCTGTTTAGGTTTTCTGATTCTTCCAGATTGATTTTTGGAAGATTTTATGATTCAAGGAATTTGTCCATTTCATCTAGGTTGTCTAGTTTTTTGGTGTACAGTTCTTCATAGTATTTTCTTACAATATTTTGTATTTCTGTTGTGTCAGTTGTTATTTCTCCACTCTCGTTTCTAATTTTATCTATTTGAGTCCTCTCTTTTTTTCTTGGTGAGTCGCATTAAAGGTTTATCGATCTTGTTTACCTTTTCAAAGAACCAGCTCCTGGTTTCATTGATCCTCTGTATTGTTTCTTTATCCTCTATGTCATTTATTTCTGTTCTGATCTTTATTATTTCCTTCCTTCTACTAGCTCTGGGCTTTACTTGTTCTTTTTCTAGTTCTTTTAGATGCAGGGTTAAGTTGTTTATTTGAGCTTTTTCTACCTTCTTGAGGTATGCCTGTAATGCTATAAACTTCCCTCTCAGGAGTGCTTTTGCTGTGTCCCATAAATTTTGAGTTGATGTAAGCTCATTATCATTTGTTTCTAGGAATTTTTAAATTTCTTCTTTGATCTCAATGTTAACCCATTCGTTATTTAATAACATGCTATTTAGTTTCCAACTGTTTGAATATTTTTCAATTTTTGTATTGTGGTTGATTTCTAGTTTAATGCCATTGTGATCAGAGAAAGTGCTCGATATGATTTCAATCTTCTTAAATTTGTTGAGACCGCTTTTGTGCCCTAACATGTGGTCTATTCTAGAGAATGTACCATGAGGACTTGAAAAGAATGTATATTCTGCTGTTTTAGGGTGAAAGGTTCTGAAGATATCTATTACATCAAGTTGATCTAATATGTCCTTTAAGTCTGCTGTTTCTTTGTTAATTTTCTTTCTTGAGGATCTATCTAATGATGTTAATGGGGTATTGAAATCCCCTACTATTATAGTATTGCTGTTGATCTCACCCTTTAAGTCCATCAAAGTCTGCTTTATATATTTAGGTGCTCCTATATTAGGTGCGTAGATATTTATAATGGTTATATCTTCCTTTTGGATTGCTCCCTTTATCATTATGTAGTGACCGTCTTTATCTCTAAATATGGTCTTTGTTTTAAAGTCCATTTTGTCTGATATAAGTATTGCTACCCCAGCTTTTTTTTCATTTCCATTTGTCTGAAATATTTTTTTCCATCCTTTTATCTTCAGTCCGTGTGCATCTTTTGATTTAAGGTGTGTCTCTTGTAGACAGCATATGTATGTGTCCTGTTTTCTTATCCACTCAGCTACCCTATGTCTCTTGATCGGATCATTTAATCCATTAACATTTAAGGTTATTACTGATACGTAATTGTTTATTGCCATTTTTTTCTTTAAAACTGTATTCCTCTTTTGCTATATTCTTTTTTTCCTTTGATCTGTTTACAACAGGTCCCTTAGCATTTCTTGCAGCCTTGGTTTGGTTGCAGTGAATTCCTTGAGTTTTTTTTTGTCTGTAAAGTTTTTTATTTCTCCTTCAATTTTAAATGATAGCCTTGCTGGATAAAGTAGTCTTGGTTGTAGGTTCTTGTTCTGCATTTCTTTGAATATTTCTTGCCATTCCCTTCTGACCTCAAGTGTTTCTGTTGGGAAGTCAGAAGTCATCCTTATGGGGGCTCCTTCGTAGGTGATAGTCTTTTTTTCTCTAGCAGCTTTTAATATTTTCTCTTTATCATTTAGCTTTGGTATTTTAATTATGATGTGTCTTGGTGTTGGTTTCTTTGGGTTTCTCCTTAATGGAGTTCTCTGTGCTTCCTGAACATGTGAAATGTTTTCCTGCCTTAATTGGGGGAAGTTTTCCACTATGATATGTTTGAACAAAGTCTCTATCCCTTGTTCTTTCTCTTCTTCTTCAGGAACCCCTATGATGCGGATGTTATTTCTCTTCATGTTGTCACAGAACTCTCTTAGAGTTTCCTCAGACTTTTTGAGTCTCTTTTCCTTTTTCTGCTCTGCTTCCATGCCTTTATCTATCATGTCCTCTAACTTGCTGATTCGATTCTCTGCTTCATCCATCCTGCTTTTAATTCCTTCCATTGTATTCTTTATTTCAGATATCGTATTTGTCATTTCTGACTGATTCTTTTTTATTATTTCAATGTCCTTTTTTATATTTGTTATCTCTTTATTTAGGTTTTCATAATGGCCATCTATGGTTGTTCTAATATCTTTGAGCATCCTAACAATCGTTATTTTAAACTCTGCATCTAGTAATTTGGTTATATCTGATTCACTTAAGTCCTTTTCTGGGGATTTCTCTTGGTTTATTTGTGTTGTATTTCTCTGCCTCCGCATTTCCTCTTCAGGGGAGTGGCTGTGATCACACGCTCGAGTGCACAAGCGTTGGTGGCCTTGGCCTTTGCCCCGCCCCCGTGTGTGACGTTATGCACGGTTCTGAGGGCACTGGTGAGCACCTTTGCTTAGCTGCAGGTCTCCGCCTGTTTCCGGGCTTTCGCCCTGCCCTTGCAGGAGGAGCCCACTCGAGGAATGGCTGCTAGCCTTGGCTCTACCGCCGGGCAGGACTGCGTGCCCAAGCTCAGCTCAGTAGCGGAACTCTGCCTCTTCTGGGCTTTTGGCTCCACCCCAGCGGGAGGAACCAGCTACCAAGTCAGACCGCAAGCCTGGGTTGCATGGGCGGGGCAAGGCTGTGCTCCTGTGCCCTTGCTCAGGGGCTGGTCTCCACCCTTTCCGGGGATCCCGCCCTTCTCCCGCAGGCTGGATTACAGGCTGCCGGCAGCTGAGCTTGACCGCTTTTGCATGCCCCCTTCTCCCCAGCCAGGCAAGATTGAGCTCACATCTGAGCCCAGTGGTGGCCAGCCGGCTTCCACCCCTGCCAGCAGAACCACGCTTTTGTCTCCCGCTGCCCCCGCCCTCCGGCGAGCCCTCACCCGCGTGGGTGGGGGCATTGCAGCTTGGACCCTAAGACTCACTACTGTAGACCCAAAAGCTCCCTCCTTCTATGCAACTCTGCTCTGAGTGCCGCGGGGGAGCTTGTTTGGCTGCTCTCCTGCTTCCCTTTGCTGGTATTGCTGTTTCTGGGGGAAATATTCACTTCAGCTTTGGGGAGTGACTCGTCCCAGGGGTTAGGGTGGCTATCTCCCAAAATGTTTCTCCCTGTGCCTCCTAGATTACACTCTCTTCCTGTTACTCTGGTCCTCTCCTCTCTCCCCATCCCTAGGAGCCCCGGGTGAGTGGTTGTGAGAGAGATGTTCTGCGCGGTCCCTGTAAGAAGGATCCTGGGTCTGAGAAATCAGGCTCTTTCTCACAAACAGTATCCTGACTTGTTTCCAGCTAAATTCTGTCCTTATGCCTCTTCTGGGCTCTGGGATGCAGGCTGGGGCTTTGTTCATGGGGCTCAGGACCCTTCCCCCTCTGCTAAACTCACTTCCCGCCATGTGAGTCTCTCCCTGCTGCTGTTAGCTCCGGGGAGCTGGGCAGTCCTCTCTGCATTTCTGCTTTTCCTACCAGTCTCGGTGTTGCTTCGTCAGTATTCCTTGGTTGAAGAGTCCTCTTAGTTTAGTCCAAAGTTGGTTTTTCCAGATGATAGTTCTTAAAATTAGTTTGTAATCCACTTTGGTTCTGGGAGGTAGATGTTGGTACGTCCGCCTACTCCAGCACCATCTTGTCTCCATATTTTTCTTTTTAATTAAATCTATTAGTGTGACATTAATAAAATATATAGGATTAAAGTGCACAATTCTCTGATACACCATCTGTATGTTGCATTGTATGCCCACCACCAAAAGTCAGATCTTCATCAATCACCATATAGTTGACCCCTTTATCCTTTACATTGCCCCCCTTCTTCCCTCTGGGAACCACCACACTATTGTCTTTGTAGAGACATCTTCTTTAGTCTTTTTTTTAATGATTGCATGGTATTCCACTATGTGAATGTGCCATGCTTTATTCGACTACTCTATTTATTTGAGTTGTTTCTGCTTGCTATTAAAAATAACAGTATAGTTCTTACATTGTTTAATATTCAGGATAGATTCCTAGGAGTGTTTTCCTTAGCCAAAGGGTAAATACATATATAATTTTGTTAGATATCATCAAATTCTTCTCTTAGAAGAATCATTTTACATTCTCACCAGTAATGTATAAGAACAAATAGAAGCCTCTTTAATTCCAGTTTCCAAGATCTATGTGAACTTTTCCAAAGTTATATGGTATTTACATTATGTCTCTGAGGCTAAAATATTATTTTTCTCATTTACTATTTCTGGTTCCAATGAGGTGATTATATATTTTATTTAAATGTGTAAGTAGAAGGTATTCTTTAGCCAATGACATATTTGTAGAGCACATTACACATTGCAAAGTACTTTTCAGCATATGCATTCTATCTGATCCTTGCAGCCATGATTTGCAGTAAATAGGGCAAGAATATCAGTTCTAACTTCCAGATGAGGAAACTGAAAAGAAAAACACAATTTAATGACTTGTACATACCCACTTTATGACAGTCAATGTTCTTGTTAATTCACTGATTACAACTAGATATTAAGTTGCCTCCCTTTTAACTTTCAATTCTAGCCTTTTAATTTATTATATGTTAGTGTCACTAGATAACAGTATTTGGAATTCAGACTTACTCATCATTTTCGCTTCACCCATAATAGAAATACGAAAGCTATTAAGTTATTTAAGTTCATATTTTAAACTTACTTTGGATAAGCTTAATTTGTTTGGGTTTGTCTCAAGAATTATACAAACTATAAAGTGCTAACCAAATCTAATAATAAAATTTATTCTGGAAAAATATAACGTGTTTAATTTAAAGGTTCAGTTATGCAAGCATAAGTAACAAGTTGAATACAGTAAAATGCCTTTTAATATATAAAAATTATAAAATTTCAAAATCTTAGAAAATCAAATGCTGTGTAACAAAAATGTAATTTCAAGACTGCATTAAAGTTCAAAGGTTACCTTTGCACTAAATAAAGTCTCTGTATTCTCAAGAGGGGTAAGAAAAAAAAATCTATGCCAAGTATAAAATACTTTGGCCTAAATTTTTAATTAGATTAATTCATCCTTGAAAATAGCAAGAGATATTTATCCTATCACACGAGCTTCAGAAACATATTAAAGGAGAACATTAACAAACATAAATTGAGAATCCTCAAATAGAAGCAATGAAATCAATGAGAGCAACTAATAAGCCCTCATTTTCGTTCCTTTTTCACAATGTAAACTGTTCTCCACAAAACACAATCTGTACCTTTGTCATTTATTTTTGAAGATGAATGTCATTTATTTTCCAAGTTGAAAAATAACAAAAAAGACTTTAGACCCACATTAAAAAGTATTCTTTTTTTATCCTTTCTGAGACATTGACCTGTATACTCATTTAAAAATGAACACCACATCTTTACGTTATTAAATCTTTGTTTTGATCTATTAGTATTCACCAAAGTGCCATTTTATAAAACCTCACACTGAATAGACAAGGCTGGAGGTGACCATCTGCAGCTTTAGAGTTCCCGTTTGAACTGATGAAAAGAGCTTTGTGCTTTCATTGCCAAGTTTGATTCTCCCAGTCATTAGGCATTCCTCTCAGACCCCATCAATGAAGCTGTGCTCTTACACCCATGTGTTAAATTCTCTTCTCCTCACAGTTTCCTTTGCCAGCAGCTACTCAAGAATGACTAGTGGGTCTTAGCCACATTCTTCTCACAGCTGTGTTAAAAAAGAGCATCAGAAAGTCTTCCCAAAACCCATATGTGTATCTGGTCACTTCTCTGTCTCAGGGTCACCTCACATTGTGGTGTGATTATACAGAGATTTATTCTTGTTCTTAAACTGTGCTACTCCCATCATTCTGGGAAAGATTCGGCCCTCCATTCAGCAGCAGAGAACTTCTTGGAAGACTAATGAAATATACACATAGTTCAGAAGGACTAGTTTAAGGAAGAAGATGTTTCAGGATTTTAAATATGTTTATATATTATTTTTACCACTATGTAGCTTGTCAAATGGCATATGGTAACATAGAGATAACATATGCTTTCACATGCTTTGAGAATACTGTTAAATGTGGCAAAGGAAAAAGTCAAATGATGATTATGGTCTTAGAATTATTAGTTTGAATGATATAAATGCAAAAGCAATTAAAAATTGAAATTAGTAAGTTTAGAAAATATTGTTAACTAGGTAATATTTGGAGTTTTATTTTTCACTTTTACTCAGTCTTTCTATAAAAACACCTGACAAAGTAATTTACACTATCAAAACTTTTTTTTTTTTCCCCTGAAGTTGGAAACAGGGAGGCAGTCAGACAGACTCCCGCATGCGCCCGACCGGGATCCACCAGCATGCCCACCAGGGGGCGATGCTCTGCCCATCTGGGGTGTTGCTCTGCTGCAACCAGAGCCATTCTAGCACCTGAGGCAGAGGCCACAGAGCCATCCTCAGCACCTGGGCCAACCTTGCTTCAATGGAGCCTTGGCTGCAGGAGGGGAAGAGAGAGACAGAGAGGAAGGAGAGGGGGAGGGGTGGAGAAGCAGATGGGCGCCTCTCCTGTGTGCCCTGGCTAGAAATCGAACCTGGGACTCCCGCACACCAGGCTGATGCTCTACCACTGAGCCAACCGGCCAGGGCCACACTATCAAAACATTTAAAAAGTTATACTCAGATTAAGAACTGAAGAAAAATAACTATACCTATTGAGTTGTTCAAGAATATAGGTGTGGGAAAAAAGTAGGTTTATGGTTGTAATACAAAGAAATAATGAAATAATTAATAATAATACAAGAAACGTTTTATGCACTCACAACTGTAAACCTACTTTTGCCCATTCTTGTACATAACAATAAAGGAAGAAAGAAAAAGCATTTCAGTTGCTATTATATACTACATTGTCATAGAGTAATTTTTTCTCTTAATGTAAATGATTAAGAATAAAGTTGATGCATGGACAATGTTTATGATTTCACTATCAGATAAAGTTACACTGTCATAAGCAAATGATTCTTTCCTTCTATATTTATCAAGGGCCAAATGTGCACATGGGCAAATCTCTGCCCAACTGAGGAGAAGTAAACATGGAGTCTTAGAATCCAGGTGAAGTTTGTATTTGTACTTGCTCTGGGGTACAATTTAGTTTTTTTCCAATTATATTTTGAAAGACAAACCTATACCATGGAAGGAAGTGTCCATAGATTTTAGGTGAATATACTAAGAATTTATTAAATGTAAAAAGACCCCGACTTATATAAACATGTACACATTTTCTACATTAACAGATACCTACATTATATTTGATCTTCTATGTGTTTAAGAATAGAGAAAGCAAAGGAGGAAGTTCTCAGTGATTTCTCAACTATAATGAGGTTGAGCAACATCCAAGCAAGAATTTATGAAAGCTTCTAAAAATCTAATTTCTATAATAGCTTTTTTCTCCTCCTTACTACAACAAAAGTACTCCTTTAAAAAATATTTTAAATTAATTTTAGTGAGAGAGGAAGGGAGAGAGAGACAGGAACATAAAGCCGTTCCTATATGTGTCCTGACCAGGGATCAAACCGGCAACCTCTGAACTTCCGGACGAAGATCTAACCAACCGAGCTGTCTGGCTGAGGTCAAAAGTATTCTTAAGTACACTAATGGTTAGTGCTATCATTACCTGTCCTGGGAAGTTTAAATCACTTATCTCTCTCTCTCTCTCCTTTTTTTTTTTTTTTATCACTTTTAAAACTATTCTCAGGTAAAATGGATGATCTCTCCTATATTCACAGAAGTGCCCAGGAGCTATGTAGCCTGCCAGCAGTTAAACAGTAAGAAGGCTTTAACTGGAGCTGAGAATAGAACTAAGGAAAGGACACTTGTTCAATTACAGGCCCACTCTAAGAATCTTGCATTGCATTTATATGTGTGAAAAGCACATATCTGAGGTACTATAAGAAAGAACTCCTGTTGTATCTTTTTAGCCTTGACTAGTTAAAATGTACCTGATTATCATTAGGTAGATCCTATAATTTCCCTAAAATTATAGGAACTCCATTTCTGATCCTTATTACTGTACCACTGAGGTTGATGAAAAACAACAAAACTTCCTGCATTTCATTTAGTTTTAAACCTAAAAAGTCATGGATCTCTTTCCTGTTTTAATCTTTTGGTTTTTTTCTCTCATTCCTTTCCAACATGTCTCAGCTATGCTAGCAGGCAGATGGGTATACTAGCCAAAGTCTAGGTCATCTACTAAAAGTTTCTGACAAAGAAGCAGATCAAATGTGAGAAGCCATGTGGTAATTTAATGTTTCGCCTCCACTTTCATGCTCTTTGTGAGGCATTCCATAAAGTTAACTGCAAAAGGGAACTTATCAGGAAAGGTGCTGATGAAAAAAGGGTAGCTTGGGGTCCCCTTTCTTCTTTAGCCTGGGTCCTTCACTTTCCCCACTGTGTTGGAATTTCTCAAATTCTGGTTTAGGCTCCAATTTTCATAATCCTATGTTAATCCTTCCTTGGTAGAAAGGAATGAGCTAGACAATTAAAACTGTTTCTTTTCATGTCAAAGTGAGATGCTTTCTCAAGCAAGGTGTAAACCCAAATTCTTTCGTTTTTATAAAGAAATGAATATAATTAAATATCGATCAAACAAGGTAGGTATTTCTATATAATAAAAGTAGCTCTTCAGAGACTCACTTTATATACTCGATGGATGAGAAAGGTGATCCACTATACAAATATGTAACAGAATTAAATTTGTAATAAAATACAAACTTATTTGAGAGTACAAGACATTTTCTAAGATAAATAATCCAAAGACATGTGTTATGATTTACAAATCTAGCATATTATGTTCTTAAATGGGTATCATTGTTCAAGAATAAAAATTAAGCATGTTAGATGTTGTACATCTTACAATGATTGCCTAGCAGTCTTGGGAATCTATCTTCCATATATAAATGACAATAAAGCTATTGAAATTAGATCTAGATTTAGAATGTATCTTCTAAAGCTGATTGGGATGTTCACTTGTATATAAATTATTAAAATAAATGCACTATTTGAGGAATTATTTGCTGAAGTATGTTTCATATTTCATAGAACTTTTAAATCTCAAACACAGTAATTTTTTGAAGACCAATTTAAGAAGAGTTCTAAATCCTCCATTTATTAGTAACACTAATAAATCAAAGTCAACTTTCAATATTATATTAAATATTGATTTAAACTTTATGCTGAGTTGAGAATTTATGAAACTTATTCTTTGACTCAATCAACAAGTATTTACAAAATGTTCAGACACATTTAAAATAACTTACAATCCAACCAATAATTTATAGGAAAAATATCACAGGTAATGTTGACAAGAAGCAGAATAATTTTAATGAAAAGACAATGCAATTACAGTGGTACCTTGAGATATGAGCAGACCAACATACTTTTTTTTAAGATACAAGCTATGACTTGGTTCATATTTTTGTTCGAGATCTGAGCGAAATTCCGAGATATGAGTCATGATTTGGGAAGCTGCTGCTAGTTGGCGCATTGGCGCACGGTTCCACTATTGGCAGCACAACACCAGCATCTCGTTCTTTCTCACATGTTACCCGCAGAATCAAGTCGAATCTCGTGCGCTGTACTCGTTCTTGCATCATTTTTGCATGTTTTACTAACTTTTTTTGTGTGCTATCAAGGGGCCAAAGAAAGTGAGTGTAAAGGACAGTGGTGAGAAGAAAAAGAGAATGATGTCGATAGAAGCAAAGCAAGAAATAATAGAAAAACATGAGCGTGGTGTACGAGTGATTGAACTAGCAAGGCTGTAGAACCACAATACATCTATAATTTGAACCATCCTTAAACAAAAGGATGCCATCAAAAGTGCAAATCCAGTGAAGGGAACTACAATTCTGTCCCAATTAAGGACAAATATCCATGAAGAAATGGAGAAGCTTCTGCTGGTGTGGGTGAAAGAGAAATAGCTGGCAGGAGATACAGTGACGGAGACTGTAATATGTGAAAAGGCACATATTATTTACGGCAACTTGAAGAAGAACCATCAACCTCAAAAGAGGCAGCAGAAGATACATTTAAGGTAAGTCACGGCTGGTTTGAAAGTTTTAAGAAGAGATCTGGCATCCACTCGGTGGTGAGGCATGGTGAAGCTGCGAGTGCTGACGTTAAGGCAACTGAGGAGTACATTGCACGTTTTTCTGCGCTTATCGCAAAGGAAGGCTATATCCCGAACAAGTGTTCAACTGTGACGAAACAGGATTGTTTTGGAAAAAAATACCCCAGAGGACTTTCATCACTGCAGAGGAAAAGAAGCTGCCAGGCCATAAACCTATGATGGACCTGTCTGACCATTACATTGTGTGCAAATGCTAGCGGTGATTGTAAAGTAAAGCCACTGCTAGTGTATCATTCCGAAAATCCTCAAGCCTTTAAGACTCACAAGATTCTTAAAAAAAAACCTGCAGGTTATGTGGCGCACCAATGCTAGGGCATGGGTTATGCCAGTGGTAGTCAAACTGGTCCCTACTACCCACTAGTGGGTCTTCCAGCTTTCATGGTGGGCGGTAGCAGAGCAACCAAAGTATAAATAAAAAGATAGATTTAACTATAGTAAGTTGTTTTATAAAGATTTATTCTGCCAAACAGCGAAAATCCGACATAAAGTACTTGGTAAGTAATTATTATTATATGCTTTAACTTGCTGTAACTCTGCTTTATAAACTTTATAAATTTTATAAAGTTACTTCCCTACTTTATAAATCACCATTACCGTGGAACCGGTGGGCAGTTAAGAGAATTTTACTACTAACAGAAATACAAAAGTGGGCGGTAGGTATAAAAAGGTTGACTACCCCTGGGTTATGTGGCAGTTTTTTTATTGAATGGGTAAATCTCGTCTTTGGTCCTGCAGTGAAGAAATATCTTCGAGAAAATAAACTCCTGATGAAAGAATTACTAATCCTTAATAATGCTCCACAGCCCACCCACCTGGTCTTGAAAATGACATTCTTGATAAGTTCAAATTCATGAGAGTCCTCTACCTCCCACCCAACATGACTTCAATCTTGCAACCTATGGATCAGCAGGTCATTTCCAACTTTAAAAAGCTTTACACAAAGTACTTGTTCCGGCGCTGCTTTGAGGTAACTGAATACACTGCTAACCCTTCGAGAGTTTTGGAAAGATCACTATAACATCGTGATATGTTTACACATTATTGACTTGGCATGGCAAGAGGTTACAAGAAGAACCTTGAACTCGGCATGGAAAAAGTTATGGCCTGATGTTGCAGACAGGGACTTCGAAGGATTCGAACCAGAGACCGAGATCGAGGTAGAAGTGTTGGAGGAGATTGTGTCCCTGGGAAAGTTGATGGGTCTGGAGGTAGATGAGGGTGATGTAAATTAGCTCATCAAGGAACATGAGGAGGAACTCTCAACTGAGGAGTTGAAGGAGCTACAGACGATGCAACATACGGAGCTTCTGCAAGAGATTAGTAGTGAGGAGGAGGTAGAGTTGGAGGAAGTGATTTCTACAAGTGAAATTAAAGACATGCTGGCAATGTGGGAGAAGCTTTCAAGTTTCATTGAAAGAAACACCCAGAAAAGTTTCAACTGGTTGTGCTTCAGCACTTTTTAATGACACCTGTTTGTCATATTTCCGTAACATTTTAAAAGGCAGACAAAAGCAAACCTCTTTGGATAGATTTTTATTCAAAAGTCCTGCAAGTGAAAGTGCCGAAAGTACAGCCAAATTAGGCAAAAACAGGTGATGATTAAATGAAAAATACGTAATGTTAAGCTTAGGTTAAGTTTAAAGTTAAGAAAGTGCATTTTTTTTACAATTAAGTGTTTGTGGTTTCATTTTAAGTAAAAAAAGGGCAGTTTTAGTTTTGTTTAAAGTAAAGAAAATGCAGTTTTAGTTTACATTTAGTGTTAAGAAAGGGCAGTTTCAGTTTACGTGTCTACAGTGCCTGCATCCCTTCCTCCCTCCCTCCTCCTCCACCATTCACCTCTGTTAGCCGCATTCATCTGTCTCCAAGGTAAGAATATAATACTAAATAACACTTTTTTCTTTTATTTTATATATTTTGCTATGCATTGGTAAAGTATACATGTGTATTTCTTAATTATGTGTGTTTCATAATTTAGGATGGTTTGGGGATGTTTCACAGGGCTGGAATGGATTAAATCAATTTCAGTTATTTTAAATGGGAGAAATTTGTTTGATATACAAGTTGACTGACTTACGAGCTGGGTCACAGAACAAATTAAACTCGTATCTCAAGGTACCACTGTATAAAGAATTCGCTGATGGCCTAACCAGGCGGTGGTGCAGTGGATAGAGCTTCGTACCGGGACAGGGAGGACCCAGCTTCGAAACCCTGAGGTTGCGGGCTTGAGCGTGGGCTCATCTAGTTTGAGCAAAGCTCACCAGCTTGAGCCCAAGGTTGCTGGCTTGAGCAAGGGGTCACTAGCTCTGCTGTAGCCCCACGGTCAAGGCACATATAAAAAAGCAATCAATGAACAACTAAGGTGCCACAATGAAGAATTGTTCCTTCTCATATTTCTCTTTTCCTGTCTCTCTGTCCCTGTCTGTCCCTCTCTCTGTCTCTCTCTGTTACAAAAAACCAAAAAACAAAAAAAGAATTCACTGATGGCTTTCATATTAAACTATATAAGAATATTTTAGCACAGCAATTATTTTTCATTATGGTTAAAATTAGAGTTTGGAACCAGCAACAAAACTAAAAATTATGGCTAAGTCTTTTGATGAAAATCATTTTTTTTTTGGCAAGCTTTATTTTCTTTTTTAAATCAAGAAACTGTAGAAATGCTCTGTTCCCTTTCCCTTCACCCAGAGCCATCCACCCTCCTTTATAATTCAATCTGCAAATAGATTAAGCAGCTGAGTTTGTGGAAAGTGTCTGCTCTCCGCTCAGAACTCTGGGTGACACTGTGGCAGTTCCCCTGACACCTCCGAGAGAGCTGCAGACCGCTCTTACCCAGCAGCAGGAAGCCAGGCTGAGAGCCCACCATCTCTATAACCTCAAACACTTCATAGAAGTCACCATTTGGCCAAAAGGCAAGAAAGAGTTTTTGTTAGCTTAATATGTCCTTCTTCATTTATTTTTTCTGTCAATATCACTCAAAAGACACAGTTTTTTTCTTGAAATTTTGTTTTAAAAGTTTGCTATTTTTTCCTACATAGTTTTTCCTATATATTCATTATCTGGTTATAATTTATGAGGGAATTTGAATCATTTTAGTGTAACTCTGGCCCACAGTAAAGATGGCATGTGATAGGAGATGTTTTATTGTGAAATCTAGATCTTTGATGGATAGTTTGACCTGATAAGCCTGGCTGCAAATATTTTTATTTTAAGTAACTATGTGTGGCTCAGACACGTTAAGTATAGTAAAATGCATTTTAAAAATCCTTTTGAAAACTTTTGTTCTACATAAAAATGAGACTAAGAGACAAGGACAAGAGTGTGGTGGTTACCGGGGGGGGGGGGGGGGGGAGGGAGGACGCGGGAGGGAAGGAGGTAAAGGGTTGGGGAGGGGCACAAAAAAATCTAGATAGAAGGTGACGGAGGACAATCTGACTTTGGGTGATGGGTATGCAACATAATTGAATGACAAGATAACCTAGACATGTTTTCTCTGAATATATGTACCCTGATTTATTAATGTCACCCCATTAACATTAATAAAAATTTATTTAAATTAAAAAAAAAAGAAAAAAAAAAGAAAATTTTTGTTCTAGGCCACAAGAAGCCTACCTATAGATGGAAGGCCAGACAAAATATAATACAGTATATAAAACCATAGAGTTTTAAATCTCTTTTGATGATGAGAACATCAATTAATGAATTGGTGTGTCAGTATTCTCTTTAATGAATGAGGTTCATGAATGGTCTTTGGAAAAACTACTAGGAGTTCCTGTACTTGTAACCTGCTCTTTAGTTCTTTCTATCTCCATGTAATTCTCCCTAACCATGTGTACCCAGGATCAGCAAATAACCATCTAAAAGCTAAATCACAATGGTCTCTTCTTCCATAGCATATATATTCTTTCTTTTTTTTTTTCTTTTTCTTTTTTTTTTGTATTTTTCTGAAGCTGGAAAAGGGGAGGCAGTCAAACAGACTCCTGCATGCACCCGACTGGGATCCACCTGGCACGTCCACCAGGGGGCGATGCTCTGCCCATCCGGGGCATCGCTCTGTCGAGACCAGAGCCACTCTAGTGCCTGGGGCAGAGGCCAAGGAGCCATCCCCAGCGCCTGGGCCATCTTTTGCTCCAATGGAGCCTCGGCTGCGGGAGATGAAGAGAGAGACAGAGAGGAAGGAAAGGGGGAGGGGTGGAGAAGCAGATGGGTGCCTCTCCTGTGTGCCTTGGCTGGGAATTGAACCCGGGACTTCCGCACGCCAGGCCGACACTATACCACTGAGCCAACCAGCCAGGGCCATTTTTTAAATATTTTTCCGAAGTTAGAACCTGGGATGCAAACAGACTCCTGTAAGTGCCCCACCAGGATCCACCTGGCTTGCCACCAGGGGGCGATGCTCTGCCCATCTGGGGCATTGCTCCATTGCAACCGGAGCCATTCTAGTGCCTGAGGCAGAGGCCATGGAGCCATCCTCAGTGCCTGGCTAACTTTGCTCCAATGGAGCCTTTGGCTGCGGGAGGGAGAAAGAGATAGAGAGGAAGGAGAGGGGGAAGGATGGAGAAGCAGATGGGCACTTCTCCTGTGTGCCCTGACTGGGAATCCAACCTAGGATTTCCACATGCTGGGTCGAAGCTCTACTGCTGAGCCAGATGGCCAGGGCAAAGCATATATATACATTCTTTAAAGAGACATACATAAGAGGAATAACCTAATGGAATAGATTGTCGCTGGTGAAACTTTAGGCTTTATGACACCTGGGCCAAGAAGTTATTTTTGGATAATGAGCTCTGGCATTTATTATATTTTACTCTATAAGTGACTATCTGCCTATTGACTTATGGATGGTAATTGTGTACAACTTTCCTTTCCGGTAAGACTCCTATAAATTAAAACATTTAAGATTTGTTTTGATTCTGAAAGGAAATAAGATATAAATGTAAATTTCTACTATTATTAGAAATAGTATACAGTCTCTCTCCACCATTACTAAAGATTTCAGGTATTTTCAATGTCGTTAAACTTGATGGAAGTTGGTGGTTAGAAGAAAAGTTCAAAGCTGGTCACTAGTAAGTACGAGACCCTCACTGAGGTGAGAGAGAGGCATGGAGGTGCCAGTGAGGGGATGGAGGCGTCAAGCACATAGTTCCTTATGAAACTGGTCAGCACTGGATACGGGGCTGGAACAAAAAAATTTTATCTAGGGCTTAAAGCAGATGAGAGTACCCCGGAAAATTTCCTGAATCGACCTGGTTTCACTTTGTTCCATCATTCTGTCACCCTATCGAATTGTCCTAGTTCACTGGTACAGAAGCATTTATGAGTGCTTACTTTACAGCAGGCCTTGGTGCGAGTGTTTGGAGGAGACGGCAATAAAAAGATGAACGGAGCAGTGTCCATGCCATGGGAAAGCTCAATGATGACTAATTTTGCAGAGCACAGTTAATAGGAAATAGATATAAAAAATGATGATTGCATGTAGATGATTAAGACCTCTAATAAATATATGAACTAAGTACTGTCACCACAACAAATAATGAAAACTAAAGAAACATTTTAGGTGAACATTTAGGCTGGACATTAATGGTAACAAAAATTTGGCTATGTACTGAGAGGGAGGCGCATGCTCTCAGAAAGAGAAATAGTCTGAGCAGAGATATTGTGATAAGGTTATGGGAAGAAATACTAGAAAAATGTTCATGCTTTAATTTGTAGGGGAGGAAGAGCCCCTGAAAGTGTTTTTATTATTATTATTGTTATTATTATTATTTTTTTTAATTTTAAGTGAAAGTAGGGGAGATGCAGAGACAGAATCATGCATGTTCCCCAACCGGGATCCTGCTGTCTAAATTATTAAATTAAGAAATTTTTGCTAAAAATTCGCTGGTATAGCCGTCAGGGCCTGGACTTTTATTTTTGGGGAGGTTTTTAATGGTTTTTTCTATTTCTTCTCTACTAATAGGTCTGTTTAGGCTTTCTGCATCTTCTTGACTCAGTCTAGGAAGGTTGTATTGTTCTAGGAATTTATCCATTTCTTCTAGGTTGTTGAATTTAGTGGCATAAAGTTTTTCATAGTATTCTACAATAATTCTTTGTATATCTACGGTGTCCGTGGTGATTTCTCCTCTTTCATTTTGGATTTTGTTTATATGAGTTCTTTCTCTTTTTTCCTTGGTAAGTCTTGCCAAGGGTTTGTCAATTTTGTTGATCTTTTCAAAGAACCAGCTCCTTGTTCTATTATTTTTCTATCGTTTTTCTGTTCTCTATTTCATTTATTTCTGCTCTGATTTTTATTATCTCCTTTCTTCGGCTGGTTTTGGGTTGTCTTTGTTCTTCTTTTTCTAGTTCCTTAAGGTGTGAAGTTAAATGGTTCACTTGGGCTCACTCTTGTTTGTTCATATATGCCTGAAGTGATATGAATTTCCCTCTTATCACTGCTTTTGCTGCATCCCATAGATTCTGATATGTTGTATTGTCATTTTCATTTGTCTGTATATATCTTTTGATCTCTGCACTTATTTCTTCTTTGACTCATTCATTTTTTAAAAGTATGTTGTTTAGTTTCCACATTTTGTGGGATTTTTTTCCTCTTCTTTGCGAATTTTATCAAACATTCAAAGAAGACTCGATTCCTATTCTACTGAAAGTCTTCCAAAAAATTGAAGAAGAAGCAATACTTCCAAACACATTTTATGAGGCCAACATAACCCTCATACCAAAACCAGTCAAGGATGGCACAAAAAAAGAAAACTACAGACCAATATCTCTAATGAATACAGATGCTAAAATACTAAACAACATACTAGCAAATCAAATACAACAACATATTAAAAAAATAATACATCACGATCAAGTGGGATTCATCCCAGAATCTCAAGGATGGTTCAACATACGTAAAAACGGTTAACGTAACACACCAGATCAACAAAACAAAGAACAAAAACCACATGATCTTATCAATAGATGCAGAAAAGGCTTTTGATAAAATACAACACAATTTTATGTTTAAGACTCTCAACAGGCCCTGGCCGGTTGGCTCAGCGGTAGAGCGTCGGCCTAGCGTGCGGAGGACCCGGGTTCGATTCCCGGCCAGGGCACACAGGAGAAGCGCCCATTTGCTTCTCCACCCCTCCGCCGCGCTTTCCTCTCTGTCTCTCTCTTCCCCTCCCGCAGCCAAGGCTCCATTGGAGCAAAGATGGCCCGGGCGCTGGGGATGGCTCCTCGGCCTCTGCCCCAGGCGCTAGAGTGGCTCTGGTCGCAATATGGCGACGCCCAGGATGGGCAGAGCATCGCCCCCTGGTGGGCAGAGCGCCGCCCCATGGTGGGCGTGCCGGGTGGATCCCGGTCGGGCGCATGCGGGAGTCTGTCTGACTGTCTCTCCCTGTTTCCAGCTTCAGAAAAATGAAAAAAAAAAAAAAAAAAAAAAAAAAAGACTCTCAACAAAATGGGTATAGAAGGAAAATATCTCAATATGATAAAGGCCATATATGATAAACCATCAGCTAACATCATATTAAATGGCACAAAACTGAAGGCTTTCCCCCTTAAATCAGGAACAAGACAGGGTTGTCCACTCTCTCCACTCTTATTTAATGTGGTACTAGAGGTTCTAGCCAGAGCAATCAGACAAGACAAAGAAATAAACGGCATCCATATCGGAAAATAAAAAGTAAAAGTATCACTTTTTGCAGATGATATGATCCTATATATCAAAAACCCCAAAGAATCCACAAAAAGACTACTAGAAACAATAAGCCAATACAGTAAGGTCTCAGGATACAAAATTAACATACAGAAGTCAATAGCCTTTCTATATGCCAACAATGAAACAATTGAGAACGAACTTAAAAGAATAATCCCCTTCACGATTGCAACAACAACAAAAAAAATACTTAGGAATAAACATAACAAAGAATGTAAAGGACTTATATAATGAAAACTATAAACCATTGTTAAGGGAAATCGAAAAAGATATAATGAGATGGAAGAATATTCCTTGTTCTTGGTTAGGAAAAATAAATAAAATCAAGATGGCCATATTATCCAAAGCAATATACAAATTTAATGCAATTACCATCAAAATTCTAATGACATTTTTTTAAAAAATGGAACAAAAAATCATCAGATTTATATGGAAATATAAAAAACTCCGAATAGCCAAAGCAATCCTAAAGAAAAAGAATGAAGCTGGGGGCATTACAATACCTGACTTCAAACTATATTATAGGGCCACGACAATCAAAACAGCATGGTATTGGCAGAAAAACAGACACTCAGACCAATGGAACAGAATAGAAAACCCAGAAATAAAACCACATATATATAGTCAAATAATTTTTGATAAAGGGGCCAACAACACACAATGGAGAAAAGAAAGCCTCTTCAATAAATGGTGCTGGGAAAACTGGAAAGCCACATGCAAAAGAATGAAACTGGACTATAGCTTGTCCCCCTGTACTAAAATTAACCCAAAATGGATCAAAGATCTAAACATAAGACCTGAAACAATAAAGTCATAGAAGAAGATATAGGTACTAAACTCATGGACCTGGGTTTTAAAGAGCATTTTATGAATTTGACTCCAAAGGCAAGAGAAGTGAAGGCAAAAATTAATGAATGGGACTACATCAGACTAAGAAGTTTTTGCTCAGCAAGAGAAACTGATAACAAAATAAACAGACAGCCAACTAAATGGGAAATGATATTTTCAAACAGCAGCTCAGATATGGGCCTAATATCCAAAATATACAAAGAACTCATAAAACTCAACAATAAACAAACAAACGATCCAATAAAAAAATGGGAAGAGGACATGAACAGACACTTCTCCCAGGAAGAAATACAAATGGCCAACAGATATATGAAAAGATGCTCATCTTCATTAGTTATTAGAGAAATGCAAATCAAAACTGCAATGAGATACCACCTCACACCTGTTAGATTAGCTATTATTAAGAAGACAGGTAATAGCAAATGTTGGAGAGGCTGTGGAGAAAAAGGAACCCTCATACACTGTTGGTGGGAATGTAAAGTAGTACAACCATTATGGAAGAAAGTATGGTGGTTCCTAAAAAAGCTGAAAATAGAACTACCTTATGACCCAGCAATCCCTCTACTGGGTATATACCCCCAAAACTCAGAAACATTGATACGTAAAGACACATGCAGCCCCATGTTCATTGCAGCATTGTTCTCAGTGGCCAGGACATGGAAACAACCAAAAAGCCCATCAATAGATGACTGGATAAAGAAGATGTGGCACATATACACTATGGAATACTACTTAGCCATAAGAAATGATGACATCGGATCATTTACAGCAAAATGGTGGGATCTTGATAACATTATACGAAGTGAAATAAGTAAATCAGAGAAAA
The DNA here is from genome assembly GCF_036850995.1 of Saccopteryx leptura. Classification (NCBI taxonomy): domain Eukaryota; kingdom Metazoa; phylum Chordata; class Mammalia; order Chiroptera; family Emballonuridae; genus Saccopteryx; species Saccopteryx leptura. The sequence goes on along the minus strand of NC_089508.1, from coordinate 109,080,124 downwards.
CCAGGAACTGTATTATTCCATACGTAGGTGGGACATAAAAGTGAAACTAAGAGACATTGATAAGAGTGTGGTGGTTACGGGGGGTGGGGGGAGAGGGAGAGGGAAAGGGGGAGGTGGAGGGGACAAAGAAAACTAGATAGAAGGTGACAGAGGACAATCTGACTTTGGGTGATGGGTATGCAACATAATTGAACAACAAGATAACCTGGGCTTGTTATCTTTGAATATATGTATCCTGATTTATTGATGTCACCCCATTAAAAAAATAAAATTATTAAAAAAACAACAACAACTTTTGCTTCTGGGGATTAAGTAATTTGCCCTGAACCTCACAGGAAACAAGTAGAAAAGCAGAGATTCAAACACAGGTCCGTCTGACTGGATGGCAAAGCCTGTCTTTATCCCCTATACTGCACTGAATCTCTTAGGAGTAAGTTTCTCACGGGGGTGGGGGTGGGGGGAGAGCAAAAGGCTCAAAGCTGAGGGACCACCCTGGCCGGTTGGCTCAGCGGTAGAGCGTCGGCCTAGCGTGCGGAGGACCCGGGTTCGATTCCCGGCCAGGGCACACAGGAGAAGCGCCCATTTACTTCTCCACCCCTCCGCCGCGCTTTCCTCTCTGTCTCTCTCTTCCCCTCCCGCAGCCAAGGCTCCATTGGAGCAAAGATGGCCCGGGCGCTGGGGATGGCTCTGTGGCCTCTGCCTCAGGCGCTAGAGTGGCTCTGGTCGCAACATGGCGACGCCCAGGATGGGCAGAGCATCGCCCCCTGGTGGGCAGAGCATCGCCCCTGGTGGGCGTGCCGGGTGGATCCCGGTCGGGCGCATGCGGGAGTCTGTCTGACTGTCTCTCCCTGTTTCCAGCTTCAGAAAAATGAAAAAAAAAAAAAAAAAAAAAAGCTGAGGGACCAATGTATATAAAGGCATTCAGTCTTGAAAAGACAGTGCGCTTCTGAAAAAGGAGAGAGTGCACTGTGGACCTTCAAAAATAATTGAGGGAAATTAAAAATGAAATATAATGGATTGAATATGAAAAAAAAGCCTAATAATATTCCGTCTAGGTCTTTGTTAGATAGCTAGAAACTGGAATAAAAGATTAAACACAAATTCAAATTTAACATTTAACTCATGCAAATGACATAATTGTTGCACTTCAACTCTATCCATGAATTGATGCCATTCCATTGAAAAGTTTTGATCTGTTGTGGTTAGATGTGAAAAATAAGGACAATATAGTATGCATCTTAAAGGTTAAACTTACTCAATTTAAACCATTATCTGATATGATGTTATTTTTACTTCTTGGTATATGAAGTTATTATTATTTTTTTTACAAAATGACAATGATAGTTGATGATAGCTAAGAAAATAAAGGTTGATACACATTTCTAAAGACTTTTTTAGAAATCTAATTAGCCCTGGTTGGTGGCTCAGTGGATAGAGTGTTGGCATAGCATATGGATGTTCAGGTTCTATTCTGGGTCAGGGCACACAGGGGAAGTGACCATCTGCTCCACCCCTTCTCCCTTTCTTCCCCTCCCATAGCCAGTGGCTCCGTAAGTTTGAACATGGCCCAGGCACTGAAGATAGCTCCATTGAAATGTGATAGACTCAGGCCTTAAAAATAGTGCAGTACTGCCTGACCAGGCGGTGGCGCAGTGGATAGAGCGTTGGACTGGGATGCGGAAGACCCAGGTTCGAGACCCTGAGGTCACCAGCTTGAACCCAAGGTCGCTGGCTCCAGCAAGGGGTTACTCGGTCTGCTGAAGGCCCGCGGTCAAGGCACATATGAGAAAGCAGTCAATGAACAACTAAGGTGTTGCAACATGCAATGAAAAACTGATGATTGATGCTTCTCATCTCTCTCCGTTCCTGTCTGTCTGTCCCTGTCTATCCCTCTCTCTGACTCACTCTCTGTCTCTGTAAAAAAAAAAAAAAGCTCAATACTCAGCTGCAGCCCTAGGCAAGAGGGGAGGGGGGAGGTGGTGGTGGGGAGGGATGCTGGGTGGATCAGGGTTGGGTGCATGCAGGAGTCTGCCTCACTATCTCACCCCCTCCCACCTAAAAAAGAAAAAAAATCTAATTGCTCTCTGGGAAACACTTGTAGGGAATTTTAGCTATTATAGAAATTAAAGGATTCCATATAAAGTATTATCTAAAAATGTAAAAATAATTGCACTTGAAATTTGTAATTATTTGTAGACTTTAAATAAACAGAGCTAAATCAGATCCTGTCAAAAATTACTGATCTACATTTTACAATGGAATAAAATCTAGCTATGTTAGTGTTCTTAGATTACTGATGTACATTATGAATAACTGATATGGTTTTTTACTGAACATAAACCTAATCTTTAAATCTACAGAAAAATATAATACCATAAATCACAAGTTTCTAGGCACACTGATAGTAAAGATTAATATGCATAATTTCTAATCTGTTTTAAAAGAATCTCGACTTAAGATTTACCTGACTATGGCTAATTACTCAAAATATAATTTCAGAAACATTGGGAGAATGGTTGAGAGGACTTATTTTTAAATAAAAAGTGGTAAGAAATAAGAAACCTTAAAGTTAGCACTACTTTTTCATATTATATAAAGTATATCCTGGAAATTGAAGGCAATTAGTTATGTGAATGATGTAACGCTACTAACAGTACATAAAGAAAGGCTCAGTTAGAATGATAAATTCTATTACATTAAAGCTGCCTTAGGAAGAAAATTCTGCTAGGATGTTCAAGTCCTATAGGTTAACAAGTGACTTTTTTGTTGGATAAATTATTTTGCTGGCTATCATAAGGACTGATTTATTACACAGCCTCATTTAAATTTTAATAAAAATGCAAAGATCACTGAAAATAAACAAATACAACTATGCACTGTGAAAAGCTGCACTGAATACATCAGAATAATAATACATGAAAATTAATTACACTGTACCTTATACTATGTCCCTAGAGGTCTCAGATTACAAGGTCACAGATGATCTGAACTCAAGCAGGATTACTGTGAGGCGAAAAGAGTCAAATTGGTCACTTGACTGCCTCTTCCCCTTGTTAATAACTTTATCTGTTACCTATGAAATTATTTTAATAGTATGGCTTCTGTGAACTGATGAAGATCAGATACCAAATAAAAATGGTTTGCCCTAAACAGCAACCATGATTCCCAAATTAATGGTTTTCTGATTCCAAATGTGGATATGATAAACAGTCTAAAGAAAGTTCACTTGGCTCAATGAACTTCTGTCTTAAACTATTAGTAGCATGAATAATAAGTAATATACTATTTAGTTGCTCAAAGAAAGTGTTTTTGTTTTGTTTCATATGTTTGAAATAGTGCAAGATCATTTCACTCACTTCTGAACTTTGTCACTGGCCGCCCGGGCAGCCTGGGTGGCGTGCTGGAGCTCGGACTCCAGGCTCGCTCGGTCTGCCAGAGCCTGCTGCAGCTGCGCCGCCAGCTCCTCGTTCTGCTGCTGAGTGAGGGAAACTATGTTCTCTCTGCTCTTCAAGGCTTCCTCGTAGGTACTGAGGGTATGCTTAAACTGATCTTTCAGATGCTCTTCCTGGGATAAAGACTGGTGCAAACTGGGGAAATAAAAAAGTAAATGATTTAGATATCAATATGTGGGCTGGCTGACCAATAAATTGTTGAACAAAAAATCTCCGGTAAGAAATACATATTTCTAAAGATCAATAAAGATATACTTAGTTAAGTAAATAAAAATGGTTTTTATATCACAATAGCATACACAATAATTATTCCATTTTGGTGCTCCTAGAATGAAAGCCACCCAGACAACTGATTATTGATGCTACCAGAGCATACCAAAACATGCTGCAAGATAGCAATGGAATTACACTGGGTAAATATTACATTCAATTTTCTTTAAAAGAAATAGCAAAAAATTGAAAAATAAAGTATATCTAAGGTAAATAGAATATCATAAGCTGAATGTAAAGAAGTGAGTAGTAATGAATGGGCATCAACAGCTGAGCAGATCCAGGGTCCATTCGGCTGAGCACGTAATGAGAATGAGTGAGTTCTGTACAGATACCAATTCACTTCAACAGCATTTTCTGCGCATCATAGTTGAGATATAAATGAAGTTAAAATCACTAGTCAGACAGTACAGAAGTAATACATATTCGGATATATTTTCTTTTTGTTAGTGAATCTTGTGACAAATATATCCATTCATTGTTATACAAAGAAATAGCATATAAATTAAGTCCAGATGAATACAGAAGAAAATGCAGACAAATAGAATCCTAAAATGCTAAAGGTCAAATCTTTGGTATGTCATTACACCCACCACCTGAGGTTATTTTGAAATGGCACCAAGCACCTCACTCAATTAAATAAAGACATTTTGAAAATATAAATATTTAATAAGGGAAATTTAAAATCCACACAGGAGATGTTCTTTTTTTATTAAATAAAATCATTTCAGTATATGAATACAAAAAACTGCCGATGGGCAGCTTAAAGTAAAACAACCTAACTATATAATACAGATTGATCATGTGAAAGGAAGTAATAAATTCTTGAAGCTGCAAAAAGCTAGTCAGAGAACTTGAGCACTAGCCGAGTAGTACCTCGTCTGATACTTTATCTAAAACTGTTCAAACTAAAATAATTATAAATTTCTTCTTCTTCTTTAAATAACCTATAAGCCTCAATAGTGTGCTCTTTTTGGAGAAGGTGTCACACACAAGTCAGAGGAACTTGAAATGCAGTTAGCATTCCCAAAAAAATCATTTCAGGATTCAAATTAGTTCTTAAGAGGAAATACTGCTGCTAAAATGTGGTCAATTGATTACTACATATAAAATAAGAATGGTGCCTCATTTATAGAGTGCAAAAAACTATAGTTTTCACCGTATTTATTTCATTTCATTTCCTCTAGTTCTTTCTATTAACCCACATGTTTAAAGACACCTGTCTCCTGTCCATTTTCATATTCTCTGTTCTTCACACTTTCTGCATCCTTCCTCTTCCAGCTTCAATTTCTGACAGCCCACCCTTTCCCTCTGAAAGATCCAAGAAAGAAACTAAGAACAAACAAAGCAAAAATACCTTTAAAAAGACAAGTATGTTTATGCTTTTTACCTTTAAAACATTATTAATTACATTTTAAGTGTTAATTATATTTTAAATCATATAAAGAGCACAAATTTAAAGTATTCAGCATGACAAAGTATAAAGAACAAAGCACAGAACAAACCCACCCGAAGGCTCCTGGCATTCCCTCCCTGTCCATTCCCTTCCCCCAATGTAAGCACCAGTCGACCTCTATAAAGGTTCCTATTGCCAGTTTCTGAACTTTTTGTCTGGCTTTCTTGCTTCACATTTAAGGTTCATGAGATTCACCATGCTCTTGCGTGTAGTTTGTTAATTTTTATTGCTACAAAGTATTCTGTTATAGAAATATCCCACAACTTCTTTAATCATTTCACTATTGTTGCTATTAATATTCTTGTACATGTCTTTTGATGGACCTAAGGACTCATTTTCCCTCTGCTTTGGCTGAGATATAACTCATAAAAATACTCCTCTCTGGAAAAGAATTTCCTCATAGGGTTCTGTGTGTGTAGACTTCGTGGATGCTACACACAGTCTTCCAAAGTTGTCCTACTAATCAAGATTCCCATCAGCAATATATGGGAGTTCTAGTTGTTCAAACAGCCTCCCTTAGAGCGGGACTGCCAGTCCTTTTAACGTTAGCTATGCTAGTAGGGGTGCCGTGACATTTCATTCTCTTAATATTGTATTGTGATGAATGCAAGTTCTGTATTTTAATGAAGTCCGACTTACCACTGTTTCTTAATGGCAGTGCTTTTTGTGGCCCATCTAGAAAATCTTAGCCTACCCCATTCCTTTATATTTTAACCTGCTGTACATGGTCTCACTTAAAACCCACTGTGGGTCATCTTAGTTTGGGACCTCTGCATTTATCTATGATATCTAAAACACTAGTTGATATACTCTAACCAATTAAATATTAAGAATCAATAATTCAGCTTTTAAAATTTCATCATTACAATCATGGGACCCCGACTTAATTCTCTAATTGTTCTTCACCTCCCATCTTCTATCATTTAATCTTATCTTTGGGGAAAATTTATACCTCATTTTAATTTTTCTCTCAGATGAACCTGTGACTTGAATGCTCAACAAGTTACTCATTATTCAAAATGCCTTGGAAATCTTTAAATTCCCATCAGAACTTTCACAAACAGGAGCAGTAGCCAGAGTAATCGTTGAAAAGAGAAATTAGATGATGACACTTAAAATTCTGCAATGGCTTTTTATTTCGCTCAGAATAAGTTTCTAAAAATGATAACAAATGATGTATTTTCACTCACTAAACCTCACAGCCTATGAGAAATCCTGTCAATGTTATTTTTTATTGATGAAGAGATTAAAACAAGGAGAGGTAAGAAACTGAATCAACCTCACACTCTTGGCAGAGCGAGAATCTGAACGCACAGCCCTTCTCCCTGGGCTGGAACACTCCTCTCTACTTGCCACGAGCTATGGGGCCTGTGTAGCTCTTATAATCAAGACCTTCTCACCTTATAGCCAGACCTTCAGTTTCTCCTATGCATCAAGCTTTCTCCTCCTGCTTGAGGCATCTGTTCAGAATGCCTTTCCCTCCTCTAACTGACAAACAAGGTCTCAGTACAAATACTGCTTTCCCAAATAAACTTTCCATCTAAATCTTGACATTCCCTCTCTGTGATTCTGTCTCATTAACCACAATCTTTTCTTTCTTAGAACTTATAATAATTTGCAGTTCTTTTTCACTTTCCACTTGTGCTTTACTTCCCAATTCCAATATTAATACTCCATTTACACAGGGTGATTTTATTGTATGGGAATAAAAAAACTTGTTCCTTAAGAACTTCAATAAATCAAAATGTTTACATTTCTTAAAAATATTTCCTTACAGGGATAAGGTGAAGTGCAGGATATATTCACAGCGGATATAAATCTATAACCAGTGAAGAATGCTTCTGTTTTAGTGCTTTTTCTCCTCAGAGTTCTCTTCCCTAAATTAACAACAGGGCTGCATTGTTGAATTTTTTCAGTCATATCCTATTTAACTTCTTTTCAAAGATGTTGCTCTTCAGATGTATTTTCAGTGTGATGACAGCAACATTCAATTTACTGGTGCTTATGTGATGTTGACTAGGGAAATCTTTTCAGTGATAGTGAGATATCATGATAAAACAACATCAGGAGAGCCATTAAATCACTTTCAAGAATTTCCAAAGCATGTAACCCTGTGTGGCTCACAAATATTGACAAAGGATGGTAACTTTGATTATCATGAAGGAAATGAGGTCATGGCATAAAGTTTCAATTCACTCTTTTAGTTTTTAAATTATGTAATTCTTAATAATCTTAATTTTTTTCTACTTTAGTATAGAAAATAAGATTTAAAACTATTCTTACTTGGTACTTACACATCATACCATACCAACAACTTGTTGGTTCTAACCCATACCACCCATACCAGGAAGACTGCACAGCACGTCCTGGGCTGCTCACCACAGGAACCACAGCAGGCCACGCAGGAAATGCTCTTCCATGGGCATTATCAGGTGAGTGGACTGGGATAGGTTTACCTTCTGAAGTGTGTCAGTGTCTCCCGGTCTGTGCCCTCATGTCTGTGGCTCTGACTATCTCCCTGGTCCCTGACTCTACCCTGTTTTAGCTTAAAATATCTTGGACTTTTCAGGTATATGACCCACTTTCCTGTTCTGCTTCAAGATACTTATGTTCTTCTCCACTTGTCTGCTAACTGGCTTGTGGAACTCTCTCACAATTGTAACGTCACACATGAATTCAGCTTATTCCTGCAATTAGTACTTTTCCATGTATACTGTCTTGATGTTACTTTTCCTGGCTCCCTTTCTTGCCTCCACGACAAAGTATCACTTAAGTCCTTGTATGAAATCACTTTACTCACCATCCCACAATACGCAATGACTCTTCTGCTTCATTTATTTACAGCAATAGCTAAATCAATACTGAGTCTATATAGATTGTTTTTTTTCCTTTTAGTAAGTGAGAGGTGGAGAGGCAGAGACAGACTCTTACATGAGCCCTGACTGGGACACCCAGCAAGCCCCTATTAGGTGATGCTCTGCCCAGCTAGGCAGCAGCTCTGCTGCTCAGCAAACAGTTTTAGTGCCTGAGGCTGAGGCTATGGAGCCATCCTCAGTGCCCAGGGCCAACTTTGCTGGAACCATTCAAGCCATGGCTGCAGGAGGGGAAGAGAGAGAGACAGATAGAGAGGGGGAGGCAGTGCAGAAGCAGATGTCACTTCTCCTGTGTGTTCTGACCAGGAATTGAACCTGGGACTTCCATACACCTTACCGATGCTCTACCGATCTAACTGGCCAGGGCTGTTTTTTAAAAATTGAATAAATGTTTTAGATTAAAAATTTAGAGGTAAGGTACTATAACATAGACCAGCGATTTTCAACCTTTTTCATCTCATGGCACACATAAACTAATTACTAAAATTCAGTGGCATACCAAAAATATATATTTTTTTCCAATCTGACAGAAAAACGGGTATAATTTTGATTCATTTACATCGAATGGCTACTGTGTTGGTTGTTGTCATTTTTTTATTTGACAATCTAAAAGAAAGAGGTCAGTGCCCCTGACTTAATAGTCAGGTATTGAATGTTTTAAAACTCTGTGCCATGGCATACCAGTTGAAAACTGCTGGTATAGACCAATAGTTTTTACCTAGGAGTAATTTTGTCCCTCAGGGGCATTTTGCAATATCTGGAGACATTCTTGGTTGCCACATCCCACCCTCTGGCATTTAGGGGGTAGGGGCTGTTAAACATCCTGCAATGCAGAGAATAGACCCTTACGACAAAGACTTATCCTATCTATGTCAAAAAGTCCAAATCTGATGTAAATGAAAAGATGCTGGATTTGGACTTTGAAGAAGTATTAATAGATTCAAATTTCAGTTTTGTCATTCACTTTGTATAGCTTTGAAAAAAATACCCATCTGAGTTTTAATTTCCTCAACTCTAACATAATGAGAAAAATCCCATGGAGTTAATATGAGAACAAAATGAGATAATATTTCTATGTGAAAATATCTAGGCTAGCATAATACCTGATAAAGAACAGCCATTCATACCTGCATACTTTTTAAAGGAAATAATTACCTTTGTATAAAATCTTATACAATACTCAGGCATTTTATATGTACTTTGATGAAAAATAGTTGCCTGTTTCTACAGGTTTTTTATGAATTGGGAAAGGTAAACTAGTTTTCCTAACCTTTATCACTCAACTGATAAAATTCTTAAATCATTCTGAAAAAATTAATAGGCAGGTTTGGCTTGTTTTTACTGAATTAAAATAAATAAAGACAAAGTAAGTATGAAAGGCAGAAGTATGCGCGACCTTGTCCTAGGTATACATTTTCTGAGACGACAGTCTCTGTTTTCATTTCCTGGTTTACCGTATCAATTAATTTGATCTCGCTTTCTGACCTATGAGATTTGCCTTCTCTCTGAAGAACTTCTTTTAACATTTCTTGCAAGGCAGATGTACTGATGCCAAATTCCCTCAGTTTTTTTTTTGTTAGAGACAGTATTTCTCCTACACTTTTAAAAGATCAGTTCACTGGATATGGAACTCTAGTTTGATGTCCCAAGGTTAGCGTGACATTCCAGGTGCTTCAAAATGCTGTTCTCTTTTTCTTTTCAGACTTCTTCTCATCTACCCTATGAAAAAATTTTATTCTAGCTGACTGGAAATATAAACTGCTTTTTTAGATGTCCTCATAATTTTCAGTTTGGGTTACTGCTCACACTGATGCCTTCAGACGAACGCTCTTTTCCTCTCCCTCGTGGATTCCTGTACTAGATCCAGGTGAACTGCGACAAGCATTACGAAGTCACATTCCATACCCGGCCAAAGAGATACACACCTTTCTCTCAGCTCCCTCACCCTTTCCATATCCCTTAAAATAGACTCATCACTTGATACTATCCTTTATCACTACCATGTCCCTGTTTTATCTTCCCTACTAGAATTTAATCCTGTCAAAGGAAGGGACTAGTATTGACTCTTCTCTGCTTCCTTCTAGGGTCTAACACAGTGGCTTCTCTGTGGGAGGCATAAAAGAAGTTTTTATTGAATATTGCTGCTTAAATGCTCCATTTGAACAAGTGGGCTCTGGTATTGTAAAAGAATCACGTGAATCTGAATTTTCTTCCTTTTCTTCTTATCTTCACGTGCAGCCTCATGCAGCCTGGTCCAGGCTCCACTGCTTTCCCTCACCCACATTTCATTCTGTTACATCTTTGGAGAATATTTTTAAAATACACTTTTTGTTGCCTTGTTTGTTATTTTTTCTTTGGTCTCCTTCGCCCAAGGAGATAACTGAGAAAAAAAATATTGCTACGAGAAATGTCTGGTTTAATTGCTGCTTATGTTTTCTTTCAGAATTTTTATGGTTTTGAGTTTTACATTTATTTTTAATCCATTTTGAGTTTGTCTTTTTTTTTTGTGACAGAGACAGAGAGTCAGAGAGAGATACAGATACGAACAGAGGGACAGGAAGGGAGAGAGATGAGAAGCATGAATTCTTTGTGTGGCACCTTAGTTGTTCATTGATTGCTTTCTCATATGTGCTTTGATGGGAGGGGGGGCTCCAGAAGAGCTAGAGACCCCTTGCTTAAACCAGCAACCCTGGGTGGGCTTCAAGCCAGCGACTTTGGGCTTAAGCCAGCGACCATGAGGTCATGTCTATCATCCCACGCTCAAGCCAGCAACCCTGCAATCAAGCCGATGAGCCTGCGCTCAAGCGAGCGACTTCAGGGTTTCAAACCTGGGTCCTCTGTATCCCAGTCTGATGCTCTACCCACTGTGCCACCACCTGGTCAGGCTTGAGTTTACCTTTGTTTATGGCCCAGTTTCTTTCTTTCTTTCTTTCTTTCTTTCTTTCTTCCTTCCTTCCTTCCTTCCTTCCTTCCTTCCTCCCTCCCTCCCTCCCTCCCTCCCTCCCTCCCTCCCTCCCTCCCTCCCTCCCTCCTTCCTTCCTTCCTTCCTTCCTTCTTTCTTTCTTTCTTTTTTTTTGCATACATTTGTCTGATCTGCCCAACACTATTTACTGATTAGACTATCTTTGCTCCATTGCATGCTTTGCCTCATTTGTCATTTATAAATTGAACAAAAAGGTATGAGTTTATTTCTGGGCTTTCCATTTTGTTCCATTGATCTATAAGTCTGTTTCATGCTAGTACCATGATGTTTTGATTACAATAACCTTGTAGTATAGTTTGATATCAGGTAGAGTGATGCCTCCAGCTTTGTTCTTCTTTCTCAAGACTGCTGAGGCTATTCAGGGTCTTTTGTGGTTCTATATTAATTTATTGAACTATATGTTCTAGTTCTATGAAATACACCATTGGTATCATGACAGGAATTGCCTTGAATCTATGATTTGCTTTGGGTAGTATGGACACTTTAATGATGTTAATTCTTCCTATCCATGAACACGGTGTACGCTTGCACTTATTTGTATCCTCCTCCATATCTTTCTTCAGCACTTGACTATTTCTGAGTACAGGTTTTTACCTCCTTGGTTAAATTTACTCCTACGTACCTTATTTTTATAGATGCAATGTTAAATGTGATTGTTTTCTTAGTTTCTCTTTCTGATAGTTCATTATTGGTGTATAAGTGCCACTGATATAAAAATATTAATATAGTATCATGCTACTTTATTGAATTCATTTATCAGTTTTAGTAGTTTCTTAGAAATTTTTACCCAGCAAAGGAAACCAACAACAAAATAAAAAGGCAACCCACTAAATGGGAGAACATATTTACCAATAATACATTTGATAAGGGGTTAATATCCAAAACTTTATAAAGAACTAATAATTCAACACAAAAAAGCCCAAACAATACCATTAAAAAATGGGCAAAGGATCTGAATAGGCACTTCTCCAAAGAGGACATACAGATGGCCAATAGAAATATGAAAAGATGCTCAACATCATTAATCATCAGAGAAATGCAAAATAAAATTACAATGAGGTACCATTTCATACCTGTCAGAATGGCTATCATTAATAAATCAACAAACAACAATGTTGGTGAAGATGTAGAGAATAGGGAACCTTTGTGCACTGTTGGTGGGAATGCAGACTGGTCCAGGCTCTGTGGGACTCAATATGGAGTTACCTCAAAAAGTTAAGAATGAAATTGCCTTATGACCCAGTGATTTCACTTCTGGGAATCTACCTAAAGAAACCTGAAATGCTGATCTGAAAGAATATACACCCCCTATGTCCAATGCAGCATATTTACAATAGCCAAGCTACGGAAACAACCCAAGTGTCTGTCAGTAGATGAGTGGACAAAAAGTTTTGGTAAATTTACACAATGGAATACTACTCAGCCATGAAAAGAATGAAATCCTACCATTTGCAACAGTATGGATGGGCCTAGAAGGTATTATGCTAAGTGAAATAAGCCAGTCAGAGAAAGGCAAACACCATATGATCATATATATATAAAATCTAATGAACAAAATAGACAAAATAGAAACAAACTCATAAATACAGAAAACAGACAGCTGTCAGAGGGGACAAGGACTAGGGGGGCTGGGTAAAATAGGTAAAGGGGTTAAGTAAAAAAACCTCATAAAAACAACAGTATGGTGCTTACTAGAGGGAAAGGGGAGGGGGGCTGGTAGAAGAGGGTAAATGGGGGATAAATGGTGACAGAAGAAGACTAGATTTCTTTTTTATTTTGAGAGTTCATTTATTAAACCTGGGGACAGTGAAACAAAGAAGGGTTTAGGATAGAAGAAGCAACAGGAGAGGTCCAGCAGGGCTTCTTTCAGCTCACCAAGTCAGAGAAAAGGGAGCACTGGGGGAGGGTTAGGAGGTTAGCCCAGCACCAGCTGCCGCTGCCCACTGCTCCCCTGGTTGCAAGTCTCGTAGGGACCCTTAGAGTTTAGGAGATGCACAACTGTGTGGGAAGATGAGAGAGCAGAGGAAGAGGAGAGTGTAGGAAAAGGCCTGTTCCTGGGAGGGAGAGCATGCAAAGAGAATAGACTTCGGAAGGTGAACACAAAATATATTACACAGATAATGTATTATAGAATTGTACATTTAAAACCTATATAATCTAACCAATGAATGCCAATAAATTCAATCAAAATTAAAATAAAATAAACTTTTAGTATTGAGATCCTTGTAGATTCATATGCAGCTGCAAGAAATTATATAGAAAGATCCCTGGTGTCTTTTACCAATTTTCCTCCAATGGTAACTTTTTAGAAATTATAGGACAATAGCACCATCAAGATAATGACATTGATATAGTCAAGATACAAAAGTTACATCACCACAAAGATCCCTCATGTTTCCTGACTTCCCTACTATCCCTACTCCTCCTTAAACCCTAATAACCACTGATCTGTTTTCCATTTCTATTAATATAATGTCATTTTTTTTCTGTGAGAGGAGGGAAGATAGTGAGACAGACTTCCGCATAAACCCTGACCGGGACCCACTGGGCAACCCCATGTGGCGCCATGCTCACATATTGAACTATTTTTTAGTGGCTGAGGCTGAGGTGCTCGGACCAACTAAGCCACTGGCTGCTGGTGGTGTAGAAGAAAGGGGAGAGAAGTAGAGGGTCACTTCTCTTGTGTGCTCTCACTGGGAATCAAACCTGAGACATCCATACTCCAGGCTGATACTGACCTGCTCTATCTACTGACCTTCCGGCCAGGGCCCCCTATGTCATTTAAAGAGGGTTATATAAATGGAAAGGCCTTTATCTACAGTGTGTCCGTAAAGTCATGGTGCACTTTTGACCAATCACGGGAAAACAACAAAAGATGATAGAAATGTGAAATCTGAACCAAATAAAAGGAAAACCCTCCCAGTTTCTGTAGGATGATGTGGCAGCATGTGTGCATGTGCAGATGATAACGTAACACCATGTATACAGAAGAGCAGCCCACGGCCATGCCAGTTGAGATGTGGATGGTACAGAGGAAAGTTCAGTGTGTTCTGTGGCTCGCTAAATTCAAATCCGTGACCAAAGTGCAATGTGAATATTGGTGCATTTATAACGAAGCGCCACCACATAGGAATAACATTACTCGGAGGGATAAGCAATTGAAGGACACCAGCAGTTTGGTGGAGAAACCCCGTTCTGGTAGGCCATCAGTCAGTGACATCAAGTCTGTAGAGGCTATACGGGATAGCTACCTAAGGAGCCCTAAAAAATCCGTGTGTGAGCCCACATCAAACTGCACTGAATAGGTAGGAAACTGGGAGAGTTTTCCTTTTATTTGGTGCAGATTTCACATTTCTATCATCTTTTGTTGCTTTCCTGTGACCGGTCAAAAGTGCACCATGACTTTACAGACACACTGTATTAAAGAAATAGAATAAAATACCATAATATTAAAAAAAAAGTACCAGGCCTAGCTGGATTCATCAAACATTTAAGAAAGAAATCATACCAATCTTCTACAATCTCTTTCAGAAAGCAGAAGCAGAGAAAACACTTTCTAACTCAATCTATGAGGTCTTCATTACCCTAACACTAAAATCAGATAAAGACATTACAAGAAAGGAAGACTTACAGACTAATATCTCTTGTGAATACAGATGCAAAAACGTCCCAACAAAATATTAGCAAATCAAACCCAACAACATAGATAAAAGATTAGTGTATCATGATCAAGTGGGATCTATTCCAGGTATGTGAGGGTGGTTCAACAGTCAAAATCAATGAATGTAATCCATCACAAACAATCTAAAGGGAAAAAAGCATTTGACAAAATCCAACACCCATTCATGGTAAAAAAACAAACAAACAAACAACAAAAACAAAAACAAAAAACTTTCAGCAAACTAGAAAAAGAGAAGAAATTTCTCACCTTGAAATAGAACATTTACAAAAAAAACTGATGCTAACTTCATATCTAATGGTAAAAGCATAAATGATTTCCCCCAAAGATCAGGATGTCTTCTCCTACCACTCTGTTCAACATAGTATTGAAACCCAAGCCAATGCAACAAGACAAGAAAAGGAAATTAAAAGTATACAAATTAGGAAGGAATAAAACTGTCTTTGTTCACAGATGACATAATTATCTATGTAGATAATCTCAAAGACTCAACAAAAAAACAACAACAAAAACTCCTAAAACTAATAAATGATACCAGCAAGGTTGCAGGAAAAAAGGGTAATATTAAGTCAATTCCTTTAACCATTAGCAACAATGAACAATTGCAATTTAAAATGAAAACATGATACCACTTATTATCACCTCCAAAGTAAAATATTTAGATATAAATCTAACAAAATATATACAGAATCTATATAAAGATAACTCAGATAAAAGAAATCAAAGACGGCCTAAATAAATAGAGATATATTCCATGTGCATGGATATGTTAGATGTTAGTTCTTAATTTGATCAATGGGTTCAACATGATTCCAATCAAAATCCCTGCAAATTATTTTTAGATGCTGACGAATTGATCCTAAAGTTTATATGGAGAGGCAAAAGGTCCCAAACAGTCACTCAGTTGATGGAGAGCAAATTCAGAGGAGTGTTACCACCCAACTTTAAGACTTATAAAGCTGCAGAAATCAAGAGAGCATGACACTGGTGAAAGATTAAACATATAGATCAATGGAAGAGAACAGAGCCTTGAAACAGAGCCACATAAATATGGTCAACTGATCTTTGATAAGGAAGCAAAGGCAATTCAATGAATACATGATAGCCTTTTTCAACAAGTGGTGCTGGAATTATTGAATGTCTATACAATAAAAAAAAATCTAGACAGAATACTTACACCTTTAACAAAAAATAACTAAAAATGGATTATAGACTCAATAAGTAAAATGCAAAACTACATAACTTCTAGAAGATAACACAGAAAAAAACCTGAGGTGACTTTGGATTAGTAATGAGTTTTAGATGCAATACCCAAAGCACGATCTATAAAAATATAGATATTAAACCTTATTAAAATGGAAAACATTTATTTTCTGCTGTAAGACACACAACAGAATGAACAGACAATTCACAGACTAAGAAAAAATCTTTTCAAAACACATACCTTACAAAGGACTAGTATGCAAAATATCCAAAGAACTTAAAACTCAACAATAAGAAAACAAACCCCTCAAAAATAGACAGAAAATCTGAACAGATACTTCACCAAAGAACTACAGATGGCAGATAAACATGCAAAGATGCCCAACATCATATATCATCAAGGAATTGCAAATTAAAACAATGAGATATCACTGTGCACTATTAGAATGGCTAAACCCAACAAAATTAACATCCAAATTCTGGTGAGGATGTGGAGCAACAGAAACTCTCATTTACTGGTGGTGGGGATGCAAAATAGTACAATCACTTTGAAAGACAGTTTGGCAATTTCTTACAAAAGTAAACATAATCTTACTATATGATCCAGTGACTGTGCTCCTTAGTATTTACCCAAAAGTGAGGAGAACCTATGCAGATACAAAAAAAACAACAACAATAAACAAAACCCTGCACATCTATGTTTATAGCAGTTTTATTCATAATTTCCCCAAAGTGGAAGCAACCAAGATGTCTTTCAACAAGTGAATGTATAAACTGTGGTACATCCATATAATGGAATACTCAGTGAGAAAAGAAGTCAGCTATCGCTGAGGTAGCCAGTTCGAAACTCCGGGCTTGCCTAGTCAAGACACATACAAGAGTTGCTGCTTCCTGCTTCTCCCCCCTTCTCTCTCTTCTCTAAAATAAGTAAATAAAAATCTTTTAAAAAGTAAGAAATGAAGGAAGAAAAGAAAGAAGGAAGGAAGGAAGGAAGGAAGGAAGGAAGGAAGGAAGGAAGGAAGGAAGGAAGAAATCAGTGATTAAGCCAGAAAAATACATGGAGGAACCTTGAATGCATATTACTTGTGAAAGAAGCAAGTCTGAAAGAAGCCAGCAGGAAGGCTATATATATACTGTGTGATTCCAACTATATGATATTGTGGAAGAGGCAAAACTATAGAGACAGTGAAGAAACCAGTGGTTGCCAAGGATTCAGGGGAAGGGGAAAAGGGATGAAGAGGCAAAACAGTGATTTTCTGTAAGTGCTGTGAAACTCTGTATGGTACATACATGACCTTTTGCATTTTTCAAAATCCACAGAACTGTGCAACACAATTAGTGAACCATAACGTAACCTATGGACTTTAGGTAATAATAGTTTATCAATATGGTTTTACTCATTGCAGCAAATGTGCCACATCAATAAAGACGTAAATAATAGGGGAAACTGTGTACACAGGAGGAAGTATATGAAAGATCTGTACTATTTGCTCAATTTTACTATAAATTTAAACTGTTTTAATAACTAAAGGCTATTAATTATCCCACAAACACACACACAGAGTAGGAGTGAAGATTAGCTAACTGTAAGTTTAGCAGGAATCAGAAGTAACATAGGACACAAAACAATAAGGGCCAACACGGCCAGCAATGGTACAGTGTCCAAATCAGAGCTAGCCACACCTGAATTCACTGTCCGTTATAATTCATTAGGGAAAAATTAAAGCGCCTTTACAGGAAGGTTTGTCAGGTTGGGTGAGCTATGTCTGTGATCAGCTATGTAGCCGCTAGACAACCTGTTAGAAGCAGTGTAGAAGAATTCCCGACACAATAACTGAAGGTTGGATTAAATGACCTCTCGACAGAAGTGATCTCACAATGCTGAGGCCTGGCTAAATTCTAATTTCTCATCCTAATTCTAGTAAAATGGGATAACCCATCTAAGAACAGTCACAAAAGATGAGTTCCAGCTGCCTACGGGTCAGTGCTGGACAAAAGGATTTCTGAGGAGCTAGCACACAATGCCAGTAGCCGCAGTTGCTCTGCTGTTGAATATTATGCTTTACACCATCTGCATAAATAAAATGATTATAGTAGAAATGTAAAAACAGCAAATAATCAACTGTTCTGACCTAGTGTAAATATTTTCAGTGAATGATCCATTTAACTCCCTTAAGAAGAGTAAATGAAGCCGTATTAAATATATAGTTCTATTTCACATTACATACAGCTTGAGTAGGATAAACACTGATACTGACCTCAGATATACGAGGTCTAACTAAATTCATTTTATGGGACCACCACAAGTGCAGAGTGCCTGCTACATAGCTGCTGACGAATAGCTAGCTGGTTAACTGAATTGCCAGTCAGGACATGCACATTGGAAATACGTGTTTTGTTTCACTTGACACTGGTTGGCTGCATTGTGATACCTCAAGATCTGCTTCCCTTTGTCACATAAATGAATGACTACTGTATGAGGGGCACTTTGCTGGAGTTAGAGAGGTGACCAAACATACATTTTAAATTAGTAATGCTGTAAAGGACAGATGAACATTTCAGTTGAGGTTTAAAGATAAGAGTAGGCATAATTAGGAGAAGGGGAGAGAAAGAACTTAAGGCACAGGGAAGAGCATGTGCAAAGAAAAGCCTTATAATAAGAGAAAGGGTGACCAACGGGGGGAAATAAAGCCCAGTTACACTGATGTAAGTGCTCAGAGACCAGAGAAAAAGTGGTTGGACTTAGGTCACACGGGGAGTTTTTGGAACATAAGAAGTGCTTTGGGGCCCTGGCCAGTTGGCTCAGTGGTAGAGCATCGGCCTGGCATGCAGGAGTCCCAGGTTCGATTCCTAGCCAGGACACACAGAAGCGCCCATCTGCTTCTTCACCTCTCCCCCTCTCCTTCCTCTCTGTCTCTCTATTCCCCTCCCATAGCCAAGGCCCCATTGGAGCAAAGTTGGCCCCGGGCACTGAGGACGGCTCCATGGCCTCTGCCTCAGGCACTAGAATGGCTCTGGTTGAGGCAGAGCAAGGCCCCAGATGGGCAGAGCATCACCCTCTGGTGGGCATGCTGGGTGGATCCCGGTTGGGCGCATGCAGGAGTCTGTCTGACTGCCTTCCCGTTTCCAACTTCAGAAAAATACAAAAAAAGAAAAAAGAAAAAAAGAAAAAAAAGAAGTGCTTTGGTCTTTGTTCTAAGGCGAACAAGAAACTAATGAAGGATTTTAAAGAGAGGGTAACAAGATTTGTCTTTTAAAGAAACTGCTCTGGCTAAAGTGTGTTCTTTGCATCTCCATTACTTGATAGGACAACAGCCTCTAATTGGCAAGACTTACCTTGTTCTTTCTCTGAGTGCCAAGGTACTTTCTCTGAGTACATTGAGGCTCAAATCTAGGAAACACTTTTTTGTTACCTGGGCTATATACACTACTCATGAAGAGTTTTTTGTTTGTTTACTACCAGAGATTCTAACTCACTAAGTTCTAAAGCTATTCTAGTACGGTCTTTTATTTTTTTTCCAGTATGGTCTTAAAAATTAGATTTCTCTTGGACCTAGTTTGGGATTACCAGCTTTTGAATATAATTGTGCTTACTGTCTTCACTTTCTCAACTTCTATTCAAGGCTCTCAAATCTGCTCTGTCCACAAGTGCTCCAATGATCTGGTTGTTAAATATAAAAACATATTAATCTTTATCTTATTTGACCTATCTGAAGCCAACTCTTTCTGGAAATGCTTTCTTTTTCTGCTTTCCCTGAAAATATACTTCTAGCTTTCTGTTTTTTCAAAAATATTTCTTAATGCTTCTCAATCCCCTTGGCGGCCTTTTCTCCGCTCTATTCAGCCCTTAATTATCGGTGTCTTCTCCTCTCATTCTTCCCACTTTCACTTGATGTCAACCCACTCTTGTGGCTTCACTTACTCAACTATATAGCTAATGACTCCTAACTCGGAAGTATTTCTCTGCAGCTCAGTTTTCTATCATGAGCACCAGATATACATAACCACTTAGCAGACATCTCCATTTGACCATTTTGCAAATATGTAACAACTCAGTATGTCTAATGCTGAATTCTTGATCTCATTATATTCTCTTCTCCATATCAGCCCTTGACTCTTTCTCCCCTCTCACCGGCGACAGCTATCAGCGTTCCATCACCAGACCTATGCGTCACCCTTGACATCTATTTCTTCCGCACAATCCAATGAATCCTTTTGATTAAAACTTAAATCTCCCTTGCATCTTTTGTTTCTTTCAGGCCCCATTACCACCATCTTAATTTAGAGTGCCTGCTATTATTTTCTTAAGTGGATCATTGCAACAGTCTTTCCTTTTTTTTATTTTTTGCCATGAGTGAATTTTCTAAAGCACAAATAGGAATGCATCACTACCCAAAATACAACTCTTCAGTGACTCCTCACTGTTCCTAGGATGACATCCAAATTCCTTAGACATCATTTACAATGCTCTTCAAGCTTCTCTTTCCAGCTCATTTCCCATGATTCACTATTTAGCTCTCTACACCAGCCAAGATGAACAGCCCCTGGAACACTGACCCTATCCACTTTTACTTAACTAGCTCCTCCTCGTCCTTTAGATATCAGCTTGGATTTGAGCTTCTCTAAGAAATCTGACCTGTTGTCCAGATTAGGTGATCCTTTCATGTGTCTGAAAGTCTTCTAACTTTTCAATTGAATGGATGTCAGACAATTATTGTCCTGCCCTCTCCCTCCCACACCATTTGATATCTAGTGCTTAGAAAAGTATTTAATATTTATATTTGTGGAATTTACTAATTACTGGTTCCTTAGGCCTGCTTCATGTGATTCTAAATTTTTTTTTATGTCTTAAGGGCCTACTAGAATCTTTGTGATTGGTGTGGGTCCTGCAGAGAATATAAGCTATGAATGTCTAGTGTGGTCTGTAGTTAATCAATAAGGCTTAAAGGTTGATTGCTTTGTGAACACTAAGAGTAATTAAAAGCCTAAGATTTCAAAAGCAAATGGAAGACATGAAAGTAAGAAAAAATAACTTCCATGAATTATTCTATTCTGGCGGAGTGTTTTCAATGGACTCTCATTATTACAGTATCACTGTGACTTCAGTGGTTTTCCTAGAGTACTAGAAACAAGTGCTACTGGAGGCCGCTCTGGTGGCTGAGGGAACACCTGTTTGTACTGGAATAAACCTTGAAAGGGGTCATTCATTCAATAAATATTTATTGAGAAACTATATATATATGTATGTGTATACATAGTGCCAAGGACATAGTAACTGCTTGGGAATACAACAGTAGCAAAGGTAGATAAAAATGTCTGATCTTATAGAGGTTTTGCTCACCATTTATCTTTTTTTTTTTTCATTTTTCTGAAGCTGGAAACAGGGAGAGACAGTCAGACAGACTCCCGCATGCGCCCGACCGGGATCCACCCGGCACGCCCACCAGGGGCGACGCTCTGCCCACCAGGGGGCAATGCTCTGCCCATCCTGGGTGTCGCCATGTTGCGACCAGAGCCACTCTAGCGCCTGAGGCAGAGGCCACAGAGCCATCCCCAGCGCCCGGGCCATCTTTGCTCCAATGGAGCCTTGGCTGCAGGAGGGGAAGAGAAAGACGGAGAGGAAAGTGCGGCGGAGGGGTGGAGAAGCAAATGGGCGCTTCTCCTGTGTGCCCTGGCCGGGAATCGAACCCGGGTCCGTCGCACGCTAGGCCGACGCTCTACCGCTGAGCCAACCGGCAAGGGCTCTCACCATTTATCTTAAGTGTTTGAAAGAACTGCTTACTAACTACTGGTAAATTAATTAATAATGTGGCTTAAGGCCAGCTTCTAATCTGGACTTCTTTCTGTCCTTCCTTCCATTCTGATGGCCTTCCATTCTAGGTGTGGTCCACAGAGAAGGCAGCGGCCGTGCCACATTCTCTCAGAGGTAACCTCTACATCTCTCCTGGCTTAGTTATTTCTCTGAGTTTAAAATCTTTTTTCTTTTTTACCATAAATTAGTGTTATCACCAATAAATATTAGCCTGTGAAGTTTAAAGTAGTTCTCTTTATAGTGAATAGAGCTATACAAAATTATCTTTCCTCATAACTTGATGATTCTGGCTGTGGTCATTATAGGGAAACGTTATTTGCAAAAAGTAGGGTAAGTCCTCAATTTTAGAAAATGCCACATGTGCTCTATATACTTTATTGAAAAGGAAATTGATTTATTATTTATCCTTAATTTTAGCAGTTTCTCTGTACCATATGTGAAAAATGAAGACTTGAATAAAATCAGCCCAAGCTTCTCTAAGACTACTTTATCTATATGCTTTAGGGATTATAAAGATAAAAGTAAGGTTATTGTTTCTTTGAGAGCTAACTACTCAGTAAAGCATTCATCCAGTTCTTTTCAAAAGGAATACTTTATCAGCAGCCTGATAACACTAAAACATGCCTTATGTCACATTTATGGACATCAGAATTCCTTTAAAAAATGTAGCTAGTAATCAGGATGAATGTCATTTACTTTTTGTTTTGGTCTCCAGGGAATATTTACTTTGCTTTAAAATTTATGTGAGTCATTTTGTTTATATGCCTTTTTTAATTAGCTTGAAGGAAGTAATCACTGGGGAGAAAGCGGAAATCAATCCTGATCCGATATTGATAGCTACTGTGCTGTAAACTGTGTGTCCTTTCTAATTAAATGTAAACATGGTCAGTTCTAAAGTCCAGCAGCAGTGACAACAGTCACTAAGAAAGATTGCCTAAGTACTGCTCAACTGATTTGTCTGGCCTTTATTTCTTTCATAGTTGTGCTTGTGCAATCATTGCTGGGGTGAATGCTGGCTGTAACTGGCTTTTTTTAGGTCATCTTTAGAGAAAAGATTTGACAAGAATGTAGAGAGCTCTGTAATATCTCAAGTTACTTATTAACTATGTCCTTCTGATAGCTAATCAATGGCACTGCTCGGAGTCAAATTTGTTGCACTAAACTGCCCCCCTGCCCAAAGCCAAGTCTCGGTAAATATTTAATGGCAGTAAAGGTGTTTTGCTAGTTAGCCAACTGATATATTAAAGGACTCTTAAAAGCAACTTTATCTTGCCTTGCCGTCTATAAATAATCTGCTCAGCAATATAGTGTACAGGTAGAAAAGCATTTGGATTTCATTTCGTTGAATATCTTGTTTAGAAAAAACCCGAGCAAAAATGAATATATATATATATATATATATTTTTTTTAAGGCTAATTTTAATCAGTACTATGTCACTTAAAAATAAGAGAGAAAACAAGCTACCACCAAACTCCTCTCCTTAGTGAAATGTCAATTTAAAGCATAAAAGAACCCAGGCCCTTTGCCTTCACTAAAGCGAACAGACTCAAGCCGCTGCACAGCTGCCCTCACAAGGAAACGCTGTGAGCTGCGGCTGCTTAGCGTCGCTGCATGCTCTGTAAGGAACAGAAGACACTTGGATTTTTGCTTTTCATTCAACACAGTAAAGGCTGGGTTTTACAACCAACCTTTTTACCTTTTTAACTACCTATTGAGTTTTAGATTTCCCTGCTTTACTTAATCTAACTCCTAACTAGGCAAGAAACAAAAAGACAGCTTTGTTTCTTAAATAAGAAAGATATATTTGAAGACTTAAGTTTTCCGACAATACTTGATAATTACTTAGGACCCCTCTAAAAAGAAGGCTGATTTAAAAAAAAAGTTGTACACTTATTTTTCATGCTTACAGATTTTTTAAAGAAAGTTAACACATTTTAAAATTTCTGGACTATATCTCTGTCTAAAAATTTAGTTATTAACTGACTTATGAAGAATGTTTTGCAACAGCCTAACTGAAGAAAGTCATAAATTATTTTCTATGTATCAAATAAGAGCTGGAGACTCAAAGCATTCTACTGTGTTAATAATTCTTCAAGATGTATCCTACCTCAAAAGGGTTAAAATTGAAAACAGAAGTGTGAGAATAAGGAGATTAAAGTTAAATTTTTAGAATGAAA
Organism: Saccopteryx leptura; assembly: GCF_036850995.1. Taxonomy (NCBI): domain Eukaryota; kingdom Metazoa; phylum Chordata; class Mammalia; order Chiroptera; family Emballonuridae; genus Saccopteryx; species Saccopteryx leptura. The sequence continues at coordinate 109,056,218 of NC_089508.1, read as the reverse complement.
AAATATTACAAATGTGCCTGATTTGAGCTAGAAATGCTGGATTTTGCAATATTGGGATGATCTGTTTATTTTACTTTGTGGTGACTTGGAAGGAATGTTTACATTTTTTTTCTTTTGCCGGACACACTGGATATGGAAGGGAAACAGCTTCCTGCAATCAGTGACAGCAAAGTTAATCTCTAAGATATTACTACTGATGGTCCAACTGCTCTGAAGGCAAGGCTTCTGAATTTTTCTTAAAATCATAGTGGATAATTAATAATATGGTGTTGTATACTTTGAGACCACAAGGTACCACGCTCCAACTTTAAAAGGAGTTTCATTTTGTCCATTGCTGACCTCAGTATGTCAACTTTTGGAAAGGTAGCATAGAATGTGTTTTTAAATGAATATTTCTGGTTTCATCTATTGAAGACGTCTACATTGGTTTTGATCTCTGAAGCGTTATGTGTTATAATGATATTTCACAACTTCTGAAATTTGGGCCAGGGACCTAAGTGAGATCGGAAGTAGGGGCAGGCCAAGAGGTGTGTCTGGGGCCTCAATTTAACATGGTCATAAAAAATCTCCCTGGACTGTCAGAGGGGTGGGATCACAGAAGGTGAAGGATTAGTGAAATTATATATACATAACACATAGATACAGATAGCAGGACAGCAAATCCCAGAGGGAAGGGGGAGGGAGCTAGGAGGAGGGGGACAAGGGGGTGTAAATAGGGACATGGGGGGTGGTGGTGGCGAGGGTGAGGATGTTATACTCAGTGAGACACTTGAATCCATGTTAACACAATAAATTAAAATTAATGAAAAATTTAAAAATCTCCCTGGAATACATTAAAAATATGGTACTAGTTACCTCCTGTTGCATAGGTGACCAGTCTTGTGTAAATGGAAAAATGTACATTGGCTGTCCAGCTGCTTAGATAGATATCTATCTCAATCAGAAATTTAAGACCGCCTTTTTTTTTTGGCTCTGATTCACAGTTGCATCTTATAATGTATAAGGACAAATCACATCCACTACTCTGTAACAGCCAGCTCATTTCTGAGACCGAAGAATATATGATGTGAAGTCACGGGTGATTTAATTCTCAAACATTTACTACATCTCTTCAGAAACTGTCTGGTTTGGAAAATTTCAAAAGATAGGCAGAAGCAGCTACGGGAGAACACAATAGGGGACCCAGCCCAGCTTGAGGAGAGGGGGGAAGAGGGCTTCTCGGAAACATGATGACTAAGCTGAGTCTTGGAAAATAATTAGAAGTTGCTCAAATAAGGGTAAATAAGGGGTATTCTAGCTAAAGAAGGTTGGTGTATCAACATGGTGGTATGAGAAGAAACTATATAACTCAGTACACACTTGCAAATATGGCCAGTCCTAAACACAGCCTTCAGATATTTGTAAAGTTGGGGAGGGAGAAATTAAGAAATGATCATAACCCTTTGAGTAGTGAGTTTTTTGTTAACCCTTTGAGTGAGGACGTACATGAACATTTGTACTACTCAAAGGGTTAAAAAGGGAAGAGTATTCTACTTTCCAGTAGTTTCTAAAACCAAGAGAGAGAATGGCTGGTGCTCTCGTGGCTGGGAGGCCAAAGTGAATACTCTTGTGTCTGGTTGAGGACATGCTCATTTTCACTGATACCATTCATTCTTTCATTCAGCAAATATTTATGGAAGATCTACTTTGAGCTAGGCACTAGGAATAGAGCAATGAATAAAACAGACCAAGCTCCCTACTCTTGTGGAACTCCAAGAATAAAGTGTATCCACTTTTAGCAAAGACCCACCTGGCAAGTAAGGTCCTTTCTGGAGACCTCAGCTGCATTACAGCCCTAGTCCAAGAGGCTCTAATTGCTCACCTGTTTTCCACTCTACCCTCCACATCAAGACTGCCAAATACCAAATGGTCGGTGTTTATAACTCAGACTTATTTCAAATTTTATGTTTTCATGATGACCCCTCTTTTTCTATTACATGTATCTCTGAAATAAATTTGATGTGAAAAAATTTTATATTGTTATAAGATGTTTGCATTTTTAAGTTTTTTTAATTTATTGATTTTAGAAAGAGAGAGAGAGAGACCATTCACTGATTGATTCTTATATGTGCCTTGACCAGGGATCAAACCCACAACTTTGGCATATTCAGTTTATGTTCTAACCAACAGAGCTATCTGGCAAGGACTATAATATGTTTCTTTTAAAAGTAAAGATATGGCCCTGGCCAGTTGGCTCAGCAGTAGAGCATCAGCCCAGGGTATGGAAGTCCTGGGTTTGATTCCCAGCCAGTGTACACAGAAGAAGTGCCCATCTACTTCACCCTTCCCTCTCCCCTTTTTCTCTATCTCTCTCTTCCTTTCCTGCAGCCAGGGCTCCACTGAAGTAAAGATGGCTCCATGATCTCCACCTCAGGCGCTAGAATGGCTCTAGCTGCAATGGAGCAACACCCAGATGGGCAGAGCATCACCCCTTGGTGGGCATGCTGGGTGGATCCCTGTCGGGTGTATGTGGGAGTTTGTCTGACTGCCTTCCTGCTCTAGCTTTGGAAAAATACAAAAAAAAAGATATATCAGAATATTATGCAAATACAAAAAATAATATTAGTTAGAATTTTTGAGAACTATTCAGTTTTCAAAACCATTTCTTGAAGGTAGCCTGTAAAGTGAGTTTTCATATATCTATGCATATTTTCCAAATGATGTGTTATTCTTATGAGAAAAAAATTAGGATGAACTGAACTATTTTGATACTATAAAAGGTCTGAAGTCATAATTAATAGATTTTATAATACTTTAATATCTCTATCTCTATTCGGGTAATCACTGCCTATAAGCGGTTTACTTTTGGGAGTCACAATACAACTACCAGATCTCTTTGAGGTAAGTAAATTATCAAAACAAACCAACTAATCTAACAAACTAACAGCTAAAGATATAACAAGGGAGTTTATTTTTGTCCTTAAAGGCCAATATTTAGCTAGTTTTGGATTGAAATAGTGAATTAGAGCAAGATAACACTGCTACTGAGCTTTCTGTAACAAAGAGGGTTGAGCTGCTTCCAATAAGCAGGATTCTATTTTCTTTAACTGAAAAATTCATAGATAGCTACAACACACATGATTTTTATTTATTAAGTTCCTATTACCGGTATGTATCGAACTTATCTATAATACAAGTATAAATTGGGTTCCAACTATCATTTGTTCTTTACTTGGAGAATATACTATCAATAAATGTCACTTAGCTATATTTATTTAAGTTGGGAAATATACAGCTGATTTTGTTCACTACTTAAAAAAATATATGCTAATTGAAAGATATGTTCAGCTAGGAAAAATATTGAATGGGTAAAGAACTGAAAGCTGGTCTTCCATTTATTCTGTTTGTTCCTGCTATGACATGATGAATTCACAAATAAGACGCTGCCAATATTAATATCATGTAGAATAAACCTGTAGTTTCATCTACATGATATTAATGAGACAGAGTTTCTGCAATAACATTGTCACCATATGCTATATTTTTGTAATTTATTGAAGCACACTGAAAAATGGAATACAATAACAAATGATTATTTTAATGAGAAAATGACATGTAAATAAAATAAATCCAATTTAGTATACATGAATTTTTCAAATTTGAGCTATTAAAGAGATAATTGATATCACAATAAAACACATTTTAAAAATTAAAAATAGTTTTCATGAATAAAACAATTTCTGAGAGTGCATGCATTTCAGGAACATTTGAGTGTCTATAATGTACCAAACATACTTACTACTAACCTTAGTGTTACATAGTGAATAAGAGCATCCCTACCCTTAAGAAATTCAGAGTGCAACTGTGAAAACCAATAATTATACTATAAACAGGGAGGAGGGATATCAAATTTGGCTGGTGAATGGGAGGTGAGGGAGGCAACAGCTAAATGGCTAAAAAAAGGCATGAGACAGCATAAATAAAAGCATAGTGGTAAGAAAAAGAACAGCATATAGGCAACTATAAACAGCCTAGTGTGGGTGGAGCCTCATGTAACTGGTGGGAAAAAGGCAAAAGAAAAAGCTGAGGAGGCAGTTGTGGGTAAATCTTTTTTTTTTTTCTGTGTGGGTGTGTGACAGAGACAGAGAGAGGGACAGACAGGCCGGGAGGGAGAGATGAGAAGCATCAATTCTTCATTGCAGCTCCTTAGTCTCTTAGTTATTCACTGATTGCTTTCTCTTATGTGCCTTGACTGAGGGGCTTCAGCAGATCGAGTGACCCTTTGTTCGAACCAGATGAGCCTGTGCTCAAGCTGGTGACCTCGGGGTTTTGAACCTGGGTCCTCTGCGCCCCAGTCCAATGTTCTATCCACTGCACCACCACCTGGTCAGGCCGTGGGGCAAATCTTTAAGAGCCTTAAAAATCATGACATTATCTTGGGAAATAGAGGACTATTTCTGAAAGGTTTTAAGAAGGGAAATGGCAGTCAGGCGTGGGGAATGGATCTGAAGAGAACAAAGCTGTACAGAAATGATTTAGGAAGCTAATGCAGTAGTTTAAGTGAGACAAAATGAGGATCCGAATAGGGTGGTGGTAGTCACTACAGAAGTGAGAAAATAGATTCAAGAAATATTTAAGAATAAAATAAGATGGACTTTATTGACTCAGGTATCTCAGAAAGAAGAGTAGCTTTTTTTAAAAAAACATAATATATGTATATTTTTTAAAATCTTATTTATACATTTTTTAAATGGGGGAGCGAGGAGAGAGAGAGAGAGAGAAGGGAGAGAAGCAGGAAGCATTAATTCCCAAATGTGCCTTGACCTGGTAAGCTTGGCGAAAGAAGAGTAGCTTTTTTTAAAAAAACATAATATATGTATATTTTTTAAAATCTTATTTATACATTTTTAAATGGGGGAGCGAGGAGAGAGAGAGAGAGAGAAGGGAGAGAAGCAGGAAGCATTAATTCCCAAATGTGCCTTGACCTGGTAAGCTTGGCGTTTCGAACCGGTGACCTTAGTGTTCCAAGAGTAGCTTTTTAAAGGAAGTTGCTGACGTGGGTTTTAGACATTCTGAGCTGGGGTGCCTATAAAATATCATGTGGAAATGTCTAGAAGATAGGAGTCATTAGCATATAGGTGAGGGTTAAAAACAGAGGAAAAATGGAGGCAGTCCAGGGAAAAGACTTTAAAAAAAGATATTATCACAAACAAAAAGTTGCTATAGATAGTTATAATAAAGTTACAGTAAGATTTTTTTTTTTTTTTTTTTTTTGGTGGAGATGCCGGGGATCGAACCCGGGGCCTCATACAACAGTAAGATTTTTTTCCCTAGAAGATAAATTGTCTTTTTTCTGATATTCTAAATGAAATAATCAAACATATTTATCCTCTAGCTCCCATGTGCTCAGTATTGAAAGAAATAAGAGAAATGTAAGACTTATTTCCTAGTTAGTGTTTTGGCAATACTTTATATATATATACAGTTATTTTTTCTATATAGCTCTCACATCACAATATAGAACTTAAACAAAATATTTTCATTATTTTTTTTATTTTAGGTCACTTGTTATTACTTGTCAGAAACAGGATCATGAGCAGTGACTGAGAGGTGAAAAAAGCTTGGGGTTTGTGGTCAAAGGACCTGGGCTCTTCCACGTACTATCTGTCTGACTTTGGGCAAATTACTTAAATGAGTTTTAGATTCCTCAACTGTAAAACAGGTAATACTCCTTACTTCACACAGCTGTTAGAGGATCAACTTAGATTATGACTATGAAAGCACTCTGCCAAAAGTAAAGCTTTATATAAGTATCAGTAACGCCATCACTACACTTTCTGTGGGAGACTACCTGGACCACGTGGGCTGGAAGATACTATCAAAACTGGCAAAGAACTAGCCCCAGGGAAGGCTGAACTCGGGTAGACCCAGAAGCCTATAATCCAGTAGAGGTGAGGGACCCGGAGCAATGAGCACAGCTCAGATCAGAGCGCGTGCAGAGTTAGCAACAGAGCCAGTAGACAGAACACAAGGTTCCACGGGTCGGCAGTTATTTATACTGGGGCAACTGCATGGCCTTTTATGGAAGTGTCTTACCTATTCTAGGTCAGAGCTAATCAGACCCACTTTATAGATTCTGATAAATAGCTAGTGAGAAACCTCTCTTGATTTAAAACATTTTTAAAAATTAATTTATTTTTAATTTATTGGGATGACATGGCTTGCCAACCCATCCAGTTTTCAAATGTACAATTCAATACAACACCATCTACACACTGCATTGTGCCTCTTCCGCCCCAAGCGAAGTCTCTTTCCCTGTACTTCGCCTCCTCCCCCTACTTCTATCCCCTCTTTCCCTCTGGCTATTGCCACCCTGTTGTCTGAATCTATCTGTAACTCTTAAAAAAGAACAGGCTCCTTTAAATCACTCATCATAAAAAATATATGGGATTCCAGCCTAAATGACAGATATGCAAATCTTATATTTCGGGGACAGAAAAAGAAAAGGATATTATTGAGTAATGTGAGTTTTCACCAATGAATAATTCTGACTAGCCTAAACAATTTCAATAATTAAGAGATAACCTTGCATATGTAAAGAACAACAAATCTGGGTAAGGTACTTTGGTTCTAATTCTATCCTCGCCACTAACAAGCCACATTTCCCTGCCTAATCCTGTTTAACTTCTCCAGGAAACAATCCAAATCTGCAGATAATAACAAAATGATTATTGTTTTACTGAATGCTTTCAATGTTCTGTGCATTCATTTGGACACTGAATATGCATTATACACATTATGTACAATAATCCTGAAAGGTACCTATCATTTCCATATAACATGAGAAAATGGAGGATAAAGAGGCTAAGTAATCTACCCAAGCAAGTAAATGGGTGAGCCAGGATTCCAAACAGGATATGCCTTCTTGCAAAATTATGTCATTTTTTTCTTCTTTTCCAAATGAGAGGAGGGGAGATAGAGACAGATTCCCACATCCACCTGGCAATCTCTGTCTGGGTTCGATGCTCTGCCCATCTGGGGCCATGTGTCATTTTTGATTTTTAAATCTTTTATTTTTATTTTTTAAGATTTTATTTATTCATTTTAGAGAGGAAAAAGAGAGTAAGGGAGGAGAGAGAGAAAGAGAGAGAGAGAGAAGGGGGGAAAGAGCAGGAAGCATCAACTCCCATATGTGCCTTGACCAGGCAAGCCCAGGGTTTTGAACTGGCGACCTCAGTGTTCTAGGTCTACGCTTTATCCACTGCGCCACTACAGGTCAGACTGTCATTTTTGTTTTTTAAAATATAATTTTCTTGAGATTCCTTTACCCTTAAGATTTTGAAAGATTAATGTTTAATCAAATACAATTAATACATGTTCTAAATTCTGTTATGTAATATATCGAAGACTAGTTATGGGATCCTAAGAAAACCACTAACCCTCTTCCTGTTTCACATTTTAAACCATTTTTACAAAGCTAGTAACTCATTCTATTAATTATCTCACAAGAGGGGGGAAATAAAAACTGTTTGTGAACTTCATGTAAAAAAATAAAGATTAGGAATAATATTGTAATTGCCTATCATATGTCTAAGAAAGCTTTCAAAATTTCTTAAAATTAAAAAAACCCGGCCTGACCTGTGGTGGCGCAGTGGATAAAGCGTCAACCTGGAAACGCTGAGGTTGCCGGTTCAAAACCCTGGGCTTGCCTGGTCAAGGCACATATGGGAGTTGATGCTTCCTGCTCCTCCCCCCCTTCTCTCTCTCTCTCTCTCCTCTCTATAATAAATAAATAAAATCTTTAAAAAAAAGAAAGAAAATAAATAAAATAAAAACAGTCTTCTCAAAAAACAAACAAACAAAAAACCCCCCATCTTTCGTCTGACCAGGCAGTGGTGCAGTGGATAGAGCATTTGACTGGGACTTGGAGGACCCAGGTTTGAAACCCTGAGGTTGCCAGCTTGTGCGCAGGCTCATCTGGTTTGAGCAAGGCTCACCAGCTTGACACCAAGGTCCCTAGCTCTGTCTCTCTCTCTGTTTCTGTCACACACAAAAACAAAACCATCTTCCATAGATAAATAAAATACATGTTAACATAATTCATCTTTCAACCCATTACTGCTGCTTCTTAATGCCATTGCCTAGTTTCTGAAAGGCGATTCCTTAGAAGGCCATTTAACCAAAAATACATAAGGAATAAAGCTTAAGGAAGAAAGAATGAACATCCTGCTACTTGACATTAATCACATTAACTCAGTACCTAACAGACAGCTACGGCATTACTCCTAACTGGAAGACACTGAAATTAAAGCACAGGGCTTTAAAGTTAATGGGAGTTACGCAACCAAAACACTGGTATGTCAACTTGATAACATGCCCCTAAGTTATTCTTCATGGATAGTGCTAGTCCTCTGTTTAATCAAGAGTTAAAGCATGTGCAGTAATTCCCGATTTTTACAATACTATTTCTGACAATAAAGATAAACCTAAGAGAACAGTTTTCAGCTGGCTAAACCTGATGTACTGGTTTTGTTAATAAAAAATTCATGACAATTAATGAAATGGATCTATTAAGACAGTCCCCCAAAGTAGTACTGCTGCCCCACCTACAAATGAACTTCTCATGACCTGTATTATCCAGAAAGAACTGTAGTAACTTGCTCTAAAAATTGTTACATACAAAAGGTTCAAACCAAATCAAAGCATTACTCAGAAGCTGGCAAGATACTTCAAGTGAGGAATGCTTGCTATGGTCACCTTTAATGAAATTTTCATTTGCTGTTCATATTCATAAGACTGTTTTTATAATTCATGCTTTTCTTGCATATTAGCTTTGAATAAATGCAAATCTACATTAAAATCATTTAAAGATATTAATAAATAAAACTTGGCTATGTTCCAGATTTCATCCTTTGTTATTCCAACTGCACTGAGGAGAGAGGCTGTTGAGTAGCCATATCTCTTTCTTTTCATCTCAAGTCCTTAGTGGTCAAGTGCTAGGCAAAGAGACTAGACAAAAGAACTCCAAGGTTCATAATGATTTGTTTGATATGCTTTGACAAATACAACCAAGCAGAACATTTATTTTATACAGTTTTCCCCCTAAATATAATCCTTTGTTTTAAGTCATGCTTTGATTTTTTAAAAATCCGTTGAATGTCAATTCTTTTTCTACTTATATACACATACTTTCTCATTAAACAAATCTATGCACAACAATGTGAATGTACTTAATGCCACTGAACTGCACACTTAAAAGTGGTTAAAATGGTAAGTTTTGTTATATATATTTTACCACAATTGAAAAAAATAAATGTGTGAACTTTTATGCAACTTTCTAATGGGAAAGTATTTCCCAGGAAAGTTCCTCTTAGCCAGTAGCTCTAGTGGAAGTTTTCTATCTACAGACAACTTATTTTTATTCTTGGAAATGGAAAGCTACTTAAAAGCAACAATGAGGAAGTAGGCAGCCTTATTATATTTATACGTGTAGGTGTTTCAAATCCACTGACACACAAAAAGAACTTTAAATAAAGTTGAAGAGGTTTCTAAAATCATATATTAGAAAGTTAAAGATTTAGAAAATATGAAGAGAAATATAAAATGATCAGTCTGGGAGAATAACATCTGGCAGTTAGGAAACCAGAAAGTGACATCCAGAGGAAAAGAAAAAAGAAGGGAGAAACTATCTTAAGGAGCATTTCTCAAAGATGAAGGACAAGAACCTTCAAATTGAAAGCACCTATAAGTACAGAACACAATAAATGAGAGACAATCCACTCTCTGACACCTCCTGATGAGACTGAAGAACACCAGTATGAAAAAAAAAAAATAGTATCTTTTATGAGGAAAGTCTTCAAAAAGAGACTGATTTAAATCATTCTGGGATAAGATAATGAAAGCAAAAAAAGAAAAGAGTGATACCTTAGAAATTCTGAAGACATGTACTTTTTAAATTTCAATTCTATATTCAGAAAACTCTTCCACCTCCCCTCCCTCCCCTTTTTTTGGAAGTTACTTGAACAGGGGCTAAAGCAAGAAAGAATCCTAGCAACAGTGAAACCCACCCCGTAGAGCAGTGAGGAGGAATGCTGGGATGACAGCTGGGCAGCAGCTGAGTGAGCCCCCAGTCAGTCCAGACTACAGCAGGAGGATAGGGCTCTGGCGAGAAAGGAACTACATAAAACAGAAAATAAGGGTGACAAGATGGGAAAAGCTGAAATAATAACGCACAAGATCCAAGAAAAAGAAAGGTAATTAGACATTTCAGACAGGATAAAACAACTGTACAAGAAAGTCATGGCTCAAATTTGAAACACAAAATAGGGTATGACTTCAAGTATGTGATGGAGGCAAAAAAACCACAAAACCCTTTTGTCTCAATCCAAAGAATATTCTCTCTTGGCACAGAGGCTGACAAATTCAATTCAAAACAAAGGAACTGGAATTCTTGAATACCACATGGCCAGCATGGTCAGTAATGTTGCTTCCTATTTTTCAAATAGAAAAATTTTAAATCTTAACATCAACTTGTATATAAACAGAAGAATTTCATTACTAGTTCTACTGAAGGACAGGTAGAGAAAATAAAATAAAATTCAAATTCTCCACCTTCATTCAACTTGTTGAATACTTAAAAATCTTTTCTTTTTGAAATTGATTTTTAGAAAGATAGGAAGGGAGAAAAAGCGAGAAAAACTGATTTGTTGTTCCACTTATTTATGCACTCATCGGTTGATTCTTCTACGTGCCCTGACCAGGGATTGACCCCACAACCTTGGTACATTGGAACAATGCTCTAACCAACTGAGCTATCTGGTCAGGGCTTGTTGAATACATTTACAACAATAAGAGTTCTTTAAATATCTATGTGTTTGCAATTTCAATGTTTTCCAGAGGTCTACATTTTGTTAGTATTTATATGATACACATAATTATTTAAAATATAATTTAAGCCCTGGCCAGTTGGCTCAGTGGTAGAGCATCGGCCTGGTGTGCAGGAGTCTTGGGTTCGATTTCCGGCCAGGGCACACAGAAGAGGCACCCATCTGCTTCTCCACCCCTCCCCCTCTCCTTCCTCTCTGTCTCTCTCTTCCCCTCCCGCAGCCAGGGCTCCATTGAAGCAGGGTTGGTCTGGGTGCTGAGGATGGCTCTATGGCCTCTGCCTCAGGCACTAGAATGGCTCTGGTTGCAACAGAGCAATGCCCCAGATGGGCAGAGCATTGCCCCCTGGTGGGCATGCTGGGTGGATCCTGGTGGGGCGCATGCGGGAGTCTGACTGCCTCCCTGTTTCCAACTTCAGAAAAATACAAAAAAAAAAAGTATATATCTATATATATATATATAATTTAAGTTTATGTATAACTTATTTGAGTACTGTGACAAGTGTCTGTGGACTATCTTTGCTACATATTTTTTCCAGTTTTAAAACTGATAATATCAATTGCAGAACCCTTTTAACAGGGAGATTAAAAGAAAGTGGAATAGAGCTATTGATTCTCAGACATGATTTTGACATGGCAAAAATGTCAGCAACCTGTCTGGTCAAGTACTGATGTATGGAATGTGAAAAATACTCCTCAGGTGACAGAACAAAGGATGTGATCTTGCTGCCATTCCCTTCTTTGTGGCACAAACCAACAGAAATTATTTTAAGGTGGTCTTTGAGAATGTCTTATGTGAGTAAGAAATTTTTGAAGGGTTACAAAAAAACAAATACCTAAAGAACTTAAACTTGAAATTGAAGATATAAAGAAACATGTCTGTCGTGGAATTTGAACATGTATATACTTATGAACAAATATTGATTAGTGCAAAGACTACGAGTGATCTCCATCCACAGGAAAGAGGGCTGATTTTGAAATTTGAGATTATGTTGATATTTTAGGATAATAGCGTAAAGGAATACTTAGTTCTCTAAGATCCCATTAGGAAGTTTCATCCCCTTGCTTAACTCTACCCTACTATTTTAAAAGGCCATAGCACAGTAAACAATATTAACTTTCTTGTAAAGATTTTAAGACTATTTTATATGTCAGAAACAAAGTATACTATTGAGACTTTGAAAGCTGCTAGTAATTTTGCTAGTTGATATTAAGATGTATTTATTGACAAATCGTTTAAGATTAAAAGTAGGCCCTGGCCAGTTGGCTCGTTGGCAGAGCGTTGGTCTGGCATGTGGAGGTCCCAGGTTCAATTCCCAGTCAGGGCACACAGGAGAAACAACCATCTGTTTCTCCACCTCTTCCCCTCCCTTTTTCTCTGTCTCTCTCTCTTCCTCTACTGCATTCATGGCTCGAATGGTTCAAGAAAGTTGGCCCCAGGCACTAGGATGTCTCCATGGCCTTCCCTCAGCCACTGAAATGGCTCGGCTGCCGAGCAACGGAGCAGCAGCCCCAGATGAGCAGAGCATCGCCCTGTGAGGGGTTTTCTGGGTGGATCCTGGTTGGGGTGCTGTAGGAGCCTGTCTCTCTGCCTCCCCACCTCCCTGCTTCTCACTTAAAAAAAAATAAAAGTCAAAAGTTCAGTCAGAACTTTCCTGTATATTAGAACTTACTTATAATAACATCAATTAAAACTAATGTAATTTCCTGCCAGTGACACAGTAGGCACTTTATAAATAAACTACTATAATACTATAACTTAGAAAGACTAGTTTCATACTAAGTAGCATATACAGGACACCCTGATTCCCATTCTTGTTTCAGAATATGTGTTGCCTTCTGCAATATTTCTCCAGTCCTACATTAGCCCACACTGGCTATTGCAGCTATTGCCATAGTAGAGACTGTCCCCCTTCAAAGGAAGGTGGACAAACTGAAGAGTTATAAAGGACAACCGGACCTAATTAGAATTATCTTTCTGTTGTAGTGATTAAAGTAATAACATGAAACACAGTTTTAAAGAGAAACATTTTATTTTCTGATAAACTTTTTTTTTTTTTAATTTAAGGGCATATCCAGTTTGCAGCCACGTGATGAGGGAGATATTCTATAACATAGCCTATTTCTTTAAGAACTGCTCCATAACATCAGCCATGAGAAGTCATGAACTCTGCCTCCAATTCTTGCTCTTCTGTATCAATGTTCAAGACACCTTACCTTTTTTAGTTCCTCTACAAACATTAATTACTGTCTACATACTCATATATTGAAAATATAGGCATCAATATCCTTTAACTTCTTTGAGTAAAATACTTGCATTATACTTATATTATTAAAAAAGAGAACTAACTAGAATTAAATATTCGGATAAATGAATATGTCGTGTTGACTCTCAGTGCTAGTGGGACTAAAATGCAAATCAGCAGCATCAACAAACAGCACTAAATTATCCACAGGCACACCTCATTGTTCTGCCTCTTGCTACTTTATTTAACATGTTCTTATTCTTGCAGCTTCTAATACATACAAATGCAATGACACAAAGAAATAGCTGCAAACTGTTAAGCATTTCAGTGCCAGATGAGTGTATCTGGAAGCTATGATTGGAAAGCTACCAAGATTCACACAGTGAAATGAGGGAACTAGAATCTGTCAAATTAGGTTGTATTTTATTGAAGCTAAAACATAGTGTGTATTGCCTTCTAAAAGTGTGATAAGCACCTCTCACTGAGACCAGAGCCAGAAACCAGGAGAACTATAGCCTAATCATTCATTCATTACACAAATAATCATTTAGCATCTCCTATCATCCAGACACTATATTGGATGATGGGAAAAAAATTCAAATAAGACAAAGTCTCTGTATAACGTAATTTTTGTGAATGATGTGAGATAGATGGCTTCATGTTAATTTTTGTATATAGGTATCTAGTTGTTCTATAACTACAGTGTGTCTGTAAAGTCATGGTGCACTTTTGACCAGTCACAGGAAAGCAACAAAAGATGACAGAAATGTGAAATCTGCACCAAATAAAAGGAAAACTCTCCCAGTTTCATACCTATTCAGTGCAGTTCCATGTGGGCTCACGCACAGATTTTTTAGGGCTCCTAATTAGGTAGCTATCCCGTATAGCCTCTACAGACTCGTCATTGACTGATGGCCTACCAGAAGGGGGTTTCTCCACCAAACTGCCAGTTTCCTTCAATTGCTTATCCCACCAAGTAATGTTATTCCTATGTGGTGGCGCTTCATTATAAACGCGACGATATTCACGTTGCACTTTGGTCACGGATTTGAATTTAGTGAGCCACAGAACACACTGAACTTTCCTCTGTACTGTCCACATCTCAACTGGCATGGCTGTGGGCTGCTCCGCTGTATACACGGTATTACGTCATCATCTGTGCAAGCGCACATGCTGCCACATCATCCTACAGAAACTAGGATGGTTTTCCTTTTATTTGGTGCAGATTTCACATTTCTATCATCTTTTGTTGCTTTCCTGTGACCGGTCAAAAGTGCACCATGACTTTACGGACACACTGTATTTGTTGAAGAGATTTTCCTTTTCCCTATGACTTTACTTTGCATTCATTGTTGAAAATAAACAGACCATCTATGTATGGGACTCCATTTTATTCCAGTGGTCATGTGCTACTTTTATCCATTACTATTTTTTTCCCATTACCAGTGTCCTGGTAATGACATCTGTGACTTCACAGAGTATAATTTAAATTCGGATAGTATAATTTCTCCAACTGTTTCTTTTATAAAATTCTTTTGGTAATTCTAAATTAATTGTATTTCAGAATTAGCTTGTCAAAATGTATAATAAAAAATGGTCTAGTCTGACCAGTGGTGGTACAGTAGATAAAGTGTCAACCTGGAACTCTGAGGTTCCTGGTTTGAAACCCTGAGGTCACCAGCTTGAATGTGGGCTTACTGGCTTGAGCACAGGATCATCCACATGTTCCCAAGGTCACTGGCTTGAGAAAGGGGTCACTGGCTAGGCTTAAGCCCTGCCACCCCCATCAAGGCACATATGAGAAGCAATCAATGCACAACTAAAGTGAAGCAACTACGAATTAGTTTTTCATCTTTCTCCTCTCTCTCTTCCTGTCTTTCTCTCTAACAACAACAAAAAAAAATGATGTAATTTTCATTAGGATAGTGTTGAATACACAGATCAATTTGGAGAGAATGAATTCCTTACTAATATTTAAGAAATAGAAAAGTCTTAACATTTAAGAACACAATTTCTTCATTTACTTAGATCTTCCATAATTCCTTTCAAGAACCTTTTGTAGTTTACAAGGTAGTGTTAAATTCATGCTTAAATTATCCATAATTTTGTATGTGACCATAAAAAAAATAAAATTTACAATTTCATTTTCCAGGTGTCTATTGCTTACAGATCAAAATACAATTGATTTTTGTATGCTGATCTGAATTAACTTATTCTAGTAGTTTATTGGAAGGCTCCATAGGATTTTTTTAATGTATACAAATCATATTCTATGAGAATAAAGGCACTTTCATTTCTTTTCAATTTTCAATGACTATAACTTTCTATAGGAAGCTGAACTGGTAGGTGGACATGCAGGCCTTTTTCTTGATCTTTCATAGAAAGCAGTGGTTATTAATCATTAATTAATATATTAGCTGTAAGTTTCCCTCTAGATGTTTTTTATCAGTCAGATTGAGCAGCTGAATTGAGTTTTATAATTTTTTTTCTATAACCAATCAGATGACTGTTTTCTTTTATGTTGTTTACATGGTGAAATATTTTTTTTTAAATTATTGATTTTAGAGAGAAAAGGAGAAACACTGATTTGTTGTTCCACTTACCTGGCATTCATTGGCAGATTCTTGTATGTGCCCTGACAGGGATCGAACCTGCAACCTCAGCCTATGGGGACAATGCTCTAATAAACTGAGCAACCTGGCCAGGGTCTCACATTGATTTTTAAATGTTAAACCAAAGTTGCATTGCCATAATGCAGTATACTTTTAAAATATTGTTGGATTTGATTTTCCAGTTTTTGCTGAGAAATTTTTGAATCTATGTTCACGAGGAACTGTAGTTTTTGTTTCTTGTAATGACTTCACCTGGTGTTCATACTAATGTAAAACTGATGTTATCAACTGATTTGGGAAGTATTGCCTTCTCCTCTAGTTTCTGAGAATTTGTTTAGGATAATTGTTTTATTTTATTTAAAAAAAAATAAATTTAATGGAGTGACATTTATCAATAAGAGTATACAGGTTTCAGGTGAATATTTCTATTATCTTCCTTAAATAGTTGACAAAATTCACTAGGAAGACAACTAGGTCTAGGATTTTATTGTAGAATGTTTTAAATTATGAATTCAATTTCTTTAATAGGCACTGCACTGTTAAGAGTTTCCACTTCGCCCTGGCCGGTTGGCTCAGTGGTAGAGCGTCGGCCTAGCGTGCGGAGGACCCGGGTTCTATTCCCGGCCAGGGCACACAGGAGAAGCGCCCATTTGCTTCTCCACCCCTCCGCCGCACTTTCCTCTCTGTCTCTCTCTTCCCCTCCTGCAGCCAAGGCTCCATTGGAGCAAAGATGGCCCGGGCGCTGGGGATGGCTCTGTGGCCTCTGCCTCAGGCGCTAGAGTGGCTCTGGTCGCAACATGGCGACACCCAGGATGGGCAGAGCATCGCCCCCTGGTGGGCAGAGCTTCGCCCCTGGTGGGCGTGCCGGGTGGATCCTGGTCAGGCGCATGCGGGAGTCTGTCTGACTGTCTCTCCCTGTTTCCAGCTTCAGAAAAATGAAAAAAAAAAAAAAAGAGTTTCCACTTCTTCTTATCTCAGGTTTGAGTTTACTTCTAGACTCTCAATTCCACTTAATTTATCTAGATGTCTATCCTTATGTTAATAACACACTCTTGATTAATATACCTTTGTAGTAAGGTTTTTTGTATGTGTGTTTTCTTCTTAAATTGAATTTATTGGGGTAAAACAATAGTTAATAAAATTATATGGATTTCAGGTGTACAGTTCTATAATACGTTATCTGCATTTTGTACTGTGTGTTCACCACCCCGTCAAGTCTCCTTCTGTCGCCATTTATGCCCCTTGCCCTCTTTTACCTCCCGCACCCCCTCGCCCTCTGGCAATCACCACACTACTGTCTGTGTGAGTCTGTCTACTTTGTTCTTTTTCAAGATCATTTTTGCTGTGCTGGGTCTCTTCCAATTGCCTATGCATTTCTACAAATTCACAAATTATATTGAATTTACAAATCAATTTTGAGAGTACTGCCATCTTAACAATATAGCCTTCTAACTCAGGAACATAGGATGTTTTCTAATTATTCAGATCTTTAATTTCTTTTAACAATGTTTTATAGTTTTCAAAGTGTAAATTCTGCACTTATTTAAAAAATTTGTGCCTAAGTAGTTTACTCTTTTTGATGTTATTATAAATGTTGTTTGCTTGATTTTATTTTTGGATTGCTCATTGCAAATGTATAATAATAAAATTGATTTTGCATTCTGCAACCTTATCAAAATTACCAGTTCTAACAGTGTTTTAGTGGATTTGTGGAACTTCCTTTATACATGATCATGTTATCTGCTATAATTTTACTTACTCTTTTCTGATCTTGAAGACTTTTATTTCATGTTCATGCTTTACTGCCCTTGCAATAACCTGCAGTTCAATATTAAATAGAAATGGTGAGAGTAGACTCTTTGTTTTGTTTGTGATAGAAGGAACAGAACACCCAACTTTTCACTGTTAATCATTATGTAACCTGTGGATTTTTCATAAATGCCCCTTCCCACTTTGAGAATATGCTCTTTTATTCCCAGTCTGTTGAGATTTTTTTTAAATCATGAAACACTGTTGGATATTATCAAATTATTTTCTGAATCTATTGAGATGATCCGTGTTTTTTAATTTTTATTTACCTTATACGTTACTTTGTTTATATTTAGTTTTGTGTTAATGTGTATGTAATGCCCATATAAATGTAATGATTAACTTTATATGTCAACTTGGCTGGGCTATGGTACTCAGATATTTGGTCAAATGTTATTGTAGATGTTTCAGGGTGGTTTTTGGATGAGATTAACGTTGAAATTGGTGAACTTTAGCCATGCAGATTAAGGCCTAAATAAAACCAAGACTGTCCTTCACCAAGCAAGGAATTCTGGTGGCAGGCTGCCTTTGGGCCCGCACTGCCACAATGGCTCTTCCCTGGGTCTCCAGCCTGATGAGTTATAAACTTGAACTTCAGGAAGACTAATAGCCTCTAAAATCTGGTAAATATTGGAGAAATATTACTTAAATATCTCTCCAAATATGATACATGTATACACACACCCTATTGCAGGGGTCAGGAACCTATGGCTGGTGAGCCAGATGTGGCTCTTTCGATGGCTGCAGCTGGCTCGCAGACAAATCTTTAATAATAGAAATAATAACGTTAAAAATGTAAAACATTCTCATGTATTACAATCCATTCATTTCCTACCGCTCATGTTCATGGTTGTGGGTGGCTGGAGCCAATCACAGCTGTTCTCCGGGACAACACCAAATTTTTATTGGATAATTCGTAATGTACACGGGTCATTTTGAGGTCAGGAAGTAAACTTCCCTCATTTTAACCAAGTAGTCAGCTAGCTAATTGCAGAAACCCTTTTGACGAGAAGATGGCTAAAAGAGAAAAAGATGACGAGTATCGATCGTGCTTTTCAGCAGGAAAGGACAGAGGAATTCGCCTTTGTGGAGAGAGCAGGTTCTGCAGTGTGTCTAATATGCAGTGATAAAACTGTATCAATGAAACGGTCAAATATAAAGTGGCACTTCGACACACCATACTACATTTGCATTGAAATATCCAGCGGAGGACAGCAGGAAGAAAGCATGTCAAGAGCTACTGTGCAGAGTGCAAACTAGTCAGCAGCAACTCTGTGTTTGGACCCAAAAAGGTGACCTGAATTCAGCTAGCTTTGCTGGTGCTGTAGCAATTGTGAGAAACGGAAAGCCATTCACAGATGGAGAGTATGCCAAAACATTCATGCTTGATGTTGCCAATGAACTTTTTGACGACTTTTTGGATAAAGACAAGATAATCAAACGAATAAAAGACATTCCTCTGTCAGCAAGAACTGTTCATGATTGTACCATCATGATGGCAAATCAAACTGAGGCAACACAAGTGAAGGACATAAATGCAGCACCATTCTTTTCTCTCCCTTTGGATGAGTCAACAGACGTAAGCCATTTATCCCAGTTCAACGTGATTGCAAGGTATGCTGTCAGTGACACATTACGTGAGGAAAGTCTTGCTGTTTTGCCTATGAAAGAAACATCAAGAAGGGAGAATTTATTCAAGTCTTTCACTGAGTTTGCTAAAAAAAAAAAAATCTATCAATGGATAAACTTATTTCCGTGTGTACTGATGGTGCTCCATGCATGGTGGGGAAAAACAGAGGATTCGTAGCGCTTCTCATAAACATGAAAAGAGACCCATCCTAAGTTTTCACTGAATCCTACATCAGGAGGCGCTTTGTGCTCAGATGTGTGGTGAGCAGCTTGGTGAGGTGATGTCACTGATCATTCGGGTGGTCAATTTTATTGTTGCCCGAGCTTTAAATGATCACCAGTTTATGCAACATAATTTAATGACAAGATAACCTAGACATGTTTTCTTTGAATATATGTATCCTGAATTATTAATGTCATCCCATTAACATTAATAAAAATTTATAAAAAAAAAAAAACACTGCTGGATGAAGTTGGGAATAATTATCCTGGTCTGAAGTTGGGAATTATTATCCTAGCAATGTGTGTTGGTTGTCAAGAGGGAAGGTGCTCAGCCATTTAGCATCTTGTTTGAGCAAAATCCGGACTTTTCTTTTCTTTTTTTTTTTTTCCCTGAAGCTGGAAACGAGGAGAGACAGTCAGACAGACTCCTGCATGCGCCCAACCGGGATCCACCCAGCACGCCCACCAGGGGTGACGCTCTGCCCACCAGGGGGCGATGCTCTGCCGCGACCAGAGCCACTCTAGCGCCTGGGGCAGAGGCCAAGGAGCCATCCCCAGCGCCCGGGCATCTTTGCTCCAATGGAGCCTTGGCTGCGGGAGGGGAAGAGAGAGACAGAGAGGAAGGAGGGGGGGGGGTGGAGAAGCAAATGGGCGCTTCTCCTATGTGCCCTGGCCGGGAATCAAACCCGGGTGCCCCGCACGCCAGGCCGACGCTCTACCGCTGAGCCAACCGGCCAGGGCCCGGACTTTTCTTGAAATGAAAAATGTCGAGCATCCTGAATTAGCTAACACTGAGTGGCTCCTGAAGTTCTACTATCTCGTGGACATGACTGAACATCTGAACCAGCTCAATGTGAAAATGCAAGGCATTGGAAATACAGTCTTATCCCTTCAACAAGCAGTGCTTGCATTTGAAAACAAGTTGGAACTCTTCATCACCAACATTGAAACAGGTCGTTTACTACACTTTGGAAAACTGGGAGAGTTTAAACATGCAGGCATAGCAAGTGACCCTGCTCAACATCGTGATCTCCAGCAGCTAGCAGACTTCACATCTAATCTCCTGCAGTCATTCAAAGCACGCTTTGGAGAATTTTGTGAGCGCACTCGTCTTTTTAAGTTCATCACCCATCCACACAAGTGTGCAGTGGACAGCACCAACCTGAGTTACATCCCGGTGTCTCCGTCAGAGATTTTGAGCTACAAGCTGCTGACCTGAAGGCCTCAGACATGTAGGGGAATAAGTTCAAGTCACTGAATGAAGATTTGGAAAGACTTGCATGACAGCAAGCAGAGTTGGCGAGCAAACACAAGTGGGGAGAAATGAAAAAACTTCAACCCGTGGTCCAGCTGATTGTCAAAACTTGGAACGCGCTTCCCATCACATACCACACACTGCAGTTTTGAGTATTGCTGTACTGACAATGTTTGGCTCTGTGTTGCATATGAGCAGTCTTTCTCACATCTAAAGTACGTTTAACAGATGGAAGTCTCAAAGCCTGCATGAAGCTTAACCTCACCACATATCAACCAGACTACAAAGCCATCAGCAAAACCATGCAGCAACAGAAGTCGCGTAGATGGTAAGAAGTACTTTATTCATCACTGGTTAGCAACAGCATAACAATGTTATTAAAAAGGATTCAGAGACTTATTGTAATTTAAAAGAGTTGGTCTTACATAAAATGCACACATTTACTTGTATTTAGTGTTAAACATATTGTATGGCTCTCACAGAATTACATTTTAAATTATGTGGCGGTCATGGCTCTCAGCCAAAAAGGTTCCCAACTCCTGCCCTATTGGTTCCGTTTCTCTGTAGATCTCTAACTCATATAGATTTTGGTACCAGGAGTGGGGTGCTGCTATAACAAATACAAGAAAAATGAGGAAGTGGTTTTGGAACTGGGTAAAGAATAGAGAAGAGTTTTGACCTGCATGTTAGTAAAAGCCAATATCTCCTTGAAGAGACTATTGGTAGAAATATGGATATTCAAGGAGATTTTGGTGAGATCTCACACGGACATGAATATGTGTTTGGAAACTGGAGGAAAGGCAAACCTTTAAAAAAAATTTTTTTCTGTTAATCTTTATTTTTATTTTTTAACTTACTGACTCTTTTTAAAGAGAGGAGAGAGAGAGAGAAGTTGGGGAAGAGTGGGAAGCATCAACTCTAGTAGTTACTTCTTGTATGTGCCTTGACTGGGCAAGGCTACGGTTTTGATCTGACGATCTCAACATTCCAGGTTGATGCTTTATCCACTGCAACACCATAGGTCAGGCTGAACCTTGTTTTAAAGTGGCAAACAACTGGGCTGAATTGTGTTCTAGTGTTTTGTGGAAAGTACAAATGTAAGTGATAAACCTGGATATCGAATTGGTTTCTAATAAAGTATTGAGGTGTGGCCTGGTTTCTCCTTGCTGCTTATAATAATGTGAGAGGAGAAAGATACATGGAAAGAATTGTTAAGCAAAAAGGAAAAAGAACTTGAAGACTTGGAAAATTCCCAGGATATCGATAATGCAAAAACTATGAAAGTGTTTTGGAGAGAACACTAAGATAGAAGAGCCACTCCATAAAGAGATTATGGATGTGACCTATAGATCTAACCAGCCATCTCAGCAGGAGCTAGGAACAGACATGGGGTTGTACCAGGAGAAGTACTGCCAGCTTGTTCTAAAGGGGGCAGAGACAGGACACTATGAAGGAAGGTTTTCTATAGGATCAGACAAGAGGCATATGTATCCTGCTGTACACATGTGTCGCCCTTCAAAAAAGAGAAGAATAACCTTGAATGTGATTTAGAGATCAGTAGGGCTGCCACTCAGGCCTAGGGGACAAGGCTGGCTCCTTCTCAGTTTCAGGGGGCAAGTTGCCACATAAGCCTTGGGGACAGAACTCTGACCAGGGTTAGGGGGTGATACTGTCAACCTAGTAGGCCTGGAGGACAGCACATTAAGGCAAGGAGGGTTATTTTACAGTCTTAAGATCTACTGGATTATGCCATGGTAGATCCTGGACTTGATTGGGACCTATGACCTTTTTCTTCTTTTTGATTTCTCCCTTTTGAAATGGTAGTGTCTATACTTTGACTATTTTACCACTGAATTTGGGAACCAGATAAATTGTGAGGTTTCACAGTCTCACAGCTGGAGAAGAATTTTGCTTCAGTGTGAATCATACCTCAACTTTCACCTGCACTTGATTCAGATGAATCTTAGGACTTAGAATTGATACTGTAATAGGTTAAGACTTTCAGGATTAGGAGTGAATGTATTTTGCAAGTAAAAAACCCATAAATTTTGGAGTGTTATAGACTGAATTCTGTGTTCCCTCCCCCCCTGCCAAATTCATTTGTCAAAGCCCTAGCTTCTAATAGCTCAGAATGTGACTGTCTTTTGAGATAGAGATTTTAACAAGGTAATTCAGTTAAAATGAGAACATTAGGGTTGGGCCATAGTCCAGCCTAACTGGTGAATTTATAGGAAGATGAGATTAGGACATATGGAGAGAGACCTCAGAGATGTGTGAGCACAGAAGAAAGGTCCCGCGAGAACACAGCAGTGAGGAGGTGTCCACCTGCATGTGAAGAAGACCACAGGAGATCCCAGACTTGCTGACACCTTGATCTTCAACTTGAAGGCTCCGAATAAAACTATGAAAAAAAAGTTTCTGTCGTTTGGAGTTACTTAGTCTAAGATATTTTGTTATGACAGCCCTAGCAAACTAATAAAGTGTATTCCATTTATTGATTTTCAGATGTTAAACCAACTTTGTATTCCTGGAATACATCCTTCTTAGTCATGGTAGATAATTACTTTTATACGCTGGTGGGCTCAGTCTGGTAGTATTTATTTTTCTTTAGAGTAAACATACATAATATATACCACTGGTGACATTTATTATATTCACAATGTTGTACAACCATCACCACTATTTGGTTTCAGCACATTTTCCTCATTCCCAGAGAAAACGTGTACCGATTAAGCAGTCACTGCCCATGCCTCACTATTACCACTCCTTCATGAAAACCACGATTCTGCTCTCCATCTCTACGAATCTGCTGATTCTGGATTTTCATATTATCAAATCCTGCAATAGGTGCCTGTGTATCTGATTTCTCTCACCAAGTTCATGCATGTAGTAGCATATATCAGCCTTTCGCTCATTTTTATTTGAGTAACATTCCATTATATAGACATATCATATTCTGTTTATTCATTAGTTGATGGACATTTTGGTTATTTCCACCTTTTTGTTATAGTGAACAATTCTGTTGTGAATACTGGTATTCAAGTTTTTGTTTAAATAGCTATTTTCAATTATTTGGTGAATATACCAGAAATGAAATTGCTACGTAACATGCTAATTCTACATTTAACTTATTAAGGAGCCACCAAACTGTTTTATACAGGGGCTGCACCATTTAACATTCCTACCAGCAAAATAACCAGAGTTCTGGATTTTATGCATACTCCCCCAAATTAGATATTTTCCATTTTTTATTATATTAATTCTGGTATCTAAAAATGTTAACTTTAATAACAGAACTTTGCTTTATTTTGAGTGGGTTTAGTATAAGACAGAGCTCTGTGAATGAGCACTCACTTCCGTGCCTGAGGTCATGGTTCAGGTGAATTGGCTACAGCTGTCTTTAAGGCTGATCTCATGGACTGTATTATGAAGCAGTCCCATGAGACCCATTATGACCAAATCTATGGAACAGTCTGTGAGTGGGGTGCCAGACACCTCTTTTATGAAGTTTCAAAGTCTAGTTCCAGATCAGAGGGGTCAAATGTTAGATAGGCATAGTATATTTATTTCAGTTTTTACCCTTTACCAGCTTTGAAGAATATGAAAGAAGCTAAGAATTATTGTTAATATACAGATAAAAAAGTATGAGATAATTCAGAAAATACAGTGCAATATATAGTGTAAGAAACCAGCATACACTTATTAATGAAATACTTTTGAAAATAAAAAGTACTATATAGCTAGACACAGGAAAAAAATTTAGAATTATATATTCCAAAATATCATGAAAACGTGAAACTAAATCTCACTTTTATTTTGTATTTTTGCATCTTATATTGTAAATATTATATATAAGTTTTGCTTGGATGCTAAAAATGTTATAAAATACTTTGCAGAAAATATTTATAATATACTTCCTGCTTTTTTCTTTAATATGTAGATTTCTAATTTTATAATATTAATGATGAATATCACATAATAACCAATAAAAGCATTTGAAGACTAGTGAAGGATGTACTTTCTAAAAACCAATAGCATCTATGTATGTGTGTGTGTGTGTGTATGAAATATTAGAAGTAGGTAAAGAGATAACTTGAAATGTTTATTGTGTTAACTGTCTCATGAGGAGGCAATCAGCAAAATTTCACCATGGAAACTGTACAGAACACAGAAACCAGTTTTTTAACAATTAAATTATAGCAAAAAGAATTAAGGTGCGGTGGAGCAAATAGACTAAAAACCTACGTATTAAACAATTGCAATGCATGGATTTTCTTTAAATTCCAATTAAAACCTACAAACTAATAAGATGTTATGACATTTATGGGACACCTGAAAGTTTGAACTCTGGCTCTTTGATATTAAAAAATTATTGTTAAATTGTTTTAACTATACTAATAGTATTATGGTTATGCTAAAATAAGAGTCCTAATTCTTTACATATACATAATAAAATATTTATAGGTGAAATCACATGGCATATGAAATGTACCTTAAATACCAGGTACGGGAACGTGTGTGAGGGTGGGTGGGACAGGACTGACCCGAAGCTGGTTTCTGGGTTGGGAGATGGGCGCAGGCGCAGGGCATTCAGTCTGCTTTTGATATGTTCCAAATTTAAAAATTCATTTAAGCTTTTAACATGCTTTCAATTTTATGTAAATTACAGAGGATATTATTTTAGTATAAATTTTATTTTAATGTTTTAAATAAAAAGTTATAGATTCCCAAGGCTCTCTATCCCTACAGAATACAGATTCAAAATTAAATGCATGTTAGTATTCCAATTCCCACAAATTTTTCTCAATCCCATAATGTAATACTATACACTTAAAACAACTTCTTCCCTTTCGCTTATACTATTCTTGTAGACTAGAATGCCTTTCTTCCTCCACCTATTAGAATCCTGTTTGCACCTCAATTCCCAAGCATTCCGTAAAACTTTGTCTATATCAGTCTATGATACACTCTTCCTTCTATGACTTTTCATGGTAATATCAATTTGTTTTACTATTTTTAAATAATTTTTAAAATAATTTTTATTTTTCAATTACAGTTGACATTCAATATCATATTCGTTTCAGGTGTACTTAATATAATTTATTAAGTGGTCATCCTGATAAATCTCATGCCTATCTGATACCATACATTGACCACATTCCCTATCCTGTACTTTTTTTTTTTTTTTTTTTTAAAGAGACAGAGAGTCAGAGAGAGGGATAGACAGGGACAGACAGACAGGAACGGAGGGATGAGAAGCATCAATCATTAGTTTTTCGTTACGCGTTGCAACTTCTTAGTTGTTCATTGATTGCTTTCTCATATGTGCCTTGACCGCGAGCCTTCAGCAGACCGAGTAACCCCTTGCTCAAGCCAGCGACCCTGGGTCCAAGCTGGTGAGCTTTTTGCTCAAGCCAGATGAGCCCGCGCTCAAGCTGGCGACCTCGGGGTCTTGAACGTGGGTCCTTCCACATCCCAGTCCAACGCTCTATCCACTGTGCCACCACCTGGTCAGGCCCTATCCTGTACTTTATATCCCCATGACTATTCTCCAATTACTTTATTAACAGCATTTAATCTTCCTTGCTCATTTTGAGAATATATTGTTTGTTTCTACTTAATTATAATTTATTTGAGGGTAGCCATTCCATACTACTATTTATTATTCTATCTTCCATAGGAGACTGCAAAGTCTGTACTAAAAAGTATGCTCTTCATAAAATTCATGCAAAACTGAAAATGGCTATTTGCTAATATTACTTCTCAATATGGTTAATGTTGTATTAAGTTATTGTGCCAGAGCAATGATAAAACAACAATATCAACTGTACAACATATAAGTAAAAACAATGATTGTGTGGATAAATTATGTCCAGGCACTGTATTTATCTTTAGTAGCCTGACATATGATATAATGCTAAAGCTTAAAGGTTCTAAAAGAAATTCAGGGGTAGACTATAAATCTAGATACTGACTGCAGTTGTAATCTGTACAGTTTGGTTGAACACAGACAAAGACAGTTCAATTTCAAATGGCTCAGATTCTACTATCATTTGAACAGGTCTTTAACTTGGTGTCAGAGGTGTATTTTATGGGATGAACTAGCAAGCATATCCAGATCAGGAAGTAATGCTGAATTAAGTACCAGTTGTGCCTCAGCAGCAGTAATTCCGAGAGAGGCAGGGCCAGGGGAAGCTTCTAGTAGATAGAGGAAAAGGCCCAAGTAGCAGATGGCTTAGGTAATATGTATTTATACTTCTGTTACTGGCACTGATGTAACCTAGGGCAGTTAAGTTCAGAGCTCTGTGTTTTAGTTTCCTCATCTACACAAAGATGAAAGAAGTTAAGGTATGTATGGAAATCCAAGCCAAAGTAGAAATAATTAGAAACAAAGCTTTATACCTCCTGATTATTTTTGAGGTAGATTTATATCAGAAAACATTGCATGAAGTGGTATATTTTGAATTTGTACTATATAAAAACATGTTTTAAAAGAGAAGATAAAAAGTGAAAATATTAATTTTGTAATTCTCAGAATTATGAGCAATAAATTCTGAACATTAAAATGTTCCCATGAGACTAAACAACTCCTGAAAATAGTTTTCCAAAAAGAGCCAAATGTAAGTTCAAGCACATCATTTTGACTAAATATATTTTTAAGTGTCCTACAACAAGAAAATAAACCCTCTAATTTCAGTGAAAACATATTACCATAAAAAAAAATCAAATGATTTCTCATTGTAATCACAATATTGGATATTTTGAGCCAAAAATTTGGAATGTATGAACAGAATCTCAAAGACAAGTGAATGATAGCTCAGTATAAAGTCAGCATAGGAATTACAATAACAAGAGTTCACATTTATTAAATACCTAAGTCTATTCCCAGGTATTGCTTTTGACATGCATTATTTCATTTTATTGTTTTCTCAAAAATGATATGAGGCAAGATATTATTTCAAATCCAATTTTACAGTGTAGGAAATTGAGGCTTAGAGAGGTTAATTATCAGAATCAACACCATCTGTCTTCCTGTAGTATTAGTTCTGAATTAAAACAATATATCAGGGGTCAGGAACCTTTTTGGCTGAGAGAGCCATGAATGGCACATATTTTAAAATGTAATTCCGTGAGAGCCATACAATATGTTTAACACTAAATACAAGTAAATATGTGTATTTTATGTAAGACCAACACTTTTAAAGTACAATAAGTCTCTGAATTCTTTTTAATAACGTCGTTATGCTGTTGCTAACCAATGATGAATAAAGTACTTATTACCATTAATGCAACTTCTGGTGCTGCATGGTTTTGCTGATGGCTTTGTAGTCTGGTTGATATGTGGTGAGGTTAAGCTTCATGCAGGCTTTGAGACTTCCATCTGTTAAACGTACTTTAGATGTGAGAAAGACTGCTCATATGCAACACAGAGCCAAACATTGTCAGTACAGCAATACTCAAAACTGCAGTGTGTGGTATGTGATGGGAAGCGCGTTCCAAGTTTTGACAATCAGCTGGACCACGGGTTGAAGTTTTATCATTTCTCCCCACTTGTGTTTGCTCGCCAACTCTGCTTGCTGTCGTGCAAGTCTTTCCAAATCTTCATTCAGTGGCTTGAACTTATTCACCCACATATCTGAGGCCTTCAGGTCAGCAGCTTGTAGCTCAAAATCTCTGACGGAGATACCGGGGATGTAACTCAGGTCGGCGCTGTCCACTGCACACTCGTGTGGATGGGTGATGAACTTAAAAAGACGAGTGCGCTCATGAAATTCTCTAAAGCGTGCTTTGAATGACTGCAGGAGATTAGATGTGAAGCCCTCTAGCTGCTGGAGATCAAGATGTTGAGCAGGGTCACTTGCTATGCCTGCATGTTTAAACTCTCCCAGTTTTCCAAAGTGTAGTAAACGACCTGTTTCAATGTCGGCGATGAAGAGTTCCAGCTTGTTTTCAAATGCAAGCACTGCTTGTTGAAGGGATAAGACTGTATTTCCAATGCCTTGCATTTTCACATTGAGCTGGTTCAGATGTTCAGTCATGTCCATGAGATAGTAGAACTTCAGGAGCCACTCAGTGTTAGCTAACTCAGGATGCTCGACATTTTTTCATTTCAAGAAAAGTCCGGATTTTGCTCAGACAAGCTGCGAAATGGCTGAGCACCTTCCCTCTTGACAACCAACGCACATTCCTGTTCAGAAGCAGACCAGGATAATTATTCCCAACTTCATCCACAGTGTTTTAAACTGGCGATCATTTAAAGCTCGGGCAACAAAATTGACCACTCGAATGATCAGTGACATCACCTCACCAGCTGCTCTCCACACATCTGAGCACAAAGCGCCTCCTGATGTAGGATGCAGTGAAAACTT
The DNA here is from genome assembly GCF_036850995.1 of Saccopteryx leptura. NCBI lineage: Eukaryota > Metazoa > Chordata > Mammalia > Chiroptera > Emballonuridae > Saccopteryx > Saccopteryx leptura. The sequence goes on along the minus strand of NC_089508.1, from coordinate 109,027,214 downwards.
AGGATGGGTCTCTTTTCATGTTTATGAGAAGTGCTACGAATCCTGTTTTTCCCCACCATGCACGGAGTACCATCAGTACACACGGAAATAAGTTTATCCATTGATAGATTTTTTTTTAGCGAACTCAGTGAAAGACTTGAATAAATTCTCCCTTCTTGATGTTTCTTTCATAGGCAAAACAGCAAGACTTTCCTCACGTAATGTGTCACTGACAGCATACCTTGCAATCACGTTGAACTGGGATAAATGGCTTACGTCTGTTGACTCATCCAAAGGGAGAGAAAAGAATGGTGCTGCATTTATGTCTTTCACTTGTGTTGCCTCAGTTTGATTTGCCATCATGATGGTACAATCATGAACAGTTCTTGCTGACAGAGGAATGTCTTTTATTCGTTTGATTATCTTGTCTTTATCCGAAAAGTCGTCAAAAAGTTCAATGGCAACATCAAGCATGAATGTTTTGGCATACTCTCCATCTGTGAATGGCTTTCCGTTTCTCACAATTGCTACAGTACCAGCAAAGCTAGCTGAATTCCAGTCACCTTTTTGGGTCCAAACACGGAGTTAGTTGCTGCTGACTAGCTTGCACTCTGCACAGTAGCTCTTGACATGCTTTCTTCCTGCTGTCCCCCACTGGATATTTCAATGCAAATGTAGTATGGTGTGTGTCGAAGTGCCGCTTTATATTTGACCGTTTCATTGATGCAGTTTTATCACTGCATTTAGACACACTGCAGAACCTGCTCTCTCCACAAAGGCGAATTCCTCTGTCCATTCCTGCTGAAAAGCACGATACTTGTCATCTTTTTCTCTTTTAGCCATCTTCTTTGTTGAAAGGGTTTCTGCAATTAGCTAGCTGACTACTTTATTAAAAGGAGGGAAGTTTACTTCCTGACCTCACAACGAGCTGTGTACGTTACATATTATCCAATAAAATTTTGGTGTTGTCCCGGAGGACAGCTGTGATTGGCTCCAGCCACCCACAACCATGAACATGAGCGGTAGGAAATGAATGGATTATAATACATGAGAATGTTTTATATTTTTAACGTTATTATTTCTTTTATTAAAGATTTCTCTGCGAGCTAGCTGCAGCCATCAAAAGAGCTACATTTGGCTCGCGAGCCATAGGTTCCGGACCCCTGCAATAATTATATCAAAAGAATGAATGCAAATAAAAACTGTAAAAATAAAAATATAAATAATGGCCTGACCTGTGGTGGCGCAATGGATAAAGCATCAACATTGAACACTGAGGTTGCCAGTTCGAAACCCTGGGCTTGCCTGGTCAAGGCACATATGGGAGTTGATGCTTCCTGTTCCTCCCCCTTTCTCTCTCTCTCTCTCTCTCTGTATCTCTATCTCTCCCTCCTCTCTAAAATGAATAAAAGAAAAAGATAAAAAATTAAAAAAATATATAAACAAAGGCCCAATTAAATCAGATTTATAAATTTTTCTTTATGCAACTTATAATTTGTCTATATTTATGTCACCTTTCAATCATGTTACTAATTATAAACCAAAAAGAAATACCTATTAAAAATAAAGTAAGGACACATAATACTAATATAGATAGTACTTGACTTTTTGGTTTCATCTTAGTTTTTTGGTAGGAGGAGAATAAGTAGATAAGTTATTATTTCAAATCTGAATAATATACAATAAAACAAAAGAAACAAATACAAGAAAGCAAATGAAACCAGACCAAACAAAATCAGAAAATATATACAGCTTACTTATGGCTCAACAGTGTGTCCAATTTTCTAGAACAAATTAATGTTTTAGAAAATTTTAGTTTTTACAGTTTAGAACAACTAAGTGAGGCTTATAGATCAACTACACCTTTCATGGGTTAAAGTAAATTAAAATAGTTATCAGATCAATAATGTTTAATAAAACTAAACAAAAAAAAATCCCCAGGCTTTTGACTTTCTTGTTTGGTTTGTATAGCAACTGAATATTGTTAATTTCTGATCTAATCAAAACTAGTTCTTTGGAGAAATAACTGACTCTATATTAATAGAATTCTGATAGTCATAAAGTCCTTCTAAGCCCAAAGGGAACAAGAGATACTGAACAACAATATTTAGAACTTAACAACTAAACAAAATAGGAAATTAAACCCTAATAAAATTAGAAGTTTCATAAATATCTTGTGTTTGAAAAAATTAAGAGGAACAAAATATTTTTATATTAATCTGAGCTCATGAAACACATTTTTGTTTGGAATTATAGGAAAAAAATTTAACTAAGCCTAATTTTACCTTTGCAAACTTTTGGAACATCAGTTTAAACTTTGGAGAACAGCTACCTCAAATTTAAAGAGTAAAAACTCTAGCTATTTCACATATAATTGAGACAGGAATATTTACACATTTACATGCCTAACAGCTAGGTAAACATTTGTCTTTTGGGGGATGGCCCAGGTGGAGGCCCCAGGGCAAAATGACTACGTTAGGTCCCGGATATCTGACTGTACTGCCAGTCCCACCAAGTCCTAAAAATACTGCTGGATCATCATCCTCGTCCTCCGTCAATATTTGCTAAGCTCCAATATTAGGACAGCAGTGGCATTAGAAAGTTTATAGAAATCAACAGTTGCTCAAAGATTTCTGTTTATTATATTTTGTTCTATATGTTAACACTGTTATTTATTGTTTTGGCAATGAATGAATCAGGATGTTTTCTGAACAAAGGTCTTCAATTATTAGCTGTTATTTTCATTTATCAAATATTTTAAAGTAGTTTAGATTGAATAAACGTTAATGCAATTTAATAATAAAAAATGTCATGTCTAGAAAGCAATGAGAAAACATTTTTAACTCAAATATGCTACATAAATTTTGTTTACTGAGTGAAGTCTCTTGAAATACGAAGGAATTCTTTCCTTTCATTGTCATTTCTGGTCATGGCTAATATTCACCAGATTAAGGTTTCTTAAAAGTCACTTTTTTTCCTCACTGACCTGTCATGGGCTCTTGCTTCTCCAAGTAGTAGAAGAATGCTAACACTTATTTAATAGTTGGTAATATTTTTCTTAATATTTTATTTTTAAAAGCCTAAGTGAGGTTATTGTTTTGTCATTTTCTTATATATCTCATCTTTTTTTGTAAACCACAGCACTAACCCATTAAAGAAAAGGAACTTCATTGTCAAACAGCACACATATCTTGTTTTAGAGTTGCTTATTTCTAGGAATCAAATATAAGTTGTGCAGGCTGTGGGTGGAGCGCAAAGTGCATTCCTAGCAGCTGTGGCTGATGCAATGCTGTGAAAATACTCCAGCTCCCAGAACCCTCCTGGGCATACCCAGGAAGGAAGCTCGCCCGCTATAAGAAGTGACTTAGGCCGGTTGGCTCAGTGGTAGAGCGTCGGCCTGGCGTGCGGAAGTCCCGGGTTCGATTCCCCGCCAGGGCATACAGGAGAGGTGCCCACCTGCTTCTCCACCCCTTCCCTTCTCCTTCCTCTCTGTCTCTCTCTTCCCCTCCCTCAGCTGAGGCTCCATTGGAGCAAAAGATGGCCTGGGCGCTGGGGATGGCTCCTTGGCCTCTGCCCCAGGCACTAGAGTGGCTCTGGTCGTGACAGAGCGACGCCCCAGATGGGCAGAGCATCGCCCCAGTGGGCGTGCCGGCTGGATCTGGTTGGGTGCATGCGGGAGTCTGTCTGACTGTCTCCCCGTTTCCAGCTTTGGAAAAATGCAAAAAAAAAAAAAAAGAAGTGACTTAGCGCCAACCACGCAGCTCCCTGATCTTTTCAGCCATTGGCTTTGAAGGATATGCTGCAACATCCTGTTGGCTGAACCCATGTATATAAAATAGCTTACTTCCTCAATAAAGTGGATCTGCATCACTGAACCTGGTCCCCAGAGTCGGGTCTTTGCGTCTCCATTGTCCTCACCCCTGGCAGGACTTGTCCACACAGGCTATTATAAATAAAGGTATTTTTAAATGTTACAAACTCAGCCTTGGCCAGTTGGCTCAGTGGTAGAGTATCAGCCCACCGTGTGGATGTCCTGGGTTCGATTCCCAGTCAGGGCACACAGGAGAAGTACCCATCTGCTTCTCCACCTCTCCCCCTCTTGCCTCTCTCTCTCTCTCTCTCTTCCCCTCCTGCAGCCATAGCTTGGTTGGGGGGAGTTGGCCCCAGGTGCAGAGGATGGCTCATGGCCTCTCCTCAGATGCTAAGAAGAGCTTGGTTGCTGAGCAACATGCCAAAAGGGCAGAGCATCGCCCCCCAGTGGGTTTGCTGGGTGGATCCCAGTTGGGGTGCATATGGGAGTCTGTCTCTTTGCCTTCCCTCCTCTCACTGAATTAAAAAAAAGAGAATAAAAAATATAAACTCATTTTTATATAAAAGTAACTTAAAAAATGCAAACATTTTATTAGGGTATAAAATGCAAGTTAAATTTTCCTCTACTCTCATTTACCACACAAGTAATAAATCTAACTGCTAGAGTGAGTCCCATTTCTCAGAAAGCCTGCTATTAGATTTCTGTTATATCACAATATTTAAGCATATATTCATATATTCAGAATATTTCTATCGACCCTGAAAGATGTGCTAAGTACCAACACAGATGAAAGACACAGTGGTAAACAAACAAAATCCTAGTCCTTGCAGAATTTAATTTCTAGAGGACAATCCACAAATATAGAATAGTGTTGTATGGCATGTGTACTATGAAGAAAAAGTAAGGAGGGCAACAAATAAGAGTGACGCAGTGAGTGGGTCGGCTGTTTTAGAGGTGGTTGGGGGCATTGAAGCAGAAAGTCGAACAAAGTAAAGGAGCAGACTTTTGGCCAGGACAGATCACTCCAGGCAGAGAAGAAAGCAGTCAAGGCCCTGAGATGGGCGCATTCTTAGGGATGTTTGAGATCAGGGAGCCAAAGAGACTGGAGTGAAGCAAGAGTAAGAAGCAAGTTAAGAAATGAGGTTAGAGAGGTATCCAGGGGTTAAGAAATACGACTATTTGTACAAATCCCTCTTTTATAAATAAATATGATCACAGCATACATCTGGGGTCACACATTTAAATGTTTCTATGACAACGACACGTGATTTTGAATGCACAAAGTTGGCAGGAGGGGAACTGTGCTGAATGGAGAGTTTATGCTCCTTTTAGATAAAGGAACTTCCAATGCACAGGTGCAATGGTTAATTTTATGTGCCAACTCATCTAGGCTGTTTGTTCAAATAGCAGTCTAGATGACGTTGTAAAGGTATTTTTTAGATATTATTCATATTTTTACCAGCAGACTTTGAGGAAAACAGGTTACTCTCCACAATATGAGTGGGCCTCATACAAGCTGCTGATGGCTTCAAAAGAAGAACGAGATTCTATAACGGTGGAAGGAATCTTGCATCTCAGGACGCCCGACTGCCTCATGGACTCTTCCGGGTGCCCAGCCAGCTGGCCTGCCCCACACATTTCGAACTGGTCAGTCCCCACAAGTGCAAGAGCCAATGTCTTCCCCACAGAGACAGCCCCATTGCTTCTGTTCCTTGGAAGAACGTGAATAACACACATGCCATGGCATAATTCTAAGGGTCCCATGTTGGCAGATATCCCACGTCTTATTTTGTCAATTAATATTTTTAAACTGTGGGCTGACTAAAGAAAACACCCATAGGAAAGATTCTAATTTATTTATTTTTCAGTATAAAAAACAATACTGCAATGAACATGGAATAATGGTATTGTTTCCTAAGGTGATTTTTTGTTTTGTTTTTTAATTCTGAATTTCTAGGAAGGTTAAATCCAAGCAAATGTTTCTGATGATGGTTTTCAAATGTGAACACTGTTTGCCTGGAAAAAATAAACTTGCTGGCAAATGATATACCACTTTACTATATGGAGACTGTATTTTGCCTGACAAATCCACAGATGACTAATATACCAGACAAGGTCCATGTTATTATGTTCAGTCATTTCATTTAACATCGAGCTCTGATTGTATGCACTGCACAGACTACTACTTTGCAGAAGAAACTTTTAATTTGAAGAAACTTTCAATCCACTGTTAAATTTGATTATTTTTTCATTTGTTTGGCAGATATTTATTGGGGCTTTCCTATGTATAATTCCCCTGATAGGGGAAGTAAGAGAAAGATTCATGCAACCATTCATGCATAAGCAGGAGTGATGTATTATGAGAGAGCCACTGTGAATAACTAGGAGAGTTGTAGGCAGGTTGAAATCACTTCTGTTTGAGAAGACTGGAAAAAGATCAGTAGAACAGTTGGTGTTTAAATTGTGTTCTGAAAGCTCAATAAGAATCTGATAGGTGGAGATGAAGTATTCCAAGAGGAACAGGTGATATAAAGGAAGGCACCAAAGTGAGAAATTTCTAGGCAGTACTGAATGATTCATGTTGAGAGTGCAAATAATAGTCAATGCACTATAACAAACATTTGTTGAATGCCTACTATGTGTGAGGCAGTGGTCTGGCACCAGTGACACATAGGAATGAAATTAAAAGGTAAAATGATAATTGGTGAAATATGAAATCAGAAGGAGAGTTGGCAGCAATATTAAGGACTCATGAATGTTAGGTTAAAGAATTTGGAATTTATTATACATGATAAATATGGTATTATTAAATACTGTCGGCTGAGTAAAAGGATGAAAATACTATACCTATTTCAGGAACCTTAAGAGGACTAAGAAATGAAGACAAATGGATAAAGTAAGAAAAGCTTGGGTATGAAATTATCTAAGTCTGGTCTAATGAGGGAACTTTGAAAAATAAGATGGCAAAAATAATAAGAATTATGAGAAAAAATTTAGCAAAATTTGGTTACTGATTAAATTTGTAAAAAAGAACAAATCAAAGATTACCTATGTTAAAACTGGTATCTGTGGAACTATAATAATGGTGATTCTAAGTGCCAAGACTAAGGGAGACACTTAATTTTTTTTTATCTAAGAAATACAAAATTAAATTTTCTCATGCTGATAGAAATAATGTGAATACAGTCCATGGCAAACCCCAGGAACTACACTTGGCAAGGCCATTCTAACTCTAGACCTTTTGCAAACCACAATTAATAAGTGGTTGTTTTTTTTTTTTACAGAGACAGAGAGAGTGAGAGAGAGGGATAGATAGGGACAGACACACAGGAATGGAGAGAGATGAGAAGCATCAATCATTAGTTTTTCACTGAGACACCTTAGTTGTTCATTGATTGCTTTCTCATATGTGCCTTGACCGTGGGCCTTCAGCAGACCGAGTAACCCCTTGCTTGAGCCAGCGACCTTGGGTCCAAGCTGGTGAGCTTTGCTCAAACTAGGTGAGCCTGTGCTCAAGCTGGCAACCTCAGGGTCTCGAGCCTGGGTCCTCCACATCCCAGTCCGACGCTCTATCCACTGCACCACCACCTGGTCAGGCAGTAAGTGGCAAAATATTTTATAAAGAGACCTTAAAAGAGCAGGCTGGGTCATTTTGTAGAATAATGGAGAATAGTTGAGATCTAATGATCAATTTTAGTCTTATTCTTGTAACTTACTGTTACAATAAGGCACAGAAAATAGTGAAATCCAATAATGCAAAAAATGTCCTGTGGATAAGAAGTCATAGAAGATATAAAATATTTCAGAGGAAATAGCCTCTTTACTAATTTAATTGTTGACTTATATTTCAATAAAGTAAAACTTTAAAAGTAATTTTATCAAAAATACTATTACTATATTTCTTTTGTATAGTGTTCTACGGTTTTTGAAAATATACAACATATTATCTTATTGATTTTCATAATAAGCAGGTCAGAAATGAGCTCTGTTTAGGTGTAAAGAAACAGACATTCAGAAGTTAACTTACCAAATGTCATGTTCCATAAAGTTGAGAGGAGGAAGAAAAGAATATTTCACAATTGTATTTCAAATCACTGGACTGATTAAAATTGAAAAAAACATTCACAAAAGGTTAGGATTAGAAAAAGCCCCATGTGTCAAAGTTAAAGAAACTGAAACTGGTTTAGCAGTATGGAACCATTAAGACAGATCCACAGACAGTTAATTCCTGTCGAAAATACAGATGTGACAAAATGTCTATGTCATGAGGTAGCTCAATTAGCACAAATGATTATAGCATAGAACTACTAAGGTCAGGATCCAGTATTCAACTGCTCTTGATGAGAGACTTGCATTGAGAAAAAGGTTGCTCCATGCCTAGAGTTTGTGTGCTATCTAATGAGCATGTAGTTCTGACTGAGAGAACATATGGTCCAGTGAGAAACTCTCATCACAATAAAATACCCAAACCAGATTCTAGCAACAGTTATATTTCTGATTGCAAAGAATTGCATACATACCATTAAAGAGTGTATATAAAAAGTCAAAGACTCATATTAAATAAAACTTATAAAAATGATGTAGAGAAGAAGCAAGACTTTCACTCTCTTTTCTAGTATATTTTACAGGGCCTCTATCTTTATGGTTTCTATAACTTTGAAATGTTCATTCTGAACCCTGTAAGAAAGGGTCATGTTTAATCTAGTTTTCACTATGTCAAACACATAAATATTCTATTATTTAAAAAACACTAGTACATTCATAGGAAACTTACTATCTTAAAATATTGAGCATTATATTAAATATTTTTGTCAAAAGTGAAATATATAATGTTCTGAATTACAACTTCCCACATGCAATTACACATAATAAAAATTTAAAACATAAACTGCTGTTATTATAAGTAAGTATATTAAATCCCAGTTTACTGGCACCTAACAACAGGCTCTAATTCTTATATACACATTTGAATTTACACCCTTTAAGTAAAAGAAAATATAAGGAAGCACTATAAAATCAGCCAACATTGAAACTGAGCATTCTCTTGATTAGGAAAGAGTTTGTTATGATTATGCCTCCTGAACTTAGGAATGCAGCACTACAGGTTTACAACAACAGGAAAAAGTCATTACCAAATACAAGTCTAACCCTTACCAGTCTAAGACGCTTCCCTGTTGAAACTGTTGAGATTTACAGTAATGAAGCTGTTGCAAATGAATTCAGCATTCAGCACAGCAACAAGGGATTACTAATATTTATACTTTTGTAATGCTTTTGTGGTAAATAAAATTTATTTTAAATCTTATATTGTTATTCCTCCCCTGCTATCCCTTCTGCTTAATGTAAAATAGCTGTCAGTTATAATGGTAAGTTTAGTATCCCTACCCATCCACCTCACTTGCCCCTGTCCCTAACGCCACCAAAGAAAACAAAGGCTAACCTTTCCTTTGCTTAATGCCCAAAGTTTTCTACAACACAAAGGAAACAAAGAGAATGGAGAAACTCGGAAAAATATATTTCTGTATTCCTTATATTCATACAGGGAAATGCAAGGCTTAAGTAACAGTAGTTCTTAGCATAACCTAGATAATAATTGTTATACTAATTATTTTGGGGGGGACAGGGGGTAAGGTCATATCACTAATTGGTAGAAGTAAAGGCAAAGTAAAGTGAAAGGCAGCAGCACATTTTATTCTGTCCCTAAAACTAAACATCCTCCTCTGCTTTGGCTGTTGCAAAGTTGAGAGCCAGACTTATTGTTGGGGCTTATCCTTTTGCTGTTTCATGGCATACAGCCCAAACAGAAACTCTGCACCCATAAACAGTCACTCTCCATCTCGCTTTCCCCCAGCTCCTGGCAACTGCCACTCCCCCTTCCCCAAGTCCCTGGTAATCTTTATTCTACTACCTGTTTCTATGAATTGGCCTATTCTGGGTACCTCATGGAAGTGGAATCATATCACTTTTGTCTTTTCTGTCTGGCTTATTTCAATTAACATGATGTATTTACAGGTCATCCATGTTGTCATGTATCAGAATTTCATTCCTTCATATGGCTGGATAATATTCCATTGTAGGTATATAACACAGTTTGTTTATCCCTGTATCTGTTGATGGACACTTGGGCTGTTTCCTGCTTTTGTATGTGAAAAATGCTGTAAGGAACATCGGTGTACAGGCATCTATTTGAGTCATTGCTTTCAATTATTTTGGAGAATTTATCTATGTGTGGAATTGCTGGCTCGTATGGGAGTTCTATGTTTAACTTTTTGAAGAACCACCAAACTTTTCCAGAACAGGTGCGTCTATATCAGTTTTTATCTGCATCAGTTTACATTCGCATCAGCAATGAGCAGAAGTTCTCTACCTTTTTGTTTGGATAAAATCGTGGATCTACCTGAAGGAGGTAACTTTATTATTGTTTGAGGGGATACAAGACATTTCTTCATGCATTACACACTGTACAGGTTTTTCTTTTACTGTGCCCTGACCGGGGACTGAACTTACGCTTGGTCACAACGATGCTCTAACTAACTGAGTTACTCAGCCAGGGCCAGTTTTCCTCTTCTGATACATCTATGTAGCTATTATTCACTCTTTATTTCCACCTGACCTTTATTCTATCTATTGTTAGGTCACTTTGCATTACAGCATTTAAAGTAAGCATTCCAATATATGTCAATAATTGTCAGAGACAATATCCAAATGGGTATTTAATACTTTTGTTTCATAAATCTTTGACTTCAGAGCTGGTGACCCTCACCTATTCTCAGTTCTTACCATCCACTTCCAAGGTACTGCTTTCAACAGTGTCATTGCTCAGACTGAGTGCTTGTCTCTAGATCTTAAACAGCAATGTTCCATTTTCTGACTATAACCTCAGCTCTTAAATTTTCTTATTCCCTCTACATTTACTCTATAATCCTAAAATTTATAATCCTATAACTATCATATAATTTATGGTTTCTTGATTCCTCCATTTTCTCTCATTACACATGTCCCTTCAATTTGATTTCCTGCCCCATTTAGCCTAAACTATCACTCATCATTTCAACAACTCTTCTGCTATTGGCCCCTTAACTACTCTCCTCACCATAACTTTAGTTCTGTAGATTCACAATCCTGAAACATTCTGATCCTTTAGGCCTTCTGTGCTGCTATGCAAGGACAGCGGAATGTACTGAATTACATAATTGTACAAACTAGAACGCATACAAATTTAAGGTATCTTTTCCCAGGTTGGTCTTCGAGATTGCTTGACTGTGTTCTCCTTGTCTTTACTCACTTCTTTTCTCCCATTCCTTTAGTAGCCAATCTCAGTTATTCCTTTCAAAGCTTCCTGCCTTCTCACTTCAGAAACCTACAGTGACCCTGACTTCACAGAAAAGAAGAAACTATTAATTATGAACGGAAACTTATTTACATCCCCAGCTATTCACATCTCCTTCACTCCTGTCTATGAGCACAGGTGATCATCCTTCCATTCAAGATAAACTCTTCTGCAGAGTCTAAATTTTATCTCATCCTGCTTCTTTAGAAATGCTGTTTCATAAAAATTCTCTCTATTGGCTCCTTCCAATTAGTCATAAACGTGTTCAAGTATCTGCCACTTTTCAAAAGACAAATGCCAAATCCTTAATCTACTTTCCTTTTGTCTCAGCTATCATTAACATCTTTCTGATTCATATTTCTTCAAGGACCACTCTATTACCCACATTACTGTTTCTTTATCTCTTATTACTCTTCAATTCACAGAAAACTGACTCATATCAAATACTTTATTAAAATCACTGAGGTGAAGGTCATTAATAATCATCTTATTTCAAACAGGCATTTTTGTCCTATCTTATGTAACCATTTAGCAATATCCCTTCCCCCTTTTAACACGTTTCTTGCCTTCAATTATATTGATTCCATTTCTACCTCACTGACTTCCTGTTGTAAAAAGAAATTTATCATAACATTGGTTGAACACTAAATATAAGACAAATCTGTGCTAAGATCTGTACATAACTTTAAACATTCTACTAGGTAAGTACTACAATTCTCATTTTACAAAAAGGAGGTGGTCTTGGAGAGGTTTGTTTATGTACAATCACAGAGGGAAGGGATGTCTAACAGCATATCACAGTAGACTTATTACACTGTAAGCAATTTTTTAAACAGTAACAGTGAAAGGGAGACTTGTGAAGATTATCTTTGTACCAATGATTGTTAACTAGTTATTTAGAAGAGACCGTTTAACCCTGTCAAATTCAAGTAGATTTACAAAAAAGCCTTTGAAAATAACTATTTAAGTTTTATAATTTTCAAATTTTTTCAGTAATCTCCTGCAATTTATCAGAGAAGGAGTGTCAAGATATGACATCAAGGGTTTTGGGGGTTTTTTTTGTCTAAAAGTAATGTCAGTTCATACAAGATTATTATAAACCTCCCTCCTTTTTATAATTGAATTTATTGGGGTGACACTGGTTATCATAATTATACAGGTTTCAGGTGCCCAATTCTACAGCACATCTCTGCACACCGTCTTCTGTGTTCACCCTCCCAAGTCCAGTCTTTGTCGGTCACCACTTATCGCCCTATGGCCTCCCCCCCTGCCCCCATCTCCAGCGATCACCACACTGTGGTCTGTATTCATGAATTCTTCTTTTCTCTCTTTTTCTAAAAATTTTATTTATTGATTTTAGCAAAAGAGAAAGGGAGAGAGAGACATACAGGAACAGATGATGGAACAGATGATGTTCCTGTATGTGCCCTGACTGAGGATCAAACTGGCAATCTCTGTGCTTTGGGATTATGCTCTAACCAACCGAGCTATCCCACCAGGGTGAGTTTTTCATTTTCTTGTCCTTTTTTGCTCAGTCCCACCACTCCACTCATCCAGTTCACCTCATACTTCTGAGAGATGTCAGTCTGTTCTCTATGTTTGAGTCTGTCTCTGTTTTGCTTCTTGGAGTTCTTGGACACTACCACTTTATCGATCGAACACCTACTGTTCTATCTCACATGGATGGCAGGAGAAGTTTCCATACAAATTTTCCCTTGTATAGGCAAAGCTACTATGTATCATCTAAAGCAGGGATCCCCAAACTTTTTACACAGGGGGCCAGTTCACTGTCCCTCAGACCGTTGGAGGGCCGGACTATAAAAAAACTATGAACAAATCCCTATGCACACTGACCACCAATGAAAGAGGTGCCCCTTCCGGAAGTGCGACGGGGGCCAGATAAATGGCCTCAGGGGGCCGCATGCGGCCCGTGGGCCGTAGTTTGGGGACCCCTGATCTAAAGACTGGGCACAAATCACACAGTATTCGCAAGTCTTAATAAAGGGTTTACTATATGTCTCTATTATTCTACCAAGAAGAGACCATACTTTAATGCAGCTAAATAAAATGTGTGTGTAAAGCAGTGGCCCTCAAACTTGGCACCATGTTGGAACTTTTAGGGAGCTTTAAAACACAGTGGTAGTGGCCTTGGCTGAGTAACTCAATGGCTAGAGCATCGTCCCAGCACTCCAAGGTCATGGCTTTGATCCATGATCAGGGAACATATGAGAAGCAACCAATAAGTGCACAACAACTAAGTGGAACAACAAGTTGATGCTTCTCTCTTCCCCTTCTTCCCTGTCTCCCTTCCTTTCCTCTCCCTCAAATCAATGAAAACACACACACACACACACACACACACACACACACACACACACACACACACACACATACACACACGCACACTGGTAGCTGAATCTTACCTCAAGAAACTCTGATGTAATTGGTCTGAGATGGGATACGGACCAGAATTTTTAGAGGGTCCTTAGGTGATCTAATGCCTAGCTACAGTGGAGAATCCACTGGCATAAACTATAGAGGAAAGATTGTCAGATTCACTCCACGGTTTTAAAAAAGGCTGAGTGGGTGGGTTGTCTTCTTCCACTATCAGGGTTCTGCTTACTCATATGGATACACATAGACACTGATTCTAGTTGCAAGCAAATGATTCCCCAGTCACCAACCAAACATACTTGGTATCTGATAACTGTATTAGTATTCTGTAGGTGCTGTAACAAAACACCACACACTGGGGGGCCTCAGATTGGTGGAAATTTATTGCCTCACAATTCTGGAAGCTACAATCCGAATGTCTGCTGGACTATGCGGGAGAATCCTCCCACACCTCTTCTAGCGTTTGGTGTTTTCTGCCAATCATTGGTGCTCCTTGGCTTGTACACACATCACGCCAGGGACGTTATCATTTCCTTGTGTCCTCATTATAGTCTCCCCCCATGCATGTGTCTCTGTTCAAATTCCCACTGTCATATTTGGTCAGAACCCACGCTAATGGCTTCATTTGATTACTCTGTAAAGACCCTTTTTTCAAATAAGGTCAAATTCTTAGGTACTAGACGTCAGGACTTCAACACATCCTTTCTGAGGGGCACAATTTAGCTCATAACAACAATCAACTATTTTATATGTCAGTAACACTGCTCCAAAGCAGGGACTCCTAACCTGGGGGTGGGAAAAAGATTTCATCTCTATTTTTCACTAACTCTCCTATAAACACAGAATTCCCTATAAACAGAGGCAACAAACTAAAATAGTGGTATAGGTGGTTCTTGAGAGTCTGTATCCATAGAAAGCACTTGTATTTTCATGTAACATTTCGGTGTGCAGCAGCTACCCCCAAAATACCATTTACAGTCATCATTGCTTAGAAATTAACAGTTGTTCATAGACTTATTGTTGGATCTAGTTGTTTAATGTATTAAAATGACACACATATATATTAATATACCATGAGACAATACTTTCATAATTGTATTTCAGTAAAACTGATTTGCATTTACATTTTATACCCTTAACATCGTTCTAAAAGGAAGGCCAAATTTTTAAAATTCTTTCAATAAGCTACAGCCCCAGTTAATGAAGTTTTATTATTATTTTTAAATTTCAGCATCAAAGAATATACAGGGCTTTGTAAATAATTTTTCAAATCCTTTTTTATGATCCACTATAAGAATATATATTTTATACATTGCACAATCTTAGCCTTCTCTTTCATGCAACAACATAAAACTGAAACAAAGTATCACAAAACAGTGTTTATCCTTACTACAGGAGGTGGATTCTGCCATTTTCTATTTTATTTCTTTCCATTAAAATATGCCAATGTAACTTATTGAATTAATTTTACAATGATTCTTATAGCATAAATTAAATAAATCTTAAAAAACCTTTAGTATTCCTGTAGAAAATCCTCATGTTACATTATAATAGGTGAAAGACTGTTAAAACTGATATTCATGTACTATTTTGAAAATACATGTCATCATTTTAGAGGTGGTATTTAGATAAGTCAATAGTTAACAGCTGACCAGGCTCCATTTAGACACTGGTTCAGAGTTATATATGTTTCATATATCTGATGGGAGTCTAAACATAAACCTTATCAAATACAGGAAGAAAAACAGTTGAAATAATAAAACATTTTATGCCTGAATCATTTTAAAGTTACAAAAATGTTTTAAGTGCATACATAATACTTTATTTCACTGAGCTATTTCCTCATTCACCACTGTAAAGTTGGGTACAAGCATTTCCCAAACCAACATTTACTTAGGACTAGGCAGAAAAGAATCGTACCTGTAGTAAACTCGAAGTGTCTGGATCTCTTCCTCCAGTTTCCTGTACTGCTGAACTGCAGTTTCTCTGGCGTGCTGCATGGCTAACAACTTTGCCTGCAAGCAACCAAGATTTTAAGAAATCTAATATTAGTTTGATATGTTAAAATACAGTAATATAGTATGAACAGAAGTTTTATATTTCTGGTAGTTTTAAACCTATCAATATTTTTAGGAGTGTTTTATAATTTCCCATAAAAATAACCTAATTACATCAATAACAGAAATACTACAGGCTTGAACATATTAAATCGACCAACTTTGCTCATAATTAAACTTCAACCTTATTCATCTGTACCATCAGATATATGCCCTTCTGCAATGTTTAACTTTATACACAGAATTCAGAATGTGGAACATGGGTTCAGAGCACTATCTAGAGAAGAGATAAGCATACTGGGTGTTCAGATACAAATTTAATGTGGCTCCACTGCCTGATCACACTAGGTTTTCTTTTAACTTTATTAATAGTAAAACTCAGAAAATTCTAAATATGTTGTTAAGCCATCTTTGATATTTAGCATGAAAAAAAATACACAAGACTGATTTCCACAGATATGATTTAACCTTTTCAGTTCCTTTTCTGTAGGAAAAAAAATCTCTAAAGGAAGAATGGCAGAGATATTGAATGTTAGAGATATTTTATTCAAGAAATGCTACTGTTCCTCTCTGCCTATAATATTCAAATTCTAAAGGGTCTGCAATCAGGTTTTCAATAGGATTCAAACCAGTAATTTAAAAAGAATTGCCACCTTCCAATCATCATTCCCACTGGAACTCAGAAATAGTCAAAATGTTCTCAATGCAACTTATAATACGGTACTGCTAATTCAGGTTTCAGTTTTGATTACTGAGTTTAATTTGCATGAAAAAGTTGTCTTGAACTTTAAAAGATGTTTGATAGATAACAGAGCTAATTGTCATCACACACCTCACAGACTACACTAATGGCAACAGAGGCAGAAATTCACTAATTTGCTGACCTAATATGATTTCACTGAAATTATTTTCTTGCAAAAGGATGAGGTCATAAGATAAACTGTGAAATCCTGATCATAGTGTAACATAATAAAATATTAGACAATGCCACCTTTTAATTTTAATTATGGAGAATGATAAAAACATGAAGCAGTTTGGATCTCCATATAAAATCAGGAATAAATTACTTTGTTCTCTACTTGAGCTAGCCAATTCTAACAAATAATTACCTTTAAATTAAATTTAAGATGTTTAAGTGCTTGTTGTAATATGTCACATTCTAGAATCATAGTTGAAACATTTTCATAAATTATTAAAGAGCATTTAAAATAAAAATAGGTGGCTGGTTGTAGATGTTAATAATTAACAACTTTGCCAATTTTCAGGATACTATAAAATGTGATTCAAATAGTAACTAGAAAGACATAGATACACATTGTGTCTGCGTCAAATAAAAAAGAATCGCACAAAAAAGAACGTGACACATTCAACTTACAAAACATCAGACACCCTTTCTATGTGTTTAAGAAATATCAAATATTAGACACCTAACAGAGAATTTTGCTAAATAAATGTTATCTTAATTGATTATTCTGATGTTAAACTGATACTTCTAGGAAAAAAAAAGACACACCAAAGATATAAATCCATCAATGTTCTGGCTGGAAAATGCCTTACTAAAGATTCTGTTTAAGAAATTCCTGCAATAAAAATGGGATCATGAAAACTTTATTTAAATTGCTGAGTTTTGGGGAATATTGAACATTTCTCTTCCCAAATGACTTGGTTATAATGATTTGGTGTTGCTTCACAGCAATCAGCTTAACGTATCAATTCCAAAATCTGATCTTCTGTCTAGGCCCTCGAGACTATCTTCAAAGCTGGGATGAACACCTGGCTTTACAACCTCTTTCCTCAATCAGGTATGTTCTTATCTGGTCAACACATTCTTTTTCTTGAGGAGGGGAATACCCTTATCCCATGGCTATTATGAACTGAGTTAGCTATGGTCCAGCTAATTCTATACCACTAGCCCCAAGGGAAAACAACCCTGATGACATGAGTGCCAGACATCCGGAAACACTTCTTGGACTTCCTGCATACAGTAATCCTTTTTTATTTCTTTTATGCTAGTGTGAGTTGGATTTATGTTATATGTAATGTAAGAAAACATAATTTAAAAAAATGACTAATTTAAATGTGCTGTTTCTATTGCATTTCCTAGTTTCATTAATAGTGTATAATTTCAACACATTACAGGTCAAAAATAAATCTCAACATATCATTGAGGAAATTAACAAACAAGTTATTTTTTCTGTTTATTTTTTTGCCATCATATTTCCTATATTTTTGGCAATTTTAAAATAATAACTGCATGCTTTCATTTATGTTTATACTCAAATAAAAATACACGCATTTAAAAAATAACTAGACTCAAAATATAAACAATAGAAACTGTAAAGTGAACCCTTCTGCCACCTCCAACCCTCAGTTGGAGGTAATACACCCTCCTGACATTACCATGTACCTGTTTGTTGCATATCCTTCCAGAGGTAGTGTACATACATGTGTATATTTGCAACTAAACACCCCTATTTACAATACTGATGGCACGCTACAGTTAGAAACCTTATTTGAAATTGGAAAATATTTTGCTGCTTTGCTTCCTTAAAAAAAAATCCTCCACCTCAATCCATGTATCACACTGACGACACATTCTTTCCCTGCGCTCCCAAAGTGGAACACTTGCATGAATCTGGGTTAATCATTTAAGAATATTTTATACTTCCACTACATAGTTATGAATTATAGATGACATCCCTTATTGCTTACATCCTTTATTTTTTTGTTTTTCTTTTTTAATATTTATTTATTTATTTAGTCACAGTGACAGAGTCAGAGAGAGGGACAGACAGGAAGGGAGAGGGATGAGAAGCATCAATTCTTCGTTGCGGCACCTTAGTTGTTCGTTGATTGCTTTCTCATATGTGCCTTGACTGGGGTGGGGGGTGGGTGGGATGGCTACAGCAGACTGAGTGACCCCTTGCTCGAGCTAGTGACCTTGGGCTCAAGCTGGTGAGCTTTGCTCAAACCAGATGAGCCCACACTCAACCTGGAGACCTTGGGGTCTCGAACCTGGGTCCTCCGCATCCCAGTCTGCCGCTCTGTTCACTGCGCCACCGCCTGGTCAGGCTGTTTACAGGTTTTTAAACATTATATAAATGATACTCTACATATCTCACAGACAATTGCTTTTTTGGTCCGTATTATATTTCTACTATTTATATTGACACAAGTATCCATTCTCATACTTACTTTTATATAAAATGTGCCCTTGTGCACACGACAGCCAACACCCTTACACTGCACTTAACCCTGTTAACTACTTATGTGGCTTTTATCCCTATGGTTTTGCCTTTTCTGGAATGTCATATAAAGATTCATATATGTAATAGGTAGCCTTTGAATTTGTCTTGTTTCCTTTAACTTAATGCTTTTGGGATTCATTTGTATCATCACATGTATCAGTTCATTCTTTTATATCACTGAGTAGTATTCCACTGTATGGCTATACCATTAGCTGTATTTCCGTTCATCAGTTGATGGACACTGGGGCTGTTTCCATTTTTTGGCAATTATTTAAAAAACTGCTATAATCATAGCACATAGGTAATTTTGTAGAAATATGCCTTCATTCCTCTTAAATAAATACCAAGGGGTAGAACTGCTGACTCATATAATATGTGTGTACTTACATTCTATATGTAATATATATATAATTTATAGAGTTATATACATTATAAAGAAACTGCCAGACTTACTACCTA
Source organism: Saccopteryx leptura (assembly GCF_036850995.1). Taxonomy (NCBI): domain Eukaryota; kingdom Metazoa; phylum Chordata; class Mammalia; order Chiroptera; family Emballonuridae; genus Saccopteryx; species Saccopteryx leptura. The sequence goes on along the minus strand of NC_089508.1, from coordinate 109,007,936 downwards.
AATTTATATAACCTTAAAGCATCTGTGTTTAATAACTATCAATGCCACTTGTTGAATCCCTATTATAGGAAGTTGGGCACTGTATCAAGTGCTTGAAATACATTACTCTAGTTTATCTTTATTACCACACTATGAGATAATTCCTATTATCCCATTTACAGGTGATAAAATGAGATTCATAGATAATAATCACTTGCAAATATAACACAGCTAGTGACTAATACAACTCAAATACAAATTCAGGCCTGTTTGCTCTAAAATACATACATATTTTTGCCCCTTACACACACACACACACACACACACACACACACACACACGTAAAATCAATTTATAGTCTCACAAACATGACAGTCAAAAAAATATTATTCAATAATTTGAAAAAGAATACAAATAATATGGGTTGACAAGCACTTGGTTAGTTTACAAATGTCACAGCCACACTTGCAGAGATAAGGACAAGCAGAGATGTACCAGACACTCTGGAGCATGCCACCTATTTGTTTATGTTGAGGCACAACTGACATACAATATTGTATTAGATTCAGGTATATAATAACACAGTGATTTGACATACACCACAATAAGTATAGTTAACATGTCATCATACAAAGTTAGTAAACTATTATCTATATTCCCTGCTGTGCATTACATTTCATGACTTGTATATCTTAAAACTAGAAGTTTGTACCTTTTGATCCCCTTCACCCATTCTGCCTAACCCTGAACCCACTGGCAAACATCTGTCCTATGTGTCTATAAAACTGGTTTTGCTTGCTCTTTTTTGTTCTGATAGATTCCACATATAAGTGAAATCAGATATGTCTTTTTATTTCCAACTTATTTTACTTAACATAATACTCCCAAGCTGCATCCACTTTGTTGCAAATGGCAAGATTTCATTTTTTATGGCTAACACTTCACCATGCAGCCCTGGCAGGTTAGCTCAGTAGGTCAGAGTAGTGTTCCAAAACACCAAGGTTGTGGATTCGATCCCTGCTCAGGGCACATATGGGAAGCACTCAATGAATATAAAACCAAGTGGAACAACAGATAAGTGCTTCTCTCTTTCTCTCCCTTCCTCTCTGTTTCTAAAAATCAATCAATAAAACATTTTATGGTGTATATATACCACATCTTTTTATCCCCATTCATATATTGATGTACACTTAAGTTGCTTTCATATTTTAGCTATTGTAGGTAATACTACAATGACCATAAGGGTGCATTTATTTTTTCCAATTAATGTTTTAATTTGCTTTGAATATATACAGAGATATAAAATTGCTGGATCATATGGTAGTTAACTGTTTGCATCTCTGTTATCAGCACTACATTTTCACTCCCTCTCATGTTTCAGATGCCAAATTTTACATCTTTCTTTTTTGTGTATCCCTTAACTAATTATTATAGTTATAGCTGTTTTTACTACTTTTGTCTTTTAACCTTCATACTAGATTTACATGCGGTTGACCCACTACCTTTTCTATATATTTGATTTTATATGGTAGAATTCCTTTCATATATTTTACTCCTAGTTATGGCCTTTTTTTGAAAAAAAAAAAAAGCTTAATAAAGTTCTTTAACATTTCTTGTAAGGCTGGTTTAGTGGTGATGAACTTCTTTAGCTTTTGCTTTTCTGGAAAACTTTCTTCTTCAATTCTGAATGATAACCTTGCTGGGTAGATTATTCTTAGTTGGAAGTTATGCCTATTAACATTTATTTTTGTATTTTTCTGAAGTGAGAAGCAGGGAGGCAGAGAGACAGACTCCCACATGTGCTCGACCACATGGCAAGCCCACTAGGGGGCGATGCTCTGCCAATCTAGGGTGTTGCTCTGTTGCAACCAGAGCCATTCTAGCGCCTGAGGCAGAGGACACGGAGCCATCCTCAGCACCTGGGCCCACTTTGCTCCAATGGCTGTGGGAGGGGATTAGAGAGATAGAGAGAAAAGAGAAGAGGAGGGGTAGAGAAGCAGATGGGCGCTTCTCCTCTGTGCCTTGGCCAGGAATTGAACCTGGGACTTCCACACAGCAGGCTGACATTCTACCACTGAGCTGGGCCTTCCTTTCAGCATTTTTAATGTATCATGCGATTCCCTTGTGGCTTGCATAATTTCTACTGAAAAAATTAGCAAACAGTCTTATGAGTTCCCTTATATGTAATTAATTGTTATTTTCTTCCTGCTCTTAAGATTCTTTATCTTTCACTTCTGACTTTAAATTATATTATGTCTTGGAGTGGATCTCTTTGGGTTCATCTTGGTTAGGACTCTTTGTGCTTCCTGGACAAATTTACCTGTTTCCTCCTCCAGGTTAGGTACCATATTTCCAACATATAAGACGCTCCCATGTATAAGACACACCTTAATTTTGGGGTCCAAAATTTAAAAAAAAAGTATTACATAAAGTTATTGAACTCAAGTTTTATTCATCATAAAATTCATACAACTCATCACTGTCAAAACTCCCATCCATTAGCTTGTCCTCATCTGTGTTTGATAACAAATCACTGTCTTCATATATTGCCTCATCCTCAGTTCCATCTATGGCATCTGAAATGCCACACTTCTTGAATGACTTGACAATGATCTCAATCTTGATATTATCCCAGGATCTTTTCACCCAGGTACAAACACTTCTCGTATAGTTGGTTTCTTTACTCTTTCTGCTAGTGAAGTCCCAGAAGACTTCATCCATTGGTTACATTCATCTCTCATGGCAGCTTTGAAGGGTTTGTTAATGCTGACATCAAGCGGTTGGAGCTGGGATGTCAAGCCTCCAGGTATGACAGTAAGTTTTGTTTTTTGCTCTGCAGCAATTTTCTTTGTGTTTTTTGTTATGTGTGCCTTGAACTGATCAAGCACAAACAGGGCAGGTTTGCATACGAGCCCACTTGATCTTCTCCTCCAAACTTTCTCAAACCAGATCTTCATCCCATCCTGATCTATCCAACCTTTGTCATGAACATGGACAATCACTCTTTGAGGAATGTCTTCTTTTGGTATTATTTTACATTTGAAAATTAGCAAAGGAGGCACTTGGTTCTGTCAGCACAACAAGCTGGAACAACTGTATAATGGCTCTTTTCATGTCCACTTGTCTTCACAGTTACAGTTTTACCCCCTTCTTATCAACAGTTCTGTTACTTGGGGCATCAAATTGAAGGGGAACTTAGTCCATATTTGCAATCTGTCCCAACTCAAACTGATGTGTCTTCCAACATTAAATGACAAAACGATGATATTCAAGGACCTTCTGCTCATAGCTTTCAGGCATCTTCTGGGCAAGTCTGGTGCATGTTCACATGCTTAATACATTCTACTTCATGAACCTGAAGCACCAATTGTGTCCTCCTTTGAAATCAGTAACTTCTTTTTCATCAGCAATTCTTCTTGCCTCATGCTGAACCATCTTTGTGGACACAGGAATTCCAATTGCCCTTTGCTCTTCAATCCATATCTTCAATTCTCTCTCTAAATCAGGCATTTGCTGAGTTGTCTCTCACAGCCTTCTGCCCTGGCATTTTCAGAAGGGTTTCTTCTTCCTGTAGCCAGTCTTGGATGATTTCTCAGTAGGAGGAGGATCACACTTACGTTCAGCAGCACTATTTCCATTCATTTTTGCAACTTGGATCACTTTTTTTTTTTTTTTTTCATTTTTCTGAAGCTGGAAACAGGGAGAGACAGTCAGACAGACTCCCGCATGCGCCCGACCGGGATCCACCCGGCACGCCCACCATGGGGCGATGCTCTGCCCACCAGGGGGCGATGCTCTGCCCATCTTGGGCGTCGCCATGTTGCGACCAGAGCTACTCTAGCGCCTGAGGCAGTGGCCACAGAGCCATCCCCAGCGCCCGGGCCATTTTTGCTCCAATGGAGCCTTGGCTGCGGGAGGGGAAGAGAGAGACAGAGAGGAAAGCGCGGTGGAGGGGTGGAGAAGCAAATGGGTGCTTCTCCTGTGTGCCCTGGCCAGGAATTGAACCCGGGGCCTCCGCACGCTAGGCCGACGCTCTACCGCTGAGCCAACCGGCCAGGGCACTTGGATCACTTTTAACCTGAATTGAGCACTGTAAAAAAATCTTTTCTGAGCCATTTCTGGGCACAATGTAGCAAAACATAACCTACCATAATATACTGCTAACAAGTGCGAAACAATGAGCGCAAAGGCTACAGGCACAAAAAAAGGGGGAAATGCAAGTAAAAAAATCTACAACTACTGTATAAGATGCACCCAGTTTTTAGACCCTAAATTTTTTTTAAAAAGGGTGTGTCTTATATATGGATAAATACAGTAAGTTATCAGCAATTATCTCCTCAAAAAAGTTTTCTGCCCTTTTCTCATTTCTTCTCCTTCTGTCATCCTTATAATGTGAAAGTTCATATGTCTAAAGCTGTTCTTCAAGTCCCTTAAGCTATCCTAATTAAAAAAAAAATTTTTTTTCTGTAGTGGTGCAGTGGGATAAAGTGTTGACCTGGAACACTGAGGTCGCCAGTTCGAAACCCTGGCCTTGCCTGGTCAAGGCACATATGGGAGTTGATGCTTCCTGCTCCTCCCCCTTCTCTCTCTCTCTCTCTCCGTCTTTCCCTCTCTCTCTCTCTCTCTCGGTCCTCCCTGAAAAAATATTGAATAAATAAAGACTTTAAAAATTATTAAAAAAAATGTTTCTTTCTGACTTTGGGTGATGGGTATGCAACAGAATTGAATGACAAGATAACCTGGACATGTTTTCTTTGAATATATGTACCCTGATTTATTGATGTCACCCTATTAAAATTAACAAAAATTTATTTATAAAAAAAATGTTTCTTTGTTTTTCTTGTTTTTTTGGGATAATTTCCACTACCACATATTTCAGATCACTGATCTGTTCTGTATCTTCTAGTCTGCTGCTGAGTTCCTCTTGTGTATTGTTCTGTTCAGTTATTGTATTTTTCTCTGTGAGTACTGTTTGATACTTTCTTATATATTCTCTTCATTGAAGTTCTCAATGTGTTCCTTCTTCCTTCTAGTTCACTGACCATATTTATGACCATATCACCATTACTTTGAACTCTTTATCAGGTAAAATCCTGTCTGCTGTTTCACTGAGGTTTCTTTCTGGGGTCTTACCTGTTCCTTTGTTTGGAACATGTTCTTTGTTTCCTCCTTTTGTGTGACTTTCTGTGTTTATTTCTGTGTATTTAACTAAACAGTTATGTGTTTGTCACATGTCTAGAAGGAGTGGTGCTATGTATGAGAAGAATCTTAACATTTAACCTTGCCCTATCTTTTGGTTGTCTGTCAAGCTCTTTTTGATTGTTTCAGACTTGAGTCCAAAAATGCAGCCCTCCTTGGCAAACTGATCCTGGTGCTCAATGGGCATCCCGCATCCTGTTTGTGAGTTGTGGGCTCTGGCAGGGTCCAGACTGCTGTGTGGGAGGCTGGAGCTGCTTGCCAGCCATGTCTGTCAGGTCATGTGAGTGACACAGGATGGGGGCCATGCAGTTTGCCTGCCTCTGTTAGCCAGTTAAAATGGGAGTACAATTGTTAAAGGAAATCGAAAAAGATATAATGAGATGGAAGAATATACCTTGTTCTTGGTTAGGAAGGATAAATATAATCAAGATGGCCATATTACCCAAAGCAATATACAAATTTAATGCAATTCCCATCAAAATTTCAATAACATTTTTTAAAGAAATGGAACAAAAAATCATCAGATTTATATGGAACTATAAAAAACCCCAAATAGCCAAAGCAATCCTAAAGAAAAAGAATGAAGCTGGGGGCATTACAATACCTGACTTCAAACTATATTATAGGGCCACGACAATCAAAACAGCATGGTATTGGCAGAAAAATAGACACTCAGACCAATGGAACAGAATAGAAAACCCAGAAATAAAACCACATACATATAGTCAAATAATTTTTGATAAAGGGGCCAACAACACACAATGGAGAAAAGAAAGCCTCTTCAATAAATGGTGCTGGAAAAACTGGAAAGCCACATGCAAAAGAATGAAACTGGACTACAGTCTGTCCCCCTGTACTAAAATTAACTCAAAATGGATCAAAGATCTAAACATAAGGCCTGAAATAATTAAGTACATAGAAGAAGACATAGGTACTAAACTCATGGACCTGGGTTTTAAAGAGCATTTTATGAATTTGACTCCAAAGGCAAGAGAAGTGAAGGCAAAAATTAATGAATGGGACTACATCAGACTAAGAAGTTTTTGCTCAGCAAGAGAAACTGATAACAAAATAAACAGACAGCCAACTAAATGGGAAATGATATTTTCAAACAGCAGCTCAGATAAGGGCTTAATATCCAAAATATACAAAGAACTCATAAAACTCAACAACAAACAAACAATCCAATAAAAAAATGGGAAGAGGACATGAATAGACACTTCTCCCAAGAAGAAATACAAATGGCCAACAGATATATGAAAAGATGCTCATCTTCTTTAGTTATTAGAGAAATGCAAATCAAAACTGCAATGAGATACCACCTAACACCTGTTAGATTAGCTATTATTAGCAAGACAGGTAATAGCAAATGTTGGAGAGGCTGTGGAGAAAAAGGAACCCTCATTCACTGTTGGTGGGAATGTAAAGTAGTACAACCATTATGGAAGAAAGTATGGTGGTTCCTCAAGAAACTGAAAATAGAACTACCTTAAGACCCAGCAATCCCTCTACTGGGTATATACCCCAAAAACTCAGAAACATTGATACGTAAAGACACATGCAGCCCTATGTTCATTGCAGCATTGTTCACAGTGGCCAGTACATGGAAACAACCAAAAAGCCCTTCAATAGATGACTGGATAAAGAAGATGTGGCACATATACACTATGGAATACTACTCAGCCATAAGAAATGATGGCATCGGATCACTTACAGCAAAACGGTGGGATCTTGATAACATTATACGAAATGAAATAAGTAAGTCAGAAAAAACCAGGAACTGCATTATTCCATACGTATGTGGGACATAAAAGTGAAACTAAGAGACATTGATAAGAGTGTGGTGGTTATGGGGGGAGGGAGGAGAGGAAGAGGGACAGGGAGAGGGGGAGGGGCACGGAGAAAACTAGATAGAAGGTGACGGAGGACAATCTGACTTTGGGTGATGGGTATGCAACATAATTGAACGACAAGATAACCTGGACTTGTTATCTTTGAATATATGTATCCTGATTTATTGATGTTGCCTCATTAAAAAAATAAAATTATTTCAAAAAAATGGGGGTACAAAATGACATCCATCTGCATTGGTGCCATCAAGGTAGAGCAGACTGGTAAAAATGATGCCTGCCAGTGTACCATTCCCAAAGAGAACCCCAACAGATTTCTGACCCTCTGGCAGATGCTTCAAGCCTAGGAGGTGAACTCTTTTACCTATTGTCCAGGTTCACCTCAAACTATTGCTTTTTGTGTCTTTGTTTGTTCTTTTTCTGGGGCAAGTCGGCCTCTGTTCCCTATACTCTTGTGTTTCTCCTGAGCGTGAGCATGGTTCTCAAAGCCAAATGTCTTGGGGACTCATCTTTCCAGTGTAGGAGCTGAGGGCTAGGGTACCGTACTTGTGTGAGGCTCAAAGCCCCTACCCCTTAAGGATAAAGTCCATTTATTTATATTTATATATATGTATTCTTTTTGTTTCTTGAGGTCCTCCCTAATATGGGTTATTGTACCAGGGAAGAAGTTTTTAGCAAGAGTATGTCTCTGCCTCTCCTACAAATCTCAACACAGCCATGGAGGTTCTCAGGTAGTTCTCAAGTTCTTTTCAGAGGGAACTGTTCCATATGTATTGTAGTTGTATACTTGTTGTATCATGGAGGAGGTGAGCTCAGGATCTTTCTGTGCCACTATTTTGAACTGCCTCCCCATGCTACCTTTTTATATATCACTGATGCCTTTCCACATATAATTTACACTGTTTTTTTTTTTTTTTAATTCTAACTCCTCAGTCTTACTCCACCCTCCACCTGAATCCTGCCCAAGGTAAAAATGCATTAAACTTCTTGCTGTACTTCCAATAATTACGTACATCACTTACATCCAGTTTCGATCCATATAATTTTATTGGCATGATGAATTCATACCTGGGAGTCACATGAATTTTCTCTTAGAAAGGGAATCATGACTGTACCTAACCTTAGCTGGATCTCCTGCTTCTCCATGCCATTACACACTGTGGTGGCTGCACCTCTCCCTAACTGTAGTAAGAATATAAATATTCTGCTGCTTACTCTGCCAAAATCTGTCTTAAAAGCATGTCTGGACAAAGATGTTCTTCTATGTCCCATAATTTTATTATGTAACAAAAAATATTCTGAAGCATATATAAGCACAATTATACTTTTAACATTCTCTAAGCAGATTATATAAAGTTATGACCAAATTTTATTGACTCTAAGATGCTATGAATTTCAAAACACACCATAATTTTAAAAATTTGAAAATCAGGCCAATTATACTTCTAAGATATCATCTCTTATAACAAGCATATAGCTCTGTTAGAGTGTGAAATGATATCTAAAATATTTCCCTCCTCAAAACAATAAAATTTTCACCAAAAAACTTTTCCTGCCTGTAGCATGTATTTTCAAATTTTTCTCATCTCTTCATCCTATTCACACAAAATCTCCACCTTGTCCTTTTCTGTTCAGTATTCTCCGTTAAATAAAGAAAATTACAATATTTCTAAACCTTTTTTTCCTTTACATAGGGGGAAACGTTTTGTCTGTCGTCTCCAGTGGTGTACTCTACCATTTTACACGTCTTCTCACTGCCTTTCATACTTGCCTCCTGACATGTAAAAGGCATTGTTTGAAACACCTGGAAGGAGCCGCTAAACTAATACCGGGTGAAATAATGGAACCAAATTGTCATCTGATAATAGTTATGGATAACAATGGAAGTTTACAATATAATCAGTATATGTTTTCCAAGTTCAGTATTCTCTCAGTATACCTTAAAATGTTTTTGGTAACATCTTTTGTTCCCTCCACTTTCATTGAGATATAATAGACCTACAACACTGTATTAGTTGTACAATATAATGATTGAATGTAAGTATGTATTGCAAAATGATTACCACATAAGTTTAGTTAACATTCATTACCTCACATAGTTACATTGTTTTTTTCTTGTGACTCTAAAATGTTCTCTCTTGGCAACTATCAAATATATGAGACTATAGTGTTAACTTTAGTTACTACACTGTACATTGCATCCCCAGAACTTATTTACCTAAATGACTGAAAAAATGCTGTTAAGTTAGTCATATAATTAAATGTCTCATTCTTAAAGTAATATCTTAAACAGTGCCATCAGATAGGACAATCATTTATACTTCCACTGCATTAGAAATAAGCTATATTGTTTCCTTAGAGTTTTGTCTAGTAATTTAGAATGACAGACAAAATTAACATCACTGAACACTTATTTGTTTTGGAGTCTGTGGAGAAACCACTTTTATCTGACTTTAAAATCTTGTTGTGTTTGGTTTGAATGTGTTTTTAATGGTAACAGTATTATATATGTAGTTAAGCCTTCCTTTGCTAACTCCAAGACCATTAATGTGTTTTTAATCAGAGAACAGAGGCATTTGATCTTATGTGTGATATCTGCTAAATAAAGAAACATACAGTATATAAATAAAGTCACAAAACCAAAAAATTTTAGACCTAAAAAGATCTTAGAGGTAATAAGAGTACCCTACTTTTATAGGTGAGAAAATTGTTGCTAATACAACATGTTTAGGAAAATATTTGGAAACTGTCCAAGGCTTCATAGCTGCTTAGAAAGGAAAGTAGGAACTAGAATAGGAGTACCTAAAACCATTGCTTACTCTACTCTGTGAAACTACATTTTCAATGTGATAGAATTTAATATGTATGTTAGTTGTTTTAACAGAACTGTTTTAAAGAGTAACTATAAATATATAGACTATATTATTAAGCACATCCATAAAATATCTAATTAGATATTTTCAAACAATAGGTTTAATTAAACAATTGCTCAAACAATATAACCATTGCCATCCTAGTATTTTTAGCCTCAGAAGCAAGTTAAAAACCTATTTAAAAAGATACTAAGTATCTTATAAAAGGATATCTAAAAAAAATTTAAAGCTACTATCAGAGGAATAAAAATAACCAGACTTCAATGACACCGCCCCTTTACAGAGACTTGGACTGCTTACCGCAATACACTACCAAAGTGTACTGCAGGGGTCTTTAAAGGTGTTTCCTCAGAGGTTGCTTATGTTTTGTCCCCCTCTCAAGCCTCCCAGAGAGGGATGAACCAGACTCCTACTCAAAAGCAGTCAGAGAGGCACTATCTAGCGATTCAGTGACATGAGAAAGGGAAGTAAACAGTTTGTAACAGAAACAGAAATTAAAACATTCACAGGCAGAGAATGATCAACGGGCAGGAAACAGAATCCAGACAAAGGGAGAGTCGAGAGAAGTATGCCAGAAATAGTACAGCACAATGATTAGGTAGGTTCACACGTGGGTTGGACGACCAGCAATTAGCTCTGTAACTCTTAAGTTAGGGCCTCTATACCTCACTTTTCTCTTTGGTAAGATGGGGGTGACAATTCCCATCTCAAGGATTATTATGCAAGGATAAAATGAGATAACTTATAATGTAGGCACATCAAAGTGAACAAATATGTAAGCTGTAAAATAGACACAATTGAACCTTCCATGTTAAGTTACTGTGGAAACTGATGTCAGTAAGGAATAGTATTGAATCAAGCAACAGGTGAATACAGTAGAAGAGATTGGGCTTAAAGTGCAAGTTCAAGTCGAGAGCAGAGTTATTAAGGTCCAGAGAGTAAATATTTTAGACTTGTAAGCTATAGTTTCTGGTACAACTCTCAACTGTTGTTGTAGATGAAAGCAGCCATAGATATTATGTAAATGATAGGCATAGCTTTGTACCAATAAAACTTTATTTACAAAACCAGGTAGCCAGTCCAAGGATCATAGTGTGCAGACTATGGATATAGAATATAAGAGAACACAGGTTTGCACAGAGCCCAGAATATCTCTGTTGGTCTTTATATGTTTTGGGTAACTTGTCAGGTACCTGAAAAAGTGAGACATGGATATGCTGTCCACATTTTCAATACACTTGTTTTGTCTAAAATGAACATGTTTCTAAAGCTAAGAAACGAAATACCTGAAATTCACACTGTTCTAGAACAGTTTCTTTAGGATATATACTGACAGTAAGGACAGAGGTAATTGTGGCATGACCACGTGCCTGCACGGTAGCACTGCACTGTGACAGGAAACCAGCTTGCCATGCAAGCATGATCTCACCTATTACAGAGCAAAGCAAATTTTAAAAATCCTGTAGCTTTACGTCACTTTAGTTTCTGTTAATTAAATGCTAGTGTAGTTTCAACAACATTCTTTTTATTAGTATTTTCATGGCATATCTTTTACAGTCCTTTTGATTTCAATCTCTTTTATATGCCTAGGTTTAGATATGATTTTTATAAATAGTGCATAGTATTTTCTTCAGCCTAACACTTTTTAAAATTGAATTTATTGGGGTGATATTGGTTAGTAAAACCATACAGGTTTCAAGTGTACAACTCTGTAATATATCATCTGCACACTGCATGGTGTCCTTGACATCCATGTATCTCCTTTGCCAATTCCCACTTCTCCCACCTGCTTTTACCTCTGGCAATCACCATACTGTTGTCTGTGTTTAATTTGGGGGGGGGGGGCTTCATCTCTTTTCTTTTTCACTCAGTCCCCAAAATACCCTCCCCTCTGACAGCTGTCAGTCTGTTCTCTGTATCAATGAGTCTGTTTCTGTTTTGTTATTTTGGTCATTATATGCCATGTATAAGTGAAATCATATGGTATTTGTCTTTCTCTGCCTCCAGTCTAACACTGTCTTTGAACCGGAACCTCTGATCCTCTCACATTTAACCCAATCACTAATAAATCTGGGGTTGAGTATCAAATTTTATTATGTTTTTTATTTATCCCACTAGTCCAATTACTTTTTAAAAAAAAATCATGTCATATTGCTATCTTTTGGATTATTTTATAGTCATCCCATTTCCCACTCTTCAGTTTTTGATGTTATACATTTCTTTACGTTCTTTTAATGGTTATCTCAGAAATTATAAGATATAAGACTGACATAAAAATTTATAATCCTCGAAAATGAGAGGACCTTAAAACCCTACCTATTTATTTGGTACTTTAAAACATGTATTCTTATTCATTATTTTTAGGTTTCAACCTCAAAGAACACAATATTATTTTTTAGACAATATGCATATATATTTGTCACTTCTCTTTTATGCTTCATTACTTCCAGTTGGGAGGGTGTTGTTGTTTTTTATAGAATCATGTTCCTAATTTTAAATAACAGCTCTTAAAAGATTTTTTAATACAAAGCTGAAGATGAGTTACTCAATTTTTAGCTGTCTGAAAATGTGTTTATTTCCTATCTTTCTTGGAGGATATCCATACTGGGTATTTAATTGTAAATTGCCAGTTATTTCCTTTCAGGACACTTAAAGTATTATTATAATGTGTCCCGATTTCCACTGCACTGTTGAAAAGACATCTTTAAGCCTAAGTGTTGTTCATTTAAAAGTAATCTGTCTTTTTTCTTTGGAGGGCTACTTACTCATTTTCTTTTTAATGTTAGAATTCTTCTATTTCATTATGAGCATTATGATGTGATGAGTATCTCTTTTTTATCTAGTAGATGAGTATCTTTTATCAGTTTCAGAAAAATGTCATTCATTTTCTATTCTAACAATGCTTTTCCTAGATTGTCTATACTTTCTTGTTTGGGAGCCAAATTAAATGCTTGTTGTACCATCTTACTCTAAATTTCCTAACTTTGTTTCATCTATTGGTGTTATATTGTGGGTAATTTTTCAGGTAGATCCCAATTCATATGTCTTGCAGCTCACTAATTCTTCAGTTTTGTGTAATCTGATATTTAACTTTTAGAGTATTTTATTTAAAAAAAATATTTTTAAAACCTGATGTGATTCTTTTATATATTTGCCTAGTGTTTCCTAGAAAAAGTTTGTGGTTTATTCACAGTTGAGATTCATATTATTTAAATATTCCTTGAAGCATTTCATAACATCTACTCTATAGTCTTTAGTTAACTTTATTGCTTGGTATGTATGCATACAGTATGAAAGTGTGTTCTTCCACTGGGTCTGTTGTGTCCGTTGACTGTCATTCATGATGGTTCTTTTCCTTATGTGCTTGATTGATCTTTGGTTGTGAATTTGTATTTTCCTGATTATCATCTATGGGAATCCTAACTAAATTGATGATCCTTTCCCATAAGAAGGGTTTGTGTCTGTTTCATCAGGGAACCAGGGGAGACAGTTCCTAAATAAAGTTCAAGAAGCCTGGCTTAAGAGTGAAATAAGTAAATCAGAAAAAAAAAAAAAACTAAGATGAATCCATACATAGAAGGGACATAAAACTGAGACTCAGAGACATGAACAAGAATGTGATGGCAACAGGGGCGGGAGGTTGGGGGAGGGGGGAGGGGCTGAAGAAGGAGAGAGGGGTTAGGGGAGGGGAGGGGCACAAAGAAAACCAGATAGAAGGTGACAGAAGACAATTTAACTTTGGGGGATGGGTATACAGCACAATCAAATGTCAAAATAATCTAGAGATATTTTCTCTCAACATATGTACCCTGATTTATCAATGTCACTGCATTAAATTTAAAAAAAAAAAAAAAAAAAAAAAAAGAAGCCTGGCTTAATGCTGGTGTTTCTGGCACAGGCTTCTACCCTTGCTGCTAGTCCAAGAGGTGGGACCCTAACTAAAGATGAAAGTACTTCTATACAGTTTTTCCCTTGGTACATCTGTGGACCATCTGTTTGCTTACTATTGAGAGGGGGTGTCTTTGGTTCAATTCCCAATGTTTTTTGGGTTTTTTTTTACAGAGACAGAGAGAGAGTCAGAAAGAGGGATAGATAGGGACAGACAGACAAGAATGGAGAGAGTAGAGAAGCATTAATCATTAGTTTTTCATTGCAACACCTTAGTTGTTCATTGATTGCTTTCTCATATGTGCCTTGACTGTGGGGCTACAGCAGACCGAGTAACCCCTTGCTCAAGCCAGCGACCTTGGGTCCAAGTTGGTGAGCTTTGCTCAAACCAGATAAGCCCGTGTTCAAGCTGGCGACCTCGGGGTCTGGAACCTGGGTCTTCCGCATCCCAGTCCGACACTCTATCCACTGCACCACCACCTGGCCAGGCTCGATTCCCGATTTTTGAAGTAAAGTTTTTGGAAGACTTCCTCTCTTTTTTTCTGAGTCTGGAGATGAAATTTACCTTTGTCCAGGACCTGGCACATGACCAGCAGGAGGGTCCCTGCAGTGTCTTTTCACCACACTGTAGGAAGTAGACTGCTATACTAAAATGTAACACAGATTATACTATCAAAAATAAATCAAATTGACTATAATTTAATGCTTGAATTTTTACATTTGGTCCATTCATTGGGATTATTTATTCTAATATTTTTCCCAAACTGCTTTTAAATGGAGAAATAAAAGGGAAGGTTTGGGACTGCCATTTGCAAGCCCTTCTCTGAAACAACCCACTGTGGGCTGGTCTTGTCTAAAACCCAAATGTATAAAACAAGTAAAAGTTTGGATTAGTTACCCTAATGATACTTTTTTCTTTTAACATTGATTTTATGGCAGTATCGAGATACAAAGATTGGCTACATAAGAATTTTGATCAGTTGGTTAAGAGTATCATAATATTAATTTCTAATATCCTATTAAGGTTTATATTAACTTGTGTGACACCATAGTATTTCTTTTGCTTCCTGTCTTTAAACGACAGTCTCTCTTATTCTACACTAAACACAACACAAACTAAGAATTAAAAGTACTTTAAACAGTTTAATGGTCAGAATCACTATAGCAGTGAGTACGATTGAGTGATAAACTCAATAAAGTCATAGCTTGTCATGTGTCTGATCTCCAATAACTGCCACATATAATTTAATACACAGAAGTTTTATAGTATTACCTTTTTAAAAAGGAAGAAGATAATTTAAATATATCATTTAACTGATAAAATGTTGAAAACTAGAGATTGAAACATTCCCCATAACTTCCCTTAACAGTAAGAACCCATGAGGAAAAAAGAATTCACAGGTTGGAAGAACCACTTGTTAGGAAATGATTTACCTAAATCCTCTCAGTTTTTCAGGTTATAAATAAAAGCGTCAGGACCAGAATCTGAACCCAGAACTCTTGACTTTCAGTTCAGTAAATAATCCTGAGTTAGTACATTGACTACTTTGCCAACCGCTCCTCCAAATTTAAACATGCCATAATATCCCAATGTGATGACTCCAGGGGTGATTCTGTTTACTCCCATTTCTAGTTCTTTTTCCATTCATTGTCATTTACTTTCAAATCTTCTCTTTGTATTTTTTATGCTTAAGCCATCATAAAATATTTGTATATCATTTACATTTTAAAAGTCATTAGTAATTTTACATATTTATTTTGAACCATTTCTTTGTGTATTAATTCAGACTGTGGAAGCTTTATCTTTTCATCGAATGAAACCCATTCTCAGGAAATACTATCATGATCTTATGTTTGTTGCTAGTTAGATCCAGTTAAATCAGGGGTCAGGAAACTTTTTGGCTGAGAGAGCCATGAACGCCACATATTTTAAAATGTAACTCCGTGAGAGCCATACAACGACCTGTGTACATTATGCATTATCCAATAAAAATTTGTTGTTGTCCCGGAGGACAGCTGTGATTGGCTCCAGCCACCCACAACCATGAACATGAGCGGTAGGAAATGAATGGATTGTAATACATGAGAATGTTTTATATTTTTAACATTACTTTTTTTTTATTAAAGATTTGTCTGCGGCCCTGGCCGGTTGGCTCAGTGGTAGAGCGTCGGCCTGGCGTGCAGAAGTCCCGGGTTCAATTCTTGGCCAGGGCACACAGGAGAAGCGCCCATCTGCTTCTCCATCCCTCCCCCTCTCCTTCCTCTCTGTCTCTCTCTTCCCCTCCCGCAGCCGAGGCTCCACTGGAGCAAAGATGGCCCGAGCACTGGGGATGGCTCCTTGGCCTCTGCCCCAGGTGCTAGAGTGGCTCTGGTCGCAACAGAGCGATGCCCTGGAGGGTCAGAGCATCGCCCCCTAGTGGGCAGAGCGTTGCCCCTGGTGGGCGTGCCAGGCGGATCCCGGTCGGGCACATGCGGGAGTCTGTCTGACTGTCTCTCCCCGTTTCCGGCTTCAGAAAAATACAGGAAAAAAAAAAAAAAAAGATTTGTCTGCGAGCCAGATGCAGCCATCAAAAGATCCACATCTGGCTCGCAAGCCATAGGTTCCTGACTCCTGAGTTAGATGCTTGGCCTCTGAGGCTTCACCCTGAAAGTGATTCATACATATGTACAAAATCACTGATTACTTCACTGGCTTTACTAATCAGCTACCTATCATTTAATGATATTTGCCACTTTTAACATCTAGAAAACAGGTATTTATAGTTCTCAGAAAACACCTATGAAATTATTGAGTTTATGTCTACCACACCCACTTATTCATGAAGTTATTTCCTCAGGGAAAAAAATATACGTAAGAAAAAAACACTTAAGGCATCAGTTGGTAAGTGTGTTCTCTCCAAAAGTCCATTTTCCTTTCTCATGGCACAATACATTCCTTTCACTAAGCTTGCTGCTTTCTATGGTACTACCTAAGAACATGAGCACACAGAGAAAATTAAATTCTTAAACTCAAGAAGCTAACATTTCCCAAAATGACAATATTCCCCTCCTTTATACTTGAGTCGTAAACATTTCTCTACATGCCAGTGCCCTTCTATTTTGTTAGAATTTTAGTCAGCAGTATTTTGTTTATTTGTTCAGGATCATGTATGTTTTTCCCCTACACCTGAACACCTGCTGAACTAAACTTGTCTTGCCAGCAAAAAATGTAAAATTATGCAATCTGCAATTCAGTCCATAGCAAGCACTTGGGTAGAATTTCTTCTATACCTTTCAACATACCAAACAACAATTAAAGATCTGTCTGCATAGAGATATTGCCAACTAAAAAGTTAGTGAAGTGAGTTTAATCAAGCAAGACTGACTAACAGTTTAGCTAAGGACTCTTCTGATACTCATATTAAATAACTAGCATAATTGTTTTCCATTCAATTACCTTAACAGTAGCATTTTATGAATGTGTTAAAAGGAAAATCAGTATATGTGATTTTTAAATTAATAAAAATAAATTTTTCTTTCATTACAAAGTTTTTATATACAGAGGCTATAAAGACAACCTAAAAGACCAGTGAAAGGGCTACTGACAAATTAGCCATGGTAACGAGAAAACTGTTCTTAAAGAAAACATCTCAATAAGTTATATTTCACATGCAAATTTTTAAAACAGGAGACAAGTAAGCAGATTTTTAAACATGTAATCATTAATATATAACTAGCAAAACTTATAATTATAAAAACATAAATATGAAGCTTTACAACCAAGGCTATATGATAGGTATTTTACTGAAACAGTTCATAATTAAATAGGGTGCTGGAAGAATCCAAATAAAAGAAATGTTCATTTATAAGTCATTTGTGAAACTGTTTTACTCAGGTTTCTAAGACTAGTCATTTATTAGAAAAATCAACATGAACTGAAGTTATCTGAATTAAAGGCAATTTTTGAAAAAAGACAAAAACACATTTTAAAGGAAAGCAGCACAAGCAAAATTTCATAAATAAGCTACAAGTTTTCTTGAATACGCTAAGTTGGCATACGGGCAGAAAAAAAGGTAAAGTTTTAAAACATGACAGTTTAGTGTTTAACCAAAGGAAGAGGAACTTCTAAACCTGACCACTTCTGTTAATATATAATCATTTAATCAAAAATTCTGTATATAAACGTGGAAATTTCTTGAGAGTTGTGTCGAAGCATGTGAAAGCATCAGAAAAGAGATTTCCCTGTTTCATTTTGGGTGAGGCAAACAACAGCAGCACAGCCTAGGGCACACTGCTGCGGATTTTAACTGTTGTATGGAACTACTCAAAATGCTTTTGATCCATTTTATCTTGCAAGTTAGCAAAGAAATGTTGCAATAAGAAACACCAACAAAGATCTGAAAAAGTTAAGCTCTGGATTACCATATTGTGTTCTCCTGCCATTCAATGCCCCATACAAAGGCAGTGGTGTTCAAAGTGGAAAAAAAAGTGGAGCGAGAAAGAAAAAAGAGAAACTGGCCTCAGAAAGCGCAAAGCACAAAGTAAATAATATTCTTCTACATCCCTTCTTTTTCACAGACTGGATGTTAAAAGAGTTGCAGCAATTAGACTTCTGTTAATTACCAGCTGTTGAAACAGATGTGTTGACTATCCTTATTAGTCAACAGCTGGGTGTGAAGAACAATTGATGCTCCCTAAAACCAACAGCCAGCTGCTCTGCAGTAATTATCTCCAATTAATAATACAGGTGATAAAGGCAAAAAGCTCCTATCCCTCTGTTTCAATAGCTTTGGTGGTTTCAATAACTATGGCTTTATCATTACACAGTTATAGAGAATACATTTATTACAAAAAAATGTTTTATATTAGAGTTGCATTAACTCAATGGTAGTTCCCGTAGTTCCTATTATGCAATTTCTGGAGAAGGAATCAGACAAGGGCTAAAAGTAGAAGCAGACATTCTGTAGGCTTTTATTTATCATATTTCAAATGTCACTGCCAACTTACTTCTCTAGTACTAACAATAATAGCTAAGCACTTAAGTTCTTTGAAAAGGAGAAGCATAACTAAAATCTTTTCTTTTTGATTTCCAGGTGTTTTCACTGATCATGTTTTATATTCAGTTCACTGAAGCAATATATTTTCTCTTGGTATGCCTAAATATCAGTGTCTTGTTCCCTAGCTTACATTTCCTAGGTGACTGGTAGAGGCAATTTTAGCGAACCCAAAAAGAATTCATTTCATAGCAGTCAACGTTATTTTATGTATACAAAGAGATCAGCAGAACAAACAAGCAAGCAGAAAAACAAAACGTAGAATCCTATTTTATTTTGTAGACACCATCTTATATATAATATTAAAGTTTCTGATTATGATGATGTTAAAAAGGAAATATAACAATGGCACATACTGGTAAAGTAACAATCATTACTTGTTTTTTAAAAATACTTTACCTAATTTCTATTGTTAAATGTTCACAGTAAAATTTCACTTAAATGTAAAACAAAGATTTAAACAAACCAGGCATCCATCTCTGTCCTATTCTACAATAGAGGTGTCTACAGGAATTTACAACCATATCTCTTCACTAATTAGAGAACACTTCCAGATACTGCTTTCTGAAAACAAGGATTAGAGCTGGATGAATACACTCTTTTCACAAACCTTTCTCACGTCTCTGTTGGGTCATCATAAGCAGCTTGTTCTTACAGCATTAAATAGAAAAGCCTCAGAATAATCAGTTCTGAATGACCCAGTTAGGCATCAGGATAATTAATAGGTACAGGAAACTTTAAATAACAGGTAAATAAGTCATGTCACCAAAAAGGTTGGTAATAGAAAAATGAACAAAACTTTCTATAGCAACTTTAGGTTGCCCCTTGTGCACTACAGCTTTCCAATATGAAAAATATTTGCTAGAGAGAATTATCTGACCACATTTCATGGAATTATGGGTTGTGAAATAAAAATTTCATCATTTATATAATTACAAATGAGGGATAAGCACATAAACAAAACAAAACAAACAAAAGACTATCCTTTTCAATAAAATCAACTCCCCGTGAGAATTTTGAATATTTAAAATTCTATAATTTATAGGGAATCTCCTGATATATAGATGCTAGCAAAATGAATAAGTAGAGGAATAAACAATTAGCTTTTAAGTTTCAAAATTTTCTTTGCGCCACAGAACTTACTCTGTGATGACTCAAGTCTAAGAGAAGACCAAATTTTTCAGCACAGTAGCAGTGAGAGCAAGTATGTTCTTTCTGTCTTGACCTTGGAGCATTGCTCCGCTCCTGCTACTGTGTGTAAGAATATCGGGGAGTGCACAGTGATACAGCAGCTGCTCACACTTCTCTCTTCTCTGTGGACGGGAACAGGTTGTGGTTACTGTCTACCAAGCCCAGTGTGTTTTATTCGCCATGGAGGACAACAGCCATGGCTCCTTCTGAAGATAATGTGCTGTACTCATCGCCCAGGTGACCCAAACAGGGCAGGCAGAAGGGAAACCTATTTTGAGGCCATAATTCCTAAGCTCATTGCGGTTTAAAAATAAGCCAAGAAATTGATATCCTCTCTCCAAAAAAATAAATAAAAACTAATGGCAATTTGTAGTGAACATATGATTGCTGACATAATTCATTTCAATGCTGGCTTTTTTGAAATTTAAAAATACCTAGACATAACCCAGAACGGTACAGAAAGAAGTATTCAGAACTGCTTTCAAAAGGGGATTCTTGAGAGATTTAATTTGCACAGCAATTTCGATTTAAGAATTTTACTGTATGATTGAATTACCTTGGACAAACACCTGCATTTTTGCATCCATAACCTATGTTCTCGCTGCTGAGCGTAACTTTCCACCTTGCTCACTGGCAGGCTTGGAAACCTCCTCCCCACTAAGTCTTTCGCACCCCCCACCCCAAACTGTCCTTTTTCTACGCTTCATTTCACCGTGTGTAGTATAGCCATCATAACATTCATCTCACTCAAAATACATTTTTGTACATTTACTTCCCCAACAGAGGGCATGTTTCTTTTCTTTTTGTATTTTCAGGATATAGTACATAAGAGCTCATGAAACATTTTCAGCAAAAAAATATAAATATTAAAAAAACATGGTGTCTTGGTCTAATAATTGTTCAAAAAGTAAACTTATAAATATATGCTTTAGTCTAGGTTGATACACCACGCAGAGCCCCACATATAGTAAAATCTGTCCTCTTGACTGAAAAAAATCAACATGGCTTTACTTACTCTCATAGTCAAGATACTAATTCAGTTTTATATCCCCTCATAATTGATATACTTATTAAAGGAAAAACTTTAAAAGCAAAAATAAGATTTTAAAAAATTATCCTGTATCCTTGCCTACCTCTCCTACAGCTTACTTGGTATAGTTTTAAATGGTTGTCCCAGAGTATATTTTGGGTTTTTCTTGTTGCATGTAGAGAATCCTTTATGAACGTATCACAATTAAAAATTATCTTAACACTGCTTTAAGACATACTGGCTTCCACTTATGATTATATATTGTCTTTCCCTCTTTTGAGATTTGTTATACTTTTTGTATTTTGGGGTGTTTTTTTTTTTTTGCTATCATACTTCAATTAATTCCACTGAAATTATAAATAGGTACTTTTTTACTTAGCCTTACTTGTTTAAAAAAAGTCTTTGTTTAGCCCTCTTGTATAAATGATACTTTGGTTAGAGGATCCTCAAATTGTAGTTA
The DNA here is from genome assembly GCF_036850995.1 of Saccopteryx leptura. Lineage (NCBI taxonomy): Eukaryota > Metazoa > Chordata > Mammalia > Chiroptera > Emballonuridae > Saccopteryx > Saccopteryx leptura. The sequence continues at coordinate 108,986,433 of NC_089508.1, read as the reverse complement.
TTTTCTTTAAGACTGATAAACACAGTTGCACTCCTTTCCAGTTCCGCAAATGAGAAATTTAGTAACTGTGTGATGTTCTTTTCTTTACAATCAATTTTACACTGGAAAGGTATAACATTTTCTCTTCAGCATTAAAGTACCGATTTTATCTAGATATGTTTATACACTTAACATATATATGAAAATTTACATAGGTAAGTATGCAATTTAAAATTTTATTCTACTCAGTTTTGATATATACTTTCTTTTTTATTTTATTTCTTCAAGTGAGAGGAGGGGAGATAAAAGAGACAGACTCCCACATATGCCCTGATTGGGATTCACCCAGCAACCCCCATCTGGGCCCAATGCTCAGATCAACTGAGCTGTCCTCAGCACCCGGGGCCAATGCTCAGCCCAATCAAGCCACTGGCTGTGAAGAGAAGAGGAAGAGAAGGGGAAGGGGGAGGGGGAGAGAAGCAGATAGTCACTTCTCTTCTGTGCTCCTATCTGGGATTGAGTGGCAGTATAGTCTTCCTTTTAGATCATAACATTCACTCCATAGGGAGTTAGCATTGGCCCTGCAGAGTGTTCACTGAACTTTGTCCTATCCTTATCAATGTGCTCCAGTCTTGGTGTTTTTAACTGTTGACTATGTACCTACTTTATACACTTCATGAAATACACCAAACCTCCAACTCAAATTTCCTTACCTTTCTATGCCTGTCCTAATTAATTTCATTAAAATATGTAAGATTACTTTTTTCCAACTTTGATATAATCAAGTTAATGTATCACCCCTCCAGAAGAAAAACCTTTAGAGCATGCCTAATTTCTACTTTACCAAATATGATCTCCCTTGTCTCACTTTGAGGAGCCCACTCCACATCAGAGTGGTCCATAGGGTGACCCACCATTTTGGGAAACTCCTCCATGGAATGTACAAAGTCCTGATTTTTGGCAACAGGTGCAGAGGTTGTGGGGAAATACAAACTCAACATGGTAGCCCAAAAAAGTACGGCTAAAAGCGATACTGGTTTCAGTGTCTGATAGATACAGCACAGATTATCTGCCTTCTGCCGTTGTTTCCTTTCCTGGCCACAAGGGTTAGCAACCATGATTTGTAGTTCATAACTATGGATCACCCACTACAGTATTGCATTACTCCTAGTGATGAGACTTAAGTTCAACATAAATGCACTGTCAATGTCAGAGCTCAAAGTTCATCTTTGACTTTTTCCGTGAATTCACTCGTGTTTTGTATCAAGACAGTACTACTTTTTTTTTTTTTTTTTTGTATTTTTCTGAAGTTGGAAACGGGGAGGTAGTCAGACAGACTCCTGCATGAGCCCGACCGGGATCCACCCAGCATGCCCACCAGAGGGTGCTGCTCTGTTGCAACCAGAGCCATTCTAGTGCCTGAGGCAGAGGCCACAGAGCCATCCTCAGCGCCTGGCCAACTTTGCTCCAATGGAGCCCTGGCTGTGGAGGGGAAGAGAGAGACAGAGAGGAAGGAGAGGGGGAGGGGTGGAGAAGCAGATGGGCGCTTCTCTTGTGTGCCCTGGCTGGGAATCGAACCTGGGACTCCTGCACACCAGGCTGATGCTCTACCACTGAGCCAACCGGCCAGGGCCTAATTTAATTTTTAACATTGTGAATATTATGAGGTGCTTTCCAAGAGTTCAGATAATGAAAATGATAAATAACAATGCCAGCATGACCCAGACATCATAAAAAATAAAGACTAAATGGAAGAACACATACAACTGGATTAAGGAAATAAATAACCAAAACAGAATATACTGCAAAATATGCAGAAAAGAATGGAATTGAGCATGCTGAAAATATAAAAGCACATATAAAAACTGAATCTCAGAAGTCTGGGGTGAGATAGGTAAGTATTTCTAAATCATTTAAAAGTATTTTTTTCTCCCCAGTTTACACCAGTAACAGCAGCTGCTGAGTTAGCCTGGGCATACTATATAGAACACACATTACTATATTGTTTCTTCAGTTATTCAACAAAACTGAGTTACATTACAGATTTTGACTCAGTGGCTGCAACTAACTATATATAAACAAAATATAAAATTTTGATATGAGATGTGCTGGCCCCTTACAATGTAGAGCTGACTCTGTTAGTACTTAATAGCAATCATGCTTTCTATAGTGTAGCTGGTGACATGCCAAATCACAATAACAAAAATCATCTTCTTACCTATTAGGTACTTTTATTTGAGAAAGAAAATTAAATCATTAACTGTATCCTTTACGATTTTGATTTGTTCTATCAATTACTGAGGGAGATAAGTTCAAATGAATTGCATGGTTGTATATCTGCCTTTTCCCATTCCATCCAAGTTTGCTTTACATATTTAGAAGCTACTACGAAGTGTACAGACTTAAATATCTCAACAATTTTTTAACATTTGCACAGTGTTTCTTTCTCCATCCTTGACTTTCAGCCTTTCGTGCTGTTATGATTTAAGATGTATTTCATGTAAGCAGTGCATAGTGGGATTTTGTTTTATTACACAGACTGACAAACTTTTGAGTTTTAATTGGGACACTTAGTTCTTTTGATTAAACAAATTATCTTTAACTTTACAATTATGTTTACTATTTTAATCTTGGTTTCCACCTGACCCATGTTTTTTATGTTTCCTTTTCTCTCCTTTATTATTATCTTCCTTTGGATTATTCAAGTATATTCTATTATACCTATAACCCCCTCCATTAGTTCCTAAATACACATTGTTTAGCATAATTTCATATACATTGTTTAGTATATTTATCTTAGAAATTCTAATTTGTTTTCCTGACTTAAAACTTACAAATAATATGAATAATTACTTTTATCACTTCCCCCACAAAACTTAGAGCATATAGACTCCATTACCCACTTCCAGGCATTAGGGTCATTTTTGCCATGCATTTTAATTATATATACACTTTGAACCTCATAAGACATTATTGTAATAAACAGGCTACATTAAGTTAATATGTTAATATTTGCTAACAGTTATACATTATGGTTGCCTTTCATTCCTTCCTCTATTTCTGTGTTTATGTTGTACTATTTTCCATTTGCCTGATGAACTCTGCTTACTATGTCTTCCAATGACTTATTCTTTCAGCTTTTGCCTGGAATATGTTTATACTGCACTTTATACTTTGAAGGGTATTAATCCGAGTATAGAATTCTGCATTGGTAATTTTCCCCCCCAGAGCTTTAATGTCACTCTACTCTCTTCAGATTTCCATTATTTCTATTGAGAATTCATCAGTTGCTCTTATGGCTGTTCTTTTACAATATTTTCTTTAGCCTGCTATTAAGATTTTTCTCCTTATCTCTGAAGTTCATCACTTTATTATATTGTGACTATGTGTGTTTTTCATTTATTTATTCAGCTTGGACTTCTTAGAACTTCATAAATTTGTGATTTCAAAGTCTTCCATCAGTTTTGGAAAAATCTTGGCTTATTATTTCTTCAACTTCTGCTTCTGTCCCACTGAATTCATTTCCTTCAAGGATTCCAACTACACATAAATTGGGCTATTTAAATCCCACTTGTCCCTTTGCAACTTTTCTTCCCCCCCTTCCAAATTCCTTTTATGTCTGTAATTCAATTTTAAAATTTACTGTCAACCTGTTATCTCGTTTACTAATCCTATCTTCTGTTGCTAAATCCATTTATTGTAATTTCAGATATCTCGTTCTTTGGTTCTGAAATTTCTATTTGATTCTTTTATAGAGAATCCAGTTTTCTGGTGAAATGTTTAATATAAGTATCCATTTTCTCCTTCATTTCCTCTATTTTGAATATTTTATCATAGTGATTACCAAGTCCTTGTCCATCTAACTCCAACATTTGGAACAACTTTGAGTTGGTTTATATAATATGCATTTCCCTTGGTTTTGGTCATGCGGTCTTATCTTTTTGTGTGTCTCGTAATTTATACATAATGAATGACTGCCATTATGTGTAAAATAATGATAGAGATTCAAGATAGTGCTTAGTCCATCCTGCTTTTCAGAGACTCTGTTTGTTTTTAATCTCCTAACGTGTAGCTCCTTATGTCTTGAAGGCACTAGTGGACACATGCTTGATGCCCCCTCCCCTTAACACTGCCACTCCAAACCTGGATTTTCTGTATCCCAGCAGTGACTAATTTTTAGATTTCTGCCTGCAGATATTAACAAATGCCTACAGGTAAAAGTGGCTGCCGACATCAGCTCTTCTTTCAGGTGTTCTGCTTCTACCATCTTAGTCACTCGAGATGTCATTTCTCCAACAGCTCTCTGATGTCTTCAAACAAATGATTTTTCTTTTACCGTTCTTCATGAACAGGGATTCTCAAGAATAACAAAACTAAGGCTCAGAAAAGAGGATGTAGACGATATACCATAAAAATAGATAAGAAAATAATTTTTAAAAACGTACATTAACCAACAGTCAAGGAATCCAGTTTAAAAACCACAGATACAGTCCATGCAGATCATATAATTTAGCCACTAATATGTATACACACACATTAGTATATCAATGTATGTACACAGACATATACGTGTTAAACTTGTGATTATCTTTTAAGAGTTGAAAAGGTAGTGAATAGAATCTAAATTCAGTTTTACTATATACCAGCATAAATATTTTTAGTCATATATTATTACGGTGAAAAGAGGTTTTTGGTTTGTTATACTACTCTTCATTCTTTCTTAGTTCTTCTGGTAAAATAATGTATCAAATTCCTTTTGGAGAACCATTTGTTTTACTCAGAGTTCTCTAGAGAAACACAGCCAATAAGGTTCTAAGAAATCTTATCTTCCATCTGCAAGTTGGGCATGCAGAAAAGCTGATTGTGTAGTTCAGTCTGAGTTTGAAGGCCTGAGAACCTGGCAGGGGGCAGGGAGGTCTATGTTATCCAAGCCTAAGTCTGACAGTCTTAGCAGTAAGAGAGCTTATAGAAATCCTGGTCTAAATGCAGGAGAAGACCTAAGCAGTAAGAGAGCTGATAGAAATCCTGGTCTAAATGCAGGAGACCAGTGTCCTAGCTCAGTCAAACACAGAAACAATGAATTCTTTCTTTCTCTGCCTTTTATTCCATTCAGGTTCTCAATGAACTGAGAGATGCTCACCCATGTTGGGGATGGTAATTTGCTTTACTGAGTTCACCAGTTCATGTTAACTTTTTCTGGAAAGACTCTAAAGGACACATCCAGAAATAATGTTTAGCCAAATATCTGGTACCCTGTGACTTAGCCAAATTGACACATAAAATTAATTATAATACCATCCCTCCCCCCATTCATACTCTGCCTTTAGGGACAGACTTAGATTGTCCTAAGGTAGTCACCATATATTTTTAAAATTTTTATTGAGTTTATTGGGTGACATTGGTTAATAAATTTACATAGGTTTCAGGTGTGCAATTCTACAGTACATCATCTTTATATTGTACTGTGTGTTCACTACCCACACTCAAGCCTTCCGTCACCATTCATCCCCCCTTTGCCTTTCTTCCTGCCTCCACCTCCTTTTCCCGCCAGTAATCAGCATACTGTTGTCTGAGTCTGAGTTTTCTTTTCCTTTCCTTTCTCTCTCTCCTTCTTTAGTTTCTTTCTTTCTTTTGCTTAATCTTTTCACCTTTTCACCCAGCCTCCCAAACCGCCTTATCCTCTGGCAGCTGTCAGTCCATTCTCTTTATCTATGAGCCTGTTTCTATTTTATTTGTTAGTATATTGTGTTCATTCGATTCAAGTAAAATCACATGGTAAGTGTCTTTCTCTGACTGGCTTATTTCACTTAGTATAATATATTACTCACAAAAAGTAGGGAATATTTCAAAATGACTATGAAGTGATAAAACATCCCCTAAATTTAGTGAGTAGTGTACTTTCCAGGTCCATCCATGCTGGTTCAAAAGAGATTTCCTTCTTTCTTAAGGCAGAATAGTATTCTATTGTATAAATTAGGGGTAGTCAACCTTTTTATACCTACCGCCCACTTTTGTATCTCTGTTAGTAGTAAAATTTTCTAACCACCCGCCGGTTCCACAGTAATGGTGATTTATAAAGTAGGGAAGTAACTTGACTTAATACAATTTATAAAGCAGAGTTACAGCAACTTAAAGCATATAATAATAATTATATGCTTTAAAAATGAGACTCAGACAAACCCTTGGCAAGACTTACCAAGGAAAAAAGAGAAAGAACTCATATAAACAAAATCCAAAATGAAAGAGGAGAAATCACCAGGACACCGTAGATATACAAAGAATTATTGTAGAATACTATGAAAAACTTTATGCCACTAAATTCAACAACCTAGAAGAAATGGATAAATTCCTAGAACAATACAATCTTCCTAGACTGAGTCAAGAAGAAGCAGAAAGCCTAAACAGACCTATTAGTAGAGAAGAAATAGAAAAAACCATTAAAAACCTCCCCAAAAATAAAAGTCCAGGCCCTGACGGCTATACCAGCGAATTTTATCAAACATTCAAAGAAGACTAGGTTCCTATTCTACTGAAAGTCTTCCAAAAAATTGAAGAAGAAGCAATACTTCCAAACACATTTTATGAGGCCAACATAACCCTCATACCAAAACCAGGCAAGGATGGCACAAAAAAAGAAAACTACAGACCAATATCTCTAATGAATACAGATGCTAAAATACTAAACAAAATACTAGCAAATCGAATACAACAACATATTAAAAAAATAATACATCATGATCAAGTGGGATTCATCCCAGAATCTCAAGGATGGTTCAACATACGTAAAACGGTTAATGTAACACACCATATCAACAAAGCAAAGAACAAAAACCACATGATCTTATCAATAGACGCAGAAAAGGCTTTCAATAAAATACAACACAATTTTATGTTTAAGACTCTCAACAAAATGGGTATAGAAGGAAAATACCTCAACATGATAAAGGCCATATATGATAAACCATCAGCTAACATCATATTAAATGGCACTAAACTGAAGGCTTTCCCCCTTAAATCAGGAACAAGACAGGGGTGTCCACTCTCTCCACTCTTATTTAATGTGGTACTAGAGGTTCTAGCCAGAGAAATCAGACAAGACAAAGAAATAAAAGGCATCCATATCGGAAAAGAAGAAGTAAAGGTATCACTTTTTGCAGATGATATGATCCTATATATTGAAAATCCCAAAGAATCCACAAAAAGACTACTAGAAACAATAAGCCAATATAGTAAGGTTGCAGGATACAAAATTAACATACAGAAGTCAATAGCCTTTCTATATGCCAACAATGAAACATTTGAGAACAAACTCAAAAGAATAATCCCCTTCACGATTGCAACAAAAAAAATAAAATACTTAGGAATAAACATAACAAAGAATGTAAAGGACTTATATAATGAAAACTATAAACCATTGTTAAGGGAAATCGAAAAAGATATAATGAGATGGAAGAATATACCTTGTTCTTGGTTAGGAAGAATAAATATAATCAAGATGGCCATATTACCCAAAGCAATATACAAATTTAATGCAATTCCCGTCAAAATTCCAATGACATTTTTTAAGGAAATAGAGCAAAAAATCATCAGATTTATATGGAAATATAAAAAACCCCGAATAGCCAAAGCAATCCTAAAGAAAAAGAATGAAGCTGGGGGCATTACAATACCTGACTTCAAACTATATTATAGGGCCACGACAATCAAAACAGCATGGTATTGGCAGAAAAACAGACACTCAGACCAATGGAACAGAATAGAAAACCCAGAAATAAAACCACATATATATACTCAAATAATTTTTGATAAAGGGGCCAACAACACACAATGGAGAAAAGAAAGCCTCTTCAATAAATGGTGCTGGAAAAACTGGAAAGCCACATGCAAAAGAATGAAACTGGACTACAGTTTGTCCCCTGTACTAAAAATAACTCAAAATGGATCAAAGATCTAAACGTAAGACCTGAAACAATTAAGTACATAGAAGAAGACATAGGTACTAAACTCATGGACCTGGGTTTTAAAGAGCATTTTATGAATTTGACTCCAAAGGCAAGAGAAGTGAAGGCAAAAATTAATGAATGGGACTACATCAGACTAAGAAGTTTTTGCTCAGCAAGAGAAACTGATAACAAAACAGACAGCCAACTAAATGGGAAATGATATTTTCAAACAGCAGCTCAGATAAGCGCCTAATATCCAAAATATACAAAGAACTCATAAAACTCAACAACAAACAAACAAACAATCCAATAAAAAAATGGGAAGAGGACATGAACAGACACTTCTCCCAGGAAGAAATACAAATGGCCAACAGATATATGAAAAGATGCTCATCTTCTTTAGTTATTAGAGAAATGCAAATCAAAACTGCAATGAGATACCACCTAACACCTGTTAGATTAGCTATTATTAACAAGACAGGTAATAGCAAATGTTGGAGAGGCTGTGGAGAAAAAGGAACCCTCATTCACTGTTGGTGGGAATGTAAAGTAGTACAACCATTATGGAAGAAAGTATGGTGGTTCCTCAAGAAACTGAAAATAGAACTACCTTATGACCCAGCAATCCCTCTACTGGGTATATACCTCAAAAACTCAGAAACATTGATACGTAAAGACACATGCAGCCCCATGTTCATTACAGCATTGTTCGCAGTGGCCAGGACATGGAAACAACCAAAAAGCCCGTCAATAGATGACTGGATAAAGAAGATGTGGCACATATACACTATGGAATACTACTCAGCCATAAGAAATGATGACATCGGATCATTTACAGCAAAATGGTGGGATCTTGATAACATTATACGAAGTGAAATAAGTAAATCAGAAAAAGCAGGAACTGCATTATTCCATACATAGGTGGGACATAAAAGTGGAACTAAGAGACATTGATAAGAGTGTGGTGGCTATGGGGGGAGGAGGGAGAGGGAGAGGGAAAGGGGGAGGGGGGGGCACAAAGAAAACTAGATAGAAGGTGATAGAGGACAATCTGACTTTGGGTGATAGGTATGCAACATAATTGAACGACAAGATAACCTGGACTTGTTATCTTTGAATATATGTATCCTGATTTATTGATGTCGCCCCATTAAAAAAATAAAATTATAAAAAAATGAGACTCAGAGACATGGACAAGAGTGTGGGGGTTACGGGGGTGGGGTGGAGGGGAGGAGAGGGAGGGGGTTGGTGGAGGGGAGGGGCACAAAGAAAACCAGTTAGAAGGTGACGGAAGACAATTGGACTTTGGGTGATGGGAAGGCAGCATAATCAAATGTCAAAATAACCTAGAGATGTTTTCTCTGAACCCTGATTTATAAATGTCACCCCATTATAATTAATAATAAAAAAAGAAAAAAAAATACTTACTTACCAAGTACTTTATATCAGATTTTTGCTAAGTTTGGCAGAATAAATCTTTATAAAACAACTTTCTATAGTTAAATCTATCTTTTTATTTATACTTTGGTTGTTCCACTACCACCTACCATGAAAGCTGGAATACCCACTAGTGGGCAGTAATGACCAGGTTGACTACCACTGGTATAAATGTACCACTGCTTTTTTATCCATTCTTCCACTGATGGGCACTTGGGCTGCTTCCAAATCTTGGTTATTCTAAGTAATACTGCAATGAACATACAGGTGCATATATTCTTATGAACCAGTTGTTTCAGGTTTATTAGGATATATTCCAAGAATTGGAAACACTAGGTGATAAGGCAGTTCCATTTTTAATTTTTTGAGGAATCTCCATACTGTTTTTTAGAGTAGCTGAATCAATCTGCATTGGCACCAACGGTACATGAAGAGTCCCTTTTCTCTACAACCTTGCCAACACTTGTTTGTTGATTTATTGACGATAATAATTCTGACAGGTGTGAAGTGATATTTCATTGTGGTTTAAGTTTGCATTTCTCTGAGGATTAGTGATGTTCAGCATCTTTTCATATGTCTATTGGCCATCTGTATGTCCTTTTTGGAGAAGTGTCTATTCCGGTCCTTTGTCCATCCTTTTTTTTTTTTTTTTTTTTTTTTTCTGAAGCTGGAAACGGGGAGAGACAGTCAGACAGACTCCCGCATGCGCCCGACCGGAATCCACCCGGCACGCCCACCAGGGGCAACGCTCTGCCCACCAGGGGGCGATGCTCTGCCCCTCCGGGGCGTCGCTCTGCCGCAACCAGAGCCACTCTAGCGCCTGGGGCAGAGGCCAAGGAGCCATCTCCAGCGCCCGGGGCCATCTTTGCTCCAATGGAGCCCTGGCTGCGGGAGGGGAAGAGAGAGACAGAGAGGAAGGAGGGGGGGGGGGTGGAGAAGCAAATGGGCTCCTCTCCTATGTGCCCTGGCTGGGAATCGAACCCGGGTCCTCTGCACACCAGGCCGACGCTCTACCGCTGAGCCAACCGGCCAGGGCCCTTTGTCCATCTTTTAATTGGATTGTTTGAGTTTTTGGTGTTGAGTTTTATAAATTTTTATAATTTTTGGATATTAACACCTTATCAGCTATATCATTGGTGAATATGTTCTCCCAATCAGTGGGTTTTCTTCCATTTTGTTGATGGTTTCCTTTGCTGTGCAAAAACTTTTTAAATTGATGTAGTCACATTTGTTTATATTCTCTTGTTTCCCTTGCCAGAGGGAATATGCCAGAATAATATTGCTATGAGAAATATCTGAGATTTTACTGTCTATGTTTTCTTCTATGATTTTTATGGTTTTGAATCTTACATTTAAGTCTTTAATCCATTTTGAGTCACTACATTTCATTCCTTTGGCTACAGCAATTATTTTAGAGATAAGTGAATAAGCATATAATGCCTAGTAGTTTAATCCAATTTAACAAGACCCAATACAGGTCTTTCTATATTTGATCATTTGTTTTTTTCCTTTAAGACTTCAACTGGGAATTACATAGGCTAAAGTTTCTACCTCCATGTAACCTAAAAATTAAGCCAATACATAGAGAAAAACAAAACCCAGAGATAAAACAAAATCTTTTGAGTCCTAAGCAAGACTCTCTTGAAGTTAAAAAGAAATGAACTACAACCTGACCAGGTGGTGGCACTGTGGATAAAGCATCGGACTGGGATGCGGAGGACCCAGGTTCGAGACCCCGAGGTCGCCAGCTTGAGCACGGGTTCATCTGGTTTGAGCAAAGCTCACTAGCTTGGACCAAAGGTCGCTGGCTTAAGCAAGGGGTTACTCGGTCTGCTATAGCCCCATGATCAAGGCACATATGAGAAAGCAATCAATAAATAACTAAAGTACCACAACAAAAAATTGATGCTTCTCATCTCTCTCCATTCCTGTCTGTCTGTCCCTATCTATCCCTCTCTCTGAAACTCTGTCTCAGTAAAAAGAAAAAAAAGAAATAAACTATAGCTAGATACAACATGGCTATATCTCAAAATCATCATGCTGAAAGAAGCCAGACACAAAAGAATACATATTATGTGATTGCATTAATGTAACATTCACTATAAATTTTATAATGATAAAAAGCAGATCAGGGGTTATCTAGTGGAGGAGTGAATAGTTGGAAAGCAAGATAATCTTTTGGTGGGGTGACTGAAATGTTCTGTACCTTTATTATGGTGGACATCTGTCAAAATGAATTAAACTGTATGCATACCTATAATGGGTACAACTTATTGTTTCTAAATTATACCTCAAAAAGCTGACTGAAATAAAAGTTAACAAATGAACAAAAAGTAATCTCTGGAAGTTAGCCCTATCCTTGATCTTTTAATTATGTGAATAAGTTTTATTTTTGCTTTGGCAGTTATGGGTGTGGTTTTCTGACCCTTAAAACAAGCAAACCCTACCTAATTCACTTACATTAGGTTCACAAAACTTATTATGCTAATCAAATGTATTAATACATGTTTGAATGACAGGCAATAATGGTTGAACAAAAAAGGCTTATAGATGCTTAATGACCCTGATTTCTTTTAAACAAAAAACACGATTCTCCAATAATGCTGATTAACTAGTTTTATTTTTAATCCTTTCTAAGGAGATAGTCCAACAATGCTTCTTAAGCTATTATGTTGTTTAGAAATTGTTACTACCTGATTTTTCCAATCATTGTTAGTATTTTTTCTGTTCATGCTTACTTCTAATTGGGCATGAAATAATATACCTGTATAATTCTCTAAATAACATTACCATACATTTGCACAATTATGAGCCACATTTTTGGCTTTCTCTCTTCTTGGTTCAATTGTCATAAATTAAATCTCAACACTTATTTAATGTTTAGAACATTTTTTTGAATCTTCAAGTTCTCCCATTTTCCTTTTATAATTATGTGGTAAAAATATTAGTTTTAGAGAAGTAGGAATTTTAAACACTCAACAGTTCAAGACTCAGAAAATCTGCCACATGTGTATAGAGAACTATGGTCTTATAAGTAGGGAAGCTGAGAGTGTGCTTGAGACACAATTATTATTAACTTTTCATTAAGGAATTATAAATCTTATGTAATATGACAAAGTTACTATACATGAATTATGCTGAAACTTAGGTCAGAGATATATACTCTCTAATGAGAATTGCTACCAGGACAAAAGTGACACACCCAAAAGAAATCCTATATCACATTTCATGACTTAAGTTAAGCAATTTGAGTTTCTGGAAACAAATGTGCTAAACTAAAAGAACGTTTTCTCCCTTTTACTTCCTCATCAGTAGAGTAGTCACAGAAAATAATAAAAATGGAAGACTTTAAATAAAATTATTCTTTTTCTCAGTGGTCTCATCTGATCAAAACAGTTCTTCTGATTTATGTTAAACTATACACAATATTGTAATATTATAAATCTCTGTTAAACTACTTTAGTTTTTTGTCATATAAATTATGCCACTTAAAATAATTCCACTGTTTTTCTTATATTAAAAACACTTTAAAAATTTTTATTCTGAATGCTTTCATATTTTGAAACCTCATTATTAGTTATTTTTCTCAAACTTTCTCTTCCAGGTGATACACATTATTATTATATACAATTGGGGACAGTCTGCTGCTGACCATTCATTATCCATCTAGATCAGGCATCCCCAAACTACAACCTGCGGGCCGCATGCGGCCCCCCTGAAGCCATTTATCTGGCCCCTGTCACACTTCCGGAGGAGGCACCTCTTTCACTGGTGGTCAGTGAGAGGAGCACTGTATGTGGCAGCCCTCCAACGTCTGAGGGACAGTGAACTGGCCCCTGTGTAAAAAGTTGGGGGACCCCTGAAGATAGATGCCAACACCAAAATGATTTAGGTTTTGAAGTGGAAAATCATTTTATTTGCAGCTTTTATGTAATAATATCAGTTGAATTTATTTAAAAAATAATAGGTTTATTGTAAATTGCTTCTGTCCATTATAATTATAGTATGGTGCTAGGTTGAGTACACTGATATTTGTGTAACTATCACAGAATAAATATAAAATATATTGTTAAAACAGTATTTATATTTAAAGATAGCAAAATCAGTTATTGCTTTTTGTTCAATATCTAACAGGGTAATTTGTACTACAAAGCACTGAATACTTTGAGTCTGTGATACGCTAGTGACTAGACTATCTGAACAACTATCTAAAAAATTAACAAGTAAAAAAAATGAGACCTAGAATAGGGGTTCTGAATCTGGAGCACCTGAATAGTCTTGGGAGGGGAATAAACTCCTTGAAACTGTATGAAAATTTCTGTGTATGTGTGTTCTCTTAGGGAAAATTTTCAAAATGTACATTGGTTTTTCAAAAAGATTTCAAAACACAAAATGTAAAAAAAATCCAAAACAGTTATATAGAGAAATAAAGAACAATGTCTTATCAAAAGATAAAATTATTCCTTTTACACATCAACCAGGCTTACAATTAACTGTGATCTCATGGAAATAACTTGCTACTGTAATCATGAATTTGAATGTAAAAGATACTCATCACAGAACATAAAATATCTGGCTTCTGTCTATATTATTTCCTCTATAATAAAAAAATTAAGATGACTGAAAACAAAAAAATTAAACCAGAGAAAACTAAATTTTGTTAAAGTGTTATTGCTAGGAATACCTCTATTGTAAAAATAATAAATTTTAATTAATATGTTGGTTTCATTTGAATATTATAAAATAAGAAATGTAGAAAATAATATTTGAAAAGCACATGTCTATAAATTGGAAATAATGACCACTAAGCAATGATAGGTAAATTGAAACATCGACCTATATTCAAACCACCAAACAAGACATAAAATAGCCTCAAAGGAAAATTACATTTGTAGATTTTTAAAAAAATACTTTAAAATCCCTTAAAAGCAAAAAAATATAAATGTAAGAAGGACTGAGAAGTTCCTACTAGAGGATAATAAACAAAATAACATAATAAATGTGAAGCCAGGTTCATTTCTCTCCAAAAAGGTGTTTAAATATTCCCTTTCATTTTTTTCACAAACTTCTTTAAATTATGAATTAAAATACATTTGTACAGTAAAATATTTTTCACTGTATTTTTCTAGTCAGTGAAAAGTAAAACAAATATTATATATAAATTAATGGCTTTGTTATATTATAATCCATAAATTACAAAAATCATGTATAATCTCATGCACACATTAAGTATATGAAGAGATAAAACGCATAAGAGTAGTAAATGCTTGCAACAGAAAACTGCAGTATAAAGGTTAGTTCTTTCCTGTATTATGAAAAACCCAGCCATCACGAAGGCCTGTGCCATTCTCAGGCCACTTTCAGGCCGAGTCTGAAAAGCTGGAAAGTAAACACAGGTGTTTTAAAACTGGAGCTGCTGTCAGGGACAACCACAAACACCCTTCACTCTGAGTGGCAACGCCTCTCTGCCCGGTTTCTTAAAGCAGTGCGCAAAGAGAAAATGTCAAATGTTTCACCTTTCAACACCTCAAAATAAGTAAGAGCTTAAAGTATTGTTTTGCAAATCTCTAGCAAATAGATAATTTTTCACTACTTTTAAATGAGGCTAATTAGATATAAATTGCATAAAATAAAGTTTTATTTCTGAAAGGATTACCCCCCCCCCCCAACAAACTTCATAGTTTTAGCATTTTCATTGATTTCTAAGAGCAAAATCTTTGGTTTAACCACAGTTTATTGTGTCATGGAAATTTTTACAGAAAATATCAATCTGTTCCTGCAAGTTTTAACACATAAGTCAGAAATAAACAATAATTTTTTAAAAAGGGAGCTAAGAATCTTTCATTGCTATGCAAGGGAAGATACAGACCTAGAAAAATTCAGAACTTGCAAATATGTAATTCTCGTTTAGAAAACTGTTGTCCTAATGGATACTTAAATAGGGGCAGGAATTGTTTACAGATAAAAAGCAAAAGAATTTCCAAACTGCTCTAGACATGAAACTCATATTCAAAAATCAATTTTCTAATACTGAAATATCATTTAGTTTTTATGATTGTATCAAACAGCCCTGCCCCAGAGAAGGGATAACATTCATTAACAATGTTATGAGCTACTCATAACAATGTCATGAGCAATGTTGATGACCTAACTAGTAAATACAAAAACCAAAGTGAATTTTTTTTATATTTTACCATAATCATCAAGAAACAGGTGTGTTCAGAAAATGGCCAAGTATCTTATCTATCAGTTCTAAATTAATCTTGGAGATTATTTTTTTTTGGGGGGGGGGTTCAGTCCTACCCTCAGAATTCCACGTGACTCTGTGTATAGTTCACATTAAGTACTTCTCTGTGAAATTCTCTGTGTGTATCTATCTGATCATTCATAATAATAGATCAGTAGTTTCTCAATGCTCTGGGTTTTTGTTTTTTTTTTATAAAGAAAGATGTTTGTCTTTCAAAATGATAAGAAAATGATAAAATTAATCATCAGGAATGAAAATGAAAGAGTCAATAACATTTTTATACTACTATTTTTTCCAAAAATTTTCTCGGAAATTTTGTAATTTGCTCTTGCATTACCTTTTTTTTCAACACATAAAGAACTAATATCAGAGTTGCAATGGTATTTGACTAATTGGAGGCAATCAACTGTAAATGAGAGAAAAACGAATAAATTTTTCCATCTTGTTCAGATCTATCCAGGCACGGCTCCATCTCACATGTGAAGGACAGTATGTAACATGAAGAGAGAGAATAATAATGTTAAGTTGTGACATAAACAAACAAAGTAAAGAAATTTAGAATTAAGTCGGACAGTTCCTGAGTCCACTGTCCTGTAGGTATTGCAACACACACACACGATACCTACAGGCACAAAGGCGCAAGGACGGGCAGTGTGTCAGGCTCAGAAGTTAATTTCCTTGCTTTTGTTGGTTTGTATCACCACCTAATATTACGTAAACAATCCGTTTCTAGGCAATTTGTTTTTTTCCTCTAACATAATAAGCTGAGTTCATTTGGACGCTAAATATCTTTCAGCATATAAAAATCCAGTTCAACAGCCACAGCAACCAAAGCACATTAAGGAATGTGAATTAAAAATTAAATTTACAAAAAAATATGATACAATATTCACTTAACTAGAAAGAACAGTATTCATATATTTTACAGCCTTTCAAAAAGTGGAGGTAATTAACACAACTGAATTTATTTTAAAAGATAAATGGTGTACCTTAGAATTTTTAGGGCTTATCAGCAATTCTTTTTTGGGTTTTCTAAAAGTAAAGTGATTACCTGAAAACTTATGGATCTAGATGAATATCAATATAAGTAACTAGCATAAGTCAGACTGAAAAATTTAGAATAAGTGAATTTCTGAAGTGGCACTCCGGGGTTGAAAGCTGATTGCCATATAATAATAGAGCAAAAATATAGTAGACAAATGTATGATTTGATCACTGTGATCATAACTTAATCTCACTATTCTCTTATTCTAGGAAAAGAAAAATAGTTACTCCAGAACTTAAAAAGAATAACTACATAATAATCAATTTTAAACATTGGCACTTTCAAAAAGAAAAACAAAAATGCTCATATATCTTCAGAGTAAAATGCTTAAAAATGATTCTGGACTTAAAATAGCAGGTATCAAAAAGAAGCGAAGATTTAACTGAGTGGTCCTCAACTACAAGTAACACTGGGAACAAGACACTGGATTATATTAGAAATGCTTCCACGGAATATATAAAACTACACAGCATGATTTTGTGAAATTATAAAGTAGAAATACAAGGTAATATAAATATCATTCAGATACAATTATGGTTATGCAAGCTTCAAAGTTAATATTTTCTAAAGACAGGGTTACAAGTTATTAAAACTCCTGAGACTGCTACTTATCTCTGAAAATTCTCAGTTTTTTCAAGACTTTGAAATATAGTCTAAAACTTATATTTAATATAAATATACAAGAATAAAAATATTGGTGATATGCTTTTTGTATTGAACTTTAAATATTAAACAGTAAATTACAGGATGTTTCAAAATGTGTCGATGAGTCACGAGACAAGAGTGACTTTTCAAGATGCCTATTTTTGTTTCAGTTAAAATTAAAATCCATGCTGTCTAATCCTTGGAGTCAATTTGTAATTAAGGGGATTTGATGAGAGACCAGGCACTGAATTAATGATAAAATTTAATATCTGTTTTAATGCATCAACATAAAAGAAAAACTAACCAACACTGAACAACATAATAAAGTCATATTGGTGTAGAGGGCATTGTGCTATGTCAATTGATGAATGTTAGATTTTTTTAAAAAATAATAAATGTACACGCTCAAGTTCTGTAGATGCATTCCTAAAACCTGTGTGTCTGGAGAAACACTCCTGTCGAAAATGCTACTAGAGTATTGCTTGGTACAGAAAACCACATTGTTAAATGTAGTGACTTTTACTTAGAATTTTATATAATCTCTTAGGAAAGACTTAACTGTTTTCTATCAGCAGGTCTCAAATCAGAAACATTTTTACTTAGTAGTCAAAGTAAATATATTGAATTTGATCATCTAAAGTTTGTTTTATAAAACATATTTTTAGTTTAGAAATGAGATGTGTATTTTAAAAACCATCAAATTTAATTTCATAATATTTTAAATAATGATCTGGATTTTGTACTATACTTCTCACAGTATTACTACACTGCAATGCACTAGAGAATTTAATATCACTCCAAATCACCATTACCTTGTATAGAATTTGGTTACTGTAAATGCTAAAAATAAAATAAAAATATTTCATTTTAGCCAGCATTCTCTGTTTAGCCTCAGCCAGCTTACCCCTAAAGTACCAAGAAAGCACTTTAAAAAAAGACATAAAACCACTTGACCAGGCAGTGGAGCAGTGGATAGAGTATCAGACTGGGATGTGGAAGACCCAGGTTCGAATCCCTGATGTTGCCAGCTTGAGCGTGAAGTCACTGGTTTGAGCATGGGATCTTAGACATGAACCCATGGTCGCTGGCTTGAGCCCAAGGTCACTGGCTTGAGCAGCGGGTCACTTGCTCTGCTGTAGCCCCCAGTCAAGGCACAGATGAGAAAGCAATCAATGATCAACTAAGGTGTCGCAATGAAGAATTGATGCTTCTCATCAAATGATGCATCTCCCTTCCTGTCTGTCTGTCCCTATCTGTCCCTCTCTGTCAAAAAGAAAAAAAAAGACATAAAACCAACAACCCATCAAAATATTGACATCAGCCCAACACCAAAATCAAGTAGAAAACTAACCAGAACTAAAATTAAAAAGCACAAGTAATAAAAAACAAATTGTTTTCAGAAAAATCAATAGGCATAAAATGTTAGGGAAATATTATGTTCCTATTTTACTTCCAAACACCAACTCTGTGTCAGCAAGGTTTTACATTCAGTATAAGATAGTCCAATTCAGCTGGCTTTGGGTCAGGCTCAGATATATAATTTTGAAAACGTCTTTTGATGATTTTAATACATGTCTCTTTTAAGAACCAATAACCTATGCTCATTACCTAACAATCAAGTGGGCCTTTATTCCTTTTAAAGGAATTCAGAGTTTGTTTTCAGCCATGTATCATGCGTAGCTGTTCTTCTCCATCTTCTCGGCCAGTGTACTCAAAGGCAGGGGAAAAGGCATGGAGACAATGAGGTGAGAGCTGAAGGTGAGGGGGTACTGCTAATGTGAGCAGGAGGAGGAGCCACTTGGGAGGGGAGGAAGTCTTCAGAGCACTGAGCGTTTGTCACACATTCCATTTCTTTTCATATCGGTGCTAATTTTATTAAAACAATTTCATTCTTCTACCCAAATCCCTTTCAGTTTGGCCACAGACAAGAGGAGTGCTGCCAAACTGAAGACAGAAAGAGTAGGTGCCATGTGGGCAAAGGAAGCAGGGCAGTAGGTAAGGGAGGGCATTTTAGTCAGAGGAGATACCAAGTCCAAAAACAAGGTCACACAAAGGTGACCTCCGGGGCCTCTCTAAACCAGCTCCCATAAACATAAATCTGGTGTGCTTAAAATTCCACCTCCTACAAGTTTGTGCCTTCATTCAAGTATTCATGTTGATTAATTTTTTGGCAAATTACACAATGTATAAAACAGTAGGAAAGAATTTAATTTTATTTTTCTATCATTATATATCAAACTAAAAATCTCAAATTCCTAAGACAATGAAACTAAACATTAGAAAAATGATAGTAAAGAATGTAAAGAGAAGTTAAATTTAAATATTTAAAAGTATTACAATTGTGGTTTGCTACTGATAACCTCTGCAAGTTTCCCAGAGTAATTTAGTATTACTTTGTTTAAGAAGTTATAGTTCACAGTTGTTTCATCTGTACCTCACCAGTTTTTATTGAGTCCTGATGGACTTGAACTTAAATAGGCTTTGATGATTTGGCTATGCCTGGTGCTATAATCAACAGAACCACCCTTCAGCATAATTGTGCATTTCAGAGACCTTATAATGACTGCTGTCATAGCAATTCCTCATTTGGTATGCAAAGACTGTAAACCCGGTCTAAAGACTCTCAAGAAAAAAAATTATGTATGGAAAACAAAGTCTGGCATGAGACTAGAATGCTGTTGGTAACCAGGACAGAAACTCCATTTCCCATGCTCAAAATTTTTTTTTTTTTAAAAAAACAACATTGGCTCCAACTTTTCTGACTGACTCCTTCATAACTTCAGATGCATATGGCCTACAGCAGACTACCTGGCCCCAAACCTACTTACCTCAGGACAGTTTTGCTTAGCATTCAAAGCTCACTGACCTATGCCTTCTGAGTTTCCAAATCCACATTATTAAATTATGATCAGATTTACCAATCTCTTTGAAACAGGACACAGAGGTTGGCATTAGCTGGCTTTGGCGAGTGGTAGTCAACCTGGTCCCTACCACCCACTAGTGGGCGTTCCAGCTTTCATGGTGGGTGGTAGCGGAGCAACCAAAGTATAAAGAGATAGATTTAACTATAGTAAGTTGTTTTATAAAGATTTATTCTGCCAAACTTAGCGAAAATCCGACATAATGTATTTGGTAAGTAATTATTATTATATGCTTTAACTTGCTGTAACTCTGCTTTATAAATTTTATAAAGTAAAGTTACTTTTCTACTTTATAAATCACCATTACTGTGGGACTGGTGGGCAGTTAGAAAATTTTATTACTAACAGTGATACAAAAGTGGGCGGTAAGTATAAAAAGTTTGACTACCCCCACAGTACTTAATTCCTTTTTTTTTTTTTTTTTTTTTTTTTTCATTTTTCTGAAGCTGGAAACGGGGAGAGACAGTCAGACAGACTCCCGCATGCGCCCGACTGACCGGGATCCACCCGGCACGCCCACCACGGGGCGACGCTCTGCCCACCAGGGGGCGATGCTCTGCCCATCCTGGGCGTCGCCATATTGCGACCAGAGCCACTCTAGCGCCTGGGGCAGAGGCCACAGAGCCATCCCCAGCGCCCGGGCCATCTTTGCTCCAATGGAGCCTTGGCTGCGGGAGGGGAAGAGAGAGACAGAGAGGAAAGTGCGGCAGAGGGGTGGAGAAGCAAATGGGCGCTTCTCCTGTGTGCCCTGGCCGGGAATCGAACCCGGGTCCTCCGCACGCTAGGCCGCTTAATTCCTTTTTATTGATACATAACATGCATTGTATACATAGTCTATATCAGGGGTAGTCAACCTTTTTATACCTACTGCCCACTTTTGTATCTGTTAGTAGTAAAACTTTCTAACCGGCCACTGATTCCACAGTAATAGTGATTTATAAAGTAGGGAAGTAACTTTACTTTATAAAATTTATAAAGCAGAGTTACAGCAAGTTAAAGAATATAATAATAACTACTTACCAAGTACTTGATGTCGGATTTTTGCTGTTTGGCAGAATAAATCTTTATAAAACAACTTACTATAGTTAAATCTATCTTTTTTATTTATACTTTGGTTGCTTCGCTACCACCCACCATGAAAGCTGGAACGCCCACTAGTGGGCGGTAAGGACCAGGTTGAATACCACTGAAGTACTGGTACATACTATAACATGAATGAACTTTGAAAATATTCTGTGTTAAGTGAGAGAAGCCAGTCATGAAGGACCAGAGGTATGACTTCTTTTATATGAAATATCCAGAACAGGTAACTCTGTAGAGATAGAAAGTACATTACTGATTGACTGAGAGTAAGAGAAGGATGTTTGGGGAATGAAAATTAATGTGTACCGAATATTTCACGTGGGTGTTGAAAATATTAAAAAATTAGATTGTGGTGATGGTTGAAAACACTGTAAATACTAAAATGATACACTCCAAATAAGTGGATTTTATGGTATATGTAATATATATCAATAAAGTTATAAAAAGCAAAAAATTACTGAGGGACAAAGGACCAAGAAAAAGCAAATAAAAACAAATACAAAAAATATGAGGGAAAAACATGAACAAATACATATATTTATATTCACATACACACACAGAGTAAACATATGAAAAATAATTCAAACAAGCTTAATTAGAGAAATACAAAGATAAAACAAGTCCTGATACAGTACAAAACAAAAACAAAATAAGCTCTAGCTTAACTTCATTTATATTGAATATGAACTCTGGAGACAGATGTCTGGGTTCAGATCTGACGTCCACCAATTACTACTGTCCATATAACATCAGTTAAGTTAGTTAAACCATACTCCTCAGTTTCTTCGCCAATAAAACTAGGAACCATTGTGCCAAGAGCCTCATAGGGTTACTCTGAGATGTAAATACGTTAATATATGCAAAGCACTCGAACCATGCCTGGCACTCAGTCAGTGCTATCTGAAGGTAGACTATTATAAATATAATTTTAAAAGTCAGTGACGGGGAAATAGTGACAAACCAATTCAACAGTTTATTTAAGGAATTGCTAAACATCAAAACCGCAAAAAATGTTTTTATATCCATTAATAAAAACTTAAAACATAATTCTAAAATGAAATTACTTAAATATGACAAAACAACATTTATCAAAATGCAAGAGTAGATGTGGTGTCGTCTATGCCTAGAATGCAAAAAGCTAAAACAACTGCCACTGTACAGCACCAAGAAAAAAGCTGAATAAAGCATAAGGTCATAACTTTTCTCAAGCTCATTAGAGAGCTAAGCTCACAGGAACACCAAACACTCTTAATTTCAAGGAAGAACAAGATTCCAAGGAGAAATGGAGATTTGTATTTACTGTAGGCTCTTTCCCACATAGCTCCTCTAGATGCTCAGAGAAATATCAAGGACTGAGTAGGAGGCCAGAGACAGCTTCCCACAGTGATGCACACCCGTGGGGTGCATGTGGTGGGGACTAGCTGCTGCTAAGGAAGGAGCAAAATCCTCCCCTCTCCTGCAAGCAGACCCCTCTGCAAATACAGTGAAGCCAGTATAGCTGGAAAAGGGGCAGCCAAACCCTCAAGGCACAGGAGAACCACAGTTGGGAACCGTAGAATACAGAACTCCCTCTATTCTGAGTGAGCAGCAGGATATAGCCCCGGGTCCAAGATTGTGTACTATTAGATAGCGTCTTTAACTGGGAGAGGGGCAGGAAACTGTCCTGTACCAGTATCTGCCACAGGTACAAGTGAGAGTTTGACTGACATAGAAAGGACGCCGAGACGCTCAAGAACAAAGACACTGTCAAGATTGAAGCTGAGAACACTTAGTCCCCCAACACCAGACAGTAAAACAGAATTCTTCTGCTGGAAGGAGGGCAAGAGTGTAGTGTGAGCATCCTCTGAGGTTCAAGTACATAGAGTCAACTGAAAACCAAGGGTGACGCATGAACATAGACAAACCCGCCAGCACCCAGCCTTCCATCTTGAGCACAAGGCAACAGCCACCTGTTACCAGACAATTAGAAACCACAGCAACAACAAAACATAAATCCAGCTACTCCTGTGTGGATCTACTCAATGCTCACACTACTAGCCTAAAGGGAGAATCACTGTTTTACTCACAATGTCCAGCATTCAATAATAATAGTAATAAAAGTATGAGACACATGAAAAACAAAAGTGAAACAAAAATATCAAATGACAAAGTAATCACAAAACTAGACTCAGTGATAACCCTTATATTGATAATATCAAACTCAGACTTGAAATTATGAAGGAAAACAGAAAGTCTCATGGTAAATATCAAACTAATTGGTGCAAAGTAGAATCCATTCCCACTAAAATTTTATGAGATTAGAGGCTTGTATCAACAAACAAGAGAGATCCCAGGTAAACTACCTAACATTACATCTGAAAGAACTAGAAAAAGAACAAAGGAAACTCAGAAGAAGAAAGGAGTAAAGAGGGACAAATAAATGGTGACAAAAAATGACTTGAGCCCTGGCTGGTTGGCGCAGTGGTAGAGCGTCGGCCTAGCATGCCGGTTCGATTCCCGGCCAGGGCACACAGGAGAAGCGTCCATCTGCTTCTTCACCCCTCCCCCTCTCCTTCCTCTCTGTCTCCCTCTTCCCCTCCTGCAGCCACGGCTCCATTGGAGCAAAGTTGGCCCAGGTGCTGAAGATGGCTACTTGGCCTTTGCCTCAGGTACTAGAATGGCTCTGGTTGCAACAGAGCAACGCCCCAGAGGGGCAGAGCATCACCCCCTGGTGGGCATGCCAGGTGGATCCCGGTCGGGCGCATGCGGGAGTCTGTCTGAATGCCTCCCTGTTTCCAACTTCAGAAAAATACAAAAAAAAAAAAAAAAAGACTTTTGGTGATGGGCACACAACATAATCAACAGTTCAAACGCTATAGAAATGTTCACCTGAAACCTATGTACTCTTATTGATCATTGTCAGCCCATTAAATTTATTTTCTAAATAAAATAAAATAAAAAAATTTTTAATTATTTTTATTTATTTATTCATTTTAGAGGAGAGAGAGAGAGAGAGAAAGAAAGAGAGAGAAGGGGGGAGGAGCAGGAAGCTTCAACTCCCATATGTGCCTTGACCAGGCAAGCCCAGGGTTTTGAACCGGCAACCTTAGCATTCCAGGTCGAGGCTTTATCCACTGCGCCACCACAGGTCCGGCTAAAAAAAAATTAAATTAGGTGAGATAGGTATATCCACTATTATAATTCCTAGTAAAGATTAATTAGAAAGAGGAATATTATTAGTTTATTTATAAAACTTAGCACTGTTTTCACTGGTGATGGTGAACATGCATAATTTTTTAATAACTTTCTTAAGAACTCATTCAAAATCCACAAGAACCTGCAAAGTGTTCCTGTGTAGCCTTCACTTTGCTCCTCCCAGTGATCATATCACATATGTACCATAGAATACTGTCCAAACCTGGAAACTGACAGAGGTACAATGTCAGATGTAGACCTTATTTGAATTTCATCTGTTTTTACATTTCTCTCCCTCCCTCCATCCCTCCCTGCTATATAATTCCATGACATTTTAAAATTACAAAATTGAAATACAAGTGTTACTGCACTAAAAAGAAATCCTGTTAGGCCCTGGCCGGTTGGCTCAGTGGTAGAGCATCAGCCTGGCGTGCAGGAGTCCCAGGTTCGATTCCCAGCCAGGGCACACAGAAGTGCCTATCTGCTTTTCCACCCCTCCCCCTCTCCTTCCTCTCTGTCTCTCTCTTCCCCTCCCACAGCCAGGGCTCCACTGGAGCAAAGTTGGCCCGAGCACTGAGGATGGCTCCATGGCCTCTGCCTCAGGCACTAGAATGGCTCTGGTTGTAGCAGAGCAATGCCCCAGATGGGCAGAGCATCGCCCCCTGGTGGACATGCCAGGTGGATCCCGGTCGGGCGCATGTGGGAGTCTGTCTGACTGCCTCCTCGTTTCCAACTTCAAAAAATCCAAAAAAATAAAAATAAAAATAAATAAAAAGAAATCCTGTTACCCTTACTTCAAGTATTTATTTATTTTATTATTTATTGATTGATTTTTAGAGAGCTAGAGAGAGGAAGGAAGAGAGAGAACGAAACATTGACTTCTCATTCCACTTAGCTGTACGTTCACTGGTCACTTCCTGTACGTGCTCTGATGTGTGATCAGACCTGCAATGTTGGCCTTTTGGGACAACACTCTAACTGACGAAGCTAACTGACCAGACCTTCTCACACCCCTCCCCCAACTGTTACCCTTTAGTAGACACACCCTGTTCCTCACCCTAACTCCAAAACACCAATGACCTTTTCTCCGTCATAATGATTTTGTCACGTTGGGACTTCTACATAAATTGAATCATATAGATAAAGCCCTTCAAAAAGGGCTTTTGTCATCCAGTATAGTACCCTTAGGAAGCATTGGGTTGTTCCAAGTATGGAACAGTTTTTCCTGTTTATTGCTAAGAAACAGTCGTTCATTGTGTGGATGTTGATCCACCGACTCACTGTAGTACATCTGTCTTCTTTTATTTGGGGCAATTTCAAATAAAAGCTGCTATGAACATTTGTGTATATGATTTTTGTGGATATACATTTTCATGTCTTTGAGGTAAGACCTAGGAATGCAATAGATGGGTTGTATGGTAATATATGTATATAAGAAACCGGCAAGCTTTCGCAGTGTCTACGTCATCCAGCAGTGTATGAGAGATTCCCTTTCTCCACATCCCATCAACATTTGGTACTAAGAGTATATTTTTATTTAACCATTCCAACAGGTGTGATGTGGTAGCTCATTGTTGTTTTAATGAACATGCTAATTTTAAGAGAAATTTAATTTTTAAAAGTTTCAAAAATAATAAAATTAAAATGCAGTATTTCTGGGTCCTTATGCCAAATATTCTGCTTCGGTAATCCTGAAATTAAATCCAGAAAATCTGAATTTAAATGTTCATACTGCTTATTCAAGTCCATTGCTCCTGAAAATCTATCCTGAAGAAATAGCAGATAGTCTTTAACAACTTAACTATCATGTGTCCTTTCTCAGGAAACTATTAGAAAATACACCTTACCAAAATGAAAGAATAAATCAAGTAGGAGAAAGAGAAAATCCAGGACACAGGTGACCCAAAATAAGAGAAACAAAAAGGATGCACCAGATGGCATTGAAGGTAGGTTCCAGGTAATGTCCTATAGAGCAATCAGTTCAAAGCCTAAAAATAAACAAACAAACAAACAAATAAATAAAGGCGATATTTTCAGGTCATCTGATAGACTTGACTGTATTATCAGGAGATTTATATATCTAGTAGAGAGTATAAAGATATACCAATGATAGATACAGACATACAAACTAAAAATCCGGACTATAATTCTGAGGATGACAAAATATTGAAAAATATGTGGTTTTTAAGAACTGTGAAGAGTCTGAGATTTGTATCCTACTTACACGTCTGCCAGTTCCATGCATGCTGGCAGAAGGCACAAGAACTCTGGGTCACAAAGAACTTTTATTTATTCAGGTACAGCATAGACAGCACAAACTTCATGTTTATACAGGCTGCCTTTGACCTTCAGCTCCCACGGGGCAACAAAGGGTGCAGCTGTAGGCTGCACACGTAGTGGGACTGCAGGACAGCTGAATTTCAAGCGTTGGGAAGCCCAAGTTGACTTTTGCCTGAGAGGGTGATATTGTGTTTATTGAACTGGACAATAATACCTTATGCAAGAAAATACTGTATTTTATTATACTGGATAATAAACAGTACTTCCTGCTTTAGAGGAAGTACTATCTCTATCTTCTAAAGCTGTTTGCTAAACAAATATCCCTTAAAACAGTTCAGAACAAAAAATACATTAGAAATGATAAATACACAGGGTGGGACAAAAGTGGGTTTCCAGTTTTGAGCATACAAAACACAAGATTTTATTCTTGTATTATTATTTATTAATTAATGTATTATTTTCCATATAAGCAAATGTAAATCTACTTTTGCCCCATCCCCTATAGTATAGGTTATATAGAAATACTAAAATGCCATGGGAGAACTGTCACCCAACATGGTTAATTTATTTTCTATTTTTTAAGTTAAAAAAAAATTGTCGATTATAGAGAGAGAGGAAGAGGGAGAAAGACGAGTGTGAGAAAGAAACATCTTTTTGTTGTTCCACTCATTTATGTATTCGTTGGTTGATTCTCATAAGTGCCCTGACTGGGGATCGAACCCACAACTTTGGCATATTGGACAATGTGCTAACCAACTGAGCTATCCAACCAGGGCCCAACATAGTTCATTTAGAGAGCCACGGCCACCATTAATTTTTAAAAAGTTAAATAGAATTTAAAATGCTTGAGTAGAAACGTCCTTGAAGTACGTATATCCTTATATTTTGCTTTAGTTTCAACCTCCTCATTTGAAGATATAAAATAATTTGACAAAGATGATATGGTTTGTTAATTGCAGAGCCAGGAAAAGAAGAGACGTCTGACACTTAATCCAATGTTTCTTCTACAACTATACCCAATGGAATGAAGGCGTAATGTGTCATACTTTATAAATTGATTGCCCATACATTTATGAATTGTAACAATATCTCCACTCTCATATTGATAGGGGGAACTCAAGAGTTAGAATTTTAGCTTGAGTAATGGTGGTTTTAATTATGGTCAGTGGGCATAATGGTAAAAGTTTTGTTCCAGAACATGGGATACCTGAACAGGCCAACACGACATGAGATCTGCAAGTGATCCACCTTTGTCAGGCCTACATGGCTTAAAGAGATCTGTAATCCACCTTGATGCCTCAGGGGATTGCAAGCAAAGTCTCTGTGCTCCAAGCACAAAACACCTGCTGACTTTGATCCAATTAACTTTGACTATAATCTGATTAAATCTCTCTTGAAACCCCAAACCCCTTACCTACCCTTTTCTTCCCCTTGTTAAAAGGCTGAGGAAAGGCAGTTGAGATGATTTGTGAATGTAATCCATCTCCTCCGATTGTTGGCCGTCTGAAAAAAGGGCCCATAAAGATTCAATCTCTGTCTCTGAATTGGTGACAGGCAGCACAAACTCCACTGTTCTTATGAATGTGGGCACCAATATTCAGAGAAGTTAACTGACTATCCAACGCTCTACAACTAGTAAGTGGGAAATTCAGAATTTTAAAACTCAAAACCCATTACTAGAGTTATCTACTAGAAATAATCCAAAACTATATCCCACGGAGAGCAAAAGGGTGGCATCACTTGGGAATAACAAGCACAATCCATTAATGCACTAACCTAACAGAAATGACTAATTGCTCACCTGACTAGATGGTTTCATCATAAGAAATTATAATATCATTTACTATCAAATTACAAAGGGTGTTTGCTATTGACTTAGTCTCCTAAAAAAGT
The DNA here is from genome assembly GCF_036850995.1 of Saccopteryx leptura. Taxonomy (NCBI): domain Eukaryota; kingdom Metazoa; phylum Chordata; class Mammalia; order Chiroptera; family Emballonuridae; genus Saccopteryx; species Saccopteryx leptura. The sequence continues at coordinate 108,957,786 of NC_089508.1, read as the reverse complement.
GTATCCTTCAGTAACCCCTAAACAACAAAGGACAAAATAACCCCAAATCTCTTTTATCAAGAGTAAAAAACTAGAATTCCTGATATTGTTCAGTTCATGAGCAAAGAAACTTTAGCACAAAATAAAAATTCTTCTAGAGAGTTTTAGTTGGGCAGTTAATGACTATGAAGACAATATTATGCCAGAATAATTCCATGTCCTCCAGGTCTTAAACTTAAAAGATACTCAATAAACACGTTCACATCAACTAGGATAAATTAAAATTTATTTTTGATTTAAAAATCTTACTGGTCATGGAATATGTGTTCAACAAAGTGCTAAACCGCAACATGAAAAAGGTATTGATCCCTCATGATCAAGTTAAAGAAGATGACATGTAAGCAATCAGCTGGTATTAGGGACAGAATTAAATAAAAGCCATAACAGAAGTAAAGACTAGAGGAAATTAAAGAACATGACACATTTAGGACACTAAGTAGTGAGAGATAGTTGGGTTTTATCAATACTAAAGAGGGGAAAATGATTCCAAAAAAACCCAAACAGACAGACAGAAAGGAAAACCAAGCTAAAACTAGTGTTTAGGATAGTTAGATTATACTCTCTAGATAGCAGGCGGCAACAGAAAATTTATATTTACCTAACAATTATTTCACTCTTCTTCTCGACAATTACTTTCTCTTTGCATGTTTAAAAAATGATTCCCTTTGTTGCTCTCTGTGTATTTAAGGTATTATTTTATTATTACTGTTGAGTAGTCAGTGAATTTAACTGTCATTTGTTTATAAATATGTCTTTTCTAATGGTTGGTTTTAAGAGCTGTCTTTAAAACCAATGTTCCTGCAACTTCTTCAAAGTTGTCATACTTAGAATTCATTTGGTATCCCTAGATCTGAGGCTTGTGTGAATTGACAATTCTGGAAAATTCTCAGTCCTTCTTTCTTTGTATCTGCCTCTTCACTGTTCCCTATATTACCTCCTCTAGAACTCCTAATAGACTATTTTAGATCTTTTCACTATCTGTTGTGTCTTTTAAATTCTTTTTTTTTTTTTTTGTATTTTTTTGAAGTTGGAAACGGGGAGGCAGTCAGACAGACTCCTGCATGAGCCCGACCGGGATCTACCCGGCACACCCACCAGGGGGCGATGCTCTGCCCATCTGGGGCATTGGTCTGTTGCAATCAGAGCCATTCTAGCGCCTGAGGCAAAGGCCAAGGAGCCATCCTCAGCGCCCGGGCCAACTTTGCTCCAATGCAGCCTTGGCTGCAGGAGGGGAAGAGAGAGACAGAGAGGAAGGAGAGGGGGAGGGGTGGAGAAGCAGATGGGCGCTTCTGCTGTGTGCCCTGGCCGGGAATCGAACCCGAGACTTCTGCATGCCAGGCTGACACTCTACCACTGAACCAACCGGCCAGGGCTAACATATCTTTTATATTTTTTACTTCTTTGTCTCTCTGGCTTCCATTTTCATACTCAACATTTATCTTCCAGTTCACTATCAGTATCTTAAACTGTGAAATCTGCTGTTCAATCTGTTTGCTGTTTAATTTTAATTATTTTAATTTTAATTTCTATACGTTCAATCTAGTTTTTACCCAAACTCACTTGAACTATTTATTGAAGTATATGATTCTGCTGCCTGATGCGTTTATTGATGTTCACCAGAAGTGCCTTTTTCTCTAACATATTTTTGATAGTTCAGTGTCTTTGAAACTTTATAAGAAACAGTGAAGGCTTAACAGTAAGGTAATTTGCTTTGGTCTGTTGACAATGAGCCAGCCCTTCCAGGATAGGGCTACTTCAAATTAAATCCTCAGCTTTTAGAACCACAGACAACAAGAATTTAGGGAACCTGTATGGTTCTAAACCTGCCTGAAAGTGGGCTGTTGATGGTATTTTCTCAGTGCCATTTTCCTACTGTACAATCAAAAAAGTCAAGTTACCTCATTGTCTTATTTTGTACAGAGGGCTTGACTTACTCACCTGAACATTAATGCTGTGGCCATCTAGAGTGACAGCTTCAGGAGAGCATACCTCATGGCACCCTCTGGCTTACACAGGGTCTGGACTCTACTTCCTGTTTGTCTTCCCCTTGAAGTCATTAAAAATACAAACTGAAATGACCAGGTTTGAGGAACGCACTCAGGGTAAAAGAGCGCATCAGGCAACCCCTGGTTTTCCATGTCCCCTCCCCCCATCTCTACTTCGTCTCAGGCCTTTTCAAATTCCTTATCTCCCTGTCTTCTCAGGGATGTTGTGAAATGATCTTAAAATAGAAATTGTAACCATCCTTTTTCATTGTTTTTATCAGGAGGGTCATTTAGGATATCTCTGTTTTCCTATCCTGCTGAAAATGCAAGACTTCGTGAAGGTTTTTCAGTAGAAAGGTGTTACACCTCTGTTTTATAATGACAGTTAATGGAAGTGTAGCAGCTGATTAAAGAGGTGAGAACCTGGGGTCAAAAAGTTAAGTTAGGAGGGTACCATTACTGTCTAGATCATTAACCTGCCATAGGGTAGAGGTAGGATAATGAAGAGGAAAAGTAGGGGAGAAACCACTGTGGCAGAATTGACAAAAATGGATGGATGCTAAGTTGCTTTGTGACGGGTGAGCATTTGAAAGGTTATTAAAGACTATGTTAATTTCACTAGCTTAGGTCTAGGAGTAGAGCAGTGTCATTAATTAATAGATGTTAATTGATCAATCTAGAAGTACCACCGAAAACTATTAAGAATAATTTTAAATACAGGGCATTATTTCTGTCACCAGGGAAAGAAAGCAGGGTATGGGTGCTTAATGTTCTCAGAGCAAATCACTGGTAGAAGGGCTCAATGACGTCAAAGGCCAGCTTTTCCTGCATTTTCTTCATGGCCATAAAATGGCTGCTGCAGTTCCAGGTAAAAAAGAAGAAGGGAATGGTGCCTGATGCATCGGTCCTATGTCAGGAAAACAAAAACTTTTTCAGAAACATTCCAATTTCTTGTCCCACCCCTACTGTGTAATTCTTCTTATGCCTCATTGGCAAAAAGAAAGGCTGAGAAAGTGTTTAACTTCAACAGCTTCTATAGTAAAGGCAAACAAAGAAAAATACAATTAGGAATAAATCTTAAATGGACTCAGTTCCTGACTTTTTCTTAAGAAGAGAATGCTTAGGGAGTCAAATAAGGGATTTGGTTTCAAACTTGTTAAGGTTATGGAGACATTAAGGTATCCAAGTGGAAGGCGTATAAGGTAGTCATTAGAACATAAATGATAAGTGATATTATAAGAATAGATGCGATTTAAAAAGACAAGTCTACAATAAAAATTATATTATTACACACAATCCGGCAATTGTAGCTAATGGCATTTACCTAAATGAGTAGAAAAACCTATGTCCACATAAAAACCTTCACATGGCTATTTATAGCAGCTTTATTCATTATCTGGAAACAACCAAGATGTCCTTTAGTAGATGAGTGGTCCCTCGCCTGATCAGGTGGTGGTGCAGTGGATAGAGCATCGAATTGGGACGTGGAGGACCCAGGTTCGACACCCCGAGGTCGCCAGCTTGAGCGTGGGCTCATCTGGTTTGAGCAAAAGCTTGTACCCAAGGTCACTGGCTCCAGCAAGGTGTTACTCAATCTGCTGAAGACCCGCGGTCAAGGCACATATGAGAAAGCAATCAATGAACAACTAAGGTATCACAATGAAAAATTGATGATTGATGCTTCTCATCTCTCTCCGTTCCTGTGTGTCTGTCCCTATCTATCCCTCTCTCTGACTCTCTCTGTCTCTGAAAAAAAAACAACAACAAACAGTGGTCCCTCTTCTACGGTAGGGGTTAGGTTCCTGAACCCCCCGTGATAGGCAAATCCACAAAGTAGCAACCTTATATTTATTTTATTTTTTATACATATTTTAAGGCTTTATAAACCCTCCCCAAACTCTTATAAACCTTTCCCCCACTCTTATAAAAACTTCCTATGCTCTTAAAAACTTTCTACACTCTTAAACCTACATAATTTTCACAACATATAAGACTCTGAGAACTCACCAGTAAATACATTATTACACCTTTTACTTCGATTTAATATTCTTTTAACATGTTTTAATATTTTTTATATTTTTTTCTAATTTTTAGGCTAGAAAATGCTTATTTTACTGCAAAAATAACTAAAATAACAAATATATAAAAATACCTATAATACCACAAAATCCTGTGATATAGCGAAAAATCTGCAATACAAAATTAGATACATTGCCTGACCTGTGGTGGCGCAGTGGATAAAGCATCGACCTGGAAATGCTGAGGTCGCCGGTTCGAAACCCTGGGCTTGCCTGGTCAAGGCACATATGGGAGTTGATGCTTCCAGCTCCTCTCCCCCTTCTCTCTCTCTGTCTCTCCTCTTTCTCTCTCTCTCTCTCTCTCTCTCTCTCTCTCTCTGTCTCTCCCTCTCCTTTCTAAAATGAATAAATAAATAAATAATTAAAAAAAATTTAGATACATATAATTTAAAAATGCACCATATAGTGAGACCACAAAAAGTGAACCACAATATGGCGAGGGAAAATTGTAAACTGTTACATCCTGAAAATGGAATATTATTCAACACTGAAATGACATATGAAGCCCTATTAAAAGGTATGGAGGTGCTTAAATGCATACTCCTAAGTGAAAGAAGCCAATCTGAAAAGGCTACATACTGTATTAATTCCAACTCATGACATTACGGAAAAAGCAGAACTACAGAGATGATAAAGGATTCATGTTTGGCAGGTCCTGAGGGAGAGAGGAATTTATAGGTGGATCACAGAGAATTTTTGGTGTGAAACTTCTGCATGATACTGTAATGATAGATACACGTCAATTACATTTGTCAAAACCCATAGAATATACAACACTAACAGTGAACCCTAATGTGAATTATGGACTTTGAGTTACACGGATGTAGGTTCATGGATCATAACAAATGGACCACTCTCTTGCTGGATGCTGGGGGCATATACATGTAGGTGGTGAAGGAATGAGTGGAAACTGTTTTTACTCAATTTTTCCATGAACATAAAACTCCTCTAAAAAATAAAGATTTTTTTTAAAGAAAGAAAAATAAAATGTTAATCACATATGCCAGGGAATCATTTATATTTTAGGAACACATAGAAAAAAAGACATCAGCTGAAGACTAGCCATCAAAGATAAGAAAAATAATGAGGGTATAGTAACAGTGAACTAAAGGAAAGTATTTCAAGATGAGGAAGCCAAAAAAACTGAAATACGTTCTGGTTTAGGTGGACTGGGAGATGGAGTAGGACAAGGAATGGTAAGTTCTACAGGTGTAATCATCAGAGATCACTTATAACCTCAGAAAGAATGGGTTCCAATGGAATTACAGTGGAGAAGTTCAAGTGTAGGAAGTTAAAGATGTGTAATAAGAGAGGTAAATAAATAAAAGGGGGAAAACGGCATACACACACAATATATATATATATATATATATAATATATCTTACTAACTGATGTCTGCACATGTATGACTAATCTAAATTTATTTTAAAAACATATAAAGTCCCAAATGGTGTTTGTTCTTTAACAAATTAACTTTTTAACATAAATGGATAAATTTTATTGTAAAGAAATAAACTTTATTTTCTTTTCCACATAACTCTCAGCCTCTCATTCTAAGTGTACAACTGAGTTTTACTTGTTATTTGGGAAAACTGCAAACATTGTAAAAGCAGGGAAACAGCGTCATGCCAGCAATTTAGCTACTATAATAGTATAAATAATCATCAAATAATGTATAAATAATCACCAAAATTCAAATTTTATGCTCCATTACAAAAAGTGATTTAGAAAGAATTTTCTGGTTATTAGAATAAACACACTGTTATTCAAATAGCACAAGATTATTAAAAAGTACGTCCTTGTAAAATAATTGTATAATTGTCATAATTATTAATTAGAAAGTTCTATGTAATGTATGACCATGATTTTCTCCATAAGCATACCTCTAGGACTGGTTCCTTTAGAAATTATAGTGTAACATAATGAAATAAAACATGAATTTTTAGCTCTCACCATACTCAAATTTACCTTTATTAGTGATGTTAATAATATTATTCATGGTAAAATACTAGAAATATCTTTGGCAGGCTGAAAGCTTCTAGAGAAAGTAACTCTTTTTAAAAAGTCTTCCTAAAGCTCAATCAGATACTAACTAAATATTAAACCAGTTAGCAAACAAAAGGAATGATACTTGTAAGTGGATTGTAAAAGGTAAGTATTACTGCTCAGCAAAGAGATGAACAATTAATTCATCAGCTAGTTTGGTAGTAAAATGATTATTCCTAACTTATACAGCACCTTGAAGATACAGAATGCAATAATAAAGCACTAAATGAACAAAATAAGAATAAAACTTTAAAATGATTTAGAATAATTATATAATTTCATAATAATTTGTAATGTATTTTAAATGACCTAATTTTCATAAGTTTAAGGTTTCACAGAAGGAAATACAACATAAAACAACCAAAAACTTTCTTAAACAAGACAGACATTTTAAAAAGAGCTAAACTAAACACAGGAGATTCAGATATATTTTTTTAGATTTATTTTTTTTAATGCTATTCAGATTTTTTAGAGAGAGGAAACAGAGAGAAAGAGAGAGAGAGAAGGGGGAGGAGCAGAAAGCATCAACTCCCATATGTGCCTGGACCAGGCAAGTGCACGGTTTCAAACCTGTGACCTCATCATTCCATGTCGATGCTTTATCTACTGCACCACCACAGATCAGGCCTAAACACAGGGGATTTAAAAAGATTAAATTGACAACTTTTTAAAATTTATTTCTTCCTCCCCTCTTTACTTGACAAAAAATTTAAGTTGGCTTAATTAACGAATGAAGTTATGAAAGATTAAAAGACAAAAGAAAAGTTTGAGACCTGCAGAAAAAAATTAAGTAACTAGAAAAAATTTTAATATAGTATATTTGTCAGGAATAAAAATGTAGGTTTACTTATGTATTACTTTAAATTATATGGTGTACAGTTTACAGAGATTTTTATTTTATAGGGTTTAGGTTTTGTTTTCTCTTGAACTTCCAGGTTTCTTCTGGCCCACATCTTGCCTCCTAATTTTTTTTTTTCACAAGAGAGAGAAAGAGAAAGAGAAAGAGGAATAGGTAGTTAGAAAGGGAGAGAGATGAGAAGCATCAATTCTTTGTTGTAGCCCTTTAGTTGTTCATTGATTGCTTTCTCATATGTGCCTTAATGAGGTGGGGGCCTGCAATCAAGCCAGTGACCCCTTGCTCAAGTCAACAACCATGGGCTTCAGGCCAGTGACATTTGGGCTCAAGCCAGCGACCAAAGGGTCATGTCTATGATCCCATGCTCAAGCCAGGGATCCCGCACTCATGCTGGTGAGTCTGTGCTCAAGCCGGGTAAGCCTACACTCAAGCCTTAGGATTTTGAACCTGGGTCCTCTGTGTCCCAGTCTGATGCTCAATCCACTGTGCCACCGCCTGGTCAGGCTCTTGACTTCTAATTTCAATAACCTCTTAGAAATGTATACCTATTTCCATAAATAGCAGCTGTAATTTAATTCAATTTACCATAAATATACAACCAAATATATAACCCAAAATTCAAGAAAAAAGACTATGCAATTATTATGTACTTAACAAACTAGAATTTTCATATTAGGGTATGTAATAAGTGAAAATAGTGGTATCAGTATTAAGTGGAAATAGTGGTATCATGTAGAGCTATGAAGTCTGTCCCTTAACGCTGATAATAAATTAGCACACAAGAATGGAAGCTGCCTTTAAAACACTATTAATTTTGATTTGCAAGAATACATTTACAAATTATTCTACAAGAATAAATTTCTTGGGGTAGTTAATTCATAATCACAGAAATCTACAAGTCTTTTCTTTCCTATTTATTCTGATCTATCTATAAACTTGAGAACTAAGAAGAAAAAAGTACATTAAACGATAACAAAGCCCACTACTGATTGAGAGCTTCTAAATGACGCTAAATACATTTTGTAAAAAAATCAATTTTTACCAATCTCATACTTTTTGGACAGATTAAAAATATTTTTCATATCAAAATGTCAACATTTTCTCAATTTTGGTAGACAATTCAGGCTTAGTGAACTACACTGCTAATGCCATACTATTCTATAATCTGCAGCTGAAATGAATTCAACACAACAAAGCACTCAACAATCCTCCAGACAGCACATCTCCTTTAATTGCACAATTATAACAAGGATGGACTTTTTTTTTTGTTTCCTATGGATATGGTTTTGTTTTTATTTTTAATCCATTCAGGAGAATGTTAGTGCCTTGATTGCAGAGGGCATTAGTACATCACAGGCACTATGCTAGGAACTGGGGAAAAGATAAAAAAGGAGAACAGAAAGTCATAAACATCTTAAGAAAAAATATAAGAATCAAAATAATGTCTTTTTCACAATTACTGGAACTACATTATAATGAAACAGAAAATTCTTGTCATGAGATGTACACACTTGTTTCAAATTCTAGTAGAATTCTAGAATTCTATATATTCTAGTATAATATATAGAATATATATGTGTATATATATATATATATTTTTTTTTTTGGTAGTAACATTTTAAGTACTATTTCAATTTCAATTCCCAAACATATTCACATACCCTTTAAGGAATGTCAGTTGTGGTTTACAAAAACTCATTTAAAAATTAGTGATAAATATTTATGGGAAGTTCATGAATTAATTCTTTTCTTATAGTGTGGTCATGTTTTATTACTACAAAAGGTAACAATATATTACAAAAATCAGAAACAGCATGAACATGTACCAAAAGTGATTAATAGACCCCCCCACTCAACATTAAAAAATATGTTGTTTTCATGTATACATACACAAGATAAAATAACACCATGGCAGAAGGGTGCTGTATCTGTGTTTAAGGAAGGGGTTGTTGGCAAACACCACCGCTCTCTTCTGCTGAAATGTACACAACTGATATATGCAGCACAGAAAGCTGGCACCAAGGGCTTACAACCTTAATTTGCCTGCAAGAAGGAACAGAGATTTACCTTCAGAGCACGTTCCTGATTGTTTTCAGCAGTCAGATGTCTCACGTTGTTTGCTGAAGCCTGGCTCTGCTCTTTCAGACGACGAAGCTCCTGCTCCAGCCGTTTGCACTGCCACGGGGGAAGAATCCCATTAAGTAAAGGAGGTGTAGCATTTTTTTTCACCAAGCCACATGAATTAATGTAACTAATACCATTCTATTCTCTAAAAGAAAAGGCATCTTTTGCAACAAGAAGAGTAAGTTAAAAGTAATGCTGCCTATGAATAAAATAATATTTATTTATAAGTGTTTTGGCTATTCGACCGCAGATTTCAGGTTGGTTTTTACTAATCTAAATATCACCATGTACATTAGAAAATGCTACTTATTTTTATAAAATTAAGATCAAACTATATTTAACATTGTTTTTGTATTCACCAGTTTTCATTATATATCACTGGCTGAATATAAGAATGCTTCTAAAAATCATACTAGATTCTAAATAAATTATGATATGATATTGTTGTGAATTTTTATTTACTTAAAGATTTAAAGTATCATAAAATATATATAAGAAAAGGTTTTTCAGATTTTTAGAACTATCTTAAGAAAAATTGTGAGGGGGAAAAAGTAGCAACCATAGAGTGCTTTAAGACCCAGAAACAACTAAGGAAATAAGTGTTTTTAATTTCTATTTTGACTACACCTTATTTTTAGGTAAATCAAGTGATAACAAACATGTGAAATGACACTCTGACCTATGAGGAATATATGAGAAAAGGAGTAAAAAAAGAAACTATAAAGAAAAGCATAAATGGGCTAACAGACATTATCAATGTTCAAAAAAAATCATTAAAACATCAAGCCATTTGCATATAATATCTTAACGAATAAGCTGTAAATCAGAATCATATAAATATACATGGGAAAACTGACTTAAGAAATAAAATACTAAAATCATCTTTGAGGAAAAAATTAAAACTTCACTCTTTATTTTTAAATTAGAATATTTAATTAGCAACCAATAAGTAATTACACATATTGATTCAAGACCTAGGCAAAGTTACTTCTAGATTATTTCACAAATGGCTAGTTGTCATAGTGAATTAAAAATCATTATGCTATAATACAGATGCTGTCATAATCCAAACTTCGCAGTTCTTACTCCTGATTCTTTATGCCTCTGACCGCTATAACTGTCAGTATCACTATTTCCTAACCTTGAGTAATATACAAATCCTAGAGGATATCAGACTCTTGATACTAACTTAAATTATATTATAATGTTTATATATAAATCCATATGCCTCAACATATCAATACAATTAAGAAACCAGAACACATTTATAAATTAAATAATAATCCCCAAATCAAAACTTTTTTTGGTGAGAGAAAGGGAGATAGTGAGGCAAACTCTCGCATGTACCTGGACTGGGATCCACCTGCAACCCTATCTAGGGCAAATGATAAAGTAACAAGCTATTTTTAGGGCCTGAGGCCGATACACTCAACAGAGCTATCCTCAGTGACAGAGCTATCCTTAGCACACAGGGCCAACACTGGAACCAATTAAGCCACTGATTGCAAAAAGGGGATGAGGGAGAAGAAAAGAGGAGGGAGAAAGGAGAGGCAGATGGTGGCTTCTCTTATGTTCTCTGACCAGGAATCAAACCCGGGATGTTCATATGCCTGGCCAATGCTTTATCCACTGAGCCACCAGTCAGGACCCAACTCAAAAAATTTAAAATCAGTATTAATTAATTAGAGTTTTGGCTAAAACTAAGTTCTGCAAATATAACATAAAGTGGCAGGTGCTTTCATGTTGCCATATTTATTTCACCAGGTATGTGACAATTTAATTCATCCATCACATTTTAAAAATTATGAGAGTGAAGGGAGAAGACAAAATGGCAATGGAGTAGGGGAACGTACCAACTTCCACCTCCCAGAACCAAAGTGGATTAAACTAATTTTAAGAACCATAATCTGGAAAAACCAACTTTGGACTAAACTAAGAGGATTCTTCAACCAAGGAACACTGAAGAAGGCACACTGAGTCTGGTAGGAAAAGCAGAAATGCGGAGAGGGCTGCCCAGCTCCCCAGAGCGAACGGCAGTCAGGAGAGACTCAAGTGGCAGGAAGTGAGCTTAGCTGAGAGAAAAGGGTCCTGAGTCCCAGGAAAAAAGACCCAGCATGCAGCCCCAGAGCCTAGAAGAGGTGTATGGACAGTATTTAACTGGAAACAAGACAGGATACTGTTTGTGAGAAAGAGACTGATTTCTCAGACCCAGGATACTTCTTAAAGGGACCATGCAGAAAACCTCTCTCACAACCACTCACCCGAGGCTCCGGGGGACAGGGAAAGAGGAGAGGACCGGAGTAGTCGGAAGAGAGTGTATGTAATCTAGGAGGCACAGGAAGAAACATTTTGAGAGACAACCACCCTAGCCTCTGGGATGAGTCACTCCCCATATCTGAAGTGAATATTTCCCCTGGAAACAGCAATACCAGCAAAGGGAAGCAGGACACTAGAAGCTGAGAATTGAATCAGCGAGTTAGAGGACAATATAAATAAAGGCATGGAAGCAGAGCAGAAAAAAGAAAAGAGACTCAAAAAGTCTGAGGAAACTCTAAGAGAGCTCTGGGACAACATGAAGAGAAATAACATCTGCATCATAGGGGTTCCTGAAGAAGAAGAGAAAGAACAAGGGATAGAGACTTTGTTCAAACATATCATAGGTGAAAACTTCCCTCAATTAAGGCAGGAAAACATCTCACAAGTCCAAAAAGCACAGAGAACTCCATTAAGGAGAAACCCAAAGAAATCTACACCAAGACACATCATAATTAAAATACCAAAGCTAAGTGATAAAGAGAAAATATTAAAAGCTGCTAGAGAAAAAAAGACTATCACCTAGAAAGGAGCCCCCATAAGGATGACTTCCGACTTCTCAACAGAAACACTTGAGGCCAGAAGGGAATGGCAAGAAATATTCAAAGTAATGCAGAGCTAGAGGCTACAACCAAGACTACTTAATCCAGAAAGGCTAGCGTTTAACATTGAAGGAGAAATAAAAAGCTTTCCAGACCAAAAAAAACCCAAGGAATTCACTGCAACCAAACCAAGGCTGCAAGAAATGCTAAGGGGCCTGTTCTAAACAGATCAAAGGAGAAAAAGAATATAGCAAAAGAGGAATACAATTTTAAAGAATAAAATGGAAATAAACAATTACATATCAATAATGTTAAATGTAAATGGATTAAATGATCTGATCAAAAGACACAGGGTAGCTGTGTGTATAAGAAAACAGGACCCATACATATGCTATCTACAAGAGACACACCTTAAAACAAAAGATGCACATAGACTGAAGATAAAAGGATGGAAAAATATGTTTCACGCAAATGGAAATGAAAAAAAAGCTGGAGTAGCAATACTTACATCAGACAAAATGCAGTTTAAAACAAAGACTATAGTAAAAGATAAACAAGGTCACTACATAATGATAAAGGGAGCAATCCAACAGAAAGATATAACTGTTATAAATATCTATGCACCTAATATAGGAGCACCTAAATATATAAAGCAGTCTTTGATGGATTTAAAGAGCAAGAACAACAGCAATACTATAATAGTAGGGGATTTCAATACTCCACTAACATCACTAGATAGATCCTCAAGAAAGAAAATTAACAAAGAAACAGGACATACTAGATCAACTTGATTTAATAGATATCTTCAGAACCTTTCACCCTAAAGCAGCAGAATATACATTCTTTTCAAATGCTCATGGTACATTCTCTAGGATAGACCACATGTTAGGGCACAAAAGCAGCCTCCACAAATTTAAAAAGATTAAAATCATATCGAACACTTTCTCTGATCACAATGGTATGAAACTAGAAATCAACCAAAACAGAAAAATTAAAAAATACTCAAAACTTGGAAACTAAATAGCATGTTATTAAATAATGAATGGGTTAACAATGAGATCAAAGAAGAAATTTAAAAATTCCTAGAAACAAACAATAATGAGTGTACATCAACTCAAAATTTATGGGACAAGCAAAAGCAGTCCTGAGAGGGAAGTTCATAGCATTATAGGCATACCTCAAGAAGCTAGAAAAAGCTCAAATAAACAATTTGACCCTGCATCTAAAAGAACTAGATAAAGAACAGCACGTAAAGCCCAGAGCTAGTAGAAGGAAGAAAATAATAAAGATCAGAGCAGAAATAAATGACATAGAGGCTAAAGAAACAATACAGAGGATCAATGAAACCAGGAGCTGGTTCTTTGAAAAGGTAAACAAAATTGATGAACCATTAACCAAACTCACCAAGAAAAAAAAAGAGAGGACTCAAATAAATAAAATTAGAAATGAGAGTGGAGAAATAACTGACACAACAGAAATACAAAATATTGTAAGAAAATACTATGAAGAACTGTATGCCAAAAAACTAGACAACCTAGATGAAATGGACAAATTCCTTGAAACATACAATCTTCCAAAAATCAATCTGGAAGAATCAGAAAACCTAAACAGACCGATTACGCCAAATGAGATCGAAACAGTTATCAAAAAACTCCCAACAAAGAAAAGTCCTGGGCCTGATATCTTCACAAGTGAATTCTACCAAATATTCAAAGAAGAACTAACTTCTATCCTTCTCAAGCTATGTCAAAAAATTCAAGAGGAAGGAAGAATTCCAAGCTCCTTTTATGAGGCGAGTATAATTCTGATTCCAGAACCAGGCAAAGACAACACAAAGAAAGAAAATTATAGGTCAATATCCCTGATGAATTTAGATGCTAAAATCCTCAACAAAATATTAGCAAATAAGATCCAGCAATATATGAAAAAAATCATACACTATGATCAAGTGGGATTTATTCTTAGGAGGCAAGGCTGGTATAATATTCTCAAATCAATTAATGTGATTCATCACATAAACAAAAGGAAGGAAAAAAACCACATGATAATTTCAATAGATGCAGAAAAAGCATTTGATAAAATCCAGCACCCATTCATGATCAAAACTCTCAGCAAAGTGGGAATACAGGGAACATACCTCAACATGATAAAGGTCATCTATGACAAACCCACAGCCAACATCATACTCAATGGGCAAAAATTAAAAGTAATCTCCTTAAGATCAAGAACAAGGCAGGGGTGCCCCCTTTCACCACTCTTATTCAACATAGTTCTGGAAGTCCTAGCCACAGCAATCAGACAAGAAAAAGAAATAAAAGGCATCTAAATTGAAAAAGAGGAAGTAAAACTATCATTATTTGCTGATGATATGATACTATATATAGAAAACCCTAAAGTCTCAGTCAAAAAAATACTAGACCTGACAAATTAATTAGGCAAGATGGCAGGATATAAAATTAATACTCAGAAATCAGAGGCATTTTTATATACTAACAATGAACTGTCAGAAAGAGAAATTAAGGAAGCAATCCCTTTTACCATTGCAACCAAAAAAATAGAGTATCTAGGAATAAATTTAAGCAGGGAAATTAAAGACTTGTACTCGGAAAATTATAAAACATTGATAAAAGAAATCAGGGAAGATACAAACAAGTGGAAGCATATACTGTGCTCATGGATAGGAAGAATAAACATCATTAAAATGTCTATATTACCCAAAGCAATTTATAAATTCAATGCAATATTGATTAAAATACCAATGACTTACTTCAAAGATATAGAACATATATTCCAAAAATTTATATGGAACCAAAAGAGAACACGAATAGCCTCAACAATCTTGAAAAGGAAGAATAAAGTGGGAGGTATCACACTTCTGGATATCAAGTTATACTACAAGGCCATTGTACTCAAAACAGCCTGGTACTGGCATAAGAACAGGCATATAGATCAATGGAACAGAACTGAGAACACAGAAATAAACCCACACTTTTATGGACAACTGATATTTGACAAAGGAGGTAAGAGCATACATTGGAGTAAAGACAGCCTCTTCAACAAATGGTGTTGGGAAAATTGGACATCTACCTGCAAAAAAAATGAAACTATATCACCAACTTACACCATTCACAAAAATAAACTCAAAATGGATAAGACTTAAATGTAAGCCATAAAACCATAAGCATCTTTTAAGAAAAAACATAGGCAGTAAGCTCTCTGACATCTCTCGCAGCAATATATTTGCCGATTTATCTCCACGGGCAAGTGAAATAAAAGACAGGATAAACAAATGGGACTATATCAAACTAAAAAGCTTCTGCACAACTAAAGACAATAAGAACAGAACAAAAAGACAAACTACACAATGGGAGAATATATTTGACAATACGTCTGATAAGGGGTTAATAACCAAAATTTATAAAGAACTTGTAAAACTCAAAACCAGGAAGACAAACAATCCAATCCAAAAATGGGCAAAAGAAATGAATAGACACTTCTCCAGTGAGGACATACAGATGGCCAATAGGCATATGAAAAAATGCTCAACATCACTAATCATTAGAGAAATGCAAATTAAAACCACAATGGGATATCACCTCACACCAGCCAGAATGGTGCTCATCAACAAAACAACACAAAATAAGTGCTGGCGAGGATGTGGAGAAAAGGGAACCCTCCTGCACTGCTAGTGGGAATGCAGACTGGTTCAGCCACCGTGGAAATAGTATGGAGATTCCTCAAGAAATTAGAAATTGAACTGCCTTTTGACCCAGCTA
This sequence comes from Saccopteryx leptura, assembly GCF_036850995.1. Classification (NCBI taxonomy): domain Eukaryota; kingdom Metazoa; phylum Chordata; class Mammalia; order Chiroptera; family Emballonuridae; genus Saccopteryx; species Saccopteryx leptura. The sequence goes on along the minus strand of NC_089508.1, from coordinate 108,942,027 downwards.
TCCCACGTTTAGGAATATACCCCAAGAACACCATAGACCTGTTCCAAAAGAAGAAATGCACCCCAATGGCAGCATTGTTCACAATAGCGAAGATCTGGAAACAGCCCAAGTGTTCGTCAGTGGACGAGTGGATTAAAAAGCTTTGGTACATATATACTATGGAATACTAATCAACCATAAGAAATGATGACATCGGATCATTTACAACAACATGGATGGACCTTGATAACATTATACTGAGTGAAATATGTAAATCAGAAAAAACTAAGAACTATATGATTCCATACATAGGTTGGACATAAAATTGAGACTCAGAGACATGGACAAGAGTGTGGGGGTTACGGGGAGTGGCGGGAGGAGAGGGAGGGGGTTGGGGGAGGGGAGGGGCACAAAGAAAACCAGTTAGAAGGTGACAGAAGACAATTGGACTTTGGGTGATGGGCATGCAGCATAATCAAATGTCAAAATAACCTAGAGTTGTTTTCTCTGAACATATGTACCCTGATTTATCAGTGTCACCCCATTAAAATTAATTTAAAAATAAAATAAAATAATGGCAAAAAAAATAAAAGCTAATATTTACTAAGAAAAAAATTATGTGAGTGGAATCTTTGTGACACAACATCATTTGGAAGGGAAACCCGAGTTACAAATTAAGCTCTGTGCCTGCCCTGTGGTGGCACAGTGGATAAAGCATCGATATGGAATGCTGAGGTCGCTGGTTCAAAACCCTGGGCTTGACCAGTCAAGGCACATATGAAAAGCAATGACTACTATAAGTTGATGCTTCACTCCTCCCCCTACCTTTTCTCTCTCTAAAATTATTAAGTAACATCTTTAAAAAAGTTAAGCTCTGGATCTGTCCCTTTTTAGCTTGTAACAAAATATTTGGCTGCAATGCAATCAAAGAACAAATATGTTTAGTGAAGACAAATCATGATGCATGATTAAGAAACAGCAATAAGCGTCACAATCTAGTAGGAATATTTTCTACTAGAATTATTCTCTACGTTTTCAATTTATTTTTGTACAAAATTATGCATTTATTATTAAAATGAAATGACTAAATATGAACTATGTGATGATAAGGTGGGGTAGATAACTGTGGCTATATGGAGCTACAAGAACATGTCGTGGACAAATTCCATCCAAGTGAAGCTTGTTCTGGATATGCGGTCTCAGAAAATAAAAGAGGAAGGTACAGGAGAAAAGGGATGAAGGTAGGAACATCCTGGGAAATAGCTGGTAACAGTAAGGAAGAACAGTCACAAGTTATATAAGTTATATGACCACTTATTTTTTGTATTCTCAAGCAAATTAGAAATGACCCAAGGTTACAGACTTCTTTTCTGTCTACAGGATTGCACAAAAAAGAGTTTACTCACTGTAGCTCAGACATGTTTAATTTATTTTAAGTTCTTCATGAGGTTTAAGTTCAACATTGACCTAGGAATCAAATTGAGGTGAGCCAACAATAACTTTGAACTGAATAAAAACATACATAAATGCTCTTGTCAAATATACTTTTGGATTTTTATTTAACTACATTTAACATTTCTTTACATTTATTCAACCCTATATTATTTCTTCATTTGATGTTCAGTCCTTTCTGAAATGATGGAAGAAAGGTACTCCTATTCCAATTTTTAAAAATATTGTAACCAAAGAGATAAGTGAAGCTAAGAACAATGCACTGAGGGCATTCATCCACACTGCATACGTGGGCTGATGCTACAGTCAGAAAGTGTAAGAGGGACAGAAGATAAGGCGCCACTCAAAACGGCAAGGGTCATTTTTTAATATTTTGAACTTCGTGGATTAGTCTGCAGGCCGCACAAAATTGTTCGGCGGGCTGCATGCGGCCTGCGGGCCGCGAGTTTGAGACCCCTGGTCTAAATGGCTTCAGCTTCAGGTGTTTAATGATTCCCCCTACTTTAATGAATGAAGACACAAGACAAATGCTAGAGAAGATGTCCCTAAATCAAGTAACCTATAATGGTTTTAGATAGTTTCCTTCTGAACTGACATTTAAATTTGCAAAATTTCTTCCTCATTCATATTCTGCCAAATATAAATGTTCTTAAAAGTGCATGAATTTAACCTAGGAATTTCTTATACATATTATACTTAAAATTTTTTAATACTGAAATTGATAAAGTACATGCTATCTGTATATTGTCACAAGTGTCCTTGAGAACTAAGAATCTCACTACAAAAGATACAGATGAAAGATTAAAAAGTTAAATAAAATTCTCTTCATTCAGAATTTGAACTAAAAGTATCAGTATGAAGACACGAACAGTTTCATCTTAAAATATGTGTGTGTGGGGAGGTCCTAGTTTTGCCCATGTGAAAAGGCTAGGAATAAGAGCAGACGCAGTAGCAATAAGCACCCCTAGTACCTGGACTGTGGTTCCAAGTCCTATTTCTGACTAAAGAATTTCATGGATATATGGCTGACTACAGGTCTTGAGCAAGAAATGTACACTATGATCCACAATCAACAGTTCTTGGCAGAAGTTTTATTTTTATTTATTTATTTATTTACTTTATTCAGTGAGAGGAAAGGAGACAGAGAGACAGACTCCTACATACGTCCTAACTGGGATCCACCTGATGAGCCTACTGGGGGGTGATGCTCTGCCCATCTGGGGCATTGCTCTGCTGCTCAGCAACTGAGCTCCTCTTAGCGCCTGAGACAGAGGCCATGAGCCATCCTCAGCACCCGGGGGCCAACTCACTCCAATCAAGCCATGGCCGCAGAAGGGGAAGAGAGGAGAGAGGGGCATAAAAAGGAGGGGTGGAGAAGCAGATCAGCACTTCTCCTGTGTGCGCTGACCAGGAATCAAACCTGGACACTCACATGCTGGGCTGATGCTTTACCACTGAGACAACCAGCCAGGACAGAAGTTTTGTATTAACTATCAAAACTGAGGAATATCAAAGAGACTCAGAAAGGACTTAGAAGCCAACTTGAAAAGCTCCTCACTAGATACAGATAAGTCAATCTGACATCAGTAAGGATAAAACTGCAATATATTTACACATAAAATACATTTAATTTATTGAGTATATAATAACAATAAAAACTAATTGTCATTGTTGAGTGAATTGTCAACATGAATAAACTAAATATACAGGGTGGGGCAAAAATATAGTTGTTCACATAAAAATAATACAATAATAAATAATATAAACTGTTTTGCATACTCATAACTATAAAGCTACTTTTGCCCTATCCTGTACAGTAAGCCAAGAATTTATCCACTTTCTTATATAACCTTTACTACTAGGTAATCAAAGATGACTATAAAAACATTCACAGTAATAAAGAGAAAGGGAATATCACAATTTTGAAGTCATAAATACACTAAGATATCTGGACACTGAGATTTGCTAATAACATACTTCTTTCACAACTTAACATGTGTTTCTAGATAAAAAATACAAAACTACATGTAAACAGGAATATATTAAGTGACATTACAGAGATGCAACAAATAAACTTGGAAAGTCTAAAAGAAAACTGACTCAGTTTGTTAAAAAAATAAATTAAAAAAAAGAGATAGGAGAATCTATAAAGTGTTAATAGTAAATTCAATAACATGCAAAGCGTGATTTTTATTTAGATACAGATTCAAAACAAAGAAAAAAAGTTGTGACATTTAAGAGATCATTTGAATTTGAAAACCAAGTATATAATTTAAAATATTAAAGAATTGTGCATATCTTTGGAGTGATAATGGTATCGTGGTTATGTTTTATACAATAGTCCCTATTTTTAAAAAATACACAATAAAAGTTATATATTAAAAGGGTATTATGGCCCTGGGTGGTTGGCTCAATGGTAGAGTGTCAGCCTGGCATGTGGAAGTCCCAGATTCGATTCCTAGCCAGGACACATAGGAGAAGCCCCATCTGCTTCTCCACCCTTTCCCCTCTCCTTCCTCTCTGTCTCTCTCTTCCTCTCCTGCAGCCAAGGCCCACTGGACCAAAGTTGGCCCGGGCGCTGAGGATGGCTCCATGGCCTCCACCTCAGGCGCTAGAATGGCTCGCGTTGCAACAGAAAAATGCCCCAGATGGGCATAGCATTGCCCACTGGTGGGCAGGCCAGATGGATCCCAGTCTGTCTCTCTGCCTCCCTGCTTCTCACTTCAGAAAAATACAAAAAAAAAAAAGGATATTATGGCCTGACCAGGCAGTGGTACAGTGAACAGAGCTTCGAACTCAGAGGTTGAGGACCCAGGTTCAAAACCCTGAGGTTGCTGGCTTCAGTGCAGGCTCATCGCCCTGAGCGCAGGCTCACTAGCTTAAGTGTGAGGTTGCTGGCTTGAGTATGGGATCATAGACATAACCCCATGGTTGCTGGCTGGAGCCCAAAGGTTGCTGGCTTGAAGCTCAAGGTTGCAGGCTTGAGCAAGGAGTCACTGGTTCCAACTGGAGCGCCCTGGTCAAGGCACACATGAGAAAGCAATCAATGAGCAATTAAAGTGCCACAACAAGAAGCTGACACTTCTCATCTCTCTCCCTTCCTGTCTGTCTGCCTCTTTCTAAAAAAAAGGATAGTTTGCCTGAGATTTCATGTAAAATAATATTAGAATGAGGAAATGAGTAGGACAATGCAGATAAAAAAGGATGAACAGTTGTAGCAGGGTAAAAATATCATGGGTTCATAACTGTTCTTGAAACTCACTGATGAAGAAAATAATTAAATTTGCCTCTGTAAACTAATGAAACTAATTATAGAGCATAAACTGAACTAAAATAACACACAGAAATATAAAAGATTTGAATAAAATAAATTTAGCCCACATTTACAATAAAATGTTTCGACTAGTGATTTCCTTTTACTCATTGTGATTTTTCTGAAGACTTTTATCAAGCAGGCAATACAATATGGTTCTGTTTTATGTTAACTTAGTGAAAGATAATGTCTTAAGTTTTTTTATTTTTCATTATTTTTTAATTTTTTATAATTTTGAAATTTCACACAGTCCCCCACTACCACAAATTATGCAGTCGAGTTTCCCACATTTGGGGAAATCGCAGGGGTCAGCACATCCGGAGTGCAATGGATAAGCCTCGCCCTGGGAAAACCACCTTCGTGATCATGGTATCTCCCCTGCCAGGTAAGTATCACATGTCTTAAGTTTTTAACAAAAACTTCTCTAGAACAGCTGCTGTTCCTCCTCCTCTACAATCTGCTTCCAGTCACAAATTATTTTGAGTGTATTATAATCAAACATCTTCCCACTTGGATCCGATACAATTCTTTCCTTTGCAGACAGAAAATAATACCAGACTCTTCCAGTCAAAACAGAAACAAAGTTTGGTGTCAATGTGAATCAAGTACTTTGAATTGCAGATGTTTAGAAGTACTTAGAATTATATAAATAAGTTTTTATTTCTCTTCATTTAGAGAAGATTTTAAAAATCATCGTAGATGTAAAATTAATAACTAAAATGTTTTCTCACCTGACAGTAATTTGGAATAGAGTTTTGAACTTCAAAAAATTTGAAAAGTTTCCCAATAGCGAAAGAGAACAATACAATCTGAGCACCAATAAGGATAGAAACTACAATATACTGACATATAAAATATATTGAACTTTGTTTCTTCAAAGCCCTGGCAAAATATAAATAACTTGGTTTAAGCAAATATTTATACAATACTCAGGAGTTTACACCAAAGATTAAAAAAGAAAAACAGACACTAAAGATGGCGACGGAGTTGGTGGACATACCAACTGCCACCTCCCAAGACCAAATTGGATTACAACCTAATTTACAAACAATCATCTTCAAAAACCAACTTTGGACTAAATGAGGAGGAATCTATAACCAAGAATCACAGAAGAAGCCACACTGGGACTGGTAGGAAGGGTGGAGACACGGAAAGGGCTGCCCTGCTTCCATGAGCGAGGGATGGCTGAAGGTCTGGACAGTCTTCATTGCAGGGATGGTTGCCCTATAAGGTGTGGGTCCTCAGCCCCAGGCCCAGAGCCCCAGCCTAGAGCCCCAGAGCCTAGAATAGGTGCCCACACAGCATTTGGAGGTGAAAAGAGCTGGACTTCTGTCTGCAAGAAAGAGAGAAGATGCAGACTTCGTCTTAAAGGGCCTGCACAAAAAATCTTGTTCACAGCCACTTAGGTGGGGCTCCGGTGGAGGGAGAGCTGAGAGGAATAGAGTTGCAAGAGAAGAGTGTCAAGCTGGAAGCCCAGGAAGAGACACAGTGGGGGGACGACCATCAAAACCTCTGTACAGAGTGATTCTCTAATACTGCAGTTGCCATCTTTCTTGGGTGGAGGAGTCCCCTCTAAGTGGCATCAGCCTGGGGAGAAGCAACTGCTCCACCCTCAGGAGTCTCTCTTACCCCAGTCAAAGAGACTGAGTTGTTCTGAGAGGCGAGAAAGCAGGGGGCACATCAGTGACTCAGTTTTCTGGTGTTGAGGCCAGAACTTTCCCCCACACACTCCTCAGTCTAAGACTGGTAATTTAGCCTCATGGAAGACTCAGTAGAAACTGTCCGAAGTGCAGGCAGACCACTGCCTGGGTCTCAGAGGCCACATCCAACAGACTCCTGGGGCCACTCCCTGCTGAGGTCTGTGGGAAAAGGTCTGGACAGACAGACACTTGGTGCTAAGGAGAGGAGACACACCCAACACCCTTCCTAATCCCTGAATTGCTACAGGCTCTAGACTCTACTAGAGGTTTTTTCAGTGGCAAAGCCCAACAGCAGCCAGCAGACAGAGGCTGTAGGAGACAGGACTCAGGAAACCTTGGCCTTTTAAGTGCACCTTCCCTCAGGCCCAGAGTGGGTAAAAGCCAGCCTAGGTGTGCAGGTGGTATTTCCATGTGCACCTGGGCCCAGCAGAGGCAGCCACAAACTATGGATTGCTTGTAGCTCCAAGATGGTTGCTGAGGGCAGTGTCTCCAATGGTGAGCGCTGGATTCCTTCCAGGGAGGCACAGGGCTGGCACATCCAGTGGCCAGCTGCGGAAAGCATCAGTTCAGGACCTAACAACCTTTGCTAGAGTGGTATCCTAAGAAAGGTCTCCTCACACCAGGCCCAGCTGAGGCGAGTTCTACTCTCTGATCAGCACCTGCACAGAGGCTCATGTGCATGGGATAGAGAGGAGCTCCACATTCAGCTGGCCTTGGTGCTAGATATCCTGCCCTGCTGGGCTAGATTCCACTGGGGGAAGGGAGAGAGGCTTGGAGCATGGACATTTAACGTACGGGTACCTGTGAGCCTATTGATGGATCTGGTCGAGGGGCTTAGCCACTTTCGGGGGGGGGGGCAGTCAGCCCCAGAAGAAGACTCTCTCAGGGTCTCACAGATGATAAAAACTTCTGCAGAGGAGACTGTTGGCCACACTTGATCTGAAACTACTGCTCACCTTGTTGGGGAGAAATTAAATTTGAGTATCAAGCAGTAGCTGAGGGATTAGACTCTAAAGTAGGGACCACATTCTCCATACTGAGCTCCTGACCAAGAGAGGCCCAAGCTAGGGTGTCCCAATAACATTGTATTACCAACCTCAGCTGCTCTAACCCACCAAGCTTGCAAACTGCAGAGGGGTTGGTTGGGGGAGGTCAGTCTGAGCCCACACTACAATCTCACTACAGAAGACTCTGTGGGAAGACCAGGCAGCTGTAAGAGGAAGAAGAGCCCCTGAAAAGTGAACACAAATCTTACAGAGCTTGGAGCTTTTACGGAGCTGCTGTCATCTCTAAGCAGGAGGAAGCTGATCCTTATACAAGGTTAGCTCCTCCCACACTATTCCAGTACAGAAGACGCAGACACAATCAGCAAAAAGAGCAGCAGATGCAGAAAGGTAGCCCACAGCGGTTTATAAACAATAGCTGACATCAACCTAAAATGATCTAGAGCCAATAAACCAGGTAGTGGGTTGCAGACAGCACCAACCCTGGACTCAGCTAGCTACACAAGGAGCACGCCCAAAGGAGGAGTCTAGCAGGCACCAGACACTGTGGAGAATCAATACGCAAAAACAGGACAGACATTGCACAGTTTGCAATACACATAATCAAGGTTGACCCGTAGAGCCAGCCAGCCTGAGGGATAAACAAACCCATGTAAGGACTAACTGCATTCAATACTCACATACAACAAGAGGGAAAATACTACCCTTAAGAAGCATTCCTAGAACAAGGAAACCAGGTGGCCTGGAGGTCAGTACAATGGAGCCCATGTTCCTCACAAAAAACACACAAAAATTTCAAAGTCAGACAGTGTTACCTAAGGCACAGATAAAATGGGCAGACAGAAAAATGCTACCCAAATGAGTCAACAAGTGAAATCCCCAGAAAAAAGAACTACATGAAATGGAAGTAACCAAACTACCAGATGCAGAGTTTAAAATAATGATTTTTAGGATGCTCACGGATCTTAGAGCAACAACAAATGGACATAATGAGAACCTAAAGAAACAGATAGCAAGCATCAAAAAGGACACTGAAATCATAAAAAAGAACAAATCAGAAACGACAAATATAATATTAGAAATGAAGAATGCACTAGAACGAATCAACAGCAGGCTGGATGAAGCAGATAATCAAGTCAGTAATTTAGAGCAGTGGTCCCCAACCTTTTTAGGCCATGGACTGGTTTAATGTCAGAAAATATTTTCACGGACCAGCCTTTAGGGTGGGACGGATAAATGTATCACGTGACCAAGACAAGCCTCAAGAGTGAGTCTTAGATGGATGTAAGAGGGAATCTGGTCATTTTTTTAAAAATAAAACATCATTCAGACTTAAATATAAATAAAACAGCAATAATGTAAGTTATTTATTCTTTCTCTGAGGACCGGTACCAAATGGCCCATGGACTGATACTGGTTTGCGGTCCGGGGGTTAGGGACCACTGATTTAGAAGACAAAATAAACGAAAACACAGAAGCAGAGCAACAAAAAGAAAAGAGACTCAAAAAGAATGAGGAAACTCTAAGAGACCTCTGCAACAACATGAAGAGAAACAACATCCGCATCATAAGGGTTCCAAAAGGAAAAGAGAAAGAACAAGGGATAGAGAACCTGTTTGAAGAAATCATAGCTGATAACTTCCTTAAACTCATAAAGGAAAAAGTCACAAAATTTCAAGTAGCATAGAGAATCCCATGAAAGAGGAACCCAAACAGGCCTATACCAAGACACATCATAATTAAAGTGTCAAAGTTAAGAGACAAAGAAAGAATACTAAAAGCTGCAAGAGAAAAGCAGTTAAAAGGTATAGAGGAGCCCCCATAACAATGATATCCGACTTCTCAACAGAAACACTTGAGGCCAGAAGGAATTGGCAAGAAATATTCAAAGTGATGCAAAACAAGAACCTACAACCAAGACTTCTTTATTCAGCAAGGCTATTGTTTAAAATTGAAGGAGAAATAAAAAGCTTCCCAGACAAAAAAATAAATCAAGGAATTCACTACAACCAAACCAGTACTGCAAGAAATGTTAAGGGGCCTGCTGTAAAAAGAGCAAAGGAAAAAAAGAAATCAAGAAAAAGAGAATTGTAGATTTAAAAAATAAAATGGCAATAAATAAGTACTTATCAATAATAACCTTAAATGTAATTTTTTTTATTTATTCATTTTAGAGAGGAGAAAGGGAGAGAGAGAGACAGAGAGGGAGAGAGAGAGGAGAAAGAGACAGAGAGAGAAGGTGGGGAGGAGCTGGAAGCATCAACTCCCCTATATGTGCCTTGACCAGGCAAGTCCAGGGTTTAGAACCGGCGACCTCAGCATTTCCAGGTCAACACTTTATCTATTGCGCCACAACAGGTCAGGCCAATAACCTTAAATGTAAATGAAAAGACATAGGGTAGCTTCAAGGAGAAGAAAACAGGACCCATACATGTTGTCTACAAGAGACCCACCTCAGAACAAAAGATATACATAGACTGAAATTGAATGGATGCAAAAAAGTATTTCATGCAAATCGAAATGATAAAAAGGCTGGGGTAGCAATACTTATATCTGGCAAAATAGACTTTAAAACAAAGGCTATACTAAGGGAAAAGAAGATAACTACATAATGATAAAGGGAGCAATCCAACAGGAGGATATAACTATTATAAATATTTGTGTGTTTAATATAGGAGCACCTAAATATATAAAGAAGATTTTGATGGACATATAGGGCACGAATGACAGAAAACTATAATAGTAGGGGATTTTAATACACCACTAACATCAATGAGTAGATATTCCAGACAGAAAATTTAAAAAGAAACAGCGGCCTTAAATGATACACTAGATCAACTGTATTTTATTGATATCTTCAGAACATTTTACCTCAAAGCAGCAGAATATACATTCTTTTCAAGTTCATACAGTACATTTCCTAGGATAAAACATGTTAGAAAACACAATGTCTCAATAAATTTAAGAAGCTTAAAATAGTATCAAGCATCTTCTCTGATCACAATGGCATGAAACTGGAAATAACCTACAATAGGAAAACTGAAAATCATTCAAACACTTGGAAGCTAAATAACATATAATTAAATAACAAATGGATTAACAATGAGATCAAGATATAAATAAAAATTTTAATTGAAACAAATGAAAATGAACATACCACAACTCAAAATTTAGAAAACACAGCAAAAGCAGTCTTGAGAAGGAAGACCACAGCATTACAGGCATACCTTAAGAAGGAAGAAAAAGCTCAAACAATTTAACCCTGCATCTAAAGACCCAGAAAAAGAACAAATAAAGCCCAGAGGATGTAGAAGGAAAAATAATAAAGATCAGAGTGGAAATAAATGACAGAGGCTAAAAAACAATACAAAAGATAAAAAAAAACCAAGACCTAGTTCTTTGAAAATGTAAACAAAATTGACGAACCTTTAACCAGACTCATCAAGAAAAAAACAGAGAGAACTCAAATAAAATTAGAAATGAAAATGGAGAAGTAACAACTGACACCTCAGAAATAAAACGGATTGTAAGAAAATACTCTGAAGATCTGTATGCCAAAAATTTGGACAACCTAGGCAAAATGGATAAATTTCTAGAAACATACAATCTTTCAAAACTCAACCTTGAAGAATCAGAAAACGTAAACAGACTAATTGCAACAAATGAAATTAAAAGTTATTTAAAAAGGCCTAGCAAACAAAAGTCCTGGACCGGATGGCTTCACAGGAATATTTTACCAAACATTCAAAGAAGAACTAACACCTATCCTTCTCAAGCTATTTCAAAAACTTCAAGCCCTGGCCAGTTGGCTCAGTGGTACAGCATTGGCCTGGCATGCAGGAGTCCCGGGTTTGATTCCCGGCCAGGGTACACAGGAGAAGCGCCTATTTGCTTCTCCCCCCCCCCTTTTTACTCTCTGTCTCTCTCTTCCCCTCCCGCAGCCAAGGCTCCACTGGAGCAAAGTTGGCCCGGTTGCTGAGGATGGCTCCGTGGCCTCTGCCTCAGGCGCTAGAATGGCTCGGGTCACAACAGAGCAACGCCCCAGATAGGCAGAGCATCGCCCCTGGTGGGCATGCCAGGTGGATCCTGGTCGGGCACATGCAGGAGTCTGTCTGACTGCTTCCCCGTTTCCAACTTCAGAAAAATACAAAACAAACAAACAAAAAAAAACTTCAAGAGGAGGGAAGACGTCCAGGCTTTTTTTTTTAAGAGGCAAGCATTATCTTCATTCCAGAACGAGGTAAGACACTACAAAGATAGAAAACTATAGACCAATATCCCTGATGAACATAGATGCTAAAATTCTCAACAAAATATTAACAAATTGGATCTATCAATATATTAAAAAAGTCATACATCATGACCAAGTAGGATTTATTCCAGGGAGGTAAGGCTGATACCATATTTGCAAATCAATCAATGTAATTCGATACAAAACAAAAGGAAGGATAAAAATCACGTTATATCAACAGATACAGAAAAAGCATTTGATAAAATCCAGCACCCATTTATAGTCTTATAGTCAAAACTCTCAGTAAAGTGGGAATACAGGGAACATACCTCAACATGATGAAGGCCATTTATGAGAAACCCACAGCCAACATCATACTCAATGGGCAAAAATGAAAAGCAATCCCCTTAAGATCAGAAACAAGGCAGAGGTACCCTCTTTAACCTCTCTTATTCAACATAGTTCTGGAAATTTTAGCCACAGCAATCAGACAAGAAAAAGAAATAAAAGGTATCCAAACTGGAAAGGAAAAAGTAAAATTATCATTATTTACTGATGACATGATACTGTACATAGAAAACCCTAAAGTCTCAATCAAAAAACTACTAGACCTGATAAATGAATTTGTCAAGATGGCAGGATATAAAATTAATATTCAGAAATCAGTGGCATTTTTATACACTAACAATAAACTGTCTGAAAGGAACGTAAGGAAACAATCCCCTTCACTATTGCAACAAAAAAAATAAAGCACCTCAGAGTAAATTTAATGAAGGAGGTAAAAGACTTGTAATCAGAAAATTACAAGACATTGTAAAAAAAAATCAAGGAAGATACAAACAAGTGGAAGCATATACCATGTTCATGGATAGGAACAATGAACATCATTAAAATGTCTATATTACCCAAAGCAATCTATAAATTCAATGCAATATCTATTAAAATAATAATGGCATACTTCTAAGATATAGAACAAATATTCCAAAAATTTATATGGAACCAAAAAAGAACACAAACAGCCTTAGCAATCTTGAAAATAAAGAATCAAGTGGGAGGTATCACACTTCCTGATATCAAGTATACTACAAGAAAATTGTAATCAAAACAGCTTGGTACGGGCATAAGAACAGGCATTCAGATCAATGGACAGAACAGAGAACTCAGAAATAAGTCCATGCCTTTATGGTCGACTGTACTTTGACAAAGGAATTAAGAGCATATAATGGAGTAAAGACAGTCTCTTTAATAATTGGTGTTGGGAAAATTGGACAGGCACATGTGAAAAAATGAAACTAGACAACCAATTTATACCATTAACAAAAATAAACTCAAAATGGATAAAAGACTTAAATTTAAGTCACAAAACCATAAACATCTTAAAAGAAAACATAGGCAGTAAACTCTCTGGTATCTCTTGTAGCAATATTTTTGCTGATATATCTCTATGGGCAAGTGAAATAAAGGACAAAATAAATAAATGGGACTATATGAAACTAAGAAGCTTTTGCACAGCAAAAGATACAATTAACAAAGTTAAAAGACAAACCACACAATGAGAGAACATATTCGCCAGTACATCTATAAACCAAAATTTATAAGGACTTCTGAAACTCAACACCAGGAAGGTAAACAATCCAATTAAAAAATGGGCAAAGGAACTTAATATACACTTCTCCAAAGAGGACATACAGATGGCCAATAGGTATATGATAAAATGTCCAACAACACTAATCATTAGAGAAATGCAAATTAAAACCACAATGAGATATCACCTCATACCTGTCAGAATGGCTTTCATTAACAAACCAACACACCATAAGTGCTGGTGAGGGTGTGGAGAAAAGGGAACCCTCCTGCACTGTTGGTGGGAATGCAGACTGGTGCAGCAGCTACTGTGGAAAATAGTATGGCATTTCCTCAAAAAATTAAAAAAGGAACTGCCTTTTGACCAAGTTATCCCACTTTTAAGAATATATCCTGCCTTACCTGCGGTGGCGCAGTGGGTAAAAGCATTGACCTGGAACACTGAGGTCGCTGGTTCAAAACCCTGGGCTTCCCTGGTCAAGGCGCATATGGGAGTTGATGCTTTCTGCTCCTCCCTCCCTTCTCTCTCTGTCTATCTCTCTCTCTCTCTCCCCCTCTGTCTTCTCTCTCTAAAATGAATAAATAAAATCTTAAAAAATATATTAAAAAAAAAGAATATATTCTAAAAATACCAAATCACTGATTCAAAAGAAGATATGCATTCCTATGTTTATTGCAGCATTGTTTACAATAGCCAAGATGTGGAAACAGTCCAAGTGTCCATCAGTGGACGAGTGGATTAAAAAGCAGTGGTACATATACACAATAGAATACTATGGGGCCATGAACAAGGAAATCTTACCTTTTGTGACAACATGGATGGACCTGGAAACTATTATGTTAAGTGAAATAGGCCAGGAAGAGAAAGAAAAATGTCATATGATCTAATGAACAGAGTGAACTGAAGAACGGAATAGAGACAGAGATGTGGTCATAGGGAGCAGAGGGACAGCAGTCAGAGGGAAGGGGGTTTAGGGGATAGGATCAGAGAAGGTGAAGGAATTTATGAAACTATACATACATAACACAGAGATACAGATAACAGGACAGCAAATCCCAGAGGAAAAGGAAAGGAAGTTTGGGGGAGAAGGTCAAAGAGGGTGTAATGGAGGACAAAGGGGTGGGGGTGATGGTGTTATATCAACTAGTGGGACACTTGAATCCATCTTAACACAATAAATGAAAATTAATAAATATTTTTTAAAAATTAAAAACAATAATTAGGTCAATGAGTCTGAAACCATGTATGTGCAGCTGATGTATGTGTGTGCTTATATAGGCATATACAAAAACACTCTGTATAAAATTGAAATTAGGTCTTCACATAAAAATGCCAAACATCCCTATTTCTCTTTGTACAAACTGTAAACTTCAGGAAGTTGGAGCCAAGAGTGTTTGTTCACTACTAAAAGGTAAGGTAGGTATCTGAAATGCAGATGGTATTAAATATGTATTTATTGCTTTACTGTATTCCTGGCTTATAAATGGTATTTATGCATTTATCCAACCCTGCTAAATCTGAAAATCATCCTAAGCTCTTGCTTATCCTTACCCTAAAAATAGACCAAGTGCCATTCCTTTAATATGCTTTATTCTCTATCCTCGCACTCATACCTTTCATTTGGCCTCCAAGTTTCTCATTAGCTGGTAGTGTCATACCTTCAGTCTCAAGACCTTCTAAAGGATTCTCTATTCTAGTTGTTTCCAAAGCTGGTTGCAAATCAGAATTACCAGGGCAGTTTCAAAAAGAATCAAACTAGACTACTACTTTTTTGTGTGACAGAGACAGAGAGAGGGACAGATAGGGACAGACAGACAGGAAGGGAGAGAGATGAGAAGCATCAATTCTTCGTTGCAGCACCTTAGTTGTTCATTGAATACTTTCTCATATGTGCCTTGACTATGGGGCTACAGCAGACCGAGTGACCCCTTGCTCAAGCCAGCAACCTTGGACTCAAGGTGGTGAGCCTTGCTCAAACCAGATGCGCCTGTGCTCAAATTGGGCGACTTCAGGGTTTCAAACCTGGTTCCTCTGCATCCCAGTTTGATGCTCTATCCACTGCGCTACCACCTGGTCAGGCCCAAACTATTGTTTTTTAAATATAAGATTTTTATTATAGGTGAAATTTATATAGAGTAAAACACAGATTCTGATTGTATAGTTGATAGATTTTGACAAATTTATATATTTGGGTAATCACTCTGATCATGATATAGAATACTTCTATCATATCAGAAAGGTCTTAGAGCTCCGTTTTAGACAATTTGTACTCATAGTAACCAGCTACCATTGTTCTGCTTTGTAATGCCATAAATTATTGTGCCTGTTCCTTAAGTTCACAAAAACCGGTAGAGCCTTTAAGTCTGTATTTTGTGTGACTTCTTTCAATCAACATATGTATTAGAGATTCATCTGTTTCTCTGTGCATGAGTTGTTCATTCTTTTCATGCAAAATAGTATTTCATTGTATGAATATAATTTGCCTGTTTTCTGTTAATGAAGTGACACAAGATATTTTCAGTATTGGATATTATGAATAATCTTCTAGAAACATTCCTCTAAGACTAAGTCTTACAGCATACTTTTTTTTTGTTTTACTTGCATAAATACCTAGAAATGGAGTTGCTAGGTCAGGGTATTTCCCCACTGTATAAGAAACTGTCAAGCAGTTTTCAAAACTGGTTGTACCATTTTGCATTCCCATTAACAAGAGATCATTGTTTAGAGTAGTGCGTATCCTCAAAAATATTTGCTGTTGGCTGTTTTCTTAATTTCAGATACCACAGTGCATGGCTACTAAAATGAACAATGCTGAAGACATTTCCATTACTGTAGAATGCTCTATTAAAGAGCACTGCATTTGGGATTAGTCCTTACTCTAAACAAGAATCAACTGAATGCCCAAGGTGCTCAGCAAGGTCTCTCCACTCTGGTTAGACCAGAACTAAAACTTCTCATTGAACTCAGCACTGTGACTGTGCTTCTAAACTACATCCATATAAAAAACTGACGTAAACAGAGTAACTCTAGGCAAGGACTGAAGGTGATAGGCATTGATGTTCCCCTCCAAACATATGTGTACAACTCCCTCTCATTTAATATCATCTGCAAAATCCAGCTGCTTCAAATACCCTGACTTAACTTTCTTCACCTTGAGTGCAGGGAAAGGAAGGCTCTGCCTAGATGCTACCTTTCTGAGTCAGCGAGAATGCCTCCAGGCATACTGCCTAGGAATCGGCCTGCTCACCACGGCACATTCCTGGGAAGTCTGCTCATGCATTTTTATCATTTTTAGAATTATTTTTGGAGAGGTGGTGAAATTGGTAATGATCGCTCTACCATGGCAAGGAGCCTCTATTGTTTTTCTAGGGACAAACAGTAATATTTCCTATTCAGGTAAAGGTACCTACCTGCAGGACAGACTGCCTGACAGATACTTTCATTTACTTCAAACTGAATAACCAGAGAAAACTTTCCCCTTCCAATATCCTATTGGTGAGATTCTAGAACAGCTAGTGAGATTCTAGAAACAAATATTCTAGTAACTTGGTGATATTCTAGAATAGCCAATGGGAAATGAAATTACATACACAAATTTCTAATTACTTCCTTAGTAGTGAAATTCTCCCCAGGTTTTGTAATATGTAAATGATAACAATTACTAAATTATGAGTAAATTAAAAGTAAATTAATAATACTCTATGTAAGGCCAGGAGCCGCCATCATGGCCATTCACATGCAGGTTCCCATTGGATTCGGGCAGACGGTAAAGAGATGGCAGAGTCGGAGGATGGTGGGCCATTCTGTTTATTGGTGTCTCACCAAGACAGGCAAACCACAAAAGAAGTCAAGGGAAAAGCAGAAAACCAACTTTTCCCATGAAGGGCAAGGGATCAGGGAAGCCCCTGCAATCGTGATAGCAGGAACTGTGTGAGAAAGCTCCTGGTCTGTCCCACTTTATAGAGTAGAAAACCAAAACCCTTAATCCAATATACAAACAAGGAAGTCTCTGATACAAAGTCACTTATCTGAGGCATAATTGGATTCCTCATGAGAGTGCATCACCCAGATCATACAATCAGTCAAGGGTGTGGGGAAAAGCTTAGTCTTAAAACTAAACCCTAGGCTACAATGACCCAGCCTGCTTATTGCCTGTCCCCACACCCAATATAAATCACAAGCGAGCAAACATATATATCATATTTACAAATTTATTTGACCAACACTCTATTTACTCAGCATTTGTGATTACAGACTCCTAACCAACCAAATGTGGTGACTGAGTAACAAAGTGGGAAGTTATAAAATCACCTTTTCTGGATTTTAATTAGAATACATTTATAAGTGACTCCTAACATTTGAGCTGGTAATAATATAGAAACTAAAAAAAAAGAAAAATTTCAATATGTCCCAATGTCATCTATGTTTTAACCCTTTAGATGCACTAACATTTGCCAGAAGTGTTAGCCAGTCAAAACTAACTTAACAAGAGTCCATTCAACCCTGACTCCTTCTTATCTCTTTTTTCTTGCATCCTAATTCTCTATGTATTCTTTAAAAATTTTTTTTATTTTGAAATTAAATGTAATAGGATGACATTGATTAATAAGAGTAATAGTTTTCAGGTGAACATCTCTGTAGCATTTGAACAATTGACTGTGTTGTGTGCCCATCACCCAAAGAAAAATCATTTCCAGTCACAATATATGTATTTGTCCCTCTTTGCTCCCCTCCCCCTGCCCTCAATAGGTTGTACAAAAAAAAAAAAAAAAAATTAAAAAATAAATAAATAAAAAAAATGGAGGACCAAAAACAAAAGCCACATAGTCCCTTAATTTCCATAGTATTTGCTGTACTGAGAAGAGTTACCCCTTCTGTCATACCCACAGTTCCTCAGGATCTCAATCTGCTGGAATTGAGGAAAGAAGAATATGGCAATCTAAACACCAAGGGTATTATATATCATATCTAACGTAAGACTTGTTAGTTATATTAATAATTATTAATGATATGGATTCATAATTATATTGAATACATTAAAGTTGAATTAGAAATGTTTGTATAGAATTTAACAGTATTTTGTTGGTAGTATCCATATATTTAAGATGGTTATCTAAAATCTTAGAGACTTAGTGACGTCAGAGAAATGGCGCTGTGAGGAGCGCGACCGACAAATCTTCCCAAAATTTCAACAAGTTCATTGACCAGAGACAGAAAAATCTATCCTTGGAGCGTCCAGGAGTTCCACACACTGAAGGCGAAGGTAGGATCGAGTGAAAAATTGACTAAATATATAATCAACTCTGAAGGAAATAAGTCGGACAAAGGAACACTCTGCCTATCTCACTAACCTGAGCAAAGGCTGCTTTCACTTGGACCTGAGAGTTGGGGGGGGGATAAGGGTGCGGAGGAAGCTAGGCTGCATGGACATTCGTTCAAGCCAAGGAAAAAGTGTGCCTGTGGTGAATCAGCCCACGCGAGCAAACACGCCACGAGCAGTAGCTGCCAGCGGCACGCAAGGAGTGCGCCAAAGCGAACTTCCCTACACCTGAGCTTCTCAAGGCGGGCCAGACGACTCACTCAGCCATTCAAGCTAACAATCAAGCATCAGGGGAGGGGCGCGCAGGCAGCTTGCAGTCCTTTCTGGAGCAGATCGGCAGATCCAATCACTGAAATTAGCTTATCTCACAGTCTGCTTACCTCCCATATGACCTATGCGGCTCTAATTGACAAGCTCTCTCAGTTCTTCGATCTAAAAAAATAGGCATGATATTTTTTAGTGCCTCTTGCTAAAGGGATGGGGGCAACTTCTGATTGGCAGAGCTTTCATACTCACGGATATATGCTAAAAAGAGAAACTTGGCGGATGTTAAGACCTCCTGTACTGCAGGCAGCAAGTAGGACATCTTCTTCCCAGCCAAAACAGGCTACAAAGTGCGGAAAGCCTGGGTAGAGTGGTCCCACAGAGTGCTAGGCATGCTGAACAGGCCGGGAGGCTCATAGAAAGTCACCTTGAGAGCAATTGGCTCCCAGCCCCACCTGATTACGCTGGCAGCTCTGACTGCCAGAGCCTTACCCAGAGCCCTGCATTGAGTGGGGATAGAGTGGGGATTTGCCAGCTCTTTGAGCCTCTTACTCCCAAGGAAGAGGCAGTGGCAACCTCATAGCTGGATCATCAGGCTGCTAATTCAGGAAGGAAAGACTAGGAGAGAGTCTCCAGGAAAACGGACTCTCTCAATGTCAGAGTCTGCAAATGCTAACGAGCCTTGACTACCAACGAGACTGAAGCCTAATATATGACATCGCCATAGAGTCTCATCAACTGCAAATCTCTACCTAAGCGTGCCACAGGGGCAAAGCCTGGGGTACAGAGTCACCGACCAGTAAGAGGGAAAGGAAAGAAAAAGGAAGAAGAAGTTAACCTCTCAAAATCAAGAAAAATCCACAGACTTTATAACTTGTTCCACTATTTTTTTGTCTCTTTCATCTTCTTGTCTTTATTATTATTATTTCTATTTCCTACACCTTGGTCCTTTTATTCTCTGCCAGTCTTATTCTTTCCTCTTCTTAAACTACACTATCCATACGTGTTACATTTTATTTCTTTTCTTCTTCCTTACTCTCCATGACGGTTACAATCCAAAACACTTAACTCTCTCTTTTTGTTTTTTTTCTTTTTTTCCTTTTCCCCTTTTTCTTATTTCTCCCTCTCTATTAGTTTCTTATTTTCTCCTTTTACTTTTCCTCTCATTCTGCTCTCAATCATGAACAAATTATTTAATTTGGGACTCAAGATTTTTGTTGGTGGCATTTTGGGTGCCTTTAACGTTGCTTTTTAACTCATTAGCATTCCTCCCAACCCAGGATCTCATTCTATTTAGTTTTTGCTCCACTTAATACAATAGTTCTTTTTTTCCTTTTTCCTGTTTCCCTCTTATCCTTCTCATATCTCTTAGTCGACCATCACTTAAAAGGAAATCATTTTATACTTGACCCAAATTTTTTCCTTTTTGATTTTCTGGGTCCCTACTTCCTTTTTTGCCCCTTGAACACTTCCCCGCAACTCAGGCCCTCCATTATAGGCAGTTTTTGTTCCATTTAGCACAATATAATTCACAGTTCATCAATATTTTTCTAAGGAGGAGGAGAGAGGAGGGGAAGAGAAGAAAGAAAAAGGGGGGGGGATAATAAATTATTATTGGGTTTGTTTTGTGGGGGGGGGGTTTCCAAAATTTTTTTCATTTTTTTTACTTTATTTTCAACTTTTTATTCTTTATTAATTCTTATTAGTGCTATCAACAAGACCAACCTCAGATGCCATTAAAAAAAAGGAAATCAAATATCATGGATACAAAAGATAGAGAAGCAGCACAGATAGATGTGGAAAATCTATGGAGAAAAATTTAATATATTGGAAACCTTGGAGCTAAATGACAGAGAATTTAAAATAGAAATCCTAAAAATACTGAGAGATATACAAGAAAACACAGAAAGGCAATTTAGGGAGCTCAGAAAACAACTCAACGAACACAAAGAATATATTACCAAGGAATTGAAACTATAAAAACAAATCAAACAGAGATGAAAAACTCAATTCATGAACTGAAAAACGAGGTAACAAGCTTAGCTAATAAAACAGGTTAGAAAGAATGTAGGATTAGTGACATAGAAAACAAGCAACTTCAGGCACAACAGAGAGAAGAAGAGAGACTCAAAAATTAAAAAAAATGAGAAAGCCCTACAGGAATTGTCTGACTCCATCAAAATGAATAAATAATAATAATAGGTATATCAGAGGGAGAAGAAAGAAAAAATGGAATGGAGAATATATACAAACAAATAATAGACGAGAACTTCCCAAGCCTGTGGAAAGAACTAAAGCCTCAAATTCAAGAAGCAAACAGAACACGAAGTTTTCTTAACCAAAACAAACCTACTCCAAGGCACATCATAATAAAAATGGCATGAACCAACGACAAAGAAAAAATTCTCAAGGCAGCCAGAGAAAAGAAGAATACAACATATAAAGGAAGGCCTATTAGATTATCATCAGATTTCTCAGCAAAAACTCTACAAGCTAGAAGAGAGTGGACTCCAATATTTAAAGCCCTGAAAGAGAGGAACTTTCAGCCAAGAATACTATACCCATCAAAGCTATCCTTCAAATATGAAGGAGAAATAAAAACATTCACAAATACAGAAAAGATGAGGGAATTTATCATCAGAAAACCCCCACTCCAGGAAATACTAAAGGAGGTTTTCCAACAAGATTCAAAACAAAACAAAACAAAACCACAAGTAAAAGCTCCACCAACAACACAATAAAACCAAATTTAAACTATGACAATAAAAGCAAAAAAAAGGGGAGAGGACGGAGATTAACAGTAGCAAAGGACGATGAAGTGCAGAAACACGCATACGATAGGGCATTACAATGAATATGGTAGGTACCCTTTTCATTACTTAACGGTAACCACCCTTGAAAAAACCACCACAGAAGCACATGACTAAAAAAAGGTAGCAACAGAGGAAAGAAGTATGAAATACAAACAAAAACAAATGATAGAAAAACAAAAGAGAAGAATCAAACAACATACAAAACTAACAGAAAGCAATTTAAATGGCAATAGGGAACCTACAAGTGTCAGTAATTGCACTAAATGTAAATGGATTAAACACACCAATAAAAAGACACAGAATAGCAGAATGAATTGAAAAAGAAAATCCAACTGTATGCTGCCTACAAGAAACACATCTAAGCAACAAGGATAAAAACAAATTCAAAGTGAAAGGCTGAAAAACAATACTGAAAGAAAATAACATCCAAAAAAAAAGCAGGTGTAGCAATACTCATACCTAATAATGCTGACTACAAGACAGCAAAAGTACTCAGAGACAAAAATGGTCATTTCATAATGATTAAGGGGACACTGAATCAAGAAGACAGAACAATTCTTAATATATATGCACCAAACCAAGGAGCACCAAAATATATAAGCCAGGTACTTATTGACCTAAAAACAAAAACTGACAAAAATACCATCATACTTGGAGACCTCAATACACCGCTGACGGCTCTAGATCGGTCATCCAAAAAGAGAATCAATAAAGATATACTGGCCTTAAACAAAACACTACAGCACTTGGATATAATAGACATCTACAGGACACTTCCTCCCAAAGCAACAGAGTATACATTTTTCTCTAGTGTACATGGAACATTCTAAAGAATTGACCATATGTTGGGCCACAAAAATAACATCAGCAAATTCAGAAAAATCGAAATTGTACCAAGCATATTTTCTGATCATAAAGCCTTGAAACTAGAATTCAACTGCAAAAAGGAGGGAAATAACCCACAAAAATGAGGAAACTAAACAACATACTTTTAAAAAATTAATGGGTCAAAGAAGAAATATGCGCAGAGATCAAAAGATATATGCAGACAAATGGAAATGACAATACGACATATCGAAATCTCTGGGATGCAGCAAAAGCAGTAATAAGAGGGAAGTTCATATCACTTCAGGCCTATATGAACAAACAAGAGAGAGCCCAAGTGAACCACTTAACTTCACACCTTAAGGAACTTTAAAAAGAGGAACAAAGACAACCCAAAAGCAGCCGAAAAAAGGAAATAATAAAAATCAGAGCAGAAATAAATAAAATAGAGAACAGAAGAACTATAGAAAAATTAATAAATCAAGGAGCTGATTCTATGAAAAGATCAACAAAATTGACAAACCCTTGGCAAGACTCACCAAGGAAAAAAGAGAAAGAACTCATATAAACAAAATCCAAAATGAAAGAGGAGAAATCACCACAGACATCATAGATATACAAAGAATTATTGTAGAATACCACAAAAAACTATATGCCACCAAATTCAACAATCTAGAAAAAATGGATAAATTCCTAGAACAATATAACCTTCCTAGACTGAGTCATGAAGAAGCAGAAAGCCTAAACAGACCAATTAGCAGGGAGGAAATAGAAAAACTAATTAAAAACCTCCCCAAAAATAAAAGTCCAGGCCCAGACGGTTATACTAGTGAATTCTATCAAACATTCAAACAAGACTTGGTTCCTAATCTACTCGAAGACTTCCAAAAAATTGAAGAACAAGCAATACTTCCAAACACATTTTTTTTTTGTATTTTTCTAAAGCTGGAAATGGGGAGGCAGTCAGACAGATGCCTGCACGCGCCAGACTGGGATCCACCAGGCTTGCCCACCAGGGGGCGATGCTCTGCCCATATGGGGCATCGCTCTGTTGCAACCAGAGCCAGTCTAGCACCTGAGGCAGAGGTCATGGAGCCATCCCCAAAGCCCGGGCCTTCTTTGCTCCAATGGAGCCTTGGCTGTGGGAGGGGAAGATAGAGACAGAGAGGAAGAAGAGGGGGAGGGGTGGAGAAGCAGATGGGTGCCCCTCCTGTGTGCCCTGGCTGGGAATCGAACCGAGGACTTCCGCACGCCAGGCCGACGCTCTACCACTGAGCCAACCGGCCAAGGCTTACTTCCAAACACATTTTATGAGGCCAACGTAACCCTCATACCAAAACCTGGCAAGGATGGCACAAAAAAAGAAAACTACAGACCTATGAATACAGATGCTAAAATACTAAACAAAATACTGGCAAATCAAATACAACAACATATTAAAAACAATAATACATCATGATCAAGTGGGATTCATCCTAGAATCTCAAGGATGGTTCAACATATGTAAAACGGTTAACATAATACACCATATCAACAAAACAAAGAACAAAAACCACATGATCTTATCAATAGATGCAGAAAAGGCATTCGATAAAATACAACACAACTTTATGTTTAAGACACTCAACAAAATGGATATAGAAGGAAAATATCTCAACATGATAAAGGCCATATATGATAAACCTTCAGCCAACATCATATTAAATGGCATAAAACTGAGGACTTTCCCCCTTAAATCAGGAACAAGACAGGGCTGTCCACTCTCTCCCCTCTTATTTAATGTGGTGCTAGAAGTTCTGGGCAGAGCAATCAGATAAGAGAAAGAAATAAAAGGCATCCATATCAGAAAAGAAGAAGTAAAGGTATCACTTTTTGCAGATGATATGATCCTATACATCGAAAACCCCAAAGACTCCACAAAAAGATAACTAGAAACAATAAACTAATACAGTAAGGTCTCTGGATACAAAATTAACATACAAAAGTCCACAGCCTTTCTATATGCCAACAATGAAATTTTAGAAAACGAACTCAAAAAAATAATCTCGTTCACGATTGCAACAACAAAAAATAAAATACCTAGGAATAAACATAACAAAGAATGTAAAGGACCTATATAACGAAAACTACAAAGCATTGTTAAGGGAAATTGAAAAAGATACAATGAGATGGAAAAATATTCCTTGTTCTTGGATAGGAAGAATAAATATAATCAAAATGGCCATATTACCCAAAGCAATTTATAAATTTAATGGAATTCCCATCAAAATTCCTATGACATTATTTAAAGAAATGGAACAAAAAATCATCAGATTTATATGGAACTATAAAAAACTCCGAATAGCCAAAGCAATCCTAAGGAAAAAGAATGAAGCTGGGAGCATTACAATACCTGACTTCAAACTATATTATAGAGCCATGACAATCAAAACAGCATGGTATTGGCAGAAAAACAGACACTCAGACCAATGGAACAGAATAGAAAGTCCAGAAATAAAACCACATATATATGGTCAAATAAAACCACATATATATGGCCAACAACACACAACGGAGAAAAGAAAGCCTCTTCAACAAATAGTGCTGGGAAAACTGGAAAGCCACATGCAAAAGAATAAAACTCGACTACAGCTTGTCCCCTTGTACTAAAATTAATTCAAAATGGATCAAAGACCTAAATATAAGACCTGAAACAATAAAGTACATAGAAGAAGACATAGGTACTAAACTCATGGACCTGGGTTTTAAAGAGCATTTTATGAATTTGACTCCAAAGGCAAGAGAAGTGAAGGCAAAGATAAATGAATGGGACTATATCAGACTAAGAAGTTTTTGCTCAGCAAGAGAAACTGACAACAAAATAAACAGACAGCCAACTAAATGGGAAATGATATTTTCAAACAACAGCTCAGATAAGGGCCTAATATCCAAAATATACAAAGAACTCATAAAACTCAACAATAAACTAACAAAAAATCCAATAAAAAAATGGGAAGAGGACATGAACAGACACTTCTCCCAGGAAGAAATACAAATGGCCAACAGATATATGAAAAGATGCTCATCTTCATTAGTTATTAGAGAAATGCAAATCAAAACTACAATGAGATACCACCTCACACCTGTTAGATTAGCTATTATCAACAAGACAGGTAATAGCAAATGTTGGAGAGGCTGTGGAGAAAAAGGAACCCTCATTCACTGTTGGTGGGAATGTAAAGTAGTATAGCCATTATGGAAGAAAGTATGGTGGTTCCTCAAAAACCTGAAAATAGAAGTACCTTATGACCCAGCAATCTCTCTACTGGGTATATACCCCAAAACTCAGACACATTGATATGTAAAGACACATGCAGCCCCATGTTCATTGCAGCATTGTTCACAGTGGCCAGGACATGGAAACAACCAAAAAGCCATTCAATAGAAGACTGGATAAAGAAGATGAGGCACATATACACTATGGAATACTACTCAGCCATAAGAAATGATAACATCGGATCATTTACAACAAAATGGTGGGATCTTGATAACATTATACAACGTGAAATAAGTAAATTCGAAAAAACCAAGAACTACATGATTCCATACATTCTTGGCACATAAAAACAAGACTAAGAGACATGGACAAGAGTGTGGTGGTTACGGGGGGGGGGGGGGGGGGGGGGAAAGGGGGAAAGGGGGAGGGGGAGGGACACAAAGAAAACTAGATAGAAGGTGACAGAGGACAATCTGACTTTGGGTGATGGGTATGCAACATAATTGAATGACAAGTTAACCTGGACATGTTTTCTTTGAATATATGTACCCTGATTTATTGATGTCACCCCATTAGCATTAATAAAAATTTATTTATAAAATGAAAAAGAAATAAAATCTGAGACTTGAGATGAGAATTCTAATAGATTAATTAAAAGTGGCAATTCATTAACATTTCTTCAAAATTTCAATAAAAATTCTAGAAGTGTTTTGAATTTTTGTTTTTATATAAGCTGTATCAGAAAAGTATTACATCTCTGTTGTTTAATATGAAAAACCAAAAAGTAATAAGATGTATACCTGTATTTTAAATTGAGATAATTAAAATTAAGACAATTATAAAATTATCACATGAAAGAGGCCTGATATAGCTAATTCATTCTGGATAATGTCTTCAGTGCTAGAAGGCATTTGCTTCTAAGATGATGACTTTACTTCTCGGGCTAATGCCACTAACTAGGAGGTGGTATTTTGATCCTTTATATATAGTTATAACCTTGTAATGCTGAATCCTGTAGTTAGCTAATGGCCAGGAAAACAAAATTCAGTAAATAATACCATTGTAATGAGTTGGTTCTTAAGTAAACTTTAACGGATTGTCTCAAAATCCAGAAACAAACAACTGTATAACCCAAATGTTAAGTTGGCAGTTATTATACAGAAGAATAGAGATGCTTCTTGGACTATTCTAAAAAAACACAAAGCAGGGTTCAGGAAGTGGTATTAGTACTCACTGGATGCTAGCCACAGTTTAATTGTTTATTAAGCTGTTTTTCAGCTATTGTATTCCTGGAATCACAGATGCCTCCTCCTGGTTTGCAAACTTTGTTTGCTGTTATAAATGTAATCTCAATAGAGCTGTCAATCAGTTAAGTGCTCATTCTTAATTTTTTTGTTGTATAATGAGTATTGCCCAAATATTGCTAAATCCTAGCAGAAGCCACTCCCAACTTCTAAGATTAAAACAGGAGAAAAACTTTAAAAATTGTATGACAAATCAAACTTTCAGCAAGTTGAATATTATATAAAAGTCATTCTCTTTCAGGGATAAGACTCTTATTATCTGTGAATATGTAAATACAATGACTTGTATTCTCCATAAAAAATCAGTAAATACTTGTGGACTGATTTGTTGACTTTTGTAACACAAGCTTTGGAAAGTCGGTATAGTTTTCAGGACACTTCCATGTTTTTCAATAAAAGCAATCAATTATGCTTTTTAAATTGTTTTAAATGTTCTTAAAATTGTTTTATTGGTGTTTATATGCAAGGCCAGGAGCATCAACTAAACCACTTAGAAGAGAGTAATTTAAGAACAATCTCAGTGAAAAATAGTTTACTTTCTATTTAGCTCCCCTAAAGTCAACTAAAACTCTAATTTTCTTCTGGCTTAAATGTTTCTCTTACCTACCTTCCTTGGATTTGGTCACTTGTGGTCTTTGGAAACACTTTTTCATTGCTAAGATACTTGCATATAGTTTTAAGCTTAATACCCTTTATTTATCAGCTCAATAAGAAAACCACCTCAGTCCCAGTGACACCTCTCTGAACTCTCTCTAGCAGAGCACAGCTCCTTTCACATGCTGTTTCTTCAGGGGCACGAATAAGAACTGCATCGTCCTGGTTCCCAATTGTCAGTTCTAGCCCAGTAATCCTTCATTAAACAATCCTTCCACTTTTCAAGTTTCTCTTGTGCACTCAGAGTGTGTGGTCCAGGGGCGAGCACTGTCGAAAGTGATACTGTGATGAAGCTAGCACTAACGTGCCGAGGAAGCAATTCAACATTTTAGAGGGATTTCACACAGCAATTGTATGGCCGTTGAACTGAACAACAACAAAAACGTATGCTTGAATTTTCCATTGTTTATGAATTTTCCATTGTTTAGTAATTTATGTTTTTATGCTATAAAAGCTATGGCCCTTCACCCAGAGAGTTTGAGAAACACTGATCTGGGTGGACGACTGGCTTCTCATCTGTGCCACTATGATCCAACAACAGAGGTTACTTTCCTACATTTAAAAGAAAAATTTCCTGCCAACATTCTAGATAAAAGGAAGATATTTTCTACAGTTTTTTGACTCATGTATTCTGTAAAATCTATCTTCAAACAATACCCACAACCAGGATCTTCTTAGTTCTCTTTAATCCTTAACTCTGAAACTCTGCTCTTGGATGATAATATTTTATCCTGTTTGCTTACTAAAACTGTTCTTTACAGTTCTTACGGAAAGAAGTCTTCCTCTGTTGCCTTCCTCAAATGCAATGCTTATGTAAAAACCACCATTCACAGACATACAGAATACCTGTACTACCATGGGATTCCACACAGCCCTGTTCCCATCAAGGAACTCACTTCAGAGCAAATAAAGAGTGACAATGGGCCCACTGCTCTTACCAATGTTCCCCTTAATCTTGATGCAAATGGCTTGATAAAACAGAGGGATAGATTTCAGTGGCAATACCTAGCGAGGCTAGGGTAAGGTTCTACATGGTAATGTACGTGCTCTAAATCAGAGCACCATATGCAGCTCTATTCATCGACAAAATTCACAGGTCCAGTAATTAAGGGGTAGAAATATGAGCCTCTATTCACTATTACCCATAGTAATTCATCAGCAAAATCTTTGCTTTCCATTTCTACAAATAGGTCCTGCTAACCCACTGGTCTTAGTTCCAAAGAGAGAAAAACTTTCACTTAGAGCAGGGGTTGGGAACCTATGGCTCGCGAGCCAGATGTGGCTCTTTTGATGGCTGCATCTGGCTCGCAGACAAATCTTTAATAAAAAAAAATAATGTTAAAAATATAAAACATTCTCATGTATTACAATCCATTCATTTCCTACCACTCATGTTCATGGTTGCAGGTGACTGGAGCCAATCACAGGTGTCCTCTGGGACAACACCAAATTTTTATTGGATAATGCATAACATACACGGGTCGTTGTATGGCTCTCACGGAATTACATTTTAAAATATGTGGCGTTCATGGCTCTCTCAGCCAAAAAGGTTCCTGACCCTTGACTTAGAGACATAAAAATTCTATTAACTGGGAAGTTGAAACTGTCACCTGACTGCTTAAGGCTCCTCACGCCTCTGAATCAATATGTAAGAAAGTAGGTTACTGAACTGGCTGGGGAAACTAATCCTGAACACCAGGGAGATCAGGTTGCTATTATACAATAGGGTAAGGAGGAATATATCTGAAATCCAGAAGACTCCCATAGGGCATCACTTATATCTAGCTTAAACAGTATATCCATCTATATCTAGTGAATATGTCTTTTAAAAATGAGGGTGAAACAAAGATATATTCAGATAAATGAGGACTGAACTCAACAGCAGCAGATGGGTATTAGAAAAGAGAAAAAAGAGGAAGGAGTAACACAGAGAGAGGGAAAAGAAGGAAAAAAGAAAATGCTAAAAGATGTTATTCAAGTTAAGAAAAAGACAACAAAATGAAAATTTATACTCACGTGAAGAAATAAAACATACCTAAATGATAACTGTACAAATAAACATAAAAGAATATTTTTACTTCTCATAATTTCTTTTAGATAACTTATTATTTGATTCAAAATAAATATTAAAATATATATCAATATATCTAAAGAATAAAGACATGAAATTGGACTATTTTAAGATTCTTACAATTTAAAGCATGTGGTACATTTATTAATATTAAGAAGATTATGAGAAATACCACAGATTGAAAAACTTAAAATTGTTAAGATGTCAATTTCTCTTCACTCTAATGATCTAGAGATTGAATCATACCCCAAAAGGCTTTTTATATAAATTGTAAATGTTATTTCAGTATTTATAGAAAAATGCAAAAAACCTATAATAACTTACAAAAAACCTTAAAAAATAACAAAGTTGAAGGACTGTCAATGCCTGACATAAAAATTCACAGTAATCAATGCAGCACAGCACTAACATAAGGACAAAAAAATCATTCCATTAAAGACCATGCCCATAAACAGACACATACTTATGTCAACTAAATGTAAAAAATGGCATCAAAGTCATTCAAAGTGGAAAAAAAAACATATTTTCAACAAATGGCTCTGGAACTGAATATTAACCTGTTAAGAAAATGAATACCAATCCTGATATTACATCATACACAATAGTTAAACTAAATAACAGATTAAAAGTAAAAATTAAAATAATAAAGCTTATAGAAAAACAGGACAGTATCTCTATGATCTTGGGGTGAGGAAAGATTTCTTAAACAAAATCCATTAAAATCCATTTATTAGACTTCAGACTTCATCAAAATTAAAAACTTTTGCACATCAACATATAGAACTAAGAAAATAAATAAGAAAATGGGAGAAAATAGTCTTAAAATACACATATCTGACAATAGACTTAGAACTATTAAAAATTAGTAATAAAAGTTTAAATTACCCAATTAAAAGAGAACAAAAGACCTGAACATATGTCCAAAAAAGAAAATACATGAATGGCCAAGACCATGAAACTGCACTCAACATCTTTAGTCACTGTCAGATGCAAATTAAAACCACAATAATATACCATTACACACCCTTAAAAACACTACAATTAAAAATACAGAAACCACCAAGTGTTGGTAAGTATATGAAGCAAACAGAACTCTCCAAAATTTCTGATGAGAGTGTAGAATGATACAGCAACATCAACCGTTTGCTAATTAAAAAAATAAGTAAATACCTACCAACCTATGACCCAGAAATTCTACTCTTAG
This sequence comes from Saccopteryx leptura, assembly GCF_036850995.1. Classification (NCBI taxonomy): domain Eukaryota; kingdom Metazoa; phylum Chordata; class Mammalia; order Chiroptera; family Emballonuridae; genus Saccopteryx; species Saccopteryx leptura. The sequence goes on along the minus strand of NC_089508.1, from coordinate 108,911,052 downwards.
GTATTTAACTCAGAGAATACAAATGTATGTCTACAAAAAGAATTTGCATAGTCATACTAGACAAAAAATAGTCACCTCCAAATAATAAATGCAATATTACACAATGAAATATTAATTATCAACAAAAGGAACAAACTACTTATACAAAGAATGAATGGAAGAATATCACAAATATCTTGCAGTCACTGTATGATTCCACTTATATGAAGTTCTAAAACAAGCAAAATAAATCTGTGGTGAAAAACATCAGAGAAGTTAGGTGAAACAGGATAAAATTAGCAGGGAACAAAATAAATGAGGAGACTTTCTGGAGTATGGAAATGTTTTACATCTTTATAAAGATTTGGTTACATGGGTATAGGTGTCTGTCAAAACTGATCATGTTGCTGACTTAATATTTATGTATTTTATAAGTATGTAAATTTTGCCTGAAATCACAATTGTGAACATATAAAAAGTAAACACAATGAAAAACTCAATGTGTAATGATCACTAAACCAAAGAACATACTCATGAAACTCTATACTACACTTATGATTTATAACTGTTTCTTGAACATGTTTCCCCAAAAATTACAATTTAAAAGTGTATCTTATTACATATTTTAAACTATTTATAAGATTATTACAATTTTATACCACAACAGGACAACTGTATAATGATGAGTTAAAATATAACTTTGGAATTTTTTTCAAGAAATTATAATACTGAAACAGGCTACCAGTAACAATAAGAACCACCTTGCCCTGAATCTTTACAAGGTATCCGCATTAATATTTAAATTAATTCTAGAAAGAGGTTTGGGAATCTGATCTTTTGTGATCCCAGAGCTTAGCATTTTGATAGATGAGTCAAGTAGCAATTAATCAAACAAACCTGTATGCAAATGCACAGGCAAAGCTAGGGAGGCATTTTCAAAAGAAGAGTGAAGCCCTTCACATACTATGTTGAGAATGCAAGTTTTATTTCAATGGTCCTGACACTTTGGACTACTGACAAGTAATTTGCTGTGAATGACATATGCTACAGACATATTTACATTCCTATTGCATATTTATGTAAGCATGGCATGTAATTTTACTAGTTATTTGGTTAAATGCACCTTTGTTTTTGAAGATTAAATTTAGCATAAATATAATCCAATAAATTGTTAACTGAAAAATTCCTTATGAAATCAAAGATGTACTAAAAAAAATCATAGAAATTTGAATTATTGTGCCCAAATAACAGTTTATATAATGAACTATCAAATATCAAGCTTTCTAATAATGCTACTACAAAGTTTTGTTCCCTTTAAAACATATTTTTAGACTAAAGATGCTCTCATGGTACAATTTTTCTAAGAAAGCAATTTAAAAATATTTATGTATTTTTTTTGTATTTTTCTGAAGTTGGAAATGGGGGGGCAGTCAGACAGACTCCCGCATGCGCTCGACCGGGATCCACCTGGCACGCCCACCAGGGGGCAATGCTCTGCCCATCTGGGGCGTGGCTCTGTTGCAATCAGAGCCATTCTAGCGCCTGAGGTAGAGGCCACAGAGCCATCCCCAGCGCCCGGGCCAACTTTGCTCCAATGGAGCCTTGTCTGCGGGAGGGAAAGGGAGAGACAGAGAAGGAGGAGAGGGGGAGGGGTGGAGAAGCAGATGGGCGCTTCTCCTATGTGTCCTGGCTGGAATCGAACCCAGGACTCCTGCACGCCAGGCTGACACTCTACCACTGAGCCAACCGGCCAGGGCCTAAAATATTTATGTATTTTAAAGTGTTTATATTCTTTGATCCAGTTTTTCTGCTCCAGGACTTTTCCCTAAGGAAATAAATATGATGCACATAAAAATTTAGTTATATAATGTTCACACTATCAAAAAAATACAAAAATAAAAATAGACCTCTCTCAGGCCCTGGCCAGGCAGATCAGTTGGTTAGAGAATCCTCCCATATACCAAAGTTGCAGTTTGGTTGATCCCCGGTCAGGGCACATACAAACATACAAGAATCAACCAAAGAATGCATAAATAAGTGAAATAACAAATCAGTATTTGTTTCTCCCTTCTTCTGCTTCTAAAATCAATCAATCAATCAATAAAAAATCAAATATCTTCTCAAATGGCAGATGAGTTCAACAAATCTTAATATATCCACATTATAAAATTATAAGAATATCTGACAAAACAGAAAATCAAAGTGAAAAATTATGTTACCAAGTAGTACATATGACATATTAAAAAAAAATTATTATTTACAGGAAATGAGTTTATAAGCAAATTCCCCTTCTTGTTTATCTGTATGTTATAAAGGTACCTATAGTTTTAAAAAGTTATATAAATTTTATAATTAAGAATATGAAGAGTTATTATGTAGATCAAATATAAGCATTTTAGCAAGATGGACTGGCAAAAAAAAAAAACATGCACAGGTAAATAACTGTATGAGAGGAAAGCAAATTAACAAACTGACAAGGGAAAATATTAATAAAAATTCTACACTTACTATAATAAAGGATGTTCAACACGCTTCCTACATTTCCAGAAGAATGAAACTCTAAATGTTATGATTTATTTTATTTTCAAGCACAAATTTTTTATCAAACTTCTAATATTTTGCATCTATTATATGGTAGGCACTATGCAAGTTATAAGGGATACAAAGTGAAGGCAATACTAACAACGGAGAGAGTAAGAGACTAGGTTGTCTTTTCCTCTGCTAATGTGGAAGTTTGACTTTGATGGTTATATCACTGGCCAAGATTTTGGGTTTGCTCTTCCAGTGGATTTGTTAGTATGTATTACACTTCCCGATCTGTTTTTTCCTAGTGAATTTTGGTCATACAGAATATCAAGTGAGACATGTTCAGAAATGTTCTAAAACAGATTTCTGGATCTCAAAATATGTCATTGTACTTATCTTCTCAGACCTTAATTTCTGTGCTTGGTACAATAAAGAGAATAATATTTTCTAATTTCTAAATTAGTTATGCCTTTCCTTCAGCTGTGTTCCCTCTTTTTTTTTTTTATCACTTCTGTATCTCTCTTGCTGATATGTGGTACAATATCCACCCTTTAGTCTTATTTTCCCATAAACCCATATAAAAATTACACAAAAATATCTGTAATATATTGATCCTACCAATTGCAACACCTTCAAAATCTTTCTTTCAAATTCCCTTTTCTCTTGACAACAACTCCCAACAGCACTCCAAGCTGCACGAAGAACTGTAGCACATGGACGTACCAATGCCTCACTGTCCTGAGTCCTACCTTGTGTGGTGCTGCACTCGCCTCAGTGCATTCTGCATCTCCACACTCCTCTTCCTCTCTACACAGGAGAGTCCACGGCCCATCCCTGTCATAACTCCCTAGCCCTTTATCCATTAAAATCAAATACGAACATCACACTACATTCTAGATCTGAATGTTGAAGAAACCATACAACTTTCCTCAAAGGTTTCACTTTAAATACATTACCCTAAATCAAAAATAGGCATTCTACTCTGCTTTGAAATCCTATGTTTCTCTAGTTTAATATATTTACACATAATCCAAGACAACAATTTCAAACCACTTCCTCTTTATAAATCTTCAGAAATATCCACTGACCCATCACACTGAGAATCTAAACAAACTTAACATTTCCATTGAGAAAAAGATGGACACCCCACCCCTTAGATTTTACAAACTTGCTGGCATCGTGCACCCATCCAAGTTCTATGGATTCCTGTTACAATCAAAGAAGTTTCCCTTATTCCTAGCAAAAAAAACCCTCTTCCACTTACATTTTAGATCCTCTCTGTTTTCCATCTATTGAATACTTATCTACTCCAGGATTTTCCTACTGTGATGATCTTTGCTCTCCCTGAAAATCACCAAACCTTCTTTCCTGCACAACAGGTAGTTGGTGCATTTCCATCAATGCACCAACTACATGTTCTAGAATCTCTCATTAATAAAAAAGAAAGAAAAAGAAAAAAGATAAATCCTTCCATGACACCATAAGCCCTTTCTCCATCTAATGCCAAAATCTCTACCTCTATTATAGGGGGCAGAGGAGAAAGGAAGGAGCTGTATGTTGTATACATTTACTATCTTCACATACGCATTCCATTCTCTCCTCAAACTACTCCAATGTGGCCTCTGTCCTGGACAAAACTCTCGCCAAGGCCCTCAATATCTTCCATGTGATTAGGTATAAAAATATCTCAGAGCCCTGGTCAGCTGGCTCAGCAGTAGACCGTGGGCCCGGCATGTGGAAGTCCGGGGGTCGATTCCCAGCCAGAGCACACAGGAGGAGCGCTTCTCCACCCTTCCCTTCCTCCTTTCTCTCTATCTCTCTCTTCCCCTCCCGTAGCCAAGGCTCCACTGGAGCAAAGTTGGCCTGGGTGCTGAGGATGGCTCCATGGCCTCCACTTCAGGCACTAGAATGGCTCAGATTGCAGCGGAGTAATGCCCCAGAGGGGCAAAGCATCACGCCCCTGGTGGGCATGCCGGTGGATCCCAGTCGGGTACATGTGAGAGTCTGTCTCCCCCACACCCCTGCCCTCCTCCGCCCCCGCTTCTCACTTTGGAAAAATACAAAAAATACATATATCTACAGTCCTCCCTAGATATCCACAGGAGATTGGTTCCAGGATCCCTGTGGATACCAAAATCCTCAGATATTCAAGTGTCCTACATAAAATGGTGCAGTATTTGCATAAATCCTACACACCATACTCCTATGTACTTTAAATCAGTGGTAGTCAACCTGGTCCCTACCACCCACTAGTAGGCATTCCAGCTTTCATGGTGGGCGGTAGCGGAGCAACCAAAGTATAAATAAAAAGATAGATTTAACTATAGTAAGTTGCTTTATAAAGATTTACTCTGGCCCTGGCTGGTTGGCTCAGTGGTAGAGCATCGGCCTGGCATGCAGGAGTCCCGGGTTCGATTCCCGGCCAGGGCACACAGGAGAAGCGCCCATCTGCTTCTCCACCCCCCCCTCTCCTTCCTCTCTGTCTCTCTCTTCCCCTCCCGCAGCCAAGGCTCCATCGGAGCAAAAAGTTGGCCTGCGCGCTGAGGATGGCTACATGGCCTCTGCCTCAGGCGCTAGAATGGCTCTGGTTGCAACAGAGCAATGCCCCAGATGGGCAGAGCATCGCCCCCTAGTGGGCATGCCAGGTGGATCCCGTTCGGGCGCCTCCCCATTTCCAACTTCAGAAAAATACAAAAAAAAAAAAATTATTCTGCCAAACTTAGCGAAAATCCAACATAAAGTACTTGGTGAGTAATTATTATTATATGCTTTAATTTGCTGTAACTCTGCTTTATAAATTTTATAAAGTAAAGTCACTTCCCTACTTTATAAATCACCATTATTGTAGAACTGGTGGGTGGTTAGAAAATTTTACTACTAACAGAGATACAAAAGTGGACGGTAGGTATAAAAAGGTTGACTAAACCTGCTTTAAATGATCTCCAGGTTAGTACCTAATACAATGTAAATGCTATGTAAGTAGTTGTTATACTGTATTATTCAGAGAATAAAAAAAGTCTACCTCTTTAGTACAGACACAATCATCATAGGCCTTACTATATAGTACACATCGGCAACAATGTAATTTTTTTCAGATATTTTCCAATTCAGTTCATTAAATCCACTGGCATAGGATCAGGGGCTAAAGATGGCTGACTATATTCCATCTTCACCTTGCATGATCAAGTCCAACTTTTGCAAACACCTTCTTCTCTTGCCTTCAGTGACAATACACCATCTTCAGTATTTTTTTTGCCTCATCTGCTATCCTTTCCAGTCTTCTTTGTGGACCTCTCTTATTTTGCTCAACTGCTAAATGTTGGCACATCAGAGAAAAAGGTCCTAGGCCCTCTTCTTTCTCAGTGATCTTCCCTCAGATTCACCTAGTTCCACAGCTTTAATTATCTACATGCTGATGGCTGCAATAACCAAGTACCTGCACAATTTTTCATCTGAGTCTTTAAGGATCATATAAAATATACCATATCTAAGAGAAAATGTAATACATTCCCCAAAAAACCTCCCCCCCAAAAAACTTTCCCATCACAATAAATGGAGCACATAGCTACACAGTGATAAAGCCAAAAATATAGTAGTCAGCCTTCAGTCTTCCCACTCCTTATGCCCAAATCCAACCTGTCTTTATGGCCTGCTCACTGTACTATAGAAACAGTTCCCAAATCTGTCTACTTCTTTAAATCTCTGCCTGCTCCTCTGAGCCACTATCAGTTTCACTTTTTGCTTAGACTACTGCAATACTCTTTCTCCTTCCCAGCTTCCACATTTTGTTATAATTTGTAGTGCCTACCATATCCTGTAAGACCTCACAGCTTCATCTGCTGCCTATCTCTTCTCCTTCATCACTTGCTACTATCTTCCTTGCTCACTACACTTCAACCACACTTAAGCTTGGTACATCTGTATCAGTACCTTAACCACAGTAAGCATGTTCCCTCTGAGGGCATTCTGAACTTTTCCACAGTTCTTTGTGTGGCTGGATCCTCCTCCCCTTTCAGGTGCAATTTAATCAGTCACATCAACAAAGAGCTCTGCCTTGATTACCCTATTTAAGGTACCAACCCCACTACCATTAGTTTTACTTTCCACCACCTTTTAATTCTCACCACATCACTTCCTTTATTCATTTGTTTGTTTACTATATTTCCATACTAAAATGTAAGTTCCATAAGAGTAAGGATCTTCTATATTTGGATCATTGCCAAATACCCAACACAAGGTACACAGAGGTATCAATAAAATGTAAATGAATGAATATTTCACTACCTTATTTTAGTTCAATGTATCTTGAAATAGTTCTAAAATAGCTAAACTCATCAGTTCATTAATTAAACAAAAAAATATTAAGTGCCTACTCTACCTTAAGGATTGTTATAGACACAGATAAAAGCAGTTCCTATCTTCAAGCCAGTAGAAAAGACAGACATAAAATCAATTAGCAGTAATGCAGTGTGACAAGTACAGTAACAGGATACAAAGTAAAATGAGGGCACAAAGGAGATACTTATAAATACTGTTTCATGTGAGAGAACTTTATGGAAGAGATTAAATTATACTTGAAGTAGCTGGCAGACAAATGTGCAACAAGTGGAGAGGAAGCATGTTCCAATGAGGGAGGGAGGAAACACACTTAAAGGCAGAAAGACTCTTAAAGTAACAAACCAACTGTAATTGTACTTTCTGTACACTGCTCAGCTGTCTTCCTAGAATTTTCTTCATTATGTTACTGGATTGGATTCACGTCTTCCTCTTTTTGGTTATTTTTCATATTGCTGGAGCTGGATTTTAATGTTTAGCTGTAGAGAAGAAGGAATCTAACTAGTCAAATTGTTAGCTGAATTTCTTTAATTTCCCTGATGATCACCCCTTAGTCCTTCCACATATTTCACATTTGTCAACGCTAGATTGGTAGGGCCTCAGAATCCACAGTTTTCGTTATAGTATTTGACAAAAACAAAGTAACTAAATTATATATATAAAAAAGGTGTGATTATTATATTTTGGTTAAAAAAGGCATGTAAGTATAGTACTATTTCAACAAAAACAATAAATAAAAGTATACAAATTTAAAGGGTTGATACTGAATTTGGTGTTTGGAATGACTCATTTCCAAAACTAGTAGTGAATGAAGATTCTGTGATTCAGGTATTAGAAATTTAGAATCACTGATTCAGCTTGGATTGACCAACAAACTGAAACTAACATCTAGAAGACAGCATGGTAAAAGGAAACCCGGGAAAAAGTTGAAGGATGCGAAACGTTTAACCTGGAAAGAGAAACCAGTGCTAGCTTCTGCTCTTGTCTGCCTGTGCTCTGATCCTCAAAAATTTTCCATTGTAAGCTCCTTTCCATGTAGTTCATGAAACTAATCATGATCAAGCCTGGCAATACAAAGTCTCATCCTTATCAGTTGGTGGGAGTAAAATTAGTTCAAGAGCTATAAGCATATTAGCCATAATGCCTGAAGTAGATTCCAAAAACCCATGTGCGTATAGAATTTACCACTTTCTTCCTTCATTCCTGCTGAATTGAAAATCTCTGCTTTAGTATTTCAAACATATCTTATTTTACCAATCACCCTTGCCCATTTGGCTCAAGTCCATATCCCAACCTCATTCCCATGCCTAATTTATTCAGCTCTCAAGGGCTGGGCCCCTACCCATGCAACAGATACTAGCAGGGTTCAAACCAGTGAAAATCTCTGTAATATCCTATCAACTTCAAGGATCAACCAAGTCCAAAGCCTCCTACTGCTAGGCCCTGCCCATCTATACGATCCTTGCAAATCAAAACTAGCCTAATTTAACCAGAACCGCTAAGGCTGGTGTGATGGTTAATTTTATGTTAAAACTTGACTGGGCAATAGGATGTCCAGATATTTGATTAAACATTATTTCTGGGTATATCTGTAATGATATTTCTGGATTAGATAAACATTTGAATCAGTAGACTGAGTAAAACAGATTTCCCTGCCTACTGTAGGTAGGTCTCATCTATATCCATTGGAGGCTTGAATAGAATAAAAGGCTAAGTAAGAATTTCTTCTCTCTAATTGTGTTTAAACTGGAATCTTCTCTGGCCTTCAGACTTGGACTAGAACTTACATCACTGGGTGTCCTGGTTCTCAGGCCTTCAGGCTCAGAATGGAAAGATGGCATGGATTCTCTTGGCTACCCAGCTTGCCTGCAGATTTGGACTTCTAAGCCTTCCTAACTGCATGAAACAATTCCTTGTAGTAAATCTCTATCTCCCTTTGGTTTCTTTTCTCTGGATATCCAGACTAATACAAATGGTTATCTGAATTGCTGTAGCTCACAATAAGGTCAGCCTTAAAAGTTAATAAAATTGCTAATCCTGGTTAGATATATGATTCTTCTGTGTGTACTGATGTCTGACCCGGATCCAATTGTGTCTTTAAGGTTAACCAATAAGACTGATATTATTATCACAAAGATGTTTGAATATATTTGAAGCAATATAATTTATCAGTCAAATGCTCTGAGGCCAATGCCAATACCAATGACTAGACATTAGAGCAGAGGTCCCCAAACTTTTTTTACACAGGGGGCCAGTTCATTGTCCCTCAGACTGTTGGAGGGCCCGACTATAAAAAAAACTATGAACAAATCCCTATGCACACTGCACATATCTTATTTTAAAGTAAAAAAACAAAACAGGAACAAATACAATATTTAAAATAAAGAACAAGTAAATTTAAATCAACAAACTGACCAGTATTTCAATGGGAACTATGGGCCTGCTTTTGGCTAATGAGATGGTCAATGTCCGGTTCCATATTTGTCACTGCTAGCCGTAACAAGTGATATGACGCACTTTCGGAGCCGTGACGCGTGCGTTCTGTGCTCCCCTCACTGACCACCAGTGAAAGAGGTGCCCCTTCCGGAAGTGCAGTGGGGGCCAGATAAATGACCTCAGGGGCCGCATGCGGCCTGTAGGCCATAGTTTGGGGACCCCTGCATTAGAGGAAATAAGTATTTGGTTAAAATAAAATTAGTCACAGATAAGATTCTGCAATGTAGTGGGTAGTTTAACAAGATGGTTTCTAGGGTCATATAAAATTTACAATAGGTATTTTTCAAATTTGAATAGACAATGTGAGCATTATAGACCCAAAAAATGATAAAGAAGAAAAAACAAATGTGACATAAGACAATTCCTTAATCAAACAAACGCTAACTATAAAAAAATTTTAATGCTTCCTATGAAAGACTTGAAGGCTTGCAACTGGTCCTTTGAAACAGAAAAAGATACAAAATAATTTTAATAAATAAGAGTATAGGGTTCATCTAAAAAGGATAAGATTTTAACAAGGCCAGTTCAAGTAAATAAATAATTTTAACTTGATTTGAAAAGTAAAGTTACTAAATGTATCAAAATCAAGAATTTGTCACAGAATTTAAGGATTTCCAGTAGCTACATAGAACAGGACTAAAAAGTTATCCTGGCATGATACTAAAGACATAACAATAGTTAGAAAATATCTGATGCTAAGTAATATTTTAAAATTAAAGTGAGATTTCTGTGATATTCTTTCCAAACGCACAAAATCTCAGCCTAATCACAAGAAAAACACTAGATGAACCCAAATTCAGAGACAATCCACAAAATGTTTAATAAGTATCCTAAAAACTGTCAAGGTCATAGAGGAAAATAAAAAAGAAGAGACTGGGGAGATATAACTAAACTCAGTGTGGTTTGCTGACATAAATCTTGGAACAGAAGGACTTGAATGAAAAAGTGGTAAGAGCTGAATGATGTCTGAAGTTAAGAGTAATGTATCAATGCGGGTTTCTTAATTTTGACAAATGTACCACAATAATAAAAAATGACAAAATCAGGGGAAACTGCCCCTGGGTGAAAGGTTTAGGGACACTCCGTACTCTAATGTCTTTGAAACATTTTTGTAAATCAAAACTATTCCATAATAAAAAGTTATTTTTAAATATATAAAAACATTTCCATTCAGAATTGTAAGATAGTAATTAAAAAGTATATGTTTATAGTGATTATGACATAAAACTTATAAAAATACCACTTGGGTCAGAGAGTTTGACAAATATATAAATTAAAATAAATAAGAACCGCTTCTCCAAAATATGTAATATTTGCAGTGATGGATAATAAATATATTGCCATGAGAAAAAATATTTAAAAAATTTTTTTATTGAGAGGAAGAGAGAAAGAGAGAGAGAGAAAGATAAAGAGAGGTAGGGAAAGAGACAATGATTTGTTGTCAATGCTCACTTATTTGAGCATTTATTAAATGCTCCTTGCATGTGCCCTGACCAGGGATCAAACCCACAACCTTGTGTGTCTTGACAATGCTCTAACCAACTGAGCCACCAGATCAGGGCTAGATAATAAGTACTGCTGAATAAAAAGACATGCTGGTAAATATTATGAAGTATCTACTTATATTTTATACTATGAAAGGCAGTGGGCAAAGAGGAAGAAAAAATGAATGGCAAGCAATATTTAATTAGGTGCTATATATTTATTTTTAGTTAACTTAAAAAATAAATGATAAAAAATCAAATATTTTAATTATTTCCAAGCACATAAAAAAAGAGTTTTGGCTATCTCTTCAATAACATATTGAATAATCCACAATTGAATACACTTGGTAGAGAACAAAAAGGTAAAAACAGTTGCCCGTCAAGATATAAATGGCAGATCACCACATCTAGACAGGATGAAATCACTGTGGCAGAACAATGCTCTAGCCCACAAGCCAGATGAATTAAAAAATCATCTGCAGACTGCTACTGCAACAATGAAATCAGAACTAAGTTCTGAAGAGGGGTTAACTGGAGAGAGGTGATCTGGAGATCAACAGTCACTCTCCACCCCATATTTAAAGATTGAACACATGGATCAGGGCAGAGAAATCAAGCTTTGACAACCCAGAGGGCTCCTGTTAGAGCACAGAGGAGTTACCTAAGCTTTCGGCAGTTTTACTGTAATGAACTGACAAAACTGAAGATCGGAGACTGTTTCCACTTCAAATCATTTGTTAAATCTCAAACCTGTATGGGGTTTGAAGTGGAAAAGCTAAGTCCCAAAACCTCTGAAAAGAGGTAATGGAGTTCTCCAGTTTTACAATGTCAAGGAGACAAACACTAGAATACAAAAGCTGCAAGGAACACAACAGTTCTCAGTTTGGGAAGGAAAATGCTGCGGTGAACCTCAAGGAGCCCAGAACTTAAAAAACATCCACCTGTTAGCATCCATGGAAGATACTAAAGCACTTTTGGCAGTGACAGAAATGAACTAATAGGAATCAGTTTATGAAGTATGAGAGAAAAGGGGTAACTGGGTAGGTGATAACCTTAAGCAGGCAAGAAACGCTGTGAACCAGTGTAGAAACAGAGGCTATCCTTAAACAGATGCACATGGTAAAAAAGAGAAATAAAGTAGAAAAGTCAGAGCATATGCATGCAAATGCAGGTAGGCTGGTGAAGGAAATAGTGGATAGCAGTTCTTTTGTTCCATTTGGAGGAAAGGACAGATATCTGAAAAGAAAGAAGAGATGAAATAGTCCCCTAGAGGGAAGAGTGAATGGACTAACAAAAAAGCAAGAAGTCTGTCAGGTCACATCAAGGGCCTACTTAAAGACAGTGGTCAGAAAGTTAAGGTAAGTGCACTTGGCAAATTTAGGTGATACTGTCTTGTCATATAAATCTGTGAAGATACAGAACAGGCAGAAATTTAAATTTGTAAGGCTTAGGTTTTGCAAGGTGATTAGGACTAAGGAAGAAAGGGCCAAGAGAAATAAGGTCATGATATTCAAGCTGGTGATAAATGACAGTGAGCCATGAAATCTAAGGTTGATAAAGAGGGCAGGGAGGACATCAGAGGCTCATGGGATAGGAGAGTAGGTGGGATAAGACCAATAGAAATAGACTCCAGTAAAGCTGAAAGTTTGCTAGAGTCAAAATTTTCGAGTAAGTGAGCTGGAAAAACGGGAAGTGTGGTCAGAAAGCAGGACGCTTGAAAATGAGCTGGTAATGATCAAGACTGGGAGGTGACCATAGAGTGGATGACAGGAGTAGTGTAGAAGACATGATGGTTAGAGGAGAGAAATTCAAGACGAGAAGCCAGGAGATTAAAAAAATCACCTACATAGATATTTAAACCATCAAGAATTATGACAGTGAAAGATCCTAAAATCTTTAAGAAATGAGGGAAGGGACGCAGGAGCAGGTACAGACTGCAACAGGAGTCAGTACGGGGTGGCACAGTCTGACGCAGGAACTTCCAAGCTGCAGCTGCTCAGAGGAAAACTGAACAATGATCTAAAACCAGTCATGAGGCAGGGGGCAGGGGCTGGGGAGGGGCAGTCACAACTGGAGAGGGCTGCAGTGGAAGCAGCGCCCTCAGGGAGGTAATCAGGTTCCATTAGAGAAGGAAAGTGGAAGTAATGTTCAGAAAAGAATACACTAAGAATTTGATTCATTTATCAATATTTACTAAAAGGCACTGAATTAGGCACTGGAAATAAAGAGTAATAAAGATATAATCTCAGCTCTCACAAAACTATGACTCAAGTAAGAAGTCTCAGATGAGTGATTACATGAAATAATATTACTATATTTTTATAACAGGCTAACAGTTTATTAAGAAAGTAGGATGCATATATATGAGGAATGAGATGACAAAAGATGTGATTATTCTAAATGTATTTATCACTGTATTAATTATATGGTAATAACTGATTTGAATTAAGACTGTGGGGAAACGTCATTGTTTAGTAAAGGAGAGGAGAATGGGAAGTATATGCTTGGACAGACACATGCAGTTACCTGAGACAAAGCAGCATCCCGTTCTTCCATCACTGCATTCATTTCTTCTGCAGTTATTCTCTCTTTACATGCCTTGGTCTTGTAGATTCTATCCACAATTACAGCACCATTCTGCTCAATAGCTATCCCTGTGTCGGCATTGTTTATTCTGTTCAGTAATTCCTGTAATGTCTACCAACATCATTATATGTTAGTCAGACATGAAATTTTAATATATTTTATTTAATATAGGGTTTTAATTAATAGGCACATGTGAACTGTAAATTGACTGAGTGAAGTTATTGAATTTTCATATTGCAGCAAAGATGTACATTATTAGTGTGTCAATTCTTCTTTTTCCCACATCTTAGTTCTGGAAACCCACTCAATTGAACTTAAGCCTCTAAGATATAAGACTGACATCAAGAAATCTCCTCAGAGAATGGCTTACCATGTCATTTTCTTCAGGGTTAATATTTTCTAGCCTAGAAAAAAGGGACACAGAAAGCCTGATCAGTAGCATTTCCTTAGTGCAGCAAAATGAGTTCGCTTTTTAAATCTTTAGAACCTCAAGTAATTTCATTCGACTAGTCTTTAGAGTCAACCATGACACTGAACATATTAAAGTGCCACCTGCTCGACTCCATCTTTCAATAAGGCGCCATATCTTCTGCGCTGACTTCAGACTGTTAAGTTATTAATGTTTACTGCTATATATGACTACAAGGATCAATTGTTCATATGTGCTTAGATGAAGGAAGTTCCCCAGCGATAGAAGCACTTTCTCATCATTGTATTTATTCCTGGACTTTCAATTCTTACCAGAAACTCTATTTCCTCTTTTCTTTTTTTATTTTTTGACATCACAAATAAAACAAGGCAAGTATTTTTACTACAAATTTTAACTATGTTACCTCAAAAGCAATTGACAAATAATTACTACTAAATTTGAACTGAAAATTTCTTGTTGCTACCAATGTTAAAAATTATATATAAGGTATAGAAAGGCTGACTGAAACTGAGCCACATTTTTAGAAGACTGTTATTTTTTTTCTATTACGTATATAGATTCATCCAATTAGGGACAAAGAAAGCAACTGGATCCCCTCAAAAATTAATTTTGTCTTGTAAGAGTTACAGTGCTTACAGAAATGATTGTTGATGTTGGTGAAGTGAAGAAAGGCAGTAAAGGGAAAAAAGTTTAAATGGCATTAAATGTCTGTAATATAATTTAGGCAATGTCTAAATTGGGTAAAATAAATAAAAATCTGTGAAGGGTATTAGTATAATGATATAGATTTTAGAAACAGCCTCAATTATTTTACCATTATACTAAAAAATTTAGATATACAAATTCCTGGTTTTTCAAGCTCCTCCACAATCTCCAATTTCTTTGCTGCTATGACTTAACAGTTACTACAAAAAAAAAGATTCTGGGAAGAGATAATAGAAGACGCTTAATAAATTTGCTACAAAAATGTTTCAAATTCTACATACAGTTCAATAAAATAGATAGAAAATTGATGTAAATAAAATTGGAAGAAGTCTAAATTTTAGAACATTGTGTCTTAACAGAAAAAAAGAGACTTAAAAAGAACTGTATCTACACATACTTAAGCAGTATAGTTAACAGGAAAGCACAGTAATTTTGAATTCTATAAACTTACTATGTTTCAAACTACTAAAGTCTACTTGGATTCACATTTTAATGAGGGCAAACACTCTCATCATTTCTCTTTTCTCTCCCCAAATAAATCAATAATTTCCAAACATCCTGCTTTATATAAGCTTCTTCTACAAAGAACTGTGAAGAAAATCACTTATTTTCACTCAATTAAAACAAAAAGTAGAAAAGTGCAGGATAACAGAAATTTTAGTTACTTATAATCATGTAAAAGCATTTGAAAAACATCAGGGGCATTCAAACATCAGTTATTGTTTGGCCAAATATGGCTTTAAAGGAAGCCATAGGTACTGAGAAACATTTACCTTAATGTTGTTCTTTTTCAATGAATAAGACTAAGTTAACTATGGCAATTGCTAAAAAAGATTCAACTAAAATTTTTAAACTTTATAATTAATTTATTAAACTTGATAATTTACAAATAGATTTTTTAAAATTAATTTTTTAGAGAGAGGAGAGAAGGGGAAAGAGAAAGAAAAGGGGAGGGAGGAGGAGAGGGAAGCATCCACTCAAAGTAGTTTCTTCTTGTATGTGCCCAGGGCTTCAAACCGGTGACCTCAGCATTCATGGTTGACACTTTACCAACTGCGCCACCACAGGTCAAGCAAACTTAATCATTTAAAAGGTAAAAAGATACACTAAAATTAAACATTTAGACTGTTGGTAGATTACTGTCAACTTCTGCAAAAAATAATCTCGTTCTCAAGATTATAAATCTCCCTTTTCTGTTTCAAAAATTACATATAATCAGGAAGAAAATAACTATATGTTCCAAATAATCAACAAAACAAAAAGTGTATGAAATTCCTATGTGAAACATAAGATTATTTTCAGACACTGCAATGTGAGGAATTATTACTTTAACAGAAGCATTTCAATGTTTTAATTAACACCTATTAACAGGACATGGTTAAGATACTTGTATGCAATCTAACATTAAATTTCCCTACCAATAACTAAAATTTTTAAAAATTAAAATACAATTTTTTTTTATCAAAGGTTATACTAAATCTTTGGCACACAAATTTAGCATTCAAACTATATTTGTGATTTCCTTTAGAAGTACATAATACACAATGATTGACCATTTTGCTGATGAATGGATTTGAATTGTGTCTGTAAGTGGGGCAGGTCTGACACAGAGCGTGTGAATGAGTAAGTCAACCACTGATCATCTGGGTCTCAATTTTGCTTCACTCAATTACACTTTAAAACTGAAGTCATTTGGAGAAAAATAAAGCTTCAATAAAAATAAATGACTCATTAATTTGGGATTTGAAAATTTATATAGAAACAAAGTAACTTTCAAAACAAATAAACCTGGAATGAGAAAAAGCCATTATAAATGCATTTCTCTATTTGTATGCATTTAAAAATCTAAAAAATACTTGTCATAGAAATCACAGATCAACTGCATTATAATTTAGTCTCAATTAGCTTACAGAGAGAGGGATCAGCAAACCTTTTCTGGAAAGGGTCAGGTAATATTTTAGGTTTTGCCATATGTTCTCTGTCACAGCTATGAAACTGCCACTGTAGCACAAAACCCTCCCAGTACTGTGTACATGAACAGCTGTGGTTGTCTTCCAATGACACTTTATTTACTCTGGCCTGTGGTGGTGCAGTGGATGAAGCATTGACCTGGAGTGCTGAGACTGCTGGTTCTAGACCCTGGGCTTGCCCGGTCCAGGCACATGTGAAAACCAATGACGAGTTGCTCCCCTTGCCTTTCTCTCTCTCTCCTCTCTCTAAAAATCAATAAATAAAAAATTTAAAAAAATTCTATTTATAAAAACAGCTAGAAGGCTGATTTTGTACCACAGGTCCTTTCTTTGTGGATCTCTAGTACAGAATATTGAAAAATGAAACCAGATTTTTATGTTAATACAGTATAAATGCTAATTCAGTATATTTGATACATTTTTCTGAGCTGGATCATTTACTATCTAAAGATTAATCCTCGACATCAGAGAAATGGTGCCATGAGGAGCGCTACCGATAAATCTCCCCAAAATTTCAACAAGTTCTTCAACCAGAGACAGAAAAATTTATCCTTGGAGCAACTGGAAATCCCACACGCTGAAAATGAAGGTATGATCCAGCGAAAAATTGACTAAATATATAATCAACCCTGAAGGAAATAAGACGGAGAAAGGATCACTCCACCTTCCTCACTAACCTGAGCAAGGGCTGCTTTCACTTGGAACTGAGAGAGAGTGGGGACTAAGGGTGTGGAGGGAGCCGGGCTGGCACACAGATGTCCAAGCCAAGGAAAGAGTGTGCCTGCTGCAACTCAGCCCACGCAAGCTAATGCCCGCACCGGACCCAGCAAAGACAGGCGGGCAGCAGCCGTCATTAGCCCTGATATCCTGGTCGGCGAGTGCAGATAGTGTGCGAGAGGTTGCTCCTAGCGCCCCAGGAGTGGGTGTCCGTGTTCCTGGACAGAAGGGCTGGGTCAGAGGCCTTTGCGTGGGCTGTGACCAGAGTCTCGGTCACAGGGATCAGTCCCTGAACCCTGAACAGCGCCGGTGTGCAGGGAGTGTGCGAAAGTGAACTTCCCTACACCCAGACTTCTCTGGGTGGGCGGGGCGCCTCACCCAGCCATTCAAGCTAACATCCCTGGGAAGAAAAAAATACCAAAGTGTTAGGAGGAGGGGCGCGCAAGCAGCTTGCAGTCTGTCTCTGGAGCAGATCTGCGGATCCAATCACAGAAATTAGCTTAACCCACAGTCTGCTCACCTCCTAACTGACCAACTCAGCTCTAACTGACAAGATCTCTCTCAGTTCAGTGATCTAAGACAAGAGGCATGATATTTTTTAGTACCTCTTGCTATGCACGTAGGAGTGGGGGCAACTTCTGATTGGCAGAGCTTTCATACTCAGGGCTGTGCACTAAAAAGAGGGACTTGGCAGCTTTTAAGACCTCCTGTTCTGCAGGCAGTGACTAGGGTATCTTCTTCCCAGCCAAAACAGGTTAAAAAGTGCAAAAGCCTGGGGACAGTGGTCCCACAGAGTGCTGAGGCATACTGGACACGCCTAGAGGTGCACAGAAAGGCACCTTGAGAGCAATTGGCTCCCAGCCCCGCCTGATTACGCTGGCAGCTCTGACTGACAGAGCCTTACCCAGACAGAGCCCTGTGCTGAGTGGGAACAGAGTGGGGATTTGCCAGCTCTTGAGTCTTTTATCTTCCAGGCAGAGGCAGCAGGAACCTCATAGCTGGAACATCAGGCTGCTAATTCAGGAAGGAGAGACTAGAAGAGAGGCTCCGGGAAAATGGACTCTCTCATTGTAAGAGCCTGCAAATGCTAACAAGCCTCAACTACCAGTGAGACTTAAGCCTAATATATGACATCGCCATAGAGACTTATCAATTGCAAATCTCTACCTAAGCATGCCACAGGGGCAGAGCCTGGGGTACAGAGTCATCGACCAGGAAGAGGGAGAAGAAAGAAAAAGGAAAAAGATAACATCTCAAAATCAAAAAAAATCCACAGATTTTATAACTTTTTCCATTCTTTTTGTTTCTTTCATCTTCTTGTCTTTATTATTTTTTTTTGTTCCACCTTGGTCCTTTTATTTTCTGCCTGACTATTCTTTCCTCTTCTTGAACTACAATACCCATAAGTGTTACATTTCCCATTTTCTTTCCTTTCTTCTTCCTTTCTCTCTATAAGGGTTAACTCCAAAACCCTTAACTCTCTCTATCTCTCTTTTTGTTCTTTTTTCTTCATTTCATTTTTCCCTTTTTCTTTCTTTTCCCTATTAGTTTCTTCTTTTCTCCTTTACTTTTCCTCTCATTCAATCCTCAATCACAAACAAATTATTTTATTTGGGACTCAAATTTTTTCTTTGTGGCATTTTGGGTGCTTTCTACTTCACTTTTTAACTCATTAGCATTCCTCCCAACTCCGGCTCTCCATTCTATCTAGTTTTTGCTCCACTTAATAAAATAGTAATTTTTTTTCCTTTCTCCTGTTTCCCTCTAATCCCTCTCATTATACCTCTTAGTTGACCATCACTTAAAAGAAAATCATTTTATTCTTGACCCAAATTTCTTTTTTTTTTTTGCATCTTTGTGGGTCCCTACCTCCTTTTTTGGCCCTTTATCACTTCTCCCCAACTCAGGCCCTCCGTTATAGATACTTCTTATTCCATTTAGCACAATAAAATTCAGTTTATCACGATATTTTCTCAAGGAGGAAGGGAGAGGAGAAGAAGAAAAAAAGGGGAAATAATAAATTTTCTTTTTTTCCCTTTTTTTTTTTACCTTTTAATCTTTATTAATTCTCATTAGTGCTATCAACTAACCACCCACAGATGCCATTAAGAAAAAGGAAATTGAATATCATGGATACAAAAGACAGAGATGTAGCACAGATAAATGAGGAAAAATCTATGAAGAAAAAATTTAATATATTAGAAACCTTGGATCTAAATGACAGAGAATTTAAAATAGAAATCCTAGAAATACTCAGAGATATACAGGAAAACACAGAAAGGCAATTTAGGGAGCTCAGAAAACAACTCAACAAACACAAAGAATATATTACCAAGGAAATTGAAACTATAAAAACAAATCAAACAGAGATGAAAAACTCAATCCATGAACTAAAAAGTGAGGTAACAAGCTTAGCTAATAGAACAGGCCAGACAGAAGGTAGGATTAGTGACAAAGAAGACAAGCAACTTGAGGCACAATAGAGAAGAAAAGAGAGACTGAAAAATTTTAAAAAATGAGAAAGCCCTATAGGAATTGTCTGAATCTATCAAAAAGACTAACATAAGAATAATAGGTATATCAGAAGGAAAAGAGAGAGATAATGGGATGGAGATCATATTGAAACAAATAATAGACGAGAACTTCCCAAGCCTGTGGAAAGAACTAAAGCCTCAAATTCAAAAAGCAAACAGAACATCAAGTTTTCTTAACCCAAACAAACCTACTCCAAGGCAAATCATAATGAAATTGGCACAAACCAATGACAAAGAAAAACTTCTCAAGGCAGCCAGGGAAAAGAAGAATACAACATATAAAGGAAGGCCTATTAGATTATCATCGGAATTCTCAGCAGAAACTCTACAAGCTAGAAGAGAGCGGACCTCAATATTTAAAGTCCTGAAAGATAGGAACTTTCAACCAAGAATACTATACCCATCAAAGCTATCCTTCAAATACGAAGGAGAAATAAAAACACTCACAGATACAATAAGATGAGGAAATTTATCATTAGAAAACCCCAACTCCAGGAAATACTAAAGAAATTTTTCCAACCGGATACAAAGAACAAAACAAAAGAAAACCATAAGTAAAAGTTCCACCAAGAACACAATAAAACCAAATTTAAATTGTAACAACAAAAACAAAAAAAAAAAGGAGGGAGAGGACGGAGATTAACAGTAGCAAAGGACGATGGAGTGCAAAAGTACTCATAAGATAGTGTACTGCAATGAATATAGTAGGTACCCTTTTCATTACTTAATGGTAACCACTCTTGAAAAAACCACCACAGAAGCACATAACTTAAAAAAGGTAGCAACAGAGAAAACAAGTATGAAATACAACCAAACAAAAACAAATGATAGAAAAACAAAAGAGAAGAATCAAACAAGATACAAAACAGAAAGCAATATATAAAATGGCAATAGGGAACCCACAAGTGTCAATAATTACACTAAATGTAAATGGATTAAACTCACCAATTAAAAGACACAGACTAGCAGAATGGATTAAGAAAGAAAATCCAACTGTATGCTGCCTACAAGAAACACATCTAAGCAAGAAGGATAAAAACAAATTCAAAGTGAAAGGCTGTAAAACAGTACTCTAAGCAAATATAATAAAAAAAAAAAGCAGGTATAGCAATACTCACATCTAATAATGCTGACTACAAGACAGCAAAAGTACTCAGAATCAAAAATGGTCGTTTCATAATGTTTAAGGGGACACTGAATCAAGAAGACAGAACAATTCTTAATATATATGTACCAAACCAAGGAGCACCAAAATATACAAGACAGCTACTTATTGACCTCAAAACAAAAACTGATAAAAATACCATCATACTTGGAGACCTCAATACACCACTGACAGCTCTAGATCATTCATCCAAACAGAAAATCAATAAAGATATATGGGCCTTAAACGAAACAATAGAGCAACTGGATATGACAGACATCTACAGGACACCTCATCCCAAAGTGAAAGAGTATATATTTTTCTATAGTATACATGGAACATTCTCAAGAACTGACCATATTTTGGGCCACAAAATTAACATCAGCAAATTCAGAAAAATCGAAATTATACCAAGCATATTTTCTGATCATAAAGCCTTGAAACTAGAATTCAACTGCAAAAATGAGGAAAAAACCCCACAAAAATGAGGAAACTAAACAACATACTTTTAAAAAATGAATGGGTCAAAGAAAAAATAAGCGCAGAGATCAAAAGATATATACAGACAAATGAAAATGACAATACGACATACATATCTGAATCTCTGGGATGCAGCAAAAGCAGTAATAAGAGGGAAGTTCATATCACTTCAGGCCTATATGAACAAACAGGAGAGAGCCCAAGTAATCCACTTAACCTCACACCTTAAGGAACTAGAAAAAGAACAAAAATACAACCCAAAACCAGCTGAAGAAAGGAAATAATAAAAATCAGAGCAGAAATAAATAAAATAGAGAACAGAAGAACTATAGAAAAATTAATAAAACAAGGAGATGGTTCTATGAAAAGACCAACAAAATTGACAAAACCTTGGCAAGACTTACCAAGGAAAAAAGAAAAAGGACTCATATAAACAAAATCCAAAATGAAAGAGGAGAAATCACCACAGACATCATAGATATACAAAGAATTATTGTAGAATACCACAAAAACTATACGCCACCAAATTCAACAATCTAGAAAAAATGGATAAATTCCTAGAACAATACAACCTTCCTAGACTGAGTCATGAAGAAGCAGAAAGCCTAAACAGACCAATTAGCAGGGAGGAAATAGAAAAAACTATTAAAAACTTCCCCAAAAATAAAAGTTCAGGCCCAGACGGTTATACTAGTGAATTCTATCAAACATTCAAAAAGACTTGGTTCCTATTCTACTCAAAGTCTTCCAAAAAATTGAAGAACAAGCAATACTTCCAAACGCATTTTATGAGGCCAACATAAACCTCATACTGAAACCTGACAAGGATGGCACAAAAAAAGAAAACTACAGATCAATATCTCTAATGAATACAGATGCTAAAATACTAAACAAAAAACTGGCAAATCGAATACAACAACATATTAAAAAAATAATACATCATGATCAAGTGGGATTCATCCTAGAGGATCATTCAACATAAGTAAAACAGTTAAAGAAATACACCATATCGCTCTGGCCGGTTGGCTCAGCGGTAGAGCGTTGGCCTGGCGTGCGGGGGACCCAGGTTCGATTCCCGGCCAGGGCACATAGGAGAAGCGCCCATTTGCTTCTCCACACCCCTCCCCTCCTTCCTCTCTGTCTCTTTCTTCCCCTCCCGCAGCCAAGGCTCCATTGGAGCAAGGATGGCCCGGGCGCTGGGGATGGCTCCTTGGCCTCTGCCCCAGGTGCTGGAGTGGCTCTGGTCGCGGCAGAGCGATGCCCCGGAGGGGCAGAGCATCGCCCCCTGGTGGGCAGAGCGTCGCCCCTGGTGGGCGTGCCGGGTGGATCCCGGTCGGGCGCATGCGGGATTCTGTCTGACTGTCTCTCCCCGTTTCCAGCTTCAGAAAAAAAAAAAAAAAGGAAATACACCATATCAACAAAACAAAGAACAAAAACCAAATGATGTTATGAATAGATGCAGAAAAGGCATTCGATAAAATACAACACAACTTTATGTTTAAGACACTCAACAAAATGGGTATAGAAGGAAAATATCTCAACATGATAAAGGCAATATATGATAAACCATCAGCCAACATCATATTAAATGGCATAAAACTGAGGACTTTCCCCCTTAAAACAGGAACAAGATAGATTGTCCACTCTCTCCACTCTTATTTAACATTGTGCTAGAAGTTCTAGCCAGAGCAATTAGACAAGTTAAAGAAATAAAAAGCATCCATATCGGAAAAGAAGAAGTAAAGGTATCACTTATTTTTCTTTTTTTTTGTATTTTTCTGAAGCTGGAAACGGGGAGAGACAGTCAGACAGACTCCCGCATGCGCCCGATAGGGATCCACCTGGCACGCCCACCAGGGGGCGATGCTCTGCCCAACAGGGGGCGATGCTCTGCCTCTCTGGGGCGTCCCTCTGTTGCGACCAGAGCCACTCCAGCGCCTGGGGCAGAGGCCAAGGAGCCATCCACAGCGCCCGGGCCATCTTTGCTCCAATGGAGCCTCGGCTGTGGCAGGGGAAGAGAGAGACAGAGAGGAAGGAGAGGGGGAGGGGTGGAGAAGCAGATGGGCGCTTCTCCTGTGTGCCCAGGCCGGGAATCGAACCCGGGACTTCTGCACGCCAGGCCAACGCTCTACCACTGAGCCAACCGGCCAGGGCCAAAGGTATCACTTTTTGCAGATGATATGATCCTATACATCGAAAACCCCAAAGACTCCAAAAAAAGATTACTAGAAACAATAAGTCAATACAGTAAGGTCGCAGGGTACAAAATTAACATACAAAAGTCCACAGTCTTTCTATATGCCAACAATGAAACATCAGAAAAGAACTCAAAAAAATAATCCCCTTCACGATTGCAACAAAAAAAATAAAATACTTAGGAATAAACATAAAGAATGTAAAGGACCTATTTAACGAAAACTACAAAGCATTGTTAAGGGAAATCAAAATATTCAATAGATACAATTAGATGAAAAAATGTTTTGTTCTTGGATATGAAGAATAAATATAATCAAAATGGCCATATTACCCAAAGCAATATACAAATTTAATGCAATTACCATCAAAATTCCAATGACATTTTTTAAACAAATAGAACAAAAAATAATCAGATTTATATGGAACTCTAAAAAACCCCGAATAGCCAAAGCAATCCTAAGGAAAAAGAATGAAGCTGGGAGCATTACAATACCTGACTTCAAACTATATTATAGAGCCACGACAAATTAAAAAAAAAAAAAGGTATTGGCATAAAAATAGACACTGAGACCAATGGAACAGAATAGAAAGTCGAGAAATAAAACGACATATATCATATATGGTCAAATAATTTTCAATAAAGGGGTCAACAACACACAATGGAGAAAAGAAGGCCTCTTTACGAAATGGTGCTGGGAAAACTGGAAATCCACATGCAAAAGAATGAAACTCGACTACAGTGTGTCCCCTTGTACTAAAATTAATTCAAAATGGATCAAAGACTTAAATATAAGACCTGAAACAATAATGTACATAGAAGAAGACATAGGTACTAAACTCATGAACCTTGGTTTTATTTTTTTTTTTTTTGTATTTTTCTGAAGCTGGAAACGGGAAGAGACAGACTCCCGCATGCGCCCGATAGAGATCCACCTGGCACGCCCACCAGGGGGCGACACTCTGCCCCTCTGGGGCAACACTCTGTCGCGACCAGAGCCACTCCAGCGCCTGGGGCAGAGGCCAAGGAGCCATCCCCAGCGCCTGGGCCATCTTTGCTCCAATGGAGCCTCAGCTGCAAGAGAGGAAGAGAGAGACAGAGAGGAAGGAGAGGGGGAGGGGTGGAGAAGCAGATGGGCGCTTCTCCTGTGTGCCCTGGCTGGGAATCGAATCCGGGACCCCTGCATGCCAGGCCGACGCTCTACCACTGAGCCAACCGGCCAGGGCTCATGAACCTTGGTTTTAAAGAGCATTTTATGAATTTGACTCCAACGGCAAGGGAAATGAAGGCAAAGATAAATGAATGGGACTATGTCAGACTAAGAAGTTTTTGCTCAGCAAGAGAAACTGACAACAAAATAAACAGACAACTAAATGGGAAATGATATTTTCAAACAATAGCTCAGATAAGGGCCTAATATCCAAAATATAGAAAGAACTCATAAAACTCAACAACAAACAAGCAAACAATCCAATAAAAAAATGGAAAGAGGACATGAACACACACTTCTCCCAGGAAGAAATACAAATGCCAACAGATAGATATATGAAAAGATGCTCACCTTCATTAGTTATTAGAGAAATGCAAATCAAAACTGCAATGAGATACCACCTAACACCTGTTAGATTAGCTATTATCAACAAGACAGGTAATAGCAAATGTTGGAGAGGCTGTGGAGAAAAAGGTACCCTCATTCACTGTTGGTGGGAATGTAAAGTAGTACAGCCATTATGGAAGAAAGTATGGTGGTTCCTCAAAAAACTGAAAATAGAACTACCTTATGACTCAGCAATCCCTCTACTGGGTATATACCCCAAAACTCAGAAACATTGATACATAAAGACACAAGTAGCCCCATGTTCACTGCAGCATTGTTCACAGTGGCCAAGACATGGAAACAACCAAAAAGCCATTCAATAGATGACTGGATAAAGAAGATGTGGCACATATACACTATGGAATACTACTCAGCCATAAGAAATGATGACATTGGGCTATTTACAACAAAATGGTTGGATCTTGATAACATTATACGGAGTGAAATAAATCAGAAAAAAACAAGAACTGCATGATTCCATATATAGGTAGGACATAAAAACGAGACTAAGAGACATGGACAAGAGTGTGGTGCTTATGGGGTGGGGGGAGGAGAGGGAGGGAGAGGGGAAGGGGGAGGAGGAGGGGCACAAAGAAAACTAGATAGAGGGTGACGGAGAACAATCTGACTTTGGGTGATGGGTATGCAACGTAATTGAATGACAAGATAACCTGGATATGTTTTCTTTGAACATATGTACCCTGATTTATTGATGTCACCCCATTAAAATTAATAAAAATTTATAAAAAAAAATAAAGCTAATGATGTTAAAAAAATAAAGATTAATCATCAAAAAAAGTGATTTTCAGAAAGTTAATTTCGGTCCTACAATAAGTATATCACTTACTTTATCATTTAAGAGAAAACATAAAAATCAGACAAAAACATAGCCCTTTAGAAAAAGGAAGACAATATAAAATAGTTATACAAAGCATTCAATTTTCTATATAAAATGACTTCTTAGGTTTAAGGTTTACTAACAGCATGTACAATATATATAGCTTTACTGGTTTAATAAAAACTTAAAATAATAGTGTTATATGAAATACAGAGGAGAAAGTATAAATTACAAAGCATTAATATAAGGTTTAGAACTATACACAAGAATTTCTACGTTTTGTAAACTCTAAATTATGCCTACAGTAGTCTAACTAGACATAGTCATGATAATTAGTAAGAATTTTGCTGAAGTAAATGTCCATGGGCTCAAGTTTCAATTGATTTCCTATATCATGCAAATTCTGACTGACAACCTTGCACTCTAAGTGAAAAGACCCATGCATGAAATGTCACATTTCTTGATTTATTCCTAAATCACTCAATATCATGTCTTTTGTGTCTTTCCATTCTGAACCTATTGTCATTCACCTTGTTCAATAGGAAAAAGCTAAACTGTGACCTCATATGATAAAAAGAACTAGTGATCTGCTAATCAGAAAGTTCTGGATTGTTCGTTTTTATTCTGTCCCATTTTGGCCCTGGCCGGTTGGCTCAGCGGTAGAGCGTCGGCCTGGCGTGCGGGGGACCTGGGTTCGATTCCCGGCCAGGGCACATAGGAGAAGCGCCCATTTGCTTCTTCACCCCCACCCCCTCCTTCCTCTCTGTCTCTCTATTCCCCTCCCACAGCCAAGGCTCCATTGGAGCAAAGATGGCCCAGGCGCTGGGGATGGCTCCTTGGCCTCTGCCCCAGGCGCTAGAGTGGCTCTGGTTGCAGCAGAGCGGTCCCCCGGAGGGGCAGAGCATCGCCCCCTGGTGGGCAGAGCGTTGCCCCTGGTGGGCGTGCCGGGTGGATCCCGGTTGGGCGCATGCGGGAGTCTGTCTGACTGTCTCTCTCCGTTTCCAGCTTCAGAAAAATACAAAAAATAAAAAAATAAAAATAAAATAAAAAACAACTTAACCCTGTATCTACAAGTATTAGCAAACTGGATCCAACAATATATGGAAAAAGTCATACACCATGATCAAGTGGGATTTATTCTGGGGAGGCAAGGCTGGTACAATTTCTGCAAATCAATCAATGTGATTCATCACATAAACAAAAGGAAGGAGAAAAACCACATGATAATTTCTATAGATGCAGAAAAAGCATTTGATAAAATCCAACATCCGTTCATGATCAAAACTCTCAGCAAAGTGGGAATACAGGGAACATACCTCAACATGATAAAAACCATCTATGACAAACCCACAGCCAACATCATACTCAATGGGCAAAATTAAAAGCAATCCCCTTAAGATCAGGAACAAGGCAGGGGTGCCCCCTTTCACCGCTCTTATTCAACATAGTCCTGGAAGTACTAGCCACAGCAATCAGACAAGAAGAAGAAATAAAAGGCATTCAAGTTGGAAAAGAAGTAAAACTATCATTATTTGCAGATGATATGATATTGTATATAGAAAACCCGAAAGTGAAAAAAAAAAAAAAAAATAGAAAACCCGAAAGTCTCTGTCAAAAAACTACTGGACCTGCCCTGGCTGGTTGGTTCAGTGGCAGAGCGTCGGCCTGGCGTGCAAAAGTCCCGGGTTCGATTCCCGGCCAGGGCACACAGGAGAAGCGCCCATCTGCTTCTCCACCCCTCCCCCTCTCCTTCCTCTCTGTCTCTCTCTTCCCCTCCCGCAGCCGAGGCTCCATTGGAGCAAAGATGGCCCGGGCGCTGGGGATGGCTCCTTGGCCTCTGCCCCAGGCGCTAGAATGGCTCTGGTTGCAACAGAGCGACGCCCCGAGGGGCAGAGCATCGCCCCCTGGTGGGCGTGCCAGGTGGATCCCTATCAGGCGCATGCAGGAGTCTGTCTGACTGTCTCTCCCCGTTTCTAGCTTCAGAAAAATACAAAAAACCCCACAAAAAACAAAAAAAAACTACTGGACCTGTTAAATGAATTTAGCAAAGTGGCAGGATATAAAATTAATACTCAGAAATCAGAGGCATTTTTATACGCCAACACTGAACAGTCAGAGAAATTACGGAAGCAATCCACTTCACTATTACAACCAAAAAAATAAAGTACCTAGGATTAAATTTAACCAAGGAGACTAAAGACTTGTACTCGGAGAATTGTAAAACATTGATAAAAGAAATCAAGGAAGATACAAACAAGTGGAAGCACATACCCTATCATGGTTAGGAAGAATAAACATTATTAAAATGTCTATACTACCCAAAGCAATCTATAAATTCAATGGAATACCAATTAAAATACCAATGACATACTTCAAAGATATAAATCACATATTCCAAAAATTTATATGAAACCAAAGAAGAACACAAATAGCCTCAGCAATCTTCAAAAAGAAGAATAGCCCTGGCCGGTTGGCTCAGTGGTAGAGCGTCGGCCTGGCGTGCAGAAGTCCCGGGTTCGATTCCCGGCCAGGGCACACAGGAGAAGCGCCCATTTGCTTCTCCACCCCTCCCCCTCTCCTTCCTCTCTGTCTCTCTCTTCCCCTCCTGCAGCCAAGGCTCCACTGGAGCAAACATGGCCCGGGCGCTGGGGATGGCTCCTTGGCCTCTGCCCCAGGCGCTATAGAGTGGCTCTGGTTGCAACACAGTGACGCCCTGGAGGGGCAGAGCTTTGCCCCCTGGTGGGCAGAGCGTCGCCCCTGGTGGGCGTGCCAGGTGGATCCTGGTCGGGTGCATGCGGGAGTCTGTCTGACTGTCTCTCCCTGTTTCCAACTTCAGAAAAATACAAAAAAAAAAAAAAAAAAAGAAGAATAAAGTTGGAGGTATCACTCTTCCTGATATCAAGTTATACTATAAAGCCATTGTACTCAAAACAGCCTGGTACTGGCATAAGAACAGGCATATAGATCAATGGAACTGAACAGAGAATCCAGTAATAAACCCACAGCTCTATGGACAACTGATATTTGACAAAGGAGGTAAGGAAATACAATGGAGTCAAGACAGCCTCTTTAATAAATGGTGTTGGGAAAATTGGACAGCTACCTGCAAAAAAATGAAACTAGACCACCAACTTACACCATTCACAAAAATAAACTCAAAATCGATAAAAGACTTAAATGAAAGCCATGAAACCATAAGCATCTTAGAAGATGCTTACATAGGCAGTAAGCATCTCTTGGAGCAATATATTTGCTGATTTATCTCCACAGGCAAGTGAAATAAAAGACAGGATAAACAAATGGGACTATATCAAACTAAAAAACTTTTGCACAGCTAAAGACAATAAGAACAGAATAAAAGGACAAACTACACAATGGGAGAACATATTTGACAATACGTCTGATAAGGCGTTAGTCAAAATTTATAAAGTACTTGTAAATCTCAACACCAGGAAGACAATCCAATCAAAAATGGGAAAAAGAAATGAATAGACACTTCTCCAAAGAGGACATACAGATGGCCAATAGGTATATGAAAACATGCTCAACATCATTAATCATTAGAGAAATGCAAATTAAAACCACAATGAGTTATCACCTCCCACCAGTCAGAATGGCGCTCATCAACAAAACAACACAGAATAAGTGCTAGTGAGGATGTGGAGAAAAGGGAACCCTCCTGCACTGCTGGAATGCAGACTGGTGCAGCCTCTATGGAAAACAGTATGGAGATTCCTCAAAAAATTGAAAATCAAACTGCCTTTTGACCCAGCTATCCCACTTTTAGGAATATACCCCAAGAACACCATAGACCTACTCCAAAAGGAGAAATGCACCCCCATATTTGTGGCAGCATTGTTCACAATAGTGAAGATCTGGAAACAGCCCAATGTCTGTCAGAGGACGAGTGGATTAAAAAGCTTTGGTATATATATACTATGGAATACTACTCAGCCAGAAGAAATGATGACATCGGATCATTTACAATTACATGGATGGACCTTGATAACATTATACGGAGTGAAATAAGTAAATCAGAAAAAAACTAAGAACTATATGAATCCATACATAGATGGGACATAAAAACGAGACTCAGAGACATAGAGAAGAATGTGATGGTAAGGGGGGGAACGAGGGGGGCAGGATAAAGGGGGGGTGGGGGAGGGGAGGGGCACAAAGAAAACCAGATAGAAGGTGAAAGAAGACAATTTGACTTTGGGTGAGGAGTATACAGCATAATCAAATGTCAAAATAATCTGGAGATGTTTTCTCTCAGCATATGTACCCTGATTTATCAATGTCACTGCATTAAATTTAATAATAATAATAAAAAAGAGTGGGAAAGGCTTAGTCCTAAAACCAAGCCCCAGGCTACAAGGATCCTGCCTGTCTACAGCCCGTCCCCAACACACATTAGTATCACCTGGGAGACGGGCTTCCACGTGGGCAGCGCCATTTTTAACAAAGTGAGCATAATATATCAATATTTTATCTGCCCAACACATGTGAAGTACTGAGAACAAGAACGGCATGAGGATTCTCAATAGCAATACTGAAGACTGGACAGCAGTGGAGCAATACCTTCAAATATTGCGGGAACATCATTTCCAGCCTAGTATTGTACATACAGGCTCTCCATCAAGGGAAAGAGTAGAATAAAAAACATTTTAAGTCATGAAAATTTGTAGCACTTTACTCCCTGTGCGCTCTTTCTCAGGAAGCTACTGGAGGACAAAAGAAAGGGGAAGATGGCGTTCACCATGGTGAGGAGTTCTTCAAGGAGAGAGTCAGGGAGATCCCAGGGAGATGATAGAGAGAGGCCCCAGGGAACAGCTGTGCTGTGAGCCTGGAAAGCTACCAGCCAAGACTGGAGCAGGAAGGCAGAGGTCTGGAAGGAATGCTAGGGCAGGAAAAACAGAAGGAGGAAGAAAAAATGAGAAATTAGCTGCAGTGTTTGACAACACTGAGAGAAGTTTTGTAGTTCTGGCAGCATGGTTAGGAATGAATTCGTTCTCAGTACACAGAAAACTAAACAAATGTAAAAACAAGGCAATTTCAGACTCAGAGAGAATATAAATACTTGTACAGTAAAAAGCCTGACCAGGCGGTGGTGCAGTGGATGGAGTGGCAGCCTAGGATGCAGACAGTGGTGGGATTCAAATAATTTAACAACCAATTTTCTGCCCTAGTGACTGTTTTAAGTATAAAAAAATATACCAAAAGGTAGTTTATTTCATGCATAGACTACTTAAATAAAAACAATAAAAAAGGTATACAAAACTAGATTATAAGAAAGTTTTAAAATATTAATGAAAAAATATTAAATAATACCTGACAAAAAAAAACAATAAAACTGCTATTTAAGATAAAGAAAAAAGAAAAGAATGAATTAATAAATTCAATTTTGGATATGCTAAGTTTGAGTTGCCAGTGTAAATCTGAGCTGGACAAGTCTTATAATGTGATTGACTGACTCTTTGAGCCAGTAGTTAACCAGTCAGATTTATTTTTTTCTTTACCTACAAAGCATGACTACGACCCATGCCTCAAGGAGTTACTGTATATATATAAAACTGATTTGTTATCTTTATCAGATACAGTTGATTTTTTAAAAGCAATACAATTTATTTAGAAGCAAATTACATGAGTAACATTGGCAATCAGGTGACAAGATTTATGATCATAAATTTCATGTAAATATATTGTAGAACTATGTGACAGTTGACAAACTGAATGCAATAGTACTTGCAATTCCCAAAGAAGAGTTCTCAAGTTATAATGGAAGCATTACTGAAATTAGAAAAAACAGGTTATCAACACTGAAAAGTATGTTGAAAAACATGGCCCTCACTGGTGTTTTTATAGATACAAACTAACTGTAAAAGGTATATGGAAAGACACAGGTACAAGAATAGCGAAAACAATTCTATAGTAAATGAGCAAAATTAGAGAACTGACATTATCCAATTTCATGATTTACTATAAATATTTAGTAATCCAGACTGTGTGGTATTGGCAAAGACATACAGATCAATGGAATCAAATAGAAAGTCCAGAAATTAACTCACACAAATACAGTCAACTGATTTTTGACTAATATACAAAAGAAGTTTTATGAAGAAACAATAGACTTTTCAACAAATGACGCTGGAATAAATAAATGTGCACATCTGAAAACAAAAACAAAAGTCCTTCATATGTACCAATCCCTTACACAAAAATTAACTTAAAATTGAGCACAAATCTAAATATAAAACATAACCTTTATAACCTCTAGATAGAAGAAAATACTAGAGAAATATCTGTGTGATCTTAAAAATAGCAATCAGTAATCTTTAAACTCAATACCAAAAGTACAATCCATGATAGAAAAAAATCAATTAATTATAGTTTGAGAAACTTATGTTTTGCTAAACACACTGTTAAAAGAGTAAAAGAAAAATTGGAGATTCTAAGAAAATATTTGAAAACCACGTATCTGATAAAGCAGTGGTCCCCAACCCCCGGGCCGCGAACTGGTACCGGTCCATGGGCCATTTGGTACTGGTCCGCAGAGAAAGAATAAATAACTTACATTATTTCTGTTTTATTTATATTTAAGTCTGAACGATGTTTTATTTTTAAAAAATGACCAGATTCCCTCTATTACATCCGTCTAAGACTCACTCTTGATGCTTGTATCGGTCACGTGATACATTTATCCGTCCCACCCTAAAGGCTGCTCTGTGAAAATACTTTCTGACATTAAACCAGTCCGTGGCCCAAAAAATGTTGGAGTCCACTGTGATAAAGGACTTACTGTAAAAAACAGGGTGGGGCAAAAATAGGTTTATAGATATTCATATGGAAAATAATACAACAAATAATAAAGATTATAGGAATAAACTCTGTGTTTTTGTGTTTTGAGTACTCACAATGGAGCAGGGTGGGAGCCAGGTTTCTTACTGTTGGTGACAAAAATTTCACATAAAAAGGGGGGAAAGCTAGAATAAGCTGGATTAGAATCAGAGACATTAGTATAAATTTAGGGTTAGCTTAATAAAGATGAGTAGATATAAAATTACAGTTATGTGTGTGTACACACACACATACATACATACATACATATATTTCCTAGTTCTTTCTTCTGATTGGGCCTAGAAGTAGTCACACCCAGCAACAATGAGCACAGCTGGCACCTAGATCTTGGTTTCCAATACCATTTTGCAATTAAAGGAATCAGGGCTCCTTTTAAGAATGGCTGACTCCCAGGCTAGAGGTTAGGATCGGAGGTAGGACACATCCCTATAAAACATGACCCTGGAGCATCCTGAAGTGCCAGAAAACAAGAAAGGGCTCAAAAATAAAAAGGATGAGTATATGTCAAAGGGATACAGACACCAACTGAAAGAGTTTCCAATGGCCAAGGTGGAAAGTTCCAATCAACAAAACAAATAACATAGTATCATATTACAAATGAATATAGAGTCTACATTGACAAACATACATACATAAATAAATAAGGGAGAAGAGACAGCTCTCTAGTCCCGAGAGTTATGTAGACATTCTTCCCTGGGGAAGCAGAGTTCTATTACCTCCTTTCTCCTCCTTCCTTGAATATGGGCTACATATCAGTGATTTGCTTCAAAGTGTAGAGTATGAAAGGGGAATCTGGGTAAGTCCCTTCACAGTGGAGAAACTCTGCAAGCTCCATCTTGGCTAGGTGATCAATATTAGCATCATCAGTTGTAAGTTATGTTGGTGACTTATAACCTTGAAATAGAGTGATGAGAACGGCACTTCACTCCTGTACTTTCTCCTAAACAACCAATACCTCAGTCTATGAAATGAAAAACACTTCATCCAAACTCAAATTGAGACATTCTATAAAACAGTTGACCATTACTCCTGAAAACTTTCAAAGTTATCAAAACAAGGAATTTCTGAGAAAATGTCACAGACCAGAGAAGGCAAAGACATAGCAACTAAATGTATATAGAATCCTGGATAGCAACCTTGAACATAAAAAGGACATAAGAGAAAAATTAGTGAAATCTGAATAAAGGGTAAAATTTAGTGAAGAGTTACGTACAATGCTGCTCTCTCCCTGTGACATGTATCACAGCATGTAAGACGAGGGAAACTGGGTGAGGGTTAGGCTGGAACTCTCTGTACTCTCCTTGGAACTTTTCTGTAAACCTAAAAGTATTGTTTTTTAAAAAGGTTTTCTTTTGGCCCTGGCCAGTTGGCTCAGTGGTAGAGCGTCAGCCTGGCGTGCAGGAGTCCCGGGTTCGATTCCCAGCCAGGGCACACAGGAGAAGCGCCCATCTGCTTCTCCACCCCTCCCCCACTCCTTCCTCTCTGTTTCTCTCTTCCCCTCCCGCAGCCGAGGCTCCATTGTTGCAAAGATGGCCTGGATGGCTCTGTGGCCTCTGCCCCAGGTGCTAGGCACTAGAGTGGCTCTGGATGCAACAGAGCGATGCCCCAGAGGGGCAGAGCATCACCCTCTGGTGGGCATGCCGGGTAGATCCCGGTTGGGCGCATGCGGGAGTCTGACTGCCTCCCCGTTTCCAGCTTCGGAAAAATGAAAAAAAAAAAAGGGGGGGTTTCTTTCGTTTTTGTGTTTGTTATTTTTTCTACACAGAGAGAGTCAGAGAGAGGGATAGATAGGAACAGACAGACAGGAATGGAGAGAGATGAGAAGCATCAATCATCAGTTTTTCGTTGCAACACCTTAGTTGTTCATTGATTGCTGTCTCATATGTGCCTTGACCACAGGCCTTCAGCAGACCGAGTAACCCCTTGCTTGAGCCAGCGACCTTCGGGTCCAAGCTGATGAGCTTTGCTCAAACCAGATGAGCCTGCGCTCAAGCTGGTGACCTCGGGGTCTCAAACCTGGGTCCTCTGTATCCCAGTCCAAGGCTCTATCCACTGTGTCACCGCCTGGTCAGGCATCGTTTTTGTTTTTGTTTTATGTGAGAGAACGGGAGATAGTGAGACAGACTCCCACATATGTTCCAATCGGGATCTACCCAGCAACCCCAATCTGAGGCTGAAACTCGAATCAACCAAGCTATCCTCAATGCCTGTGGTCGACGCTTGAACCAAATGAGCCACTGACTGCAGGAGAGGAAAAGAGAAATGGGGAGGAGGAAGGGAAGAGGAGCTGATGGTTGCTTGTCATGTGTGCCCTGACCAGGGATTGAACCTGGAACATCCACATGCCAGGCTGATGCTCTATCCATTGAGCCAATTGGCCAAGGCTTAAAAAAAATGTTTACTGGGGAAAAAAAAAAGCCCAAGGAAAAGGGATAAAGTAAGAGTTGAACACAGAAATCTATTTACCCTATCATATAAACACATGAATGAGTAAAAATGAATCAAATAGTAAAGAAAGTAGGACATTATGGAGTAATTTTTTAAAGTACGGACAGTGTAGAGGATGGAGAAATGATGATTTTGGCCAAGTTCACCATTTCCATATTAAAAAGAGGTATCAGAAAAGAGAACTCACCAAATCCTGAGAATTTTTCACTAATACCACACAGCTGAGAAATAACCTGAGACACCAAAGAGTTGAGTAGATAGCCCAAAGAAAAGGAAAGAAAATACTTCCTGAGCAACAGCTTGCATTGCTAAAGAATCTTTATAGAAGAAGCAAGAATCAACAGAAGTGGCCGTTTTCTACCATGCTGTGGAGTAAGTCAAAGTCCCAAAGTAGTATCTAAGGAATTAGGGTATACACAAGACCAGGTAAAGTGCAGACACCAAACAAAACCCCATAAGCAGAGAACAGAACCTCCAACAAAAGGGGCACACGGCGTCAGGCAGGACTTTTTAACTTCTATTCCCATCTCATTGCCCTATCCTCTGGTTGACAAACTGCGGCTCGCGAGCCATATGCGGCTTTTTGGCCCCTTGAGTGTGGCTCTTCCACAAAATACCAATGTGGGCGTTACCTCGATAAGAAATGTACCTACCTATGTAGTTTAAGTTTAAAAAATTTGGCTCTCAAGCCCTGGCCGGTTGGCTCAGCGGTAGAGCGTCGGCCTGGCGTGCGGGGGACCCGGGTTCGATTCCCGGCCAGGGCACATAGGAGAAACGCCCATTTGCTTCTCCACCCCACCCCCTCCTTCCTCTCTGTCTCTCTCTTCCCCTCCCACAGCCAAGGCTCCATTGGAGCAAAGATGGCCCGGGCACTGGGGATAGCTCCTTGGCCTCTGCCCCAGGCGCTAGAGTGGCTCTGGTCGCAGCAGAGCGACGCCCCGTAGGGGCAGAGCATCGCCCCCTGGTGGGCAGAGCATCGCCCCTGGTGGGCGTGCCGGGTGGATCCCGGTCGGGCACATGCGGGAGTCTGTCTGACTGTCTCTCCCCGTTTCCAGCTTCAGAAAAATACAAAAAAAAAAATACAAAAAAAAAAAAAAAATTTGGCTCTCAAAAGAAATGTCAATCATTGTACTGCTGATATTTGGTTCTGTTGGCTAATGAGACCACTGCCCTAGGGCTACATAGAAATGTGGCCAAAAAGCAGTATCTAGCCAAGAAGTTGCAGCTCAGAGAAGAAGACAAATAATGTCAAATAATATGAAATGTTTATCAAGAAAAATTCACTTGTACCATATAAAAAAGAAGAGCATGAGCTGTAATCATGAGCAAAACAGAGATGACATGTCTTACCTCAAACACGTGATAAAATACCACATAAAAGACATAAAGACCATAATAAAAGGCAACACCAGTTGGCTCAGTAGTCAAGCAACAACCCGGCTTGTGGATGTCCTGGGTTTGATTTCCAGTCAGGGTACACAGAAGCGACCATCTGTTTCTCCAGCCCCCTTCACTCTCTCTTTCTTCTTCTCCCACAGTCAATGGCTTGAATGATTGCAAGCGTGTTGGCCCTGGGTGTTGAGGATGGCTCCGTGGAGCCTCCACCTCGGGTGCTAGAAATAGCTTGGTTGCGAGCATGGCCCCAGATGGGCAGAGCATCAGCCCTAGATGGGGGCTGCCAGGTGGATCCTGGTAGGGGAGCATGCAGAAGTCTGTTCCCCTATTTCCCCTTCCATCTCTCATTTGGAAAAGAAGAAAAAAATGCTTATACATTTTATAGCTGAGAATCAAATATTGTTTAATTGAAACACTGCATGTTTCCAAAAGTTGAAAAAAGATTGATGACTACAAAACCTTAAGGTTTTTCACTCTCTTTTCTTAAATTTTGATTGCTCTTTAGGGAATTAATACATCTTATTGAGAGAAAATATTGTATGAAGTTCAAAAATTTATTCAGTTCCACTTCCATTAACTACTACCCTTAAATTATTATATAGCGCTTGCTACGAGTCAGGTACTTTTCAAGAATTATTAAATCGTTTAGTCTTTAAAACAACCTTTATAAAACAGACACCATTTATCCATTTTGAAGGCAAAAAAAATAACCCAAAACTGAGTCCCAGAGACTCAGCTAGGAAGCAACACAGCAAAAATGTAAACACAAATGCCTGGATTTTGAATCTGTGCTCTTAACCTCTACACGACAATGTCTCAAATAAAACAGCATGTAGAGAATGATTTGATTTTTACTAAATTAATTCGATGTATGTACCCACTCTGCCACCAACTACCCATCCTTCTATATAATAATGTTTAAGTATACAAGCAAAGAGAAATGTTTGGAATAATGTTTCCCTATTAAGATAGTTATTTGGGAGAAAGCAGTATAGAATTTAGGTTAAATTTTTTGTTCCTTTAGTTCTATTATTCAATGGGTGTAATGCTTTACACTAAGTCTCTATAAGCCCCCCCAAAGATGAAGCCATTAATTAATCTAAACAAAAACAAACCACATTACCTAATCACAACATAAATACTGTCATGTTATTTAATGACCTGTCTCCCTAATGAACCATGTTTTGATTGGGGCTTTATTGTGATCTCACACAAAGCCTAGCACAATGTTGAGCAGAGCAAACACACAATAAGTATATTGATGGGTCATAAATTATTAATTACTAAATTTTATCTATCTTACAAGTAATATATTTCTAGATGCTATAGGGCCTCTAACTAAAGTGAACCCTTTATAATAATATCATTTGGAAGCTTAAAAAAAAGTCAGACTATCAGGTTCCACTCCAGACCTATGAATAAGAATCTCAATTTTAACAACATTGCCCAAGTGAATGGGTGCATATTAAAATGGTGAAGTACTTATTTCTAGGGCTCTGTTTCCCTAACTGTGATCCATTATTTACCTCTATTAGAATCCTCTGGGTTACTTGTTAAAAATGGAGATTTTCAGGCTCCATTCCATTTCAGGTGTGACTAAAATTTAAGAGTCACAGCTAAAAGAAGTAAAATGTAGTGAAGAATAGAAATGAGCATATTAAGCAGAGAACAGTGAAAGAACCCAGGTAGCTGCAATATGGTCAAGAAAATGATAATAAGAAAGAGGGAAGAAAAAAGAAGTTCCAAAGAAAGGTAAGTAAGGACACTGACAACAGAACTATAAAGAAGTAAAGAAAATAACTGTTCTTGAAGTCTTGTGCATATCTTTTTTCTCGCTTTCTCTTTTTCTTTTGCATGAGTAACTGCTATTCCTGACATGCAAACAACAGGTCTAAAGTTTTAAACTGTGGGGATATGGAATTTACAATTTTAACATACAAAGATCAGAAACATGCCTGACCAGGTGGTGGTGCAGTGGACAGAGTGTCATGCTGGAACGCGGAGGACCCAGGTTAAAAACGCTGAGGTCGCCTGACCAGGCGGTGGTGCAGCAGATAGAGCACCAGACTAGGATGCGGAAAACCCAGGTTCGAGACCCCGAGGTCACTAGCTTGAGCATGGGCTCATCTGGTGTGAGCACACACACATAAAAAAAGCTCACCAGCTTGGACCCAAGATTGCTGGCTTGGGGTTACTTGGTCTGCTGTAGCCCCACGGTCAAGGCACATATGAGAAAGCAATCAATGAATAACTAAGGTGTTGCAATGAAAAACTGATGATTGATGTTTCTCATCTCTTTCCATTCCTTTCTGTCTGTCCCTATCTATCCCTCTCTCTGACTCTCGCTCTGTCTGTTAAAAAAACAAAACAAAACAAAACCCTGAGGTCACCGGCTTGAGCATGGGCTCACCAGCTTGAGCATGGGGTTGCTGGCTTGAGCGTGGGATCACAGATGTGACCCCATGGTCACTGGCTTGAGCCCAAAGGTCGCTGGCTTAAATAGGGGTCACTTGCTCTGATGCAGCCCTCATGTGTCAAGGCACATATGAGAAATCAATCAGTGAACAACTAAGGAGACTAAGGAGCCGAAACAAAGAATTGATGCTTCTCATTTCTCTCCTCTCTGTCCCTATCTGTCCCTCTCTATGTCTCTACCTCTTGTCTCTGTTACCAAATAAACAAACAAAGGATCGGTAACATACGCAACCACCATATAATGCATGCACTTTATGAATGCTTCAAGTGTCATATAGTTTTTAAATGTATACATACATTTTTAGAGACATTTCCATATGCTTGGCTCGTGCAACTGCTTCATCTCTCTCCTCATTGGCTAACTGTAGTCGGGACATAATAGCTTCATCACGTTTCCTCTGTGCAAAATACACCTCTTCAACCAGAGCTACCAAAACATACGACCCGTCATTAACGAAAGAAAATAAAGGAGACATGCATACTTTTAGCAAAAAAAAAAAAAAGCAAATGTTTATTTTATTCAACTAAATTGGTATCAATTACTCGGTTAAGAAAACATTATTCTTAAAAACTACTAGAAATATACCATTTCATACCCATAAAACCAAAAATTAAAAGGCCAGATAATAACAAACATTGTGAGCTAGTGCAATAAAGAAAACTCTCACATATACTGCAAATAGGCATATGAAGTTCTGCAACCATCAGGAAGAATTTGACAATGTTTGTTACAGTTTAAGATTTACATAACCTGTACCTTGACAAATCTACTGTTCGGTACGCACCCTACAGAAACTCTTGGACATGTACACATGGAATGTGTATAAAAATGCTTATTGCAGCATTATGTAACAGCCAAAACTCAGAAGTAACCCAAATGTCCAATAACAGGAGAATGAATAAATAAGCCACATTACATTCAAAATGTAATATGATCCAGCATTTAAAATGAATTTACTATAAACAAAGAGAC
Organism: Saccopteryx leptura; assembly: GCF_036850995.1. Lineage (NCBI taxonomy): Eukaryota > Metazoa > Chordata > Mammalia > Chiroptera > Emballonuridae > Saccopteryx > Saccopteryx leptura. The sequence continues at coordinate 108,870,888 of NC_089508.1, read as the reverse complement.
AAATCCCCCAAATAAAACTCTGACAAAAATAGGAACTTGCAAAGTAAGACAACTCTATCTATTATTTATGAATGGACATAATTAGTAAATATATTAAAACAGCATGGAAATGATAAACACCAAAGTCAGGATGGTGGTTACCTCAGTAGGATGGTGGAAGGACAGAAAAGGACATGGGATTAAGGAAGAAGGGGCAGAGTTGTGAGGCTTCAGCACTGCATGTCTCCAGAAGCACCATTTATAGAGATTATAACACAAATGAAACCAACTAGATTTCTTTTTAGGTGAAAGAAGGGGAGATAGTGAGGCAGATCCCCATATGTGCCCCGATGGGGATCCACCTGGCTACCCCAAGTGGGGCCGATGCTTGAGCACCAAGTTATTTTTAGTGCCTGAGGCTGACTTGCTGGGACCAACTGAGCCATCCTCAGCACCAGGGGCCACGCTCGAAACGATCAAGACACTGAACTATGGGAGGCGAAGAGAAAGAGAAGAGGGAGAGGCATGGGAGAGAGAAGCAGATGGTCACTTCTGTGTACTCTGGCAATTGACACTGGGATATCCATATGCCAGGCTAACATTCTATCCATTGAGCCACCAGATAGGGCAAACTTGTGCGGCGCTATATAGGGAGCTTTGATTTTATCGAAAATTGTCATTTCTCAAGTATAATTTCTACTTGAAATCTTATATAACTTTTAAAATATACTGTGATGTTAGACAAAAATGGGCTCAGATACTTGGATTACCGAACCAAATTTTATTTACACTGTCAAACTACAAAAAAAATTTAGAAAAGTTGTTTGAAATGCTTGCTTTCTGAGTTCATAAAACATTGAGCTTCTGCTAGTATTTGTCAGATGAATATGACATTTTAATGTTAAGACATTTTTGCATTACATTGTATGTGGTAGAGAAGAAACAAACACTAAGTCACCCCTCAGTATCTGCTGAGGACTGGTTCTAGGGACTCTGTAGACACCAAAACCCTCTGATGCTCAAGGCCCTTATAAAAAATGGCAGTGTTTCAATATAACCATGCATATCAGTCCCACAGTAGGGTATGCTTACACAGTACTTCATTTGCATGGATTTACCATAGTGCTTGATGTATAGCAAACTCAAGTTTTGCTTTTCAGAACTTTCTGGGGATTTTTTTATAGCTGAAAACAGATACTACAGTTGATCTTAGCCAAAAGGCTGAAAAGCGATGTGGGGCTTTTTTTTTTTTTTTTTTGTCATTTTCTGAAGTGAGAAGCAGGGAGACAGAGAGAAAGCTCCTGCATGTGCCGGACCAGGTTTACCTGGCATGCCCACCAGGGGGCGATGCTATGCCCATCTGGGCATTGCTCCAACACAACGAGAGCCATTCTAGTGCCTGAGGCAGAGACCATGGAGCCATCCTCAGTGCTCGGGCCAATTTTGCTCCAGTGGAGCCTTGGCTGCAGGAGGGGAAGAGAGAGTGAGAAAGGAGAGAGTGAAGGGTGGAGAAGCTAACGGGCGCTTCTCCTGTGTGCCCTGGCTGGAGACTGAACCTGGGACATCCACATGCCGGGTCGACGCTCTACCGCTGAGCCAACTGGCCAGGGCAATGGAGGTTTTTTATTTAAATATTTTTTATCTGTGGTTGGTTGAAAACAAATGCAAAACCAGTGGATTTGAAGGGCCAACTGTATTATCTTTTGCATAATAGAATATAAAATGGAACATGAAATGGCAAAGCCAAAGCCAAAACCACTTCCAATATATTGAACCTAAGTGAAGAGAAATATTCATCCATCCATCCAGCAAATGTCTATTAAGCTTCTGTGGCAATCATCTATTGAGTTTTAAGGAATATGAATATAGTAGTCTAAAAAGTCCATCTCATCCTGGAGAGAACTATTAGGGAGAGAGAGAAAAAAACAGGCCCCAAATTAGGTAGGTAGGTAGGTAGGTAGGTAGGTAGGTAGGTAGGTAGGTAGATAGACAGATAGACAGATATAACAGTAAAGGCTTTGAAGGAAAATTAAGATGCATGAGTGTTTTAGCATATGAGGAATAAACTAAGCAATTTCTCAGTTTCTTAAAAAAATTAAACATATATACTTTAACACAAATATTCACTGCACCTTTATTTATAATAGCCAAAAATGAGAAACAACCTAAATTTCTATCAACAAATAATGGATAAACAAACTACATGACAAATTGTTCTAGAACAATTGGACATCTACTTGCATAAGATCAAATGCTTTTAAATCAACAATTTAGATAAGGTTAAGGAATTCTTGTTTTTAACCTAGTTCTTGGAAGAACCAGTACTTTTTAAAACAATTCTCAGGTTTTTTTTAAGATAGTATAATTCAGTGTTCTGTGGCTATATTATACTGTTACCATGTATCAATTTATCACACTATTTTCAAAGAAACTTCTGCCCATAATGTAGTACAAAATAATTAGTTTTATTTTTCCCTTGTAAATGTGTACAATCTCCTTCCAGGTAGAACACTCATAACAACTCAGAAAAAGCAACATGGTGTTCTAGGAAGAATATGGACTTTGATCTAGATCCCATGTGCTATACTAACCTCAGGAATTTGTTTTTGTATGGAGTGTATTTCTTAATTATTTTAGTTGCAGTTCGGGTGTATAAAATGGATAATACCACCATATGTGGCTGTGAGGAAAAAAATAAATGAGATAATATTAGAAAGCTCTCAGCCAAATAAAGTAGTTTCTCAACAAATATTAGTTCGTGCCATCACTATCATTACCACCCTCAATCCACAGACTCACAATCTGGCTTCATTTCTAGACCTAATAAAATGTGATTTTGATTGATTTGAACCATTTATGTATGTAAAAAGATACTATTCAACATTCCTCACTTTTTAGCATGCAAAAATTATAAACAGGAACTGAAAAATTACTCAGAACCCATTCTATATTGCATACTGTATGCTATAACAACATAATAGTTTATTTTAAAAATCATGATATAGTGAGGTTTTAAAATTTTTAAATTTAGAACATTTATAATTTGTAAGCCAGATAGGATGGACAAAATGACATCAAACAGTGATCAAAGTACAGATTAACATGTATATCACATTTTCCTGAAATATTCTGGCACATGGAAAGCTTAAAATGCTAATTACTAGGGCCCTGGCCAGTTGACTCAGTGGTAGAGCGTCGGCCTAGTGTGCAGGAGTCCCGGGTTCAATTCCCGGCCAAGGCACACAGGAGAAGCGCCCATCTGCTTCTTCACCCCTCCCCCCTCCTTCCTCTCTGTCTCTCTCTTCCCCTCCCGCAGCCAAGGCTCCATTGGAGCAAAGTTGGCCCGGTGCTGGGATGGCTCTATAGCCTCTGCCTCAGGCACTAGAATGGCTCTGGTTGCAACAGAGCAACGCCCCAGATGGGCAGAGCATCGCCCCCTGGTGGGCATGCCGGGTGGATCCCGGTTGGGTGCATGCGGGAGTCTGTCTGATTGCCTCACCGTTTCCAACTTCAGAAAAACACACACACACACAAAAATACTAATTACTAAACCTCAAATGTTGATAGGTTCCCTATCACTTCTGTAAAGTGTGATGAAATCTTTACAAAATGACATTTAATGTACACTGTGCTCCACTTTATATGCAATAACATTTGACAGAAGGGGTAAGGCTAGCAAGTCTTGGTATCTCTATATGTAAAGATAAATGTTTTACACCAATGGTTGGTTTGTTCCTGTGTGATTAAAAAAACATTATTTTCCCTCTATAATGTTATTATCAACTTTAAAAATGTAAATAATGTATTTAATAAATATTATCCTTTGAGTATACTAAGGTTACATTTTAAAATGCCAGAAGACATGCACATAAAATCAGATTACACATTTTATGAATGTTAAGAAATTATTCCAAAATTAAGGTACTACTAAATGATCATTTTAATACTTATTTGATTATATGTAAAATTTGATTATGAAAAACATGATTCTTTCTAAACTTCAGTACTTTTAAAGGATCAATATGTAACTCTCAAACATTTTTAGTAAAGAAAAGTTAATTGTAAACACTGAGCTTTTCCAAGGTAGATGACTATTACAAAGTTCACTAGAAAATCAATATAGCATTTTAGCTGGAATTTGCTCATTAAACACCCACAGCTCTAATGCAAATTATGATGGAATGAATAAAGCAAATACACATGCTTCTTTCTTTTTATTAAATGTAAAATCTACTGTTAATTGCATCTCGTATGTCATACAAACTTTTGTCCTTAACTATTAAATAGAAGCTTTAACAAAAGTCATTAGAGATTCTCTTTCTTTGACTTGAATAAATTTCAATATTTGTTCAGTAAAGGTTCACAGCAGTTAAATTACATTAACAAATATTATTAGCTACTATGTAAGCCAACCAAGTAAAATACTTATATTGTAGGTAAAACAAATCATTGGGTGTTTACAATAATATTTGGATATCTCCATTTTTAAACATGGTTATCAAATATCCTATAATTCTTAGACAAATTCAAAAAAGATTTAGAGAGGATCACCTCCCCCACCACCAAATACTCAAATTTGTTTAGTAAGCTAATTGTTTTCTAATATGGGCAAGAGTAAATATGAAGAAGCTGAACCATACTAAGTATGAGTTTACTGAGTCAAGACAGAGTACATATTTTCTTAGTAAAACACAAGTCTCTTGACAAACCCATATTGTACACTTCTCAAACTCCTTTTAAAATACCGCAGGAGACATATATTGGAAAACATTCTAGATTAAACATTGGGTCATGATTCTCTAAGTAACATAATTTGGAGGATAGACATTTCCCAGGAAAAGGAATCTGTTTATTATACCATCCTCAAGGTATTTAGGTAAATAGGAAAGGCTGAACTTAAAAGAGAGGAAAGAAGAAATCATTAGGATTTAAATGTGAAGCACATAAAATAATCACTGATTACAATTCATGTTCCAAAATTATAAGAACAATAGATAATAGCTTTGTAAAAGACAAGTCTTTAGTCTATATGAAAGAATGTCACATTGTCTGAATAGCTACTATTACTACTTTACAGGATGCTGAACAGATTCCTTACAAACAACTATCGATAGTGTTTTATGAAACCACCAAATACACTGCTCACAAAGATTAGGGGATCAGGGAACGTGCAGATACTCCAGCACCTTCAGGCTTTTGTATAGTGCATTTTCACCAATGAAATAAAAGTTGGTTTTGCATCTCATTTGCATAATCAAACAACTTTCTTTGACTTGTCATTTGCTTTTCTGATGTTCTTGTTTAATAAAAAAAAATCAAATACTTTTTTTAAGCGCTTCATATTCATTTTGAAAGATCTCTCACTTTTGTAAGCAGTATATATATTACAAAACCACAAACATTACATTAGGTCTTTTAATTTCCTTAAATTTTGTATTTTATCTCTCTTTGTATAAATTAGTTAATGGGAATTTAAACAAAGATAGAAAATGCCCCACACCAGAATTAACCAATCTGCTCTGCATAGTTGATGCTTTCATTTTTGCATTACAATGCTGGATTCAACTTTTTACTTCAGAACATCTTTTACAGAATAGACAATTATGTTTTTCTAAAATTGTATTTGAAAGTTCAATATTTTATATGATTTTTTCATGAAGATCTTTAAAAAGTAATATAGGTGAATTGTGTAAATGCGGAGATAAATATTTTACATAGTAAATATATATATATGTAAAATAAACAGAATATGTTCCTATATTCTTCAGTATTCTTAGAAAACATTTTACATGGAATTTTATCATTTAGACATGACTTTTTTTTTCCTTTTTATTGAATATTTTGGTGACACTGTTAACAAAATTATACAGGTTTTTGCTGCATACTTCTACAACATTTGATTGAACTAAAATGCTCTTAATATAAGATTTTATACTGTTCCTAAGTATTCACTATATAAACAACACTGTAACGAACATCTTTGTACATAAATCTTTATGCTTAGAAAAAATCCTACAAGTACAACTAATATATGAAAAATCAGGATTTTAAGCTCCTACTATATGCTTTAAATATTCTTCTGTTGTAGGCCAGCCAACTGGCTCAGTGGCTAGAATATTGGCCTGGTGTGCAGAAGTCCCAGGTTTGATTCCAGGTCAGGCCACACATGAGAAGCAACCATCTGCTTCTCTCCCCCTCCCTCTCCCACTTTTCTCTCTTTCCCTCTTGTAGCCAGTGGCTCAACTGGTTCAAGCACCAGCCTGGACACTGAGAATAGCTTGGTTGGTCTAAGTATCAGCCTCAGGTGCTGAGGTTAGCTTGATTCATTCAAGCATCGGCCCACCTGATGGGAGCTGTTGGCTGGATCCCAGTCAGGGTGCATGCAGGAGACTTCTCTACCTCCCTTCCTCTCACTTAAAAAAATCCTTCTGTAAAGGTGCTATAAATCTATTAAGTCCTCACTTAACATAGTTGATAGGTTCTGTGAATATAAGTAAAATGATAGATAAGGACACCAATTTTACCACAGGCTAAGTCAGGAGTCCCCAAACTACGGCCCGCGGGCCACATGCGGCCCCCTGAGGCCATTTATCCGGCCCCCACTGCACCTCCGATAGGGGCACCTCTTTCATTGGTGGTCAGTGAGAGGAGCACAGGATCCATCCTCATCCTGTGCTCCGGGAGTACTGTATGTGGCGGCCGCACAAAGCACAGCATGGCTCACGTACAGTACTACTTCCAGTGACGTGGGATGCACGCAACACGGCTCCGGAAGCGCGTCATATCACCTGTTACAGCTAGCAGTGACAAATATGGAACCGGACATTGACCATCTCATTAGCCGAAAGCAGGCCCATAGTTCCCATTGAAATACTGGTCAGTTTGTTGATTTAAATTTACTTGTTCTTTATTTTAAATATTGTATTTGTTCCCATTTTTTTTTACTTTAAAATAAGATATGTGCAGTGTGCGTAGGGATTTGTTCATAGTTTTTTTTATAGTCCGGCCCTCCAACGGTCTGAGGGACAGTGAACTGGCCCCCTGTGTAAAAAGTTTGGGGACCCCTGGGCTAAGTGATATAAACAAGAACCAAGTTTTTACAGCTTCTCATAAATGTTATAAGAAAATGTTATTCACGCTACTTATCAAAGGCATAGAAATTGCTAAAGATTAATTAGAAAATTATACAGAATATGCTTAAGTAGAAAAAGTATAAAACAAGAACTTGCTTTTGCTAAACCTCCAATTACTACATACAAGTATTTAGTACATAGAACTACAAGACTATGTAGGAACACTTTCTAAAAATATGCTACTTACTTTCAAACATTTAATATGTCATATTAGAGCATTAGTGCTACATTTTTTAAATTCTTTTTTAAAGATGATTGATTTTTATTTATTTTATTTATTTTTTATTTTTTTTGAAGCTGGAAACGGGGAGAGACAGTCAGACAGACTCCCGCATGCGCCCGACCAGGATCCACCCAGCACGCCCACCAGGGGCAACGCTCTGCCCACCAGGGGGCGATGCTCTGTCCCTACAGGGCGTTGCTCTGCCGCGACCAGAGCCACTCTAGCGCCTGGGGCAGAGGCCAAGGAGCCATCCCCAGCGCCCGGGCCATCTTTGCTCCAATGGAGCCTTAGCTGCGGGAGGGGAAGAGAGAGACAGAGAGGAAGGAGGGGGTGGGGTGGAGAAGCAAATGGGCGCTTCTCCTATGTGCCCTGGCCGGGAATCGAACCTGGGTCCCCCGCACGCCAGGCCGACATAGACCCTTTGCTCCACCTGCTCACTGATGACTCTGGCATAAGCCCCGACTGGGGTGGACCAGCACCTGGCACATGGGACGATGCTGAGCTATCCAACCAGCGCAGAACTACAGTATTTAATATGACAGAAAAATGCTTATCCCTAAAGAATTATAATTAATACCAATTATTTAATGTACTTTTGAAATACAATTTTAAGAAATACTTAAATTACTTTCTGTACAGATTATTTTAAATTTTAATAGATACCAATATGAAAATTCTGTAAAATATAACTGCTACCTAAACTTCTTAAAATTAAACATGCAGAAAATGATTTAAGATTTATTTTCTGAAAAGTGATTTTTGTTTTAAATACCCTAATTATTGATATGCTCTAAAATACTTAATATCATGCTAAATTCCATAGTATGCTATACCTAATAAAACATTATCAATTGAGTTATTGTTATGCATACTGGTTTCTCTACTTAATGCTTATTTTGTTTTCTCCAGAAAAACACAAACTTTTCTAGGAAGAGAGTTTATAACATTGGCTAAAAGCTACCCTGAAGTACTATTTGACTTGGCACTCATTGTAATTAATCCTGATTCATACCCTGGGATTCTGCTGGCACAGATAATAATATAATCAATTTCTAACTACCGATATTTCTAAGTACTGTATTTCAGAGATGGGCCTTGTTGTTTTTCCCTGTAATGATTGGTCATATTCTTGAAATCCCTTTTCTCTCCAAAATAAAACATGTAGATACAGATATATGTGTAATGCTCCATTGTAATTTAATACTGTTAAGGCATTAAGTATAAAATTAAAGAGAAGCGAGATTCCAATGTGTCATTTCTTAGAAGTGCATATTATATTATTTTCTATTCTCCTGATACACAAAACTAATTCATTTTTTTTACTTTTTAAAAAAATTTTTATTAATTTTAATTTATTGTGATAACATGGATTCAAGTGTCCCCCTCAATATAACACCCTCACCTCCCACCCCCAAACTAATTCATTCTTGTTCTTCTTAATTATTAGGTCATCAGTATCATCTGAGATACAGTAAAGGTAACAATTTTTTTTACATAAAAACATTTTCTATTACACAACAATTTTTATTTTTCCATGTTACTTAGTTGGGGTATCTTAACATATTTGATATAATGGTAAACTACCTAGCTATACATTTAACATTTACATGTTAACCTGAACAGAAAACCTTAAGGTATAAGTTTCAGGAATTTTATGTTCTGATGCCAAAAGCACAAGACAGTCAACAAAAGGGCACCAGAATATTTAACAAACTAGCATCCTCTGTAATAAAAAGGGTCTGACAAGATTTATAAAATATCACTCTGAATTTGAGCACATAGAAAAGAATCTATGTATAAAGGAAGAAAGCAGTTTAAACACTTGCAGAACAATACAGTAAGCTAAGCAGCAAATTACATAACCACTGAATTATATGTAAATTGCAACTAGGATAGATGATAGATAGATAGATAGATAGATAGATAGATAGATAGATAGATAGATAGATAGATTTATAAACATAAGACTTAGGAACTAAGGAGTTCTTTTGGCTAAAACCCAATATTGGCCTTATTTCAGTTTAATTGGAAGAGGATCTCAGACTCATCTTCTTCATGAGATATCAGGAACCTGGATTTATCTTTGTACCAAAGGTTAATAAGAAATGTGTCTGCAAAAGTCAAACAGCATTAAATACTAAAAACTGATTATTATTCTACAGGAGTTGTTCTGTCATTCATAATCTCTCCATGCTCCAGTCTTCCACAGCTAATCTTTAATGGATGACATGCAAGAGAGAAAAATAACTAACAGAGAAAGCAGAGACTCTAATATGAGCATTAAAAAAAAAGGCTTGTAAAGAAACAAATACTTTAAATATCACAAAAATAACTTAAAAAACATTTAAACCCTCATATAAAATTTAAATATCATCTATATATAGTCTTAATAGAGAAATAAAAATCAAGAGAAATTAAACACTAAACAATTCCCACTGAAACTATTTAGGAAAAATGAAAGGTTTAATTGACAAAATAATTTTTAAAGATTATAACCACAGTCCTGGCTGAATAGCGTGGTTAAGTAGAAAAGATCTAATTACTATATATTTTTCCCTTATTTTCTTTTTTTGTAGAGACTAAAGCATAATTTTCATATTTTCAAACTTTCTAAATTAAATCTGAAAATCAAGGAAAACTAACAACCCTGGAGAATAAAATAAAAATGCTTTGAAGCTATTTTTAAAAAGAAATACATATGTTATGTACATTTAGAATATGCCCTATTAGATCAAGAAGTCTTCAGAAAACAAGATGGTGACATCATCTTATCATCATAATTGCCTTCAATGGGTTGAGCACTTCATAAACATTATCTCACTTAAACGTCACCAACTTATAAAGTAAGGTTTAGTCAACATTTAGTGAGGCTGTCACATAGGATAAGTGGTTAAAAAAAAAAGTCTGACTTCAAAGTGTGAGCACTTAACCACTACCTACTGTAATGGTGCATTATAGGTAAGAAGAGATTGCACACAAAAACAAATTTTTGAAATTACTAACCTGTCTATTTGCTTATGTTCACCCAGTACCTAACACAAGTACCTAGTACATAATGGCCCTTGATAAATATTTCTTTTTTGAATTTTTAAAAAGTTAGCACAATTCTTATACAGTGCCTAATAAAATGTGTCGCTGATGATGGTGATGTAAATAAAGGAAAAGGTAAAGGAGTGAATCATTTGAGATTTTATCACAATAAATGATACAACTCAGTTTCAAACTCTCATGAGATCACATTACAATGATAGCATTCATATCATTTAAAAACCATCAGGGAAGCAAAGGAAACAGGCTACATGCTATTATTATAACAGTATACATGAAGATTTATCAGAGGTACACATTAGATTAAAGCTCAAATCCTTTGTATCCCATTTCTTGTATTTCAGATTCACATGTAAATAAAATGTACTAGTGCTAATAACTACATATATCTCAACAGTAATTTTCCTCATCATCTAATCCTTTGTATCCAATATTTTTCTTTCATTTTTCTGTTAATACACAGTGAAGCATTAATTTTAATTTAAAAACCAAACAGAACAAAAATCCTTTCAAGACTTCTGACATTATCAAAGGTTTAAGAATTTCATAAAAATAAAAATAATCAAATATTCATATTAGCTACAACTTACTGAGTACCATACAAGCTATATACTAGGTACTTTTATATATTCTCTTTAATCCCTAAAATAATATGGTAAATTAGTTAATATTCACATTTTCACATGGGAGAAAGTAAATCTGGAGAGGTTAATGAGTAACTTGCCCAAAGTAAATCTGCATTAAGTCAAAGCTGTGAGTTGAACTTGAGGCAATCTGATTCCAAGGCTCTTGGTCTTTCCATTACTTCATTCTGCCTCACACAGAACTGGGTACCTTTTGTTTTATGTTGTTTTGACTACACCACATTCTTATTCTTATAAATTATATAACCAGCTGAAAAGACAAGATGATTACTATAGACATAAGTTACATAACATACATAAAGATACAAATATAAGGGGCAATTCTGAAACACAGGGAAATAGCATTGGTAATGGTAAGATTTGATCACAGCCGTCATATAAATTTCATAAAATTCTGCTATATATGCCTCTGTATATGTCAAAATTATCACAGGAATTATTTTAAGATTAGAAAGCAAGTAACTTTTTCAAAAATCACATCTTTTTAAAGTAACACTTACTTTTTCTAATACAAAATCTAATCCATGGTCACTGAAGAAATCCTGAAAAGGCAGAAAACTATTGACTGAAACATTAATTCAGTCATTAATACTACAAAATTTGCCTCTTGTTTTATAAAATATACGTGTATATATACTTAAGTTTATATCATAAATACAACTTCCTTTACTTCTTTCATATCGTCATAAAGATTTTCTCACATCATCAAGGATTTTAAAAATTATTTTAATTATTGCATGATGTCCCACAGCATAAATGTCCCTTAATTAATTTAATAATTTTCTTATTATTTGATTTTAATTCTCTTGCTGTCATAATTAATTCTCATATGTGAATATCCTCTTATATAGAAATCTTTACATTTTATATACGGACAGTCCCCGAGTCACAGAATGAGGTAGGTTCTGTAGATTTGTTCTTATGTTGAATCTGTATGTAAGTTGGAATAGATACCTATTAAATGCAACTTAGATGATTATCTTAACATAGTATCTATTTTTACCTTTCTGTGCATGTAAATACTTAAACATTTTCAAATCTACAGAACCGATCTTGTTCGTAACCCAGGGGGTGCCTGTATTGAAAGGAAATGGCTTCCACTTTCCAGAGTACCTGAATTTTACTGACATTATATTTGAAAAATCTATAGACATATATTGATTTGTATCCTATCTACAATTTTCAATGTATAGTTCAGAATGTTTTTGCATGTATTTTTTAATGTAAAATATTTTGACTTTTTAAACATTTATATTCTGCTCAACTACATTAAAATACTTAAATATGTGTGTATATTTGTAACATACTTTCCCAAAAACACTTTTTATTTGCAATATAAAAATGAGCAGCAATAGAAACAAATATCCATGCCTATGTGGATTATTTGTTCTTTTGTAGAAACCTAAATAAAAACATGTAATCATAATCCTATAATGCTCCCTTTCTATTCAAGTACTGACATAGTCATTTTTGTTATGGTGTTTTGCTTTTTGACCTGATGCTAATGCACCAGGTAGAAGATAAGCTATTTAAAACTGTACGTGTAATAAGAAAATATGAAAAAGTTCATGAGTCAACTAAGGGTTAGTTAATAAATTTCTTGTAGTTTCAAACCAATGTATTTCTTAATTCAGATTTTTTATTTTCACATATTACAATAATAATTCTCTCTAAAGTCACAAATAAAACATCTTTAATCTTTTTTCCATAAAATAGTACTAAAACATTAAAAACTGAAGATATAATTCAGGAAATTTATACTTTAAAAACTATGTGGTTTTTAATCAACTAGATTGCTTTGTCCAGAGAAATTACATAGCACTATTATTTTCATCAGTTTAGGAGGCTATACAAACATACCAAACATGTTCCTAACATTTCATTTACTAAAAAAAATTAACAATAAATATTTGATTAACAAGAATCATAAAGCAAGCAAATTATTTCCATTTTATGCATGCATGATTCATGCTTTAGTCAAAGGGAACTCTTAAATATATACCAATAAATAAATATTTGAGGTATACGATTAGCTACATTATTATACAAAAGCTTGAAGAATAGGTAATATTGCTTAGTAAGTTTTCCCCTCCAAAAGATAAATGAGCTATATAAACATATTAATTCATGATTTTTCAGTAACCACAATGGTCTAAATCTTATTAAATTACTTCTTAAGACACATCCAAAATTAAATTATGATGCAGACATCTTAAAACAAATGTACATCTTATAATACCATCCTAGAAAACTATATATTTAACTACAAAAAGCTAAGAAATATTCAAGTTGTTCTAAATTTATACATGAATTATTCATTTTCAACATACTGTTAATTTTCATTAAAATACATTACTCTCATATTTCCACACTTAAAAAAATCATGGTAGTTTAAATTAATAAAAGAGCAATCGTACTAAATTTAGGACTAATGGTCATTTTGGTGTATATGTTCAGTGATGTTCAGTTCTACACTGCATAGTAAAATTTTAAAGAATGGCTATATCTGCTAATGTCTCTGATATAAAATACCATTATTATTTCATATATTCAACCATGCTTAAGTGGCTCATTAAGTATGAGTATAACTTCAAATTAATCACAAAATATAAAATTCCTTAAAATTATTGTAACTCATGAGGTTAAAATAAGCATTCTCTGAAATGCCTCTGAATGTTAATTGCTATTATTCTCCAAAATTTCTAACTCACTAGAACAGTGTGAGAAGATAGTCACAGTAACATATATATGTATACATATGAGATCATGATGACTGAGAATTACCTGATCATATCTTAACATATCACAGACATATTTAAAATTTTTCTCCTTGCAAAGACCTATAACATATTTAAGGCAGTCATTTATAATCTTAAACTTTGGCAATCTTTCACTTTAATCTTCTGAGAGAAAATTCCATCACCGTCCACATTATCAGATAAAAATTTATTTACTGAAAAAATCAGATTTTATAATCAAATGTAGGTTTCCAGTGGCAATAAATACAGGACAGTCTTCATACATATGAGAAGTATTTCCTTTCAACAAGCTAAACCAGTAAGTGGAATCTGAACTGCTGGCTGAAAGGTAGGAGCACTGGTAATCATTATGTCCCCTTGTTTGTTCAGGCCCTTCCAACAAAACAAACAACCTTTTTGTGATTGGATTGACATGGTGTTAACAATGCATTTAATGCCCAAATCAGTATGAATACAGGTAAAGCTCTCACTAATACCAGAGCCAGGATGTTAAAGCCACCTATTTTCTAAGCAGCCAAAAAATAAAAAATAAAAAAGGACAGAGCTTCCCCTCCTTTGGCAAATAGCTAGCATGCTAGTATTCAATTCACCAAACCACATAATAACCTTGTGTATTTTTCTTAAGGCCATATGTTAAAACTCATCCACCATACCTGCTGTCTTTTCAGCAATTTGAGCTTCTGTTGCTTTCTCCTGAAGTTCCAACTTAAGCTTTAGTTTTCTCTGTTCTTTATCTTCTTTAGAAAGTTTTTCTTGAAGCTTAAACACATTGAAAAAATCCCAGATTCTTATTTGACAAATTTCTTACACAAACATAATTAATCCCAAAATAAAATTATTTTTCCTAATATAAATAATATTACATTTAACTGCCTAAATATATAACTCTAGGAATTAAAAAAAAACACTAAGTTTTTAAGATAGTTTATAAAATATAATTATCAGTAACGACATACAAATTATAAAAATATTTTGATACAATGTTTGTGTGTTTGTGTGGGTGTGTGTGTGTCTGTGTAGGCAAATGAAATGAAAAAGGGCAGTATGACCTGTTCTACTGTATTAAATCCAAAGACTTGGAAGAGACTATCCTAAAAAAAGAATGACTATCACAGCTTCAGAGCTTCTCTTAGTATGTCTAATATCTTGAAATAAAATCAATTTATCTTAATTAATTTAATTAGTTAATCTTAATATCTGAAACAAATCTCCCTTTGAGAATGCTATCCCATCATATTTCATTTAAATTTGCACTGGCACTTGACTCGTAACTGGTGGATAGTAAACAACCACTACATAAGACATACAGAAATCCAGTCTCTCCAAGTGCACTTTTGTTTTAATTCTTCCCTCAGCTTTTGTCACTTGTACTGTTTTCCATCACACATGATCAACATCCTAATACCATAATTCAGTTTGATTAGCTCAACAACTAGAGTATTAAAATCAAACAAGTATATAGAGGTTAAAAAAGCAGAAAGCATTAAAAAAAACGAGCATTACTTAGTAACAGTATTTAATGCTCAAAGGAATGGAACTAAAAATAGAGTCAGAAATGATAAACCATGACATAAATTGGACTGGACAAAATTCAACTGTATAAGATAAGGTAAATAGAAGTATTGCCAAACTTTGCTACTTTAATTACTTATATTGTTGAGGTGAAATGTAGGGCAAAGATACCAATAAAAAAAATAGTTAAGAAAGTAACATGAGCCTTGGATGGATAGCTCATTTGGTTAGAGCATTGTCCAGATACACAGAGGTTACAAGTTTGATCCCCGGTCACAGCACATTAAGAAACAGGTCTCAAGAGAGAGAGAAACACTCCCTTTAAAATCAATAAATTAAAAAATAAAAAATAAAAACAGAAAAACAAAGTAACATGAAACCAGTGCATTAAATTTCTCATTCTCCAAGTTACTGAAATAAAGTTTTACCACAGTTAACCCTGAATGAATCTTTTTTTCCCTTTTTTATACCTACTTAAGGTACCATAGTTTTACAAAAAAGGAAGTGATATTACAGGCCAGCAAAGGCAAGCAACCAATCTCTCAACTCAATCATACCCTGATGGAATGATATGGAAACAGCATTAAGCTACTGTTAAAGGATTAGAGTACACAATAATACTGAATTACGATGACGACAAAGCAAATTTAGAAGGTCAACAGCTAAAAGCACACTTGACAATTACCAGATTTCCTATAAGGTACCTTTTTATTGCTTGCTCTGAGAATGTCCAATTCTGTTTGAAGAAACACTATAGTCTTCTCTTTGTTTAGGTCTGAAGTAACTTGAGAAGGAATCATACATTCATAGTGCAAATCATTATTTTTATGTTCCATAACACTGTAATAAAGAAAATAATTAAACAACATAAACATGATTTCTACTCTATAGGATCTATAAATTTTATACTCTAAACTTTTTTTTTTTTAACAGAGACAGAGTCAGAGAGAGGGATAGACAGGGACAGAGAGATGAGAAGCATCGATCATTAGTTTTTCATTGCGCATTGCAACACCCTAGTTGTTCATTGATTGCTTTCTCATATGTGCCTTGACCGCGGACCTTCAGCAGACCGAGTAACCCCTTGCTCAAGCCAGCGACCTTGGGTCCAAGCTGGTGAGATTTTGCTCAAACCAGATGAGCCCACACTCAAGCTAGCGACCTCGGAGTCTCGAACCTGGTTCCTTGGCATTCCAGTCCGACGCTCTATCCACTGCGCCACCGCCTGGTCAGGCTAAATTTTATACTCTAAAGGTGGGGGAGACAAATTTAATTTTAACAATAAATATATAAAGTCATTTAATTTTAAATTTCTTTTGTTATGCACCAAAAAAATCCTATAAGTAAAAAGAATAAATATATAAATTTCATAGAGGTGCTTACTCTATCAACTGAGGGACGTGAATCTGTACAAAGCATTTGATAACGTCTACAGAGACTCATGATTCAGTGTACTTAAAGAACTTAGCTTTCAGGGGCTATTAATAGCAATTCAATATGTACTTTTGGTCAGGACTAGATACATTTCTCACTTTTCTGAAAGTGGGGACAGTAATTGACATTTTTCAACTTGGTTGACAATATAATATTTAAAACATTAAAAATGAAGCCTGACCAGGTGGTGTCGCAGTGGATAGAGCATCACATTGCGACGTGGAGGACCCAGGTTCTAAACCCTGAGGTCGTCGGCTTGCGCAGAGGCTCATCTGGTTCGAGCAAGGCTCACCAGCTTGGACCCAAGGTCGCTGACTTGAGCAAGGGGTTACTCAGTCTGCTGAAGGCCCGCAGTCAAGGCACATATGAGAAAGCAATCAATAAACTACTAAGAAGTCACAACAAAGAATTGATGCTTCTCATCTGTCTCCCATCCTGTCTGCCAGTCCCTGTCTGTCCCTCTCTCTGTCTCTTTCTGTCTGTCATAAAATAAAATAACATAACATAACATAAAATAAAATAAAATAAAATAAAACATTAAAAATGAAAACCTTTTCCGGCAACATCTAAGGAACATATTAATATATCTACTGAATAATTTGTAAGTAAAGAAACTGCTGATCGTATGTAAAATTGTTTAAATATATCCTAAATAAAATTTTGTTTGGACTGAAAATTATATTAGTTACAGAAAGTTTTTCTAATTTAGTAGTATTTTCATAATACATGACTAATTATCAAAGTCCTTTCATCCTATAAGTAAAAGTCACAGATGTTACAAGTTCAAATCCCTTCATATAACAGGTAGGGAGGGTGAATGGGTAAAAGCCACAGAATGTAAAATAATAAAGATAGCAAATGGGAGTGTATAAGGCCAGCCTAAAAGTGTTCAAATTCATCACATGAAAATAATGCTCACCAAAACCACATCTTTGGGCTTTTGTTCTGGAAGTCTGACTGGGCTCTGATAAAAAAAATACCTCATTAATATCAACTCAACAGTTATTTCAAGATCCCTAATGAAAGGTCACAGAAAATAATATTTAACAAGAATAAATAAAACCTCATGGCTTTATTCAAATTCATCTTGTGTTTTTCACTTAGCGACCTCGACCACATGCAGTGGCAGGCACACTGGGGTGCCACAAGAACTTTCAAACATGGAATACCTGACTAGTTAGGGGCACTGACCTCTTTTCCTTTAGATGGTCAAATTAAACAATGACAACAATCAACACAACAATAGGTGTCCGGTGTCAATGAATCAAAATTATACCTATATTTTTGGTCAGATTGGTAAAAAAATATAACGTATATTTTGGTGTGCTGCAGTTTAGTAATTACTTTATCTATGCCATGAGATGAAAAAGGTTAAATATCAGTGATGTAGGCATGTATCGAAGTTATGGAAAGCAGTGGAAAACTCCGGTAAACACCCCAATTCTATTATGTTACTAATGCTATGTCAAACTGAGCTCACACCAAAAAGAAGGAAGGGAGGATGAAGGCAACAGAGTCCTCCCAGTTCCTACACTCTAAGTCTAGGGCTGTTGACTCACTTGGACTTTTCTGAAGAGCAGTAAGAGGTCTCATCATCAGGATAAGGAAAATTCTGTGACTTCTGCTCTGGCAGTTCTGAGTCTTCACATGTGGCTTCATGGATGAATTCATCGGGTTTGTGACTCATGCTTCCTTTAGAACCGTCGGGCAGTTGCTCATCTGGCTGCATACTTTTATTTCTCCCTGTAGCCTCTTGTTCAATAGAACTATGGGCTGTTTAAAATATAACAAAAACACATGATACATGAAACATCACAGCTACATACTGAATCGTTCAAATTAATATTTTGTGGAAATAAGTATTCTCTTAGTGTTAAATATGCAGACCACATCTTTTTTTTTTTTTTGGTATTTTTCTGAAGTGAAAAGCAGGGGCGGGGGCGGGGAGGGAGGCATACAGACCCCCTCATGCACCCGACCGGGATCCACCCAGCATGCCCACCAGGGGGCGATGCTCTGCCCATCTGGGGTGTTGCTTTGTTGCAATCGGAACCATTCTAACACCTGAAGTGGAGGCCATGGAACCATTTTCAGTGCCCGGGCCAACTTTGCTCCCATGGAGCCTTGGCTGTGGGAGGGGAAGAGAGAAATAGAGAGGAAGGAGAGGAGGAAGGGTGGAGAAGCAGATGGGTGCTTCTCCTGTGTGCCTTGGCCAGGAATCGAACCTGGGACTTCCATACACCAGGCCGACACTCTACCGCTAAGCCAATCGGCCAGGGTTCAGACCACATCTTATATTAATTAAATAGAAATCTCTGGGAGTGATCAGATGACTCCAGCATGCAATCAAACACGAAAAGTATCAATTTAGAGGTATTATTCATTATACTTTTCCCCCCCTAAATTTTGAAAACTAGGTTGCAATACATTATAGTGAAGTGATCATAGGCATGGAATTCTGATAGCAGACTGCCTGGGTCGGAATTCCAGCTTTGTCATGGGCATAACTTTCGGGCAAGTAACTTAAGTCATTCACACCTCAGTTTCTTGTTTTTAAAATGGGAACATAGTAACACTCACCTCAGTTGTTGTGAGGATTAACTAAGCTAATACATGCAAGCTACACACCCCCGTGTCTGGCACATTAAGAAATGTTAGCGATTATTTTTGTAATCATCGTATTATAAAAGGAATATAAGAATTATTTTAAACTCCCATTTTATCAGATATTATACATTATAGAATGTTTTGCAATGCCTGGCTATTTCACAAAAATTATTTTAAGCTGTAACTAATAAATAACAGCTATTTCAAAACAATAGTGTATGCCTGCTTTATTGGAAGAAAATGATGCACATACAAGTGCCAGAACCAACGCTTCCACCAGTAAATAACAAGCACAGATTCTGACTGCAACCAGGACATTATCACTTCCAACACAAACCTTAGTAAGTGGAACTGTAAAAAGCAGGAGCTTATTGATGATGCCATCTCCAATCTGCCGAACTTAAAATCCTTTGAGGCAGAAAGAGTACTTTTCATTAACTAATTAATTAATTTTGAGGGAGGCAGGGAGAGAGGAACATCAAGCTGCTCCTGTATGTGCCCTGACCCAGGAATCAAACCGGAAACCTCCAGGCTCTGGGATAATGCTACAACTGAGTCACCTGGCCAGGGCTTAATTTGTCTCTATTTACTGATTGATTTACAGAGAGATAGACAGAGGAAGGGAGAGGGGAGGGAGAAGGGAAGCACTCATTCGTTGTTCCACTCAGTTGTGCATTCATTGGTTGTTTCCTGTGTGCCCTGATCCCATATCTAACCTGCAACCTTGTCCTTTTGGGACAACTGAGCTAACTAGCCCGGGCTCAGAGAGAGTACTCTTTAAATAAAAACAAAATGAGGCAATTATAAATAAGGTATCTCTCACAAGGTATTCTTTCTTCAAGAAGCGATATATGCTGAAGATATGCTGAAATTAAGTACAGCCAGTTATAAACTCCAAGTCCTGGGCATGATCTTATTGGTGACTGAAGCTACATCAGAAATCATTATTTTTTGTTTTTTGGTATTTTTTCTGAAGTTGGAAATGGGGAGGCAGTCAGACAGACTCCCGCATGCGCCCAACCGGGATCCACCGGCATGCCCACCAGAGGGCGATAGTCTGCCCATCTGGGGCGTTGCTCTGTTGCAACCAGAGCCATTCTAGCACCTGAGGCAGAGGCTATGGAGCCATCCTCAGCGCCCAGGCCAACTTTGCTCCAATGGAGCCCTGGCTATGGGAGGGGAAGAGAGAGACAGAGAGGAAGGAGAGGGGGAGGGGTGGAGAAGCAGATGGGCACTTCTCCTGTGTGCCCTGGCCGGGAATTGCACCGGGGACTCCTGCACACCAGGCCGACGCTCTACCACTGAGCCAACCGGCCAGGGCCAGAAATCATTTTTAATAGATTACTCTTCACTTTATTTGAGGGAACAAATAGGAAGAATGTGCTATCTGAATTACATACTGTAAGAGATTTTTTTAAAATTTCAATATTATATTCTATTTTGATTTAAAATTTAACAATTTTACATTTCTGAGATTATTTATTGCATCCTGACATTTCAAAACGCTTACTTGGTTGGCTTTAGATGTTCACCATGCTCACTGGTCACATGCGACACCCAAAACCTGAGTAAGAGAATGTTAAAAATGGACCCTAAGGAACATCACTATATCATTAACAAACTATGCTTTCCAACACTCACAAGTAACTTACAAGTATTTCAAATGAAAGAAAAGTTTAAGTAGTTACTGAAAGCAGTAGCAAATACTGTCCCCATGTATAAGACGAACCCTTTTTTGAAATATTTGAGTTCTAAAAACTAGGTGCGTCTTATACAGTGGTTGTAGATTTTTTACTTGCATTTCCCACATTTTGTGCTTGTTTTTGCGCTCATTGTTGAAGACAGTGATTCGCCATCAGACACAGATGAGGACAAATTAATGGCTGGGAGTTTTGACAGTGATGAGTTATATGAATTTTATGATGAGTAAAACTTGAGTTCAATAACTTTATGTAATTTTTTTTTCAAATTTCAGGCCAAATTAAGTTGCGTCTTATACATGGGAGTGTCTTATACCTGAAAAAATATGTAACAAAAATTGTCCCCAGGGACGTATCAAATAGTAACAATGAGGGCCTATACTACTCTCAAATTTATGAGTTACAAAGATTCATCAGAAAGTAAAAGGATGTGCTAGGTATAAATACAAGTCCACAGGTGCATGTGCGTCAACACTACACCAACTAATTCAACTATTTGACCTGTTTTTGAGACCAAACTTTCTACCACCGACAAACTGTCCCATATTTTTACTTCTGTATTTCTGGATCTACTTTAGCAGTAGATCCTTTCTTTCTCCTTTCAGTTTTTTATTCTTAACCTTACCCCATCCCTCATATCTAATATCTATACTTGCTATTTACTTACTACACTTACAACACTCTCTAACTTCAGCTTAAGTAATGTGAAATTTTGTGATTTTTTTTATTTCTTGGGAAATCACTTCCTTTTCACCTATAACTCTGTAATAACTTCCAAACTCACAGCAGAGGTGGGAATTTCCCAGCAAGAGCACTCCTTGTTGATTTCTCTTCTGCATTATAGTAATTATAACCCTTTATAGTATTGTTAAAATGTACTAAGTCCTAATATACTTCTGGATTTCAATTCTAAGTGTTTAATATTTTTCAAGAACCCTGTATTGTGTGATATGGCTCTGGTTAACTCTGGATGTTTCCAATCTTGTTCTGTATTTTAGATTCCTATCTCTAACTGTTCATCAGACGTTTGGCACCTGCTTTGCAAATCAGACAATCTGTACTCTTCTACTGAGACTTTAATTTCACGTTAAAGTAAACAAAGTTGATTTATAAAATAGTCTGTTTCTGCTGGCCTTTTTTTTTTGATCAACTACTTTAGCAAAAGTTGCTTAAATTTCCTGAATGCTATTCTATTCTGTCATATCGCAGTGTCCTGTATCAGAATTCAACTTTTGTATAGAATGTGTGACCCCTTTGATTAATGTAAAAATAAGAACAGGATGAGCAGGCACAGAAGAGAAGAAAGAGCTTTAGGAAAAACACAAAGTCATCTCTTATACTGAAATGACAAGATGCTATAGTTAAGCAGTGAAAATTTCTAAAATGAGCAATATGTCAAAACAAAGTCTAAGAATGCAGTTCATCTGAGAATGGGTTGATAAAATAAATTGATGGTGAAGATACACGGAGAGGAGAAAATCGAGGACTCGGGGTAATGAAAAGTCAACTTAGACACGAAAGTTGTCCAGAAAAATGACAAGAAATGAAAAGGAGAAATGAGAACCAAGTGCAAAAAGTTTCGTGGGCTGCACAAACATCCCAAAGACAGATGAGAAAGGTGACAAAATATAATTATAGATGACAGTAATTTCTGTTTTCCTTTTTTATTTTGAAATTTCAGCCTTATAAAAGTTGCAAAAACAGTACAAAGAGCTCCTATGTAGCTTTCACCCAGATTCCCCAAATGTTCATATTTTACTACACTTGAATTATTAGTCAACCTCTCTGTATTTATTTATCTACCTACCTACAGATATATTATTTTTCTGACATTTGAGAGTAAGTTATAGACATGATTACTTTGACTTTTCAAATTTTCAGATTTTAAAGTATTACTCTGTCCTACTGCATCTTGCCAAAATTTCTTAACCTTATTCCAAGCCCAACGTAAATTCAGTTTCTGAGTTAGTACCTTCTCCAACCTTCTCCAATTTCCAAAGAAGAAAATAACACTTTGTGACTTTAATTCAGTTTTCAGTAATTTTTCCTGAACTGTCCAACCCAGGAGAAAGGGATGAAGCTATTAAAAGCTTTACTTGAGCTGTCTGAATATCATTTTAAAAAGAATTACATACAGAAATAAATATATACAAGTCAATAAAATGCAACAGAAAGTGAAGTTATGGGTCTGTTTTACACACTAGGCAACTGGATAAATGTTTAAAAGAACATTTATCTTTTAAAATAACACTTTTTAAAACTCTTATCTGTAGGGAGACGAAAGCTTAAAACTAAAAACTATTTCATTGTTTCCTCTCTCGCATGTCTCAAAATGGAAACTCTACTACCTTCTTTAGTAATTTGCTCTACTGTTTAATCAATGTAATTGTTAAGTGTTTCATCATTAAGACAATTACTACTTAAAATCACTTCTCTATGTGGACTTTGAGAATAGGTTATCAATCTCTTCATAATTCATAAGGCTATGAGGTCTTTCCTCCAAGTAAAACAACAGGAAATGTTTTATGATGACTGTCAGTCCCTTTGTTTGTTCTAATATGGGCATGCTGTATTATTTGGGTATCAGAATTCAACCATTTAAAACCAAATATATTCCTCAATTTTTGCTATTACTGCCATATAAACTTACCCTGTCACCATTTGAAAATGATGTCATAGAAGACTATTGATAGGTATTGTTCAAATGGCACCTATAGCTATTGTTATAGACAGTTTATTCACTTGGGTAAATGAGAGGAGTTAGTGAAGATAAATTTTGTAATCTTAATACATGTGCCTAGGTGGGCTGCATTATATGCTTTGAAGACCCTGTATCTCTAGGGACTTTCATGCTGTTTCCAATGGACCATTTTTATGATCTAACAGATTCTCTCTTTACTCCTGGAGGTGTCCATATTGCCAACTATCTCAGTGCTATCCTTTTTATTAAATTCAATTCCTTAGTCTAGAAATTAACAGTATTACACACCATTTCCTATTTAGGAAAGAAAGCTTTAGGATCCCCTTTGAGTTTAATTTTCCAGACAATCATACATTAGTCAATGTATAATATAGTCAGTTGAACTGATGCTACCCGCCTGACCTGTGGTGGCATAGTGGATAAAGCATCGACCTGGAATGCTGAGGTCAGTGGTTCAAAACCTCAAGCTTGCCTGGTCAAGGCCCATATGGGACCTGATGCTTACTGCTTCTCCCTCAGTTCTCTCTCTCATTCTCTCTCTCTCAAAATGAATAAAAAATAAAGAGTTCTAAAAAAATTGATGCTACCCAAAAAATCATGACTCATGACCTAAATAAAATGTTATTTCACAACTACTATGCAGAAGTGAGGAGGTGGCTAGAATCAAATATGGGATTCTTAGAAGCTGGGAAATTCTGTTCTGTCTGGCTTTGTAAATAGTTTGTGACAACTGGTATCTGTGTAAATGGATTTTATGGTCCCCGGGGTAGGCAGGGGGGTCAAAGCTGTTTACAGAGCTCTTTCTTCAGAGTGGTTGAGCTAGAATTGTCTCTAGGGATCTACTGGGGTTACTCAGAATAGCAAC
The DNA here is from genome assembly GCF_036850995.1 of Saccopteryx leptura. Classification (NCBI taxonomy): domain Eukaryota; kingdom Metazoa; phylum Chordata; class Mammalia; order Chiroptera; family Emballonuridae; genus Saccopteryx; species Saccopteryx leptura. The sequence goes on along the minus strand of NC_089508.1, from coordinate 108,846,283 downwards.
GTCCCAGCTACCTGTCAAAAAAGAGAAAGGGGAATAGAAGTACTATAGGCAAGTACATTCAAATAAACAGATCTCTTGCTCCTTCAGATGCAGGTGCTACTTAAGAAATTTGTATCTAAAATGAACTATTGAGGAAGTAATGTGTTACTGTGCTCTCTGACAATAGCTAACACAATTGGTCACCACTTCCTTAAAACTTCTTTTGAAAAGTTATTACTTATACTGTAACATCTGATTTCAAAAACATAAAAACCTCATGTTTATTGCTTCTTCTGGATATTGCCTATCACATTATGTATGAACATCAAAATAATATAAAACATTTTTAATATTAAATAGTGAAAACTATGTGATAATAAAATTACTATACCCCACATTTTAAACAAAAGATGTTGAATTTTCTCAATGGTTAAAGATTTTTCTAAATGAATATTAGTTTCAACATAATCAGAATAACAGTATCAGTTAGTTGCTCCTGATAACTTCTATCAATTCCTATCTACCAATCTGTATGTGTGCAACATACTACTAATTTCCTCTCTACTAAACATTTCTATTTTCTTTTTTGTTGAGGGAGGTTTAGCTTTACATATTTACATTTATGAGTTTTCCCCTCAAATATAAAGAAAAAAAATCAGGAACTTCTGCCATATCACAGTGGACCTACCTAATGCAAGTGCGTACAAGAGAAAAGTTTAGACTTTCCAACTAGAACACTGGTGTATTTAGGTCCTCCAAGCAGAACCAGAGTGCATGGGCTCTGAAGATGGTCTTCAGGGTTTTAATTCTGGCTCTACCACAAAGCTATATGACTTTTAGCAAATAACTCAACCTCTCACCAACTTCCCTATCAATGAAAAACACATAATAAAAGCAACCACTTCAAAAGTTTATGAGGATTAAATTATCTAAATTATAACCTCTTAGACCTGGCCGGTTGGCTCAGTGGTATAGTGTCGGTCTGGCGTGCAGGAGTCCCGGGTTCGATTCCTGGCCAGGGCACACAGGAGAAGCGCCCATCTGCTTCTCCACCCCTCCCCCTCTCCTTTCCCCTCTGTCTCTCTCTTCCCCTCCCGCAGCCAAGGGTCCATTGGAGCAAAGTTGGCCCGGGCGCTGAGGATGGCTCCATGGCCTCTGCCTCAGGCACTAGAATGGCTCTGGTTGCAGCAATGCCCCAGATGGGCAGAGCATCGCCCCCTGGTGGGCATGCCGGGTGGACCCTGGTTGGGCACATGCAGGAGTCTGTCTGACTGCCTCCCCGTTTCCAGCTTTGGAAAAATACAAAAAAATTAAAAAATAAATTAAAAAAATTATATAACCTCTTTAAAAAGTGTCATCACAGAATTCACATTCAATAAACTTGTTCTGCTAAAAGAAAACACTTATTAAAATATAAGAGTAATAGATATAAGAATGAAATTCTTATTAAAATATCAGCACACATGGAAATGGAAAATAAAATGCTACCTCATTAAATGAGAGAAACACACAATAAACAGAAAATGCTTAATGACATTAAAACTTATAATTAATAAATAATGCTTTAACGTTTGTATCAGATTATAAAACTAGTAAATTGCAGAAATAATAGGACTTCAAAATTTAGAAATCCTGGCCCTGGCCGGTTGGCTCAGCGGTAGAGCGCTGGCCTGGCATGCGGGGGACCTGGGGTCGATTCCCGGCCAGGGCACATAGAAGAAGCGCCCATTTGCTTCTCCACCTCCCCCCCTCCTTCCTCTCTGTCTCTCTCTTCCCCTCCCGCAGCCAAGGCTCCATTGGAGCAAAGATGGCCCGGGCGCTGGGGATGGCTCCTTGGCCTCTGCCCCAGGCGTGAGAGTGGCTCTGGTCACAGCAGAGCGACGCCCCGGAGGGGCAGAGCATCGCCCCCTGGTGGGCAGAGCGTCGCCCCTGGTGGGCATGCCGGGTGGATCCCGGTCGGGCGCATGTGGGAGTCTGTCTGACTGTCTCTCCCCGTTTCCAGCTTCGGAAAAATACAAAAAAAAAAAACAAAAAAAAATTAGAAATCCTGACATTAGCAAAAGATCCTGAAAGAAAATTCAATCCCATAGAAATAAAATTAAAGAGTATAATTCTATAAATTCAATCCCAAGGCAGGAAAAGAAGAAAGGTAAACAGCATGTTTCTGTAACATAATTGGATTATTTCCTATACTGGCACATGACATTAGATATTATAAGGATCACAGCTAGTAGATCACAGGTGCGTATCATTCACAGATTCTAACTTAGGAGTCACAGGGAATTAGGTAACTTTTGGATCCTGGACTTAAAAAATGTGAACTTGTTACTTAGATACTATATATTCTCTCTGGGGTTATAAATTATCTTTTCTTTTTATAGCTCGAAAGCCATAAGGAGAAGGGAAAAACACTGTAACTTTCCCTTTCATTGGTCTGCATACTCATTATCCACATTTCAAGTGTTCAAAGCCCCATGTTGCCACTGGCTACCATGTTGGAAAGAACACAGTCTCGAGCAGTTCTAAAAAAGTGTATTTCATATATATATAGGTGTATATATATATAAGAAGTCAAAATATATGGTGAAGAGAGGTTGGATATAGCTGTAAGATACTGAAGTAAGGTTTTATAAAGGTTTAAAAAGCTATAAAATCGTGAAACCTGTTAATATCACATAATTTAATCACAAGGACATGAGGGTTAGACATTCAAAATAAACTATATTCTTTACATTTCTGTACATGGTTGCATATCAAAATGAAGGGATGATAAAGTTATTCCATCTTGAATTAAGACAATTCGATGACAGTATATCACGTTACAAATTCTCCACTGGTTAGTCATGGAAATTACTGGATTGTGTTACTTGTGTTATTATAAAAAAGCTATTTAGAGTAGTGTCACTGCATCAAATTTTTAGAAGTTTTTGTTTGTTTCAACGAGTATAAAACAGTCATGAACCTGTCAGTATGAATGCCATAGGGAACAAGGTCAGATATCTGTGTAAAAACTAAGCTCTGTTGTAATGCTTCAGCTTCTAAACTTTTAACATCCATCCTTCATCATAGAAGGCTATGAACGCAGTGTAATCTCCTCAAGCTTAAGCTAATTAACTTATGAACATACCACATAAAATAAAGCTTTGTAAACCTAAATAGGGTGTAAAACACCCTATTTAAACCATTACAAATATGATTTAGGCTGAAATGATGGTGAAAATAATCTTAAAATTTGATTAGCTAAACTAATAATCTTTATTCTTTTTCTTCTCTAGTGATATCCACTATTTGGCTACTTACTACGTATTCCTAACCTGGTCAGTCTTCCTCAATTTTTCTTATTATAAGAATAATTTGTATAAAACAATTAAAATATAAATGAACCTAAATCTTAAATTTCTACAACTTCATGCAAAGTAAGTTTCATAATTATATATATATATATTTTTTGTTTAGGTATGAATACATACTGCTTACCCATGTATTCAACAATTTAATAAATCATTTACAGGAGGCAATGTTTTCAATAACTAGTATAAAAAAGAAAAAAAACCAAATTTCTTTATATGTGCCTTTCATTCACTTACGGGCATTTTTACATTTGGAAAACATAAAAGAATCAGCAGTCTGATACTAAGTGGAAACCACTGAAACACAATGTTAGTTCTAATGGATGGACGATTGTGTTTGGTCTTTTAAAACTTTGAAGTATAGGTAAGTCTTGATCACACAAATTAATAAATCCTAAAGCTGGAGTTAACAATAACCATTACACCCAAATTCTGCAGCTTAGTCCAGCCAATTTTTCAAAAGGTCAGGTTGTGAACTGGAGAAGATCAGGGAGGTCCACCGCATAGCTTTGTTGCCAGGCATTTCTAGTCTGGATTGTTGCAGGCATTTATTAGTATTCGTCAGCAGACTCAACAGAGCAAACAAGAAATTCAAGCAGGAATAATAAAACGAAATGCTGCTATATAACCCTTTGTCATTCAGCAAATATGGGACTTTTTAGCTACATTGTTCCTAAACCTGGGTTACTACTTTAATTTTTCTCCACAGTGCTGTCTGAATGAGTATGCATGTGTGTTAAATGCACAGCTCCCCTAACAACTGCAGGACTGCCATTTAATCTGTTGGTAGATAGACCATTTCCTGTGGGAACCCTAGCTATGATATCCAGATCCACCAAATAAATCTCAGATTAAGATTCCAAATGAAACCTGTCTTTGGCAGATAAAAAATGTCAAGATGAATATAAACAGTAAAATTATAAATTATGTAGGTGTTGCATGACAAACAAATGTTCAATTTTTTTTTGTTGTTGACATGTGCCCAGATATCAAAACTATATGAGACATTCATCAAATGTCACACTTTCACAATATCGGAGGCATCATTAAAACTGTTTGACTAAGGACCTCAAAGTGTTTAAGCAGTAGCTCAAAAGTATATTTGTGCAAAGTAGAAGAATAAATTTACATATCAGCAGCAGCTCATAAGGGATGGGTAAATATTCTGTTTATCTCTCATTGTAATTCAGGTTACTTGAAATACAAGGTTTTAGGAAATCATTATACTCTATATGGCATCATTACATAACTTTCTATGTAAATGATGTATGTTTTATTCAAATTCACCATTTGTTTTTCCAGCAAAAAAGTATCAAAAGAAGAGAAAGAAACTACCATTTTGTTAATCAACTGTGCCTCCTATACTAGTGACACATTAGTCAGTTACACTATAGCATCACCAGCCCCGTTATAGTATTTTCAACTTTTAAAAAGGTATTAAATACCCCAGATTTAAAAATGACTGTGAGAAGTTAATTTTATTAAAAAAAAATTAATGTGTTTATATCAAATGACTCAGCAGAGGGGCAGAGACTTTTAAAAAAGAAAAGGGTAATAAAGTACCAATATAGAACATGTTAGAGAGCAAATGGCCTATTAAAAATGCAGGGGAAGTCTCTGATGCCGGTCTCTACTGTATTCTCAGGAGATCAAGACTTGCCTTTCTAATAAAATTTTTTGTTTTGTCTTTGCTCTTCTTACCTGGACTAATGCAGCCTTGACCTGGTCTTTAACTCTATATTGGTTGATTATCAAATATAGGCAATGAAGGTTTCTAAAAGGAAACAATCCAATTTACAGAACTAAATTCATTAGTTTTTTTTTTAACTTCATACTCTTAAAAGTAATTACGTAAAAGGCGTTAGTAATTCCGAATTTTGCAACATTTGGTTTTTTTTTGTTGTTAATAAAGACTCAGAAACCACATAATCTCTTGAAAAATCCATTCAAATTGCAAATTCTTATATTAACCTGTGGAAAGAAGACAAAATACTCTATAGCCTATACCCAAACGTTAGAATTTATATGACAGCCTGATTCCTTAAGGACTATATGTATTTGTTCTCTTTCTTATCTTATTTCCTCCAATACATATGTTGATTCAAGCAAACTAATGCTGAATAACCCTACCTAGCTCAATTTGTTCAGAATATTTACCTGAAAATCTTGAATAAGAGCAGCAAAATAGTAAGAAAGCAAAACATTAATTAAAGAAAGAAAAAGAGTATCTTGTGCTTAACTTTGATTATATAGTACTCACAAAAATTAGGGGATATTTCAAAAATGAATATGAAGCAATAAAATATCCCCTAATTTTTGTGAGCAGTATATTTCTACCCTAAAAATGCTCAAAATCAATAAACACTTCTATGTTTTAGAATACATCAAATTACCTCAGGTATAGCCAGTGAAACTATTAAGAAAGCTAATTTAATTTTTAATTTAAAAATGTTAAATTTACAAAAACTAACATATTCACCATTTCTACAAATATAATTTTATCAATATGAACTGATTACTTTTAACTTTTTACCCACTAGCATCCTGAATTAAAAGTACCAAAAAGTTTTAATATGTGAAGGCTAGAATCACTCAAAAAATAAAAATGAAAGTTGAAATACAATTTTCTAAAATAACTACTTTTTACCAGACATCATCAACAGTTTTACCATTTACCAAAGGATTATCAATTTTACCCAAAAGTTAGATTGGAATACTTTTAACACAGTCATTTAGACTATGAAATAATCTATGCAACCAATTTAAAAATCTTGTGATCTACACTGTCGTTTACCTTTTCATATCTTACAAGAATAAAAAGACAAAAGACAAAGCAGAAAAATTGTATCTCAAACTTCTCCCCAAAAGAGTAAAATAATGTCCTACATGCTAATTTTTTATTAACACACACACACACACACACAAACTGGAGTTTGCTAACTTTTGATTAACACACACACACACACAACTGGAGTATTTGGCAACTCCCCCAAAGTATTTTATTCAACTATCAAATTTATTTATAATCAAAGATACTGAGTAAATGCAGTGAATGTAATGACATCAGTCCTACTCTACAGCTAGTCAACCAGAACTAATTGTGTAAATGGCCATAAATTCAGTCTATACAGCAATGTATGTAGATTCAGATCTGCAAAATCAAAAGAATGTCAATGTGCATGCAAGAATTTATCGTAAGAACACTAAAAGAGACAAATATAGTCACTGTGGAGGGCACAGCAATCATCTTAAATATGATAAACTGAAATTCTTATTTCTAGAATATTAAAGATTCCACATAATGTTAATATTTGTATTGTAAATATGTGTTCCTGGAATTCCCTTTGCACAAAAGAGATGGCCAGAGATGAGTGAGAACTTGTAACAAAGACCTCAGAATCTTAAGGCTGACGAATTAAAAACAAAGCAAAAACTTTTGAAAAATTCAAGTAGTGTTTTATACTTCAAAAAAATATATTCATATTTTCGTGGCCACAAAGAAATTCAAAAGAGCTTGCATATTAAAATTAGAGTCAGATACCCATAAGTCAAAGATAGTCACAAGTCGTACAAACAGAAGATTGTATCAAGAGTAGAGATAGGGAGGAGGAAACGCCCTATTTAAAAAAATTACCGTTTTTCTTGCTTATTCTTCTTAGCAACTATTATTTTTATAAAATGAAGCACCAAAGGTAGAGTAAGAATTCTATATTCAGTATAGACTGAATTTAAGTGTCACAAAGACCATTTACTGAGACATTTAACTGTGTATTAAAACTTTTAACGACATTACTTAATATTACTTCATACACAATTCAGTTGTCTGGATTGGAAGTGTGTAACAAGCCGCCTGATTTAAAACTCTAAATTTAGTAAAAAGAAATAAAGGTCCCTATTACCTCACAAACATTTCCCTTATTAAGAATTTACGGCCAGGTGCACTGAGTGCAGCACACACTCCACTGTAGTGAGGGGTGCTGACGGTGGGGAGGTTGTGCACACGTAGGGTTACGGAATGGGAACTCTGTACTTTGTTCTTCATTTTGCTGTGAACCTAAAACTTCTCTATAAATAAAGTCTATTTTAAAAAATGCATAACATACAATTTTGGGCATAAATTCACAAATGTGAATTATAAATATCAGAAACGATAAACCTCAAAATACAATTCATTACAAACTTTATAACTCGTTAGAAAACTAAGTTGCTCTTGTAATCATTTTGTTGTTCTTGTTTTTTCATTCCTCTTTCCTACCAAGGCCAAGAGTAGGAATGGAATCACTCATGTCAAGCTTAAAAATAAAGACACCCATTATCCCATTTACTTTAATAGAGTTATTTTAAATAAGAGAATTTTTAAAAATGAAATCGTATAACCTCAATCATTCTTTTAAGAATTGCCTTGGCCTTTCCTCTGGAAATGGAAGAATCCTTGCTGGCCTGCTGCCAGTAGTCCTAACACCGTTCTCTCAAATGCTAGATGGTAACATGTCAGAAGCTACCAGCAGTCTATGAAATTAGGCATTATAAAAATAAATAATAAGTTTAATCAGACCTCAGAAATGTCCTTTTTTAACTCCTCTACAGCATATGAAAAACAAAAAAATGCATTCTTAAATTCACACTGCCCAAAAGGAAAAGCCACAGAGTGGTGGTGTCAATAGCCTTAAGATTTTTTATTGCAATTGGGATTGCAATACAGACAATATTAGAATTTATCCTAAATGAATATTACTGATTTTATATTCTACTTAATCAAACATAAATACACTAAATATAAACTATGCAACTTTGAAAAAAATCAAGATTCTAATAATATTGTGTGAACATTATGTTTGAAGAGAATAGACTTCCTATAAAACTAGTAACTATTTCAAGCACTGTTATTTATGTTTCCTAATACTTTTAAAACTTTTTATATATTATATATCTACTTACACAACTGAATGGAATAACAAAGCCAACAACATTCACCATTTATTTAGGACCTGTAAAGTATGTCAATGATCTTTTTTTTTAATCTGTAAAAACCGCTATCACCATCACAGTACTGAATGAAAACAATCACTCTGTATATGAAATACATATTAAATAAATTCATTTCCTGTTTCAGGTACTATAGTAGGGCTTCTGCATACACATCCCTCATCTCCAAAACAGTCCTAGAGGAATTATCTCCTCTTATATACACAAGAAAACTCAGGATTCAAAATAATTACAAAATTTGCACCCAGGTAAGTAAGATAATAAGTGGAAGATTAAAAAAAGAAACCAGCAGGTCTATCAAGTTCCAAACTGGTATTCTTTCTACTATAACATTTTAGTGACATTATTAAATGCATTGGTTCTCCAGAGTAATTTACCTTCTGCTTTAAGTCAAACAAAAACAAATAACATTATGTATTTAGGGAAAAGACACTATTACTTACTAGAAAGCCAACTATTAAATACAATTCAAGTCCTATAATTCAATACAAAGTGATTAATTATCCAGATGTTTTTAAAACCTTGAATTTCATGATGCCTAAAAATCATTATTTTTCCTACCAACAATCTTGCTAGTAGAAATGGATGTCTAGTCTATGCAATTTGTCATTTAATTTCCTTATTCTTTAAAAGAAAAAAATTTTATTAAAATGATGGGAGATTCTACAATCATATTTCAGTCACAATGATCAAAGGCATTCAAAAGCATCCTCAATGTTTTTGTACAGATGTCTTTGTAAATTGCTTGCAACCTGTCTGATAGTTTTAGGTAAAATTCCATCCCAGAAGAATAGCTGGACAAAAAGAATATGTACTATGTGGAAAGACAGGAAGATAAATGAACCAATACAAGAAGAGATTGATGGTGGCACATAGGTTCCAAATGCCAAGCAAAAATAAATAGTATTCTGACTCAATAAGAAACTAATAAACCACTTACAAGTTATCCTTTGCTAGGTTTTAGTTCTATTTATTTATTTTGTTTGTAGAAAAACCATAAGAATCATGGTCACAAATGGTAATTGCTAGTTCAATTCTAAAATAAAGAGGACATTTGTTTTTAAGCAAAATTCAGCAAGATAAGATTTTAAAATATTTACTAGCCTCCAATAAACTACAACATGTAAGGACTTAATTAATGTAAGCAGTTCTAGAAGTAGTTCTTCATCTCAAATTTCAAGTGAGTATAATGATTTAGAATCATGCTTATTTTTTAAGCTTACAAGTTTTAAAACAATTCATATTTAAATTGAGATAACTAAGTGAAAATAACTAGTCTGTACATAAATACATAGTAAATATAATTTCCTAGAGTAATAAACCTAAAATAATGTTGAACCACAACACAGAAAGGATTTTGTTGAAAGCCTCCCCAAGCTGTGTGATTCTTACCTCCAACTGGCAGAGAAATACTTAAAATAGAGCAGACTTAGTATTTAATTTGGGTAGGCACAGTAACCTTTTTAACCTTTCTTAGGGAACACTGACCCCTAAAGGTTCTAAACTTAAATATGTTTTACAATATTATCAATTTTCTGACACCAAGACCTTATTTTTACCTACATTACTGTAGGTATGCATACTTATGGCATATATGTTTATTCATAAACAATATACAAGCTATTTCCAGTAGACTGCTGAGCACTATAAACTAACCTATGTTTCTGCTAATTTAATAAAACCCACCAAAATTTCATATCAGAAATTGTTTATACTGTTACAATTACTCGTAAGAGATTATTGACCTCATGTCTTTTTTCATAAACAGTTTTAGTAAATAATAAGTAAATGCTAAAAAGGGCTAAACAACCAATCATATAACAAATTTCTTTCTGAAGGCTGACTTTACACATACTTTTATTATAATTTTTTTTCCTTAAAAAGCAGAAAATAAAGAATCTTGAAAACCAAAGTCTTCATGAAAAGGCAAAACATTATTTACTTCTTAAGAAGCCAAATGAGTCAGACCAGGCAGTGGCGCAGTGGACAGAGCATGGAACTGGGATGCGGAGAACGCAGGTTTGAGACCCTGAGCTCGCCAGCTTGAGTGCGGGCTCATCTGCTTTGAGCAAGGCTCACCAGCTTGAGCCCAAAGTCGCTGGCTTGGGCAAGGGGTCAGTTGTTCTGCTGGAGCCCCCTGGTCAAGGCACATATGAGAAAGCAATCAATGAACAACTGAGGTGCTGCAACAAAGAACTGATGCTTCTCATCTCATTCCCTTCCCGTCTGTCCCTCTCTCTGTCTCTCTCTCTCTCTCTCTCTCACACACACACTCACACACACACACACACACACACAAAAGAAGCCAGATGATGTTACTAATGCTCATTGGGCATTTTACATTTAATCACTCATATACTGCTTCCATCAACTGAAAATTTCATTCATTCATTCAGGTTTATTTTTTTAACTACTTACAGAAACCTGAACAAGTTTTGTAGATGTCTTCCCCACCCTACCATCCCAACCAGAGCCTGACATTTTCCAAAATATCTATAATGACAAAAATAAATAAAAATGCAAATTGTTGTATTTGTTAACTTTATATATATTTGCCTTCAAGTATTTCAGCAATGTTTCTATAGTAAAACTAGGAAAAGAATGACCAGTTCTGCAGTTCTTACCATGAAATTTGTAAGATGACACAGAAGCAAATCTGTGTATAATACAAGTGTTTAATTAGCTCAATTTAAAAAAAGTAAAATATCATGAAACAATTGTTTGAGAGTAAACTATGAACATTTGTATAAGAAAGTTTTAAAGCAATTTGTACCTTATGATAAATCCCATGACCACTGATAGCAAAGAAATGACCATGTAGATCTTACTGGTTTAAATATGTTATCACTAACCTCAAAAGATATTACATTTACCTGTTTAATTTTATTTCTTAATAATGTTTCATTAACAGGCCCTTTATAAAATATATAATTGTCTTATTCCTATTTCCAATGTCAAAAACATGCTTGTATAAATGCAAAATTTGGGGGTGACGCAGTGGCATCTCTTGTGGTCTGCTCCTGCAGACTGTGCAGCCAGGCGGGAGCCCCGGCACCTGCCTGGTCAAAGCACCCGGAGCGGGACAGCTCCCTCCCCTCCTTTTCCCTGCTGATGCGACACTGAGTAGCACGTTTTCCTCCACAGCCTCTAACTCTTTAGCTAAATTAAAAATAATTCCTTTGGCTTAAAGATCTAGTAGTCAATAAGTTGTACAACACTTTTCACAACAACGTGACCTGTGAAGGGAACATAAGTAACAGGGGCATCACCATTTAGTTTCTCTTTTCTTATTTTGTACATAAATTGTGTAAAACTGCTTTAGGCTCTTCAAGAAAAGACTGTCTGCTTGTTTGTTTATTTGCATAAACGAATAAAAAGAGCTGTAAGAAATTAGTTCCCAGCTTCACACCTATGTATCCTCATCACAAACTTGAATGTAGAATAGATCCAAATTAAGTGTCACAAAGTCCATTCACAGGGACATTTAACTGTATTAAAACTTTTAACTACATTACTTAATATTACTTCATACACAATTCAGTTGTCTGGATTGGAAGTATGTAACAAGCCACCTAAAATCACAAATAAGAAAAGTTGCTAATGGTAGATATAAATTACAAAAAAATTTCTAACGGTTTGTAAATCAAAAACAAATGTAGGAATCAGAAAAGCACAGCCTCCTTCTATTCCTGAAAAGAATGTGTAGCTATTAATTTATTTAGTACAATGATGATAGAACAATCCCCCAAAATGGCCTTTGACCTTCTGACAAAGGTAACAGTTGATAAAATGTTAAAAAGGAGCCCAGCTGGGGAAAGGGAATCCAAAAAGAGATGTGTGCAATGTGTTGTTAACAATCCTGTTTTAAATTATAAAATTAGAGGAAATAAAAACAATATACATAAGGTTTAAGCCTCATCTATAAGTAATACTAAATTCAGATTGATGTTTCCCAAGGATTCCAGATTTGCAACATTTTACTGTAAGAAACCTTAATTAAAAACCTAACAATTTTTAAACCTCTCTCTTTATGGCTCTGTCTTGCTCTATGTATAGATGTTCTCTCTCTGTCTGCCTCTCAAATTGTGTTTCTGTGCCTGACTGCTCTCTCCCTGTGCCTCTGCAGACCTGTGTCCTTTTCTCTGTCTCTGACTGTGTTAGTGTCTCTCTCTGCATGTCTCTGTCGCTCTGGCTCTCCTGTCCCTCTGACACCATCTCTCTGTGAGTGTCTCTTTCTGGGTGTGCCTTTTGATCTGCAAGTGTCTCTACATGTGTCTCTAGCTGTGTGTCCTGGTCTGTTCCTTTGTATGCATCTGTCTGTCTGTCTCTGTATACGTGTCTATCTTCTATGTCTTTCTCACTGTGTCCCTTGCCTGGGTCTTTTTCTGAAAGTGTCTGCATGCCTATGCCTCTCTCCCTCTCTCATTGTATGTCTGTCTCTGTGTTTCTCTGTCTGGGTGCACATGTCTCTGCGTGTGTATCTACACATGTGTGTCTTTCTCTGTGTCTCCCTACTTGAGTGCAGAATCTCCCTAACTGTGTTTTTCTCTGATTGCCCCTCCTTTTTGCATCTCTCCTCCCAGTCACTCTCAATCTCCACTACTTTGTGTGTCAGTGTCTTTCTCTCCCTTCCTGTATGTCTCCCTGCTTTTCTCTCAACCTTTCTTCTTCTCTGTGTCATTCTTTGTGTCTCTTTTTCAGTATGTGGGTCTCTTTGTGTGTGCCTCCTTCTTTGTGGGTGTGGGTGCGTAAGTGTGTGTGTGCTTGTCTGCCCCTGTCTAATATATTGGTTAGAACAAACATACTTCATTCAGTGCCTTCAACTAGCACAACACCTGGGGTTTGGTATTAATACCTTCAAAGTCCTTACCTTTTGACCAGTCCTCCATTTGTACTTCTGGTCTTGTTTGCTCTGGCAATGTCTCTGCTTTTTGCTCCAAGATTTGAAGCTAAAATAAAGTCAACTCTAGATAAATAAACTTAAAACAATATATCAGAACACGCCTAAGCCTTACCTTTGTTTAAGAGAATTTACAGGATAAATGGTTTTCTAAAACATTTATAATGCAACAATTAACTGTGTTATTTCAACGGGTAAAATTAAATCTTTTTCTCAGAAAAACGGTCTTTCCTTGACACTTATATTTTACCAAATACAGTTCAGGTTCAGCTTCTAGACAGTCTTGCACCTTTGGTTAGAGAACCAAACAATTTATTTAACTTAAGTCTTCTCCAACTATAACAATTTAAGAAAAATAAAATTCCTAGTCTAGTTGTCATCAACTTTATACCAAAAATTTCTAACTTACTAATTTGAATTTATTAATTTAAATTTCATATAAAATGTCATACTTGAAAAAGTCATTTCAAAATATTTTCCTGATTAAAAAAACCTTAAGGACTATTAACTTGTGGAATTATTAGTATTTCTCCCTGTATTTAGTTTCATAATAAATAAGACAAAAGTTATGCCAGTTTATTTTTTGTGTGTGTGAAGGCTTTTAAGGAGAATAAAACTAGATTTACCTCCCAGCAAGAACTCTGCATTCTTTAAAAAGTCTTCATATAAAGCTGTAGTAAGCTCTTCTTTTCCAATTTTCTCAAAATATGTTGATCTGGAGTTGGCAATCTTTTTCTAAGTTCCTCATTTACTTTTGGATTAGCTGAAAATATAGGAAGTTATTAATATCAAAGAAATATGTTCTTGTCATTGAAGCCATTTCCCTACATATTGCCCAAAAAGGTTAATAATAATTGCAGTCTTTTAATAAGAGATTCATATAGCAAGACGTGTAGAAAAGACAGTCTTTAATAACCTCAGGAGTATTTTAAAACATGTCTTACAGGCCTTAATGTGCTCAGTAATATACTATTTAAAACCATAATTTTATCTCTCTGTAATATACAGTCACTCTTCCTCATCATTTACCCAGCTAATGAATGCCAGCAATTAGTAAAATGTAATCCCACTGCACAATCATTTTAATGCTTTTAGCACTCAGAAAAGTAAACACCAAATTAATACTGCTCAAGCCATATCAGATCCTAGTTGGAAGCAAGCAATTATAGTTCAGCTCCTCAGGTGTAATTAAATGATTGGAATGATTTAGTTCCATAAATGCAAGTTAATTCATAAGCAAGCAACAAATATACTGGGAGTAATTACAAGAAACATTGACAGTCTAAGCAGGGCTAATTGAGGCTGACACAGTAAAATGCTGCCCTCTGCTGGGCATATGTGTGAATATCTCAGAGCTGAAAACAACCATCCCCTGCCACAAACCTATAGTCAATGTATCAATTTGATTTCACTACTTATATAAGAATTTTAATTAAAATATTTTAAAATTTAAGAATTAAGTTATATAATTTCTACACACCCTGGATTTTCCAATCAAACTCTGAATATAAATCCTAAAACATACCAGGCTATTCCTAAATGTCTAATGAAATGAACTCATTCATACATAACATTAAGAGATTGCAAGAGAAACTTCTAGTACCCATCTAGATTGCCAGACCAATGCTTATATTCTCAATGGTGAACCTCAAGTGGACAATTACAGATAATAACTAAATTATGCTTTTAAAGCATTAAAATTCAAAAGAAATATAATCTCTGAAAAGTATTCAACAAAATATATTTTGTGGTCTGAAATTGTTTTTATTGAACTTTAATAATAAAACCCGTAACACTGGAATAATGTCATTATAACTGTATTTTAAAACATAAAGAATAATAGTACAAAAAATAAAACTCATCTCAGTTTTATTCAAGCCATGCCCAAGTTTACTTTCTTAGGCTAAAATACAGAATAAACTTGTGTACTGTTCAGATGGTTCTCAACTAAACTTGTCACACTAAACTTTTAGAAGCTTCTTTATCATACACATGAGTTATGCTATAACCAGTAAGTCTTGTGAACACATGTATTTCTATCACTACATCCAACCAGAATCATCTCTTTGACTTTCTGTAAAATCAAACATTTCCTTAAATATTACCAATAACACACAAATGTTTTAATTCTCCAATAAATACCAATGATACTTGCAGAGGATAATGTTTAAACACAACTAATATTTTTGGGGAGAGCAGGAGTATTACTGCCCTCCTAATATGCTTTCATATGCATTAATGTAACCATATTCTCAAACTATAAATTAATTCAAAATATTAAAAACTCCTGCCACTAAGTTTAAAATGTACAGCACATTTCCTCTGCCCTTGATGTCACAGTCTTATTTTTCAATTCATATCTTGTACACTGTAAGTTAATTGCTTTTGGAAAGTACTTATTATTCATGTAAAAATTAATGTGCCAATGTGTTTAAATCCTCTTAAATGACCATTCATACATTTTCTTCTTTAAGTACCAACGAAACCTGTCAAAAGACATCAATGCAAATGATCTTAACGAAAGTTCTAACAGATTTTTTTTTGTGCTAACACAAGATTTTCATATTCACTAAATTTACTTAAATTCCATTAATTTTTTAAGCTACTTTTAATAAATTCACTAAGTAAAATTTTTAGGCCCCATAGTCTGTCATTTGTGTTCCAGCTGACATGATGAATATTAATAACAGTGTTATCCTGATTAAATAGGCTTCATATGAAATCCCTGTGAATCCTATAGCTCAGACATCTCATTTTTCCAACTCTTTATGAATTTGGATTCTGACATTAAACTGGAAAAAATCTTTAAAAACAGATTTAATGGCACATTTGCATATTGTCAAGCAAAAATTAGATGTTCTCATGAATCAAGTAATTATAACATATGTATCTACATATTGTGATAGAATATTCCTGTAAACATGTGACATATTTTACATTTCCATTCATTTTAGGACAAAGGATTAAGGCTAATAAAACACTAACTCATTTTCTTACACTCACCACAAACACTTGATATCAATACATGTTTCAATCAGAAATTACGTATGCATTTACTAAAACTAAAGGGATGATTTTACAGTGGACATCAGATAAATTAGGCTTCTTAAACAAAATGCTAACTTATAAAACACAGACAAAATGTAAGTTCATTGTTTTACCATTGTTTGTGTATACCAGGTTCAAGTAGTAACATAAAACTGATTTCCAACTAAAGTTTGTTTATAAGGTGACCAGTCGTCCTCCCTCGGAAAGTGTCCTCCTACATGTCCTCCTTTTTGATATCGGAAGACTAATCTGTAAATGTCCATATTTGATCGATGCAGAGTCAATCCATTGCGTGTGATGCGATGTATTTTGTATCTAAATTAGTACTTTTTTCTTACAAATATTATTAAAAATTAATAGGCATGTAAGCATAATTACACTATAAAATATTATAAATGTTTTTATTATGCATTTATCATATACTGTATTATTGTTGCAATAAATAAGATTTTTCTTTTATTTACGATATTGTTTTCTTCCATTTATTTTTGTCCTCCTTTTCATTGTAAAAAAGTTGGTCACCTTATTTATAAGTGTGCTGGAAAAAATTACCTGTGTCAAAAATAGAAAAAGAAAATCTCTAACAGACAAAATATACCACATTAGCATCTGTTAAATCAAAATCTTCTCCACCACATATTCCTATCCCTAACCTCATTCCAAACTGTTCTTACCTCTCGAAGGAAGTGAGTCTTGTTAGGTAGAAGAGGAAACAGAACCGCATACACCCTTCTCTTCATCTGTAGATGAGAATATGAATATACGTCAGTTTTATAACTTCACCTTATCAAAAATGTAGATTAAAAAATTTAAACAAATCTCGCTCTGCTCTCAAATGTGTTTGAGTTTAAGCAACAGTAAAACACCACATGAAGCAAAATTTGTTCTTTGACCAGTCTAAAAATTCCTAACCTACCTAAAAAATTATCAGTGATTCTGACATTTATCCTTTAAAATTAAATGCCTTTTTAATAGGCATTTAAAAAATGGAATTTCAATCCCCAATGTCACAACACCCAGAATTATTTTAAACTTACTTTAAATGTGAGGTGTCATTGCTACCTTCCTTCACAAAAGCCACATTGTGGCAAAGGTTTTGGGCTGACTCTGGTTAATGACATTTTTCCCTAATGCTTCCTTATTTTAATCACAAATTTGTATAAATTGAATCCAATGGTGTCAAACTAGGAATCATTTCTAATACTGACTGATATTCAACTATAATGCTATTAACTCCAAATACTGTATTTCCTAGCTTAAGGAAAGTTGATATTTCTGCACTGAAATAATTTCACTAAAAAGGCCAAGGAGCCTGACCTGTGGTGGCGCAGTGGGATAAAGCATCGACCTGGAACACTGAGGTCCCCAGTTCGAAACCCTGGGCTTGCCTGGTCAAGGCACATATGGGAGTTGATGCTTCCTGCTCCTCCCCCTTCTCTCTCTCTCTCTCTCTCTCCTCTGAAAACTGAATAAAGTCTTTTAAAAGGCCAAAGGAGCACCAAATGTTTTATCACATAAATCAACATATACAATATAGAGACATGTTCCACTGCTGGATATCCATCTTAATAAGAAAAGTCTCAGAAACAGTCACATTCCAACACACTCTCCCCCTCCCACTCACAGTGCCTCACATCCCAGCCCACTCCCTCCCTCCTGAGCTCAGGACAGCCCAAGTCCCTCCGAGTTAGGGAAAACAAGAGGTTTAGAGTGAAAGGATACGGATAAAAGTGGCCCCACACCTCAGCTCCCAAAATTTAAACCTGCAGATACTATCTGAACGCTCAGTTCCGCTGCTAAAAGGATTTAGAAGAATATGTCAGACGTATTTAACATCTGAAGATATTCACTGAAGCGATATTGATTTGTAAGAGAAATGACTCATGCTGTGGTCACCGACTTCTTTCTGTTCACTGAACTCACCAAGCTTTCACCGGTCTTGGAACTTTCATACTTCCTATTCTATCTGCTCAGAATCCTTTTTTCTAGATCTCTAAACCATTTTCTCACCATGTTAGGCCTTGCTCAACAGTCATTTCCTCAAAATGATTTTGCCTGGCTATCTTATTAAATAAAACAGTTCTTAGGGTTCATGTGGGTGCCAATTTCTAATGCAATGACACACTCCATACAACCAAGTAAAATTCTTACAAATCAAGAGTAGAAAAGTTTTGTAGCAAGTTAAATTGATAGATAATAACTAATATAAGCAGCCATTTGAAACAAAATCAGACAATTGCTATAGAAAATGTCTTTCTAAAATAAAGTAAAAATAATCCTATATGGTCTTAATTCATACATCATAAGGCATACTAAGAGGGTTGTTTTTTTTTAACAAAAAGCACACATTTGAGAATCAATATAATCTAATAACAAGCTATATTTTTTCATTTTAAACACTTGATAGCAATCCATACCTTGCATAATACAATGTTTATATAATTTGCTAAAATTATAGTATCTAATCATTCCTAATGAACAGTATTACATGCAAACTATACATTTTATATAATGTTAATAACAACTTCTTGGTTGTAAACAGTTACTAGAAACAAAATATTTACGGAAAGTGAAAATAAATGCTAGGTTTACAGCTTTAATTTCTTATTCCATATTAAAAAGGTCACAGTCATCAGCCTCAGTTATTGAGGAATTACAAAAGTTTGTAATTTCCTAGGAATCAGTCTTCATAAATGTTTTCATTAGTGAAAAGTATTTAATAATAACATGGCCCTAAAATAGTTAATTTATAATTAAGGTAGAATAAAAGTACAATATGGAAAAAATATTTGAAACCAAAATATATATAGAAATTTCCTTCAATAAACACTTATTCTTCTTGCATTAAAAATTATAATTTAAACTACATCTTATATTTAAGTACTGTACTATCTTTTCTGTTCATCACACTATGAAAGGTTTTTCAGGACCTAGAAATATATGTTCATTAAAAATTTATTTCAGCCCTGGCCGGTTGGCTCAGCAGTAGAGCATGAGACTGGCGTGCGGGGACCCGGGTTCGATTCCCGGCCAGGGCACATAGGAGAAGCGCCCATTTGCTTCTCCACCCCCCCTCCTCCTTCCTCTCTGTCTCTCTCTTCCCCTCCCGCAGCCAAGGCTCCATTGGAGCAAAGATGGCCCGGGCGCTGGGGATGGCTCCTTGGCCTCTGCCCCAGGCACTAGAGTGGCTCTGGTCGTGGCAGAGCGACACCCCGGAGGGGCAGAGCATCGCCCCCTGGTGGGCAGAGCTTCGCCCCTGATGGGTGTGCCGGGTGGATTCTGGTCGGGCACATGCGGGAGTCTGTCTGACTGTCTCTCCCCGTTTCCAGTTTCAGAAAAATACAAAAAAAAAAAAAAAAAAAGTATTTCAGCCTGACTAGGTGTTAGCACAGTGGATAGTCAGACTGGGGCACGGAGGACCCAGGTTCAAAACCCAGAGGTGGCAGGCTTGAGCGCGGGCCCATCTTGCTTGAGCATGGGATCACAGACATGACCCGATGGTTGCTGGCTTGAGCCCACCGTCGCTGGCTTGAGCAAGGGGTCACTCACTCTGCTGTAGCCCGTTGGGTCAAGGCAGATATGAGAAAGCAACCAATGAACAACTAAGGAAACTAAGGAGCAACAACGAAGAATTGATGCTTCTCATCTCTCCCTTCCTGCCTGTCTGTCTCTCTCTCTCACTCTCTCTCTGTCACACAAAAAAAAAATATTTCAGAAAATGCATTAAAATAAATTCCTAAATGGTAAATCAACTAAATTATAAATATTACTGGTACTTACAAAACTGATAGCAATGCAACTGTGCAGTGTTACAAAGTATTCAGTAAATTAAGCATGTGTGATGTTAATTTTTAAGACACTTTTCCAAAAAAACTGATCTTTCATTTAAAAGATAAAAATTTTACTTCTTTCAAGAAAATTCCAGCCTGATTGGTGGTGGCACAGTGGATACAGCATCAACCTGGGACACCTAGGATCCAGCTTTAAAACCCTGAGGTCGCCACCTTGAGTGCAGGATCATAGATATGACCCCATGGTTGCTGGCCTGAGCAAGGGGTCACTGGCTCGGCTTCAGCCGCATCACCCTGTCAAGGCACACATAAGCAATCAATGAACAACTGAGGTGAAGCAGCTACGAGTTGATGCTTCTCATTCCTTTCCCTCCCTCTGTCTGCCTGTCTCTCGCTCGCCAAAAAAAAAAAGAAAGAACAGCTTGACCAGGCAGTGGTGCAGTGGAAAGAGTGTTGGTTTGGGATGCAGAAGACCCAGGTTCGAAACCTCGAGTTCGCCGGCTGGAGTGCGGGCTCATCTGGCTGGAGCGCAGGATTGCCAACTTGAGTGCAAGCTCACTTGCTTGAGTGTGGGACCACAAACATGATCCCATAGTCGCTGACTAGAGCCCAAAGGTCGCTGGCTTGAGCAAGGGGTCACTGGCTTGGCTGCAGCCCCCCCCCCCCCAAGGTACATATGAGAAAGCAATCAATGAACAACTAAGGTGTCGCAACGAAGAATTGATGCTTCTCATCTCTCTCCCTTCCTGTCTGTCTGTCCCTAGCTGTCCATCTGTCTCTCTTGCTAAAAAAAAAATAACACTCCAACTCTATTATGTTGATTTATATAATATAATAACAATTACTACAAAAGGACTAAATGAATAATCTGATATTTAACAAACCTATTTGTGTAAGATAACATTTTATAAACTGAAATAAATAAGAGACTCAAATCTAAAGCTTATCTTGTCATGAATTATTAAAAATATTACAAAACAGCAATCAAACGTTACAAGCCTCCTGGTGGAAGTGTGTATAACACTAACTAATACATATTATCCTGGCGTGAGAATGGGGTATGGAGAACTAGATTCACAGGGCAGGCAGAATATGAGGGTGTAGATAAATTAACTAACGTGAACACTAAAGAACTGTTGAAGCTGGGTAATGAGTACATACGGGTTCCTATCCTCAATATTTGCATTTTCCATAGTAGGTAGTTAAAAATACATATTAAACAAAGAGAATATATAGCATTACTTACCTTCTAGCAAAAGTCATCAAAGTCTTTCAAATAGTCTTTCTCAGAACCAGCAAAGATTAGTTCATTTTATATTAGAAAGTTATAAAAACCCTATCCATTTCATCTCTGATATATATGTACATATATACACATAATAAATATTGCACAACCTCGCTCACAAATACACACACACACACACACACATACTCCTCACATGGATGCTATACTGCATGTCATCTAGAAAAGACTACAAATGTCATCTATGCCAAAAAGAAAATATGATCAGCTGAGGGATACGAATTTTGTTAAAATGCTTTGGAATTCTTTCCTGACCTTAAAATTTGGCAACTCTCTGAAGTTACCAATAACCTAGTGCATATGGGTAATAGTTTAGGTACACTTTGTCAACTTTAACAAACATTTTCCTCATGGAGCTACTCAGAGATTGTCTCCTACACTGAAAGGCAACATCTCAGCTGATCCTACTGACTTGCAACATAAGTAATCAAGTTTATCATTTGTTAGACTCATAACAATATGACTAATGCTAAAAAAAAAAAACACTGGTGAAAGAAAAAAGATTGAAATAAACGGAGAAGCATGTATGTTCATGAAGGAAGATTCAACAAAGTAAATATGTCAGTTCCCTTGCAAAGTAATCAATATATTAAATGCAATACCAACTAAAATCACAGCAGGATATGTTATAGATATAGACAAAGTGATTCTAAAAATAAAATAAAAACTCAAAAGAACAAAAATTGCTAAAACAATTCTGAAATGAAAGACCAAAACTGGAAAAAGCATATTACCCAACTTTAATATTTATTATAGAGCAACAGTAATCACAAAAGCATAAAAAAGACACCTAAGTCAAAGAAACAAATTAGGGAGTCCAGAAATAAACCCAAATAAATATGGCCATTTGATCTCTACCAAAGGTGCAAAAATAATTCAATGAAGAAAGACTAGCTTTCCAACAAATAACTGTTGATACATCCACACGTAAAAAAAACCAAATTACCCATGGACTAAACTTCATATCATATGTGGAATGGGTCATAGATGTAAGAAGCAAATCTATAATTTTTTTTTTTTGTATTTTTCCGAACCTGGAAATGGGGAGGCAGTCAGACAGACTCCCGCATGCGCCCGACCAGGATCCAACCAGCATGCCCACCAGGGGGCAATGCTCTGCCCATCTTGGGGTGTCGCTCTTCCACAATCAGAGCCATTCTAAGCGCCTGAAGCAGAGGCCACAGAGCCATCCTCAGCGCCTGGGCCAACTTTGCTCCAGTGGAGCCTTGGCTGCGGGAGGGGAAGAGAGAGACAGAGAGGAAGGAGGGGGGGAGGGGGGGAGAAGCAGATGGGCGCTTCTCCTGTGTGCCCTGGCTGGGAATCGAACCCGGGACTCCTGCACACCAGGCCGATGCTCTACCACTGAACCAACCGGCCAGGGCCTATAATTTTTTTAGAAGAAATATAAAATACTTTTTTATATACCAGCAATGTTCAATTGGTACTTCAAATGAGGTATAAATCTAACAGAATATGGATACATATCTATATAGGAGGACAAGTACAAAACTCAGATAAAAACAAACCAGAGATATGAACAGGGAGATGCTACATGTACAGGGAGATTCAATATCGTCAAGACATCAGTTCTTTCCAACTTGATCTATTCCAATCAGAACTCAAGCAAGTATTCTTTTTTTTCCCCTGAGGACACAATCCACATTTTATTTACATTTTAAGACTAACTTTAATCTCAGAGTCACATATCTATATACCTATTTCCTTTACAGCTGATTTCCCTTAAACTTAAATGCATGGTTTGTCAAACAGAGACTATAAACAAATATTTACTATGTTACATGTAACATACAGAAACAGCTTTTAAGAGAAATTTATTGACCTTCCCCAGGACATTTTTTAAAAAATAGATACAGGTATCTACACAATGCTGAACATATTTTTGATGCTATTGGTGTTCAGCATCCACATCACTTCAAAAATTAAAACAATACTGACAATACTAAAACTACCTTAGACCATTTAAACTGAAGCTCTTTCACTAAGCAAGATGGATAAACATACCATTCCTTTTTCCTTCTTGAGATTTCACTTTTTAGAAACATACATGCCTCCATAGCTATCTGACACTTCTCACCATAATTTCATCTTGTAAACCTGAATTCTATTTTGAATATTCCAAGTTTATGTTTAAATGACTTAAAAAAATTGTGCTGCACTTTTTCCTCCCATTACCTGAAAACATAATGTGTATACATATATTAAACATATTCTTATACATGTCCAGGTCATGTTTAGCAGCTAGAATTCTTTTACTTAATATGTGGATATTTTGCATTGTGACATTTAATCAAGACATTAACATGAGTAGAAGATTTAAGACAAGTTTGAGATCCACTAAAATTAATTGTATGTTTGTCCTTCTGGTGGATGGGGAAGCTTCATATTTTCTTTGGACATAATTAAACGTCTAGCTCTTTTTTTTTCTGTTTTTTTTAAAATTAATTTTAATGGGGTGACATTGATAAATCAGGGTGCATATGTTCAGAGAAAACATCTCTAGGTTATTTTGACATTTGATTATGCTGCATTCCCATCACCCAAAGTCCAATTGTCTTCTGTCACCTTCTAACTGGTTTTCTTTGTACCCTTACCCTCTCCCAACCCCCTCCCTCTCCTCCCCCCACCCCGAAATCCTCACACTCTAGTCCATGTCTCTGAGTCTCATTTTTATGTCTCACCTATGTATGGAATCATATAGTTCTTAGTTTTTTCTGATTTACTTATTTCGCTCAGTATAATGTTATCAAGGTCCATCCATGTTGTGATCCGATGTCATCATTTCTTATGGCTGAGTAGTATTCCATAGTATATATGTACCAAAACTTTTTAATGCACTTGTCCACTGACGGACACTTAGGCTGTTTCCAGATCTTCGCTATTGTGAACAATGCTACCATAAACATGGGGGTGCATTTCTTCTTTTCAAACAGTGCTATGGTGTTCTTGGGGTATATTCCTAAAAGTGGTATAGCTGGGTCAAAAGGTAGTTCAATTTTTAATTTCGTGAGGAATCTCCATACTGTTCTCCACAGTGGCATTCTCAGTCTGCATTCTCACCCACAGTGTAGGAGGGTTCCCTTTTCTCCACATCCTCGCCAGCACTTATTCTGTGTTGTTCTGTTGACGAGTGCCATTCTGACAGGTGTGAGGTGATATCTCATTGTGGTTTTAATTTGCATTTCTCTAATGATTAGTGATGTTGAGCATTTTTTCATATGCCTACTGGCCATCTGTATGTCCTCTTTGGAGAAGTATCTATTCATTTCTTTCGCCCATTTTTTGATTGGATTGTTTGTCTTCCTGGTATTGAGTTTTACAAGTACTTTATAAATTTTGGTTATTAACCCCTTATCAGACGTATTGTCAAAAACGTCTTAGTTCTTGAAGTACAACTTTAATGCTATATGAATTTTGCCATTTTGCTAACACTGGTATGCTCTGTGCATCTACCATTCCACTGGAATTATTTATTCCATTCATATTAATTTTGGTTACAAATCTAACCAATGGAAGATCTTCTGGGTACACATTCTACTTTCAAGCTATATAGTCTGTTCTCATAATTTGTCCTTGGTGGCCCAATAATCATGTCTGTCCACCTTGTAAGTGTCATATCTTCATCATCTTCAAGGCCCCAGCTAACTGTACCATCACCTACTCCTTTTTTTCCTTCTTCAAGTTCTTCCAACAAGCAAAAATTACGAGGAATTTTAACTCCTGTGGAAACCGCCATCTGCTGCCTCAAGCAAGTATTCTTTATGATGACCGATAAACTCATTTTAAAGTTTACGTGGAGAGACAAAAGACCCAGAATAGCCAACACTATACTGAAAGAGAACCAAGTCAGAAGATAATCAAGACAGTGTGGTATTAACAAATGAACAGACAAGTAGGTCAATGGAACAGTATACAGAGCCCAGAAATAGACCCACACAAATAGAGTCAAGTGATCTTTGGAAGAGGAATACAGGCAATTCAAGAGAAAAAGGATAGTTTTTCAACATAGTGCTGGAACAACTGGACATCTAAATGCAAAAAAATAAATCGAGGCGCAGGTAGTACACCTTTTACAAAAATTAACTCAAAGCCTGACCAGGCGGTGGCGCAGTAGATAGAGCGCCGGACTGGGATGCAGAGGAGCCAGGTTCGAAATCATGAGGTCGCCAGCTTGAGCCCAAGGTTGCTGGCTTGAGCAGTGGGTCCCTTGGCCTGCTGTAGCCCCCTTTCCCCCCCGCGTCGAGGCACATATGAGAAAACAATCAATGAACAACTAAGGTGTCACAACAAAGAATTGATGCTTCTCACCTCTCTCCCTTCCTGTCTGTCTGTCCCTATCTGTCCTTCTCTCTGTCTCTCTCTCTGTCACATACACATACAAACACAAATTAATTCAAAATGAATCACAGACCTAAAAAGTAAAACAGAGTGATAAAACTAGAATATTTCACATACAGAAAAATGTAAGTAATCTTAGGTTTGGCAATGACAGTTTAGATAACGTGAAAAACAATCCTGTGAAAGAATAAATTGATAAACTAGACTTCTCTAAAATTAAACACTTCTGCACAGTGAAGGACATTGTTAAAAGAATGAAATAACAAGCCAAAGACTTTGAGAAAATATTTGCAAAACACACATCTGACAAAGGACTAATATCCAATATATGCAAAGCACTCTTAAATCTCAAAAATAAAAAAGCAAACAATCCAATCTGAAAATGGGCAAAAGATCTCAACCTCACCAAGACGATACACAGATGGTAAATAAGTAAATGAAACGATGCTGAACATCACATGTCACTAGGTAATTGCAAAAACAGTGAGATACTACTACACACTATTAGAATGGCTAAAATCCAAAATATTGACAACACCAAAACCTGACAATGATGTGCAGCAACAAGAACTTTTATTCACTGCTGGTGCAAATGTAAATGGTAACGCCACTGTGGAAGACAGTTTGAAAGAGTCTTATAAAACTAAACAGATTCTTACCATACTATCCAGCAATCACACTCCTGATACCAATCACAGTCCTTGATATTTATGCAAATGAGTTGAAAACGTATGTCCACACAAACATCTATACACAATTATTAATAGCAGCTTTATTCATAATTACCAACACTATGAAGCAACCAAGATGTCCTTCAACAGGTGAATGGATAAACAAATAATGGTACAGCCAGACAAGAGAATGCTATTTAACAATAGAAAGAAATGGTCTATCCAGCCATGAAAAGGCATGGGGGACCTTAACTGCGTATTTCTAAACAAAACAAACAAAAAAAACCTCAATCCTTGAAACAACTTAGGTAAATCTCAAAAACATTAAGATGGATGAAAGAAGTCAGCTTCAAAAATTGCACGCTTCTGATTCCATGTATATAACCTTCTTGGACTTAAGTGACTACAGTCATGGACAACAGGAGTGCTTGCCAAACAGAGCGGACGAAGGGAAGACGTGATTGTCAGGGAGAGACCCAGGCTATGTTCTGAGGTGACAACATGCTCTGTTTTCTGATTGTAGTGGTGGCTATATGAATCTTTCATGTTTCAAAATCCACTGGACTGTGCACCAAAGTTCAGAGCAGCACTATTCATAATAGGCAAGAGATGCAGACAGTTATATGGTCCATCAAGAGATGAATGGATAACCAAAATGTGGTATGCAGATGTAAGAAATATACTGCTCACAAAAATTAGGAGATATTTTAAAAATGAATATGAAGCTATAAAATGTCCCCTAATTATTGAGAGCAGTATTCAGTCTTTAAAAAGACTGACACATGGTACAACATAGAAACTGAAAACAGTAAGAGGCCAGACACAAATGGACAAATATTGTAGAGATTCTACTTGTATGAGAGCCTAGAATAGTCAAATTCATAAAGAAAGTCAAATACTAGTTACCAGGGGCTGAGGAAGGAAGAGTAAGGACTCACTGTTCAGTGGGTATGAAGTTCCTGTTTGGAATGATGAAAAAGTTATAGAAATAGTGGTAATTATACCCAACAATGTGAATCCAGTTAATGCCATTAAATTGTTCACTAAAATGGTTAAAATGGTAAAATTTTGTTTTATACATTTTACCACAATAAAAAATTCATACAAATATACAACAAATGAAAAAGAAATAAATCTGCATAATTAAAATTAAAAAAATTGCTGGACAAGATTTTTTTGTTGTTGTTGTTGGACAAGATTTTTAAAAACCATCTACATGTTTATAATAGACTCATCGAAAATGAAAGGGATCAGAAAAGTTAAACAAAGAAAGGATGTAAACCACGTAAATATTAAATAAAAGACTTTAAAAAATATAAAAATTCTAAATGTAAGCATACAGGCAGTCCCCAGGTTATGAACGAGATGGATTCTCTAGGTTTGTTCTTAAGTTGAATTGGTATGCAAGTTGGAACAGGTCCATTTACCTACAGAATGCAACTTAGATGTTTTTCTTAACATAGTATTATTCATTTTACCTTTCTGTGCATATAAATACTTAAACATTTTCTTTTATTGACTGGGTTGCCACAGGCACAGTTTTTCCTCAGCTTGGATCTCCGTGCCATTGCCTGGTTCAGCCGTTTGTGCCGCGGCCTGGATCTATTCACCCACTTTGCCTGCCTCAGTTTCTATATTCTCAGTTCCCAGTGAAAGAAGCCCTATTTAGGTTAGTGAGGAAGGTGGAGCATTTCTTACTCCCTATTTCCTTCGGGGTTTGATTATATATTTAGCCAATTTTTCGCTCGACCATACCTTCGGGTGTATTGTGAAACATCTGGAGGCTCCAAGGATAGGTTTTTCTGTTTCTGGTTGAAGATCTTGTTGAGTTTTGGGGGAGATTTATCGGTATCGCTTCCTACCGCACCATTACTCTGACATCATCTCAATACTTAAACATTTTCAAATCAACCTTAAACAATCTTGGATGATGAGGAAGATGACGGACTTGTTGGAGAGGGCGGGACTGGTGTTAGAGTCAGGGTCTGAGTCTGCTGGAGCCAGTTTCTTGAAGTAGGCCTCAGGGAGGTTTGCACAGAGCTTTCCTTTTTCTCCTAAGTGGCCCTGTAGCATCTCAGGCCTTCGATAACAGCATGGTTAGTTCTTTGCCATGGGAGTTGAGTAACTCTGTAATATTATTTTCACTGATGTCCAACTGCAGCTGATGACCAAGAGCCCTTATGGTGCTCCGTTTGTAAGTACAAGCTATACCTAAGTTGGACGTTTTTAACTCGGGAACTTACTGTAATTTTAAGATTGATCATAAAATCTATTTGTCCCTAACCCCACTAAATAAATGTCCAACTAATATTGATAGGTTGAAAAGGGCTATCCACCTGACCTGTGGTGGTGCAGTGGATAAAGCACTGACCTTGAACACTGAGGACGCTGGTTTGAAGCCCTGCGCTTGTCCAGTCAAGGCACACACGGCTAGCAAGCAATGAACAACTAAAATGGAGCAACTATGAGTTGATACTTCTGGCTCCCCCCATCTCTCTCCTCTCTGTAAAACCAATAAATAAAAATTTTTGAAAAGAAAAGGGCTATCCATTTATGCTATCTATGCATAACTTCACAAGAACACTTGTCACATTGTATATTACTTACTTATCTGTCCCTCCCAATTAAGCAATCTGATTGAAGAAGGCTTACGTTTCTCATTATTTCTGACTCACAACACTCAAGAAATGTATGCTGTGCTGAATTAATAAAGTCTCATTTTATAGATAAGGTTCTAAAAGCTGTTAATTGATCAGGTTATAATCTGATGACTAAGAAGTAGCAAAGCTACTCAATTTATTTATTCAGCAAATGTTTACTGTTCTTGGTCCTAGATTCTAGGACTAAAACCTAGACCTTCTAACTCCTATTGCAGTGTTCTTTCCATAAACGTAGAAGAGAAAACATCTACCTTTGTTTAGTAATGAACTTACTTTCAGAGGATTACAGCAGGGGATGAGAAATTCCCACGAGAGGAACTAACTCACTACTGAACCAAAATGCCCATCCTGCATATCTAGAGGAAGACAACCCATTGCTAGTTTGGTATTTATATGCCCTCATCAGTTACAACAGCATATAAAGCTATAAAAATTAGATAGCAATATTGAGAGAAACAATTTTAAAATTACTAAGCATTTAAGTAAATTCAATTTAGCTTCAATTCAGGACAGCTGGCATTTTCATGTAAATTTTTTCTAGACACTATTTCTTGGTTATAAGCATCAAAATGTGAAACTTGTACATTTGTAGTCACAATGCTACCCAAAAGCACCTTTTATACAGAACTTCCAGAATTCCAAGCAATTTCTGCCCCATAAACAAGTACAAAATCTAGTTTATTTCCACAGCTTTCTCACTCACACCTAATGTGTGATGGCAATTTTTTTAAGCAATTCATCTTTACTGAGTGTTACGAAACATTCACTTAAGTTTTTATAAGAACACTCTATTCCCATTAGCTTATTTAGATATAATTACATGATCTAATTAATGAGCACAAATATAACTGGTATAAACAGGTTCTGGGACAAGCACAAGTAACTCTTGGTGAGTGTATAAATGAACTGAAACCATAGGAGCTGAAGCATCTGTAAGTGTATCAATGCACCAGTCTGAGCATTAAGCACACCATAGGCCTCAATCAGTATGTTTTTATCAAGGGAATGCAGGATGTTAGTTATTCTGGTATATCATTAAGTAGAAGCCATTTAAGGTAATTTCAACTGTATATTTAATATAAAAATATTTTTGCCCATTAGGGTACTGACAAAGTATAAGGACAGACCACGAGAAACTAAGCAACTCTAACCAAGAAAAAATCCACTCTACACATTCCCGACAGATGACTAGTAAATAACATTTTTAGGTATCAGGGATAAAATTCTATTATACTTATAGTTATACAACAAACAGACCAATTATTTAATTGTATTAATATACGGGTTCCTTAAGTTTAACCTTAGCAATACAGACATATCTTGAAGATCGGCTTTGATCTAAACAACCACTGAAAGGTAAGTTACATGAAGTTTTTGATTTCCCAGTGCATAGAAAAGTTCATTTACACTATTCTGTAGTGTATTAAGTGTATAATAGCATTATGTCTAAAAAAAAGTGTACATACCTTAATTTAAAAATACTTTATTGCTAACAAATGCTAACTGTCATCTGAACCTTAGCAAGTCATAACCGCTTTTATGATGGAGGGTCTTATCTTCAATTTGTTTAAAAAATATATATCTACAAAGTGGAATAAAGCAAAGAGCAATAAAACAAGGTGTGCCTGTGTCTTATCAGCTGGTATGTGACCTTGGTAGAGCAACATCATTTGTATATAGCTCCATCTAGTGGAGAAATATACAAACATTCCCAAAGCTTAAAGGCAGTCTTTTTTTTTACAGGTACAGATAGAGAGTCAGAGAGAGGGATAGACAGGGACAGACAGACAGGAACGGAGAGAGATGAGAAGCATCAATCATCAGTTTTTCGTTGTGACACCTTAGTTGTTCATTGATTGCTTTCTCATATGTGCCTAGACCACGGGCCTTCAGCAGACCGATTAACCCCTTGCTCTAGCCAGCGACCTTGGGTCCAAGTTGGTGAGCTTTTTGCTCAAACCAGATGAGCCTCACGCTCAAGCTGATGACCTCAGGGTCTCAAACCTGGGTCCTCCGTATCCCAGTCCAACGCTCTATCCATTGCGCCACCGCCTGGTCAGGCTCTTTGTTCTTGATTTAATTAAAATAAATATTAATTAGTTCATGACTAATAAAACAATAGTACATTAATATTTTAATACTAAGGAATTAATACTGCTCTAATTTGTATCTCTAGTGTTGAACACAGTATTTAGCAAAAAAGTATATATTTTAAATGAACAATTCAATATAAAAATTTTTGACAAAGATGCCGGCTTATTTTGGGAACTCTAACAACAATTTCAACTTTATAACTTTTCTTTGTTTAGGTGCTTATTTTATCAAATCTAATTGTCTTAATTTATCTTCCTTTTGGATATGATGAAAGACTAAAACTTTGAAGCCATGTATTTACTCTAATAAACTAAGTTTTAAGTTTTATTTCAGACTTTTGACCTGGCCTGAAAGGATGAGGTGAGGATAGTATCAATGATTGCAAGAAAGAGAATAAACTTGCTAGAGAACAAGAACCATATCCCACAGGTAAGCCAATATGGGTTTTCTGTTATCCTTGGTAACTGTCAGATACTACAAATTCCCCATTTATCAAAATTACCATCTTATCTAGACCCTAAGAATAAACCATTTATTCCATTTATAACAAAAATAAATAAAAGTTTCCTTTTCAGTTAAGATAAGGTTGGAATATTTTCCTAAAGGAGATTTGGTCAGACATTAGGAAGGCCTCTAATTATTCAGAATTAGGAAGCCTTAAGATGGTGACTGAACTCAAAGATTGCTGTCTCTCTCTCCCCAAAAATCAACCTAGGAAAACTAGAACAGACAAGGCATTATGGACCCAAGGAACCAACCAAAAACTTCAAGAAATCTGAGAGTCTCAGCTATCCTGAAGGGAGCTTGTGGGAGAGGACAGTAGCCTTGAGCGAAAAGCAGACACAGGTGAAACTACAGGTTAGGTTAGAGAAAAATCCTGCCACTCGTGTCTCCTGCATGCTGCTTTGGGACAATTTGTGTCTGCACACCAGTAACCCAGTAACCCAAGCTGCAAGTGCCATGTGGGTAACATCACGGGAGGGCAAAAATCCTATTGGGCTAATGAAAAGAGATGAGATCTGTCTTAGAACGTTTGGGCTTCTAAAACAAAAATACCAGAAGGATGGCTTATAAACAACAGGAATTTATTCCACAGTTCTAGAGCCTGGAAGCCTGAGATCAGGGTGACAGTACTGTTGAGTTCTGGTGAGAGTCCTCTTCTGGGTTGCAGATGGTCCACTTCTCACTATATTCTCACATGGGAGACAGCACAGAGCGGAAGCAAGCTGTCTGGTAACTCTTACAAAGGCACTAAGTTCATTCATAAGGGCTCTGCCCTCCTTACCTTATCAAATCCTAATTATCATCCAAAGACTCCATGTCCTAATATCAGCATATGAATGGAGGCACAAAAATTTAATGCATAACAAGATCTAAGCATCATTTACTGTTCTACCTTTTCCCCCTTCCCAACCCCAGACTAGCTGGCCTATAATTATAGCAATTCCTGTTCCCGAATGTACAGAAAAATTGCACTTCCTAGCCTTCTTGTCACTTGGGTCATGTGATTGAGTTGTAGCAAAAATTGTGTGGGCATAAGTGATATAAACCAATTTCAAAACTCGCCTTTAAGACATTCTATGAGATCCTTGAGCCCTTTTTTTCTCCTCCTGAACAACCCTGAAAATCACACTTGATATAGTGGCACCACAAGATAGAAGGTACTCTGATTTGTAAGCTAAATTCTGTATAAGTGAGAAATAAACTTGTGTTGTATAAAGTCACAGCTTAGGGGTTATTAGTGCAACCCAGTCTTTCTGCTACTAGTACACAACTTAGAAACTGCCACTGTTCCACCTGCAATTCTATCCAGAGGAGTTCCTTGGTGCACTAACAACAATGTCAACAGTGACCCTGTGGTGCCTGAAACCTTCTAAGGCCAAGCTCCTCCCATTCCCTCTCTTCCCTCTTCTAAAAACACATACATCTCTCTCACTCTCTGTCTAACTCGCTCACATTTCATTGCCAGATATTAGAAACTAACTAGTCATTTTTAAGAACTTCTCAAAAATAACAGGGAAACTTTTTTATATACTTACTTTTCAATCTTCTGACAACCCAGAAGATTTCAAAGGGTTTAAAAATCATTATTTCCTTTAAAACAAATACACTGGTTATACTCTAAATATAATCACTAGAGGTCAGAGCTGACCCAAGATTAATATCAAATGATACTGCATTCCTGACTTTGTAGAGATTATTAAAGATAGAAGAAAATTAGATATAAATTCTAGGCACTGTTTAAATGACCATATCCTCTAGAAAATAGTCCAGAATACACTAAAACAAAAATAGAAAGAAGGAAAAAATATCACTCCTTACATTCACAAATAAAAAATAAAGTATTTTTAAAATCTTAGTGTGGTCCCTTTGTCATTTTTGCTTTACATACTAATATGTAATAAATACGTACAGACACTTGATTTTTTGCAATATTACATCATAAACACATTTCTTAAAATCACTTTAACGGTTGTTTAATATCCCACTGATGACAATATCATAGTTTTCTGTCATGAACAGCACTGGAGAAAACATCTTGATGGCAGCTTTTAAAAATCCCATTAACATTAAATGTGACAATGTTAAGAAGTAGTCTAAATTTTTATCCACTAATAGGCAAATAGTATGGTATCTTGTTTTTCACAAAGTATTTCCTAAAATTAAGACCATATTTGAGAAGATAAACTATTCCAAAAAACTTTAGTGAAGAAAATAATTTTTCTAATATTGAAGGTAGACTAAACATGAGCTTCCAGAACAATCGGTTAGTATTCATGTAACAAAATATTTTAAATGAGATTTTAATTCTAAGATGGCAAATAAAAACATGCATTTAAAGATGTAAACTCAGATTTTAATTTAAATGGAGATAAAATTAATCATCTGCATGCAATAAAGATGGTAGAAATGAAGCCACTAAAATCCTAAACTGAGTTTCTGACCAGTGCAGAAAGAAACCCAGATAGCGAGCTCCTGTATATGGACTTCCTGAGCTACAGTTCACTTACTTGAGTGAATTAGAAAAATCCTGCCCACTGTGCCAGCTCGTGCCGCTGAATAAAATGTTCTGCTTTGGGATACCATAAGCTACATCACACCATACCTGCAGCTTCCACCCTGGTAATAAGCTATTTTGACATTATTAAGGAACCAGATTCAATTTACATAAAGTTTAAAAGATAATAAAAGTACTAAAGTACTAATTAGTTTTGAGACATGCTGTTTAAGAAAGTCTGTCATACATCAGAAAATATTTTATTAAAAAGAGGAATTTAAATATTTTTTAAAAATTAGGTTACATGACACGGTTGAGATTTAATGCAACTCAGCATTTCAACACTCAAAAGCAAACGGTATATATAACATTACCATTCAAATACCAACCAAGTAGAGTAATAATGCAAAAAGCCTTCTAAGTATGTGATGAATACCTACTTTTATCCTTGTACCCTAACATAAAATTACATGAGCTTAGGTCATACTTAATAAGACATACTTTCTAAGATTAAAACATTATTTAAAATAACAAATACATAAGTAACAAAATACACACCTTAGGGGAGGAAAAACTTTTTTCTCAATCCTCTTAAAATCCCCAGCTGGAACTGAATATTAAACTAACAACATAGATTAACAGGACAAAAGCATACACATTTATTTAATATAAGTTTTGCATAACAAAGGAGTCTTCACAAGGAAATAAAGACCTGAGAAATGGTTTAGGCCTGAGCCTTTTAATAAAAAGTGGAAAGTCCTAGAAATAAAGGACAAAATAAAGGGCACTATAGCAAACTAAAAAGCTTTTACACAGCAAAAGACACCATGAACAAAATAAAAAGACAACCCACACAATGGGAAAACATCTTCACCAATACATCTGATAAAGGGTTAGTAACCAAAATTTATAAAGAACTTGTAAAACTCAATACCAGGAAGATAAACAATCCAACTAAAAAATGGGCAAAGAACTAAAGAAACACTTCTCCAAAGAGAACATACAGATGGCCAATAGGCAGATGAAAAAAAAGTTCAACATCACTAATCATTAGAGAAATGCAAAATAAAACCACAATGAGATATCACTTCACACCTGTCAGAATGGGGCTCATCAACAAAACAACACACGATAGGTGCTGGCGAGGATGTGGAGAAAAGGGAACCCTCCTGCACTGCTGGTGGGAATGCAGACTGGTGCAGCCACTGTGGAGAACAGTATGGCGTTTCTTCAAAAAATTAAAAATAAAACTGCCTTTTGACCCAGCCATCCCACTTTTAGGAATATATCTTAAAAATACTAAATCACTGATTCAAAAGAAGATATGCTCCCCCGTGTTATTGCAGCATTGTTTACAACATGCAAGGTCTGGAAACAGCCCACGTGTCCGTCAGTGGACGAGTGGATTAAAAAGCTGTGGGCCCTGGCCGGTTGGCTCAGTGGTAGAGCGTCGGCCTGGCATGCAGGAGTCCCGGGTTCAATTCCCAGCCAGGGAACACAGGAGAAGCGCCCATCTGCTTCTCCACCCCGCCCCCTCACCTTCTTCTCTGTCTCTCTCTTCCCCTCCCGCAGCCAAAGCTCCATTGGAGCAAAAAGTTGGCCCGGGTGCTGAGGATGGCTCTGTGGCCTCTGCCTCAGGCGCTAGAATGGCTCTGGTTGCAGCAGAGCGACACCCCAGATGGGCAGAGCACTGCCCCCTGGTGTGCATGCTGGGTGGATCCCGGTCGGGAGCATGCGGGAGTCTGTCTGACTGCCTCCCCGTTTCCAACTTCAGAAAAAAAAAAAAAAAAAAAAAAGCTGTGGTACATATACACAATGGAATACTTTGCAGCCGTGAAAAGAAGGAATTCTTACCTTTTGCAATGGCATGGATGGACCTGGAGATTATTATGCTAAGTGAAATAAACCAGGCAGAGAAAGACAAATATCCTATGATCTCACTTATATGTGGAATCTAATGAACAAAGTGAACTGAGGAACGGAATAGAGGCAGAGGTGGGGTCACAGGGAGCAGAGGGACAGCTGTCAGAGGGAAGAGGGATGAGGGGATGGGATCAGAGAAGATGAAGGATTAGTGAAATTATATATACGTAACACATAGATACAGATAACAGGAGAGCAAATCCCAGAGGGAAGGGTGGAGGGAGTTAGGATGAGGGGAAAATAGGGTGCAATGGGGGACAAATGGGATGGGAGGTGAGGATGTTATATTGAGTGGGACACTTGAATCTATGTTAATACAATAAATTAAAATTATTAAAAATTTTAAAAAAAAGGCCCTGGCCGGTTGGCTCAGTGGTAGAGCGTCGGACTGGCGTGCAGAAGTCCCGGGTTCGATTCCCGGCCAGGGCACACAGGAGAAGTGCCCATCTGCTTCTCCACCCCTCCCCCTCTCCTTCCTGTCTCTCTCTTCCCCTCCCGCAGCCGAGGCTCCACTGGAGCAAAGATGGCCCGGGCGCTGGGAATGGCTCCTTGGCCTCTGCCCCAGGCGCTAGAGTGGCTCTGGTCGCGACAGAGCGACGCCCCGGAGGGGCAGAGCATCGCCCCTTGTGGGCGTGCCAGGTGGATCCCGGTCGGGCGCATGCGGGAGTCTGTCTGACTGTCTCTCCCCGTTTCCAGCTTCAGAAAAATACAAAAAAAAAAAATAAAAAATAAAAATAAAAAAATTAAAAAAAAAAAAGAAAACATGGAAGAGCCAAGAGTAGTAAACTGGGGGAAACAAGGCAAGGCCTGCTCCTTTGAATTCCACTATGTATCCTTATCCCTCTGTCTCTTAGGTTTCATTTCTTTAACCCTGCCGGCAAGAGTTTCGTTTCAGGGCTTGCAGCAGGTGACCAACCACAAAGGAATGTCTGATGAAGTCACGGACAGTTGAAACTGCTGACGATTGAAAATCCACCAACATCCATAATTGGTGAAAGCACCCCTGCACCCAGTGATAGCGAAGGCCAATCAGCAAATGCCCTGCTACCCTCCTTACTTCCCTATCCTTACCCTTAAAAGTGGCTTAAAGACTGCAGCCACTGCTGCTCTTCCATACCAGACAGCCTGGCAGGTTTCCTTTCATTAAAGCCTGTTACACTGGTCTTTCGGACTCCGATGGATTCTATCAGTCTCTGGAGGTAAGGATGTTCCTTCCTTCTGGGTATACAGAGGCCACCTCTCCCATGAAGTTCATGTACGACATATTCTAGGGGAGAAGAGGCAGGTCAGAGAGTCCTTGCAACTGCCATTTCTCAAATGTCTTCACCTTTAAGTATTCAGTATGCCAGTGCCCTATTCTATCACCTTGTGTATATGTTCTGAACCCTGTCAATACAAAAAGAAAATGTTCTACAAATTACCCTTTCTTAATGATACATTGTTTAGGATAATAACCATAGTGGAGGGAAAATAAAAGCATGAAAGTACTAATCAAAAGTGGCTATATTGATATTAAACAATTAAAACAAGAAATATTACCAAAACTAAAGAAGTACAGCCTGGTCAGGTGGTGGCGCAGTGGATAGAGCGTCGGACTGGGATGCAGAAGACCCAGGTTTGAGACCCCGAGGTCACCAGCTTGAGCGTGGGCTCATCTGGTTTGAGCAAAGCTCACCAGCTTGAGCCCAAGGTCACTGGCTCGAGCAAGGGGTTACTCCATCTGCTGAAGGCCCACGGTCAAGGCACATATGAGAAAGCAATCAATGAACAACTAAGGTGTTGCAACACACAACAAAAAACTAATGATTGATGCTTCTCATCTCTCCGTTCCTGTCTGTCTCTGACTCTCTCTTTCTTCCTCTGTCTCTAAAAAAAAACCAAAAAACAAACTAAAGAAGTACAATAAAGGATTTAATTCACTAACAAGACATAAACAATCCTAAATATTTAAGTACTTAACAAGAGTGTCAAATGCATAAGTTATGATGAAAAACTATCAGACAGATACCTAATTAGTCAGAAACCTCACCACACCTTTAGCAATCAGGAAAGTAAGTATTCAGAAGCTCAGCAAGGATATATAAGGCTCAGTATATCAATCAACTTGAACTGACTGACATTTATAGAAAACCCTACCCAATGTGGCAGAGTACATAAACTTTTCAAATGCACATGGCACATTTATCAGGAAAAAAAAACCTATTTTAGTTCATATAACAAACCTCAACACATTTATAAAAACTGAAATTCTACAAACTGTGTTCTTATACTACAACAGAAATGAACTAGAAATCAGTAACAGAAAGGTCTCTTGAAAATCCCCAAATGCTTCTAAATAACCCATGGTACAAAAAGAAGTAGAAAGGGAAATTGTACAGTATTTTGAAGTATAAAAAAGTAGAAATAAATTATCAAAATGTATGAGATGTAGCCTGATCAGTGCTTGGAGAGAAATTTATGGTACTAAACATATAGATGTAAAGAGGAAGAAAACCTCTTAATAATTAAGCATCCGCTTAAAAAACATAATATACAAAATTAAGAGAAAATAAATCCAAATCAAACACAATGAAGGAAATAATAGCAAAAATCAATGAAATTGAAAATATAAAAATCAACATGGAAAAGATCAATAAAACCAAAAGCTGGTTCTTTGAAGTGAAACTGACAGACTTCTTTCCAGAATGATCAAAATACAGACATAAATTGCCAGAATGAGGACATTAAACCAAACCCACAGACATTAGAAAGATAAAAAGGTAATATCACAAACAGCTTTATACCTACAAATTTGACAAGTTCCTTAGAAAACACAATTTATCAAAGCTAACTCAGTAAGAACAGATAACCAAAATAGTCCTGTATCGCCATGGCCGGTTGGCTCAGTGGTAGAGTGTCATCCTGGCATGCAGGAGTCCCAGGTTCGATTCCCGGCCAGGGCACATAGGGGAAGCGCCCATCTGCTTCTCCACCCCGCCCCCTCTCCTTCCTCTCTGTCTCTCTCTTCCCCTCCCGCAGCCAAGGCTCCATTGGAGCAAAAAGTTGGCCCGGGCACTGAGGATGGCTCTATGGCCTCTGCCTCAGGCGCTAGAATGGCTCTGGTTGCAGCAGAGTGACACCCCAGATGGGCAGAGCATCGCCCCCTGGTGGGAGTGCTGGGTGGAACCCGGTCCGGCGCATGTGGGAGTCTGTCTGACTGCCTCCCCATTTCCAACTTCAGAAAAATACAAAAAAATAAAAATAAATAAAAAATAGTCCTGTATCTATTAAAGCAATGATTGTATTTTTCACTCCATTAAGACACATCTGATCATGAGACACACCTAGGGTTTTAAGGAGGAAGACAAAAATATATATATATTCTGAACCAAATGGTGTTAAAATATTTAATAAAATACTGTAATTTTTGCTCCATAAGACACATGGGCATTTCCCCCTCCACTTATAGAGGAAAAAAAGTGTGTCTTATGGAATGAAAAATACGGTAAATTCATAGTTTAAAAACTCCTCCAGCCCTGGCCGGTTGGCTCAGCGGTAGAGCGTCGGCCTAGCGTGCGGAGGACCCGGGTTCGATTCCCGGCCAGGGCACACAGGAGAAGCGCCCATTTGCTTCTCCACCCCTCCGCCGCGCTTTCCTCTCTGTCTCTCTCTTCCCCTCCCACAGCCAAGGCTCCATTGGAGCAAAGATGGCCCGGGCGCTGGGGATGGCTCTGTGGCCGCTGCCTCAGGCGCTAGAGTGGCTCTGGTCGCAACATGGCGACGCCCAGGATGGGCAGAGCATCGCCCCCTGGTGGGCAGAGCGTCGCCCCATGGTGGGCGTGCCGGGTGGATCCCGGTCGGGCACATGCGGGAGTCTGTCTGACTGTCTCTCCCCGTTTCCAGCTTCAGAGAAATACAAAAAAAAAAAAAAAAAAAAAGAAATAGCACTAATATCTACCAACTAGGGTCTGGGTCAGGGGTCGGGAACCTTTTTGGCTGAGAGAGCCATAAACGCCACATATTTTAAAATTTAATTCCATGAGAGCCATACAATGACCCGTGTACGTTATGCATTATCAGTAAAAATTTGGTGTTGTCCTGGAGGACAGCTGTGATTGGCTCCAGCCATCCGCAACCATGAACATGAGTGGTAGGAAATGAATGGATTGTAATATATGAGAATGTTTTATATTTTTAATGTTATTTTTTTTTTTTTTTTTTTTTTTTTTTTTTTTTTTTTTTTGGTATTTTTCTGAAGCTGGAAACGGGGAGAGACAGTCAGACAGACTCCCGCATGCGCCCGACCGGGATCCACCCGGCACGCCCACCAGGGGGCGATGCTCTGCCCCTGGGGGGGGGGGTCGCTCTGCAGCGACCAGAGCCACTCTAGCGCCTGGGGCAGAGGCCAAGGAGCCATCCCCAGCGCCCGGGGCCATCTTTGCTCCAATGGAGCCTTGGCTGCGGGAGGGGAAGAGAGAGACAGAGAGGAAGGAGGGGGAGGGGGTGGAGAAGCAAATGGGCGCTTCTCCTATGTGCCCTGGCCGGGAATCAAACCCGGGTCCCCCGCACGCCAGGCCGACGCTCTACCGCTGAGCCAACCGGCCAGGGCTATTATTATTTTTTTTTTATTAAAGATTTGTCTGCGAGCCAGATGCAGCCATCAAAAGAGCCACATCTGGCTCACGAGCCATGGGTTCCCAAACCCTGGTCTGGGTAAACCAACTATGGTACATAACATAAATACTATAAATGCTATGTATACATACATTGATGTATAAAATCTTCTTAAATGAAAGAGGTAGTTGTAAATAAAACATAACCATTATTGGCTCTGGTCGGTTGGCTCAGTGGTAGAGAGTCAGCCCGGCGTGTGGAAGTCCCGCGTTCGATTCCCAGCCAAGGCACACAGAAGAAGTGCCCATCTGCTTCTCCACCTTTCCCCCTCTCCTTTCTCTCTGTCTCTCTCTTCCCCTTCCGCAGCCAAGGCTCCATGGAAGCAGTTGGCCCGGGAGCTGAGAATGGCTCCATGGCCTCTGCCTCAGGTGCTAGAATGGCTCCAATTGTAGCAGAGTTAACACCCCAGATGGGCATGCTGGGTGGATCCCGGTGGGGCACATGCGGGAGTCTGTCTGCCTCCCCCCCTACTTCTCACTTTGCAAAAATACCAAAAAAAAAACCCCAAAAACATAACCATTGTTATATTTAAAAAACCAAAAAGGCAAAAAAGGAAACAAAATAAAAACAAACCAGTGTTGAGATACATAGACACAAGTAAGGAAATGCATCAAGAAAGATCTGAAAAGATACATCCCAGGATGCAATAGTCTCTACAATAACCATTAAAAGAATGGTAAAGCATGTGTAATTTCCAAAGTAACAGAGGGTAAAAGTGATATAATACAAAATATGAATGGGTAAAACATACAAATACTAAATGCTCTAATTATAAAACAAGAAAGTACTGCTGGATTTTAAGAAATCCAATTCTATGCACCCATTAACCAAAAGGGCGCTGCCAGAGCTATGTCAAAATCATAGCCTGGAGAAGACTCAGGAAAGATGGCAGCTAAGTACAGTATGGGATCTGGATTGGGTCCTACAACAGAAAAAGAATGCTAATGGAAAAAGTAATGATATCTGGGTAAAGTGCATAATTTAGTGCAGGGGTCAGGAACCTATGGCTCACAAGCCAGATGTGGCTCTTTTGATGATTGCATCTGGCTCGCAGACAAATCTTTAATAAAAATAATAACGTTAAAAATATAAAACATTCTCATGTATTACAATCCATTCATTTCCCACTGCTCATGTTCATGGTTGCGGGTGGCTGGAGCCAATCACAGCTGTCCTCCGGGACAACACCAAATTTTTATTGGATAACGCGTAACATACACGGGTCGTTGTATGGCTCTCACGAAATTCCATTTTAAAATATGTGGAGTCATGGCTCTCTCAGCCAAAAAGATTCCTGACCCCTGATTTAGTGTATGGTACTGTAACAATATTAATTCTTGGTTTTGATGATTGTACCATGATTATGCATTACATTAACATTAGAAGTACAGTGCAGGGTTTACAGAAACTTTCTGTACTATTTATGCAACTTTTTGATAAGGCTAAAAATATTTCAAAGTAAAAAGTATAAAAATCAGACTTAACTTGAACACAAAAAGCGAGATTAGAGATAAAAAGGTATAATTATTAGTGGGGGAAAAAGTTAAATTCAGACAAATGATAAAATTGGATGCTTCTAATAACGCAACCTCAATATAAATAAACCAAACAATGAACAGCACTACAAGGAGAACAGAATTCACAACTACATAGGGAGAGTCAGCACACAGTAAATTGTCAGTCAATCACACACACACATAAATCCATAAGAAAAGAGAAGATTTTCCACAAATTTCCCCCCTCAAGGCTTTGCTAAGTGTGTCTCTAAACAGGTCAACTCATAACATAGCAGCTGGCTTCCTCAAAGTGCACAAGCAGGGTCCTGCCAGTGGAAAGGAAGTTCTAGTCTTTTGTAACCTACCTAATCCACAATGACACTGACCATTTCTGCCATGTTCTTTTAGAAGTGAGCTTCTAGATCCAGTCTACCTTAAGGGGAAAGGATTATACAAGAGTGTGAATACCAGGGTTATCTACCACAGCTAGCATAAAGAGAAAAGAAACTGAAATTCAAGTTAGGAGAACTGGGTTTCAGTAGGTATGTGACTAAATACAATCTCAAGGCCTCAGTGTCTTCACTGAAAAAACAAAAAAACAAAACAAAAAAAATTGAGGGTAGCTTAAATGACCTCCAGGGTCATTTAAAGTCTAAGTTCTAAATTCTGTATTTTCCTACTGTGACTTTAGTAAAGATTATTATAGATACTTGGTCAAAATGCCTCATTTTACAAAAGAGCTAAGTCTGGAAAAAGTCAACACAGGTAGTAAGCTATGCTTATCTCTGCTCTTATGCCCAGTGCCTTTCGCTGTAGTGCACTGCTCTTACAATTCATGTCCTAAAACAGCCCTATCCTCTCTTTAAGTCTCAAAATCCATTAAATTAAAAAGGAAGAGAGGATAACACAGTACTAACAACAGCAGCAAGAACTGATTAATGTTCTGAGCTCTCTCTTTTTCTCTCATCAACGCTAAAGCCATCTCTGTAGGTGGCATGTTGGAAGAAAGTGAGCTAGCCTCTCTGCCCATCCTTGTCCCAGGTATCTGGACATTTTAGTAATAACATTATTTGATGGAAGTAAAGTGTAAAAGCAACAGATAATAGAGCATAACAGAGAAAAAGTCATCTTAAACAAAGTAAACCTAAATGAAGTTATCTAAAAACAGAAACTGGCCTGACCAGGCGGTGGCGCAGTGGATAGAGCGTCGGACTGGGATGCAAAGGACTCAGGTTCGAAACCCCGAGGTCACCAGCTTGAGCGCAGGCTCATCTGGTTTGAGGAAAAGCTCACCAGCTTGGACCCAAGGTCGCTGGCTCGAGCAAGGGGTTACTCGGTCTGCTGAAGGCCCGCGGTCAAGGCACATATGAGAAAGCAATCAATGAACAGCTCAAGTGTCGCAATGCGCAACGAAAAACTAATGATTGATGCTTCTCATCTCTCCATTCCTGTCTGTCTGTCCCTGTCTATCCCTCTCTCTGACTCTCTCTCTGTCCCTGTAAAAAAACAAAACAAAAAAAACCCCCAAAAAACAACAACAAAAAAACCCAAACAAACTGCAACCAGAAAAAGGCAA
Source organism: Saccopteryx leptura (assembly GCF_036850995.1). NCBI lineage: Eukaryota > Metazoa > Chordata > Mammalia > Chiroptera > Emballonuridae > Saccopteryx > Saccopteryx leptura. Next base: position 108,802,499 of record NC_089508.1, on the reverse strand, counting down.
GCTTTGTTTCCACTCAGAATCCTGGAAAATGGTGTCAGGGGGGTCCATCACTGGCAATAGCAGGCAGGCAATGTCCAGGAAGTAGGTACTCTAAGAAGCTAATCACAACAATTGGAATGACAAATATATCCTTACCATACAGAAGCATTAATCAAGCTCTAGTACCATTAAATATCTGTACTACATAAACACATATTAACTTCCGCATGAGGTCAGGGACCAAGATGGGACAGGGGACTCACTTGCTAGAAAATCCCCTCCACAGCACACATCCTTTATCCTTTACCAGCCATCATTTGTAATAACTCTAACTCTGGTTCAAGAAGTGCATTGAAAACCTTGTATATAAGTACAATTATATCGTGTGGCAATTATAAAGCAGGAAGGTATTTATACTAGTCAAATTATGTGTGTATGTATGTGAATATATGCTTATAGAAATACATAACTGCATCCATAATTTCTCTGTAAGAAAGGCTCAGGGATAGTAGTGGGTTGTTGGTAGAAGCTGAGGCCAAGTGGTATATCTTAAATCTGTTTGCTGATTTCAATTATCTGCATCAAAGAAAAATCACACTGATAGAGATTTCCTGCAAGCTTCTTGTTAGTTTTAGCCTCTCTCTAAATATATATACCTAAATTCACTTCTATAAACCACCTAGAATAAAAAAAGTGTTAGCTTCTAATGTTAATATAGGGGCTCAGGGAACATGCAGATACTCCAGCCCCTTCAGGCTTTTGTACAGTGCATTTTCACCAATGAAATCAAAGTTGGTTTTGCATCTCATATGCATACTTGAACAACTTTCTTTGACTTGTTGTTTGCTTCTCTTATGTTCTTGTTTAATTAAAAAAAATCAAATGCTTCTTTTTTTTATCGCTTCATATTCATTTTGAAATATCCCCTAATTTTTGTGAGCAGTACAATATTCAAAAAAAGTTTTCAAAACTATCAAAAGTTTTTTGGTACTGAGTGAAAGGCAGGGAACCAAAATAAGAGAAATGACCTGGACAGCCCAATGGGGCACTTAAGGGAGAGAGAACTTCTATCCTGGGCAGGGGTGCCCAGGTGAGCTGCATGGCTGAAGCTCTTGGTTATGACTTCCTATATTATCAATCTACTCAATTGGTAGACATAAATTTCTTTCTTTTTTAAAAAAATTAAGCGAGAGGCGGGGAGGCAAAGACAGACTCCCAAATGCACCCTGTCCAGGATCTACAGGGAAGCCTCCTACCAGCAAAGCTCTGCCTATGCTGAGCTATTTTAGCACCTAAGGCAAGGTCATGGAGCCATCCTCAGCACCTGGGGCCAACTGAGCTCCAACCATTGAGCCATAGCTGCAGGAGAGGAGAGAGAGAGAGATAGGAGGAGGAGGGGTGGAGCAGTAGATGGTCACTTCTCCTGTGTGTCCTGACTGGAATTCGAACACGGGCCTTCCAGAATTGCTTAGATATTTACCCTTGCCCTAAACTTTTCTACAATACCAAAGAAGGCTTGTATCTCCTTTCTCTTCTCACTCTTCCCATTCATTTGTCCCTCAGGAGAGGAGCAATAGGAACAGATTAGTGCTGTCTCAAACAGGTCTCTAATTAGTCATGAGTAAAATGGTAAAAAACAAAGAAAGTATGATTAGGGGTTTAAAATTTAACTCCAAATACTACAGTACACATTACTTAATACTATTAGGTATTTATACTTTTTTGATTTAGCCCATCTCAGTTAATAATTTCACCACCACTACTGAAATGATTACAGTCATTTCTGAACAGTCCTTTTTCCACATAGCAGGGGTTAGAAAATTATGAAACAAGAAAGAAAGTAGGGAGAGAAGGACAGAGGCAGGCAGGCCGGCAAACAAGCACACAGACAAAAAAGAAAGGAAAGGAAGGCAGGAAAGGAAAGAGGGAGGAAGGGAGGCAAGGAGGAAGGGAAGAAAAGGGAGGGAGGGAGAGAGGGAGGAAATAAGAGAGAAAAAAGAAAATAAGAAAAAGGAAGAAAGAGAGGGAGGGAGGGAGGGAAAGAAGGAAGGAAGGAAATAGAGATTGCATATGGCCTGCAAAGCCTAGTACAGGCAGTCCCAGCTTCACACAGTACTGCTTTAACTGCACCTTGACAAAGCAAAGACTGCCTGTATTTACTATCTAGCCCTTAACATAAAATTTCATGATCCTTGCAATAAAGGATATCCGAATGGCCAGTAAATGTATTAAAGAAGTGTTAAATTTATTAGTCCTTAGGAAAATCCGGGAAAACCCCAGTGTGATATCACTATATATACCCACCAAAATGACTAAAATAAGTAAGATAATACTAACTGTGGAAAGCATTTAGAGGAGCCAGAATTCTGAAACACTCCTAAAAGAAGTGTTAACTGACACAACTAATTTGAAAAACTTTTTGGTAGTTAAACCAGAACTACATTCCTGTATATCCTAGAATACAGCCATTTAGCCAGTAGGTATATATCCAACAGAAATGTATACATATGTTCACCAAATTACTTATAAAAATGTTCATAGGAACCTTATTGGTACTAGCCAAAAACTGGATGGAACACCGTACAGCATAAGAACAAACTACTGTTACATAACTTGTATAAATCTCACAAATACAATATGGGCAAAAGTGAGACACAACGAACTATATACTGTATGATTCAACTAATGTAAAGTTAATAAATTCATTGATGATGTTAAAAATCAACATAATGGTTACCTTTGGACAGGAGGCGCAAAGTGGGGCTTCTGAGACATGGCTCTTTTCCAATCTGGGACTGGATATGCTTCGTGAAAATTCAGTGAGCTCTACAATTATGATTCATGCTCTTTTCTGGAGCTCTATTACCCTTTAAAAATTAACACATCAAACAATTTCTATAAACTAGGTCTTTGAAGGAAAACTGTGCATATCTCCCATTCACTTTTCTTATTTGCCATCATGACCTCGCACCCATGAGATACAGTATCTTTAATTCCTGTTACCTAATCCAGAAGTCAGCTCTGTTTTAATTGATTTTTTTTTTTGGTATACTATTGCATAGGATACCCAAATGAATATGTAGCTTTATTTCACACTAGATCCCAAGGAGAAATTCTGAAAAGCCAACACCCTGTGACAGCATGTTAAAATTACCTGGGGAAGAAAGGAAAACTTCCCTGAAATGTAGTTTTGTTTTGCCCCTTGTTTTGGTTTACCTTTGTCCACTAATACAGTGATTTAATCAGCATAAATGTTCAAAAGAAGTTTTCAAAAAGCCTGTTCTTGAGGAAAGTTTTTCTTTCTACCATCCTGTCTAATAATGCTGCTATCTTGTGTTTATCCAGTTCCTTCCATCCATGGAGCTTAAAGTACTTCACAAATACTGCTGGGTGGTGTCACCTTCCAGTTAGAGAAATTTAGGCCAAGAGACATTAGTATCTTTCTACAGCTTGGCTCTGTGTGCTTAAAGATACCGCATTCCTTGCCGAAAAGTTACTAGTGTGAGAACTGAAATAACAAAACGATTGACTCTCAAGGGCACAGAGTCGGTCACAGAGGTTGAACCAGGACTATACCCTCTAACTCACTACCACTGAAGGGAAAAACAAACACAATCCTACAGCCGTGAACACAATGCTCGGCTGCCGAACTCCGATGGGAAAAGTGGAGATGCCTCCATCAGGCGCAGAAAGAAGACCCGTGGCTCCTGGCGACGCTGACCTTCCGGGGAGCCCCGCCACCCCGGCGCCTCGGGCCGACCTTCCCCGCAGACCCCGCGCTGCCGCTTCCCCTTCTCCACAGAGGCTGCGGCCGGAATCTCCAGGCTGCTCGCAGCCCACCCTCCTCTCCGGGAGCCCAGCCCTGCCAAGAACACACGTTTACCTGAGGAGCGCCGGCACCGCCCGGGAGCCGACTCTGCGCTCCAGTCCGGCACGAGCCGCCGCGCCAGCCAATCGCTACTCTCCGGAGCGTCGGCCCGGGCTCAACGGCGCGCGCCCGGAGGCACCGGCGGGGCGCGGCGGAGGGAGCCGACCGCAAGGCGCGGGGGTCCGCGGGGGCCGAGGCGGGTCGGGCGGGCGGTGCGCGCCGGGCATGCGCGTGCCGCGCCGGGGCCTCGGGGCGGGGTCTCGGGGCGCGGGGGAGAGCTTGCGAGTCCTCGGGAGACTTGGGAGAAGAAAGAAGGCGGTCTTGCTAGTTTTGCTTTGTAGCTGCAGACCAGATGCGACGACTGTCGGGTCCGAGAACAACTCCGCGATCTGCGAGAGCAAAACACTGTCTGGACAAAACCCCGTCTGGGTAGAGGAGGAAAACCGCGTGGTTAAAATCGCGTCCTGTAGCGTCTTCTTTAACGTCGCCGGGTCTTCCCGGGAGCCTGCGGCGTTGTGGCTTCCGGTGGTGTCCGTGCGTGGGGTGAGGTGAGAGGAGGATGGGTGGCACGCCGGGGGCTGGAGCAGGGCGCGCTACGAACTGACGGTTGAATGACAAGGGCCGAAGTTGGAGTCCAGTTCGGTGTCAAAAGCGGTACCTATCTCCTGGCCAGTGAATGCTTCCACCCAAAGTTGGAGGTGTAATCTTTTTGATTTAAGGACTAGAAAAAGATCTGGATGCTTCAAGTTTGTTATGTATCTTTAAGACAGCATGTTGAACTGTCCAAGAATTAAAAAATTGTCTTCAATTCCTGGATCTCTGTGTTGAACAAGGAATGACAGGCATAATTAATTAGCTGTTAGTAATTCAGATGTGGTTCTCTTGTTTCACAGATTAGTATTGATTTTAGAAATGTCCCGTTAACTCCTTCAGACACTAAATATTTTATTTATTCAGACACCAAATATATGTTGAGCACATACAGTGAGCCAGGTTCTCCTCAGAGTGTTGGATAATAAGAAATAATAGTTTTTACAAGTAATAGGAATAATATAAAGTTTGGCAGTTTTCCAAATTAGAAAAGTTAATGAAAGGAACTTACACTGTAGTAAGTGTAAAAGAGGGGAATGAATAAAGAAGACGTGAAAAAATTGGATGTAAGTTACTTGGAACAAAATAAGTTAGAAAATTCATGAACTCTGTTGTATTGTAATGAACGGACATTGTTCTGAAGAGGGGTTTTTTTTACAGAATAAACTTTGAAAATTCATTTTTCTTTAATTCAGCCAAGTTGAATCAGATATTTGTAGACACAAAGTACCATAAAAATATATGGGGGGCGGGGGGAGAAGAGCGGTCTAGTTTGTCAGAGTAGGTGGGAAGTGCTCTCCAATCAGGAACAATGACTTATGAAAAGGTTCAAGACCAACTCAAATTGAGAGTAAAATAAAGGAAAAGCTGCTTTTCCTAGGTAAGGAATAAAAAGATTTAAGAAGGAATAGTGACCACAACATTAAGAAAATTCAAATCAAATAATGAATTTGTAGGTTAAATTTAGAGAAAGTGGTTATACTATTTTTTGGGGGGTAAAGGTACATTATTAAGCCTAGTTTTTTAAAGCTCATTTTCTGGGTGATGAAAGTTTCCAGGGTAAAGAGAAAACCCATGTTTTATTTCTTTTTGGTAACCTGTTTTTTCCTTCTGTCTTTATTTAATGAGTTCAGACATTTTTCTCCCTAGTCCTTCCTCTGAGATAACTTTTTAATATTCTTTTCCTGAATTTTACAGACAATAGCTAATTTTTCCCAACCCCCTTCACACCACCACCTCATTCACATATGGAGTATATGGATTTCTTATACTCCATCCTGCTAACAGTTGCCAGTCTACAAGAAGTGAAAGCGACCAATTAGCTCTTGCTTTTCTCAAGTTGGTTATTTCAAAGATGTCTGTCCTCAATCCTACTACAAGTAGCACTTTTGAGGAAAATGGGTAAGGATGAGAGGGAAAAGAAAATGAACCCTCTTTTCATTACAGGAGAGACAAGAAGGTCAGATGGTGAACACTCTTAAAGTCTGTAAATATCATCAGCCTCCAAAAAGTGTACCAAGCACTTCAATCAGTTCTGAAAAAGAAACAATGAAGAAAAGGAGCTGAGAATGCCTTGTATATTAGCTCACTCTAGAGAAACAGAACAACAACACATATACACATGTACACTATACAAATACACAGAAATTTTTGTTGTAAGGGATATTTTAATTTTCAATTCTCTGATATGATATCGGACATTTTTCATACGTTTATTTCCCATCTGTTTATCTTCACTGATGAGATGTATATTCAGATGTTTTGCCCATAATTGTGTTTTTATTACTGAGTTTTAAGACTTCTTTGCATATTTTGTATATATATCCTTTATCAGATATGCAATTTGCAAATATTGGCTCCCACTCTAGCTAGTCTTCCCATTTTCTTAATAGTGTATTTAACAGAGCAGAAAAAATTAATTTTAATGAAGTTCAACTTCCCAAATTTTTCTTTTATATATTAGGGTTTTGATGTTGTAGATAAAAAGTCATTGCCAAACCCAAGATTACTTAGATTTTTATGTGAAATATTCTAGGAGTTTTATCACTTTGTATTTCACATTTAGGTCTGTGATCCATATTGAATTAATTTTTATAAAAAGTGCACTGCCTGTGTCTAGATTTATTTATTTATTTTATTTTATTTTATTTTATTCTGCATTTTTCTGAAGCTGGAAACGGGGAGAGACAGTCAGACAGACTCCCGCATGCGCCCGACCGGGATCCACCCGGCACGCCCACCAGGGGGCAATGCTCTGCCCACCAGGGAGCGACACTCTGCCCCTCCGGGTCGTCGCTCTGTTGCGACCAGAGCCACTCCAGCACCTGGGGCAGAGGCCAAGGAGCCATCCCCAGCGCCCGGGCCATCTTTGCTCCAATGGAGCCTCGGCTGTGGGAGGGGAAGAGAGAGACAGAGAGGAAGGAGAAGGGGAGGGGTGGAGAAGTAGATGGGCGCTTCTCCTGTGTGCCCTGGCCTGGAATCGAACCCGGGACTTCTGCACGCCAGGCCGACGCTCTACCACAGAGCCAACCGGCCAGGGCTAGATTTATTTATTTGCATGTGGATGTCCAGTGTTCCAGCACTGTATTGAAAACCTATCCTTTTCCTATTGAATTGCCTTTGCTCCTCTATCAAAGATTACTTAACTCTATTTGTATGGATCTAATTTTGGGCTCTCTACTTACTCTGTTCCATTGACCTATTTGTCTGTTCATTCACTAATACCACACTGTCTTGGTCATTACAGCTTTATAGGAGTCTTAAAGATAGGTAGTGTTAATATTCTGACTTTGATTTTCCCCTTAAATATTGTGTTGGCTATTCTGGGTCTTTTGCCTCTCCATATAAAATTTAGGATCAATTTATCAGTAGTCATAAAAAGACTTGCTACAGTTTTGATTGGGATTGCATTTAAGCTGCAGATTATGTTGGAAGGAACTTATATCTTGGTCGATATTTAGTCTTTTTACCGTATACATTTGACTCTTGAACAACATGGGTTTGAACTGTATGTCTCCACTTACATGCAGATTTTTTTCAATAAATATATGGTGGCCTACACTATCTCCAGGTTTTGCATCTGTGTGTTCAATCAACTGCATATGTAGGGAGCCATCTTAAGTGATAGGCAGATTTTGACTGCATCAGAGGTTGGTAACCCAACCCAAGTGTTATTCAAAGGTCAATTGTACATGTAAGTGCTCTTTGTCTTCTTTGATATTTAGCATCAAAGGCTTATAGTTTTCCTCATATAGAGCTTGTTCACATTTAGTTAAAATTTATACCTAAATTAATTTTTTTTAGTCTAATGGTATTGTGCTGTTAACTTCAGGTTCCAGTTGTACTTTGCTGATATATAGGAAAACAGTTGACTTTTATATATTAACCTTGTCTCCTACAACTTTGCTATAATCACTTATTAGTTCTAGGAGGTTTTCTTTGTTGATGCTTTAAAAAAGACTTTTATGAACACAATCAAGTCATCTGAAAACAAAGACAGTTTTATTTTATTCCTTCTCAACCTGTATCTATTCATGATTTATTTTCAGTTATCACATATGTTTCTTTTGTAAAACCAAGCTTAATTCTCTCCTGATCTCAGCATGCATTTCTTGTCCTTCACCATTTTATTTCTGATGCACCTAATAACAGATCTTCAAAATACATAAAGCAAAATGTGTTAGAACTGCAGAGAGAAATCCACACTTAATATAAAATTATAGTCAGAGATTTCATACTTACCTCTTACTAGTTGATAAAACAAACAGATAATCAGTATGGGTATAAGGTTTGAACACTATCATACTACTTAATTGACATTTATAGAACGCCACATATTAACATCAGGATACACATTTAGGTCTGCATGGAATATTTATCAAGGCAGACCATAATTGAGACCATAAAACAAATATAAATTCATTTAAAAGGATTCAAGTTAGGAGTGACATCAGCAAGATGGCAAAATAGGCAGCTTCAGACTCTCCTATGAAGACACAAATTTAACAATACATGGACCATTTACATTGTGAGAAATCTAGTAGATACCAGTGAAGTGGGTTTCTGCACCCAAGGCAAGTGTGAAAACAACTGTGTCAAAGCCCAGTAGGAAAATTCATAGCATTCACTTGCAAATTGCTCACCCCCAGCATGACTTGATTTTGGAAGATACCATCAACTCCCAACATCTCCCTGGTGAGAAAAAGAAATGGAATGTATATCCAATGTTCTGACTTTTCAGGGGGTTGCCTGAGAGACTGGGTTCTATCTTTTCTAAATCTAAGCACTGACAAGAATGAGTGGCTAGTGTGGGAGCTGATGAGAATAAAGACAGTCAATGTGCAACCGAGTCCACAGTACTGCTGACAGGAGCTAGGTGGAAGTCCAGTACGACAGTATATTACAGCATCACAGAGGCTGCAGTTTTGCTGACAGATGACTGGGGAAGATCCTGAGTAGAAACTGACAAACCTCTTCAATTATAAGATTATGTACACAAATCCAAAAGAGTTCATAATCCTGAGTAAGGTTTACGGGTCTCCAAAATCTCTAACCAGAATGATGAAGAAAGTCCTCCTTGTATAAAACCAGACTGTGAAAGCTGGGAGAGGTAGCTGATTTTTCAAATGCTGAAGTCCTAACGGAAGATAACAAAACATTCAAAGAAACAAGGAAACATGGCCATTGCAAAGAACAAATTAATTCTCTTGATACCTACCCAAAGAAACAGATATGTAGAATACCAAATAATTCAAAATAACCATCATATGGGTCCTCAGTGAATTAAAAGAGATCAGAGACAACTAACAAAAATGAATGAGAACATTAACAAAGACAGAAACTATGAAGAAGACCTAAACAGGAATTCTGAAACTAAAGACTACAATGACTGAATTGAATCCAGAGGAATTCAATGTCAGACTTGACCAAACAGAAGAATCAACAAACTCAAAGGAGTTTAATAAAAACTACCAAGGCAGAGGAGCAAAACGAACTGAGAATGAAAAATTAAGAGATGCTATAAAACTTATGGGACACCAGCATGTGGAACAATGTATGTGTTATGAAAACTCCAGAAGAAGAAGAAAAAAAAGAAGGTCAGAGAGCCTATTTGAAGAAATAATAACCTCAATGTCACCAAATTTCAGGAGAGAAATGGACCAACAAATTCAGGACATTCAAGAACTCCACCTAGAATAAATCTAGAGACCTTATACTGAGACACATTATTGTTAATGTTCAGGGTTTCATGAAGAGGAGCCACAAAAGAATGAGGCAGCAACAACAATACTGCAAGTGGAAGACCCCAATCTCTCCAGGATTGAGGTGCCTTGGAGAGATCAGTTATCCAATTTAGTAAGCAGAAATATGTCATCTTGTAGAAGAAACTAACAAGCAGAATACAATGTACAATTTTATTGCTTAGATTTGCAAAACTGATTAGATCTCTCTTGCTCTTTCTGAGACATAACACCACACCATTTTCTGTCTGGTTCCTGACCTCCAGAAAGCTCCAGTTGGGCTAAACACCCAAGTCCTTGGGCCTTCCCTGAACCCAACTGCTTTCAGTCATGAGTGCTTGGCCTCAACCTTCACTTCCTCAGGATGGGAACAGAAAGTCACTTGGTGCTTTGGCTTTCCTCCAATATTTCCCCCTTTTTTGTTTAACTCATTCTGCAACATTATGGTGTACAAGGAGGCTCGTCCTTCGGAATGTCGTAAGTTGCTTCTGCTCCTTCTCCCAACTAAGCAAATACAAAAACATAAAACAGCAATGACAATTAATGCACTTATTGTAGAAGCTCCTAATAATTGTAAATGTTTAACAGGGTTTAGTTCAGATAGTCCATCAGCAATACTACGTAATAAAGGTGCACCAGGAAGCAATTCCAATTTTTTTTCTGAAAGTGTCATACAGATCTTGTTGCTAGTGTTGTATTTCATAGATATATAAAATATTACCTTGATTAAGCAAATGTCTTTTAACTTTATCCCAAGGAAAATTAGTCTCATTATATTGTTGTGGGGTTACACAAAAGGTAGTAATATTCCAATCACATTTAAGTTTTATTTGATGTAAGCTTACCAATCGGTCTCCCAATAGTACTACCACCTGTTGTAAATCTGTTTGACTCTCAATATGACTATCAATCAATCTTTGATTCTTCCATTTTTTCAGTGTTCATGCCAGTTTTGGACAAACTCTGTGTTTTATATAGATTGATGAAGAGCTACTCCTGCTGCCACCACAGTGGCTATGATAGCTAAAATTCCAATAATAGCAGCAATTAACATACCTATAAAACGTTTTCCTCTGCATAATATCTTTTTTTTTAGAGCCTCATCTGTTAAATATATTTCAGGTGAGTTTTGCCATTGTCTATGCATCTGAACAGGGATCCAGACTCCTGTTCTAGCTTTAAGTATATACACAGAATCAACAAATTGATTATAATTAATAGAGGAATTGAGACATGTATAAAAAGAACAATTCATGCAGGTAAAGAGTTTAATTGATTCATTTCAGAACACAGGACCAATCATGAACATATAAGGTAGACCTACACAAGCCTGTATATTATGAGATTCATTGCATGTAAATGTCAAATAGTTTTCTGATTGATAAATATATGAACCTTTCCATGCATTCATAGGGTGTAAACCTATTCCAATTTTCCATAAATCTGTATGTGTAGGTCCTCCTATAAAGTGAGGAGCCATGGGAGACATTTCTCCACCATGCCATACAATAGGCTCTCCAGTGCTATTGGTAGATATGGTGGTGTTATTATCTCTTTTCCAGGTTAACGTATGTAAAGAATATTTGGTCTGCCCTGGCCGGTTGGCTCAGCGGTAGAGCGTCGGCCTAGCGTGCGGAGGACCCAGGTTCGATTCCCGGCCAGGGCACATAGGAGAAGTGCCCATTTGCTTCTCCACCCCTCCGCCGCGCTTTCCTCTCTGTCTCTCTCTTCCCCTCCCGCAGCCAAGGCTCCATTGGAGCAAAGATGGCCCGGGCACTGGGCATGGCTCTGTGGCCTCTGCCTCAGGCGCTAGAGTGGCTCTGGTCGCAACATGGCGACGCCCAGGATGGGTAGAGCATCGCCCCCTGGTGGGCAGAGCATCGCCCCCTGGTGGGCGTGCCGGGTGGATCCCGGTCGGGCGCATGCGGGAGTCTGTCTGACTGTCTCTCCCTGTTTCCAGCTTCAGAAAAAGGAAAAAAAAAAAAAAAAAAGAAAAAGAATATTTGGTCTGAGCAGAGGCACCTGGGGCCCAATCAATGACTCTTCCATAGGAAGTATTAAGAAGTACTCTTCTAATTTCTCCTTTACATGTTTCCCACATTATCCAAATATCTATACTATTAGCATGCCTTTGTTGACAATTAGGAAGATTGGGAGCACTATCAGTGGTACCATTAGATGACTCATTCTGAAAGGTCCACCTTTGAATATATAAAGAATGATGTGACCCATTTTTTATAGTAGATAACCAACCCTTTAAGCAATGATCTCCTGCACCTATACAAATGGGTAATCTATCTGAACCCAGGATAATTTGATATAACCCGTCCTTCTTTTACAGGCCTTAAGGGTCCACAGCCGTCAAATGGTCCTGGGAGCCAAAAAGAGTCATTAACATATACAGAAAAAGGGCTGTCTTCCCAATTAACAGGGTCTATTTAAAGGAGGATTAGGGGCCCTGGCCGGTTGGCTCAGCGGTAGAGCGTTGGCCTGGCGTGTGGGGGACCCAGGTTTGATTCCCGGCCAGGGCACATAGGAGAAGCGCCCATTTGCTTCTCCACCCCCACCCCCTCCTTCCTTTCTGTCTCTCTCTTCCCCTCCCACAGCCAAGGCTCCATTGGAGCAAAGATGGCGCTGGGGATGGCTCCTTGGCCTCTGCCCCAGGCACTAGAGTGGCTCTGGTCGCAGCAGAGCGATGCCCCAGAGGGGCAGAGCATTGCCCCCTAGTGGGCAGAGCGTCGCCCCTGGTGGGCGTGCAGGGTGGGCGTGCAGGGTGGATCCTGGTCGGGCGCATGCGGGAGTCTGACTGTCTCTCCCCGTTTCCAGCTTCAGAAAAAATAAATAAATAAATAAATAAAAATAAAGGAGGATTAGGAATACAAACCCAATAAGAATAGTTAGTTCCGCTTACTCTTATAGGCACAATAGCCAACATTGCCAGAAACAGAGTCAAGGACGTTTTTGGAGTCTTAGTCCCAATTAAGACATTCATTAAGACATTCTCTGCATCCTGGGTAAGTTTCTTCAGTTGCCCCCAAATAGGCGGTTCAGCTTTTTGTTTCGCAGTTGTCTTCATCTTCACTTCTCTAATGACCTTTGGCTATCAGCTTAGTCTCTCCATTTCTTCTGGCAGCTCAAAGATGTCAAATCGCCCTCTCTTCCACTTCCGACTCATGCTGAGGCTTCAATCTTCTGGTTGGTATCCACTGGTCTCCTGTACCTGTGGAGATAAGAGCAAATCCTTTCCCCCATGTTTTGACTAATCCCTTTTTCCATTGCCCATTATCTTCTTTCCAATAAATGGGCTGTGATATAATAGTCAAAGGCTATTTCAGGTAGTGTCTTTCAGCAGCTATATCAGTGGCATCATTTCTTCTTTTTTTTTCTCTTTTGTTTTTTTCTTTTTTTCCAGAGACAGAGAGAGAGTGAGAGAGAAGGATAGATAAGGACAGACAGACAGGAATGCAGAGAAATGAGAAGCATAAATCATCAGTTTTTCGTTGTGGCACTTTAGTTGTTCATTGATTGCTTTCTCATATATGCCTTGATCAGGGAGCTACAGCAGACTGAGTGACCCCTTGCTCAAGCCAGCGACCTTGGGTCCAACCTGGTGAGCTTTTTGCTCAAACCAGATGAACCCACGCTCAAGCTGATGACCTCAGGGTCTCAAACCTGGGTCCTCCTCATCCCAGTCCGATGCTCTATCCACTGCACCACTGCCTGGTCAGGCAGTGGCATCATTTCTGATATCTAAAAATTTTAAAGTAAAAAGAGCTCTAGCTAATTGTATCCTGGGGAGTTCTCCCTTATTCCCCCTTTTTTGTTTAACATGGCTTCAATGTGTGATGAGCTCTTTCAACAATGGCTTGCCCTTGAGAGTTATAAGAGAAACCTGTTGTATGTTTAATTTGCCATTGTTGACAAAACTAATGAAATGCAGAGGAAGCATATGCAGGACCATTGTCAGTTTTAATGCTCAAAGGGATGTCTATGACATCAAATGTTTCTAAAAAGTGTTGGATAAAGTAGCAGGTGTGACCCTTAGAAATCCTGAGAAAGTGTCAATGGAAACAAGAACATAGGAGGGTTTCTCAAATGAAGGAACATGGGTCACATCTGTTTGCCAAACCTGATTAGGATGCAAGCCACGAGGATTAACTCCTCCTGAAAAGGGTATAATGGTAAGAGGACTACAGGTGAGGCAAGGGCTCACAGTCTTTCCAGCCCTTTGTCTAGTAAGAGAAAACCTTTTGGGGAGGCCAGCAGAATTAAGATGAGTAAGCGCATGGAAATCTGTAGCTGAGGAGACATTACCTATAAGCAATTGATCAATAAATTTGATTACCTGCAGCCAAAGGAACTGGTAAATTAGAATGAGAACGAATATGAACAATATATAGAGGATTAGAATGAGTGCAAATAGTATTTTGTAAGTCAGAGAAAAGAGAAAAAAGTGTATCATTAACAGAAGATCTAGATAAGGTAACAGTTTTAAGACATCAAACAGCACTGGTAGAGTACTGAGAATCAGAAACTATATTAATAGAATCTGCTACATCTGACAATAACATAAGGATGGCAAACAATTCAGCCTTCTGGACAGATTTATAACCTGAGAAACAACGTTGCTGTTGTGGGCCAAAGTAAGCTGAAAAGCCATCCTTATTAGCATCAGTGAAATAAGTGTCACCTTGAACTGGAGAATCTTTAACAATTTTTGGTAGAATAAAAGCAGTTCTCTTAAGGTCCTGGTCGGTTTGCTCAGTGGTAGAGCGTCGGCCTGGCGTGCAGGAGTCCCGGGTTCGATTCCTGGCCAGGGCACACAGGAGAAGCGCCCATCTGCTTCTCCACCCCTCCCCCTCTCCTTCCTCTCTGTCTCTCTCTTCCCCTCCCGCAGCCAAGGCTCCATTGGAGCAAAAGATGGCCTGGGCACTGGGGATGGCTCTGTGGCCTCTGCCCCAGGCGCTACAGTGGCTCTGGTCGCAACAGAGCGACGCCCAGATGGGCAGAGCATCGCCCCCTGGTGGGCGTGCAGGGTGGATCCCAGTCGGGCGCATGCGGGAGTCTGTCTGACTGCCTCCCCATTTCCAGCTTCAGAAAAATACAAAAAAAAAAAGTTCTTTTAAGAAAATCAATGAGTTTAGATTTGGGATAATGATTGTCATTTTGTCCCACAAAATCAGCAAAAGCCAATTGCTGTTGAAGGTTCTTTTCAAAAGCCATCTAAACTTAAAGTATTATTCAGAGAAACAACAATATAGCTGGATCTTGAGCTATAATTTCTTGAAGGCGTTTACTCCCACGAAATATTATCAAGCCAATTATATCTAAGCAAATTCGTAGGCACTTGGTACTTTTATGGGGTAAAAAAATCCATTCAATTATTGCCTGTTCTTGCCATAAAATTCCTGTAGGAGAATGCAGCTTGGGCATGATTAATAAATATATGGGCAAAGTAGGATCTATACATTGAATTGAGCATTGGGAAATTTGTTCCTCAACCCACTGTATTTCTCGTAAAACTTCAGGTGTTGTCGTGGACTGTTCAAATCAGATTCACCTTTTAATATATCAAATAAATGAATAAGTTGATAAGTGGGGACACCTAACATGGGACAAAACCAATTATGTCTCCTAATAGTTTCTGAAAATTATTTAATATAGGTAATGTATTTTTTTGAATCTGAACTTTTTGAGGAACTATAATATCTCTATCAATAGTATTGCCTAAATATTGAATAGGAAATGTCCTTTGAATTTTTTCTTCCGCAATTATTAAACCAAACTCTTTCAAAATCTTTTTAGCTTGTGAAAACATTAGAGATAATTCTCCTTGCTTATGAGTGGCATATAAAATGTCATCCATATAATGAATTATCATACAGGATGCAACCTGTTCCCTCAACTTTTTTAAGGGTTGACCTACAAATGCTTGACACAAAGTAGGGCTATTAAGCATTCCTTGGGGAAGTACTTTCCACTGATAATCTTTCTGTTGGAGTTTGGTGATTTGGAGAAGCTATAGTAAAGGCAAATTTCTCTCTATCATGGGGCTGTAAAGAAATTGTAAAAAGCAATCTTTTAGATCAATGACAATAAGAGGCCAATCTTTAGGTATGGCTGAGGGGGTAGGAAGTCCAGGTTGTAACGCTCCTATAGGTTGAATTACTTATTAATAGCTCTTATATCCATTAGCATTCTTCATTCTCCTGTTTTTTTCCTTTATAACAAACACAGGAGAGTTCCAAGAGCTAGTCGAGGGTTCTATATGGCTGCTTCTAATTGTTCTTTGGTTAGTTGTTTAAGTACCTCCAGTTTTTCTTTAGATAAAGGCCACTGCCCTACCCCCACTGGCTTGTCTGTAAACCACTTCCAGGACAATATGTATTGGGAGGAGGCTTCTCTTTGAATGGTGGCCACTAGTCTAAATTTGGAAACCCAATCCCGGCTCTATCTAATTTTGGTTCTGCCTGAATAATTTCAGTGGGATTGGGGTTGTTTTTACCAAGATCAATATAGGGATTATATCCCATATTATATCCCATAATGTTCTTTGCCTGAAGGAATATCTCAGGTATATGAAGGTAAACTCCATTGTTGTAACAAATCTCTACCCCACAAATTAATGGCAACATCTGCAACATAGGGTTGCAGAGTTGTCTGTTGACCTTCTGGTCCTTGGCACTTCAAAATTTTTACACTGTGTTGAATACCTGCTAATATACCAATGTCAGTAAATATTGTATTGATATTAACAAGAGGCCAATTTTTTGGCCAGTAATGAGAAGACATTAGGGAAACATCAACTCGTGTGTCTAAAACTCCCTTGAATGTTTTTCCTTCTATTTGTATAGTAATTTCTGGTCTCTGATCTCCAATAAAGGTTTGCCAATAAATTTCTTTCCCGTGCTTCCAAATCCCCCTTCTCTCTGAATGGGTTCAGCACATCGTTTAATATGAGGCAGAATAAGTAATTGAGCTATCTTATCTCCAGGAGTAATGGTATAAAGAGCATCTACAGACATCACTACTAAAATTTCTCCTTCATAATCACTGTCTATTACACCGGGATGTACTTGAATCCCTTGAGAAGTCAAACTGCTTCTCCCTATTGTAAGTCCTACTGTTCCTTTTTGTAGTGGTCCATAAATCCCTGTTTTAATTTTAACTACTCCCTTAGATGGATGTAACACAACAGGGTCTAGTGCCGATTGATCTAAGGCTGCACTCCCTGCTGTTGCATGGTGGAGGTAGCAGATCCACTTTCTTGAGCCCACTGATTCATCAACCCATTGCTGACTGGCTATATGCTCACATTGTTTGTCGCCCCAAGCTGAGCCCATCTTGGTGGTTTCCCGAAGGCAGATTATTCTTATGTAACTGAGATCTACATTCACTGGCCCAGTGAAATCCCTTTTGGCACCAAGGTCAAAGATTAGGAGGTTTTGGTTTAGAATTTGGATTTGATTTATTTTGATTAGGTAGATCAGTCTCTCGTTTTTTCAGATCCTTGCGACAATCCTTTTTCATATGCCCTAACTTTCCACAATTGAAACAGTCTTTGAATCATAAGGACTAACTCCCTTAATTGCTGCAGCCAAAAGATTCATGTTATATAAAGGGGTGCCAATATCAGCACAAGCCTTAACATAATCTGCTGTATTACCACCATTGGCACAGATGGGACATAGGCCCTTTGACATTCAGTATTAGCATTGTCAAAAGCAACTACTGGAAGTAGCATGTCTCTAAGTCCTACTTACGGGATCATTTTAGCTAACACATCATGGAGTCTTGCAAGAAAATCAACAGAAGGCTCAGAGATTCCTTGTTTAACATTAATGAAGAAAGCTACCCCTGGGGTAGCTATTCTCTGCCAAACATTTTTACAGCATAATCTAAGTTGTTTCACAACACAATCACTCATCCCACGTTGTTGTTGTAAATCAGCAAACTGTCCCTGTCCAAAAAGCTCATTTTGTGTAATATTAACAGGAGGGTTAGCGTTAGCCCAATTCACTTGATTATGAGCCTGATCCTCCCACCAAGTCATAAATTGTAAATATTCCACTCTGGCAAGAACAGTCTGAGCTAACATCTCCCAATCTTTTGGGATTAAACGTTCAGAGTCTGCGAAGGAGGATAGCAGTGCCTGCGTATAAGAATAGTTAGTTCCATATTGGGAGTAAGCCATTTTTTTTTTTTTTTTTTCCATTTTTCTGAAGCTGGAAACGGGGAGAGACAGTCAGACAGACTCCCGCATGCGCCCGACTGGTATCCACCCGGCATGCCCACCAGGGGCGACGCTCTGCCCACCAGGGGGCGATGCTCTGCCCATCCTGGGCGTCGCCATGTTGCGACCAGAGCCACTCTAGCGCCTGAGGCAGAGGCCAAGGAGCCATCCCCAGCGCCCGGGACATCTTTGCTCCAATGGAGCCTTGGCTGCGGGAGGGGAAGAGAGAGACAGAGAGGAAAGCTTGGCGGAGGGGTGGAGAAGCAAATGGGCGCTTCTCCTGTATGCCCTGGCCGGGAATCGAACCCGGGTCCTCTGCACGCTAGGCCGACGCTCTACCGCTGAGCCAACCGGCCAGGGCTGAGTAAGACATTTTTAACTCTTTAAGAGTTTTGACAGGGATTTGGTCATACTGAACATGCAAACCTCCTTGGGGGAATTGTGGATTAGGTCCAAATGGAGTGAGTGTGACAGAAAAAGCTTCTAATTCTGTACTTATGAATTCTAAATCCCCTTCTTGTCTAGCCTGCATTATCCCTCTCATAAGAGATATAAGAATAGGTTTCTTAGCTTATTTTTTCAGGTACAACAATAGGTACTGAATCTACAAATGGATTTGCAGAGGGGCTTCTGTGGGTAGGGCTGGATACAATGAAAATGGTGGTGGAGCAGAGAGAGCAACAGAAGGAGGAGGCAGAGGCCAATTGTCTTGGTCAGTTTTGAAAGGGTTAATACTATGTCGAACCTCCATGTCAGAAAGTTTAGACTGTAATTCAAAAAGTTGCTTCTTTCATTATTTAGAAGAAAAATGTTCTTCTTCATCAGAGGCCAAATGACCCTTGTCATCCAACAAAGACCTAGGCATTTCACAAGAACTTCAAGAATTTTCATCTTCCCCTGAATCTGACTGTAAATCAGGGCCATTTCAATTAAAGTATACAAGGACCAGACTTTTAAAGGAATGGTTTCTCTGCTCTGATGAGCTATCCGAAGAGACTTCATTATTAATCTCCATTGTCATAAGTTAAGTAAATTATTTCCTGTGGGAGTAAACCAATAGCAATGCCTTCTAACTAAATACCACAGTTTGTCTACAGT
This sequence comes from Saccopteryx leptura, assembly GCF_036850995.1. Taxonomy (NCBI): domain Eukaryota; kingdom Metazoa; phylum Chordata; class Mammalia; order Chiroptera; family Emballonuridae; genus Saccopteryx; species Saccopteryx leptura. Next base: position 108,783,490 of record NC_089508.1, on the reverse strand, counting down.
TTCTCTCTTAACTTTGACTCCTGAACTATATAACAATGTCTTAAGCAACTGTGAATAAGCTTTGTAAGTTGGTTGATGGGGAATTCCCCACTACTTCTCTATCCCAGAGTAGGGACTTACCTCTCCTCACGAATCCCTCTAGTTCCTCCAAGCTGAAAACCAAAAGCAGTCTCAAAGAATTATTTCCTCTTCATGTCCCTGTTGAGGCACCACTTGTTAATGTTCAGGGCTTCTTGAAGAGGAGCCACAAAGGAATGAGGCAGCAACAACAATACTGCAAGTGGAAGACCCCAATCTCTCTAGGATTGAGGTGCCTAGGAGAGATCAGAATTTAGTAAGCAGAAATATGTCATCTTGCAGAAGAAACTAACAAGCAAAATACAGTGTACAATTTTATTGTTTAGTTTTGCAAACTGATTAGATTTCTCTTGCCCTTTCTGAGACATAACACCACCCCATCTGCTGTCTTTCCTGACCTGCAGAAAGCTCCAGTTGGGCTAAACACCCAAGTCCTTGAGCCTTCCCTGGACCCAACTGCTTTCAGTCACCAGTGCTTGGCCTCGACCTTCACTTTCACAGGATGGGAACAGAAAGTCACTCAGTGCTTTGGCTTTCCTCCAACACATGATAACCAAACTATCAAAAGTCACAGCGAAAGAAGAAAATTTGTAAAGCAGCAGAATGAAGGCAAACTTGTCATGTACAAAGGAGATTCTATGAGATAATCGGATTTGTCAGCTGAGACCTTGAAGGCTGCAAGGTAGTAGACTGATATATTTAAAATGCTGGAAAAAAAACCTGTTAGTCAAAAATATTATATTCTGAAAAACTGTCCTTCAATCTTGAAAAATAAATTAAGACTTTCCTAAATCTGGAGTAGTTCATCACCACTAGACCTACACTATATGAAATGCTGATGGGAACCATTCAAGGTGAAGCAACAAGATGATAAACAGCACTGCATAACCATGTAAAAATATAAACCTTCCTGGTAAAGGGAAATGTATAGACAAATATAGAATCCTTAGTATTGTAATGTAGGTGAATAAATCACTTTTAAGTGTGGTGGGGAATTTAAAAAACAAAAGCATAAAAAGTAATTGCAAATCTATGTTAATGACTATGTAACATAAAGTAATTTTTGTCATCAGTCACATCAAGGGTGGGTCAGAGATGTAGTTTTATATGTGGCTGAATTTAAGTTATTAAGTTAAAAAAGATTTTTTTGTAATTCTAAGATGATATATGTAATTGTAAGGTGACCACTAGAAAAAAGTATATAGATTATATACAATAGGAATTGAGAAGAGAATCAAAACCTGTCACAAAAAAATAAAATAAAATAATCAATAAAACAAAATAATTGAGAGGACAAAGGAAAGCATTGGGAAAAAATTACAAGACATACAGAAAGCAATGAACAAAATGGCAATAGTAAGTCCTTCTTGATCAGTAATTACTTTAAATGCAAATATATTAAATGCCCCATTTTAAATACATTGATCAGCTGAATGGATGAGAAAGCAAGATCCTGCTATATGCTGCTTACAAGGAACTGATTTTAGATCTGAGGAAGCATAGGCTAGATGTGAAAGAATGGGAAAAGATGTTTTATGAAAACAAGACCTAAAGAGAGCAGGGTGGTCAATACTTATGTCAGAAACTGTCACAAGGGATAAAGGGCATTATATGATGATAAAAGGGTAAATTCACACATACTATATAATAAATTATAAATATATATACACCTACATTAGAATTTTAAGATACAGGGGTGGGCAAAAGTAGGTTTATAGTTGTGAGTATGCAAAACAGTTACTAAAGCTATTATAATAATTATAACCTGCATGTCTTTTTACATACAAACAACTGTAAACCTGTATTAGCCAACCTCTATATATGAAATGAACATTGAGAGAACTTAAGGGAGAAATAGATTACAATAGAATTTTGATATTTAACTTTCAATTATGGATAGAATAAGACAGAAGATCAGTAAAGAAACAGAAGAGTTGAATGACACTATAGACCACTTAGACCTAACAGACATAAAGAACACTACACATAACAATATCAGAATATATAATCTTCTCAAGCACACATGGAACATTCTCTAACATATGTTAGGCTACAAAACAAGTCTTAACAAATTTGAGAAGACTGAAATAATTCAAAGTATCTTCTCTGACCACAATGAAATAAAGCTAGAAAATCAATAGCAGAAGGAAAACAGGAAAATCTGCAAATATATGGACGTTAAACAATTCACTCTTAACCAATAGGTCAAAGAAGAAATCACAAGAGAATTTAGAAATCTGGAAACAAATGAAAATAAAAACTTTATATATATCAAAACTATGGGATACATACTGCAAAAAGGAGTATTAAGAAGGAAGTTTATAGTAGTAAATACATGTATTAAAAATAAAGATCTCAAGTCAGCAACCTAACTTCATACCTCAAGGACTAGGAAAAGAGAAATAAACTAAACCTGAAGTTATAGCAAGAGAGGAACTAATAAAGATTAGAGGAGAGATAAATAGAAAATAGAAAAATCAAGGAATTCAAAAGTTGATTTGTAAAAACAAATCTCATTGATTTGAGAAAAAGAGGAAAAGAGTATGAAAGAGAGAGAGAGAGAGAAAGAGAGAGAAAGAGAGAGAGAGAGAGAGAAGCATCAACTCATCCCACTTAGTTCCATTTAGTTGTGCACTCATTGATTGCTTCTCATATGTATCCTGATCAGGAATTGAACCTGAGACCTCCATTTGCTGGGACAACATTCTATCCACTGAGCAATCTGGCCATAGCAAGTTTATTTTTAGTAATAGCAAAAAATAAAAAATTGATATGCCCTTAGCCCTGGCCAGTTGGCTCAGTGGTAGAGCGTCAGCCTGGCGTGCAGGAGTCCTGGGTTCGATTCCTGGCCAGGGCACACAGGAGAAGCGCCCATCTGCTTCTCCACCCCTCCCCCTCTCCTTCCACTCTGTCTCTCTCTTTCCCTCCTGCAGCCAAGGCTCCATTGGAGCAAAGTTGGCCCAGGCGCTGAGGATGGCTCTGTGGCCTCTGCCTCAGGCGCCAGAATGGCTCTGGTTGCAACAGAGCGACACCCCAGATGGGCAGAGCATCACCCCCTGGTGGGCGTGCCAGGTGTATCCTGGTCGGGCACATGCGGGAGTCTGTCTGACTGCCTCCCCATTTCCAACTTCAGAAAAATACAAAAAATAAAATAAAATAAAATAAAATAAAATTGACATGCCCTTAGCGAGATTAAGAGAAGAAGACTCTAATAACTAAAATTACAAATGAAAGGGGACATTGCCACTCATGTTACAGTATTAAAAAGGATTATAAGAAACTACATACTGTGAATAACTGTACACCAACAAATTGGTTAACCTGGAAGAAATTGATCAATTCCTACAAACATGTAACCTACCAATACTGAAACAAAAGGAAATATTTTAAAAAGTGAACTGATCTGTAACTAGGAAGGAGATTGAAGCAGTAATGAAAAACCTCCCAATGAAGAAATGTCCAGAAGTAGGTGGCTTCACTTGAGAATTCTAAATAAATAAGAATTAACAGCATTTCCTCTAAACCTCTTCCACAGAATTGAAGAACACTTCAAAACTCATTTGATGAGACCAGCATACTCTGATACCAAAACCAAAGACATAGAAAGATAAATGAAAACCAATATCTCTGATGAATATTGATGAAAAGTTCTCAACAAAATACTAGTAAATTGAATTCAGTAGCACAGTAGAGGGATTTACCATGACACATTGAACAAACTGACAGCTGTTAGAAGGAAGGAAGGTTGGGGGACTGGGTGAAAGAAGGAGAGAGGACTAAGCAAACACACAAATAATACCCTAATGACCTCATTTTAATTTGTTTACTCTGTAAAGACCCTATTTCCAAATAAGGCCATACTGAGGTTCTGAGGGTTAGGACTGCAACACATGTTTTAGGGGAACAAAACCTTTAACAATATCTGGAGCAACATGAAAATGAAAATACAACATACCAAAAGGTATAGGATGCAGCAAAAGCAGTGCTAAAAGGAAAATTTATAGCTGTAGATGCATATATGAAATATTCAGAACAGGCAAATCCATTGAGACAGAAATTATATTAGTGTTTGCCAGGGGATGGGAGAAGGGTAAATGGAAAATGATTACTTAAAGGGTATGAGGTGTTTTTCCGCTGTGACTGATTCATTCACAGAATTAATATTTCTTATTTGCCTACTATGTTCCGGGCACTATTTCAGTCACCTTTGCAAGGATTTTTGCATTCAAAAGGAGGAAAAGACTAAGAATAAACAATACAGAATACATCTAAGTGTTGAAAATTGTAATGAAGGGAAATAAATCCGCCTACCTAAAGAGTGAAAAGGTTGAGGAGAAGTGCAGTTTTAGACAAATAGAAGCTGCCTATTGAAGTAATGTTTGTACAGATGCTTGAGGGTTGTAAAGAAAAAAATCATGGTAATATCTAGGAAAAGAACATTCCTGGAATGCAAAGAGGGGAGCATGCTTAGGAATGTTGAAAGGAATGCCAAGAAAATCAGTGTGATAAGAGCAGAGTGAAAGGGTGTTAGGAAATGAGTCTGGAGAGGTAGGGAAGCCAAATTCTGTAGGATCTTTTGGGCTATTGCTAGGACTTTGGATTCAATTCTAAGGATGACAGGAAGCCACTAGATAGCTTAGAACAGGTGAAAAATATCTGAAACATTCTTTAAACAGATCACTATTGGTGCTGTAACTACAGTATTCAATTTATGGTAGTGTCCCAGACATCAATGTCTAGATGATCAGTTTTAAAATCAGGAAATGTCTGGCTTTCCCACCCAACTCTTCCCCTAAGTAGTTTAGTAAATTAGACGAGGGCCTCAATCTCTTCCCATCACCTAAGGAACTGATCTCTTCCAGGTCTATCATTCTATGGTTTTAGAAAGTTAAAACAGACCTCACTTACTAGCACTTTAACGTAACCAGTTATTCTTAGCTAAGGGCAGTTTTGCCTACAAGGGACATTTGGCATATCTGAAGACATTTTCGATTGTTACAACTGGGGAGTGAGTTACTCCTGGCAGCTGGTGGGCAGAGGCCAGGGATGCTGCTGAATACCCTGCATTGCTCAGGGTATCTGGCAGCACTCCCACAACAAGGAAGTATCTGTCCCCAAATGTCAGTGTTGCTGTTATTGAGAAACTCTGACATAATAAATGGAAAATTCACACCATTCACATTTACATGACTTATAGCACTGAAGTAAAGTGTTTTTCTAACTGCAGATATATAAGGGTTTTGATCCAGCTTATCAATGCATTGTTTCTCAAAGTCAGGGATGACACAAGCTTTTTACTATGAATAAATTTACATCTTGATTCTTTTCTGTATGGGTAAAAAGCTGAAATTAAAATTAGACTATAATAACAAGGTAGGGATTCAGAAAGAGGCCTCTAAATTATACATACTTAGGTTCAAATAATACCTCAGTAAAATACTCAGTGTGACTTTAGGCAAGATACTTAATCTCTGTGACAGAGTTTCTTCATTTGTAAAATGAAGATAAGAATATCTTTGTTAAAGGGATATTGTGAATGAGATAACAGGTTACAAAATGCTTAGTCCAATGCATGGCATAAGGCGGCTGTTTTCAACCTTTTTGCACTTGGGGACTGGTGAAAATAGAATTATTTCGGGGACTGCTAAGGCAGAAATCACCCTGAGCATAAGTGAATTCAACTTAAGATCACTGGGTCTATAATCTTAATACAACATCAGGGTGGTTAACTCTCTTGTGGACCAGCATGAAATTTCTGGCAGTCCAGTCTGTGGACTGACAGTTGAAAAACACTGGCATAAGGTAAACATTAAACAAATGTTGTAATTATTACAATTTGCTAGGTAGGTGGAATGTGGCCTGGAGGTTGCAAGTTGCTCTTCACTCTCCTAGAATCTTCCTGATTTTCCCCTCCCCTATTCGCTTTTGTTCTTTCTAATTTGCCATGAAACAAGATATTACATATCCACCCTACCAACCTTTTAGAATTGTGTCTAAAATTAGTTATAAGTGAAGACCTGATAGGTTCCTAGGAGGAAAGTGCATGAATTTCTACATGTTGACTGCTCAAGGCCTTAATTCCTAGATTCCCAGCTGTGTCCCAAATAAGATAACTGTCATATAGGGGTAAGGAAAAGTAGGCTTACAGTTGTTAAGTACATGAAAGTATATTCTTGTATTATTATGTATTAATTATAGTATTTTCCATACAAACAACGAAACCTACCTTTGCCCACCCTGTATAAATGACCTCCATGTGTTGTTTCTATTATATCACAATAAAATACTGAAAAAAGTTTTCCAAGTCATTCTTTTGTCACACTGCCCAGTAAAATTTCTTGGAATTTAGAAATGCTCTGTTAGGTGATGGGATACTCTAATACCCCCGAACCTAAGACATGTCCTAAATAATAACAGGATGGCTTAGTATTTGTACGTGATAAGCCACTGAGACCTTACTTAGAGCAGTGATGCTCAGAGCCACAGGTTTTAAAGCACATAAGAGTCTTCCTTGCAAACAGCACATTTTAATACTTCTAATACTTTTGCATAAGAATAATATACAATAATCTTTTACATAGTTCAAGAGTTATAATCTCTTCTACAGAGTGAGGCAAAAGCCGGCTTACATTTGTAAACCTGTTCCATGAATGCCAAATTTTGCATTTGTGTGTCTATATATGCACAGTGTAGACATATAAAGGAAGAATCTCTGGGCCTGCGACAGCTATGTATCTTTCAGTGAATGGTATTTTAAAATGTGTTTCCAGTCATAGTATGTTGAGTACCATAAGATTATATTGTATCTTCTAGTTATACATTGATTAAGATAAACTTTAGACTGGAGGAGAACAAACTCTTCTAGTTAGACATTGATGAAGGCAAACTTTAGACTGGAGAACAAAAACTTTCAATGTGAGCAAATACTGACATTTTAAAGGATGGTTCTTCATTCCCTAACTTTTCCCTAAACTGTGGTGGACACTGCTGGTTCTCCATGTTTTCCCCTTCTTGCATATATATATATTATTTATTATTTATTTTTTAATTTATTTTCCTGTAAACACTGCAACCCAGCACAATACTACTTTCCCCAGTCTAGGGATAGCTCTCATGACCAAGTGAGATTTGTATAATTTCCAGGGCTTTCTTTATTCTTGTCACCTTTCTTCCTCTCTGCTGGATGGAGCCTTATTTCATGGCTTACAATTAGTCTATTAAATGAGGGAGAAAGTACATTTCTGTCTTGTGTAAGCCACTATTATTTTGGTCTTGAACAATAGCTGATCCAAAGACCTAATAACAAAAATTTTATTGAAAAAGACATTGAAGAAATTGTCAGAAGATTTAGTTTCCAGCCACTCAGCAAACTGATAAATCAATAATTCAATTATGTAATTCTGAACAAAGATCAGCTAAATAAATCAATAATTTTAAAAATATAAGCTTGATACATTAGCACTTTTCTCTAATCTCAAGATATTGCATATTATATAAAATAATTATATAAAATGAGTATGTGATAGAATGTAGGGAAAATGAAATAGTAGTAAATCAAGTACATTTTATTATTGTTTTTCTCCAGTGCTAAATTTCCCAGCATTACAGAGATATATCCTATAACCAGAGAGCCCTTAGAACATTGGGTATTTGTTGACTTTGAATTGACACTGGCTGATTCCCAAACTCCAGAATGTTCTTCATTATTTATTTATTTATCCAAGAAAGAGGGAGATAGACTCCCACAAGCACCCCCACCCAGCAAACCCTTATGGGGGGCCATGCTTGCAACAGAGCTATCTTGACCACCTCAGGCAGAGGCTCCAGAGAGCCATCCTCAGCACCTGGGGCCAATGTGCTCAACCATGGATGTGGGAGGGGAAGGGAGAGAGAGGAGGGGGATGGATGGAGAAGCAGATGGTCCCTTCTCCTGTGTGCCCTGACCAGAATCAATCTGGGACATCCATGTACCGGGCTGATGCTCTACCACTGAGCCAACTAGCCAGGACCCAGAACAGTCTTATACCTAGATTGCGCAACTATTCTAGAAATGTTCAACTAGCTTACATGTGATATCAGGTCTTTTTTACTCAAAGAAATCTGTTCTAGTCGAGAATTTTAAGAGGTGGCAATTTTCTAACAAGGTATTTGGAAGGATGTCTGTGAGGGTCTTCTGAATGAATCCATCAGGGTCTTGAGAGATTGAGGGTTTAGTGAGATTGCAAACATGTATCTACCTCCTCAGGTTAAGATTTAGATTTTAAGATACTTACTCATAGAAATAATACATTATTAACATCAAAAGCCTGCTTTTAAATCTTTATTGACCTGAGTATTATTGTTTTTCCTAAAATAATCTAGAGAAGGCACAATTTTACTTACATTGCAAGATGGTAGGAATATGCGCTCCGCTAGGGATTCTAACTGTTACATTGCCAGCACATAGAAAAGTGATGAAATTTAGTAAATTCTCAATGAATGAATGAATGTAGAATTTGGTTCACTGTATTCCTTGGGGTTTAATAGTTGTGACAATTTTTTTTTTTTACTTTAAAATATCCCTTCTTGCCCTGGCCGGTTGGCTCAGCGGTAGAGCGTCGGCCTAGCGTGCGGAGGACCCGGGTTCGATTCCCGGCCAGGGCACACAGGAGAAGCGCCCATTTGCTTCTCCACCCCTCCGCCGCGCTTTCCTCTCTGTCTCTCTCTTCCCCTCCCGCAGCCAAGGCTCCACTGGAGCAAAGATGGCCCGGGCGCTGGGGATGGCTCTGTGGCCTCTGCCTCAGGCGCTAGAGTGGCTCTGGTCGCAACATGGCGACGCCCAGGATGGGCAGATTATCGCCCCCTGGTGGGCAGAGCGTAGCCCCTGGTGGGCGTGCCGGGTGGATCCCGGTCGGGCGCATGCGGGAGTCTGTCTGACTGTCTCTCCCCGTTTCCAGCTTCAGAAAAATGAAAAAAAAAAAAAAAAGAATAAAATATCCCTTCTTATATAATATTAATAAAAAATTAATTTGGGGGACATTTAATTATTTTAAACTTCTGTGTGATAGAATGTAATTTGGCTTGTGGTTAATATTTAAATATATAATCCCATTGCTATTAGGAGAGGAAATCCTGGAATTGAATTCCACCTATATTTTTTACTCATTGTGTGATCTTGGGAAACTCAGTTTCCTCATTGGAAAGTGAGGAAAATGTTTTCTATAAGCTCTGAGATTTTGACTTTAGTGCTTAATATATTATAGGTTCTCAATATTTGTTGAATAAGTAATTCTTTATTGCACTCAAGACCTAATTTTTAAGTAGTAAAAGACTGAGAGTGCTAAAAAGCTTTATCTGAATAGGAAAAATGTTTGAAAACTATTTCTTGGTAAACATTTCAAACTTAGTAATTTTATTTTTATTATTTTTTTAATTTTAAGGGTTTATCTCATGACTAATTTTTAGAGAGATGAGAGAGAGAGAAGGGAGGGGGAGAGGAGCAGAAAGAATCAACTCATAGTTGCTTCCCACATGTGCCTTGACTCTGCAAGCCCAGGGTTTTGAACCTGAGACCTCAGCATTCCAGCTCGACGCTTTATCCACTGCGCCAGCACAGCTCAGGCCAAACTTAGTACTTTTAATAAAAACTATAATCAAATGAGAAACTAGCAGTAAGTCCCCCCAATTTATCACTAAATTTGCCAGTTAGGTATCATCATTAACAGCTTTTATTTTATTTATTTTATTTTTTATTTTTTTCATTAAGCTGGAAATGGGGAGAGACAGTCAGACAGACTCCCGCATACGCCCGACCGGGATCCACCCGGCACGCCCACCAGGGGCGATGCTCTGCCCACCAGGGGGCGATGCTCTGCCACTCTGGGGCGTCGCTCTGCCGTGACCAGAGCCACTCTAGCGCCTGGGGCAGAGGCCAAGGAGCCATCCCAGCGCGCCCAGGCCATCTTCGCTCCAATGGAGCCTTGGCTGCGGGAGGGGAAGAGAGAGACAGAGAGGAAGGAGGGGAAGGGGTGGAGAAGCAAATGGGCGCCTCTCCTATGTGCCCTGGCCGGGAATCGAACCCGGGACTTCTGCACGCCAGGCCAACGCTCTACCGCTGAGCCAACCGGCCAGGGCTCATTAACAGCTTTTAATAGTTCAGCCTAAGAAATAAAAATGTATGAACCAGTGTTTGGTGTTTGTTTTGTGCATTTAACTGGAAGTTATATATATCAAATTGAACCATACTATATTGCCGATATTCATGATATTTTGGCCTTCAAAAAATGGCAATTTTATGTTTCAAACGAAATATATTTAGTACTGTATATCATGTTTAAGAAATAATATAATGGGGTACAAATGTTTCTTGTTTTCCCTTGTACTCATATCATGCCTGTTAAGAGGTGTGTTATTTTTCTAAAATTTTATCTTTACTTTCAATTTTATTTCGTATGTTTCAGGTGTATAGCTTAGTGGTTTGACAATATATATACTTTACATATTGTTCCCTTCCATATTTCCATTACTGCAACATACAGTTATCACAGTATTGACTGTATTTCCTGTGCTTTACTTATTTCTCTGTGACTATTTTGTAGTTACCAATTTGTTTCTTAGTCCCTTCACCCCCTTCACCCAGTTCTGCAACCCTCCCTTCCCTCTGGCAACCACCAGTTCTGTGTCCGAGTCTGTTTCAATTTTGTTTGTTCATTTTTTAGATTCCATATATAAGTGAAATCAGATAGTATTAGAATCTGTTTTTCTCCTGCATAGTATTTGCAAGTTGTGGTTTAAAGAGTATAAATTAGTATTTCTCTTTTGCCAACTATCCTAAAGGGGTGGTAATTAAACTTTTTATAGAGAGACTACACTGGTATTTCCTTAACTTCCTTGATTATTTAGGTCAGTGGTTCACAAACTTCAGTGTGTGATAACAATCACTGGAGAACGTATTCAAGCACAGGTGAGCCCTATGTCCAGAGATTCTGGTTCCGTAGGTCCTGGTGGGATCATGAATTTGCCTTTCTTATAAAGTCCCACATCACGCTGATGCTGCCTGGGATATTTTGAAAACCACTGACCTCTAGGGTACAGAAGACACTTACTTGTCATAATGCCTCTTCTACCCTTTTTTTTTTTTCCTTTTTGATCTTTCAGTAAATAAAACTCAATTTAATGAGGTTTAAGATAAATTTCCTTAAGCCAAAACCATTTTTGGTATAGTTACTATATTAGCTCAATTGTATGACAATTGTAAATTGGATTTGCTCTGAGTTAGTTGCTACAGTCCACAATTTCCGGACAGCTAACTGCAGGGAGTTTGTCCACCTGTCCTATCTTTAGAACCGCACTGTGTGTGGCTTGCCAGGAGGAGCAAGGGTCGCGGCAGCACTGCGGAGGGAACTCCAGACCAGGGCCACTTCTCCACTTGCTTTATCAGAGGCGGCACGTGCAGCCTGACAAACTGCAGGACGCTCCCGATAGGGAAGCGTGTGGGCGCCAATCTAGGAGCCCAAACCCGACCTGCTGCGGTTGGCCGAGCCGAGCCCCTCCGCGCGTCTCCTCCGCTCCAGAGTCCCTCGTGGAGCCAGCCGAGCCAAGCGGGGACGAGAAGGAGCCCCTGCAGCAGCGCGGCGGGCCGGCTCCGACCCGCGGGAAATCGCGCAGTGAGTCTGCGCGCGGAACCGCAGCTCCCGAGCAGTCGCGGGGTCGCCGCTGCTCGGTGCCTGGCCCAGCCTAGCGCGGCTCCCAGGCTCCGGAGCCCCGGCTCTGCAGGCCGGCGTTCAGCCCGCGAGCTCGTCCCGCAGCTCAGCCCGCTCCGCCGTCCCGGCTGCGGAGATGTCGGCCCAGACCGACGTCGGCTTCGCGAAAGAGGCTTCTCGGCAGATCCTGGCCGGTGGTTCCGCTGGTAAGGTTGCCCTGCCGGGGACTCGTCGCTTTTCATTTTTACGTGTCCTCAAAACGTTTCTCGGACAAGCTTCCCGACTGAAGTTTCCACTTCTTCCCCGAAAGTCCGAGCGGCCGACGCTGAGTCTGAGCCGGCGGAGAATGAATGCAAAGCAGGCCGGGAGCGGGCGGCGAGGGCGGGTGCCCCGGGGTCAAGGCGCCGGGCGCTCTCGGCGGTCGCTCTCAAGTTCCCCTCCTTCTCGGTTCCTAGCCTGAGAAGCAAGGCAGGCGGCCCTGGGCCTGCAACTTGGAGGAGGCCTCTTTGCCTGGCTGGGTGTTTGACTTGAAATGATCCCGTTTCTGGTAGACTTAGTTTTGCTATCAATTGTAGCCTCTTTCTTCGGAGTTAACTCACATCTTGCAACTCCTCTCTCATTCAAGTGTGTACCTCAGGACTCCACAGGTCTTACTGTATACTGTTCTTGCTGGAGGCTATACGTGTCTTAAATAGGCATATTAAAATTAAATGCATATGTTAACACATATAAACACCTTTAATAGAATGGGCTCACATTAATTTATGGAGAGTTATGCTATGGAAAAAAAAATGTTTAGGAAAAAAATCTGTGAAACTAATCGTGGAAATAATTACTAAGTGTGGCTAGAGAAAGTTACCCATGAGATTATGTTATGTGAACATATTTTAAAGATATTCTAAAATATAAATTATGAGTTGATTGAAAAATTAATCGTACTGTGATGCACTTTTATTATAAGTAAATTACTATAATTCACTCCTCACTAGAAAACATTTATATAAATGTAGATGTTTTCTTAATAAATTATATTATGGTAGCGCTAATAAATCATATTAATTGCAATGACTAGATGTCTAATGTTTAACTTCTACTAGTAAAATTTACATTATTTTCAAACAAATTTGGACTTTTTATAAGGCACTACTAAAAATTATGACCAGTGTCCATTATATCATAAACTTCATGAACTGCTTGCATCTCAGGGGTACCACAAGCAGCCAGATGTATCACTTAAAATCTGTACATTTTCATAAAGATGGTATTTCATTAATATGGTAACAAGGCATGAATTTATTACTGTAATTGTGCTATGTCTCTCCATTATTATGATATTAGTGGCTCCACTGTCTACTCTTTTAGTTGTTTCCCTATAGAGATGAATTTGCACCAATTTAGTAGCCATTTTGGTCAAATTCCACAATGTTCAAGATTCTACCAGCTGTCCTTGATTCACTTGATTCGGAGCCCCTGATCAAAGAAAACTGGCCCAATAGGAAAGTGAAATTAGTTGGTGAACATCCTAAATAATGACTATTTATTCATGATCATCAGTATATTTGCTTAGATAATCATACTCTGTATTAAATACAGCTCAACTCAAGGGATGTTAAAAGTAGATAAAATTCTAATCCTACTTACATTGTTTTGTTGGATGATAAATATTTGACACAAATATAACGTGATTTCACCATGTTCTTATAATTTTAACTAATATGAATGAAAAATAGTACATTTATAAGATAAATTAAACATTGCATAGTTGATTTATACATTTAGTACTATGGAATTGTTGGTAAATGATGAGTAATTTACACTTTCATCACAGTGAAAAAAAAGTCATTCTCTTTTTCGGTTGGCCAATAACATTTTCATAAAATTTTATATTTATTGGACTTTAATAAGTGCAAGCTAATCTTATTCCATATGCCTGGTCAGGGCCAAAAAGAAGTTAATATACAAGAGAATTAGAATTTTAATAAATACAAAAAATGCATTAGAGTTTTGATTACAGATGCTGCCATCAAATGGAACACTTCTGTCTGTGTATACATTATATGATCTTTTGATGGTAAAGACTAATATACATTCTAGAGTACTTAAGGGGAAAGAAAAAGTAGCTGTGGAGGCTTATTAGAGAAATAGCAGGGTATTTTATGGAATTCAGCCTCTGGGATGCATTCCTGGAACAGAGTGGAATCAGGAGCTGCAGCACTAAGAGGAACTCAGAAAATGAACTCTCTCTCTCTTTTAATTGATTTGAGAGAGAGAGAGAGAGAATTGATTTGTTGTTCGTTATATGCATTCATTGGTTGATTTCTTGCATGTGTCCTGAACGGGAATCGAACCCGGCACCTTGGCATATTGGGACAATGCTCTAACCAGCTGAGTTAGCTGGCCAGGGCCAAAAGTGAACTCTTGCCATCTCTTCCTTTTTGTCTTTGTCAAATAGTTAAGCATTTCCAAGGTAGCATGGTGGTGGCTAATAATAGGGTCACAAGTAATATTACTACAGCTGTTAGAATGGCTTGCTATACTTTCATAGACTTTCCTGGTAAGGAGTAAAATTGCCCAAATGGATTCAGACATTTAATTACTTACACAGACCGCAAAAACAAGTCATTATGTTGTCAGTTCCCCATGTCCCTTGTTCCACAGCTAAAATACCAAACGGAACAGGCAGATGATGGACGGTATGAGCGTTAGTTTTCTCTGCTGTTGGTCCCTCAGAACCACAGCCAGAAAGTTTTATAGATTTGCACTGAAGTCTGCAGCTTTATCCTAAGTAGGAGTGAGGTGGAAAAGTCTTGTGCTCAGCTCAACAGAGGGAGATTGATGAGAAATGGCCTTGTGAAAGCCTTCCACACGATGACTCTCAGCAGCTCCTCAGCAGGCAGCTAATCTTTCCTTAGGCTAGAAGAAACAGCGAACCAGCAAGGCTAGTAATTCCAGGTCCTGAGTGGGAACTGCGTGGAATATGCTTAAAGAAATAAAAGGATGGGTTTGGGAGGGCTCTGCAATGCTGCTAGCAAGAATAGAGCACGCTCAAAAACCACTTCCTCCTTATTTATAGAGCAAAGTGGACCATTAGCAAATCAATGAGATCTCTGATCTTATCTCCAAGGCAACCCAAGAATTTTACCAAGTGCAGAAAACCCACCATACATAACATCTTAACTTCACACAAAACAGGATAGAAGAAACTTGCCTTCAGTCTTTCCGGGTGACATGGGGGTAGGATGAGTATAAACAATCCAGCACCACAGCTTAACAGCCTTTGGTAACTTCACAGAACAAGTGAGGTGGGGGGTTGGGCAGACTGTTAACTTACAGCCAGTTCCCTACACCTCTGTCCCCCCAAAGTCTAAACTGCAAAAACCCTGTTGGCTTTTCAGTTCCCAACATTTCCAAGACTCAGGTCAGGCTGTGGTTTAAGCCTTGCCTCATGGCCGATGTGGAGATGTGCAAGGTTGTCAGGGGCCACACTGTGGGTCTGTTTCCTGATGCTTTTCTGATGTCTCTGTCAGTCTTCTTTTCTGCACTTGTCTGCTCTTCAGTCCACAGAACAGAAGATGTTCCCCAGCAGCTCCTGATTTATGTGACTTTGATTTCTGTTCTGTAGGGAGAGCAAGAGACTGACTGGCTATTTTCAGTTCTAGTGTAAAATCCTAAGGAAAGACTCAGAATAACCAAGTATTAGTCAGGGACCCACCTCTGCACCAATCAATTACAGCTAGTGCCCATGTGGATGGTTGGGGCAAGGGTGGGATGGGGATCTTAGATGAGATTTTTTCCAGAGAAGTTTCACACATCATGAGAGGGGTTATAGATGTCTTTTATAATGACATAAGCCTATCTTATATTAAAAAATGGTTTGTAATATTTGTATTAAAAGACCAAAGAGATTGGTGCACTGACAGTTGCTTAGACAGTGCCCTTCTGAAGACTGGCCTTGAGTTTGTTGCTAGCTCTTTTACATAGATATTGTTCTCAATGGCAACTTGGTTTTATATGATAAAAGCTGTGCTTAGGACAAGTCAATATATACTGGAGTTTTACAGGCTTCTAGTCTGCATTCTCAGCTTCATGTAGTAGCATAAGCTTCAGGTGAGAGAACAAAAGCCAAAGATAAGAGCTTTAGGAAGATCACTAAGGCCTAACAGCATAGAGGGGTTAAGGATGAGAAATGAGGAGAGAACATGGGATCAGACCCTTGGTACTCAACATGGTCCAGGGATAAGCAGCAGGGGCATGATATAGCACCTGGAAGCTTGGAAAAAATGTAGGATTTCAGGTCTCACTCCAGACCTACCATATCAGAATCTACATTTTAGGAAGGTCCCCGGGTCATTGGTTTGTACTTCCAAGTTTTAGAAGCACTGCACTAGAAGACCTTTGAGAAAAGAGAGTCCATAGGGATGCAAAGAGTTGCCAGTTAAATTCCTTGGTTTTTATTTCTGACTAGAGAGAGAGAGGAATGAACTCTGCATGCCTTAATTGCTCTCAATTTACATAACTTTCAGGTTTATTTTCTACCCTTCTCCTACACATTCCATTTGTTTTCTGCTAAATAGATCTGTTAACCATTCTTGAATGTTGCCTGTACCTTTCCACCTTTATTTCCAATGCCTGGAATGCCTTCCCCTTGTTTTCTCTACCTATTGAAATCCTATCCATTTTCCAAGGCTTAGCTTGAAAAGTATTTTCTGTATAAATGTTTCCCAGATGGCCTCTACAGCCCCATCCAGCTTTAACTTTCTCATTAACATGTGAAAATAATAAAAATGGCTAACATTTATTGAGTCAATACTAAATGCCAGAGCCAGTTCTAAGCTTTACATGTATTAACATTTTTAATCCTTATTGCAATTCCAGGATGAAGAAACTGAGGCACAAAGGGCCTAATTAACTTGCCTATGGTTGCACAAGCATGCAACCATTTTTGTAGAAAATCAGGTTAGGAGAAGGACTAGTAGAATACTATTTCCATTAGAAGTTGGAGAGATCAAGTCAAGTATGCTATCGCTTATAATTTCTGTACCTCTTATTAGTTTATGTCTCTTAGAAGAACTTTTATCTATGAATACAATCTTTATCATCTTTATGCTAAATAGTATCTTGCTCTTTCCAAATAGTTTCATGTGTGGGGGCACAAATTAGCTTTTAGCCAAAAGAAAATTCTCAGTCCACCCAGGGCCTCTATGTGCAGTTGGACGGATGGTTGCCTTCAAAAGGACTGGCCATGGTGCAAGTGGGAACCAAAATGTGGCCCATTCTCTGATTCATCATCTATTAATACCTGAGCAGAGATTTGTCCACCTAGAGTAGAAGGGACACCTTTTTCTGTTTCTAACAAAAGACACCAAATGGGTTGGCGGCAAACCTGATGGCAACAGTGATTGAATTTCCCCAAACTAGCTAGAGCCTCTGAGGTCCCTGGGCCTCAAGACCCCTCAGATCCTACATCATTACACTGCTCATCAGCATAGCTCCAGAAAGTTTCTCTTTTATGCACATCTCTTCCTTGGAGCCAGGAATATCGCTCATCTCAGACATGGTCCCTAATGCCCAGTGTGGCTTTTCCACGTGTTTCCAAATCGCATGTGGTCCTTATGTCAGGTAAAAACCTGTGAGGCCCACTCAGATGAGTTTTCCCTACAAGTTCTCATAGGGTTTTTGCATCCAAGGTCATCTGCTAGGGTCTCTAATGAATTCCCCTTGGAGCTCTGAGAGACCCAGCTCTTACCAGGCTTGTCAGGCTCCTTCTTGAGGGCATGCCGAGGACCTGTCCATTCTGAGTTCCCTTCAAACACTGGTATTTCCAGGACCCTCCTGCTTTTGCCTCCCAGAATCTTATATTCCTCCAAGTCTGTAAATTCCATTCAGACTATTTCCTAGAACATTCCCCCTCTAGATATCACTGACACAATCCGGGCTGCTGTCTCTTCCTCTCCAGCCCTTCCCTAGTCCCTGGATTCTGTAGGCGCACACGCCAATTACTGTCTTTATTTTGTGCATCTCCCTGGAGAAGTTTTAGTCAAATTGTTCAATCAAAGTATCTTGGAAACAAGTTCTCCAGTTTTGCATTAGACACAATTTTAAGTACTTTGTGCAGTTTATCTAATTAATCACTTTCAAGGAGTGAAATGAGGAAGTGGAAAGAAAGACCTTCTATGTGGGGAGGGAAACCTGGGTTCATGGACAGGCTTCTGGGACGTTAACTATTGAGAGTATACGTATATGACGTGCATTGAACTGATGTGCAGGAGTCTCAGGCTTTCAACCCGGATAGGTTACTAAAAAGGTAGAGGTTAATTATAAATCTTATTTTTTTTTTAAACTCCTGATCTTATTTACTGTATTTCCCCATATATAAGATGCAACTTTTTTCAAAAAATTTGGGGCCTAAAAACTGAGTGAATCTTAGATAGTGGTTATAGAAGTATGGCATTTCAAATGCCATAGATGGAGCTCAGGATGACGCAATATATGAAGACAGTGATTTGTCATCAGACACAGATGAAGACAAGCTAATGGATGGGAGTTTTGACAGTGATGAGGAGTTGTGTGAATTTTATGATGAATAAAACTTGAGTTCAATAACTTTATGTAATACATTTTTTTTTCCAAATTTTGGACCCCAAAATTAAGGCGCGTCTTATACATGGGAGCATCTTATATGTGGGGAAATACGGTATCTTCCTTTTCACAAGATTTCTACCTTTTTTCACCCTAACCCATAATAGTTAAAATGCAGTAAAGAAAATGCCTTAATGGGCAGTATGTATACTAGTAGTCCTCTGGATTTTAATTTGGACTAGGTAATAAAAGGCCTGATGCACCCAGGGTGGTAATCAAGTTTAAAATTTTGATCAAGGAACATTCTTTTTCAGAGTGGGTACAAAGGGGACACACATGTGATTTGGATAAATGGCACCTTTGGAAATTCAGAATTTTGGAAAATGCAATTGTTTGATAATAAATAGCAGGTTGTGGTGAAACAGGTGAGCCTTTATGACACATCAAAGGGAGGCTGGAACCCATTATCTGGGTAATTAGGGAGGGAAAATATCTCCTTATTTCAACAACATAGGAGGAAGCAACTCTACTGCTCAAATTAATTATAAAATACCTTTAGGGATGTGTTTTAATTAAAATGTAGTCCTATCTCTTAAAGAAAATCTTGATCTCCAAAGTATGAATTTAAGAACAAATGAAATGTGAATTGCATAGCCACATTTCAAAGCATTTCTTATTTTACTATCCTTAGCTGAAAGACATTTTAGAGGTATAAGTGTAGTGTCTGGGTACATGATTCAGTTGACATAAAATAGCTTCTATACAACATTTTAGGAAAACCTTGTTAGAGCAGCCCCTTTTCACCCCCTCCTCCTGCACCCCTCCCATTCTGTTCTTGACTACACATCTCAGAGCAATGAGGACCTGGTGTTTTAGGTATACTACAGTAGGTACACAGAAATGATTGTTGACTGTATTAGTGAGTAAATATCAGAAGCACAAGCCACGGAATATTATTCTTAGGGTTCTAGTCATCAGACAGTACTTTTAGCAATACGTTCTTTCATTGTAATCATTCAGTAAACTAGGTAAAAAAAATTGCCTTCAGGTCTAAAATCTCTGCCGTCTTCTGAGAGAGGCCCATGGTCATTTTTTAAAATTTATGTATCATTTTTCATTCCAGGACCCAAACTGAAAAGAGATGCAAAAATCACTTTCAAATGTTGTCACGGTTAAAGTAGGGGGCATTTTAAAATGGCAATTTAATGACACAATAAACTGAGGAACAAAATAGAAACAAAGGCAGGGTCACAGGGAGCAGATGGACAGCTGTCAGAGGGAAAGGGGGAAGAGAGAGTGGGATCAAGGAAGGTGAAGGGATTAGCCAAGTTATGTGTACAGAACATATAGACACAGACAACAGGGTATCAAGTCCCGGAGGGAAAGGGGGATGGATGTAGGGTAGGGGGACTAAAGGGGGTAAAATGGGAATGGTAAGAGTCTTTGCATGGGTCATGGGGGCACGATGCAGGGGTTGAGGGTGTTATAGTGAATAGGACACTTTAAACCATGTCAACACAATAAATTAAAAATTAGAAATAGCAATAAATGAAACCAGGTTAAGGGACTTCTACAGGATTATTCATAATTATTCTAGATAGTAACTGATTTTTCTTCCTAATTGTCTTTTCCTTTTGCTTTTGAATTACTGTATTATGTTTGTGTCAATGATTTCCATACTTTGATGTGATTATGGTATGCTCATCATAATTATTCTGTTAGGTCTGTATCTTTTGGATTGTTATCGATAGTCTGTATTAGTTTGCCAGGGATGTTTGAACAGTGTTCCACAAACTGGTTGGCTCATAATGACAGGACTTTATTGTCTCACAGTCCTGGAGATTGTAAATCTGAAACCAAAGTGTGGGCAGGGCTGGTTCCTTCTGGAGGCACTGAGAGAGAATCTGTGCCGTGGTACTCTTCTAGCTTTTGGCGGTTTCCAATAATCCCTGTGTTCTTTGGCTGCTGACAGGTGGCTTTCTCTCCCTCTTTGCCTCTGTGTCCACATTTCTCTCTTCTGATGAGGACAGCACTCATTGGATTAGGGCCCACTCTAATCCAGTATCACCTCATCTTCACCTGATTGCTTCTGCAAAGACCTTATTTTCAAATAAGGTCACATTTTCAGATACCAGAAGTTAGGAATTAAACATTTCTTTTTTGGGGACACAATTCAACCTACAGTAGGCATTCAGTTGTATTTTTACCTTCATAATTGTGTTTCTCAAATTCATGTCACATATCTGAAGCTATGGTCCTGTGTTTCTTTTCCTTTTCATGTAAAACTTTGTGAAAAGTTTCTCACTCAATTTTCAACTACTGTAGTTGGCATATCTGACTTTCTGCTGAAACTGTTAACTACTGGTTTTCATTTTTAATTTTATTTAATATTTGTAGAATTTCACATGTCTGACCAATTTTTCCCTTTCAAGTTGCCTCTGCTGTTGATTTTTACCCCCTTCTTCATATCTCATCACTTTCTTATTGTTCCTCTTCTTTCTCATTCCTCAAAAATGCTGTCCTGCTTTCCGTCAAGGTGGTGGCATAGGTAAACACTGTACTCATCTCCTCCCACAACCACATCACATTACAACCAAACTACAGAACCGCCACCATTTAGAACCACCTGTAATCTAGCTGAACAGAAGTTCTGTAATTTAAAGATATACAGAAAAAGCCATGTCAGCCTGGAAGAAGGGGCAGAGACTGGGGTCAGGGTGGCCTCACGCCCATGTGTGGCAGTTAGAAATTGGGAGGGGCACCTAACTCTGAAAGTCTTCCCTGAGTAGTGAGGGGTCCCAGCCCCATACCAGGCCTCACAGCCCAGGGCTCCAGTGTCAAGAAGAGAAGTCCTCATAACTTCTGATTTTGAAAACCATCAGGGATTGTGGCTGAGTGGCTGATTGTAGACAGTGACTGGAGTCCCAGGCATTTCTTTTAATGGCCTCACAAATGAACTTGAACTTACTTGCTCTGAACTCCAGAGCTGGGCAGCAGCTCGAAAGCCATCAGAGACATAGGGAGAGGACCTGGATTGCCTGGTTTGACATGAGGGCTAGAGGGGCAGCTTTCTCTCAGACACAAGAGATGGCAGAGGCGATTGTTCCTTTGCTGAGCCCTCACATTGCAGGCACAGGCTGGGTCATATCTGAGTCTCTGTCATATCTTTTAGTTCCTCCCTGGTGTTTTTCTGAGACCCTGCTTTGCCCAACATGCAAGTGCTGCCTACAAAGAAACTTACTTCTGGTTGGATGGCACACATAGTAAAGGGATGGAAAAAGATATTTCATGAAAATGGAAACAGCAACATGCTGGGTAGCAATACGTATACCAGACAAACTAGACCTTAAAATAAAGGCTATCACAAGAGGCAGAGAAGGACCCAGCATCACCACTTCAGGTATTTATCTAAAGAAACCCAAAACAATCGAAAAGACATATGCATCTATATGTTCATTGCAGTATTATTTACAGTAGCTAAGCTATGGAAGCAACTTAAGTGTCCATCGTTTGATGAAAGGGTAAAGAAGAAGTGGTGCATATATACCATAAAATATGAGTCCACCCTAAAAATGAATGAAATTTTTCCATCTGCAACAACATGGGTTGTGTTGAATAATATAAGTCAGACAGAGAAAGACAAATGTCATACGATTCCATATAGCAGAATCTAAACAAAATAAATGAATGAACAAAATAGAAACAGACTTATAGATACAGAGAACATTTTGACAGTTGCCATATGAGAAAAGGTTTAGGAGGATGGGTAACAAGGTGAAGGGATCATGAAGTACAAATTGGTAGTTACAGATAGTCATGGGGATGCAAAGTATAGCACAGGGAAGAATATAGTCAATAAAATTGTAATAACTATATGTGGTGTCAGATGGGTATTAGTTTTATTGAGGTGAAAACTTCCTAAGTTATATAAATGTCTAATTGGTGAGTTGTATACCTGAAACTAGTAATAATATTGTATTTCAAGTGTAATTGAAAAATAACACTTTTTTTTTTCAAAATTATGTTCTACAGTGTTTTAAAGTTCTTTGCCCTATATCCGCTATTATTTCCATGAACAAGCCTATATGCTTTCTGGCTTCAGCATTATCCATTTTCAAATAACTCTTGGATTTATATATCCAAATCCTCTCTGCCCTGCAGACAAATTTCTAACTTGTACAGTTAAAATAGCGTGGAATCAACAGTCATGTGGACTAATGATTTTCAAGAAATGTTTCAGAGCTAAGTTTTGAAACTGATATTAGGTGCTCAGATATCATATTCTCTTTTTTGTATAGTTGAACTCATACTTATTTTGAGTTCAGTCCTTTTCATTCATTCTTTTTTGCTATCTTAAGAAGTTACATGCCTGACCAATGGTGGCACAATGGATAGAGCATTGACCTAGAATGCTGAAGTCCCAGGTTTGAAACCCTGGGTTGCCAGCCTGAGCGTGGGCTCATGCAGCTTGAGCGTAGGGCCACCAGCTTAAGAGTGGGATCACCAGCTTGAGCATGGGATCATAGACATGACCCCATTTGAGCCCAAGATCACTGGCTTGAGCAAGGGGTCACTGGCTGAGCTGGAGCCTCCCAGTCAAGGCACATATGAGAAGCAATCAATGAACAACTAATATGCACAATTACTAGTTGATACTTCTCATCTCCCTCCTGTCTCTCTTGCTGTTTCTCACTCATTCGCTCTCATGTGCGTGCACGCAAAATAAATAAATAAATGTGGGTGTTTGTTTGGGTTAGGTGGATCAGACCTAATTAGTCAATAATTTTGATAAGGCTAATGGGAAACTGAGATAAATCTTTAGTACTAACATTCCTTGGATGATTACTGTGTGCAGGGCATCTTACTTGACTTAAATCATCAATATTTTGTAATTTCTTAAGTATGAGGAAAGAAATTAAATAACTTGCTTGAGACCAGTTACAGAGCATGAACTCAACTCTGTTTTCCTTGCTTTCAAAGCTTGTACTCCTACCCACTACCCCACCCTGCCTCACAGTGTGCAGAACAAAAAAATCAGGTTGACAGCTGCATACAGCATATTACCTTCCTAAGGCCTCTTGTCTTTCTGTTTGGGGTAAATATTGCCGCTGCTCTTGAGCTCGAGTACTGATGCACAAGCAGGGTCTGCCCTTGGTAAAACAGGGCATTTCTTGTGTTATCCAGGTCTCTAATGCCAGCCACAGCATAAGTATGAAGTCCTCCATGTCACCCAGCAAGGGCTCTGTCATCGTCAGTGGGTTCCCTCTTTTCTGCCGGCTCCTACAAGCAATTCATTAGGAATGAACTGAATCTCAGTCCTCAAGTAGTTGAACCCTTGTGAAACTAGGCAGGACACCAGAATGACTCACTGTAATGAGAACAGCCCGAAAGCAGACTGGACAAACCTGACTATGAAAAAGGGGGGAATTTAATTTGAATAAAATAGGTGTCATGAGCCTTTTTGTTTGCATGAATCTGGTAGCTTTAGGTTAGAAGCAAGGGTGAGTTTAGTTGAATGTCCATAAAAACTAGAATGGATGCCTGACCAGGTGGTGGCGCAGTAGATAGATCATCGAACTGGGATGCGGAAGGACCCAGGTTCGAGACCCCGAGGTCGCCTGCTTGAGTGCGGGCTCATCTGGTTTGAGCAAGGCTCACCAGCTTGAGCCCAAGGTCGCTGGCTCGAGCAAGGGGTCACTCAGTCTGCTGTAGCCCCGGTGGTCAAGGCACATATGAGAAATCAATCAATGAACAACTAAGGAACCGCAACGAAGAATTGATGTTTTTCATCTCTCTCCCTTCCTGTCTGTCTGTCCCTATCTGTCCCTCTCTCTGTCTCTGCCAAAAAAAACACACAAAACAAACAAACAAACAAAAAAACTAGACTATTGTAGGAGGAAGATATCACTTTGGGGAAGTATAATAAAATATGTATTTAGTAGAACTGAATGACAACTAAAATAGAATTGTGGCACAAAATTTGAGAGAGAGAGAGAGAGAGAGAGAGAGAGAAGAAGAAGAAGAAGAAGAAGAAGAAGAAGAAGAAAGAAGAAAGAAGAAGAAAGAAGAAGAAAGAAGAAGAAAGAAGAAGAGAGAAAGAGGAAGGAGAAACTGAAAGAAAAAAACCTGACCAGTGGTGGCACAGTGGCTAGAGCGTCAACCTGGGAGGCTGTGATCCCAGTTGCAAAACGCCAAGGTCACTGGCTTGAGTGCAGGCTTATCTGGCTTTAGCGCAGGATCATCATGATCCCAAGGTCACTTGGCTTGAGTCCCCTGCCCCCACCCCGTAGGCACATATGAGAATCAGTCAATGAACAACTAAAGTGATGCAACTACAAGTTGATGCTTCTCATCTCTCCCCCTTTCTCTTTTGGGATGGGGGGAGAGAAGAGACATGCCATCAAGTGTGCAAAATCAGAGGAACACAATTATAGGAAACATTGGTTTTTAATATTGTTGCTGTGATTGTTATTATTATAATCATTACTTTGGAGAATGATTATAGAGATAAATTAAAACACTGAAATAAATTACAGGTACTTCTCCAGAGTTTTAAGATTGAGCAGGGTTGTTTTAGAGCAGTGGTTCTCAACCTTTCTAATGCTGTGACCCCGCAATACAGTTCCTCATGTTGTGGTGACCCCAAACCAAAAAATAATTTTGGTAGCTACTTCATAACTGTAATTTTGCTACAGTTATGAATTCGGAATGTAAATACCTGATATGCATTATGTATTCTCATTGCTACAAATCAAACATAATTTAAACAGTGATTAATCACAAAAACAATATTTAATTATATATTGAGAAATATTTATTACTAATGGACCTCCTTACCTAGTGTATTGGGGCTACCATTCTGTAAATAGCTGCTTAACTAATGGATCTGTTTTTTCCAGATTAGTGGCAAGTTTTCTATATAGAACAGTGTGAACTACGTCATAGGATACACTGCAGTTTCTGCACAGCATGGTATCTTTCTGGGCTCTTTCACACTATAAAGCAGCGGTTTCTGTGGTGGAATCCACATCTCATTTACTTTAATGGGAGACCCATGTATTCCACAGAAGAGAGATCCCCTGTACGGCAGAAACGCAGTTCCGACACATTTCTTCCTCTCCTATTCAAGTCAATGGGAGGCCGCAGCAGATTCCGCTCAAATATAGAGCATGTTGCTTAATTTTTTCCACACTAGAACTTTTCCTAGAGCAGAAAAATTCCAAAGGTGGAATCCGCCACCCCCAATAGACTTCTATAGGAGGCAGATCTTTTACACTGCAGAATCCGCACAGCAGATTCCTCAGTGTGAGGCCTCTTTCAGTCTATTGGGAGGCAAATCTATAGGAGGCAGATCTTTTACACTGCAGAATCCACACAGCAGATTCCTCAGTGTGAGGCCTCTTTCAGTCTATTGGGGGTGGCGGATTCCACCTTTGGAATTTTTCTGCTCTAGGAAAAGTTCTAGCGTGGAAAAAATTAAGCAACATGCTCTATATTTGAGCGGAATCTGCTGCGGCCTCCCATTGACTTGAATAGGAGAGGAAGAAATGTGTCGAAAACTGTCATTTCTCTGCCTCTTATTGAAATCAAAAGGAGGCTGCGGTGGATTGTGTGGTAACCCGAGATTCTCAGGAGCTCTCTTCCACAAAATCCGCCGCACTCCCAATGAAATCAATAGGAGGTGGATTCAATGCCGGAAACCGCTGATTTCAGCAGTTTCCTCATTCAGAATATGGGGAAATAGTGGGAGATATGGGAGATAATTATACATTGGGGAACAGTGTGAACTACATCTTATAGTGGTCTCTTATAGTATAAGACTGATGTAGTTCACACTGTGTAAATGTATGGTGCTTTGTGTAAGTGTAAGCTGCTTTGTGTACTGTGTAATGATTGCACACAAAGCACCTTACACTTACACAGTATTGTGTGTATGGTGTGTGTACTGTTTTTACATTATTAACCTTTTTTACACCAGCAGGCTGTCTCGCAGGCTCTCTTGGCTCTCCGCCTCTTGCCTCTCAGCCTCCTAGGCTTCTGTCCTCCGGCGCTTGCTGCACCTGCCCACTGATGACGTCAGCAAGCGCCGGACACACACAGTGTCCTGCTATGGATTGTGGAGCATTCCCCCCCTCTTCCCCCGCCCCTTAGGCCCCCAACGGATGATGCAATCACGTCTGCGCATGACCGCAGGCATTCAGTTTGGAACGCACATCCATAACGGCGTGTGTTCAAGCTGCATAGTGCTACTGTGGACGCTAGCACGGCTTCTCAGCGGCTAAAGCCATCGGGAAATATGTATTTTCCGATGGCTTTAGGCGACCCCTGTGTTTTGTTCCTTCGACCCCCGCCGGGGTCACGACCCACAGGTTGGGAACCGCTGAGAGCTTCCTTCTAGGGCAGTTAGTTACATTTGCTTTGCTACTATGTCACAGTGGGCAGTCACATCCAAAACTAAGAACTCCATTCACTACTTGTGTATACCTATAGATGGCGCTGTCTTCCTAGAATTTTGGTGATTTGCTAAAAAAAGAAAAAAAGGCTTTCTGCAAATATTTGTAAAAGTGTATTAACTTCTAATTAGATTTTAGCTTCCACTGTTGTAAAACATTTGGATCAGTTGCTTTGCATAGATCATAGAGGATTATACATTTGAAAAATATAAAGGACTATAGTTTTTAATTAATTTTTTAACTTATGATTCTTATTTTTGGAAAAATAGGTTCATGTATCTAAGTAAAGGAGCTAGAAGGAACAGTGTTGCTATAATATTTATTTTCTTTTTTTTTTAATTATTTTTTTAACTTTATTCAGTTTTATTTTTAGAGAGACAGAGAGAGAGAGAGAAAGAGAGAGAGAGAGAAGGAGAGAAGGGAGAGGAGCAGAAAGCATCAACTCTCATATGTGCCTTGGCCAGGCAAGCCCAGGGTTTTGAACCGGCGACCTCAGTGTTCCCAGGTCGACACTTTATCCACTGCGCCACCACAGGTCAGGCAATATTTATTTTCTTTGTGGTGATTTTGCTTTCATAATTTGAGTACTAGGCCAAACAAAATTGTTGATGAGATTAGCAAAAATGTCATATTAATTTAATTTAATTACTTGTCGGTCTTGGAGATTCCTTGTGAAGGTGAAACTCCTAGATTACAGAATTTTGTTTCTTTAAATTTTCGGTTAGAGTGTATATTACACTAATAGTAAGTATAAGCTTCAGTGAGCAGGGTCAGGATTGCTGAATGTATAGTTCTTTATTTCTCTCTGAGGCAGCCACTCAGAATGACATTTTTGTTTTGTTTTGTTTTAATCTAGCAGGCTTTAACATAAGAAAGTAAGTAAGATATGTGAAGAATATATTTTTCTTAAACGTAAGTTCCAAACAGGAAAATATTTTTTTTAGATTAATACACACTGTACTATAGAGTTAAAGGGAAATACCAGAAGTCCTTGCTCATGTAAATGAATTTTTAACCACAAGATGGCAATATAACTTTCCCATATCTCTTAAAACATTTTTAAAAAATGATTACTAAATTAAAGTATTTTTTTCTTAATGAGAAGTCTATGCAGCTATGACATTTTAGGAAAATTATAAAAAAGGTGAATATTGAAAGTACTTAATATAAGAAATGCTAAAGATCCAGTGATTCATTTTTCTTTGAGCAATTATAATTGCACTAAGAAAATTTTTATTTTATATTAAGTTGAAAGTGGGAATGTGATGGTATCAAAATTATAAGATATATCAGCATCTTTCTTTTAGATAGCAATATAATCTCATGTTTTCCTGATGGGGCATCAAGAAATAAGACTTTTTTTCCCAGTTTCCTTAATGTTTTCATGGAGATCTGCATTGGCCTGTTCCTTCTATTCTTTCAAGCACACATATGCTGGAGATTAGAAGGTCAAAACAGAGAAGCAAAGAAGGGGGAAAAACAGTAGAGACACGGGCATCAAATTTATTTAAAAAAGAAAAAGCAGTGGTAATAATATCTATGAGACCCTTACTGGATTTATATTTTCCAAAATTTAAAATGTATTATTTGTCCATTCAATAGTGGGTATTTATTTTTTATTTTATTTATTTATTTATTTTTATTTTTTTACAGAGAGAAAGTCAGAGTGAGGGATAGACAGGGATAGACAGACAGGAACAGAGAGATGAAAAGCATCAATCATTAGTTTTTCGTTGCGCATTGCGACACCTTAGTTGTTCATTGATTGCTTTCTCATATGTGCCTTGACTGTGGGCCTTCAGCAGACTGAATAACCCCTTGCTCGAGCCAGCGACCTTGGGTTCAAGCTGGTGAGCTTTTTGCTCAAGCCAGATGAGCCTGCGCTCAAACTGGCAACCTCGGGGTCTCGAACCTGGGTCTTCTGCATCCCAGTCTGACGCTCTATCCACTGCGCCACCGCCTGGTCAGGCAATAGTGGGTATTTAAATAGCCATTATCTAGTATTATATGTATTTATAATGCTTTTGTTGGTATGCTGACATATTGCATAGTATTATGGTTTACTCTACATGGATGCTTGCCACAATTACTTTATTTTTTTATTATTATATATGATTAATTAAAAAGATTGTATTGGAGCTATTTCTTGTTCTTTTTTTTTTTTTAAGTAATGACCAAGTTTTATTTATTTTTTTATCTCCAGGCCTATTGCAGTGTTTAGACTATAGTAGCCACTCAATAAATCTGTTTTTATTCAAATTGCATTTGTCACCAAGCAATACAATTCTACTGAGATCTGTTTTGCTAATGTGTCATTAATGTGGGAGAGGTGAACACAATGCCTTCAAGTTCAGAAGCCAAGTACTCTGAACTCTTACATAGCATCTTATTTTGCTGATCATGGAGAGAATGTTCCTTACAGGAGTGATAGTTTCACATAACAGCACTGAAAGTAAAACTTTTGACCTAAGGTGTTTCTCAGTGCAAATGGACCTGTGCTAGACAGCATGATTTCTAGAATGGAATATAGGATGTATAACCAATATAAGATGCCCAATGGCTGTTTGTATGTAACTGTACACAGAAATACTTTGTATTGTAAACTCAAAAGGGAAGTCTGTTACTTTCCATGATTTATGTAAGTTAGAAATGGATGGCAAGTTTTTTTTGTAAGCAAGTTACATGAAAAAAACAGATGAATGGTTACCATGTATAGGAAAAACATAGAAGACAACTATATAAGAAAAAATAGGAAATGCAGTTACTATGGATTAGAAAAAATATAGTTTCATGTAACACTATAAATGTCTGGATAATGTACCAGAAATCTCTAGTTTT
This sequence comes from Saccopteryx leptura, assembly GCF_036850995.1. Lineage (NCBI taxonomy): Eukaryota > Metazoa > Chordata > Mammalia > Chiroptera > Emballonuridae > Saccopteryx > Saccopteryx leptura. The sequence goes on along the minus strand of NC_089508.1, from coordinate 108,753,861 downwards.
AGGTTAGTTATTTGCAATCAGGGTGCATTTCCCTCTAGAACAATGTTATGTAATTTGTGGGTGAGCCATGAAAACCTTATTATTTTAAACTTGTACTAAGTGTGTAAATACCACTAATAGAAGCCCTGAACCTCAGGGCATTTAGGACCCTTAACCCCAATTCTTGGGTCCTTCAGAGGTTTACTTCCGTGAACATTTCCAGGGATCTAAGCAGTAGGGAAAGAGAGTGAGCGACTCACATGTGCAGATTGCCTGGTGTCTTTTCTTTGGCAATGAGATAGGAATGTGCCAGAAGCCAAGAGGAAAAGGGTGTGAGCAGGACCAGGAGGGCCATTGGAATGAGGCTTCACATTCACAAAGAGGACCTCATAAATGTAAACTTTTGACATTGCTTTTAAATAAATCTAGACACAAAGTCATTGTCTTTGTCATTGCAATTGTATGTGTTAAAAGCATTTACATGTAAAATGTAGGTATCTAAAACGACATTTTAATAAGTCTGTTAGTTGGCATTTCTTTTTTGCATATTGAGAGTCTTAGTAAATAGAAGTGTCTTAGGTCTCTTTCAACCTCTGTGAGACTCTGGTCCTAAGGGAAAAGGGTAAATGGATCCCAGAGGTTCCTGGCACATACAGACTTGTGCAGTGTGAATAATGGATGGATGGATAAGTGTATGTATGTATGTGTGTATGTATGTATGTTGAATATTCAGACAGCAGCGGAGGATCAAAGGGGATGTGGAAACCAAAGAATTGTAATAGAGGAGGCTTCAAGGTTGGAGAAAATGGGGGTTGTAGTGGTCATTGATATGTATAAGTTGTTAGCAAATTAACTATTTCTACATCGGAATATGTCCGCTTTTGGTTTTACTTTGTGCAGTTTATATGAATTCATATATTCTTGTATTTGAGGAAACATGAGAGAGGTCATACTTTTAATACATTTATATATATTTTTAGCATTGTGTAGCTAAGAAAAGAACCCTATATTTAATTTTCAAAAAATTCTAGTTTTTATATTGTGTTGAACTGTAACATCGACATGTTTATTTAAATGTAAAAATGCATAATATTAGTTGTTAAATAAACTTGATGTAGAATAGTGTCAGATATTAAAATTCTCTTCTTATTTCTATCAGTAAATGATAAACTCCCTGAAGATAAGAATCATGGTCTGTTTGGTACCCTGCTATATCCCCAGTGCCTAAAACAGAACCTGGCATAGGATAGCTACTCAATCAATATTTGTTGAATGAATGAATGAATGAATGTCCAATTTATTTTGGTTCTCAATTTTGAATGTTAACTTAAAAAACTTTAAACCTTTCATCCAGATACTGGAGCATGTATTGCTTCCAAAATGATCTGGAGGAGTCGGTGCATATCCCTCCATGCCTAATGCATGTCATGGGTGATGAAGAGAATCATTGCTACTCACCTGCCCCCAACGTCAGACATTACCCCGGAAACCACACACTACTACTTATTTTATTCCTGATAGCTTGGAAAGGGAAAAAAGGAAATCCAAAGAATCTTAGTTTTCTTGCTCTGGTTACACTAAGTAGGAGTAAATCTTGGAGGGACTTTAATCCTAGGTACTTAAATTCTCATTGATTCTGCACTCCTGAATGCATGTCTTCCTGGACCTTGACTATGCATGGATATAGATCTCTTTCTTCCCAATATCTGGTTCCCTTGGAATGTTAATAAGAAATATGGACTATCTAATTGTTAAGTTGCTTACTGTTGGAGGTAGTTTTATTTTCTCTAGTTCAAAGGCCACTGCATTAGTTGTATTTGCCCCACTCTCCCTCAGGAGGAACTGAGTCACTCCCGCTTGTGTTGTAGACACAGAGAGAAACATGTAGTCACATGATGGACACTTCAGTGGGTTCAACGTAACCTAATATTTTTAATTTTTTAAAGATTTTAAATAGAGAAGAAAGGAGAGAGAAAGAAACATCAATTTGTTGTTCCACTTATTTATGCGTTCATTGGTTGATTCTTGTATTTGCCCTGACTGTGGATTGAACCCACAACCTTGGCATGTTGGGATGATGCTCTCTAACTAACCCAGCTAGGGCCACAGAAACTTAATCTTTTTTTTTTTTTTTTGTAACAGACAGAGAGAGGGACAGATAAGGACAGACAGACAGAAGGGGAGAGAGATGAGAAGCATCAATTCTTCGTTGTGGCTCTTTTGTCTCCTTAGTTGTTCATTGATTGATTTCTCATATGTGCCTTGATGAAGAGGGGCTACAGCAGAGCAAGTGACCCCTTGCTTAAGCCAGCGACCTTGGGCTTCAAGCCAGTGACCCTGTGCTTCATGCCAGTGACCTTAGGCTCAAGCCAGCAACCATGGCGTCATGTCTATGATCCCATGCTCAAGACAGCGACCCCGCACTCAAGCTGGTGAGCCCCTGCTCAAGCCAGATGAGCCTTCACTCAAGCTAGCGACCTCAGAGTTTTGAACCTGGGTCCTTCATGTCCCAGTCCTACACTCTATCTACTGCGCCACCTCTTTGTCAGGCCATAGCAACCTAATCTTAATTTTCTCTTCTGGTCTGTTAATTTTCTACTCTGGTGTCCCAAGGAGTTATTTAACCCATTTGTGTGTGTGTGTGTGTGTGTGTGTGTGTGTGTGTGTGTGTGTGTGTATTTTCTTCACACACACACACAAATTGATCGACCTTATTTTTGTTCTCAGGTCTTTGTTTTGGAATTACATAGCTTTCCAAAAATAATTACATAGATGGCAAACTTTTGAGTACACTTATGGGAGTTAAGCAATTAAATAGGTACAAATGAGATCAACAAAGAAGGAAATATGCCACCCTATCCAGAGGCACTCATGTTTTAATAGTGAACTTTACCTTATAAAGAGAGTAGAGGTAATACAGGTAGTAGTGTCCTGAGGGCATCCTGATGCTTTACCTGGCATCAGATTCTGACTCTGATACTCACTAGCTATGCTACCTTGAGCAGGCAGTTTAACATTTCTGTGCTTCATCCATAAAATAGAGATACATAGCAATCTACTTTATAAGGGCGTTGGAAGGATCAGTTGGGTTAATACATGAAAGTGCTTATAATTGTGCCCAGCACTCAGTTAGTGGTAGTTACTATTAATGAAGAGGAAAAATGTAGGAGTATTTAGGCATATTCCAAACATTTAAAAATATCTTCATAGATGAGTGACACATTATATGAACATATGCTAAATGTAATTCTCTTCTACAATTTATAATGTAAACTGTATTTTTTTGTTTACTTTCTAGAAACCTAATCTTATTTTTGCTTAATTCTAATTTGGGGTGGTAAAGTTTTGTTTTGTTCTCAAACCTGGATATCATTAATATAATTTTAGTTTTCACCAGATGTAGTGGTCTTTCTATTCCCAAATAGAGTCATTAGGTTGCTTCTGGGAATTTCCTTTTCAATATTCCTTAGAGAGTCTATGAGAGTGATTTTCAAATCACATTCCAGGGTCACCTATCAAATAACTTGAGTCATTCCCTTCCCTCATGACCAACTTTTTTTTTTTTTAGTGAGAGAGACAGAGAGAGAGATAGGGACAGACAGACAAAAAGGGAGAGAGATGAGAAGCATCAATTCTTCATTGCAGCACCTTAGTTATTCATTGATTGCTTTCTCAAATGTGCCTTGACTAGGGGGGCTGCAGCTAAGCCAGTGACCCATTGCTCAAGCCAGTGACCTTGGGCTCAAGCCAGCGACCATGAAGTCATATCTATGATTCCACGCTCAATCCAGTGACCCCGCACTCAAGCTGGTGAGCCCACGCTCAAGCCGGATGAGCCTGCGCTCAAGCCAGATGAGCCCGTGCTCAAAGCCAGCGACCATAGGTATTTGAACCTGGGTCCTCTGCGTCCCAGGCCGACGCTTTATTCACTGTGCCACCACCTGGACAGGCACAACCTACTTTCTTAAAAAGAAAAAGGCATTTATATTTTTGTGGGTATTCAATTATATTTGTCATTCATAGTAACTTTTGGGATTTTAAAATTGGAGAGTATTATTTGGAGCAAATTTTATCAAGCATTATTAACCAAGACAAATAATAAAGGCCTTGTCCTTAATTTATAATAGTTATTTCAATATCTCACCCAAGTGATAGAGACCAAGTGATTGACAACTGCTTATTTATAGATTAACTAGGATCGTCAGTCCTTTTCCCAGGATTTGAAAGCAAAATTATTACCAAAATATGTAATTTACTGTTTATCCTTTTCTCATTAGTTTCTGTGTTTTTTCCTGATCCCTCAACCCCAGTGTTGAGTATTCTCACTCGGGGACTGTCCAGGGCTATCCTCCGTGGCATCCCATACTTTTCTGGCTCTTGTCAATAGCAGTCTAACCTGATTTTTTTAAGTGAGAAGAGGGGAGATAGAGAAACAGACTCCTGCATGCGCCCCACCAGGATCCACCCAGTGGGGTTGCAGATGCTCGAATCAACTGAGGTATTTTTAGCACCTAAAGCTGTCATGCTGGGACAAACTGAGTTATCCTCAGCACCAAGTGGCATACTCAAACCAAGCAAAACCACTGGCTGCAGGAGGGGAAAGAGAGAGAAGGGGGAGAGGGTGGGTGAGAGAAGCAGATGGTCACTTCTCTTCTATGCCTTGTCCAGGGATTGTACCCAGGACATCTGTATGCCCGGTGATGCTCTATCCACTGGCCCAACTGACCAGGGCCCTAATCTGATTTTTTAAGACCCTGTTTTTACTCTAGGAAAATTCTATTGTTGTAGCTAAATTGATAAATTTAATTATTTATATTTTATTCCATGGGATGGGGTCTAAACAGTGCCTTTCCCCACAAAAACTCAAAGTTATGACAGGACAATCAGGGAAAAGGCTTTTGAGCCACCTATAAGATAAAGTGGTCCTGTCTGTTTCATTGCCCCAAATGTTGGAGAAAACACAATAGGTATCTTTCATGGAAACCCAAGTATCTGATTCTTGCTGCTAATGGTTACACAATTGTCAGTTAAATGCCTTCTCATCTTTTCCTCTTAGTTTCTTCCAAGCAACACACACACACACACACACACACACACACACACACACACACACACACACACGCGTGTGCGTGCGCACGTAAATAAGCATATACACCAAAGTACTTTTTAGCTGGGCTTTAAGCTGCTGACCTATTATTTACATGATGCCATTATTGTCACTGTGGATATAATTTTATTTTCAGAAAACTTTTTTGAATTAGTTTTTCCCAATGTCCATGAATTCATTCAGAAAACATTTCTTTTCTTTTTTGGGGTGGGGGTGGGACATCAGGGAGAGAAATGAGAATCATCAACTTATAGTTGTGGCACTTTACTTGTTCATTGACTACTTTCTAATATGTGCCTTGACTGGGGGCCTTCAGGCAAACCAGTGACCCCTTGCTCAAGCCAGCAACCTTGGGCTCAAGCCAGTGACCATGGGTTTATATGTATGATCCCAAGCTCAAGCCAGGGACCTCACGCCCCAACTGGTGAGCCCATGCTCAAGTCCTTGACCTTGTGGTCTCAAACCTGGGTCCTCAGCATCCCAGTCGATGCTTTATCCACTGCGCTACCATTTGGTCAGGCTCAGAAAGCATTTCTTAAGTGTCATTTGTATACCCGGCCCTGTGATAACAGGTATGTGTGCCTGATCGGACTTTTTTTTTTTTTTTTTTAAGATTTTATTTATCCATTTTTATTGGTGAGAGGGGGGGGGGGAAGAGATAGAACAAGGGAAGGAGCAGGAAGCATCAATTCCCATATGTGCCTTGACAGGCAAGCCCAGGGTTTTGAACTAGCAACCTCAGCATTCCAGGTCGACGCTTTACCCACTGTGCCACCACAGATCAGGCCTGATCGGATTTTAACCATGAAGAATGTGCAGCATGGAAAGGCTGATAACAGTTGACTAGTCTGCTTGCCAGGAGATTGGTGCTTAGTTTACCAAGCTTCACTAAAATGTGGTATTTTGATTTTGTAAGCTGGTTAGAAACATTGCATTAAAATACTGCCAAATTTTGTCCCTTTTTGGCCAAACTTTTTCTTTTTAACTTGAAAAAGGAATTTCAGTGTGTAAAACTTTCCATTATAAGGCCACCTGTAAACTTAAAACAATGAAGCTGCTTTTTCAGCTGGCTGCATCTCTGTTTCTCAACTGACTAATATTGACAGATAAAGATGGCTTCCCCCTGAGAAAGACTGTCTTGTTTGTGGTTATTCTGTCACGACCAGGAGGAACAGGTCTCCGGATTTGAAGGGAATGCAGAGATGCAGTTTACACACAGAATCATATGCTGGCTAGCAACTGAAAAATAATAGTCAAATAATGATTTCATTGTTCCTTTCTGTGTCCATGACGACCGAGAGGTATGCAGCTGGACTAGAACACTGCCTAGGAATGTTCTTTGCTTCAAATACTACACTTTTGAAAAAGTTTGCAATTTATTCTACAATCAGGGTAAGGAGAAAACTGGATTAGAAAACATTTCTAATATCTTGCTAATTTTAGTGCTTTTATATCCCTGAAGGTAATTTTTCTGTCACTTCTCTTCACTGTGACTCTGACATCCCCTTATAAAAGAATGTGATGTATGGCATAGCTTCTACTATGATGGCAGTCAGTCATGAAGAGATACCACCTGGGCATTGGATGGAGCTGTCATTGAGTTCTTTCAGCTGGTGAACAGCAGTAGTGGGCAATTTCTTAATTTTTCTAATTGTCATGTGCTTATTGATAAAGTAGGAGTTAGTAACAGTCTTTTCCCATAAGGTTGTTGCAAGTTAAATGAGATATTACACGAAATGCTTAGCCTGCTGCTTGGCATAAGTATGTACTGCATAAATAGGTGGTTTGTTGGTTTTTTAAGTAATCTTCCCTCCAAGACTGGAAACTTCCATCAAGGCAGTGGTTTTCAGCCTGGATGGCACCTTAGAAACACCTGGGTAACTTGAAAAGATACTGATACTCAGGGCCACACCCCAGATTGACTAAATCAGCATCTTTGGGGGAGGGCAGATTTGGCCCAGGATTTAGAATTTTTAAAATTGCTCCAGCCCCTCCTTCTCCTCTTCTCTTCCTCTTCTCCTCCCGTAGCCAGTGGCTTGATTGGTTTGAGCATGGCCCTGGTTACTAAGGATAGCTGGTTGAAGTGCATCAGTCTCAGGTGCTAAAAATAGATCGGTACTCTAGCATCAGCCCCAGATGGGGTTGCTAGGTATATCTGGTCGAGACGCATGCAGGAGGAGTCTGTCTCACTATCTCCCCTCCTCTCACCTAAAAAAAAAAAAAAATTGCTCTAGCTGATTCCAATGTGCAGTCCGTTGAAATCAGGTTGAGAAATACTGTCCCTGAAGATGGGGTCTATATCATATTAAAACATTTAGATGAAAATGTGTGAAAAACTCACTGATGTGAATATTTTGAAAAAGTAAAACTCAGGCCCTGGCTGGTTGGCTCAGTGGTAGAGCGTCGACCTGGCGTGCAAGAGTCCCGGGTTTGATTCCCAGCCAGGGCACATAGGAGAAGTGCCCATCTGCTTCTCCACCCCTCCGCCTCTCCTTCCTCTCTGTCTCTCAGTTCCCCTCCTGCAGCCAAGGCTCCACTGGAGCAAAGTTGGCCCGGGCGCTGAGGATGGCTCTGTGGCCTCTGCCTCAGGTGCTAGAATGGCTCTGGTTGCAACAGAGCGATGCCCCAGATGGGCATGCTGGGTGGATCCCGGTCGGGCGCATGCAGAAGTCTGTCTGACTGCTTCCCCGTTTCCAACTTCAGAAAAATACAAAAAAAAAAAAAAAGTTAAAAAAATAAATAATAAAACTCAGCATGATCTAGAACAGGGGTTGGAAACCTTTTTGGCTGAGAGCCATGAACGCCACATATTTTAAAATGTAATTCCGTGAGAGCCATACAACGACTCGTGTATGTTACGCATTATCCAATAAAAATTTGGTGTTGTGGCCCTGGCCGGTTGGCTCAGTGGTAGAGCATCGGCCTGGCATGCAGGAGTCCCAGATTTGATTCCCGGCCAGGGCACACAGGAGAAGCGCCCATCTGCTTCTCCACCCCTCCCTCCTCCTTCCTCTCTGTCTCTCTCTTCCCCTCCCGCAGCCAAGGCTCCATTGGAGCAAAGTTGGCCCAGGTGCTGAGGATGGCTCTATGGCCTCTGCCTCAGGCGCTAGAATGGCTCTGGTTGCAACAGAGCAACGGCCCAGATGGGCGGAGCTTTGCCCCCCCCCCCCCCGTGGGTATGCTGGGTGGATCCCCGTCAGGCACATGCTGGAGTCTGTCTGACTGCCTCCCCATTTCCAACTTCAGAAAAATACAAAAAAAAAAAAATTTTGGTATTGTCCCGGAGGACAGCTGTGATTGGCTCCAGCCACCCGCAACCATGAACATGAGCAGTAGGAAATGAATGGATTGTAATACATGAGAATGTTTTTTATTTTTAACATTATTTTTTTATTAAAGATTTGTCTGCGAGCCAGATGCAGCTATCAAAAGAGCCACATCTGGCTCGCAAGCCATAGGTTCCCGACCCCTGATCTAGAAAAAGAGTGACACAGTACCCTGCATATCTTGTTACAGGTATTTTGAGTAACTGAATGGGGAAAGCTAAATTAAGTAATTTTTCAAGGGACCACTTGCTATCACATCATGTAGAGCAAATCCACTGAGAAAGGAATGGAAAATTATAAAAGATATGGGAACCCAAATTTTGAATGTGAGAGTACACAAATGGAAACTATACTAAAGCCAAATTATTTTTTTATAGTTTAGTATTTTTAAAATGAGTTAATTGAAAGAAATAATAATAAAATAAATCTGTTTTATTTTAACACAAAGATCTTCAAACACTTCCTACTTAGATCATATCATATCTGTGCTTGTTTAAATTTTGGGGAAAACACAAGAATATGTGCTTTTTATATTGCTTATGCTGAATAGTCATCTTTAGCCACCTAGTATAGCATTAAATCTTTAGGAATGGGAAGGCTAAAATCTGGGATAAACTCAGTTGTATTAACTATATAAGAAAACTTGAATTTCTTACTGGTAATCTAAAAAAACATTAATTATTAAGTTTTCAAGATCTTATGAAGTTTAAAACAATGCTATCACAAGACTTAACATTTTTGAAGGGATTTCTTAGCCTCCCCCCCCCCCCAGTTCTTCATTTCCAAAGTGAATTTCTCTATATTTCAACTTATTACATTATTTTGGTAAGCAAGCTAACTCAATTTTAAGCTTCTTCAAAAGAATATTTTAAATAAATACGTTATCTCACATTCAGTATTTGTTTCCCTGCATATACAGTTTTAACCTGCATATACAGGGTGGGAAAAAAGTAGGTTTATGGTTGCTCATATGGAAAATAATACAATAATTAATAAATAATAGCCTGACCTGTGGTGGCGCAGTGGATAAAGCGTCGACCTGGAAATGCTAAGGTCGCCGGTTCGAAACCCTGGGCTTGCCTGGTCAAGGCACATATGGGAGTTGATGCTTCCAGCTCCTCCCCCCCTTCTCTCTCTCTGTCTCGCTCTCCTCTCTCTCTCTCTCTCTGTTTTTCTCTCTCTCCTCTCTAAAAATGAATAAATAAAAAAAAATAAAAAAAAAAAAAATAAAATAAAATAATGCAAGAATAAACTGTTTCAGCTACTCACAACTGTAAACCTACTTTTGCCCCATTCTGTATTGCTGCTAATCATCATAATAACTACACTGGTTTACTATGTGAGTTTTCCAGATACTTTTGTATATAATATACATCTCTTATTCATTTTTCACAAAAACTCACTGACGATGGATGTCAAAAATTAGCCTCATTTTATAGGTGGGAAATCTAAGGCAGTTTATTAGTAGGCAGTTTTAACTGAAGCGGGCAAATTTTTAAAAAATTTTTAGTCAGATGTTTCTTTCATTAACTCATTTATTTACCAAGCATCACCAAGCTGCTGATATGTGTCAGATGCAGTTTTAGGCTATGGGCATCCAAGATGAGTAAGACAGACACACTTCATGACTTTAAGTAGTTCCATACACAGTGCCATCAAGTTCTTAGCCTGAATCTATTACCGAGGTGAATACATGACCTGAAATTGCCATAGCCCATGCTACCACCTCTTCTAAAACATAGGCAGAAAGAAGAAAAGAACTGAGATGGTTCAGAAAAACCATAACTACCACCTTCTATGGTTACATACTGTGACAGCCTACTAGATGCAAGATCAGCCTGGACTCTAAATACCATTTTCAGCCGTACTTCTTGGTGATTTCTGCTGTGGTGTTTTATTTTTTATTTTTTTGCTTTGTTTTCTTTTTAAATGTATTATTCAGTAATGTTTTAATTTGTTTTTTTTTTCCAGCTTTTCAACTGCTAATGTTTGTTTACTTTTTAGAAACTGTTTTGAAGATTAAGTATTTTGGTTTATTTTTAATGCTAATTCAACTCACATATTAGCTGGCTTTTGAAGTAATCCTGTGGCTGAATTAAAATACTCTCTCTAGACACAGATGAAAATCTACAATAAGGTATAGAGTTTAAATTTCATTAAGTTGTCTTTAAAATATATTAATTTTTTTGCTGATTGTAAAGTCTTGGAGTGAAGTTATTGCCTTAACTGTCTTTTGTAATTAGCCATATTTATTTTATTTTAAAACATAAAGCAGGATTCAATTAAATGAATAGAGCTATTTTAGTTCTTGTTAAGTATTCATATTTGCCTTAAAGGAAGGAAAGTTCAGAAAAAATATCATTAGTATTTTAGTTACTGAGTGGAAACATTTTATGTCTTGAAAATTTTTCTTAAACTATTTTTGCATTTAAGAATATATGAAGAGATAAAGGAATAAGGTATGATGTTGGAAAGTTAAAACATAAGTATTATTAAGCAACAAATAAATGAAATATTTTTGTATGAAACTAGTTTAAGTTAATGTCAATAAAGTTTAAATTAGTTCAGACTTTTCTTATTAGAATAAATGTTTCCTTTTAAAATGCATGATAATCATAATCAAGACAAATTTGTCCTGTTATTTATTTTCAAAATGATTGTACATGTTTAGCAGACTTTTGATTTAAGTCCCCAGTGATATATTGGAGACAGATGTTTAGATGACCTCATGTTTAAAGTAATGTTATATTTAGAAACAAGATTAAATTTTCCTTAAAATCTTTCCTTATAAGCTAAACTGTGTGATAGTATACAAAAACTAATCAATGATTTGCAGTGGATTAATGCAATTCCTGGATTTTAAATAAAATTTTCTATCTTTTATGAAATTCCACATAGTACAAAAGAGCTGATTATGAAACAGCTGTTTACAAATGAAAATATTGTTTTTGGCTGACCAGCTAAATGGGAAACAGATTTGAAAAGTTCCATGAATTTGAATGCAAATGTACCATATCATTTATATCAAACCAAAAACATTGGTAAAAAGCTGCAACATGGTTTACCAAAAAAATTCAGTTCAAGACTGTTTCATAGGATATAATATAAACATTTAAAATAGCTTTTCCTTTTTCAAAATGAATTTTTCCTTATGAAAATCAATATAACTCAATATGTAGTTAACGTGTATTGGGAAGGTTTTTAAGGAACTCATGAGCAATATTTAACATTTCAGTGAAGAGCAATTAGCAGACCAAGTTATTAGAAGTGTACAGGCAATTGAGTAGCATGAAATAGATAAAAGATAAGAGATATTGCTTAAAGCCAGCAAATTAATATATGTGGCAAATGTGTGTAAGGTAGAGCTATATAGATATTAGAATATTGTCATTTTCAGCAGTGGCTAGAATGTTATATTGAAAATCACATTAATTTGGAAATTATAATTTCAAAAACTTGGTACAATGGAAACCTTAACCTTTTCTCTGAAACTTTCAAGTTATTAAGAATTGTTTACTTTGAACATTAGTTTACATAAAAAGAGATTATTTAAAGTCCTTAGGAATTGTGAATATGACTATTGAATGCTAAAGTAAGTACATAGCCTACTTGGGGCAGTTCATGATTTAAAACTTCTAGAAGACCTAGTGTTTCTTTCTTTTATTTATTTGTTTATCTCTTCTACTGTCTTTGTTTTTGTCTTCATTTTCTAAAAGTGTGATCATGTTTCTGTAGTAGCTTTTTAAAAAATCACCTGGGGAATTAATGCCTTTTGGGGGGAGGGATATTACATTTAGTTCTGTTGTCACTACACTATAACAAAGTGACTGATGATCACTTAAGAGAGAAGCAAGTGGAATATGTGCAGATATTTTCAGAAACAAAATTTGGGGCAAAACAAAGACAAAAAGAATCTAGGAATGCAAGCAACATAAGTAAAAGCACTTTAAACTGGGATACTATTTTTTTGATATTGATGAATGAGCCCATACCTGACTTGTTTTCGACATAGCCTGTTGAGTGTCAGTAGTCAATGAATACTTGTAAAATTCATTAACTGACATCAGACGTGCTAAATGGTAATGGACTGTAAATTATGAAAAAGGGTTGGTGCCTCATGGCTCCTTTAATGAGTTAGCCTTTACTTTTGAGACTAGCAGAGCTCATTGCCACTTCTTGATAAGGGTGACTATATCATTGTGCTGGCTTATATCGCATCATCCCATTCTTTGTGCTTCACTCATAATCCTATAATGCAGCAGTGTATAAAAATCAAGCAGCTGGCACAAATGATGCATTTAAGAGCCACTAAAAAAAGTTTTCTTATTTGCTTATATTTCAGCGTAATATAGTCACACACTTGACATAAACAAAAGAAATTTTTACAGAAAATCAGCTTATGTCTATGTTTCTAACAAGGGGCTAAAATTGGAATTTTTGTATATGGCCATAGTCAAATTTTGGAAAGAAATGTACTTGACACATGAATAAATAAAAATTCTTAAACATAAATGTAACATTTTAATACTAGTACAGTATTTAAAAAGCATTACCATACTGATTTTGTCAAATGTTTCATTGTCTTAAAATTCTCTGTTATACCTATGTATCTCTCCCCCCACCCCATATAACCCCTGACAGCTATGACCTTTTTACTATCTATATTATTTTCCTTTTCTGGTATCTGTCATACAATATGTTGCCTTTTCAGACTGGTTTCTTTCACTAAGAAATATGCATTTAAGGAATCCCCTGTCTTTTCATGCCTAATAACAGTCCATTGTATGAGATACACCACAGTTTGTTCACTGATTTACCTACCTATTGAAGATGTCTTAGTTGCTTTCAAGTTTTGACTATTTGAATAAAAGCTGCTATAAACATTTGTATGCAGATTTTTGTGTGGGTATCTTTTAAATTTATTTGGATAAATACCTAGGAGTGTGCTTGCTAGATTGTTGAGATATATATTAGAGACAGGAGGAGGAGAGAAATGAGAAGCATCAACTCGTAGTGCCTTCACTTTAGTTGTTCATTGATTGCTTTTCGTATGTGACTTGACCAGGGTACTCAAGCTGAGCCAGTGAAACCTTGCTCAAGTCAGTGGCTTTGGGCTCAAGCCAGCAACCTTGGGATCTTGTCAAGGATCCTAAATCAAGCTGGCGACCCTGCGCTCAAGCTGTTGACTTCAGTTTCAAACCAGGGACCTCAGCATTCTGGGTCAACTTAACTGTAATAATGACTCTGATACATAGAAATATCCGCAATTTTAATAGTAAGAGAGGCAAAAATTCGTTTCCTGTATTCATATAGTTGATTTTTAAATAAATACTTTTTGTTTCTTCCTACATAGAATGCATAGGAATGATAAGCTATTTAAATTTATGCTTTTCCACTGTTTGTTTATTTTTTATGGTATGTCAGTGTAAGATCAACTAATAATTTGATAAGACCCTTAAAATTAATAGTTGAGGATGATTCATCTTAAAGATAGTGGAGAACAGGGCACATAATAAGATGACTAAAAGTCATCATATTATTAGTTATAATAGAATTTATTTATTTATTTATTTTTGTAGTTTTCTTGAGTGAGAAGCAAGGAAGCAGAGAAACAGACTCTTCAGTGTACCCGACTGGGATCCACCTGGTAAGCCCACTAGGGGGTGATGTTCTGTCCATCTGGGGCCCTTGCTCTGTTGCAACCAGAGCCATATTAGCTCCTGAGGTGGAGGCCATGGAGCCATCCTCAGTGCCTGGGCCAACTTGCTCCAGTGGAGCCTTGGCTGCAAGAGAGGAAGAGAGAGACAGAGGAAAGGAGAGGGGGAAGGGTGGAGAAGCAGATGGACACTTCTCTTGTGTGCCCAGACTGGGAATCGAACCTGGGACATCAACAAGCTGGGCTGATGCTCTACCACTGAGCAAACTGACCAGGGATAGTAGAATTTAGTTCTGTGCTAAGTATTATTCAGAACTTTTGATTCAATGTACATCCTCTATCCTCCATCCCTCCAAATAATCAAGGAATTTATAAGCTAAGGTAGATATCAGTAATATAGATATTCAAGATATCTATATTACTTGAATGGATATATTATATCCATTAATATAGATATTATATATACTTGATGGATATATAGATATTATATCTATATATAGTAATATAGATATTATATATACTTGTATATATATTATATAAAAGTAATATAGATATTATATATACTTGATGGATTTAGTCACTGAATTATCACAACTATACAAATGACAATTATTTATATAATTTTCACAATGCCTAACATTATTAAGCACTTACCATGTGCTTAATAAAGACATGTCATTTTTCTTTCTTTCTTTCTTTATTTTTTTTTTAAGTGAGAGGAGGGGAGATAGTGAGACAGACTCCCACATGCACCCTGACTGGGATCCACCTGGGAACCCCTATCTTGGGCCGATGCTTGAATCAGCCAAGCTATCCTCAGCACCCGGGCCAATGCTCAAACCAGTTGAGCCACATGCTGTGAGAGGGGAAAGAGAAAGGGGGAAGGGTGGGGGAAAAAAGCAGATGGTCGCTTCTCATGTATGCCCTGACCTGGGATTGAACCTGGGGCATCTGCACACTGGGCTGATGCTTTATGTACTGAGATAACTGGGCAGGGCCCATAATTTTTATTTCATTGTGGTCAGAATACTTCTCTCACTGCACTGGCCAGTGCCAACAATGATATATACCTACGAGGTCCTCCACATATGTCTGCTAACTGACAACTGCATTGGTTAGTACCAGTCAATAAAACATCGTGTTTAGAATACAGCAATGAACTTGGGCTAATAGCACCAGAATGTTCACAAAGGGACTTAGTAAATGAAATGTCATCATAACAGCACATGTCTGACTCAATGACATGGGCTAGCATTACACTAAATAAAGTCTTTTGCTTCTTTCATAGACACCCACAAAAATTCTGAGGTTAGTCAGTATGACTGTTAAGGTGGGAAGTGCTTAATTTCTTTACATTAAAAAAAAATTTAAGTTTGACATTTACACATAAAAATACACAGATTTTTAAGTATAAAGCTGGACAAATTATTTCAAGTTTACAGATTTGTGTAGCCATTTCCCCAGTCAAGAAATTGAGTACTCTAATCAGGCAGTGGTGCAGTGGATGGAGCATCATCCTGGGACACAGAGGACCCAGGTTCGAAACCCCAAAGTCGCCGGCTTGAGTGTGGCCTCACCAACTTGAGTGCAAAGTTGCTGGCTTGAGTGTGGGATCATAGACATGACCCCAGGGTTCCTAGTTTGAGCCCAAGGTCACTGGCTTGAGCAAGGGATCACTCACTCTTCTGTAGCCCCCCCCCCCCATCAAGGCACATACGAGAGAGCAATTATTGAACAACTAAGGTGCCACAACTATGAGTTGATGCTTCACATCTCCCTTCCTGTCTGTCTATCTCAATCTCTCTCCTTCACTTAAAAAAAATAGAAATAGAGTATTACCAGCAACCCAGAAGCCTCGCCGTGGGCCTTCCTCCAATCATTACCTTCTTTTTCTCCCCTAGTAGTAGGGCATTTAACTTTGGCTCTTTCTTTTTAGCAGCCAGATATCCCCAAGCCTTCTTTGATGAGGCATATTTTGCTTGCCCTTTAGGAGAACCCTTTACAATCTGACCAAAGCCGGCACCTCCTTTCTATGGTTATTTTCCCCATCTGTTTAGAGCTCATATCCACAGTGTATTGTTGTTGCCTCGTTTAATCAAGCAAGGAATGTCTCAGAAGTATGTGTTTCATAAACTACTTAATTATCTGAAATAGTCACTGCCAGAGGCTTAGTGAGAGGCCACCAAATCTTTGGCTCTATGTCTTGATCGGGGCTGATGTTTCTCAAAAAGAGCCATGCCATACACATAAGCTTCTGTGAATTTTAAGAAATAATTTCCTTTAATTTTTGCTTAGGTCAGAGTTCCTACCATATTTTTAGTTGTAGTAATATATTGTATTATTTTTTCTTAGATTTATGCTTTTAATACCATAACATGTTGCATAAGCTTGTTATAAGTAGAAAAGTTAAAAGTTATCAAAGGGCAGATCCAGTTCTCATGTTAAACACAGCAAACGTGTTCTGCTGCTGTCTCGAGGATCTATGTCATGCCATCTATAGACTCAGACAGGCCATTGCTTTCTTTTAGTGAGATACTCTGTTACAGAATGAATCTAGGCTGCCTTAACAGCAGGATTCAGCTTTATTTTTATTCTTTGTCATTCTTACAGTATACTATCGGTATTGAGCTCTTGTTTAGAAAAAAAATGTCTTTTAAAAGTTTTTGATAAATGCCCAAAACATTGGTCTTAAGAAAAATTATTGAAATACTTTTCTTCTTCTTTTTTATAAGTGAGAGGAGAGGAGCTACAGAGACAGATTCCCATAGGCACTCCCACCGGGATCAATGCAGCAACCCTTGTTCTGGACCAATGCTCCCAACTGAGCTATTTTTAGCACCTGAGGCAGAGTCTCCTTGGAGCCATGTGTTCAAACCAATTGAGCTATGGCTGTGGGAGGGGAAGAGAGAGTAAGAGAGAAGGGGAGGGGAAGGGATGGAGAAGCAGATGGTTGCTTCTCTTGTGTGCCCTGACCAGGAATTGAACCCAGGATATCCACATGCTGGGCCCTGAATTTTTGTGAATTTTTGGCCCTGGCCAGTTGGCTCAGTGGTAGAGTGTCGGCCTGGTGTGCAGGAGTCCCGGGTTCGATTCCCGGCCAGGGCACACAGGAGAAGCACCCATCTGCTTCTCCACCCTCCCCCTCTCCTACCATTGAGCCAACTGACTAGAGCCTTAAGATACTTTTCAAATGAATTTGGAGACTTTAATTCAGGCAAGAAACAAATATGCATTCTTTAATTATATTTATGAGAACTTTGTAACCATATAATATAATCAGAAAAGACTCAAACCTATTTTGAAAGCTATAGGCACACTGGAGTATTGATTGTCTGCCTTCTGGGTGAACTGTTTTGAGCACTCATTTAAAATGTACTTAATACAGTGTTTCTATCTGAATGACAGAATGTGGGAATTTGAGAAATATGTAGCTTCTCTCTATTCAGAATCAATCCTTTTATTATCTCAAGGGTTTAATTATGGTTTTTGTGAAGTTCAGGGCTGTTGCTGGTATAAATGTGCTTCTTAGTCACTTAAGAATAATCCTGAAAGGAATACTGGGTAAGTCTGGGTCATTGCTGAAGGGGGAATATCATGTTTTCCTTTTTCTCACCCCAACAATTATGTTCCAATCCAGACAAATGGGAGTACACAAAGTAGCTTGCCAGCAGGAAGGTCCAGACAATAGCATTGCCAGACTAGATGGTGACTTGAAGCTGGTGTGTAATAAAGCACCAGTAGTTAGGTTCCTCTTGGTCGTCAATCCAAGAAAGTGATATTTATGGGACTGTGGAGTATGGCTGTCATTATACAAGTGTTCTGAAGTTAGCATTGGAGGATAAGCTGGGAATTTCTGTAAATAGCAGCTGTGGTTGTAGCAGTGATTCCCTGCTCTCTGTCTCTTGTCCTTCTAGACCATCATTTTCCAGTGGGTCTCTCTGCATTGATAGAAGTGCTCGACATCTGTGCTGTCCAACATGGTAGTTACTAGCTACATGTGGCTACTGAACATTTAAAATGTGGCCAGTGAAATTGAAAAAGTGAATTTTTGGCCCTGGCCGGTTGGCTCAGTGGTAGAGTGTTGGCCTGGTGTGCAGGAGTCCCGGGTTCGATTCCCGGCCAGGGCACACAGGAGAAGCACCCATCTGCTTCTCCACCCCTCCCCCTCTCCTTCCTCTCTGTCTCTCTCTTCCCCTCCCGCAGCTAAGGCTCCGTTGGAGCAAAGTTGGCCCAGGCGCTGAGGATGGCTCTGTGGCCTCTGCCTCAGGCGCTAGAATGGCCCTGGTTGCAATAGAGCAACGTCTCAGATGGGCAGAGCATCGCCCCCTGGTGGGCATGCTGGGTGGATCCCGTCGGGCACATGCTGGAGTCTGTCTGTCTGCCTCCCCATTTCCAACTTCAGAAAAATACAAAAAAAAAAAAAGAAAAAGTGAATTTTTCATCTTATTTCAATATTAGCATTAATTCAAATAACCATGTGTGACACTGGTAGCTACTGTATTGGTGGCACCATTTAGATTATGCATTTGTGAAAACCAAGAAATAATTGTTTCGGATATAGAATAATGGACCACATTGACTTGGAGACTTACAGTTCTTTGGACTGCGGGGGGGGGGGGGGTTCCTTTGTATAACACATCAAAATAATGTAATGCAGTCTAACTCATGCTTCACTTTAAGAGAGAAATCTTTGCTAAACAACCTAATTTTGGGGGACTTAAAGCACCAGATAGTTATTGTCTCAGTTCTGGAGGCTAGAAGTCTAAATGTTTCAACAGGGTTGGTTCCTTCTGGAGGCAGTGGGGAGAAGCTACTCTGTGCCTCCCCGGCTTCTGGTGGTGGCTGGTGAGGCTAGGCACTTTCTGGCTTAATTTGAACATAGGATTTTTAAACCATTGCAGTGTGGGTATTTCTGAGGAATGCCTGTTGATCTGAAAGTAAGGAGATACAGACAGGAATTTCTGTTTCTATAGGAATGGTGGTATTTAACACAGGCCAGATAAAATCATCTTCCAACTGCTAAAGAGAGAGTATAATATGACTTTGCTCTTGGTAAGTTTGCTTGTTGAAGTCTTAGGTTTTTTTATATTAGAATTGCATTCTCATTGCTTTTTTGGCCAATAGAAAAATATTTGGTTTCTTCTTGTCTTTAAAAAATTTAATAGCCTCTTCTCCTTATGACAACTTGATACAGCCCTTACTAATGTCAGTGTAACCCATCCCTACCAAAATAAATCCACAGCTATTCAAAACTGGAATAATAAATGATGTTGGTTTTAGTCCACTCTGGCTCCCTGAACAGATTTTTAGTGTTGAGTGTTCTACGTGCCAGTGTATATGGCTTGAGACAAGACAATTGAATGTAGCAGGCAGCTAGAGAACTAACTGGTCTTTGTGGTCTTGAAACTTTACTTTGCATTGATCAGTGAAAGTATAGAATTTTAGTTTTATAAAAGTTAAAAAGAGCAATTTGAAACCCATTCTGATTCCGTGCCAATAATTAGTAATTGCCACATACTCTTTCAAGCGTTTGCCTTTGAGGGGGGAAAAGGCAAGAGAATCACTAGTTGTGAAAGAGAAGGTCTCAGTTACAGAGAACTGAGGGTGCTGGAAATGCCTTATGTAGCATCAAATTAAAGTTCAAATCCAAGAACTTTGTTTCGACTACATGGGAGCTATTCACATAGGTATCCATAGAGGGGTCTTTCTGGAGAGGCAACTGATGAGCAGAAATTACTGGAGTTTGGAGTGAGACATTCCTGGCTTCGAGTCCTGGTTCTGCCACTCATAACTATGTGTCCTCGGGCAAATTTCCTAAGCCCTTTGGGCCTCAGTTCCTTCATTTGTACAACAGGGTAAAAATACCCACTTTTCAGGGTATATAGAATAATGCTTGTAAATATGCTTTGGATTAGTTGACATTCAAACAAGGTAGTTTTTATTATTAGTCCTACCTAATTTGGGGCTGTGTTATTATAACAAGTGCTACTTCTACCACTATGTTGCTTTTCTCTTTTGCTTCACTTTAAATGAACCCAATGCTCTTCAAATCAGACTGGACAAGAAATTGCCCTTTAACATTAGTGTTGTAGAAACGTGTTTCAGTTGGCTATTTTTTTCAAAGCAGACCTAGTTCCATGGTCTTTTTTCCCAAACACAGGCCTGGAGCAAAAAGTACAAATTATTAGTTTACAGAAGAACCTCTTTCTGTGAATTCCATTAAAGAAAAAGATAAAAGAACCATGGATTTTTAGGATTTTCTTCACGAGGGAAACTCCTTGAGGGTAGAGAGGTGACTAACATATCCTGAATGTTCCTTTGTGCCTGTATCTAGCAGCTAGTTTATAAATGCTTGTTAAATTGTATCAGACTGACAAGTCCTGTGAGCTTTTAGCTATAACTGAACTACACATGGAAAACAAGGTGGTGACAGACAGCTTCTTACTTTTTGTTGCATTGCATATATTGCATAATTTTGCCAAAAATATAAAATTACACACATGTACATTCTTCCTTGCTACAGATTCTTTTGACTGTCTCAGTAGCTTGTAATGTGAAATATACACATTGGCAAAGTGACATCACAAACAGAGAGTGAAGGTTAAATACTATGTGTATAATTAAGTTCTGCAAATGAGTTTCCTCCCTTAATTTAGGTATAGAATGATAAGGGCATGGATATTGGTCAGATTCCATTTCAGTGACTCTAGTAAAGCATCAGTGCTATCAAGCCTTGATTGATGGCTTCGTAATGATGGCCTGTTGATCCAATGTCTGAACTCCCACTTCCATGACAGGCAGTACAACGAATGCTCGTTCCAGCCCTCATTAATGACAAAGCTATTGAATTCCTGATTATAGTGTATACATAGCAGGGAGGAAAGCCCTCAGCCAGGTCACAGTGGAGCAGTGCCCTGACTTATGAGTCAAATTAGAACATAGACAATATTTTTAACCTAAGTTGTGTATAGAATAATAAGAAATATGATGAAAGACCTTGGGACTACTTCCTTATATATTACCCATATTTTTGAAAATTTTGTTATCATCCATGGGACTATAGTTCAAATAACATAGTTACTGCTAATATATCTGAGCAAAAAATACTTCTTCTAAATTGTTAGGTGTAAAGCCAGTAGCCACGGCCGCCATCACAGCTGCCTGGCCCGTGCAGGTTCACATTTGATTCAGACAGACAGTTATGAAACAACGGAGCCAAGAACGCGGGTGAGAAATACACACAGTGGGAAAACACTTCCCTTTCCATTCAGGGCTCCCAAAGCCACTGACTCATCCCAGTATTCCTAGAATCAAAGGTTTCTAACTCACCAGCCTTATTCATCTCTGTTCCCATCTCCTTCTCTCTGCACAAACTCTCTTCTCCTTCAGCATTCCACTGTCTTGACTACCTCTCTTCTGCAATGCCAATGGCAGGAACCGAGAGAGAAAGTGCCATGTTTTATAGTGTAGAAATGGAGGCCTTTAAGCCAGCAGTTCTCAACCTGTAGGTCGCGACCCACAGGTTGAGAACTGCTGCTTCAAGCCAATATACAAATAAGGAAGTCTCTGATACAGAGCCACTCATCTGACGCATAAATGGGATTCCTCATAAGAATGCACCACCCCACATCATGCAACAGTTAAGGGTGTGGGGAAAAGCTTAGTTTTGAAAAGATCTTAGTATTAAAAGGATGGGAAAGGCTTAGTCTTAAAATTAAGCCTTACCAGGGGTCCCCAAACTTTTTACACAGGGGGCCAGTTCACTGTCCCTCAGACCATTGGAGGGCCGGACTATAAAAAAACTATGAACAAATCCCTATGCACACTGCACATATCTTATTTTAAAGTAAAAAAAAACAACAAAAAACGGGAACAAATATAATATTTAAAATAAAGAACAAGTAAATTTAAATCAACAAACTGACCAGTATTTCAATGGGAACTATGCTCCTCTCACTGACCACCAATGAAAGAGGTGCCCCTTCCGGAAGTGCAGCAGGGGCCGGATAAATGGCCTCAGGGGGCCACATGTGGCCCGCGGGCCGTAGTTTGGGGACCCCTGCCTTAGGCTATAAGGACCTTGCCGACTTACAGCCTATCCCCCACACCCAATGCAAACTATAAGTGAGCAAACATAGATATCATATTTACAAACTTATTTGACTGACATTAGGTTTCCTGAGTTCCTCTTGACAATACAATGAGGTCTTGCCATAGATTTGGGCAGTCTTCAAAGTAACTGAAATTCTGCGTATCCCAGTAGGCTCCTCCTCACTGTGCTAAACCATAAAAACATAATGGCTGTTTCATGGGTCCATAGACTTGGAGTCTTTTAAAACACCAAAAGAAAGGGATTTTGAAAAACTAGAATTCTCCCTGAAGACTGTCTACTCCTGATCATCCTTGTTCAGATAGAACAACAGTAATTATAACTCATAAAGTAAATATTTAATAAGAACTTGCAAGCGGCCAAAAAGTGCTAGGTGGGTATGCCTCTGGAGCTAATTATTATATGTAAAGTAATATTTAGCATTTGGATAAATGATTTTCTGCCTCTTAACCTAATTATAATTGTTCTGTGTTTTTAAATAATTGCTATCCTCCCATCAACTGGAGTGCAGGAGTTACCCTCACTTATCTAACTCCACCAAATAACACAATTAAAGAAAATCTAACCCAATGTAAAAACAAAAAAGTCAGAGAATTTTATGATTATTTTAATCCTTTTTTTTACCTTGTTTCCTATTTGTCCTCACTAGATTCATATTTGAAATCCAAATAATAGACATTTCTGTCTGTCTGACTCTGTCTGTCTACCTACCTACCTACCTACCTATCTACCTACCTATCTGTTTTTAAGAATAAACAATATGCCTTGGCCGGATGGCTTAGCTGGTTAGAGCAGTGGTAGTCAACCTGGTCCCTACCGCCCACTAGTGGGCGTTCCAGCTTTCATGGTGGGCGGTAGCGGAGCAACCAAAGTATAAATAAAAGATAGATTTAACTATAGTAAGTTGTTTTATAAAGATTTATTCTGCCAAACTTAGCGAAAATCTGACATAAAGTACTTGGTAAGTAATTGTTATTATATGCTTTAACTTGCTGTAACTCTGCTTTATAAATTTTATAAAGTCAAGTCACTTCCCTACTTTATAAATCACCATTACTGTGGAACCGGTGAGCGGTTAGAAAATGTTACTACTAACAGAGATACAAAAGTGGGCAGTAGGTATAAAAAGGTTGACTACTCCTGGGTTAGAGTGTCATCCTGAAGAGGTTGCATGTTCGATCCTTGGTCAGGCACAAACAGGAACAGATCGGTGTGTCTGTCTCAGTTTCTTCCTTCCTTTCTCTCTGAAATCAATAAAATATCAAATAAAAAAAAAGTGTGTCATTAAAAAAAAGTAAGCAATATATTGTGAGATTTAAAAGCTTGGGCATTGGAAACAGATGCACCTGAGTTTTGCTCAGTAACTTTCAGAAAATAATTTCTTTAAGCTTTAGTTTCCTCTCCTGTAAATTGGTGTAACGATAATGTCTACCTTAAAGGATTATTATGATGGTTAAATGACATAATCCATAAAGAGTGTACACAGTGCCTGGTTCATGCCTTATGTTCAACTCATGTTAGCTCTTACTAGTTTTGCTTACTAATTGCTACATAGGTTGGAAAATAGTGACCCACAGGTAGACATCTGAGGGGGTGCTATAGTACTGTGACATGACTTTTACCAAGCGCAGAGCTCTTTCTGTTGCCAATATTTGCATAACAGTAACATCTGTATGCAAAAAAGACCCAAAAAGAGGTCTGATGTTGGTTTAGTATTATTGCATTATTTTACTGATTACTGACGAATGACTTCTCTGGCCAGGTAAGTTTTCCTTCCACGTGCTTCTGTAGTACTTTGTTATTTCATGTATTTGTTTTTGTCCTTATATTAATTCTCTCTTATAAATCTTTCCCATTTCTGGTGGGAAGATTTTTAAGAATATTGATAAAATAGAAGATACACTTAAATGGATGACAAAGATGACAAAGGGTCTTAGGAACCATTTCTGATGGGAAGGTGTTTAGTCTGGAAAATAAAACATAACGAAGGATTATACCATGAAAGTTAGATTGGACTTCTGTGTAGCTCTACAATGCATAGTTTGAATCTGTGGGTAAGGGTTACAGCTCCTGGTATGTAATGAAGCTAGCACTTTCTAATTTAAAATGGATTACATGCTGGAATCAATAAGTTATAAATTATGTGCCCCTCTTGCTCTTTTTTCCATTTTCCTTTACTCATTTGCATTTACAGGTCAGTGAAATTAGGAATTTGGGATTAATTGAGCTCATGTTCATACAATGACCACAGGGTGAAAATCATGCGCCATCCTGACATCAGCCAAAAGGATGGGCCCAATACCGAAGACATGATCATTCCAATAGAGTATTATGAAAGCCAGGGCCACGCTATTCATAAATTGTCATAAGCTGTACCTAGGAGGAAGTGTGGTCGTTAAACTAGACCCAGCAGAAGTGATCTAGAGTTCTGGAAAAATTTGAAAGCCACTTTTAAAGGGTGCACGGTCACCCTCAGTATGCCATTTGGGCATTTTATGAAGTCACTAAGATTAAAAGGCCTGTATTAGCTATGATACAGTTTGCAAAGAAACGTTTATTTGGCCCTTTTATTAGTTTCAGACTGTCCTGTCCTCATTTAGCAAGTGACCTCAGTTCTATAACACCCACAGAGTTCTTTGAGTTTCCCCTTTGTAAGAGGAAATAATGAAGGATGAAGCTGACAGTGTTTATACTAGTCAGGACATTTTCACTCCTCAAGGTGCAGCATATATATTTTTTCCTACTGAGTTTATATATGGAGAAACTTTGGGTTGTGTTCTTTTATTATTACTGCTGGGCCTGCCAATGGGAATGCTGCCACTTCCTAACACCAGGAAGAGGGCACTAGATAAAATAGCCCAGCTCTGTTTCCCTCCACTATTTTTTTTTTCTTTTGTATTTTTCTGAAGTTGGAAATGGGGAGGCAGTCAGACAGACTCCCGCATGTACCCGACTGGGATCCACCTGGCACGCCCACCAGGGGGCGATGCTCTGCCCATCTGGGGCGTTGCTCTGTTGCGACCAGAACCATTCTAGCCCCTGAGGCAGAGGCCATGGAGCCATCCTCAGTGCCTGGGCCAACTTTGCTCCAATGGAGCCTTGGCTGCGGGAGGGGAAGAGAGAGACAGAGAGGAAGGAGAGGGGGAGGGGTGGAGAAGCAGATGGGCGCTTCTCCTGTGTGCCCTGGCCGGGAATCGAACCCGGGACTCCTGCACGCCAGGCTGACGCTCTACCACTGAGCCAACCGGCCAGGGCCTCCCTCCACTATTTTTAACCCCACAATTGAGCCAACATGCCTGGCAGTGAAACTTGAGGAATGGCAGACATTGTAGTCTACAGTGGCTTTTTATTCAAGACACCAAGGTGAAGTCCACAGACCTGATGCTCCATGTGCTGCACTGTTGCCCACCTGTGCCCTCTGCATCGCCGTGTGGTGACTATGCTTAGTGTTCTATGTTTCTAACTCCGGATGAATTCTAAAACTAGGCATTGCTTTCTCAGAGAACTAAAGGCAATCTTTTTTTTTCTTTATTTTTTCTTTTCTTTTAATTTTTATCTGAAGCTGGAAACGGGGAGAGACAGTCAGACAGACTCCCGCATGCGCCTGACCGGGATCCACCCGGCACGCCCACCAGGGGCGACGCTCTGCCCACCAGGGGGCGATGCTCTGCCCTTCCGGGGCGTCGCTCTGCCGTGACCAGAGCCACTCTAGCGCCTGGGGCAGAGGCCAAGGAGCCATGCCCAGCGCCCGGGCCATCTTTGCTCCAATGGAGCCTTGGCTGCGGGAGGGGAAGAGAGAGACAGAGCGGAAGGAGGGGGTGGGGGTGGAGAAGCAAATGGGCGCTTCTCCTATGTGCCCTGGCCGGGAATTGAACCCGGGTCCCCCGCACGCTAGGCCGACGCTCTACCGCTGAGCCAACCGGCCAGGGCCTAAAGGCAATCTTGATAAATGTTAAGTCCCCTTTGGTTATTTAAAAACATTTGCCATTTTTACTTTTTGTAATACATTTCATAATAAATTTCCAAGACAGATTTGTTCAAATGACATTAAATGCATGAAGAATATATGTTTCTCATTCAAAGATCTAAGGCCCAAATGTTTAAAACACAGATTAAACTTGGAAGTGGTAGGTGAAAAGATAATTTGCTCCAGTAACTTTTACATAAAAATTCCTAGTTATTAGAGGAAAGGGAAACTACTGTTACATCTAATTAATTTCATAGTCAGTTTACATAAAGAAAAACTTCAAGTTTTGAATTACTGAATTTAGAAGGTATAAAAACATTATCATATCATTATATTTTGTGGTTAAATTTTAATACAATTTATGTAGTTTATGTGAAGTGTGTTCTTCATTTGATAGAGTCACAGAAATATTCCCATCTTATTTTCTATTTCCAAAGTCTGAACCTGCATCTTTGCAGCACTTATGTTGTTAGTGTCGGTCCTCTATGACTTCTTCGTAGAAGAGAGCACATCCTCTTTCTCCCTTGTGGATCAGTGGCCCTTCTTCAGTTTGGACCCCACCTTTAAGTATGTGGGCTTTTTGTGTATTAGGTCAACAGAGCTGTTCTGTTGATGAGTAAACTGTCCAACAGCTAACAGGAAGGTAACTTTCCTGGTTCCTTTTAGACTTCTCTCATAGATCTCAATATGCCAGTGGGAGAAAAAGGGTTTTGCTTTTGTGAGAGTGCACATGGTGGAGCAGTGCCCCGCCCAGCTCTGACCCAGGCTGATTCTGAATGTGTCCATTCCTCCTTGCTTTGGATCTGAGAAATGACGACAGCAGTAATCTATCTAGTTTGGGAACGAGGGATTCCAAATTAGCATATTTTTGAATAAGATAAGTTGCTCAAAAAGTTATTGCTTTAACAAATCCAGTGCTTTAATATTTATTTTTGCTAAATATATTTTTTACTCTAGTCAACTGAGATTGTGTTGCACTTTATACTACAGGGGTTTTTCCCTGTAAGTTCTATTAATGTAACACCAAAATGGTTCCCTGAAAAGCACTCTTCACCTTGACATTCCCATTCTGCTTCTCTTCACCCACTCAGTTTGATAACGGCCCCCTGTTTGCCACAATGGTCTTCTCTCTTCAGCTAAACCATACCCTCAAGGACCCAACACTAGGATAATCTTCTAATTTATCAAGATCAGTAAAGTGGAGTTTTTAAATAATTATTCTGGGAGAAGAGGCATCAGCTGGCACTGTCCAGGAATTGACTGTCACCCTAAAGCAGAACAAGGCATAGTGAGATCTATGGCATTGATATAAATCACACATTTACTTCTAGTTGTATGTCAGGAGAGTTTAAAGCTTTCAGTTAAAAAGGGATTATAATGGTGGATTTTCAGGTATCAATTTCTAGGTAAGGAAACCATTAGAGTCAGAAAATAATGAGCCTGTAAAATACAACTCACTGAATTACTCTGCTGAAATTTAAGGCTAACTTCATTGACTGCCTGAGTAGTCGTCTCAATCCTTAAATATCTTCAAAATAAGAAAAATAACTTGAACTGTTATCAATGATACATTGAATAAGTTAGCTATATATTTTGCCTTTTGGGGGGAGGAGGGAATCTAGAAAAAATATTAGTCATATTGTAGTTAAAATATTTGTTGATTTAATAGAACATATATACTGTCTTAGTGATTGGACCTCCTTCCAAATTGACAAACATAAAAATGATGTGTTTGGTGAATAGGATGTTTCCAGTAGCTACTAATTTTTCTTGGTTATTCTGTATTTTTATCCTGAGATTTTTCCTTGTATTTTAACATTTAAGAAGGAGATGGCAGTATTGAGCTTTGGCTCTAACTTGACACTTTGAAAGAGCTTAGAAATAATCATAAAGAAGTATCTCTTTAGCTAAATTCAATTTCATCTCTTGAGATTTTATTTTCTACCCTTACTTCCCTCTGTAATTCCATCTGGAGAATGAAAGAGTGCTCTAATATATGTTATATTAGATCTGTCACACAAGATACTATTAAATTTCTTATTCTCATTTCTGCACATCTAAGAGTGCTGTTGATTTATGGAACACACAGAAACAACCCCTTCTGAAATAAAACAAGGGCCAGCTCTAGAATGCAAAAGTGTGTTTACGATGTGCCCGTTTTCCTAAGGCTTTGACAGGAAGAATTAACTGTACATTTCCAGAACACAAAACACTTCACTGAGCCACATCGTGTAGTAAATAAACTGCTCTCTGGGAATAAATTTTTCGTTATTTCTTTTCTTAGGTCAATAGGCAACTGCTAAGAAGATAACTTTCTCCAGGGCTGATGCCCTGAAACAAGGTTTAGATGATGAGAGGAATTATTTACTTAGTCTCCATTCACATCCACTGTTTTGCCTGCATTCCAAGTTTCAATAGAATGATTCATGTGCCTTTTAGCTTCATGTTCAAAAATAAAATCAGTAACAATGCCCTTTGTCAATATCAAAAGTAAGTTAACAGTGCATTTTTTAGGTTATAAACTCTGAGAAAGATAGAATGCTATCACGTAAAGTTGTAGTAAGTTGTTTTTAAAAGTATAAGCCAAGATTAACAAACTAAGCTGCCATGTCAAAGGATCTTGAAATGGCAGTTGGAATAGCACCCAATACTCCAGGTTAATGTTTTGAAACACTGTCCTGCCATGCTTAAAATATGTAAGAACAATATGTGAGATTATGTGGCTTTCTTTGAAATCTGGGCAATTAAATCACATACAAAAAAAAAGATGTGTAATTGTTTAGTTTGATTATCATTGAGTGTGGGATTTTCTTTTGTACCTTTATTTTTATGTTTAAAATTATTGTTGAAATGCTATGCGACGAATAATTTATGGATTTAGCTAAGCCAGCAAGCCTCTTTGGTTTCCCTTACAAGTGAAGGACCCAACAACAACATCTTCATTTCATATTGTTCCGATAAATTTAATGACATTATTATTATTATTATTTGAACCAAAAGGAAATTTCTTCTCAGCTGGATTCTTTCACTGTAGGTTTTAATCGCAAACTTTGAAAATGAGAACATAGTTATTATTTTTTATTAAAAGGATAGTTAGTTCCTTTCTGGTTAGTTTGGAAAGGTCTGTCTGGTAAGGGTTTCCAATAATGTTTCTAAGGACCTAAAAAATGTAATGCTGAGTTAGAGAATGTAACATAGACCTTTAGTATCGGTGTATCTTGTGGGCTGTAAGATGCACACACAATGAATGTATAGGCATAAGACAGTTCTTAAAATTCCCAAAACTCTCATTAAGAGTAGGCTACTTGGCCCTGGCCGGTTGGCTCAGCGGTAGAGCGTCGGCCTGGCGAGCGGGAGACCCGGGTTCGATTCCCGGCCAGGGCACACAGGAGAAGCGCCCATTTGCTTCTCCACCCCCACCCCCCCTCCTTCCTCTCTGTCTCTCTCTTCCCCTCCTGCAGCCGAGGCTCCATTGGAGCAAAAGATGGCCCGGGCGCTGGGGACGGCTCCTTGGCCTCTGCCCCAGGCACTAGAGTGGCTCTGGTCGTGGCAGAGCGACCCCCCGGAGGGGCAGAGCATCGCCCCCTGGTGGGCAGAGCATCGCCCCTGGTGGGCAGAGCATCGCCCCTGGTGGGCGTGCCGGGTGGATCCCGGTCGGGCGCATGCGGGAGTCTGTCTGACTGTCTCTCCCCGTTTCCAGCTTCAGAAAAATACAGAAAAAAAAAAAAATTTTTTTTAAAGAGTAGGCTACTTAAAGATTAGCTACTCTGGTGAGGACATAGGTCTGTGCATTCGGGACCATGCTCATCTGTGAGGTGGGTACAAGTGAGAGGTTGTACGTTGCCACCATGACCCTTGTAAATGCAGTGTCTTATATATAACATATGTTCACCTAAGGTTTGTTGATCAATGTAAGTTTTGTGACTATCCTTGCTCAATTTTAACTTTTCTTTTAAAGAGCTGAGCTCATCATTGAAAAATCTTTTTCAACTTTCCTATCCTTTGTTATAGAATTGTTCTTCTGGTCTTATTTTACATAAATAAGTCTAAATATATTTTATTACATGTATTTTTAAATTTTAATTCTTAATGTCAATTTAAGTAGAGGAAATACTTCAAATCTTTAAATATTTTACTTGAAGTGCTAAATAATTACAATTATAATATCTGAGGCATTTCTTGGTTTTTCGTTCAATTAGAATGTGCTTTAGCTTTACTAGATATGAAACCTTTATAGAATGAAACAATTCATTAGACTTGATGTTTCTTCCTTGCTTTAGTTATCACACCAGAATTTTAAGCCACTTAAATATCTGGAGACTGAATGCAGTTATCAGTTGAATTTCCTTAACTCTTTTGTCAGCAGCTTGAATAGGCATGATATGAAATATAGTCTCCTAACCCCAGGAGGGTTTCTAGGAGGAACAATTGATATTAGGAAAATGCTCTTTACTTTTAATGTTTATACATAAAGTAAATAAACCTTGAGAAAAGGCTTTGAGTACTTTGGAGTTACTCAATAATGAGATTTTAAAAATCAGTGCGTTTTCTAAACCCTTTCTTCCAGTCCTTCCTGTGTCTTCTGTGCACAGGAAGGCTTTCGATACTTTTGCCAGTGATGTGTGATCTTTATGGGAAACAATTCCTCTCGATGTTTATTTATTAATGTGTTCATCAAACTTTCCTACAAACTAGTGAAGCAGAGAAGGAGACCTGAGAAGGGCCCTGTCCTGTTTCTAATTCTATGTACGATCAATTCTTGGCCAACTTCACTGGGACCTTGGCAGTGCTGCTCTCCCAGACCTGTGCCTCACTGTCATGTGTTAAAGAGCCACCTCTCTTAGCCAGGCTTGCGAGGATATAGCCCAGGGAGAAGATGTCAAAGAGCTTAGGACACTTGGTTTTGAAGAAACTCTCTTTGATTGAGTGGTCATGGTATACACATTAGCCAAAGACTTGGTGATATGCTCTTATCTGGCAAGCCCACATTTGGGGCAGGATATTATTCTGGATAAAAAGGACATTATTTCAATCTCTTTGGAGCCAGAACAACTGTTATCTTCAGCTGAAGTGCCTATAGTATCTAGATATGTACCCAAAAGAACTCACCAGAATACCATAGAATTTGTTTCTGAAAAACAAAAATAAAAACAAACAATAACCCTCCCCAATAAAATGACATTCAGTTTAAGTTGCCCCACACTTCCTCACAGCTACTTCCTTTCATATGCTAATTTGAAGAAACTCTATGATATACTGATAGTGTGAAATTAAACAGATTGTTTACTCTTAAAAATAGCATGTTTTATTAGAACAACATCAGAGGGCCATTAGAAAAATGATTTAAGTATTGCACAACAACAAATAATAGTGTCTAGTAAAACTGGATCTATTTTTTATCTTTGAAATTTCTAATATAGTTGGTCTATTTAGAAAAATGTATTTACTTGTTCATCTCTTAAATATGTCTATTAAGTTCAGTTTTAGCTACAGTACAAATAAATTGGTCTTAGTTACATTGACTTCTTGCAAACATCATTTCAAAGTAGGGCTTACTGTGGTTGAACATATTGCCAGAGCAGTCATCTTATTTTTGTCTGAGGGTGGTTGATTACATCTATCTTTTCCAGCTTACAAATGCCAATATATTTAGAAGAATGCAAACCCAACGGAGACCATTTGTCATCACACGTTGATTGTAACTCTGTTTTATTATGGTACGTAGGAGGAAAAGCAAACAATGAAAGTCTGAAGAAAAATGAAGTGTCAAGACATGCTAAACACTTTTATTATACTACCATGTATTTTTTTATATTTAAGTCTGAACGATGTTTTATTTTTAATTAAATTATTTTTAATTAATTTTAATGGGGTGACATGGATAAATCAGGGTACATATGTTCAGAGAAAACATCTCTAGGTTATTTTGACATTTGATTATGCTGCATTCCCATCACCCAAAGTCCAATTGTCTTCTGTCACCTCTATGTGGTTTTCTTTGTGCCCCTTCCCTCCCCCAACCCTCTTCTCCCTCCCACCCCGTAACCCCCACACTCTTGTCCATGTCTCTGAATTTCATTTTTATGTCCCACCTATGTATGTAATCATATAGTTCTTAGTTTTTTCTGATTTACTTATTTCACTCAGTATAATGTTATCAAAGTCCATCCATGTTGTTGTAAATGATCCGATGTCATCATTTCTTATGGCTGAGTAGTATTCCATAGTATATATGTACCAAAGCTTTTTAATCCACTCGTCCTCTGACGGACACTTGGGCTGTTTCCAGATCTTCGCTATTGTGAACAATGCTGCCATAAACATGGGGGTACATTTCTTCTTTTCAAACAGTGCTATGGTGTTCTTGGGGTATATTCCTAAAAGTGGTATAGCTGGGTCAAAAGGCAGTTCGATTTTTAATTTTTTGAGGAATCTCCATACTGTTTTCCACAGTGGCTGCACCAGTTTAACATTTTTTTCTCTACCACTTTTGATGCTTAATGACCTGGATTATTAAAATATATATAAGTATTTTTTCATGTTGAACTCATAAATAGCTTTCAATATCTTAGTAGTAAATATTCAAGCAGATATAAAACATAATGAATGTATGAGTTCAAAGCATAAGATTTAAATATTATATATGGTATTCTCCAAATAACTAGAGAAAAGTCTCCGAGGAAGAAAGGCAATCTCAGTAATAAAATATAATTGGTTTGTGCCTACATATATACTGTATTCTGTGCCTGTATTTGCCCAGTTCATGTACACAGTCTTTGTAATTGACTCTATCACTATTTTACTGTCATGAGGAATGAAACAAAAAAGTAAAGAGGAGAGGATAAAGGGGTGATAAATAGTAATGGAAAGAGATAGGACTTGGAGTGGTGAACACAGAATACCATAGACAGATGGTAGAAGGAACACAGAATCCCATATACAACCATATCAAGATGGTAGAAGGAATTTATATTAATCAGAGTATAATCTAAGCTTCCATAACAAAAAGACTCTAAAATACAGTGACACAAAAGAAAGAAGACACACAGGAGTTTCTTTTCCATAAGGTCAAGGAATAGAGGTTACTTTAATTTTTTTTGATTTCCCTAGAATATGATCCCCACATGCATAAAACTAGCTGGATTACCACCACTGTGTCTTTGTACCAGCCTGCATCGGTGGTGACGGAGTCATAAGGGGGTTGGGAACGCAACTTTCTTAATAAAGATGTGAACTGAAATTGCTTATATTGCATTGGCTGGAAATTAGTCATTTGGCCATGACTGGCTACAAGGGAATCTGGGATGTATAGTTGGGGATAGGCAATTATGTGCCCAAAAGGAAGGAAGGACTATTGGAGAGCTCTTTCTGGGCTCTGCCAAAGCTGTCTCTGACAACGGTGATCTTATCTAATTCAAATTTCTGATTTTATTTATATTTTATTTTTAAGATATGGTCTATTTAAAAAAATTTTGAGTAAGTGAATTTATTGGGGATGACATTGGTTTGCAAAACCATACTGGTTTCAAGTGTACAACTCTGATTTTCTTTATTTCCTTTCCCCTCCCCGCCTTCATTCTTATTCTTCTTTGCTTTCACTCCCTTGTTTTATACTATAGTAATGACAGTGCTAATATTTAACCTAAATAGCTAGGGTTCACCAGTGTCTTGTTCTTTACAAAGAAGGCTATAGTGTTTCTCTGGGCCTGCAAACTTTAAGTTAATTTTTTATTTCATAGAATATATTGCCCTTGTCAGCTTTAGTTCTTTATGGAAAAAGGTGAAATATAGCAAAGAGAAGGAGGAAGGGAGAAAAGAAAGAGAGAAAAAGAAAAAAATAAAGGAAAAGAATGAATAAAGGAAACAATGAGAATATGCATAAGCTTTATGAAGGCAGGTATTTTTGTCTGTTTCATAGCTATATTTCCAACATTTCAAATATTTCCCAGCTCATTGGTGCTCAAATAATATTTGTTAAATAAATGAATGAAACATTTTTTTCCCGTCTCACTAAGTTATCCTCAAGTTTGTTTCAAACTTTCATCAAACACACTAGTTTTTCATTAAAAAGATCTTTCCTGAATGCCAAATAGTAGGAATTTGCTATCTGCAGATTCAGCTTAATATTGTCTTGAACTGCCGCTTGATAACGGACTTAACTCTGTTTTAGTTTGGACTTCATTTTTCTTTCTTTTTTTCTTCTTTTCCAACTGAGAGGAGGGGAGATAGACAGACAGACTCCCGCATGTGCCCTGACTGGGATCCACCTGGCAGCCCCTGTCTGGGGCCAATGATCTGCCCATCTAGGGCTAGGCTTGCAACTGAGCTGTTTTTAGCACCTGAGGTGGAGGCTCCTTGGAACCATCCTTAGTGCCTGGGCCAATGTGCTTGAACCAGTGGAGCCATGGCTGCGGGAGGTGAAGAGAGAGACAAAGAGAATGAGAGAAGGAAGAGGGGAAGGGGTGGAGAAGGAGATGGTGGCTTCCCCTGTGTGCCCTGACCAGGAATTGAACCCGGGACATACACACGCCAGGTAGATAATCTACCACTGAGCCAACTAGCCAGGGCCAGATTTCATCTTTCAATTTAGTTATTGCTCTAAGGCAGTGAGTGGTCCCCAATCCCTGGGCCGTGGACCAGTACTGGTCTGTGGGCCATTTGGTACTGGTCCGCAGAGAAAGAATAAATAACTTACATTATTTTCATTTTATTTATATTTAAGTCTGAACAATGTTTTATTTTTTAAAAATGACCAGATTCCCTCTGTTACATCCGTCTAAGACTCACTCTTTTTTTTTTTTTTTTTTGTATTTTTCCGAAGCTGGAAACGGGGAGAGACAGTCAGACAGACTCCCGCATACGCCTGACCGAGATCCACCTGGCACGCCCACCAGGGGGCGACGCTCTGCCCACGGGGGGGGGGGGGTGATGCTCTGCCCCTCCGGGGCGTCGCTCTGTCGTGACCAGAGCCACCCTAGCGCCTGGGGCAGAGGCCAAGGAGCCAACCCCAGCGCTCGGGCCACCTTTGCTCCAATGGAGCCTCGCTGCGGGAGGGGAGGGGAAGAGAGAGACAGAGAGGAAGGAGAGGGGGAGGGGTGGAGAAGCAGATGGGCGCTTCTCCTGTGTGCCCTGGCCGGGAATCAAACCCGGGACCCCTGCATGCCAGGCCGACGCTCTACCACTGAGCCAACCGGCCAGGGCCCTAAGACTCACTCTTGACACTTGTCTTGGTCATGTGATGCATTTATCCGTCCCACACTAAAGGCCGGTCCGTGAAAATATTTTCTGACATTAAACCGGTCTGTGGCCCAAAAAAGGTTGGGGACCACTGCTCTAAAGGATGTTTGGGATAGGCTTACTATATACCAGAGGAAATGTACTGGAGGCACCCTATGCCTTAAACATCCTTTGGTTTTCTGTGGAGAGTGACCTAACACAGATAATAATATGACATTCATTGCAATAAAATTATTCTTTCTAATTGACTCTATTATTTGACTATTCTGGGTTTTCAAACCAAAAGTAAGTGGTAGAGAAAATGGGTTTCCTAAAACAAGGCCCCAGTAGCCAGAGTCTAGAAACACTAGAGATGGCCATCAATGCCTTCCCTTTCTCTTTATCTTACACTCTTTTCCAGAGCCTCAGACAGCTCATTATCAGCCTTTAAAAACTAGTATCTGCTTTATTTATCTTCTTTTTCATCCACATGGAGTTACAGAAGGTACCTTAGAGATTCTAAAGCTTAGTGATTTGCAGTCCGAACTGGGGGCTAGACAGGAGGGTGATAGGCGTAGCTCGGGTTTCCTGTGCTCCTTCCAACCAGAGCGCGTTCGCTCATCATTTGAACAGGTTGGGTTTGTTAGTACATTTTGCTGAAAAAAAGAAAGAGAGTTTTTATTTTAACAAAAGTTTAGAAACCCTCCATTGAGCTCAACTGCCTGACTCTGTACATTAAAATGTTGAGACTGGTAGAGAATTAATTTTTCAAAGATTTCAAAAGCAGAGCCAGGCCCAGAATTTCCTTCTCCTTGCTCCTGGGCTGCATATCTTCCATGACGTTGGGCATGCACTGACTCCAAAGCATCCTTGTATCAGTGACTTGTCAGTATTCAAAAATGAATGGTTTTAGTTTCTGGAATTAAATAGTGAGGTATGGCATAAAATAGGGAACCAAGCACTTCCAGTATCTTAAAACCAGATAACATGTGATAAGTGTTGGTTTAAACAGTCTATTGCTCCACTGTGAATATTATCAGTTACCAATAAAGTTATTTAGGAGTGAAATATTTTCATTGCCATGCATTTAACTGACAATGATTAAGCACAATGTGATGGGGCCCTTTATAGAACTGGATCATATATTGTATAAAGTTATGTAACTATATATAACTGCTGGGGAGATCCTGTGGGTGGAGTTGACCCTGGCGAAGTAAGCACAGAGGCTGGCCTAAGGAGATGTGGTTAGGCGTGATCCCATGGTCCTCTCTCCTGTGCTTGTCAACCCAAGCTAGCACTATCGTCCTTGTATCTTTACCATATCTTGTATCTGTACATGTTATGTTTCGAGTTCTGTGAAATAAAAGATGAAGATTCCTTCATACTTAGAAGAGTCTATCTATGCCCCGTTTCAAGAGGATGTGCTTAATACTAGAGTCTGATGATAATTACCTGTTCTCTGTAAACCTGTTAGGTAATTTTGGTAAAACTGAAAGTTGCTTTCATCCTACTATTTAATATCTTATTTTGCATTTAATAATGAAGCAAGTTCTCTAGGAACTAGTTTTCTTACTAACTAATGCCTTTGCAAACCAATATAACCTCCTAACATAAAACATAATTGCCTGTCTGGATAGCTCAGGTGGTTAGAATCGTCCTGAAGCACAGAGATTGCCGGTTTGATCCCCGGTCAGGTACATACAAGAAAAGATCGATGTTCCTGTCTCTCTTTATCCCTTTCTCTCTCACTAAAATCCATAAAATAAACATTAAAAATAATTAAAAAAATAAAACATAATTAATATGCCCTGGCCGGTTGGCTCGGTTGGTTGGAGCATCGCCCTGAAGCACAGAGGTTGCCAATTCAATCCCTGGTCAGGGCACATACAGGAACAGGTCGATGTTCCTGGCTCTCTCTCTCTCTGTCTCTCTCCCTTCCTCTCTCTAAAATCAATGAAATAAAAATTTTAAAAAATATATAACTAATAGAAATTCACAAAAAATGAGCTCTTTGATTCCATAGAACATGGTTAGAAAGTCTGAAGGTAGTGTTCACAAACTATTGTTTTATAACAAGTATATAGTTTTTTCACAAGTATTGAAATGTTCCTTATAGAAAGCAGAGGTCAACAAAGTCATAAGCTTTGGTTCTGGAATACTATGAAGTTATAAAAAATACTCTCTCTCTCTCTCTCTCTCTCTCTATATATATATATATATATATATATACACACACACATACATATATATATTTTTGAGAGAGAGGGACAGACAAAGGGAGAGAGATGAGAAGCATTAATTCTTCATTGCAGCACCTTAGTTGTTCATTGATTGCTTGCTCATATGTGCCTTGACTGGGGGGGCTGTAGCAGAGCGAGTGACCCATTTGTCAAGCCAAGGACCTTGGGTTCAAGCCAGCGACCTTGGGCTTCAAGCCAGCAACCTTTGGGCTCAAGCCAGCGACTGTAGGGTCATGTCTATGATCCCACGCTCAAGCCAGCAACCCTATGCTCAAGCTGGTGACCCTATGCTCAAGCCCATGAACCTGCGCTCAAGCTGGGTGACCCTGCACTTAAGCCAGTGACTTCGGGGTTTTGAACTTGGGTCCTCTGCATCCCAGTCTGACACTCTATCCACTGTGCCACCACTGGTCAGGCTCAAAATATTTTTAATAATATGTATTATAATCTTTTACTTTCATTATAAGCGTTTAAGCTATTTTGATTTTAGACATGCAGTGTTAATAATTTTCACATCTTTGTGAGAGATCTAACTGGAAAAATATTATTCATTAAATTTATGGGGTTTTTTCTTTCATAAAGACCCCAGATTATCAGTAAAAAACAATTAGTCAACTGTATGACAGTTTTACAATGTGAAATTTGTGAAAGAGTGTAGTTATAATCCCTACAATTATTCCCATTCTGAGAGATGCCTCAGGAACCATGACAAAACCCAGGTCTATAAAAACCAGGTGACTTGCTTGTTCTTAGGCAAGTGTTAGAAGTAGAGCTAAGGCACATACCGACTGTATGACATCATTTACTGTCACAAGCACTCTTTATAACAGGTAAAGATGAAAAGACTTTTCAAAAAGCCAAAATTGTTTTTATATATATTGGCTTTGTATTTCTCATTCTAATGCCTAACAAATCAAATTTCATTGGAGCAATAAATTGGGAAATGTCTCAAATCTGACATGTATGTTTTAGATGCTGAAAGGTTTTCTCCTTTCCTCCTTCCATTTCTCTTTTTCTCCCTTCCTTTGGTTTTTTCTTTTTCTTATTGATCAGAGATTTATTGCTTAACTGAAGTAGAGTTAGTTGTTACGGTAATACCCCACCCCCAAAGCAAGGTAGAATAGTCCACACCATCATATATCCTTGTCTCAGTCTAAAGCATTTATTAAGAGCCCTCCGTTCACATGATATATTGTGACTTACAAAGCTGGGAATTTTATAGGGATTAACTGATTGAGACTTCTCAATTTATAGGTGAGGAAATTGACCCAAATTCTGCTTTTGTGAAGTGGGACAAGTTTAAGAATAAACACAATGAATATATTTAAATTTATTTTCTTATTTTCAATCAAGGAGATGAGTACACTTAATGAGATGATAAATTAAAATGGAATAAAGGAAGTTATAGACTATGATGAAATGGTCAGTATGTCAGAAATTAAGGTGTGGGGAATGAATGGATGGATATAGGGAACCAGAAGTTGAAAACTGAGGATGTAATATCTTATCCATTTTAGATGTTCCCCCTTCTATTGTGAATTTGCAGATCAAAAAATCAGAACACAAAGAGGTTCACACATACACATACATGTACAAGTCATGATAGAGCTCACACTGTTTAATTCCTGATATGTAGATGATTTTCTGAATTTTGACTCATTGCTAGAGCAACAAGGTCTCAATAGCCTTTTTCTTTGTAGAGTGCATATGTAGCTTTTCTCTCTGATGAATTACTGAGCAGTACTAGCCTTTTAAATTATTTTAAATATCAAGACAGTTTATTTTTAAATTCTGGTCCTTTTTCTTGTGTATGTGGAAATAATGAGTCAACCAGAAAGTGGATATTATATAATGAAATTAACAAAGCTTTCTTTTCAAGTTTCTTTACATAGTTTCTGATTCAGTAATAATGGTTAAGAATGACTTCATGATTTGTTTGTGCTCTTTTCTGACACCAAGGTTTCTATTACAAATGTTTGTTTTGTAACAATAAAATAAAAGGCATTATGTACTCATGAACAAAAAGTTTGTTAACAAATTTAATGCATCTCCCTTCATACACTGCACATGATGGGAGTTCAGCAGTTCTAGAAGTTTCCTATACAGCAGTTTGACACTTGTAACACTTCAAAATATTTTACATTTATATTCTTCTTCATAATAACACAATAATATCATCTTGGAAAGCAGGAAGAGAGCAAACATTAGCATTCCCAATTTTCACATAGGGAAATTATGGATAACAAAGCTTAAGAGGTTCTCCCAAGGTAGTGGAATAGAGCTTTTCTAACAGGTCAACTCTGTAATCTCTTGCCCAAACTTGGACATTATTGACATTGACAAGAGCTGCTATTGATAATTAAACTGGGATAAGAGATATGAAGTTGGACTGTCTCAGGGAAACTGAGACTTGTTGCCACTTTACTAGGATCCACAGCTGATTCTCACATATTTCTCGGTGGTTCTTAGACTTCACCTGCGTTGTATGAATATGCGAGTACAAGCAAAGGCATGTAATGGTTATAGGAGAGGGAATAGTCAAGTTTCTACTCTAGAAACCTCACTAATTGATGTGAGTTCTTGGGCACACCTCAAGCATGTTAACCCCTCTCTGCTTCAGTTCTTTCTTAGTGAAATAGGGATGGGTAATAATAATAAGAATAATAATAATAGTAATACTTATGGGGATGATATAGTACTTGAATGAGAAAAAATCTTGAAGTAGTAGTGTCTTGTACTTAGTAGGCACTATGTGTATTTGATAAATAAAAACACGAATATTGACCTTGGTAACTACTTTTTTTAAAAAACTTAATTCATTTTGGAGAGGAGAGAGAGAGAGAGAGAGAGAGAGAGAGAGAAGGGGGGAAGGAGCAGGAAGCATCAACTCCCATATGTGCCTTGACCAGGCAAGCCCAGGGTTTTGACCCGGAGATCTCAGTGTTCCCGGTCGACGTTTTATCCACTGCGCCACCACAGGTCAGGCAGTAACTACTTTTTTAATAGGAGAATTTAGAAGCTGTTTAGCTACGAATATTAGTTTTATTTCCGGGCCACATTTCTGAATCAATTCTTGGAATATTGTCTACTTCATACTTTCAAAGCTAAATCAGCTTTTTATCTAAAGCTATATAAAATTACTAATGTCTATTTTAATGCCATTGAGGGCTCTGATCTGATTATTGTTTTATTATGTAGCACTATTCACAGATACATGGTCAGACAGCAGTAGCAAGCTAATTCTCATCTTGGACTATTCTGAATTTGTGATTAAATAAAATTTCATCATAATCTATAATTTTATGAATTTTACTAATAGAATTCTATTATTTCAGTTCTGTTTTATAGATCTTTATGTCTTTATGATATATACTATGTTACACTTGTATTACTTAGTTTCTTCATCTTAATAACTCAGAATATCTGGGGTTTTTTTTCTTTTGGAATAGATAACCTTATTTCTGAAAATTAAAAATAGAAACAAAGATGGGAAACATAAAGAAAGGCATTTACCCTGCAGTTAGTGTCGTGGTGACTTGTCACTGAGAAATATAACCCACATGTCTGGGTCATTTTTTTTTTGTCTCTACTGGGACACCTCGGGCTTCTGTTTTGTGTTCAGTGTTGGACACCTCATTCCCTCTTAGCCCTTTGGTTTGCCCAGGCAGAGGCAGTTCAGTCAGGCTGCCTCTGCCTGAAGTTATTGCTGATATGATGTCCAATACTCTGAGATGTTCATTATCTATTTTATTTGGTGTGTGAATGATTCTAAACCTACTGTTTTCCTGTGCTTCAGAGTTTTCTTTGCTCCCTGTTATGTGGCTAAAATGGAATCCAGTTCTGAATATTCTATTTGATCTCCTTTCTATCTCCTTCCATAAACTACCACCCTTCTTAATACTTCCCCAGCTTTCCCAGTGATAACAATGCCACAGCTAGAAGATGGAGGTGAAGGAGAAGAAATCCTAGGGAAC
The DNA here is from genome assembly GCF_036850995.1 of Saccopteryx leptura. Lineage (NCBI taxonomy): Eukaryota > Metazoa > Chordata > Mammalia > Chiroptera > Emballonuridae > Saccopteryx > Saccopteryx leptura. The sequence goes on along the minus strand of NC_089508.1, from coordinate 108,712,286 downwards.
TGGTCAAAGTCCCAGAAGAAAGAACTATATGTGTATTATGTTTTCTTTAACACTTGTAAACAAACAGGTAAATTTTCCAATCCTAACTGCTGTAATCATATATGTAATAAAGTTATATTGTTTTCTAATAATTTAATATTTAAACATTACCTTTAAAATTTATCAATTATTTTAATATTTTTTAATGATACATTAAATAATACTTGTGAAACAGATATTCTCATTATCTTTATTTTACAGATAAGGAAACTGAAATGTCAGGGAATTCACATAAGTTATTTAACACAGTTAATAAAATTAAAATCTAGTACTATTTATAATAAGGAAAATAAAACACCCATAATTTATTTTATTATCCATTTTAACATTTAGTGCATTTTTTGTTGCTTTTATTATACATATAATGTTGGTATAAATATATTTAAATACACAGTAACTTTACATAGTTAAAAGCATTTCTGTATTCTGATTTTTAAAATTACCATTGTGTTAAAATGTCATTTAAAAATCTTTGCAAACAATTATCAAAATTCCATTGTACAGGTAGAAAGTTTATTAGACCAGTCTCCTATTATTGAACATTTACTTAATTTTTTTTAATAATTAGAAATAACATTATAATGGATGGCTTTGAATGTGAGTAGTTTCCATTTACCCAGTTATTACATTTTAATAGATGTTGAAGGTTTTTAAAGTGTAGGATGGTATCCTCACCCACTGACACCTCTTGTGATCAATGATTTTCATCAGTAGCATTGGCCAAGATTTGGGGTATATTCTGCCGCCATCAGTGAACAATCTACTTGCAAAGGGAGTGAGTTTATGACTTTGGCCTCATCAACCTTTTCTGTGTTCATGCAGAGTCAGACAAGCAGACTTAGAAGAAATACGAAAGGAAAAATAAAAACGACCCGGGTTCAATTCCTGGCCATGGCACACAGGAGAAGCGCCCATTTGCTTCTCCACTCCTCCGCTGCGCTTTCCTCTCTGTCTCTCTCTTCCTCTCCCACAGCCAAGGATCCATTGGAGCAAAGATGGCCCGGGCGCTGGGGTTGGCTCCTTGGCCTCTGCCCCAGGCGCTAGAGTGGCTCTGGTCGCAACATGGCGACGCCCAGGATGGGCAGAGCATCGCCCCCTGGTGGGCAGAGCTTCGCCCCATGGTGGGCGTGCCGGGTGGATCCCAGTCGGGCGCATGCGGGAGTCTGTCTGACTGTCTCTCCCTGTTTCCAGCTTCAGAAAAATGAAAAAAAATAAAAAAATAAAAACGAAGAGTTTAGAAAAATGTTAAAGGTGAAGAAGAAGAGCTATATCTATGTTGGGAGAAAAGAGTGGTCAATTAATAATTGTGCTTAGTGTAAAACTTCTCAACATTCTAAACCTGTTTGGTCAGGCATTTTTAGATAGCATTAATACATTACTTCACAATACATGATAAAACGTCTTCATAGTATGTGAAACAATTATATTAGATCATTTCATTAAATTTGTAAGTTTATAATGGCTAATTAAGTTGTTTAGCAATGAAAGAGGAACAAATAGGCTGGATGAGACAGAGAATGATACTAATAGCTTATATTTATTGAACTCAATTTTTACATGTAATGTCTACAATATAAATCATGTTCTGCAACTATCCAATCAGGTAGGTATTTTCCTCATTTCATTCATATGAAAACCGAGGTTAAGTAAATTGTCCAAAGTCAACTGGGTGGGCTGAGTCCATTGTCTAATCACTTGACTACTGTTTCATACTGTCTCCAATGGCCAGCTTTACTTTACTGGTCTGTGTTCCAAAGGAAATATACACTCAATAGGAAGTAGAGAAGTAGGCTTCCAGCCTGAGTGATGTTGAGTGCAGGAGGTGATCTGCTTATTTTAGCTTACCCTATGTCCAGTGCCTAGAATGGATAATGAACCATGAATGACATCTGCACCTCAATCTCAACTAGGAGATATCCAGTTTAACAGACATCTATTAAGTGTCTACTCTGGGTTGGGGTCTGGTAAGACAAAGATGAATAAGACATAACCCTGACTCAAGAAACTCATAGTCTAAAAGGAAAATGGATATGAAAACTATTATTATATTACAGTGTGCTGTGACAAAGAAGGATGTACAGTACAGCAAAGAGGAGGGAAACCTTGGGAAAGGAGGTGACATTTGAATTGGGAGGAATAAAGTTTGCCTGGAGATAAGGGTGAGAGGGTCTGCTAATGATGCTTGTAGCTACAGAAGTTAAAGCATCACCTGTTGTTTGTTTTCATTTAATTTAGAAGGCATGCTGTGCTGTATTTGGAGTTAGTCTCACACTTTTTAAACTATGGGATTTCAGATAAATTATTTAATTTCACAGAGTTTTGGGTTCTGAATCTGCAAAATTAGGGGAAAGTATGCTTATCTCAATTTGAAGATTAAAGAAGATACATATACATTCTTTGCCTGCCATTGTTGATGCCCTGCAAATAGTGATTATATAACAAAAAGAACTTTTAAAAAGTGTCTCAGAACAAAGACTTTCTTACCTTAGGGCAGAAAAGCCTGGCAAGGTCTACCAAATAAGTGAGGAATAATAAAAATAAATAGCTATCCTTCTGGAGTTCAGATTCTATTTATGACTGCTAAATGGAGACTGCTAAGAATAAAAGGCCTTAAAAAGACTCAGGAGGATTCTTATGACAACAAATGACTGTTACAACCGAATATTTCGATGCATTAAGTGTAAATTACTCAGAAGCATGTGGATTAAATTTCCTTTCAGCAGTTCACAGGCCGAAACGTTAAGGGGAAAGAGATGTGAGAACAGGCCCTACTGGGTTAGGCCCAGGAGGGGTCTAGGTAGACGCAGAGACCCAGCTGACAGTGCTCCCTGGGGAGGGGAGGGAGCAGAAGGGGCAGGGAAAGAATACCATACCCTTAGTCCAATTTTGGGGAAGTTCATATTATTCGGAATCAATGTGGGCTTAGCTTCAAAGGTTTAAGAAACATTTAATTACAAAAAAAAATTAGGTTTCTTTCTTCCAGTTTTATTGAGAAATACATAATTGACAAACATCACTGTGTAAGTTTAAGGCATGCAGCATGATGGTTTGATTTACATATATTGTGAAATAATTACTACAATAGGTTTGGCTAACATCCATCTTCTAATATAGATACAATAAAAAAAAAAGAAATAAAGCCTTGGCCGGTTGGCTCAGCGGTAGAGCATCGGCCTGGCGTGCGGGGGACCCGGGTACGATTCCCCGCCAGGGCACATAGGAGAAGCGCCCATTTGCTTCTCCACCCTGCCCCCCTCCTTCCTCTCTGTCTCTCTCTTCCCCTCCCTCAGCCAAGGCTCCATTGGAGCAAGGATGGCCCGGGCGCTGAGGATGGCTCCTTGGCCTCTGCCCCAGGCGCTAGAGTGGCTCTGAGGGGCAGAGCATCGCCCCCTGGTGGGCAGAGCATTGCCCCTGGTGGGCGTGCCGGGTGGATCCTGGTCGGGCGCATGCGGGAGTCTGTCTGACTGTCTCTCCCCGTTTCCAGCTTCAGAAAAATGCAAAAAAAAAAAACAAAAAAAAAACAAACTAAAAAGAAAAAAAGAAAAGAAATAAAAACCATTTAAATTTGTATCAGGAGATTAGATGACAGTCTTTGGCCCTGAAAATTATAAAATACAGAAGAACTCTTCATGTTAAAGGAGATAATATCCTGGAAAACCAAACTTCTTTTGCAGCGAAAATGGACTTGTAAAAAATCATGGTTGCAGTCTCTCATTTTTGAGACGAGATTTGAGGCCCAAGGAAGTGAAATGACTGGTCCAGCATCCCCAGTGAGTTTTTGACAGGGTTGGGAATAGAAACTGAGGTTGTCTAAGGACTTTCAGACTCAAGAAAATCACTTAGCTTGGTCAAGACCACACCCTGAGCAGAGTGGGCACTGATGGGATGTTAGTCCATGTCTTTCAGACTCCAGAAGGGCACACACTGACTCCACTCTGCTGCTTTAAAATTAATTGGCATTGCCTTTATTACAAAGGTAGTTCATGTTAAATTAGATGGTATATGGATATTAAATGAGAGCCAAGAATCTCCCTTCCTCTCAACAATCCCATACCCCACCCCACCCCCAAAACCATGCATTTCCATTCCCTGGAGCTAAATACTGTGACGTTTTTTGGTATTTACTTATAGAAATTGCATGTATGTATCTTTTTAAAGAGTTTTTATTTAGGAAAAAGCTCAAACTTACAAAAAAGTTGGAAGAAGTATAGAAAAAATCTTTTACTCAGATTCATTGCTGTTGACATTTTTCCTTATTTGATTTATCATTTCTTCTTTAAAGTTCTGTCTCTCCATATGCCCATCTATCCATCTTTTCGTCCATCCATCCATCCATCCATCCATCCATCCATCCATGTATCCATTCATCCATATTATTTCTTTCTGAACCAATTGAAAGCAAACTGTGAACATTGTGGTCTTTAATGTCTGTCTTAAACTATTTGGGCTGCTTTAATGAAATATCATAGACTGGTGGCTTATAAACAACAGAAATTTATTTCTCACAGTTCTGGAGGCTGGGAAATCCAAGGTCAAAGTACAGGCAGATTCAGTGTCTACTAAGGATCAGCTTCTTGGTCCATATATGGTTGTCCTTCTTCTCACTGTGTCCTTATGTGGTTCAAGGGTGATACTCTCTGGCATCTTTTCTTATAAGGGCACTAATCTCATTCATGAGAGCTCCACACCAATGACCTAGCCATCTCTCTAAGGCCTCACCTCCAAATATTGTCACATTGGGCATTAGGATTGAACATATGAATTTGGTAGAGACATAATCATTAAATCTATAGCAGTCCCTAAATATTTCAGCTTGTATTTCCTGTGATTAAGGATATTCATAAACACCATACTGTTGTCAATTTCAATATAACTTCAATAACTTTGTCATTGATAAAAAACTTATAAAGATTGGTCCAACAAGATACTGTATGGTATCTTTTCAGTATTGTCTAGTTTAGCCTCATGTATTGTACTTTGTTGTTATATCTCATTAGTCCCTGTTAAACTGGAACAGTTTTTCAGCAGTTATTTAACATTGGCATTTTTGAAGAATTTAATCAACTGATTCTTTTTTTTTTTCATTTTTCCGAAGCTGGAAACAGGGGAGGCAGTCATACAGTCTCCCGCATGCGCCCGACCAGGATCAACCCGGCATGCCCACCAGGGGGCGATGCTCTGCCCTTCTGGGGCGTCGCTCTGTTGCATCCAGAGCCATTCTAGCGCCTGAGGCAGAGGCCACAGAGCCATCCTCAGCGCCCGGGCCATCTTTGCTCCAATGGAGCCTCGGCTGCGGGAGGGGAAGAGAGAGACAGAGAGGAAGGAGAGGGGGAGGGGTGGAGAAGCAGATGGGCGCTTCTTCTGTGTGCCCTGGCCGGGAATCGAACCCGGGACTCCTACACGCCAGGCTGACGCTCTACCGCTGAGCCAACCGGCCAGGGCCTCAACTGATTCTTGTTTTGGGTTTGTGTGATGTTTCTTTATGCATTCTTGGGTGGAATACTATATAAGTGATAATGTGTTCTTGTAGGATACCATAACTAGACACACACATGTTCATGGGTGCCTCATTTGTGATGCTAATTTTGAACACTGGGTCAAGGTGTTGTTAATTTCTGTCTTTTCTATTCATGCCTTTTCTGCAGTATCTTTTTACTGAATATCATAGTTATTTCAATTCAACAGTATTTATTGAGGTACTGTGTGCTATATGGTGTTCTAGAGCCAGATGATAGAACAGTGATCAAAATAGACAAAATTTCTGCTTCTCATTGGCGTATATTTTATTTTGGACATGTATTTTGTATATATTCCATATATTTCAATATGGAAAGTGATTTCATTTTTCAAAAAACTGGATATTAGTATTTTACTTTGCTGCACTTACATCCTATAATTTATTTAATCAATCACCATGATGACCATTAGATTGTTTCCACTTTTGTTTTTCTTTTTTGTTATTACCAACCATGGTGCAATAAGCACCCTGCAATGTGGTATCTTCATTTAGATGCACGTGTGTACCTGTATGTATGTGTGAGTATATGTATATATCTGTATGTGAGAATGCTTGTATATGTGTACGTATACAAACTTATGTATCCGTAGCATAAGTTCCTAGAGGAGAAATTTATGGTTCAAACACATTTGGTTTTTACATTTTGATGCTACAATTTTTCTCTAATTTTTGTTCTCAGGACAGTGTATTTTGTTCTCAGCACAGCACTGATGTCATCCTTTTCTCACCAAACTGGATACTATCAGCTGTTTTCATCTTTTCCCTACTAACAGGAATCATCTTAGCTGGATGGTAATGAAGAGTCCAACGTTTTCCTAGTCTGGTGTGTAGACCGCCTGTCTGCTGCAGTTCTCCTAGTCTGTAGTCCTATAGAGACCTGCCTCTGGTGAACAGGACAGATCACGGGTGGCAACTTTAGAAAAATTGCCTAATTCTTTTTTTTTTCATTCTATCCTTAATGAGATATACTAGACAAATAAAAACTGTATGTATTGAAGATGTACCATGTAATGTTTTGATACATGTATACATTATGAAATGGTTAGCATAGTAAGCCAATTAATATATCCTTTACCTCACACAGTTACATTTTTGTGTATGTGAAAACAATTAAGATGTACTCCCTTAGATTTCAAGTATACAGTACAATATTGTTGAGTATAGTTACCATGGTTTACATTAGGTCTCCAGACCTTGTTTATCCTACATATCTGAGCCTGTACCCTTTGACCAAGAATTCTTCGTTTCCCCCTTCCTGCTACCTGGTAATTACCATTCTCTTTGCTCCTAAGAGTTCAACTTTTTAGATTCTGCATGTGAATGAGAACATGTAGTATTTGTCTTTCCGTATCTGGCTTTATCTTGCTTTGTGTAATGTTCTCCACATTCATCTGGATTGTTGCAAATAACAAGATTTTATTTTTTAAAGCTGAATGATATTCCATTATATTTACATATACATATCTTATCTGTTTATCTGCTGATGAACAAACACTTAGGTAGTTTCACATAACATATGAAGTGCTTTTTCATTGCGGTTTTGATTTGCACTTTCCATAGTACTTTTTCATATAACTGTTATCTTCTTTTGAAAAATGTCTATTCATGTCCTTTGTTTTATTTATTATTTATTTATTTATTTATTTTTATTATCATTTAAGTAAGAGGAGGAGAGAGAGAGAGACAGACTCTCACATGTGCCCCCACTGGAGTTCACACAGCAGCCCCCATCTGGGGACTATGCTCTGCCTATCTGGTGTCATGCATAAATGAGCTATTTTTAGCATCTGAGGTAGAGACTCCATGGAGTTATCCTTAGTGCCTTGGACCAATGCGCTTGAGTCAATCGAGCCATGGCTGTGGGAGGAGAAGTGAGAGAGAGACAAAGAGAGAAAAGGGTGGAGGGGTGGAGAAGCAGATGGTCACTTCTCCTGTGTGCCCTGACTGGGAATCAAACCTGGGACTTCCACACATTGGATCAACAATCCACCACTGAGCCAACCAGCCAGAGCCTCCTTTGTCTGTTTTTAAATTGGGTTGCTTGTTTTCTTGCTGTTATTTGAGTTCCTTATATATTTTGGATATTAACTCCTTATCAGATGGTTTGCAAATATTTTCTTCCATTCTGCAGATTGTTGCTTCACTCTGTGGATTATTTCCTTTGTGGTGCAGAAGCTTATTAGTTTGATGCTGTCCTATGTATCTATTTTTTAATTTTGTTGCTTGTGCTTTGGGGTTTATATTAAAAAACTCATTGCTCAGACCAATGTCAAGAAGCATTTTTCCTGTTTCCTTCTAGTAGCTTTAGTTTCAGGTTTTATGTTTAAGTCTTTAATCCATTTTGAAATGATTTTTGTACATGGTGTGAGATAATGGTCCAATTTCATTTTTCTGCATGTGTTTGTGCAGTTTTCTCAACACCATTTAATGAAGAGACTGTCCTCTTCCCCTTGAGTGTTCTTGGAACCTGTGTCAAAGATCAGCTAGATAGAAATATGTAGATTTACTTCTAAGCTCTGTACTCAGTTCCGTTGCTGTTCTGTAACTGTTTTTGTGCCAGTTGCGTGCTGTTATGATTACTCTAGCTTTTGTGCATTCTGAAATCAGGCAGTGTGATGCCTCCTGCTTTGCTCTTCTTGCTCAAGATTGCTTTGGCTTCTGAGGGCCTTTTGTCGTCCTATAGGAATTTTAGAATTGATTTCTTCTATTTCTGTAAAAATTGCCATTGGAATGTTGATAAGAATTGCATTGATTTGTAGATCATATTGGTGGTACAGACATTTTAACACCTAAGTCTCAATTGAAGTCTGTTATGGAAAGAAATCTTTAAAATTTAAATTCCACACTTGACCACATTACTATGATATAGGAATGTTATCTAGGGCTTAGAGACATTTTTGTAGGAAGCTAATGAAATAGTGTAATTATGGATTAATAACTGAAAAAAATACACATTTTAAGTACAACTCTTATGCAATTTCTATATGATATGAAGAATGTGTTAAAATAGTCTCCAAAACTGCTAGTGTATTACTCAAATATTTCTGAAACATATATGAAACTAAAGAGAAAATATTTGTTTATGGACCATCTTCCTTAGAATTATTTAAACTGTTTAGCTAGATGGCCTGAGCTCTCTTTAAGGTTATTACTGTAGTTTATTTTGTGGGGGCTGATTGGGTGGAATTCTACCACTTTGGGAGAAAAAGCAGATTAAATTATTTGTTTGTTGAAGAAACCATTAATTTTTCCATTTACGTCTTATCCCTTCACACCTCCCCCCTTTTTCCTGTAAGTCCTCTCTTTTCCATTCATCCTCCAAAAGGGAGGTGTGGATATTTTGAAAAGGAAGCCTCTTTCTTACATGCTATGAATTGTGCCTACAATGGGCTAATTGCCAAAGCAGTTGGCCACCTGTGGGAGTAATTAGTCACTTGTCAGTCCTTCTGAGGTTAGTCAATTGCAGTTGCAATTTATTATACACACAGTGTTGCATCCGCAAATAACTATGGCTGTTAAAACCACCCATAGAGGGAGAAAAAAAGCTGGGGAAAAATTTTAAAAAGTTGGGGTATTACTTTACATTTATAAATGAAGCTTGATTTTCAGACTAGGGCACTATCTTACTAAAATAACTCAGAGGGAAATCTAAGGCCACTGTATATGTATGAATGTATATACAGTTGATCCTCATTATTTGCAGATTTAGTACTTGTGAATTTGCCTACTTGCCAAAATTTATTTGTAATCTCAAAACCAATATGTGCGGTGTTTTCATGGTCATTCACAGATGTGCAGAATTATAAAAAATTTTAGTCATCTGAAGTCATGTTTCCAGCTAAGGTTGAATAAGATGACACTCTGTCTTCCTGTTTAACTCTTATACTGTGAACAAGTGGCCCTTTTATGGTCTATTTAGTGCAGTGTTTTTCACATTTTGTTGCTTTTTTGGTTGGTGATTTTACTGTTTAACGTGGTCCCCACGCATAGTGCTGAAATGCTGTCTAGTGTTCCTAAAAACGCAAGAAGGCTGTGATGTATCATGAGAATATTCATGTGTCTGATAAGCTTTATTCAAGGGTGAGGTATAGTGCTGTTGGTTGTGAGGTCAATGTTAATAAATCAACAATATATAAAATAAGGTGTCTTTAAACAGATAACACAAAACACACATAAAATAAGGTTGCATACCAATCAGTTTATGAAAAGGATGAGACCAGAGGCTCACGGGAACTTAACCTAGGTTCAGAATTCACTAATTCAGTGCTCATGTTGACTTTACGGAGTGTAACTCAGACAAAAATGAGAAGATGGTGCTTATGTGGCTGCACTTATGAATGAAGAAACGGTTACCTGGTTCTAATACCCAGGAAGGGAATTAACTACAGAGTCCCAGTATGTAATGGTGTAAACCAGGGGTAGTCAACCTTTTTATACATACCGCTCACTTTTGTATCTCTGTTAGTAGTAAAATTTTTTAACCGCCCACCGGTTCCACAATAATGGTGATTTATAAAGTAGGGAAGTAACTTTGCTTTATAAAATTTATAAAGCAGAGTTACAGCAAGTTAAAGCATATAATAATAATTACTTACCAAGTACTTTATGTGGGCTTTTTGCCAAGTTTGGCAGAATAAATCTTTATAAAACAACTTACTATAGTTAAATCTTTTTATTTATACTTTGGTTGCTCCGCTACCGCCCACTAGTGGGCGGTAGGGACCAGGTTGACTACCACTGGTGTAAACATTCATTTTTATTCCTCTTGGTTGAAAGAAAGGAGTTCAGAGTTTCTAAGTAGTCTATTTGAGGGTCATACCCAGTCTATCTGCAAGCTATCTTTCTCTCCATCTGGGCCCTTCCAACTAGACCCTCTTTAGCTTCTCTGAAATTATAGGCCAGGACTTACAAGCTTCAACCAAATATTGAAAGCTAAGCAGCATCAGCTTCCTAGGATGCATTTAAAAATAACACATGATGAAATTCCCAATCTCATCACAGACCACATTTGTTACCTTTTTTGCACTTATATCCTCAATGAAATGCAGTAAACCTTTGAGCTGCAACAGGAGATCACAAGAGTGAGCCCCGCTAACTAAATCGTTCTGGGTAGTGTGTGAAGGTGTCTTCTGTATCTGGGGCTCTGCTTGCATCATTCCATTTGGCTTTTGTTTCTCTCAGGCTTGGGGCTATGTTGCCAGCAGCAAGTATGCTGACTGAAAACTGTCACAACAGAGATCATTACAATCCGGGAGTTGAATTTGACTGGAACATATGTCTTCAATTTTAATAGCTCAGCTTCCCAGATGCCCTAAAGGAGAATATTGCCTGAGAAGGAGCTTTTCATGTAAGAATAATTTGTGTTAAGTAGCTCAGTGATCTGTTTGTTAGGTTAGAGCTGACAGTTTGTTTATATTTCTAAAGGGGTATGATGAATGGGGGAGAAGTTGATGCTAATTAGCCTAAATTGTTCCTAAGAATGTAGAGGGTTTTGCCAGTTTCATTGTTTCTGTTTCTTTGCACATTTTAAATAATTGAATGGAGCTCAGACCATTCATCATACTATCAGGCAAGATGGAAATAAATGAATTTAGCACGGGTCCATATGTGTGATGGAAGATGTCACTATAGGGCAATTAGATAAGACATCAACTTGGGGCTAATGCAGACTATTCTAATCCATTTGCATAAAAATATCAAACATGAATGTTTTCATTTACTCTATTAATTATCTCTGTCATCATAGGAGAATATAATCCTTCTTTTTGAAAACCCACCTACCTGCATTAAACAAGTAATGCCGTGGAATGAAATTTTGGCCCGTGGCTTCTGGACAAGATCTCAGGCCATAATTTCTAAGAAAGGTCCCTCCCCTCTCCCTGATGTCATCAAGTACCATTAGGAAACCTGTTTGAGGATGAGCTCAGCATCTGGCCATGTAGGTAACAGAAAAGGCAGCCGAGGAACATTTTTGAAAGTTGGGAATCATGTAATGGCATGAATTCTAATTGAATTCACAGTAAGAGCTAAAGTACCAGTAGGGCATATTTTAGCTATTTCTCAAGAGTTGTCATATGTTTATTTCTCATATATGCTGGTTACATGGGCCTGAGTTGAGCCAGCATTTCCTCTAGGTAATAAGGCTAACATGAATGGATTATTTTATGAGTGTAGGAAAATATATTTGTTATATATATTTTGTTAACACACATATTTTGAGAATTAAAATAAGAAAAAGGATATGAAATTTAGAAAGTCTATAGTATTTTTCAACCTTTTAATTCTCATTGGAGGCCATTCTTTTTTAATTTATGCACATAAAACACCACAGGAAGAGATGGTATAAATCTGTGGACTGTGGAGAATGAGTGAACATTTTTGAATCAGGATCTTTAAAAGGGGTGAAATTTGAGTATGATTAAGTTAGGAAAAAGCCTCGCTTACGGCGGAAGTCAGAGACTCTGTATACATTATGGGCATGTCATGGCTTTTAAAAAGTTATGTTAGACTTCTATACAAATTGTGAAGGAATTTGTATAACCCCAAACAAAATTCTGTGTGGTTCTGAACTTTTCCAAAGTTGAAAAAAAGAGGGAGAGAAATAATACTGGTTGGTATTCCGATCAGAAGCAAGTCTTACTGTCGGGTGGGCTGGTCACTTGCACTGCCTGGGTGTTTTCTTGGTCACCAGTTTTCTCAGAAGGAAGTGATCCGATGGCTTATGCTAGCCACGTCTGTGCATATATGCCCTATAATTGGCATTTACTAAGGAGACCTTCAGTTTGATGGATGACTGTCAGAGCCGGGCTTGCTGGCTTTGAAGAGAGTTGACTTTGCTTGAGTTTTGTTATATTAACTCATTAGGACTCTGCACTGCTTCAACCCGCTCTTTGTTTACTTTCTTATAATTAAGATTTTCGAACAATCGATTTTCAGAGACTTGGCAGGGATCCATTCTCAACCCAGAGACGTTGCCTGACAGAAAAGTCTGCAGCAGACCTGTATTCACAGGAAGAACCCTTGAGCATTAGGAAGGGTTTTGTACTCTTTCATTTAGCTGCCCAGTTAGCTAATTGATTTTAAACATAAAATGATTTATTAATTATCTTTACTTTATAGCATTACCTCTATAATTATCTTTATGTTATATCATTATTCCTCAACTTTTTTAAAAAAGTGAATCCTACAGAGACAGCATCTGCAAATTAGAGTATTTAAAATTAGAGCTTGTTAGGTATTATGATATTTTAACAACAACTTAAGCAAATAATTAGAAAATAATTAGGGATATATGTTTCTCTTGAAAAGATACATTTTTCAAGAGAAACATTCTAATATATACTTAAACATTCAACTGTGAATTTTCAATAAGTCCCAACTGTGTTTTTAATTTTATGATATGAAAATCCCCAAAGCTGTAGTGACATATTTAATGTTAAAACTGATTGACTTTCTTTTTGGAAACCCCAAAGAAAGTGCACCTGAAAATGAGGGTCTTTTCCAGTATGCATTGGTGAGGCAGTGTTTCCTGTAGGGTTCGACGTAACTCCCACAAACTACGTGGAGAGGCATAAAACGATGATGTTGTGTTCGATGTATGTGTTTTTAAAAATAGTTTTAGCTGCTATCTAGAAAAACTAAGGGCTTGAAAAGAAAGGACGTGCTTTTACAAAAAGCAAACATGGTTAGAGTGTTTGCACTACGATTACAGACTAACTCATGGTTGTCTCATTTCTGACTTGTTATAACTAGTTGATGAGTTGATTATCTGTGATGTCTGTTTAACAGAGAAGGTAGCTTGATGAGTAGATGCATTCATCATGTCATCCCAGTATCTAGATGAGTGAGAAAGGAAAATAAAGAATGAATGAGGAAGGAAAATAAATAACCTCTGTTTGTGAAAATGATGTGGTGCTAGATCATACCTGGTAGGCAATGCTCTAAGTAATGAGTTCTTTTAGAGTAATTTTATGAGGAGTGCTTCTTTAGAACTGTAGTAGGTCTCTTGACTAGCCTTTACAGAAGAAAAGGGAAAATGAAACTCGTTGTTTTCAGGTCACAGATAATTCAACTTTCCTTACTTTCTAAAAGGAACTTGAATTAGCAGAACAATGTTTAGACTCCTTTGCCAATGAAGACAACCTTTTAAGTTTAGTGATGAAGTTGATTCATTTTTATTTCAGTCAGATGATGGAAAACATAACTAATTGCCTCCTTATTTGGTCCATGATGCTCAGTTAATGTATTCAAAGTTATTACTAGATTAAAAAAAATGAATTCACAGGTCAAAACTTCTTTTATTGTGGAGGAAACTGGCAGTCATCAAAAGGGCCATTAAAAAACAGTTTAATGAAGAAATATGTGACTGTTTAAGGAAAGCGTCTAGTCTAAACTTAGCAGGAGGGCCAAGGATTCTTTTTTTTCTACTAGGTTGCAAAAGTATAAGAAAACAATCTTGCATCTTTTAGGTTTCTGCCTAAATTTTCCTTTCAGAAAGGCATTACTTTAGCTGCAAAAATAGAGTATTATTATACATTAAAAATCTGAGGCTAAAATCAAGTCTTCCTACTCATTTTATATTAAAATGTGTGAAATGGTATCTTTTTATTTTTAATTGATGTATTAGTGGTAACTAAGCCTTTAATTTTAAGTCTTTTTCCTTTCAATCTAAAAAAATGGCTAGCACTTATTGATAGCATCCTCTGTAACAAGCACTGTTTTAAGTACCCCACATGAATTAATTTATTTAATCATCAAAACCCTTTGAGATGGGTACTGTTATTATCTTTACCTTAAAAGTTCATAAAAATGAGGTATAGAAAGGATAAGTAAATTGAACAACGTGGCAGTGAGTAAATGCTAGGTTGGGGATTCGAACATAGGCATTCTGACTTCAGATCCAAAGCCTTTAACCATCTGTAAAGCAGCCTTTAGTTTGGTTAAGTAGCTGAGGAGCTACACAAAATCTCAATCCACCAAATTTATCATTCAAAAGATATTATGGAACAGTATTCCAAAGAATATAAGGGATATTATGTTAAAATAACTGTACATATAGTAATATCCTTTTTTTCTTAACTTTCATATCCCAGCTTATGACTAACTAAAAGGTTATAGGCTAACAATGTGATCAAGTTTATACTATGTATGATTGTCATGTTTTGGGAGGGACAGGATTTGACCTGTGGCCTACCTAAACAATTATAATATTGAACCACATTATGACAGAGTTCTGCTTTGTTTTAAATATATAACTATTATTTTGAAAAGGAGATAAAATAACAATAATAAAAAGAAAATCTAGACTCTAAGAAGTAGTTTCTATAAAAATTTGTCAAGTTTTCAAAAGTGAATGTTTTGAAATCTGTTTAACAAAGTCCAGAAATATTTAGGTTCAATAAAGGAGACTGGTTTTTATCACTAGGCTAGAGTAATGAATTCTGGTATAATCTAAGCTGATTAGCTTTAAAAAATTTTGTTTTATTTTTGTAACATTAAGAAAGAAACATTGCAGAATTGAATGGATTACAACTCATAAGCCTCATTGAAGACAATGAATGCAAAGGTATAAAATTTCATACATTTTTTTTTTAATTTTAAACTCCTAGACAAAGGGATTTTGATTGTCCAAATATCTTTGAAGTTTCTAGCAGAATATGATGTCCACATACCCCTGATGAGAAGAGTCAGATCAATGTTTTTATCTCAAAGTAAAAAGAAAACAAAAACAAATTGTGCACAAAGATAAAACTATTTTTAAATCATTTTTGTAGGCGAATGTAAGCAATAGCTATTATTTTTTTTTGCTATTTTTTTTAATGTTTATTTATTCACCAAAAATTGACTGAATGTATACCAGAATGAACAAGGCAGGTAGTCCTTTAATGAACTAATATTCTAATAAAGGAGAATAAACATTCTAATAAAAAGAATAAACAAAGCAAGAATATAATATTTAAAATGATAAAAGTTATGAAGAAAGTAAAGCTAAATAAGGGGATAGAAAGTGATGTCATTTGGGGCATGAAGTGGTATCTATTCTAAAAAGAGTGGTTAGAGAATGTTTCTGAGATGCTGATATTTGAGCAAAATCTAAATAATAAAACAAAGCAACTGACATTTCTAGACTAGCACCTAGGATGAATAATTTTTAATATTCACCTCCTCTTTAACCAAAATTATTTTTAGGAGTAATCAGGTAATGAAAAGAATGATAATAATAGCCAGAAATAAATATTACAGGAGAGTAATGGATTAGTACTTTTTAATGACATTGTCTTTTTTTAGAAGGGGAAAATAACATATCTTACATAGTATGCTGTTTGCATTGTGCTTCAGTGTTTTAAACCTCTATTATTTGAACAACTCTGTTGAGATACACATACTATTTAATAAATTTGCTCTCATTTATGACCAGCATCTTTCACTTAACATCATGTTTTGAATGTTCATTTGTATTGTAGTATGTATCAGTATTCATTCTTTTTCATTGCTGAATAATATTCTAGTATGGGTATACCACATTTTATTTATCCATTCATCAATTGGTAGACATTTTGGGTTGTTTCCACAGTTTTGTTATTATGGATACTTAATGCTACTATAAACACTAATATACAAGTTTTTATGTGAACACATGTTTGTAGTTTGGAGTGTATATAACCAGAGTGGAATTGCCAGGTTATATGGCAACTTTATGTTAAATCTTTTGAGGAACTGCCAGAATGTTTTCCAGACTGAATGATACCCTATTTTACATTCCCACCAGCAATGTATGAGGGTTCTAACTTTTTCATATCCTTGTCAATACTTGTTATTATCTTGACATTTTGATTCTGTGCATCCTAGTGGGTATGAAGTGGTAGTTCATTGTGATTTTGATTTGTGTTTCCATGATGACTAATGATGTCAAGCATCTTTTCATTTTCTTACTGGCATTTGTATATTTTCTTTGCCTATTTTTAATTGCGTTATTTGTCTTTTTATTATTGAGTTGTAAAGATTATTTATATATTTTAGATACAAGTTCTATATCAGATATATAATTTACAATATTTTCTCTATTGGCTGTCTTTTGCTCTTTTTGATGGTATCCTTTCAAGGTAAATGTTTTCAATTTTCATGAATTAATTTTCCCTTTGTTGTTTGTGCTGTTGGTGTAATACCTAAGAAACTGTAATTTAATCCAAGCCTGACCTGTGGTGGCATAGTAGATAAAGCATCGGCCTGGAACGCTGAGGTCACTGGTTCAAAACCCTGGCTTCCCTGGTCCAGGCACATATGAGAATTGAGGCTTCCTGCTCCTCCCCCTGCTTCTCTCTCTCTCTCTCCTCTCTAAAATCAATACATCTTTAAAAAAAGAAAGTTTTAAAAGATATTATAAAGATTTAAACCTATGTTCTTTTATTATATACTCTTATATTGTTTATATTTTTTCAATTTTTTATTTTATATTCCTTAGTTGCACACCAATTTCAAAAGCTATATGCCTCCTGTGTTCAATTGTAGCATTATTTACAATAGCCAAGATATGGAAACAACCTAAATATATGCCTCTCGTCTTTTCAAAAGTTTTATAGTTTGAGCTCTTGCATTTAGGTCTTTGGTACATTTTGAGTTGATTTGAGACACAGATCCAACTTTATTCTTCTGCATATGGATATCCAGTTGTTCCAGCACTATGTGCTGAAACCACTTTTTTCCCCATTGAATTGTTTTGGCACTTTTGTCAAAAATTAATTGAGTGTAAATGTGAGCATTTATTTCTGTACTCTCAACTCCATTTCAATGACATATGTGACAGTCCTGATGCCAGTACCACATTGTCTTGATTACTGCAGCTTTGAGGAAATTTTTGAAATTGAGAAGTGTGAATTCCCCAACTTTGTTTCTTTTGAAGACCATTTTGGCTATTCTGGCTCCCTTGGATTTCCCTATGTTTTAAATATTGAACACAAATAAAAATCACAAGAAGTTAAAAACAAGCATGACAGAACTAAAGTAACTCAAGTTCTGTTTCTTCATCTTTTCAATCACTGTGCTACCACAATTTATTTCGATTTTATTGCTTAAACTGAGCAATGTGGTAACATAGGGTTTAGAGACACAAGCTACTCAAAATATAACTATTCTAAGTCTATTAGTGATTTTCTTTTGAGATGAATGTAATTATCTATGTCTTTGTTTGTTGAAGTCCATCTGTATACCTGGGATTTCTCCAAATTAGCTTCCTTGAAGAATACAATGTTTATTAAAGGGCAAGTAACAATTTTGGGAGGGGGGGAAGGGAGCAGTATATTTTCACTAACATTATTAAGAATTGCTGATGACCGTGTTCTAGTTGCTTTTACTATTGTTATAAAATTCTCTAAATTACCTGTACACAGGGTGGCTGCTCCTATCATCTCACTCTTGGGGTGCCACTGAGGAGGAGCAGATCATTCTGAGATCTAGAGGACGAGCCTCCCCGGAAGAAGGAACAGAAGTGTTAAGCCCTTTCATTACGAGTGAGTTTGAAAATGAAAGGAACTGAAAGAAAACTATGATTGTCGCTAGTGCACAGAAGTGACGGAGGAATGGGAGAACATGAAGTTGAAGAGAGTGGCACCAGGGCAAGGAGTGGTTTATAGGTAGGGCCGCCCTGTGATTTCTAACCCAAACTATGGCACTTGTGAGAGTGAAAGGTTACAGCTAATTATATCAAGGCAACAAGTTTGATGGGGCTGTGCCAGGAGAATTACGATGCATAGTCATCCTGCTTAAAGAATATGGTGCAAAGTTGTATTTTCACCAACCCAAAAGGACAACTGCGATGAAAGCTAAAATTCTTAAATGCAAGCAAGCAATAATATGATCTAGTACCATTAGTAATTTGTGAATTAGGGAAGCTAAAAAGCATATGTAGAATAGTGGTTTAGAGCAACACTGATCCAACTTTAGCGTGCATAAGATCACATGGAGGGCTTGTCAAAACCCATGGCTGGGCCACACTTCTTGAGATTATGATTCAGTAGTTTCTGTATTTTTAACAAGCTCCCAGGAGCTGTTGACACTGCCAGCCCATGGAGGATCAGACTTTGAGTTGCCTGATTTAGACTTTAGAGACTTGGTTTGTATTTGGGTTTGTTTTGGTTGTCAGCTGGGTGACCTTGGACGCATTAAATATTCTTTCCACATCTTTTTTTCTTCATCTGGTAAAATGGGGACTATAATAACTCCTGCCTTATATAATTGTTGTGAAGAGTAAATGATGTAAAGTACTTGGTATTATAGTAAGTACTTAGCATATGTTGTTGTTATAGTTAGGAAGAAGACTAATCATGGTGGATAATACTTGTTAGATAAAACTATGAACGTGTTTCAGATACTACATTATCTCTAGAAGTACATACATGTACATGGCCTAGAACAGTGTATCAGTGCCTGACATATAGTAGGCTCAATATACTCTTTGAATGAATAAACAAATTTGTGAATCCACTTTATAGTACTGTGTGGACTGAAAGAATTGATTCCTGTTCTGTTATAACTCTTATTCTCAGGGTAAACAAACCTTCAACAAAATGAAGAGACAACCCACTGAATGGGAGAATATATTCACCAGTGATACATTTGATAAGTGGTTAATATCCAAAATTTATAAGGAATTTATACAACTCAACACCAAAAAAAACCACAAAAAAACAAAAAAAACCCAACTTCCAAAACAATGAATTAAAAAATGGGCAACAAACCTGAATAGACACTTCTCCAAAGAAGACATACAGATGGCCAATAGGCAGATGAAAAAATGCTCAACATCACTAATCATTAGAGAAATGCAAATTAAAACCACCATGAGCTATCACCTCACACCTGTCAGAATGGCTACCATTTATCTCTAAACCAGCAAACAACAAGTGTTGGTGAGGATGTGGAGAAAAGGCAACCCTTGTGGCCTGCTGGTGGGAATGCAGACTGGTGCAGCCGATATTGAAAACAATATGAAATTACCTCAAAAAATTAAAAATGAAACTGCCTATGACACAGCAGTAGATGAGCATATAAAAGTACTGTGGTACATTTACACAACGGGATACTACTCAGCTATAGAAAAAAAGAAGGAAATCTTAACTTTTGCAACAGCATGGATGGACCTGGAGATTATTATGTTAAGTGAAATAAGCCAGACAGAGAAAGACAAATATCATATGATTTTACTCATATATGGAATCTAATGAACAAAATAGAAACAGCCTCAAAGATGTAGAGAACAGACTGACAGCTATCAGAGGGGTGGGGGGCTGGGAGGCTTGGTGTGAAAGGTGAAGGTATTAAGCAAAAAAAAAAAAATTACAGACAGGGTTGGGGGGAGATTGAAGAGGGTATAGTGGAGATAAATGGTGATGGTAGGAGGCTTGACTTGGAGTGGTAAACACAATACAATATACAGATGATATATTTTAGAATTGTACACCTGAAACCTATATAAAGTTTTATTAAACAATAAGTGGTTTTACTTAGGTTGCTGTACTGAATTTTAGCTGTGTTAAACACAAAATTATAAAATACCCCTTATTTATTATTGTGGAAGAACCACTTAAAAAAAAACAATAATCCCTAATTTCTATAGGAAAAATAATATACCAAACTGCTGCGAAGATGACCTACAGAATGAAACCTGCTAAGATCAGATCTGAATGTTTCCTGTTTTGTCCAGTGGCTGTGTGATTTCCACATGGTAAATGTAGGTACCTGAGGGGGACTTGAGAACGGAATAAGGAAGAAAACAAACATTTTTTGAATACTTACTATGGGCTAGGTCCTTTACTTGTGCCAGGAGATTTATAGGTACTAATTCAGTGCTCGCAGTCATCATGTGAGATAGGCAGGCATCACCACTCCCTTTTGCCAAAGCTTTAAGGAGACAGGGCGAAATAGGTGGAATCAAAGTTCTAGACTAGGTGTGTTTACAAAGCCCACTCTTTTACTACTACCTTTGGAAGGGCCACTTAGAAAGTCACTATGGTTTTCCAAGCAGTGTGGCAGAGTTGCTGCATTTTTATACTCTCCTAGCTTTATTCTAAAGACAACTTAGGTACCGAGGAGTTTCTAATGTGGTGTTTAGTTGCAGTTAATATGGCAAACGTGGTCTCTGTTGTCATGGAACATAAAGTGAAGAAGACACTGTACACAATTACAACAGTATGTGATGAGTGATACAATAGAAGTTAGCGTGATTTACAAGCATAGCCAGGACCTTGATCTAGGTTTACGCAAAGAAAGATGGCCTTAAAAAGGTGACATTTGAATTGGGGATTGCAGTGAGAACAGTATGTTTCAGCTGAAAGTATGGCAGGTTCTGGGGACTGAAGGATGCTCAATGTGAATGGGAAGGAAACGAAATAAAGTTGAAGCAGCTGGGAAGTGGCACAGGTTAGATAAAGTCTTTTAAATGAAGGTGTTTAGACTTGATTATAGCATAATGAGAAATTACTGAGGAGCATTAACGGAGTGTCATGGCCAGATTTGTGTTTCATGAGGATTAATTACTTCAAGAAGGATTCCCACAAGGGTTTTGTGAGAGTAAATGGGTTCGATAGGAGTAATATTAGTGGCAAATAGACTGACTAGGATGCTGTTTCGGCAAAATTGGTAGAGATAGTAATGACTTAGGATCATGGTGGAGATAGAGATAAATAGATATCAAAGTGATATTTGAGAAGGCAGGTTGACAGGGCTTGGTCATGACTAGGATGAGACAGAAGAGTCAAAGAGATCCTTGGATTAAATCATTTGTGCTACATGCATAGACACTGAAGACAGGGAACATAGGGGGAAAGCTGGGGAAGGGAAGAGACAGGGAAGAAGGACATGAGTTCACTTCTGAACATGATGCATTGGAGGGCTTATGAGATACCAAGTAAGCTGTTGTTTATTAGAAATTTAGATGAGCAGGTCCAAAGAAGGTGACTACTAGTACATGGATGGTAATTGAAGCTCTGGAAGTCAGTGCAGTTACACAAAGTGCATAGGATGAGAAAAATAGGCCCTATGTTGTATTTTCTGAAGTTGGAAACGGGGAGGCAGTCAGACAGACTCCTGCATGCGCCCAACCGGGATCCACCCGGCACACCAGGGGGCGATGCTCTGCCCATCTGGGGCGTTGCTGTGTTGCAACCAGAGCCATTCTAGCACCTGAGGCAGAGGCCATAGAGCCATCCTCAGTGCCCGGGCCAACTTTGCTCCAATGGAGCCTCAGCTGCAGTAGGGGAAGAGAGAGACAGAGAGGAAGGAGAGGGGGAGGGGTGGAGAAGCAGATGGGTGCTTCTCCTGTGTGCCCTGGCCGAGAATCGAACCCGGGACTCCTGCACATCAGGCCGATGCTCTACCACTGAGCCAACTGGCCAGGGCTAAAGGATCTTTTTCAAAGTGATGATTTATTTATTTTTTTAGCAAGAGAAATTGAAAGAGAGATACCAGAAGGGAGAGAGATGAAAAGCATCAACTTGTAGTTGTGGCATTTGAGTTGTTCATTGATTGCTTTCTCCTATGTGCCTTGACTGTAGAGCTACAACTGAGCCAAGTGACACCCTGCTCAAGCCAGCAACCTGGGCTCAAGCAAGTGACCATGAGGTCATGTCTATGATCCCATGCTCAAGTCACTGATCCTGCACTCAAGCTGGTGAGCCTGTGCTCAAGCCAGATGAGCCCAAGCTGGCGACCTTGGGGTTTTGAATCTGTGTCCTCAGCGTCCTAGGCTGAAGCTCTATCCTTAGTGTCACCACTTGGTCAGGCTTAAAGTGCTGATTTAAAGATAATATTAGGGTGAAAACAATTCTAAAATTTTTTTTTTTTTGTATTTTTCTGAAGCTGGAAACGGGGAGAGACAGTCAGACAGACTCCCACATGCGCCCGACCGGGATCCACCCGGCACGCCCACCAGGGGGCGACGCTCTGCCCACCAGGGGGCGATGCTCTGCCCCTCCGGGGCGTCACTCTGCCGCGACCAGAGCCACTCTAGCGCCTGGGGCAGAGGCCAAGGAGCCATCCCCAGCGCCCGGACCATCTCTGCTCCAATGGAGCCTTGGCTGCGGGAGGGGAAGAGAGAGACAGAGAGGAAGGAGGGGGGCGGGGGTGGAGAAGCAGATGCACGCTTCTCCTATGTGCCCTGGCCGGGAATCGAACCCGGGTCCCCCACACGCCAGGCCGACGCTCTACCGCTGAGCCAACCGGCCAGGGCCAATTCTAAAATATTTTAAGAAAAAGAGGAAGTCTTGTGAGCCTGACTGTTTCCTTTCTTTTTCAGAATTGATTTCCTTTTTACTTCCACCTCAAGTGAAGTCATACAAGTTCTAAGTCAGAGTCTCTTCTGTTGTGGTTAAATTGATTCTTGAACACAAACCATTTTAAAACATGAGATGAAAAATATGGAAAACGAAGGAAAACCAAAGCATCAAATTATTCATGCCTAAAACTTTTTGAATTTAGCACCGCATCAAAGCAATCAGGAAAGGGAGTACTGCCAACATTCGGTGATGGCGAAGAAGGACCTTGCTCCTTTCCCTCTTTCTACTCCTGACTTCCAGTATCCTTCCCTTTAAAAAATCCTTCAGAGATAGGGATCTCTTTGTATTCTCTCCCATCTGGATGTCACAGGTGTGTGGCAGAAACCAAGAACAATGGCTCTCAACTAGCTCTTTAAAGCAGGTTCTCTGACTAAATGGCAAAGCCAATCTTCTGTTTTATTTATTTATTTATTTTTATTTTTTTGTATTTTTCCAAAGCTGGAAACGGGGAGGCAGTCAGACAGACTCCCGCATGCGCCTGACCGGGATCCACCAGCATGCCCACCAGGGGGCGATGCTCTGCCCATCTTGGGGCGTCGCTCTGCCGCAATCAGAGCCATTCTAGCACCTGAGGCAGAGGCCACAGAGCCGTCCCCAGCACCCGGGCAGACCTTGCTCCAATGGAGCCTTGGCTGCGGGAGGGGAAGAGAGAGACAGAGAGGAAGGAGAGGGGGAGGGGTGGAGAAGCAGATGGGCGCTTCTCCTGTGTGCCCTGGCTGGGAATCGAACCCGGGACTCCTGCATGCCAGGCCAACGCTCCACCACTGAGCAAACTGGCCAGGGCCGCCAATCTTCTGTTTTATGTGGACAAATGCATGTCCTCAAAATTTGATCTTTGGTGGGATTGCCTGGACCCTTCTTCCTTAAACACATGGTGTATCTATTCCTTATCCTGACATATCATCCAACTTTGTTTCTGTTTTCGCCTCTGGGGAAGATAATGTGGTTTACATTCTTTTAGAAGTCTTGGATACCAAGAATGTTGAGGTCAGCTCAACTGGGGAAGTGAAGAAAATGTCAGCTAACCCAGTGGTGAAGCCTTGGGAGTGTGCTTGTATAGGCTATTTTCTCCATTTTCCTTTTCTTTGGTTTTCTTTTTCCTTTTGTGTGTGTGTGTGTGTGTGTGTGTGTGTGTGTGTGTGTGTGTGTTTTAATTTTTTTTATTTTTCCTAAGTGAGAAGCGGGGAAGCAGAGAGACAGACTCCCGCATGTGCCAGACTGGGATCCACCCAGCATGCCCACCAGGGGGTGATCTCTGCCCATTTGGGGCGTTGTTCCATTGCAACCGGAGCCATTCTAGCACCTGAGGTGGAGGCCATGGAGCCTTCCTCAGCGCCCGGGCCAACTTTGCTCCAATGGAGCCTTGACTGCGGGAGGGGAGGAGAAAGATAGAAAGAAAGGAACAGGGGAAGGATGGAGAAGCAGATGGGCGCTTCTCCTGTGTGCCCTGGCCAGGAATCAAACCTGGGACTTCCACACGCTGGGCTGACGCTCTGCTGCTGAGCCAATCGGCCAGGGCCTCCTTTTGTATATTAACCACAAATAACCTAAGTGTTTAAAATCAGTTTTATAAGAAGCCACCAAAAATGTTGGAAGCTTCTCAACAGGTTTTCAAGGAAGCCCTGAATAAAACTGATTTTGTATCATGACCGATAGATCAGCTTTCTTTCTTTACCTGATGTCTCCTGTTGATGCAAAATTTATGGAAATCTCAAATCAAGAAGTGTAGCAGAAGAAATGGTTACATTTCTCTAAGGTAATTTTTATTAAATGAAATAAAGATTGCTTAGTCAGAAAGATCAAGGAATGAGAGACTTGTATGCCCTTCACAGTAATTGGACACTGGTGTGTTTTATGGGCAGCTCTCACTGAATACAAAGAAATAGCTTTCTTTAAAAATTTAGAAAACATTTATAAAATGTCTTTGGTTTTAAGTCCTTTTGACTTAAGAAGAAAGAAGGCAAATTCCAGTATAGTATATTAACATTGAGGATGTTGTTCCCAGCAGATTTTAGTGTCCCTGCTTTTTTTTTTTTTTTTCAAAATTTGGGGATTTACTGAACATTATTTAATACTCTCATTTGGGTTTGGGAAAAACACAGCAACACTCTTACACATACACACATACATAAAAGTAAAAATTATTTATTTTTCTTTAAGAAATACTTTCATACTATCTAGCAAAAATTATGAATGGCATGTAAATAACTGGTGCTGGATGGTTTTGGAAAGAACGATACATGCTTTTGAGTATTTTTATGGAGGGGTGTGCTCCTTATACACCTGGCTTTTGTTTTGAGGCATATTTCCATATACTGTGTCCCATGTTCTAAAATCCCTTTGTTATTCTTGCCATAGAGATTTTCATGGGTTCATAGATGGTGCCTCAGTGTATAACTTAGGGAAAGTAAAGCAATTCCCTTGAAATCCAGAGACCTTTCCAATGCCGAAAAGTAAGTAAAAGCAGATGTTGTAAAGTTTAGAAAATCAAGACATTATTTTCCTGTTTCCATTGAATTTTTTCTAAACACATTATAAATAAGCTTTGAAGTAATACAAAGTCCTCTGTTTATTTGATAGCATCTTTTGTAAAACACTTTATCAATGATTGTTTGAGTTACAGACTGACTGACAGTCGGTAAAAGAACTGTGTCTGCTAGTAAATACTGTACAACACGACAATGCTGAAATTACCTACAATGTCTGAGTCACTTAGGTTTCTTTCATTAAACCTTTGGGGGTTTAATGTTAAACAGCTCAAATATGCTATAAGAATACAAATATGGAACCTCAATATTTTATTATCACATTTAATTTGATATTTGTGGATACATTAGTTTACTATGCAGTAGAGAGAACCTGATTTATTAATCTTTAGAATTATTCTGAAGAGGGTGGCCCAGGAATTTGAAGATAAGGCTATGTAGGCCACACTCTTGCCTTCCCCTCATTCTCTGAAGCAGACTCCTATTAAACTTTTAAAACTCTTACAATGTGGTCTCTAGAGAGGAAGGCTATTTAAATGAACTGTCATTCTCTAGACTGCTTCTAAAGCTTAATATTTAAAAGAACCCCAGGGAGAGACCATTGCCAGAGTAAGGTGTTGGCCAGCTCGGGGAAGGCCCAGGACAGGTGCCCATCCTCACACGTCCCCCCTGGCGCTCACCATTTAGAGTCACTGAATGTCTTCCAGCTGTTAGAGGATGTCCCAGACTCAGGACAGCATCCCTGGTGGGGATGTTTTCAGGGTCTAAAGCCAATTCTGGAAATGACTGGCTGCTAAAATAAGAAATGAGGGAAATCAGTTCATATCCATGACATCTACCTTCATCTGTCTGTTATTATATTCATTCAGCTGGGTCACATATGGCTCAATAATCAAATTACCACCCTATATATCTTCAATCTGCAGGTTCATTTAACTACCATGTGAACATGGGAAAACAAAGATAATCTAGGCTGTCTTCTCTTTATTTTTTCTTTTAAATATATCTTTTTTTTCATATGTAAGTAAAATTCTTATAGCATTTCCTTTTTTTAATTATTTTTTTTAAGTGAGAGGCAGGGAGGCATAGAGATAGACTCCCACATGCATCCTGACCCAGATCTACCCTGCAAGTCCCCTACTGGGTGATGCTCTGCCTGTCTGGGGCTGCTGCTCCCTAGCTTGGTAATTGAGCTACTTCAGTGCCTGAGGCGAGGCCATGAGGCCATGGTGCCATCCTCAGTGCCTGGGGCCAACTTACTCCAACAGAACCATGGTTATGAGAGGAGAAGAGAGAAATATGGAGAGGGAAGGGGAGGGAAGGGGATAAGCAGATGGTCACTTCTCCTGTGTGCCCTGACTGGGAATTGTACCCGGGACTTCCACACAATGGACCAATGTTCTGCTGCTGTGCCAACTGGCCAGGGGATAACATTTCAAAAATTGTATAATATAGAAAGCTAATATCTGCAGTGGCGTCCTTTCTCCATTCTCATTTCTTGACTTATATATATTGTTAACAGTTTGGTGTGTATCAAGTACTTTTGAATGATGAATGGAATTTTCTATTATAATACTATTATGGCTTTTTAAAATTAATTTAAATGAAAAATGAGCTGGATCTATCAAAATTTCAAAGATATATAAAATTTAAGTGGGGGGGGAAGCAATCTGTTTTTTTGTTTATTTGTTATTTATACTTCAAATTCTTTTAAGTACCATTTGCAACAGCTTACAGTAAAAAAACTAGGGCAAAGGAAAACGTGGCCAAGGATTATTCAGTGAGTGGAAAGGAAAGGAAAGAAAAGGAAAGGGAGATATTCAGTGAAGAAGAGAAATGCTAAGGCAAGAAGTGCTAGTGTTGGAAAGCTATACTATTCGATAAAAAACATTGCACAAAGTTTCAGAGGGGTCTTTGCACTTCTTTCTGGGTTGCAAAAGGAAACCAGTTCCTTTGAGAAAAATTTGTATGAATAACTCATCTACAGTGAAAATATGACCTGCATAGGGTCCACATAATCAACAATGCTGCTTTTAGGCAGGGACAGGGCCTCACACAACTTTGTGTTTCCAGGACCTTGCTGTCCAACAGCCCTAAACGTTTGATAGAACAGTAGATGAATGGGATACTGAATGAAGCAATGGGAGTGTATATTTATAATGCACATGTGTTCTAACTGATTGTTTCTTATTGCTTCATTACCCATTAAATTCAAGAGCATGATGCTAAGTTTGTTAATTTTTTTAAACAAATATTATTTAGTCTCACAGTTTTAGGGGCTATAAATACTAATGTGTGTAAGTTAGTGTGTGCCTTCATAGAGCTTATAATCTAGTGGCACAATAGATAAGTTAATAAAAACACCCAGCTATACTAGAGAGAGAGACTAGACAGCCAGTTCTGGGTGCGGGGAGAGCCCTCAGGAAGAGTAGCTCCTGCAAACCAGGTAAAGGGAGGAGTCACATACCAGCTCTGCAGGGGGTGAGCAGAGTTTGAGGCATATAGCTTCCTTGTCATCTGCCCAAGTGAGGATAACAGCACTTGGATTCTTGAAGAGAGAGTGGTCCTCTTCACTGTCAGATATTTCAGGCAGGATTTCACAGTAGTTAGACCGGTTAAGTACTTCTAATGATTGAAAATTGCGGTTACTAGCAAGTATCTGCACAAGAGGTATCCTTAGCTTTAAACTGAAAAAAAGATACACACAAAGCAGTAGAGAACAGGTATGATTGTAAAATCTGATGTATCAATCAGGTCCCAGCAGGAAATGTCACACTGAAGAGAGATTGGTAGAAGAACTATTGAGAAGATTGGGCAGATTTTAGGAATCAACAAGGGACAGTGCAGTACCATGGTCTGGCAACAACAAGGGGAGATTGTTAGCAGCCCTGGCCATGGCTAACGCAGGAGGAGAAGGCTGCTTTGTAGGAGCTGAATCTTTTTTTTTCCTTTTTTCTTTTGTATTTTTCTGAAGTTTGAAGTGGGGAGGCAGTCAGATTTTTGCATGCGCCCAACCAGGATCCACCTGGCATGCCCACCAGGAGGCGATGTTCTGCCCATCTGGGGCATTGCTCTGCTGAGGCCGGAGCCATTCTAACATCTAAGGTGGAGGCCATGGAGCCATCCTCAGTGCCCAGGACAGTTTTGCTCCAATGGAGCCTTTGATTGCGGGAGGGGAAGAGAGAGACAGAGAGAAAGGAGAGGGGGAAGGGTGGAGAAACAGATGGGCGCTTCTCCTGTGTGCCCTGGCCAAGAATAGAACCTTGGACTTCTACACGCCAGGCCAATGCTTTACCACTGAGCAAACCGGCCAGGGCTGGAGCTGGATATTAATTAGAAAGAAACCATTTGAAGCTATGCCTGGAGAGGATTTAGCTGGGGAAATACTCAACCTTCTCCCTCCTCCTGCCTTTGAATTCCTATAGGTACATTCAGTTGGTCAAATTCAAGTGGAAACCAGACAAGAGGGAATGCAGTGGACAAAGTCCTTAGAAATTAGCCTTCAGGGAAGGAAGTCAGGTGGAAAGCTTCAGAAAAGTGAATCTGGAGAGGCAAATGAAGAATATCTAGCACAACTGAGGATCTTGGTTTCTAATTCCATCAATGGAATGCTATCCCATTTTCATTCAATAATGGATATAAGTTGTAGGTTATAAAATACAGAAAACATCATTTTCAACCCTAGAAAAAGAGTACCAAGTCCTTAAACACAAACTTCTTTGTTGTAAGAAAGCAGTTTTTCTTGTTACTATTCCTGAAGGGTTTTATTGTTAGTGCTACAGAAAGGGTTAAGATTTATCCATTTGTATTAAATCATGTATATGAGTAATAGTTATTTTTTCTTTCCTTATTTTCTGAAGTAAGATGCTACCTGACCTATTTGGACAGAGATGAACATCATTCCTGGGGAGATATGGAGACTGATTCTAGAAAGGATTAAAAAACTAGGTTTCTCGGCTTCTTTCTAGAGCTTTCTATCTCAGATGTACAAAGGTTTTATTTATCTATTTTGTTGATGTAGAAGAAAGGCAGGAGGTTATTTGGACATTACAGATGTGTTCCAAGAGTACAGAAGTCTGGAGAAATGATTAATTTCAGTGGGATCACAGGAGGCCACTCTGGTTTATGCCCAAACAAGACAAGTCAGCATTTTTTCTTGAGCAGTTGCCAGAGAGCATGGTGGCAGAGCCTTTAACTAGGATAACTAGGATACTGTGTTTCCAGATCCTAAAAGAGCCTTTTGTAGCAGTGGCAGGCTGGCCGGGATGAGCCTGAGAACCATGCTTAAGGGTGACACCTTCTCCCAGGACAAATATGACAACTAGGTCACATAACTGTATATGGTTTTCATTATTGTTGTTATTTTTGGTACTTAACGATAATATATCTGATGGCGACTGTGTTATCTATACATGCATGGGGGGTTGAAAGGGCTACTTTATGAGCAGTGGTTCTTATAAGCTTGCTAGACATGGGCTGATTTCTTGTGTTAAGTGATATTTCTGGAAACTATTCTCATGACTCTTCATTTTTTTTGTAGTCAACCAGAGGCCTTGTCTCAGGTAAATCCCCACTCGCACCTATTTCTGACTGAGTGTGGAAGGTCCTGACAGTGATACACTTTCCCCAACTTCACCAATTTGAAGAAGCCTCTAGGACAGCCTGAGGGTATCCGGAAATTTGACAGTGGGTTCCAGGAGAAGGAGTGCTGTCGAACTTTGAGCTTAATCTGGGAAAAACATAATGAGCATAAAAACAATATATTTCATAGATTTCAAGACAAAGTTCCTTGAAATCAAGGTGTATTTTATTATTGCCATGGCCTTACAAATAACTAGCATTTTTCTTCTTTAGTGGCCAGTGGTACATGTGATGGTTGGCGTCTTTGAGTGTTAAAACACTGAACCTTGAAAGGACGTTTGTAAATAGAATTCGGGTATTTCCCTTTCTTGAATAGAAACCGGAATATTTCTTACGACTCAAATATAACCTATGAATGTGATACCTAGTTAATGACTAGTTAACTTGGTAATATTTTGTGATGACTATCAAAAATACTGTATTAGCAGACATTCTGAAGCTGCATTCTGGCTCAGGGCTTGTTCAGTTTAGAAGGTAAGTCTTCAATGGGTAGGTAGTAGAAAAGTGTCTGCATGGGACCCAGGCATTTACCTTCTTTCTTACAAATTAATTGAAAATAAATGGTTACAAGAAGTTTATATTTTAAAAAAGAGGAAGGGTGGATTGGAAGTCAATTACTCTAAACTGTTTAGTACTGCTGGGCCTCTGAAAAAGTGGCTGATAGACACACATTGTCTGGTAATGACACTGACGTATTGTATTCTGAGGTAGGATTAATTTAGCGTGTTTTTAATTTTCCTCAATACCATGTAAACATCTTTGCTTTGTTTCTGTACGTGCCAAGAAACTTTCTAAGTTAGCTTTCCAGGGGATTTATGCCCTTGAACTTCTATTGGATGTTTTATAAGTGGGTAATCACTTCGGAATGCGGCTTAATATGATCATAAATGGACAAATATTCTAGTATTTTTCTCCTTTGCCTTTTGTATGGTCACTGTACTTAAGCCTGTCTTGCAGGATTATTTGAAAATTCTGCTTTCAAAAAACCCCAGAACTCTTGATATTTCCAAGTCTTGTGTGAAGAAGCCTTGCTCTGGGAAACCTGATGTGACATCTTGGCCAGTGGGGAAGGCAGCTCCGGATTAGAGGGGGTTAGCCTGATCGGGGCAGCTTGCTTCTCACCTCTACGCCCTGTCTTCGCTGACAAGCGCCATTTCACCCAAAGCCCTTCTTGATTCCGGTATATGTGGTGATTCCATAAGTATCTTAATCATTTCCAGGCTTGCTTATAAATTGTTTAAGAATAAACAATCTCTCTTTGTGCCTTGCTATGTACCAGAAACATGTTGTGCAGTTCTGGTCAGTAACCCTCAATAAAGACATGATTAAAGTGAAAGTTCACTGACATGGGCAAAAGAATAGGATCCTATATTGATTAATTTGCTTAAATTAGTGAATTCACTCATTAAATTTGTTCTGA
Source organism: Saccopteryx leptura (assembly GCF_036850995.1). Lineage (NCBI taxonomy): Eukaryota > Metazoa > Chordata > Mammalia > Chiroptera > Emballonuridae > Saccopteryx > Saccopteryx leptura. The sequence continues at coordinate 108,680,855 of NC_089508.1, read as the reverse complement.
GTGTAGCATAAAAAAAGAAGGGCTTTTTTATGTTTACAAAGGAAGAAGGCTATGAACGGGCACATAATTAAAATCCATAAAATTATGAAAACTATGCTTTTTTTTTTTTTTTGGTATTTTTCCAAAGCTGGAAATGGGGAGAGACAGTCAGACAGACTCCCGCATGCGCCCGACCGGGATCCACCCGGCACGCCCACCAGGGGCGACACTCTGCCCACCAGGGGGGTGATGCTCTGCCCCTCCGGGGCGTCGCTCTGTGGCGACCAGAGCCACTCTAGCACCTGGGGCAGAGGCCAAGGAGCCATCCCCAGCGCCCCGGCCATCTTTGCTCCAATGGTGCCTTGGCTGCGGGAGGGGAAGAGAGAGACAGAGAGGAAGGAGGGTGGGGGGTGGAGAAGCAAATGGACGCTTCTCCTATGTGCCCTGGCCGGGAATTGAACCTGGGTCCCCCGCATGCCAGGCCGACGCTCTACCGCTGAGCCAACAGGCCAGGGCTGAAAACTATGCTTTCTTATTTATTGAATCCTGGCTCACTAGAACTCAGGGCATTGTCAGAAGCTTAAAAGAGATCTATGATGAGTAGAAACTTGTAGAATGCATTATCCCAGGATGTGGGAGAGATTGAAAATATATGAATTTATTAAAAGTTTAGATAAGCTCATGAATAACAGATTGGGTCAAACAATGACACTTTGGTATATGTCTATCACTCTTGAATGAGATCAGACATATTCTTCTTTTATTTAATTTATTTTTTAATTTTTAAACTTTTTTTAGAGAGAGAGTCAGAGAGAAGGATAGATAGGGACGGACAGACAGGAACGGAGTGAGATGAGAAGCATCAATCACTAGTTTTTCGTTGCGACACCTTAGTTGTTCATTAATTGCTTTCTCATATGTACCTTGACCATGGGGATAGCAGACCGAGTGACTCCTTGCTCGAACCAGTGACCTTGGGTCCAAGCTGGTGAGCTTTGCTCACACCAGATGAGCCCCGCACTCAAGCTGGCAACCTCAGAGTCTCGAACCTGGGTCTTCTGCATCCCAGTCCGATGCTCTATCTACTGTGCCACCACCTGGGCAGGCCAGACATATTCTTCTACCACATGTTTCTTGTATGCCCATCAAAGAAGGAATATTGTTGTGAATTGGCCATTGGTCAGATATATTGTATATTACTCTAATTAGGTAGGTAAGACAACTGCTAAAATGTGGGGGGGAAACTGAACTCATTGAATTATCTGGATTTCAAAGACATGTAAATAAAATACCTGTGTGTGAATTCCAAGACAGTGGTGGTGGGAAGTTATGAAAGAGTGGGCAGCTGATCTTTGTTATCAGAGAAGCAAACAGTAATGTGAATAGGTTGGACACAGCCAGAACTAGGGGTCAAGGACCCATTTGTTTCCTAAACCACCATGTTGTTCATGTCAAGCCTTTTTTTGTGTGTGTGCAGAGAACCAAGGTTTTGTCTGCAATTAATGCATAATAAATGAGACCCAGCCATATACTATGTAAAAAAAGAAATAAAAGTTTCCCTTAAACTATATCCTTTAAAAATGTTCCTGGAAAGGGGCCTCTTTTCTTTTATTTAAAACAACACTGGAAATGTGGTAGAAATATTTTTGTAGTAATTTCTTGTTTTACAAATAAATTTTATTGGCATTCTTTGTTGTCTCTCCCAGTATGAATTAGTTCCTTACATGATTTACTTCTGTTTTCAACGAAGAAGGCTGAAACTAATTTAAATTAAAACAGCCTGCCTTTCTATTAGAATGCATGAGGTACTGTTTCTCACCTTCTGGCTTCACTGATGACAGTATGTTTTTTTCTTTCATCAATTTGCTCTCATGTTTTAAAACCATATCTCCAAATGTGTTCCTAAACATGTATTTATCCACACATGAGCGACAGAGGCATATAAAAGTTATGGGGGCATAAACTATTACTGCAACATATATTCTATAACATGTCACAACCGAGTTCTGTTCTCAGCACTTCGTCTTGTGAGATCGGGGTATGGATGGGTGCTCTCAAAAACCATGTCCCTAAATCTGCAAAAGGATCAGCAATGAGATGTAGATACTTATCATAATTAAGCATCCTAAATAGTAACAAGAGAAATACCTTAAGTTTTTTTTTTTTAAAGACTTGAATTGCTTTATTTAGCTCCTAATGTTTTGGGAGTCTCATGAAGTATAAGAAAATATAAATTTGTGGTTAGAGACCTTTTTCTGCCATATTGTTTCTTTATGTCTTCTTATGTCTTTTACACAAGATACAGGGGGTCCTCGGATTATGACGGTATCAACATACAACATTTCGAGTTTATGATGCTCACTTGCATAAAAATTTAAAAAATTGAGACTTGAGTCATTTTTTCTGTTACTGTAGTATAGTGTACAGTATAGTATTTTATGTCCTTTTTTTTTACAGAGACACAGAGAGAGTCAGAGAGAGGGATAGATAGAGACAGACAGACAGGAACAGAGAGAGATGAGAAGCATCAATCATCAGTTTTTTGTTGCGACACCTTAGTTGTTCATTGATTGCTTTCTCATATGTGCCTTGACCAGGGGACTACAGCAGACCGAGTAACCCCTTGCTCAAGCCAGCGACCTTGGGTCCAAGCTGGTGAGCTTTGCTCAAACCAGATGAGCCCGCGCTCAAGCTGGCGACCTCGGGGTCTCGAGCCTAGGTCCTCCGCGTCCCAGTCCAACACTCTATCCACTGCGCCACCGCCTGGTCAGGACCTTTTCCTTTTTCTATGGCTTAGTTGTGTTTCTTTTTTGTTCTAGATTATGATTTTACAAATGTGTTAGGATAGGTAAGTGACTTAGGCTAGAGTGTGTTTTGACTTACACGAAAATTCAAATTACATTATTGTCATAGGAACAGAACTGTGTTGTTACTCGAGGATCCCTTTTATACATATCTAGAAGCATTTAGAAGTATTTTTCCAGTCAAGTGACTTAAGTGGTTTTTAATCAATTAATACAATTAAATCACCTCTAAAATTTGATACCAAATGATTTCTTTATGACACAATTACACATGATGTATTAATATCAAAGATGCAACTGAAAAAGAGGTTGTAAATAAATAAATAAATAAATAAATATATCTCCTTCTAAAACATATATTTAATGAAAATTTACTGCAGGTAAAATCATCATACATTAATTTATGTTGCTTTGACATTTAAGAAGCATTTCTTTACACATTATTGCATTTGACCCACCAAAAAACTGTGAATGATCACTCCCACTTTATAGACAAGGAAGTTGGTCTCAGAGAAAGCACTTTAATCAACATAACACACACACAAAAATTCTCCTAATCAGCTTCCCTTTCTTCAGGCTTCTCTCCTCAATTCCATTTCCTGCATGGCTGCCAGAGTGGCATTTCTTCTGCTTAAAATCCTTTGAAGACTCCCCACTGCCTCCATATTCATGTGCATAGTGTGGTGACTTATGGGCCCTTTACTCACCTGTACCTGCCCATGTTCAAGTCCAAGGCTTAGAAAACTTTTTCTGTAAGGCCCCATATAACAAATATTTTAGACTTCATGGTCTGTATGTCTGCCAGACTATGCAGCTGTTCTTGTGGTGTGAAAGCAGTCATAGACAATATGCAAACAAATGAGCATGACTATGTTCCAATAAGACTTTATTTACAAAAAAGGTGATATGCCAGATTTGGCCTGCAGGCCAGTTTGCTAACCCTTGGTTGTGTACAAGTCAATTCCTTAGAATATGGGAAGGAGAAATCAGAAATTCTAATTATATTTTGTTTTTAATCCCATCCTCTTGAATTTTAATTTTTTGTACGTTTTTTATAATATATAGTATATTCACTTAAAAATCTCTCTTCAGAGAACATGATTAATTTTATTTTTCAGTAATAGGATTTGTATTTTATAAGGTTGAGAGACTAACTTTGCTCCATTGACTCATATCCAAGCTCCTCCTGGTAAGTGTCAAGACACACCAGGCAGTTTTCCACCTCTGTGCCTTTATTCATTTTGTCTACTCATGTATTTGGCATGCTTTTTGCTGTTGCTTTTTCTTGTATCTCAGACTTTCCATCTCAAATCCTTTTCCTTCTTGAAGTATAAATTGTTAAAATTCCTTTCAGAAGGATCTGCTAGAAGAAAAATCTCTTTATTTGCCTGAAAACATCTTTGCAGTAAAGATATCTTTGCTGGCTATAGAATTTTAGGTTGGTGTTCTTTTCTCAACACATTGAAGATATAATTCTACTGCTTTTGGCTTCACTATTTTTGTGAAGTCAGCTGTCAAACTACTGCTATTGTGGAGAGAATTTGTCCTGTACTTTTCCGGCTGCTTTCACTTTGCCTTTTACTATGATGCTTATTCATGAGCATTTTACCTTATTTTCTGCTCAAGATTCATTCATATATGAATTTGGATTGGTGTCTTGTACTAGTTCTCCAAAATAGTTAGAACTGATAAAATTTTATTTCTTCAAATTTTGTCACTGCTCCTGCCTCATTTTATTCCCTCTCCTTCTGGAACTCCAGTTAAACATATATTAGCCCTCATTCCTTATTTCATCTATCATAACCTATCTTTCAATATTTGTATCTTTTTCCTCTTTGCTGCATTCTGAATAATTTCTTCTGCTTTATTTTCCCTCATCTATGTCTACACTGTTGAATTTATTTCCTTTTTAACCATTTTATTTGAAAATAACTTCAAAGATTTAAAACATAAAGATAGGTTGCAAAAATAAGAACAGTACAAAGAACACCTGCAAACCCTTTGCCCAGATATATCTATTAACAAGATTTGCTTTATACTTTGTGCCCCATCTCTCTGTCTCTCTATGTATAATTATTACATATAATTTGTATATAGATATTCAATATACATATATGTGTGTATATATATGTAAATATTTTTTCTGAAGCATTTGTGGATAAGGTACATACATCATGGCCCTTGAGTACTTCAGTTTATTTCTGAAGTATAAGGATATTTTCATGTAACTACAGTGAAGTAATCAATTTTAATAGCTTTTTACATGATTAATTTAAATTTAACAATTAGAAATTATTGGTACACTGCTTTTCTCTAATCTACTGCCATATTCAATTTTCTCCATTGATTTAATGTGGTCCTTTATTGCATTTTTTCTCTTCAGTACAGTGACCTGTGTAGACTCAGGTACTGCATTTAGTTGTCATTTCTTCTAAGACTCTTTTAGTCTAGGACATATATTTAACCTTTCTTTGTCTTTAATGACATTTACATTTTGGGAGACCATAGCCACCATGCTCAACTTTTAAAAACAGAATATTCCTAATTTGGGGTTTGTCTGATGTTTCTGTGTGATTCGATTCAGGCTATGCATTCTTGCCAAAATACTATGTCAGGGAGTGATACTGTATCTTTCTCAGGGTATTATATCTGGAGGTAGTGATGTTAATTTTGATCAATCAGTCAATTTATGTAATTTCTTCACAGTATAATTATTGACCCCCTTTGCAACTAATAAGCAGTTTGTATGGTAATATTTTCAAATTGTATATATATCCTACTCCTGGGAGGGGGAGATGGGGATTTCTTGTTCAAAGGGTTTAATATTTCAATTATGCGAGAAGAATAAGTTCTAGAGATCTACTGCATAACATTGTGCCTATAGTTAATAGAACTGTATTGAACACTTAAAAATTTGTTAAGAGGGTAGAACTCATGTCGTATTCTTACCATAATTAAAACAAAATTAAGCATATATCAGTGGAAAGTAATAAAATCAAATAAATAAATTAGCTTTGCATGCAAAACCAAACAAAAACAACAAACCCCAATATCCTGCCATTTACAAAAATCTTGTCCTTGGTACAGCATTCACTGATTACTCTTACCGGATCTAATTCTTACTACAATTGCAAAAACTATGCATTTTAAATTAATTTGAATTTTAAATCTCTAATTCTTTTCAAATTTGCTAGGGCACATTCTGATACTTCCCTTTTCCTTTTAAATTTTATGTCCGCTTTTTCTTTACTTTATATACCATAAGAATACATTTTTTAGGCCCTGGCCGGTTGGCTCAGTGGAAGAGCGTCGGCCTGGCGTGCGGAAGTCCCGGGTTTGATTCCCGGCCAGGGCACACAGGAGAGGCACCCATCTGTTTCTCCACCCTTCCCCTTCTCCTTCCTCTCTGTCTCTCTCTTCCCCTCCCACAGCCGAGGCTCCATTGGAGCAAAAGATGGCCCGGGCACTGGAGATGGCTCCTTGGCCTCTGCCCCAGGCGCTAGAGTGGCTCTGGTCGCGACAGAGCGACACCCCGGAGGGGCAGAGCATCGCCCCCTGGTGGGCGTGCCGGATGGATCCCGGTCGGGCGCATGCGGGAGTCTGTCTGACTGCCTCCCTGTTTCCAGCTTCAGAAAGGAAAAAAAAAAAGAATACATTTTTAAATATTTTATGTCCAATGATTCAATACCTGAAGTCTCTGAAGATCTGTTTCTGCATTTTACCCCTGCTGCTGGTTCTAGTGAGGGTACTTTTCTTTTTTTAAATGATGTGAGTTTGGTCTTCAGATTCACTCAAAGACATCTATGACTAGTACGTCTCAGGAACTTTCTCTTCTAGGCTGCTCAGCAAGAACCAAAAGTATACCTGGGATATAGGGTGAGTTTATTTCTAGTTCCACTCTTCCCTTGAGGGTGTAGCCCTTTTGGGAAAATAGTTTAGTGTAGAAATCTCTTCAATTAGTTTCCTTACCTGGCAGAACCTAAGCTTTGATTTCTATTTCCCCTCACCCTGAGAGGGCTAAAAATGAAAACTCAGTTACAGGGCCCTCCAATTATGACAGTCTTGACATAGAACCTTTCAAGTTTATGACTTTCACTCCCATAAAAACTGAAAAAATTGGGACGTCATTTTTTTTCTGTTCTTACAGTACAGTATACAATACAGTATATTTATGTTCTTTTCCTTTTTCTGTAGCTTAGTTGTGTTTTTATGATCTAGATTATGATTTAACAACTGTGTTAGGATAGGTAAGTGACAGGCTAGGGTGTGTTTCAACTTACACCAAAATTTGGGTTACGTCAGTGTCGTAGGAATGCAACTATGTTGTAACTCCAGGACCCCCTGTATTTAACAAATATCCTAGACAAAAAGCAATGCCAGAGTTCTGCTTACTTCTCTGAGCTCCTGTTTCACCTGAATTTTAGCCTAGTTATTTCATAGTTTCTTGTCAGCTTCTTTAACATTTTTTATACGTTATTCCATATTATTGTTTTCAGTGGGAAGACTGTTTTGAATAACTGAGGGAGCCATATTCCCCTCCTCCACTGGGATTATATCTGCATTGAGTGTTTTTCTCCACGTGGTCTGTCTCAAACATCTTAGGTTCTAATCTCGGCTCATGTAGCAGCCCCCCCACCCCCAGAAGCGGATTAAGGTCAGTTGAGGCCCTGGACGCAGAAGAAAATATTGGGCCCCTTAAAAAAAAGAGAGAGACAGGGAAAATAAAAATACATTTTAACCATATTTTAAAATAAATAAAAATTATTATGTATTATTAACGTTAAAGTTGTACATATGAAACCAAACATGGTGTCATTAGAAAAAAGTGTAAAGCTGGGGTTTTGCGGGGCCCTTCAGAAGTCGGGGCCAGGGCACACACCCCATGTGCCCACTGTTAAATTTGCCTCTACAGCCCCCCATAAAGACTTTCTTAAACAAATGTGCCCTCCAAGGTACAAGAGATTATTTCCTTAGTGCAGTTTGTTCTAGTGTGTATGCTGCTTTATTGTGTGGTCTCTTTGTTTTGCATTCCTCTCTCTCTCTTCCAAATAGACCACAAGTTCTTTGAGAGCAGGTACCATGTGTATGCATTTTTGTGTTCCCAAGGCTGAATACTGTGGCTGGCATATAAGGGGGACTTAACTGAGGTCAAATGAATGAATAAAGGCAGATCCAGCTTCCTGTTGGACTGTATCATTGAGAACGGTTGTCTTATTTGTCTTTGTCACCTCAGTGTTTAGTGCAGTATCTGTCACATAGTTGGTGTCTAATAATTGCAACAGAAATGTTTCCAACCTGGAACTGAGACAAGGTAAAGGAGAGAATGACTAGTACAGTATACAGGCCAGGGAACACAAGCAGGCTAATTCATAGAATGGGGTCGTAGCAATGGTGACAGAAGTACTGTGAGTCCTGAAGCGTTACGGTCTGGTTTGTCCAGCCACACAGAAGCACATTTGTAATGTTTTGGTATTTATAATTCACAGCAGTTTAGAGGTTCAGGCTAGGGAGGAAGATCTAGATAGGAGACATAATTGAATCAACTCCAGAACTAGGAAACATAAGTGGTGACACTTGATGGCACAATGAAGGTAGTTCCAGAAAAGGTCTTCTTTGACTGGCATTCTGGTCTTAGGATTGGGTGGCTGTGTGGGACTGTTGTGTGTGTTTTTAGCAGTACATGGGCTGCTCCTTAGGGAAAGTCAAACTTCTTTTGGGTTAGCCATTGCATCAGGGCTAAATTACCCGGAAAGAGGTCTTACTTCTGCCAGGCCAGCATTTAAGACTTTAGAGTTCAGCTACTTCTATCCTGATTCACCTGGCTGCCCCAACTCAGGAAATGCCAGTCAAGCTGAAGTGTCCACAAATTTATGGTAATTGCTGCTCTTGGCCCTCCCTATACAATTTATCCCCCAATTTTTGTCTTTGCTGTTATATTTTTCCATTCTAGTATGCCTCTCTCTGTCTACTCAGGGTTCAAGGCCCAAATAAAATTCCATGTTTGCTGATACCCTTTACTATTTTAGCCCATTGACCAAACTCCCATAGCTTCTCTGAACCCTCAGCATTCTACAGTACATTTAATTATATTCAATTTTGACCTGCTTCTTAATTATTTCCCAATCTTAGATTTATTTCTCTTTCCCAAGCTTTTTTTTCCAACTTCTATTTATTTATTTTTTATTTAGACAATTAAATTTAACAGGGTGACATTGGTCAACCAGAGTACATAGATTTAGAGAAAAAAACTCCATATCATTTGGACAGTCCATTATGCTGTATACCCAACACCCAAACTCAAATCATCTTCTGTCACCCTATATTTTAATTCTCTTTAAGCCCCTCCCCTTCCCACACCCCCCTCCCTCTTCTCTCTTCTCCTCCCCTTGGTAACCATTGTACTTTTATCTATGTCCATGAGTCTCAATTTTGTGTCCCAGCTATATATGAAATTATACAGTTTTTAGCTTTTTCTGATTTACTTATTTCACTCAGTATAATGTTATCAAGGTCCATCCATGTTGTCGTACATGGTACTGTGTCATAATTTCTTATGGCTGAGTAGTATTCCATAGTATATATGTACCACATCTTCTTTGTCCAATCTTCTATTGAATGACATTTTGGCTGTTTCCATGTCTTGGCCACCGTGAACAATGCTGCGATGATCATGGGGGTAGATGTATCTTTACATACTCATGTTTTTGAGTTTTGGGGTATATTCCTAGTAGAGGGATTTTTGGGTCATATGGTAGTTCTATTCTTAATTTTTTGAGGAACCACCATACTTTCTTCCATAATGGTTGTACTACTTTACATTCCCACCAACAGTGGATGAGGGTTCCTTTTTAAGAATAAATATACAGTGTGTATGTAAAGTCATGGTGCACTTTTGACCGGTCACAGGAAAGCAACAAAAGATGATAGAAATGTGAAATCTGCACCAAATAAAAGGAAAACTCTCCCAGTTTCATACTTATTCAGTGCAGTTCGATGTGGGCTCATGTACAGATTTTTTAGGGCTCCTTAGGTAGCTATCCCGTATAGCCTCTACAGAGCCTCGTCACTGACTGATGGCCTACCAGAACGGAGTTTCTCCACCAAACTGCCGGTTTCCTTCAACTGCTTATCCCACCAAGTAATGTTATTCCTATGTGGTGGCATTTCATTATAAACGCGCTGATATTCACGTTGCACTTTGGTCACGGATTCGAATTTAGCGAGCCACAGAACACACTGAACTTTCCTCTGTACTGTCCACATCTTGACTGGCATGGCTGTGGGCTGCTCTGCTGTATACACGGTGTTACATCATCATCTGTGCATGCACACATGCTGCCACATCATCCTACAGAAACTGGGAGTGTTCCTTTTATTTGGCACATATTCCACATTTCTATCGTCTTTTGTTGCTTTCCTGTGACCAGTCAAAAGTGCACCATGACTTTACGAACACACTATAGTTAAAATGACCATATATACTAATTTAATGCAATTCCCATCAAAATTCCAATGTCGGCCCTGGCCGATTTGCTCAGTGGTAGAGCATTGGCCTGGTGTGCAGAAGTCCCAGGTTCGATTCCTGGCCAGGGCACACAGCAGAGGCGCCCATCTGCTTCTCCGCCCCTCCCCCTCTCCTTCCTCTCTGTCTCTCTCTTCCCCTCCTGCAGCCAAGGCTCCATTGGAGCAAAGATGGCCCAGGCACTGGGGATGGCTCCGTGGCCTCTGCCTCAGGCACTAGAGTGGCTCTGGTCGCAACAGAGCGATGCCCTGGATGGGCAGAGCATCGCCCCCTGGTGGGCAGAGCATCGCCCCCTGGTGGGCATGCCGGGTGGATCCTGCCCAGTCGGATGCATGCGGGATTCTGTCTGACTGTCTCCCCGTTTCCAGCTTCAGAAAAATACAACCCCCCCCCAAAAAAAAATATTCCAATGTCATTTTTTTAAAGAAATGGAACAAAAAACCATCAGGTTTATATGGAACCATAAAAAACCTTGAATAACCAAAGTAATTCTAAGGAAAAAAAATGAAGCTAGAGACATTACAATCCCTGAAACTATACTATAGAGCCACGATAATCAAAACAGCATAGTACTGGTAGAAAAATAGACACACAGACCAATGGAACAGAATAGAAAGCCCAGAAATAAAACCACTTATATATGGTCAAGTCATCTTTGATAAAGGAGCCAAAAACACACAATGGAGAACAGAAAGCCTCTTCAATCAGTGGTGCTGGGAAATTGGAAAGCCGCATGCAAAACGAATTAAACTTGACTACAGTTTATCTCCTTGCACAAAAATTAATTCAAAATAGATCAAAGACCTAAATATAAGATCTGAAACAATAAATTACATAGAAGAAAACATAGGTACTAAACTCATGGACCTTGGCCATAAAGAACATTTTATGAATTTGACTCCAAAGGCAAGGGAAGTGAAGGCAAAGATAAATGAATGGGACTACATCAGACTAAGAAGCTTCTGCACAGCAAAAGAAACTGACAAAACAATAGCCAACTAAATGGGAGATTATGTTTTCAAACAACAGCTCAGATAAGGGGCTAATATCCAAAATATATAAAGAACTCACAAAACTCAGCAACAAACAAATAAACAATCCAATAAAAAAATGGGAAGAGGACATGAACAGACACTTCTCCCAGGAAGAAATACAAATGGCCAACAGATATATGAAAAGATGCTCATCTTCGCTAGCTATTAGAGAAATGCAAATCAAAATTGCAATGAGATAGCACCTCACACCTGTTGGATTAGCTATTGCAATGAGATAAAATTGCAATGAGATAGCACCTCACACCTGTAGGACAGATAATAACAAGTGTTCTTTCCCAATCTTGATTGTTGTTCCCCTAAAGACTGTTGTATTCACCCTGCTGGACCATTGACCTATTTATGGTACCTGTTATGCACTCAGGAAGTACTTGTTGACCTTTTGAGTACAGATAGAGACCAGTTCTCACATCTCTCTAAACATCCTGTCCCATATGTGCTAAAACCTCAGAGAATTTTAGTTGTATTGAATAGAGGGTTCTCTTTGTTTAATTTTATAATCTGTTTTATAAATGTATGATAGGCGATCTTGTGGTTTTCCCCAGCTTCAGGCATTCACAGATTTAAATCTTCCAGAGGGGCACGGCCAGAATGGGCAGAATCACCATCTATAGATAAAGGCTGTGATTTAGGACTTATTCTATTTATGACTCTTCAGTGAGAACAGGCATAGTATCATTTACCCAGGAATAGCTACTATACCATGGAGATACGGTGTTGCTCTCCTTCCCTGGCTGCCAGTGCCTGTAGAATTTGGTTTAAATCAACACGTTGGTGAAAATTATACCAATTGGATTTGTTTAATCCGTTCATACTTAAAATTAAAGAATCACCAAAACAAAGTATTTCATTTCTTTTTTTCTGTTTACAGGCTCTCTGCAGTGCTTTATTTAGACTGCCACAGCTACTCTGTATATGGCAGGAGCTCTCAGTGGATTATTGTATGTGGGCTTTCTGCCGGGGCTGTGCTCTTCTCACCATTTTCCCATGGCAAGCTCTGCCAGCCCTCACAGTGCCCTGGTGCTTTGAGTCTCCTTTCAGAGGTGGCTTCCCCTTAGGCAGTCATTCCGAAGAGCCTTTCAAGAACCTGAAATGTTGCCATTGGAGCGTTTCCCAGAAGGAAATTGAACCACAATTTTTTGAAGTTCAGGGAACTCTCTACCAGGAGTATGTCATGTGTCTAGACATATTCTGATGTGTTTTTCATTACAGTAATGCAATAACATGGGCTGCACTAAGTGATAGGGTAAATTCATTAAGACTGTTTCTGTGTCCATTGCTTTCACATTGGGGGAAGGACACCATGAACTGGGAACCACCTATATGCAGCACCTGCCCTCTTGTTTTCTTTCTCTTCTAATCATGTTTGTACTTATTTCTTTTCTCTCCCTATTTTTGCTCCTCACTTTTTTCCAAGTAGAATAGAAAAGTAAGAGATGATCAATTCCACTGTATTTTTCGGCTGATTAGAGAGAAAAAAACCCAAATCTTACTGAGCTGACTAATAAAGAGTTAGGGAATTACCAGTAAATCAGAAGTTGCATAAGGGAGAGAACAAAACTCAGCTAAGGAAATTGGGATCTCTGCTGCCATGAATAAAATAAATGAGACAGTGTAGAATTATTGTAAAAAAGACTGGGTGGTCTGCAAGAAAGAGGGCAGATTGTGCAAACTGACATTTGAGGAATCAGCCCGAATGTTGTTGCTTGGGACCAGTGCTGTTTGCTGGTGTCATAGCAAAATATGCTTTATTTGTGGAACATTAAGGAGCCCTGGCAGACAAGGGAAGCTCTGAAATATAGGAGGGCTTAACCTCTTTCTCTCTGAGGTGTGCTTCCTATTTAGAATGGAAAGTTCAGAGACCCTTGCCTTAAGAATGCCCCTGGAATCCCAGCTGGACCTGCAGGGAGAAGACATTTTCTTCCAACTCTCTGCGTTCACTTCCTGGTGCAAACTTTAGTTTCAGGGGTGGCTACCACCCACTATCAGCTTCAGTTTACAGCTAGAAAGAATGGCTCTGTTGGGCAAAACATCCCCTGGCTCAAACTGCTCTCTCTGGCTTGGGTTTCTGATACTATTGTCTTTACCCAGTGAATTTCCTGACTTCTGGGCTCTCCCCTGCTTTAACCTCTAGGATTACTGTGCTTTTCCTCACCTTGTCTAATTTGCTTAACTCTATTCTCCATTTTTATTTTTTATTCTTTTTTTTTTTGTATTTTTCTTGAAGTTGGAAACGGGGAGGCAGTCAGACAGACTCCCGCATGCGCCCGACCGGTATCTACCCGGCATGCCCACCAGGGGGCGATGCTCTGCCCATCTGGGGTGTCGCTGTGTTGTAACCAGAGCCATTCTAGCGCCTGAGAGCCATCCTCAGCATCCGGGCCAACTTTTGCTCCAATGGAGCCTTGGCTGCGGGAGGGGAAGAGAGAGACAGAGAGGAAGGAGAGGGGGAGGGGTGGAGAAGCAGATGAGCGCTTCTCCTGTGTGCCCTGGCCAGGAATTAAACCCAGGACTCCTGCACGCCAGGCCGACGCTCTACCACTGAGCGATCCGGCCAGGGCCATTCTTTTTTTTTTTTTTAATTCAGTGAGAGGAGGGGAAGCAGAGATAGACTCCTGCATGTGCCCTGACCTGGATCCACCAGGCAAGCCCACTAGGCCCTAGGGGATGATGCTTTGCTCATCTGTGGCATTGCTTGGTTGCTCAGCAACTGAGCTCTTATTAGCACCTGAGTTGGAGTCCATGGAGCCATCCTCAGGGTCGGGGGCCAACTTGCTCCAATCGAGTCATGGTTGCAGGGGTGGGGGAGAGAAAAGAAAGAGAGAGAGATAGAGAGAGAGAGAGAGAGAGAGGAGCAAGAGGGGGAGGGGAGAGGGAGGGCTAAAGAAGCAGATGGATGCTTCTCCTGTGTGCCCTGACCAGGAATCAAACCCCAGACATCTTTTCCATTTTTTTCCCCTTATTTCTGACCTCAAGTAGCCATGAATGCCCATGAAATTGTTTTCTGTGAACTTGGAGTCTCTATTTCAAGGCTGCAAACTTGGTGAGCTGTGGACCAAATCTTATTTGCAGTTACATTTTGTTCCACACCTAGGGTTTATTTACATGGTGTGTGTGTGTGTGTGTGTGTTTGTGGGTTTTAATGGAATCAATTGCTAATATTTTAACAATTGGAAGATTTCACATTAAAATCTAGACTTCTGATGACCTATGAAGAATTGAAAGATTTGACAAGCAAGGCCTGGGCTGGTATTTCAGTTTCTCCCTTTAGTTCTCTGTGGTTCCTACCATGCCTTGTTTTTCCCATGGATATTATTAATTTTTAATGTAACAGAGTTAAGAGAGAAATGAAATACTTATTTCAGTCTTTGTAAATAGTTTCATAACAATATATCCTTCAGTCTTGTTAGCCGCCTGGTCCCTTTGAAAGCCCTTGAATTTGTGACCAGACCTTGCTGGTGTGGGGCTTGCTGAGTGTTTTCTAGGTTTGGATCCAGAACTGTGGCACAGTTCTCCTCTAGCCTGATGGTCCCAACTCTGCCAATGCCGTCACCTGGAGTAGCTATTGGAAAATGGCATTTCAGATGCCAGATTCCATCTGCAGGGGGCCCTGTTTACACTTGTCAGCTCTGTGAAGATTTTCAAAGAGGCTGTTGCATGCAGGTGTACCTTTGTGGCCATTTTCTCCTGGCGATAAACACCAAACCCCCCAAAAAAACTCTGTTCTTTATGTTTTTGTTTTTTATTGTTTGCTTGTTTCTTAACCTCTTCCATATGGAATTATAATGTTTTAAAAAATATAGTTTGAATTCATATAACATCATCCAGAAGCCCAGCCTAGGAACAATATACCTTGTCTCAGAAGGAGGGAAGAACAGTTTGAGTGATAGTAACATATTGAAAGGTGCTGTCACATATTAATTAATCACTACATAATAGTTAATAGTGCAGACTACAGAGCCGGAGT
Source organism: Saccopteryx leptura (assembly GCF_036850995.1). NCBI lineage: Eukaryota > Metazoa > Chordata > Mammalia > Chiroptera > Emballonuridae > Saccopteryx > Saccopteryx leptura. Next base: position 108,665,531 of record NC_089508.1, on the reverse strand, counting down.
CTTTGGATTCATATTCTTATGCTGCTGCTATCTACCTGAGTGTAACTGTGGACAAGTTACAAAACCTTTTGACTTAGTTTATCTGTAAAATGGTGATGATAATAACAATATAGACTTCATAAGGACCATAAGGTTAAAAGCTCTTTATAAAGTGCCTGCAACTTTAAAAATACCCTATAAATGTTGGCTATGACTATTATTTGAATGTCTCCTATATGGGGGCTGTTGTGTTAGATACGAGATAAATAAGACATGATCCTTACCCTGAAGAAACACATGGTTTAACCTATGAGAAGAGACCTAAATAATGATAGTAAAATATAACCACAGATTCATTCAAGTTATAATAGTGACCAGGGAGGAAGGGACCCCTATCTGAAAAAGCCCCAGAAGGCTTCATGTAGATGTTCATCCTTTCTTGAGAGAAGAATTCCTTAGAGTAGAATTTTTGAGAGAGGGAACGGGCCACCCCCAGTGCAGATAGTATTCACATTCATCTGACCTAGGAGTGCAAGGCTAGGCAAGGCTCTCAGAAACAGATGGACAATGGTACCAGTTTGTACATTCCTCTGAGTGGAAAAGGACCAGTCTCCCAGACCAACTGCCAGCTTCTGCAAAACTTGGCCATATGTGAGAGATCGTCAAAAGATCTTGCTATGGCCTTCAAGCCCTAATGTCCCCAAATCCAGTCATATTTCATATATTGTTATGGTACATTTCAGAGCTACATCTGTCTAGGTCAGATAAGGCTCCTTCTTACCAGTGACAGAACAGAATCCATGTTCCCTAAAACTGGAAAAGGCTTTGAATATCATCTGGTCAAACCCCTTCATCTTTTATCTCCCGTCCAAGTACTAACCAGGCCCGACCCTGCTTAGCTTCCGAGATCAGACAAGATCGGGCACATTCAGGGTGGTATGGCCATAGACCATCTTTTATCTAAGAACATTAAAACTCATGGAGGATAAGTAACTTTTATAAAATGACTGATTACCATACCTGACAGGCCTGGACCTAAAAGAGATGACTTTATAATTTTATATTATTTTATGAAAATGATATAAAACCAAGACAGCCATTGAAGGTCTACTTTAACAGTTGCACACACAGGGTGGTCAAATGAGTTGTATCTTTACTGAAGTAAAGTTTACCATATGATAAACTAATGGTAGTAGATATAAAGCTTTGTTAGGTAGTATGGACTGTGTTTTTCATAATAAATGCCTGGCATTTAATAAATATTTGCCAAATTGATTTCAACAGATTTGATTGAATTGTATGAATATTTTAGTAAAATGTGGAGACTAATTTGCCACTGATCTGCTTCATTTATTTTTTTTTAAAATTATTTTTGAAAACCTGGAAAGCTTTGGATCAATAGATTGTAGTTCTACTATGACTTGAGTCTGGAAAGTCCAGCTCTAGGATCTCATGTACACATTCCAAACTCAAAATTGCACAGATATGATCATTGCTGCACTGGCAGAAAGCTGTTCCTATGCTTATACTTAAGAATAAAACCCAGCCTGACCAGGTGGTGGCGCAGTGGATAGAGCATTGGACTGGGATGCAGAGGACCCAGATTCGAGACCCCGAGGTCACCAGCTTGAGCGCGGGCTCATCTGGTTTGAGCAAAAGCTCACCAGCTTGAACCCAAGGTCACTGGCTTGAGTAAGGGGTTACTCAGTCTGCTGAAGGCCCACGGTCAAGGCACATATGAGAAAGCAATCAATGAACAACTAAGGTGTTCCAGCGTGCAATGAAAAACTAATGAGTGATGCTTCTCATCTCTCTTGTTCCTGTCTGTCTGTCCCTGTCTGTCCCTCTCTCTGCCTCTCTCTCTGTCTCTGTAAAAAAATAAAATAAAAAATAAAATAAAAAAATAAAAAATAAAATAAAATAAAACCCATTCTAGGCCCTGTGAATTGAGGTTTGGGCTGAAGTTCCCTCTGTGTAATCTGTGTGGGTCTCTGGGTTCTTGATATAGATCTTATTATGCATATGTTGTTAAAATGGAGAAAGCACTTGAACACCAAAGCCTCCACTGACATGAAAAGCAGCTTGTACTTGTATGAAAAACTCTAATTAACATAACAGTCTAAAAAGTGACAACAATGTAATTCATCAGTAGAGAGAAAAAAAGGAGAATAAGATTGAGTTTACTTCCAATTATTCATTAGAATCAGTCAATGCTGTAAGCCTTTTGTTTTCAAAGGACTGTTACAGTTTATCTCATAGTTGCTAAATGTTGAGTTGATTGGGAGAATTGTACAAGATTTTTAGGTCCAGTGACATTTTTGGCTGAGGATATGAGTAGGGAGCTAGAAAAGTCAAAGGAAATCGTACTACAGTTCACTATGCAAGTTCTGCATTTATAACAATTTGTCCAATCTGTAGTTGTACTTGCTAAAATTTTCCTAATTTAAATGTATAAAATTGATTGGTCAGAGAAAATAAATACTGTATAAAGGAAAAGGAAATCGGGACCCATCTGTAATCCTGCGTTGGGTTCTAGCTGTCATATTGTATCATAGATGAAAGCAAAACGAATATGTTTTTTCTAAAACAGACATGAGGTGAGAAATGTCAAGGTTGCAAAAGCTAAAAACAGTTAGAAAGCCCATGACTAAAGAGAGGTTATTGTAGCAATGCACACATATTTGAAAGTTCTAAATCCAAAGGGAAGATAGTGGTACTGCCTTACTTTAGATATAATAGCAAAAAATTAGAGGAGGATTTACATTAAATTTGAAATAAAAAATAAAATAATTTATGACATTATCTAAAATGGTCTTTGATTTTCTTTTGAGATGGGGTTAAAAAAAATCCAACTGTCCACATGCAGAAATTTATTTAGATGCTTTCAGAGATGGGAATGAGAAGATTTTGAAGTATGTGAGTCTTTTTGGATTCAGGGTTAAAATCAATACCTTGGCTAGATAAAGGTTTTTAGACATTTGTAGGGGAGAAAGAACAGCCTGAGGGTTTGGAAAGGTGTGATGGATATGGATGAATGCTTGCCCCTTATGTTTAAAAATAAATTATCTTTCAGCGTTGACTTGGTTACAGACTCCAAGTCTGTAGTTTTACGTCAGTGCACAGCAGGGTGGCAGCCAGAATGTATGGCAGGCCCGTTGTGTGTGGACCTTGTGGGAAAGGGTTGTGAGTCGTTTCATGAACTGGGAGATGTGTAAATTATGGATATGTGTGTATCTGTCTGTCCTTTTATGCAAACAGATTGGGTATGTTATTCAAGAGAATTTTTACTACTTATGCAGTCTCATGGTGTCTTCTTTTAGGCCTTTATCTAAACTTTTAAAGAAAAGAGGGGATAGGAATCTTTGTCTCCGGTCTGCAACTCTGATGCTCACTTATGCCCAGGTCCTTAATGGGGATGGTTGAATCTCACCTAGGACTGTCACCTGGGGAGCCTACCTCCTGCTTCGCCAGCAGGAAGGTCTCAAGAGTAGTTGGCTTTCTGTGTACGGTAGATCCTGTCTATCAGAAAGAATGCTTTAAAGGCTAGGAGCAAATTTCAAGGCTTCTAAGTCAGAAGAAATCCTAAGATATCACTTCTTCTGTATTCTCTGACCTAACAAGCTACTAAAGCCAGCCTAGATTCAAGGAGAAGGAAGTGAGATCTACCTTTCCATGGGAGGAGCAGTGTGAGTTAGTGGCTGCACATAATCGACTTCAGGCTGCCCTCTGTCAGAGTATTTATGTCCCTGCATTCCCTCCAAGTACAAAATATAGTTAGTTATTTCCTTTCCAATTCCTCCCAAACTCTCATGAATGGAAATAGGGCCCTTATAAGAAGAGACAGCAGACACTAGACACTAGATAACTTGCTTCCACTTTCTCTGCTCTCTGCCACATGATGACATGGCCAGAAGACTGCCATCTGCAAGCCAGAAAGTGCGTAGGTTCTCACCAGAACCGAATCTGCCAGCACCTTGATATTGGACTTCCTAGCTTCCTAATTGTAAGAAAGAATATGTTTGTCAAATCACTCAGTTTATGATAATTTGTTGTAACAGCCTGAATGAAGACATTATCTAAATCAGATACAGATGCTAATGAAGTTCTTTGGGTGTGATTTCTCAGTGTAGCATTCTCTGGCATAGTTCCTTTTGATCTAATGGTCTCTGAATTAGAGACAAGTTTATCTGTCTCCTTCATTTCCCACCCTATACTCCTGACATATGATGGTGACAGAGGCATAAGATAATCTACAATATACATTTCCATTCACAAAGGTTGGTAAAACAGGAGGCACATAGCCATGAAGGTCTATAGCAATTATGAACTCTACCTGGGCAGATGTCATTCAGTCCTTGGTTAGGGCTAGGTCGTTCTCTTTGGAAATAATTCTCTATGGCTCTTGACATTACCCTTTGGGATTTTGTCTTCACACTCTGAACTATTCTTCCTTTTTCTTGCTATGTTTACAAAGGAATAACCTTGCCAATTTGATTCTTGCCAGTGTTAATTTGGAGGTCCAATTCTCCTTTTCCTTTTGGATGGTCTTTGTGTCTTTTAGACAGAGCTGATACAATTTTTTTGGGGGGGGGTATTTTTCTGAAGTGAGAAGCAGGGAGGCAGAGAGACAGACTCCCGCATGTGCCCAACCAGGTCCACCTCATGTTCACCAGGGGGCGATGCTCAGGCCATCTGGGGCGTTGATCCATTGCAACCGGAGAATTCTAGTACCTGAGCTGGCAGCCATGGAACCATCCTCAGTGCCCGGGCCAACTTTGCTCCAATGGAACCTTGGTTGTGGGAGGGGAAGAGAGAAATAGAGGGGGAGGGGTGGAGAAGCAGATGGGCACCTCTCCTGTGTGCCCTGGCTGGGAATTGAACCCAGGACTTCCACACACTGGGCTGACGCTCTACCACTGAGCAAACTGGCCAGGGCTGATACAATTTCTTTTTAAAAAGTATGGTCTTCCTATTATAGTCCACTTAATTAAACAGATGCCAATCTGCATTTTATTCCAAAACCTTGCCCTTCTTAACCTTAAGCTGAATGTCTGCGATCTGTGGGGCAATGACTTTAAAATTATTAGAAGCCTATTTTCTAGTTGAAAAAGTCTGTGAGGCACAACTTTAAGATTTTTGGAGCCTTGATTGTCTAGCAGAGGGAGTCTAAGAGGCATACCTGCAGGATACTTAGAGACTCTACTATGCAGGCACTGAAATGTTCTGGACGGCTCACCAAAGGAGTTTAGAGCCCCATGCAACAACTTTGTTTTGCTGGCAGGCTTTTTTTGTAGGGCTCTAGATTTGACTTTTGCCCTGGGGCAATTCTGACTTGAGAATACTTTGCTGAGAAACATTAGAGATGAAAAGCAATTTTATTTAAAAATAGAAAGTCCTAGATTTTTTTTTCCTTTCTAAATTCTGCTAAAAACATGAAAATATTGTTTTTTTCAAAAGTTCATTTCTATTTTTTGATTATTGAAAGCCACAGATGTGTCAAGCTTTTGGCCATAGAGAAGTGTCCCCCTTTACCCCCCAAACCCCCTTAGCTTTTCTCTTACTGCCTTCCAAGTCCTCACACTCTGCCCAGATCTTTTTAGTCATCAACACTAGTGTTCCGCAAGCTCTTCCAGCTTCTGCCCACCACCTAGTCCCATAACCAGTGTCACATAACTAAGGTTTCTGTTACTGCAAACTCTGTGTTCAGGTATAAACATCTGTTTTAGTTATCTATTGATGCATAACAGTTATTCCAAAACTTAGTGGCTTAAAATAAAAATTATTTTATTATGTCATGTAACTTTATAGGTTAGGAATTTGGTCAGGGCTCATCTGGATGATTCTTTTGTTCCACGTGACACCAGCTTAAGTCACTTGGTGGTATTCAGTTGTAGATGAATTAGTTTGAGAGATCCAAGATGTTGTTACATGTTTGATGACTTGGTGAGGACGGCTGGGAGGGTAGGTTATTTGGAACTGCCTTATAACGATAGCTCAGGTCTTCCAGGGAGAATGTTCTAGGACAGGGGTCCCCAAACTTTTTACACAGAGGGCCAGTTCACCGTCCCTCAGACTGTTGGAGGGCCAGACTGTAAAAAAACAAACAAACAAAAAACTATGAACAAATACCTATGCACACTGCACATATCTTATTTTAAAGTAAAAAAACCAAAACGGGAACAAATACAATATTTAAAATAAAGAACAAGTAAATTTAAATCAACAAACTGACCAGTATTTCAATGGGAACTATGGGCCTGCTTTTGGCTAATGAGATGGTCAATGTGCTCCTCTCACTGACCACCAATGAAAGAGGTGCCCCTTCTGGAAGTGCGGTGGGGGCCAGATAAATGGCCTCAGGGGGCCGCATGCGGCCCGCGGGCCATAGTTTGGGGACCCCTGTTCTAGGAGAACCAGAAAGAGGTTATAAAGCTTAATATAATCTAGGCATTTAAGAACCAGAATGTTACTTCCATTGCATCTATTGTTCAGAAAAGTCACTAAAGCTAGACCATGATAACAGAAGGGAATTAGATTTCATGTCTAATGGGAAGAATAACAAAGAATTTGTGTTCATTTTTAATCTACCACATGTTTTATTCCAAGAAGACCAAGATCATTTAAAGAAAGGGCTAATTACTAATTCATGGATTTAAATATATTTGATGTGCTTTAAGCATTGCATCTATTTTTTTTTAATTGATGCTCAAATTGTCCATTTTTGGTTAATATGAGCCTCCTCAAGTTGACACCTAGATTCTTTTGATCTGAAGTGCCGCAACTGAGTTGATGCTTCTCATCTCTCTCCCTTCCTGTCTGTCCATCTCTCTCTGTTTCTCTCTCTTAAAAAAAAAAGCATAAAAACAAGCATGGAAAAATAAAAATGGTTTTTAAAGAGCCAAGATATTTAACATTTATAAGGAGAATTCTAAAATATTAGTTCCAAACTCCATGTGCAGTAAGCAGATTTGCCCCTTTAAAAATGCTCTTCAGGTTATTTTGACCCATTGCCGTAATTGGAACCACTGGCCTAAAGTTCACACTATCAACTCTTCAAAGTTCTATAACTCCATCACTGTAGCAAGTTATATGTTGCAAAACACACTTCTTTAGTTCTTCCTTTAAATGCTTTAACAGAACTCTAATGCTGTGAGTTCAGTTTTATCATAGCATGGATGAAAATGCATGCGCGCTTGCTTTCTGCTGCTAGCCATCATGCCTTCTGTAACCAAGGATGCTGGACCTCGTGCACTGCCTTAATGTGAGCACCTTATATAATCAAGGACACAGCTCTTGGCCTCTTGGTCAAAAGCCACTTCTGTTCAGGCAGCCCATAGAAGTTTGGGGCACTTGCCCCAGCCCACTTTCTTGAGAAGCAGCTCTTTTCCTTGCCTGCACGCCCACAGGCAGAGAAGCGGTTTCTCCCTGTTCTCTAGCTCCTTTCCCGGCCTGGTCTCTCCTTCCCCGCCAGACTATGTAAATGGCAGTGACACACCGCCCTACAGCCCATATATGTTCTTTGGTCTGACTGAATCCAGTCTGAACCTACAGGGCCTCGACCTCCTGCATTACGCACACTTAAGGAAATTTATTAAGTATATATAACTTGCCTTTTTGAATTTAGTGTCAACAGTTCTAAATTTAAATAATTCAAATAATGGTTTTAACCTGAGAGTGAAAAATGAAGCAATGTCAAACCTCCTTTCATGCATTTCACAGGGTGTGCTGGGTACTCTCCCTGTCCACACTTCACTCTTCCCAGCCTGCTCTGCAGCCAGGGCTGCCGCTGTGCTGCTCAGTGGGCCCCGCGGGCTCCCTTTCCTCTCACTTCTAGTTGGTTTTAGCCAATGGGAGGCCCTGGGGGAGATCAGGTGGGTGGAAGCAGAACAGGGCCAGAATTCTTACTTATCCCGTGTTCCTCCTGGTCATAGTGGTTTGGCTGTGTCCCGTGGACAAAGACCACGTCTTCTATCAGACAGCCCTTTTCATGCAGCTGTTCTCTTAGGGCCTAGATGTCCCTTGCCCTGTTAGGATCAGGGGTGGGAATAACTCCGCTTATCTTGGGGTGCTGAAGGATCCATTGTTCATTTCCTCAAACACTGCCCACATAGCTGTAAATAGACCCTTTCTCAAATTATCCTGTTTTCAATCGCAATCTGTTTCTCACCTATTCTGACTGAACCGAAAGTCATTGTTGCCTAAAAGTTTCATCTAGGTAAATTCACTTAGTCTTACTTTATTTACTCTTTTTTTTTCTTTCACTTAAGACATAGACTTTTGAACTTTATTGTGCAAAACACGGAAAGTCAAAATATATATATACCAAATATATAAAATTGTGATGAGTTTTGGATTTCCATTTTAGATCAATGACTATTATAAAAATACACATAATAGATTTGAGGAGGATGATAACTGTAATAGGAACTAAAAGGACAATATCTAAAGGACCATGCACTTTTGTAAATGGTTGCTAACAAATGTTATTTTTTAAATTCATTTTAATTTATTGTGTTAACATGGATTCAAGTATCCCACTGAATATAACACCCTCACCCGCCACCGCCATGTTCTAATTTACACCCCTTTAGCTCCCCTCTCCCTAACTTTTTCTTCCTTTCCTTCTGGGATTTGCTGTCCTGTATCTGTATCTATGTGTTACATATATATAATTTCACTAATCCCTTCACCTTCTCTGATCCCATCCCCTCATCCCCCTTCTGCTCCCTGTGACCCCACCTCTGCCTCTATTCCATTCCTCAGTTCACTTTGTTCATTAGATTCCACATATAAGTGAGATCATAGGATATTTGTCTTTCTCTGCCTGGTTTATTTCACTTAGCATAATAATCTCCAGGTCCATCCATGCCATTGCAAAAGGTAAGATTTTCTTCTCTTTCACTGCTGCGTAGTATTCCATTGTGTGTATGTACCACTGCTTTTTAATCCACTCACCCACTGACGGACACTTGGGCTGTTTCCAGATCCTGGCTATTGTAAACAATGCTGCCATAAACATGGGGATGCATTTCTTTTTTTGAATAAGTGATTTGGTATTCTTAGGATGTATTCCTAAAAGTGGCATAGCTGGATCAAAAGGCAGTTCCATTTTTAATTCTTTGAGGAATCTCCATACTGTTTTCCACAGTGGCTGCACCAGTCTGCATTCCCACCAGCAGTGCAGGAGGGTTCCCTTTTCTCCATATCCTCGCCAGCACTTATTCTGCGTTGTTTTGTTAATGAGTGCCATTCTGACAGGTGTGAGGTGGTATCTCATTGTGGTTTTAATTTGCATTTCTCTGATGATTACTGTATGTCCTCTTTGGAGAAGTGTCTATTCATTTCTTTTGCCCATTTTTAAATGGATTGTTTACCTTCTTGGTGTTGAGTTCTAGAAGTTCTTTATAAATTTTGGTTATTAGCCACTTATCAGACGTATTGTCGAATATGTTCTCCCATTGTGTGGGTTGTCTTTTTATTTTGTTAATGGTGTCTTTTGCTGTTCAAAACCTTTTTAGTTTGATATAGTCCCATATGTTTATTTTGTCCTTTATTTCACTTACCCGTGGAGATAAATCAGCAAAAAATATTGCTATGAGAGATGTCGGCAATGCCTCTGTTTTCTTCCAAGATGTTTATGGTTTCATGACTTACGTTTATTACTTTACTTACTCTTTACTTTATCTATGTTGGGTCACTTCTAGTGTTGCTGGGAAATGAGTTCTGCCCTTCCCTCCCACTGAAGCTAGTGCTCCCATCAGTGTATTTCCTGTCTGTACTGTTCAGAGCCAGCTGTGCTCTTCCCGGCCACCGTGCCATCACACATGGTGCCCTTGCTGCCCCTGCCTTCTCAGTAATCTTCGACAGCAGAAAAGAACCCAGGGATATTTCTTCAAAACATTATTCTAAAGAGTATTTATGGAGTGCTTAGGTTTATGGAGTGGGAATAAAGCAGAAAAGATAAACGAAGTTCCTTTTCTCATGGAGCTTTATATTGCTGGAGGTCCCCAGTGTTAAAGAGGTAAACAAATACGCGAACAAGGTAGTGAGCTAGTACTAAGTCCAATGGGAAAAGGTGGAATAAGGTAGATTGATGGGAATATCTGGGGTATAGGAGGTGGTTATTTTGGATTGAGAAGCCTGAAGGGTAGATATTATGTACTATTATACTTTAAAAACCAAACACATAGGTGGTAAACCTGACTTTTAGTCAGGAAAACTAAAATTCTGATTTGCCTTATGCTTAGAGAGTGGGCCATTCCAGCCTCTTACGAGTAGAGACTGCAGGTTAGTATTTCCATAGGAAGCTACCTTGAATTTGAGAACTACTGAGCTACCACTTCGATTCTGCAAAGTAGAGATGATTTTGGCTTGGGAAACGATGGGAGATGGGCCTGATTTGTCATCTCCTTCTACTCAAATGAATGAATTCTATTAAAGCAGCTTGTGCTTCTAAGACTTAGTACAACCACAGGAATATATGGTCCCGTGTTGCTGCTGTATTAGGAAAATTGTAGCCCTCAGGTTTAGGCTGATTAATTAGGAAAAGGATCCAAGGCGCCTCTCTACTTGGTAAGCAGAAGGAGAGCTGCCTTCCAGCTCCAGCTTGCACTCTCTATTGTGAATCTATGTGCAGTGCAAAAACTGGTCAACTCCATGTTCCACATTTCAGGTTATTACATGGAGTCACTTAGTACATATGTGAAGATATATGAAAGATGTCCAATTTCCTAGGAAAAGCAGTTTTCTAGGAAACATTATTTTTGCGAAACTTCATTAAAGGTACACTTTATTTTCTACCCTTCTTCTTATATATTTTGGCACTAATACTAACTTTGTACTTCCAGAAGTACTAATCCTTTTCCTAATTAATCAGCCTAGACCTGAGGGCTACAATTTTCCTAATACAGCAGCAACATGGGACCATATATTCCTGTGGTTGTACTAAGTCTTAGAAGCACAAGCTGCTTTAATAGAATTCATTCATTTGAGTAGAAGGAGATGACAAATCAGGCCCATCTCCCATCGTTTCCCAAGCCAAAATCATCTCTACTTTGCAGAATCGAAGTGGTAGCTCAGTAGTTCTCAAATTCAAGGTAGCTTCCTATGAAAATACTAACCCGCAGTTAAATCGCTTTGAACTCACTTCACACTAAGTAAAATAAATCATGACCAGGAGCTTTTGAAAATAATCATAGGCTTTCTTATTTCATATGACAGTCATTCCATGTTTCATACCCGTTTCATACAAGTATGAAAAATTATATTAATGTAGTATTTTGGGGCTTTATGAACTATATCACATACTATGTTTATAGCTACATATAGTTAACAGCTGTGCTGTCCAGTACAGTAGCCACTAGCCACATGTGGTTATTGAGCACTGGAAATGTTGCTCATTAAAATTGAGCAGTGCTCTAAGTGTAAAATACACTCCAGATTTTAAAGACTTAGTACAAAAACAATGTAAAATATCTCAATACTTTTTATATTGATTACTTGTTGAAATGATTATATTGGATATATTATGATAATTAAGATATATTATTAAAATTCACTTTTTTAAAAATGTGGCTACTATAATAGATTAGAAATTATACATATGATTCCAGTTATGGTTCATTATATATCTGTTACTCAACATTGGTCTAAAGTGTGTACCTTTTTGTTGTTATTTTAATAATTCTTGAATCCATTGTGATCTGGGATGACTCAATCTTTTTATATTCATGATTTTTTTTTTTTTGGCAAGACTTACTGACTTGATTTATTCAGTTACTATGTGTTGAAGTATTGGAATTTCAAGAACATTTGACAGGTTATGTTAGTAGTTCTTAACCCTGACTGCTTTATAACCTTCTATGGAGATTTAAAATAAATAAAAATTACCTTAACCCTACCCTTGCAGTTTCTGACTCAGAGGTTTCTGGATGGGTGGGAGGAGTGGTCCAACATATGTTTTAAGAACAAACCCCCTTCAGGTGAGTCAGAGTTGAAAATAGCTAGTTACAAGGCTACAAGAGGACATCTACTATTTGAAGTTAAGGCAGCCAGGGTAAAACTAGAAGGTATGGCTGCTCTGGATATTAGTCTGAGTGGCTAAATCTCAGGTTCCCACTGAGATTTAAGCCTGAAAAGTTGAGTGCTCACAAGACATCAGCTCCCTTGATCCGCTCAGGAACTCTGAGACAGACAGGCTCACCTCTGTTCACAGATGAGCAAGATGGAAACTCGGAGCATTTAGGTAAGTACTCTCTCATTGAACTAATATGAGAGTGAAGTTTTGAATTATTCTGTGGATAGTTCAGCTGTCATATCATAGACAGGTAGCCAGTGACATATCTATGGTTATGGACAAGCTTTGCATTTTTAAGTCTATTGAATGATGTAGGTCTCTTGCACCTTCTCACCGGAGTGCAGAGCTACACTTTTTGTTTTTGAAAATAAGGAAGATATGGAAAGTTTGTACTGCCTCTTCCCTTCCCCAGTCCCATAGCTTTCCTTGAATAGAATGTAGTTGATTGAAACACATGAGCCAGTTTACGGTTACAGTAGTTTCCTACCTATGTGTTAATATAAAGTGGTGGTTAGCATATGGGAAATGACATGGCTGCTGACAGAAATATGTGTTTGTATGGTCTACCTTAATCTTGCAAAATCTAAATGTGTTACTGTTCTCATAAGTTCTTAGGCGATAGCATTCTTTTTTTTTTTTTAATTAATTAATTTATTTATTTTTTATCTTTCTGAAGCTGGAAACCGGGAGAGACAGTCAGACAGACTCCTGCATGCGCCCGACCGGGATCCACCCAGCACGCCCACCAGGGGGCGACGCTCTGCCCACCAGGGGGTGATGCTCTGCCCCTCCGGTGCGTCGCTCTGCCGTGACCAGAGCCATTCTAGCGCCTGGGGCAGAGGCCAAGGAGCCATCCTCAATGCCCGGGCCATCTCTGCTCCAATGGAGCCTTGCTGCGGGAGGGGAAGAGAGAGACAGAGAGGAAGGAGAGGGGAAGGGGTGGAGAAGCAGATGGGCGCTTCTCCTGTGTGCCCTGGCCAGGAATCGAACCCGGGACCCCTGCTCGCCAGGCCGACGCTCTACCACTGAGCCAACCGGCCAGGGCCTCAGGCGATAGCATTCTTTGCTGAAGGTCTTCTTTGGCTCCCTTTCAGATATGTTGAGGGAGGAACAGAAGTAGTGGTCATTTTTTAAAAGAGTCCAAATAGATAAACATTGTAGACAGTTGAAGAACTTTGTGATGAGGGCTGGACACAAGATTATTTTGTTTTGTTTTAATTGTTTTAAGGAAAGAAATTTGTAAGGAATAATTTTCTGTTTATAATAGGAAGAGTCTTCATTCTTTGGGTAATTGTGGTGAGTTCCACATTAATTTTAAGTGTTGCTTTTCTTCTCCTCTAAAAATAAGGCAAATCAAAATATATATTCCTTTTAGGGCTGGTATGAAATTCAACACCAATAGTTCTGTGCTATGAATGTATTTGCTTTGTTTCCCCTGATACGCCTGATGAAGACAATTTGGGCCTGTCACAGAGTGGGCAGTACATTGAAAACTGCATCCTCTTCTCATGAAATTCAGGAAAGGTTTTACTTTCTGTCACCATATATGGATATTGTTAAAACACTTGTTTTCTAAGAGCAAAGCAAATTAAAAGCACAAGATTGCATTTTGTTTTTTGACCAGTCTGAACTTCTTTACTGCCCCATTTCAAAACTCTGCTGGGAATGATTTAATAGTTCTTGTAATGTTACATATTTTCCGTGTTTCTGAAATGATTGTGCTGTCTGATAAGTAATTGCTCAGCATTCATTCATATTTTTGTGTTAGAATCTGGGTTTGGTGAGATCCAGAGCCTCCTGCTTTGCCTCTTAGTGAAGTACCGCAAGGGTCCACGGTCTGCCCTTTGCTACAGTGCCACTTTAGGTCATGTTTTCTTATTGTTTTCATACTTCTGACTTTGTACTGCTTTCACAACAGTTGATTAGGATAAGGTATCCTTGCATTCTTACACAAAACCTACACTTCAAATCATATCTCAGTTGCCTGGCCGAAGTGTCTTCTTTGCATGTTTTGAGGGTCTGCACTTGACAGCCAGGCTTTATTTCCTCCACCTGCAGCGTGCTCTTTCCAGACTCATGCGAGTTGATTTCCACCTTGGTTTGGGGTTCATACAACTACGGAAGTATGTGTTTCTTTAGCCTCAAGGCCTTTCAAATTCTTTGATTTGTTGTGACTTTTAGAACTTACTGAACTTCTTGGAAGAAATATTTTCGTAGTTCCTGTATAAGAGATTTCTTTGTGATTAGTGCAACTCAGTAGTTGCTTAGAGGCTTTTGAACTACAGTGTCTTAAAACAAACTACAGTAAGGCCAAATGTTTCAGATACCATTGTCCTATTTAAGGCAGACCCGGGGAACCATTACAGAGTGGGACCAGGGGCGTTCTGAGAGCGGCAGACATAGTTCAGCATTTCAGCTGCCTGTAACAGGGTGGTTCACTTTCAGGTGTTTTCTTGTTTCTGCTAGGGTTTAAGAGTCCCTTGTCCTGTACAATCTGATGGTGATGGAACTTGTAATTAGTGAGAGAGGGACAAAAGTAAAAGTGGACCACAATCATGAATGTATGCAGATTTTAAGAAATTAGTCCGACATCTCCTTCACGGACATGCAGAGAATGCCTGTGACAGGTTTCACTTTACAGTCTGTTATCTCTTTGGCACTTTGATATTAATCACAAAGTATCTCTAACAGAAACTTTAGAATTTGCAATTATTATTAAAGGTATTAGTGGAAGTTTGATTTAGTTTGAAGTGCCATTTTGAAGCTTAAATTTAATACCTCTTCCTTCAGCTATCTGCATGGTGCAAAGCATTAACATCCTTCTTTAGGGGACGGAAAAAGGATACGGCCAATATATGTATGTCATAGTCTGTAATAGTGTGAGAGCAAACCAGTTCATATGGATAGACAAGCAATTTTCGAACCTTTTTCATCTCATGTAACACATAAACTAATTACTAAAATTCTGTGGCACACTAAAAAATATATTTTTCACCATTCTGACAAAAAAGGGGGGGCATAATTTTGATTCATTCACACCAGATGGCTATTGTTGTGTTGGCAGTTGTCATTTTTTTCCTTGACAATCCAAGAGAAAAGAGGTCAGTGCCCCTGACTAAAATAGTCAGGTGTTTTAAAAATCCTTGCAGCACATTGGTTAAAAATCACTGGATTATACAGGCAATTAAGGCATCATATATGCTCTGGCCTTCCTGTTCATGGCAATAGATTTGGGAAAACTTGACAGCTTCCATGGTGGAATAGTGAAGCCAGATCATTGCAAATGAGGATTATAATATACCTAAATAATGGGGTTGTAAGGATTAAGCAAATTAATTTATGTAAAGCACTTAAAACAGGTCTGGTACAGAATAATCCTTCGGTAAAGTGATAACTGTTGTTATATTTAGGTATTGAAATGAAAACATTGGTAATAAAGTGTCAACGTGATCATCTTGAGCATATTTTGAAGTACTAGGACACCATAATCCCTGTAATTCCTCATCCAGAGGGAAAAGATCATTTCATGGATACTGGAGTGGAGAAATTGTTACTCTTCAAACACCCCAGAGTGAGTCAATCACAGAGTCGGATAGAGAACCCATGTTTCCTACCTCCTCATCAGGTGTGCACCATGATCAGTATGAATGATGTTGAACAATGGCTTTGCTGTTCAGAGCCTGACCTTCCAGATCCAAATGGAGATTACAAAGCAAACAAACATGAGTTCTTGTTTTTGTTACCCTGGGGTGGAAACTGCTTGAGACTTTGGGGAATTCAACTCATTACTTTGAGTCTCTGAATGTCTGGGGGTTTCTTCAAACTCAGTTCCTGTCATTATTCTGTGGTTCTCGATGAAATGCACTCTTTTCACTTTCCAATTTTGAATATCAGTGTAGTTTTTTCCAGCAGTTGGTCTTTTCTTTCAACTGTCCATGCTCTCACAGACTCCTTTAAATGATGGAAAGTAATAGATGAAAAAATAATTACAAAAGCATTACAGAGCCCATTAATTCTATGATAATGATTCCCAGAGATCTCTTCTTTGTACTATAGTAATTTAAAACACGCCTGTATCACACCACACACTTTCATGTCCCCTCGGAAGTCCCAGTATAGAGATTTGATTATTTAGCGTCTCTGTTCCAGAGAACTGTGTATACAGAAATGTTTGTGAATTTTATAATCATATTACTTCAGATTTGAAAGGGATCTTTGGAGATATCACACACAATTGGTTTTAAAGCTACGCTTCATGGAATTTCTGGCACTTTAGAAGCAGCACACTGTGGGGGTAAGGCAGTAGGAAACAAGATCTTCCTTTTTCATTTCCCCAATATATATTTTTAATATTTTATATCTAAGTCATCATAATATTTATTTTTAAAGAAGGAAAGGTTTTTCTGTTGGGACAATGTTTGGGAAATATTGATCTAGACCAGCAATTTTCTTCTTTTTTTTTTTCATTTTTTTTTAAGTGAGAGGAGGGGAAATCGACTCTTGCATGTGCTCCAACTGGGGTCCACTTGGCAACCCCACCTGGGGCTGATGCTTAAATAAATTGAGCCATCCTCAGCATCCAGGGCCAACACTCAAACCAATCGAGCCACTGGCTGCAGGAGGGGAAGAGAGAGAAGGGTGAGAGGAAGGGGGAGAGAAGCAGATGTTCATTTCTCATGTGTGCCCTGACTAGAGATTGAACCCAGGACATCCACATGCTGGGCTGATGCTCTATCCACTGAGTCAACAAGCCAGGGCCAAGACCAGCGATTTTCAATCTATTTCATCTCATGGTACACATACACTACTAAAATTCTGTGGCACACCAAAAAATATATGTTTTGCTGATTTGAAAAAACAATAGGTATAATTTTGATTCATACACTACTGGATGGGTATTGTTGTATTAGCTGTTGTGTTAACTGTGCCCCTATGTGATCAGGTATTGCATGTATTTAAATTTTTTGTGGCGCACCAGTTGAAAATCACTTATTTAGACCAATTTTCTCATTTTGCCCAAAAGGAAATAAATGGAAAATAAATACCATAATCTTCAGGGTTAGAGATTTTGTCACAAATTTTAAAACCAAAAATGTTGGAAATCACTACTTAATTTAAGTCAAGACAGAGTTAGTGCCACTGCGCCACCACAGGTCAGAAGACAGAGTTAGTGGTGTAGTTTCAAAATTTACTTTTCTCACAAACTTGAAATATTTCTTGCTTTTTAGTACTTCATGACTGTACTCTACCTTAAGAAAGCCCAATAGTGTACATAAAAATTTAAGTTGCTGAAACTAAAGAGAATGATTAGTCGCTTTACACGAAGTCAGTGTTCCTATAAATACTGAGGCAATAGTTCCAAAGGAACATTCAAAATTGACAGTATTTCTAATATCTGCTTACTTGTAATCTTTCAGAATCCCTTTTATGATATGTCTCAAAGTATTGAAATTTCTATGAATATATGGAAGTATTTTTTTAGTTTGTTTTTTTATTAAATTTATTGGAGTTACATTGGTTAATAGGACCTTATAGGTTTTAAGTGTACATTTTTATGATACGTGATCTCTATATTGCATTGTATGCCCATCACACAAAGTCAAACTAGTTTCTATCACCTTTTTTTGGTCCCCTTTACCATCTCCCACCCCCTTCCCTCTGGTAACCACCATATGGTTACCTGTGGTTGTCTATGACTGTGAGTTTCAATTTTATATCCCACAGAAGAGTAAAATCATATAGTTCTTAACTTTTCTGACTGACTTATTTTGCTTAGCATAATATTCTTAAGGTCCATCCATGTTGTTGCAAATGGCAGAATTTCATCTTTTCTTATGGCTGAGTAGTATTCCATAATATATATGTACCATATCTTTATCCAGTCCTTTTTCAAAGGACACTTTGGTTGTCTCCATGTCTTGGCCACCGTGAATAATGCTGTAATGAACATAGGGGTGCATGTATCTTTGCAAATAGATGTTTTTGAGTTTTTCAGGTAGACACTCAGAAGAGGGATTGCTGGGTCATATGGTAACCCTATTCTTAGGTTTTGTTTTGTGTTGTTTTATATTTTATTTGTTGACTTTAGAGAGAGGATAGAAAGAAAAGGGTAAGAGGAATGGGAAGCATCAACTCAAGTAGTTGCTTCTCATATCCCCAGTAAGCCTGAGGTTTTGAACCGACTTCAGCTGTGGACAAGGCCCACCGGGGGTGAGGACGACGGAGACGCAGAGACCCGACTCTGGAGACCAGGTTCAGTGACGCAGATCCACTTTATTCAGGAAGTAAGCTAGCTTATATACACAGGTTCAGCCTATAGGGTGTTACAGCTTGTTCTTTAAATCCAATGGCTAAAAAGATCAGGAAGCTGCCTGCTTGGCTCTGAGTTACTTCCTTACAGCGGGCGAGCTCCCTTCTGGGTATGCCTAGGAGGGTTTCAGGAGCTGAAGTGTTCTCACAGCATTGCATCAGCCACAGCTGCTAGGAATGCGCTCTGCGCTCTACCTACATTCAGCATTCGAGGTGTACCCTTATCCACAGTGCCACCACAGGTCAGGCTATTCTTAGCTATTTGAGGAACTGCCATACTGTTTTTCATAATGTCTGTACCAGTTTACATTCTCATCAGCAGTGAATGAGGGATTCCTTTTCTTTACAACCTCTCCAACACTTTTTATTTCTTGTCTTGTTGATAATAGCTCATCTAAGGTGTCAAGTGTTATCTCATTGTAGTTTTGCCTTGCATTTCTTGAATAGCTAGTAAAGTTAAGCATTTTTTTATATATCCGTTGGCCGTTTGTATGTCTTCTTGAGAGAAGTGTCTGTTTAGGTCCTCTCCCCAATTTTTAATTGGATTATTTGCTTATTTGTTGTTGATCTTTGTGAGTTCTTTATATATTTTGGATATTAACCCCTTTTCAGAGCTGTTGTTTGTAAATATCATCTCCCATTTGGTTGGTTGCCTTTTCCTTTTGTTGTTGGTTTCTTTTGCTGTACAGAATCTTTTTAGTTTGATATAGTCCCATTCATTTATTTTTGGTTTTACTTTTTGCTTTTGGGTCAAATTCATAAGATGTTCTCTTTGACCAAGGCCCATAAGTTTATAACATATATTTCCTTTATGTAATTAATTGCTTCAGATCTTATACTTAGATCTTTGATCCATTTTGAATTAACTCTTGTGCGTGGGACAAACTATAGTCTAGTTTCACTTTCTTGCATGTGGCTTTCCAATTTTTCCAGCACTACTTATTGAAGAGACTTTCTTTCCTCCAGTGTGTGTTTTTGACTCCTTGGTCAAAAATTATTTGCCCATTTATGTGTGGTTTTATTTCTGAGTCCTTAATTCTGTTTCATTGGTCTCTGGGTCTGCTTTTCTGCCAATATCATGCCATTTTAATTATCGTAGTTCTACGGTATAATTTGAAGTCAAGTAGTTTGATATTGCTAAATTTGTTCTTTTTTTTCAGGATTGCTTTAGCTATTCAGTGTCTTTAGGGGTTCCATAAAATCTGTTGAACTTTTTTTGTTATATGTCTTTAAAAAATGATACTGAAAAAAAAATGATACTGAGATTTTTAATGGAAATTACATTAAAACTATGTATTGCTTTGCACAGTAAGACCATTTTAACTATGTTGGTTCTTCCAGTCCATGAACATAGAATATCTTTCCATTTTGTTGTGTCTTTTTTGATCTCTTTAAATTGTGCTTAGTAGTTTTCAGTATGTAGGTCATCATTCACATCCTTTGTTAAGTTTATTCCTAGATATTTTATTCTTCTGGTTGCAATTGCAAAAGGAATTATATTTTGCATTTTTTTCTGAAGGTTCAGTGTTAGTATACAGGAGAGCAGTGGATTTTTGTACACTGATTTTGTATCCAGTATTTCTTTAGTTTAAAGTAATAGTTTACTGTTTGTTTTTAGGAGAAGAAACATGTTTAAGTTTGCATTTAAATAAATAAGAAAAGGAAACATTTTGTATTTTAATTTTAAGTGTTTTATCTATTGGGAAACTAAGATAATGCTATTATATAAAAAAGAAAGCTAAATACATTGAATTAAACATATCATTAATAACAAAATGGGGAAAATTGCCTTTTAATCCTTGACTTATGTTGATTCTTAAATACTTTTATCTAACTGCTGAGTGACTTGGTTTTTGGCACTGGGGTTGTATTGGAAAGAAAGGCACAGTCGCTATCCCCAAGAAGCTGGTGGTCTAAAGGAGAAGACAGGCAAGTAAACAAACAGTTATGAGAAAGGGTGGTAAGTGCAATAATCTGGGTCAGTACAGGGAACTTCCAGAACATGTAGGAGGGGCACTGTCCTCTGTATGTAAGGGGTGGTGACTAGTCAGAGGAAACTTCCTGGAAAGGTAATATCCTAAAATGAGACATCAAGGGCAAATAAGCAGAAGCAGTTGTGAAAGCGTTTAAGAGGGTCACAAATTCATCCTAGGCAGAACACGTTAGGTAACAGTGAGGAGGCACATAGGAGGCTGCAGGTAGCTCTGTATGGTTGAGGCTCAAACAGGAATGTGAGGAGGAAAGGAAACAGGCTATTGTAAGTAATACTACAGTGAACATAGGGGTGTATATATCTCTTCAAATTAGTGTTTTAAATTTATTCAGCTAACTACCCAGAGGTGGAATTGCTGGATCATATGGGTGTTCTATTTTTCATTTTTTGAGGGACCTCCATACAGTTTTTTATAATGGCTACAGCAATTACAATCCTATCAACAGTGCACAAGGGTTCCCTTTTCTCCACATCCTTGCCAATAATGACCAAGACATAGAAGCAACCTAAATGTCCATTAGTAGAGGACTAGCTAATTAAGATGTGGTACATGTAAACAGTGAGGAATATTACTCAGCCATAATAAAATGAAACCTTACCATTTGTGACACATGGATAGACCTAGAGGGTATTTCTCTAAGTAAAATAAGTCAGACAAGGAAAGATAAATACCATATAATTTCACCTATATGTGAAATCTAAAGAACAAAACAAACAAAAAACAGAAACAAACTTATAGACACAGAGAACAAATTAGTGATCACCAGATGGGAGAGGGGTTGAGCGTATGGGTGAAAAAGGTGAAATATTAAGAAGTACATATTGCCTGTTATAAAGATAGTCACAGGATATGTAGTACAATGTAGGGAATATAATCAATAATATGTAATAATTCTGTATGGTGTTGGATGGGTATTAGACTTATTTGGGATGATCACTTAATAAGGGTATATAAATATCTAATTACTATGCTGTATACCTGAAACTCATATAATAGTTTTTGTCAACTGTAATTGAAAAATAAAAATAAAAGAACTAATAAATAAAATAAAAAAAGAATTTAAGCAGGAATGACTTACTTAGATTTGCAGCTTAAAATTTCACTGGCTGTGATCCGGGGAGCAGATTAGAGAGCAGTACAACTGGCTGGCTGGCTGTGCCTTTGTGTAGGGAGAGTGGAGTCAGTCTGAACTAAGATGAAAGGTAAGAGCAAGGTAAGTGGATGCATTTAACTAATATTAAGGAGGTGGAAAATACCAGGACTTGCATTGTCTCTGAGGCTACAGGAGGAGTGGATCTGGGATGATCCCAGGATCCTAACTTGGACTGTTGGTGGCCAGTTGAGCAGAACCTAGAAGGGGAGCAGGCTTGGAAAGTGAAATGATGCCATCATCCTGAATGCACTGAATGTATGTTTCCAAGGGTTAAAAAGTGGTGATGATGTGTCTTAAAGAGTAAAATATATAGGTCTAGAGAGCAGGAAAAACGATCTGACCTGGTGGCACAGAGTTGGTAGGCTCTGGCATGTTAGGAAGAAATTGAATATGTAAAAGGTAGAAGAGAATGATAGCTTAAGTATAATGGACTCACTGTTATAAAAGAAATTCACACATGCCTTGGATTACACAATAAGCGTGTTTCCCCAAATGTTGTGTGAACAAAAGCTTTATAAATTAATTTTTAAAATTTTATTTATAAAATTACATTTAAAGGGGTGACATTGATCAATAAGAGTACTTAAGTTTCAGGTAAACATTTCTATAGCATGTGAACTGTCAATTATGTTATGTACTCATTACCCAAAGTCAAATCATTTTCCATCACTGTATATTTGTCCCTCTTTTCGCCCTTCACCCTTTTTAAAAGTTTACTGAAGAGATTAGTATATTGTAGAATCTAGTAATGTAAGAATGCTTTTTAAATATAATAAATATTCTCCTAACTTATCTTTTTCAGAAATATTTTGTGTATTGATTTTTTAAAATCAAAGTGTATCAAAATAAGATTTCTGTAAAGAGTTAGGAAGTGTACCTGTACTCAAACTACATTCGTGTTTTCTATTTTGTACAAGAAACTTCAAAAATCAACAAACACGAGGGTGTGGAGAGAAGGGAACCTTCCTGCACTGCTGGTGGGAATGCAGAGTGGTGAAGCCACTGTGGAAAACAGTATAGAGATTCCTCAAAGAATTAAAAATGGAACTGCCTTTTGACCCAGCCATCCCACTTTTAGGACTATACCCCAAGAACACCATATCACTGATTCAAAAAAAGAAATGCACCCCCATGTTTATGGCAGCATTGTTCACAATAGCGAAGATCTGGAAACAGCCCAAGTTTTCATCAGTGGACGAGTGGATTAAAAAGCAGTGGTACATATACACAATGGAATACTATGGGGCCATGAAAAAGAAGGAAATCTTACCTTTTGTGATGGCATGGATGGACCTGGAGATTATTATGTTAAGTGAAATAAGCCAGCAGAGAATAACAAATATCATATGATCTCACATATATGTGGAATCTAATGAACAAAGTGAACTGAGGAATGGAATAGAGGCAGAGGCGGGTTCACAGAGCAGAGGGACAGCTGTCAGAGGGAAGGGGGATGAGGGAATGGGATCAGAGAAGGTGAAGGGATTAGTGAAATTATATATACATAACACATAGATACAGATAACAGGACAGCAAATCCCAAGGGGAAGGGAGGATGGGGACAATGGGGGACAAATGGGTGGGGATGAGGGAGTTATATTCAGTGGGACACTTGAACTCATGTTAACACAATAAATTAAAATTAATAAAAAATTGAAAAACAAAACAAAATAAAACAAAAAACCATGAGACAGTCTAAGAAATTCCTTTAAAATTTGTTAGTCATCTTTTGGAGATGGTAAAATTAAATTTGTTTTTATTTCATATGTAAAGTTCTCTACCCAGAAGGAATTGGAGGACATTTTGGAAACAATAGGTTGATGATAGCATGAGTAAGAATTTTTGTCCCTCAACACAACTGAATATTTTTGCTGTTCTTGGAAATCAGAATAGACAGTTTACTGTGTCCTGAATCCAGCTTCCAGCTAGCCATGTGGCAGTTGAAGCAAAAATATTTTACATTCTGCACTCTATTTGCTCACCAGCTTTAAAAACACATCAACAAACTCAGAGTATTGGATTCCAATATCTGTTTTTCTATGGCAAGTAAAGGTCACCCCTTAATGTTTTACAGGGGAGAGGCAGTGGAGGAAGAGCGTTACAAGGGAAGCACTTTCCTTAGCAGAAGTTGCTTAAATTCCTGCTTCTCCATTTGATGTGTTGAGAAAATGAGGATTGATTCACTGAAGTTTTCCTGACCTTCTTACACTCATTTACTGCAAGTTAGTCTAGTTTAAAGATAGAATATCTTCATATTTAATGCAGACTAGAAGGCTTTCCTAGTTTTGGTGGTGGTGCTATTGAGAGAATTGGGATTTTTAATCATTTAAGCAAAAATGTATCTAAATTGTCACCTGCTAAGTTCTGCATGATGTGAAAAAAATGGCAAAATTGATGTTCAACGTGACATTTCAGTGTTTACTTAACTGTATATTTAAGCCCATTGCTGCACTTGACTGGCATGGACTCTGCCACAGTCACCTTACTGGAATTGAAACTGGAAGCACTTTCCCCTTTTACATATTTAGTAAAGTGTCAGAAAATTCTGTAATTGGCAGGTTGCTCCTACTCGGCAGAAATTGATCTCATCCATGTGGAGGTGAAAACTCACGCCCTCACCCTCACACACCTGTGCTTCAGCATTTTAGTGTGCCACATGGGTCTCTCCCAGAAAGAGCAAATTACAGCCAGACTGATTATATTTCCAATTGGCAAATAATTAATTAGTTTTGAACCCCTTCTCTGTCAGAGACACTGAGTTGCTGGAAAGTTAGGGGCAAAGCCTTTTCTTCAGGAACTTACAAACCAGTTGAATAGCAAAATTAAGATACAGGAGCTAATTTCCCCCCACAGAGGCTGTGTTTCCAAGAGCTGTATTTTAAGCCTTTTGCTCTTGTCCATTCTCTGTCCTTTTTCTTCTTCAAGCCTGAAACTGTGAGGAAAAGTATATGTCCATCTCCAAACTTCTGTGTAGTATAAACCCATATTTACATCCACCTAAATTCTAGACTTCTCCCTTTGAATGTCCCACACAACCTTGAACTCAAAATATTAGAATAAAATTGTCATCTTCCCCCGCCCTACTTTCACTCCTCAACCCATTGTCTATTTACCTAGTTGCTTGAGCCTTCACTCTGGGAATCTCCTGGACTCTTCTCTACACGTTCACTCAATCAGTGAGTACTTGGAATTCTCTTTCCTCTGTCTCTGTCACTTCCTCTTTGGTCGTTCCACTTCCCCCAGTCTCTACATCTGCCATTTGAGTCTCAGCCTTCGTCCTTTCTTGTTAGTCTACTTTGATATCATTTTAATTGGTCTTCCTATCACTAGCCTAGTTTTCTTCCACAGTAAAAAATAAATTTAATGATGTCATTCAATTGCTGTTTTAATACCTTTAATAATTAGTTTCTTACCTAGCATAAAAGGTTCTCCAACTAACCTCATCTATCCCCACCATGCCAGGCATATAGAACTACTTGTATCTCTTTGACCTTACCCTGTAGCAAATTTCTGCCTAACCACCCAAACCTTAAGCATTAGTTCCTCTAAGAGGCTTTGCTGAACCTCCCCGTGTCTGATTTACATGGTCTTTGCAGAGGCCCCCAAAGCCCTGTGTTTCCTATAATCATCAAGTTTTTACCATAAACTTTACTATAATCATCAAGTTACTTTTCTGTCTCCACATTAGACACTAAATATATCTTTGAGGGCTGGAACCTAGCCTTTAGTGCTTGTATATTCCGGAGCCTAGCATAGTACCTGCTACATAGAAGAGGCTCAATAAATGCCTCTCAGAGAGGCACATCCGTGCGATGGGAGATGACTGAGCAACAAAAGTAAACATGCTAGTGGTACATACAACAACACGGTGAATCTCTGAATAATTGTGCTGAGTGAAAGAAGTCAGACCAGAATGGGCACATGCAATATAGGATTCCACTTATATAAGATTCTAGAAAATATAAATTAATTTGTAGTGACAGAAAACAAATCAGTGGTTGCCTAGGCAGAGGCAGGAATGGGAAAGAGGGATGACAAAGGGTTGTGGGCACTTTTGTGGGTGATCAATATGTTCCTTAGCATCTTGAATTGTAATGGTTTCATAATAGTATGCAATGTAAAAAATTGTCAAGTTGTACCTTTTAAATACAGGTGCAAAAATAGCTTTATATTTGTAGTACAAGTCAATGATATAATAATTGATTCATAATTAAAAAGTTAAGAAATTAATAGTAATACAGAGTGAACTCTGTTGTACACACCCACAACTATAAACCTACTGTTGCCCACCCCTGTATATGCTGTTTGTTGTATGTCAATTATACCTCCGTTAAAAATAATGTCACCCTGGCCGGTTGGCTCAATGGTAGAGCATCAGCCTGGTGTGCAGAAGTCCCGGATTCGATTCCCGGCCAGGGCACACAGGAGAGGCACCCATCTGCTTCTCCACCCCTCCCCCTCTCCTTCCTCTCTGTCTCTCTCTTCCCCTCCCGCAGCCGAGGCTCCATTGGAGCGAAGATGGCCCAGGCGCTGGGGATGGCTCCTTGGCCTCTGCCCCAGGCACTAGAGTGGCTCTGGTCGCGACAGAGTGACGCCCCGGAGGGGCAGAGCATCGCCCCTGGTGGGCAGAGCGTCACCCCTGGTGGGCATGCCGGGTGGATCCCGGTCGGGCGCATGCGAGAGTCTGTCTGACTGTCTCTCCCCGTTTCCAGCTTCAGAAAAAATACAATAATAATAATAATAATAATAATAATAATGCCAATAAGAAAGAAGACTGAATGTGTCACTGAATGCTTTAAACTTTATTGGGAGGCCTGACCTGTGGTGGTGCAGTGGATCAAGCGTCGACCTGAAATGCTGAGGTTGCCGGTTCAAAACCCTGGGCTTGCCTGGTCAAGGCACATATGGGAGTTGATGCTCCTCCCTCCTTCTCTCTCTCTCTCTCTCTCTCTCTCTCTCTCCCCCTCTCTCTCTTTGTCTCTCTTCCCTAAAATGAATAAAATAAAATAAAAATAATTTAAAACAAAAATAATTAAATTTTATTGGGAGACGCTCCCAGGGACTTGGTCAGAGAGGCAGAGTAGTATCTGCTAATTACCATGGTGCTTTGACAATGGAACCATGTCTGGACTTGGGCTGCTGGTCCTCACTCCCACCTCTCTGTCGTTGTACCTTACCTAATAACTACTTAGCAACTGTTCCCTGCTTCCCTGGTGTTCGGTTCAGTTGTTTGGGGTATTGGAAATAACTGAAACTTTGAATCATGGGGTTATGAATTATTTTCCAGAGGAAGGAAAGAGGAGACTGGGGAAGTACATGTGGCTGTGTTGGGGGATGGGAGGTGTACGAATGGCACTGATGCGAGGAGTCCAGGCCAGGGTGCAGATACAGGCCTCTGGCAACTGTGACTCTAAGGGCGCAGGAATCTTGTATTAAGGAAAGTAGAAAATGACTTGCTGTACTAGTCCCTTACTAAGAAAAGTCCCCCCCAGAATGAATGCAAGTTCACTCTACGATCTGTAAGGCCCAAAATACCCCCCCAATATTTTTCTTAACTCCTCTCTCTGGAGATACTTTATTCCATAATAGTAAATGAGGTTTAAAATCGAAAACCCTTAAAAGAGTAAATATTTTTATGATATTTCGTTTCAGTTGAAGTTTAAGTAATATCACCTCTTGCTGTTTTTATTGGAGAAGTTATAAATTAGGAAAGCACGTAACACCTGAGTTTGGGAAAGGAGAGAGGACTCTTACAAATGCTGAAGGGCCGACTCGAGGGGAGAAAAACAACATTTCAGATGTTATGATTTCTCAGCTCTTTTATCCTTCATTTTATACAGATAGAAGGTGGGGGTCTACCTTATATTACCTCAGAAATCTTGAGTCCAATGGACATGACAAATATGTCTAGGTGACAACAAAGGTCAGTAAGTGGCCATTAGAGATATGCTTAGCTCTAAGAGACCCGAGAGCATGACAACCAGAAAAGCAATTTCAGACTTTGGCTCAGTCAGGTGTCCATGTTTCTTGATTTTCCTTTTTATAGTATAGCAAACACAGGAGGGAGAGCTCTAGAAACACACAAAAAGTTTTTGATACGATCTTTCTGAATCCACAAGAAGCTTTACATTTAAATTAGGGCAAGAAGATACATGCAAATGGAAAAACAAAAGAACAGGAGCTGAAGAATCATAGAAAAAAATAGAAAACATCTGCACAACGTAGAAACATCTTCCTGAGTGATTTCTCCTGTCAGTGTGCAAACAGCATGGCCGATGTTATTCGGTTGAACAGAACCATATGGGGTTAGTGTGGGAGATGATTCCTAGCAGCCGGCTGAAGGAGGGACATGAGTTGATATGGATGATCTCTGAAGACTTCTGGAATGGGCAAATGTAGAGGTAGGGGGAAATGACTTTGAAATTCTCTGGAAATGTGTAATATGATGAGGATCAGATTCTGCTGAAATGTAAGCTGGAAATGTGTCAGGAGGACAGGGTTAGAACATGAGCAAGAGAAAAGGGAAGAGATCACTGACTTTTTTGAGAAATATTATTAATAGGACAAAAGTGAAAGACCTGCAATTAGCGTGAGAAAAGGAGAAGGAAAAGAGATGGAATACTAGCCTTAGTTGCTAAGTGATCAAGTAATGGCTTCTTCGTATGAAAGCCACGTTGCTCATTTTAGGCTTTCCTCCTGTAGAGAATTTGGGTAAGACTCAGAATCAAATGAACTGCTTTTTAAAAAAGACTGGTTATTAGCAGTAAATGTAAGATTATTGTGATGTCAGTACTGTACAGTAAAGGGGAACTTTTGAAAAATTCAAGTCTGTTACATTGCGAGAATAGCCAGGACTGAGAAACTCTGACAGAGAAGGGGACTGGGAGGGAATGTCTGCAGGCTGAAGAGCACAATGACTTACCTCTTTGTAGACGTTTGAAAAATTTAGAACACTTTTGCTTCACCAAGAACTTTGAAGCCAAGTTCCTCACAGCCCCTCCCCACACTCAGCTCCCCCTGCACTCGACTCCCTCACCCCCACCTCCCTCATCTCTGCTTCGAGACTGTCTTTAACTTCCAACCTGTCATGATGTATGCACCAGGGCACATTGTAAAATAATTTGATGTTCATTTATGGTGAGCAAAAACAATTCCTAAATCATTTTTCCAGGCCACCTGTAAACCAGTGACAGAGCTTGCTAAGTAAACAGGAAAGCCGGCATCCTCGGCCTCAGAAATCAAACACTCACACAAGAATCAGTTCTCTGGGTAGGTAGGCCGGTCACATCCAAACAGCTGCTTTTCTTAGGCTTTCCTCTCCTTTCTCCTCCCTTGATGTAGAAAGTCCTTAACTTCCTATATTCGTGTGAAAAAATTTTTTCTTCATTAATAATGAAATGGAAGCAGAGCTATTTGACTTGAGCTTGACAATTTTGGAAAGGGCAGAAAAAGAAACCAATCAGATCACTGATGGAAGAGCATACAGAAGAATTCCTTATAAGGAGATAAGCATTTTGGAATTTTTTTTAAACTGAGAAGATATTTTATCTTGTTGGTGAATGTTGGGTACGTGTGGTAAAGGAGTTAAGAGAGCAGGTGTATTTTAAAACTGCCTGCAGTAACGGGAAAGGAAGGAAGAAATCCACTTATCATTGCATAAGAGTCAGCTTGAATCTCTGGATCTGCAGTTACTTTCTGAGTATAGCACAGCGTTGGCAGAAGACTCCAACTTGCTAAGAGTGTTAAAAAGAAAAAAGAAAGGAAAAGAAAAAAGAAAAGATCAACTCTGGCATTTCCTATTGGTTGGAAGCTCTTTGGCTTTCTGCTTGACTATTTCATGTTATCATTGGCCAAGCACCTTTGCTGGGAGAAAAATACTAGTGTAAATTTTACTGGCGATGCGGGAGTAGAAGCCATAAAAATTCTCAATTTCCCTTTTAAAAACTTAACTCATTTATCCAAGAGAAATGAATACAGAAGGACAAGAGATTTTAAACTTCCCGTCCATCTGGGTGCAGCAGTGTATTTTGACTCCAAGCACAATAAAACAACCTTACTTGCTGGTGGTATATGACATAATGACCCAAATATGTTTTTAAAAAATCATTTATTGCTGTACATAAACAACGAAGTTAGCGCAAGGGATGATAAAATAACACGGGTAATTCTTCCTTCGCTGGGAACCATTGGCGGCCCATTAGGATTCCAGATGGAGCTGTGTGTGCTTTCCCATTTGTTTTCCAATGTCTAGTGCTGATGCCCTTGGTACCTTGATGGTGCTTGTCAGGCATGTTGGCTTTTCAGCTTGAGGTCTTCCGTGGAGAAACACACCGGACAGGCTCTGGGCTATAAAGCACACTATTGTCTTGGGCCCAGTTTGTTGAGAATATAAGACCCAGGGCAGCCTCCTGCCAAAGGTCAAATACCAGCTAGACCAGAGTTCCTCAAGTCAACACTGGACCTCCCTACGCAAGAGATACTTCAACTCTTGCTGAAGAAAACATGTTTTGCTATTTTTATCACTCCATAATAGCCGAGATTGTTACAGTACAAATATGCTGAAATGCAATTTGATAAATTATTTAGTGTAGTTTTTTTTTTTCATTAAAAACAGCTCACAGATGAAATAAAAAAAATAAAATTTGTTCCAGTGTTTGGAGCATATAAAAAAGAAGTAATCTCACAGCCCAAGAGACAGTTTAATAAGCAATAGTAGAGGGTGTGGTAGTAAAACTATACAGATAGAATCATTGTATTTTAGGCAGAGAAAGAAAACAGTTAAAAATAGAACCATAGCTAATTCAGCGAGTACCCTGACTGCCAAAAATGCATGTCTGAAATCAGGTGGGTGTTTCTTTATGAGACACTTAGCCAAATGTAAAATTTATAGCCAGGTCTTGTACAGACTCTAGCAAAGATTCAGAGCATCAGGTTATTACAGGGCTACCATTAAAGATGCTTGAAATTCCCCAGCTTTACTCTCCTCACTCCAGGGGTCTAGCCTTAGCTAGTTATGATTGGGCCTGGCCCAAATGCTCCTATTAGACAGGGATTTTGGTATTTGACAATACAGTTAGTTGTGGAGCTGAACGCTCTTCCTCCTGGGGAGCTCAACTCACCCCTCCTGTGTCCAACAACAGCAACTTCCCTTTGCTTCTCACCACGTTTCACCTGTGCCCTGGCCTAGCCAGTAGTAGGAAATAATGCTTAAAGAAAACAAAATAACTAGCAGATGGCTGAGTGTACTCTGGGATGAATAAATTATAGCCGCGAAGGGGGAAAGTGAGTTGGTGGATGTACACTGCTGTATTTGCCGCCGACATACAGGATGCTCAGCACAATGACCTCAACATGTACGAGCTTCACCGCCATTAATCACTTCACATAATTCAAGCCAGAAATTTAATGAGCCCAAGGGATCAGTGACCCCTTGGAGTGGAAGCTGAGAAAGTGAACTAGAGGAAAAAGACAGAATTGACTTCAGATAAGATGGCAATGGCTTCTCAGTTCCCAAGAAACTCAAGTGATTTTAGATGGATTTTATCCCATGTGGAATCAAGTAGAGTACAATCATCTGAAGAGCTGCACACTCTATGGTAGGTTTATTCTCTCTAATAAATAATAAATAGTTATCGCCCCATGACATCACAGTGTCATTTAGGAAACTTTTCTAAGTTGCTAAATGGAACACAGTGCGCAGCCTTTAGAAAGCAAAGGGCCAATTTAATTCATCATCAGAATAAACCAGGGCATACCTGTACTGTATATAACACCTTTAATTTGAAACAGATTTGAGATTTAAATGTAATTTTTGCCCCTTCTTTTCCAAGTGAGAGTAGGGGAGATACAGAGTCAGACTCCCACATGCGCCCCAACCAGGACCCACTTGTCAGCCCCCATCTGGGCTCCATCTGGGGCCATGCTCACAACCGAGCTATTTTTAGCACCTGAGGTGGAGGCTCCATGGAGCCATTCTCAGTGCCTAGGGCCGATGCACTCGAACCAATTGAGCCATGGCTGTGGGAGGAGAAGAGAGAGATAAGGGGGAGAGGGAAGGAGAAAGAAGCAAATGGTCGCTTCTTCTGTGTCCTCTGACCAGGAATCAAACCTAGGACATCCACATGCTGGGCTGATGCTCTACCACTGAGCAAACTGGCCAGGACAAATGTAATTTTTTTTAATCACAAAATTTTCAGTCTGAAAAATTTGGAATTTTCCGAATCTTGATCCATTTATCCATCTATGGTACCTTCTCAGTCAAGCCACATGTTTTATAGCTATCTCCCTAGACTAAGGAAATAAAAATGTATTTACATTTTTAATATTTTCTGAATAGTTCCATCAACAAAGGATACCAAAATAAAAGGGTATTAGAAAACAAAAGTAGATTAAAAATACACTTAGTTTCTTATAGACCCACTGACTCATTTCTACTAGTTATGCCCAGTTTCTTGTGACCCTGAAGTGAGGAATATCAAGTGGATAGACTTTGTTCTAATTATTGTGTGTCTCTTTTTTCTCCTTGTTGCTTTGTTAAGTTTTTCTCACAGCATCTTTTGTTTCAGTTTCCTCAGAAAATATATTAAGATTTTTTGAGGTGCAAGTAATCCAGATGTCCATTGGTGGATAAATAGACAAAGAAAAATGTTGCATTTACATACAATGGATTGTCATTCATACTTAAAAAGGAAGAAAATCCTATCACATGCTACAACAGGAATGAACCTAAGGCCATTATGCTAAGTGAAATAAACCAGTCACAAAAAGCCAAATACTGTATGATTCTACTTGCATGCAATATTTAAAGTAATCAAATTCATGGAAGCAAGAAGTAGTGGTTGCCAGGGGCTGAGGGAAGGGGAAATGGGGAGCTGTTATTTAATGGGTTGTTCCAATGTTATTTAATGAGTTATTTAATGAGGAGTTTACAGTTTTGCAAAATGAAAATGTTCTGGATGTCTATTGCACTACAATGTGATTAAACTTAACATTGTTGAACTAGTCACTTAAAAAATAGTTAAGACAGCCCTGGCCGGTTGGCTCAGTGGTAGAGCGTCGGCCTAGCGTGCGGAGGACCCGGGTTCGATTCCCGGCCAGGGCACACAGGAGAAGCGCTCATTTGCTTCTCCACCCCTCCGCCGCACTTTCCTCTCTGTCTCTCCCTTCCCCTCCCGCAGCCAAGGCTCCATTGGAGCAAAGATGGCCCGGGCGCTGGGGATGGTTCTGTGGCCTCTGCCTCAGGCGCTAGAGTGGCTCTGGTCACAACATGGCGACGCCCAGGATGGGCAGAGCATCGCCCCCTGGTGGGCAGAGCATCGTCCCTGGTGGGCGTGCCGGGTGGATCCCGGTCGGGCGCATGCGGGAGTCTGTCTGACTGTCTCTCCCTGTTTCCAGCTTCAGAAAAATGAAAAAAAAAAAAAAAAAAATGGTTAAGACAGTTAAGGCCATGTTATATGATTTTTTTAATACAATTAAAAGAAAAAATGAAGACGTTGATTTTATTTTCTTTACCTTTTTACTATTGATTAGAACAGTCCCACTGATATAAATTGAGATTTGTTTAAATTCTCCCCAAAGGCAGGAAATACATGGATTGAAGTTTAAAATAAACATTTTATTATAAAAAATATCAAATATTTACTGAATAAAGTAGTATAATAAACCACATATATCCATTACCAACTATAATTTTGTAAGTTATAATTAAATTATAACTATAATTTTGTTAATCTTGTTTCATCTATGTCTTCACTTTTATCAGGAGTATTTTAAAACAATAAATAAGTTTTTATTTTCAATTTTTTAAAATTGAATTTATTGAGGTGACACCAGTTAACAAAATTTTATAGGTTTCAGGTGCCCAATTCTGCAACACATCTCTATATACCATATTGTGTCTCACCTTCCACTCCCCCATTTCCCCTTAACCCCCAGCAGTACATTTCGCACTTATTTCAGAAACTCAGAATGTATTGTTTAAAAATCTTGTCACATAAAAATAATATTTGTAACTTACATGTAATGTTTTTGTAGGACTTTAATTTTTTTAAATGCAAAATTCCGACAGCTTTATAAAAAAACTATAGGGAAAGTCTGAGATTAAAGAAATAGGAATGTTTGAATAGGAGTGATCTGACCCTTCATTTTTTTTGTGTGTGACAGAGACAGAAAGGGACAGACAGGCAGGAAGGGAGAGAGATATGAGGCATCAATGTTCTTCATTGCAGTTCCTTAGTCTCCTTTTTTTTTTTTTTTTTGCATTTTTCCGAAGCTGGAAATGGGGAGGCAGTCAGACAGACGACAGACTCCCACATGTGCCCAACCAGGACCCATCCGGCATGCCCACCAGGGGGCAATGCTCTGCCCCTCTGGGGTGTCGCTCTGTTGCATCCAGAGCCATTCTAGCGCCTGAGGCAGAGGCCATGGAGCCATCCTCAGTGCCCAGGCCATCTTTGCTCCAATGGAGCCTCAGCTGCGGGAGGGGAAGAGAGAGACAGAGAAGAAGGAGAGGGGGAGGGGTGGAGAAGCAGATGGGCGCTTCTCCTGTGTGCCCTGACCGGGAATCAAACCCGGGACGCCTGCACACCAGGCCGACGCTCTACCACTGAGCCAACCAGCCAGGGCCTTCCTTAGTCTCCTTGGTTATTCACTGATTGCTTTCTCATATGTGCCTTGACCAGGGGCTATAGCAGAGCCAGTGACCCCTTGCTCAAGCCAGTGACCTTGGTCTTAAGACAGTGACCTTGGGCTTCAAGCCAATGACCATGGGCTCATGTACGTCTTTATGTCCGAATTTGTTACTGCTTAGAAAGTGCTAAAGAGTAGAGGACTAAAATGTTTAATTTAAGAAATTGGAATTTCATAAATAGAACATATTTGTCTCTTATGGATAAAATTTGAAGAGAAAGTTCTTCTAAAATGTGGTTGTTTTACCACTACTGCCTGGAGAAGAGGAAAGAGCTACTCTGGGCCCATCTACTGACCAGCCGGGTGACATGGGATGAGTTGCTTCAACTCTCAGGGCCTTAATATCCTCAGATGCAAAATGATGACTTTGGAAAGGATAGTTACTAAGGGCATTTCCAATTAAAAAATTCTGTGGTTTGAGAGTAGGAATAAATATTTTACTATAAAAAATTTCAAGTGATTATATTCATGGCTGAATTTTCTGTAGTAACGGCTCTATAGCCTTTTTTTTTTTTTTTTAAGATTATTTGTTTATTTCAGAGAGAGGGCGGAGAGAGAGACAGCAACAGCAGGCGAGGAGCGGGAGGCATCCACTCACAGTTATATGTGCCCTGACCAGGCAAGCCCAGGGTTTTGAATCAGTCATCTCAGCATTCCAGGTCTATGCTTTATCCACTGCGCCTCCACAGGCCAGGCTAAAGGCCCTAGCTTTCGACATAGTTGCCACTATTCACAGGTTATAGAAGTTGAGACATCTCATATTTCAGCCATCATCAAGTGAGGAAGTATTTGTGATGCAAAGAAACTTGTATATTAGTGTAGAATAGTTGCCTAAATATCTTTCTAAGTTCTTTTAATAAAGGTTTTATAGAAGTAGATATGATAAAACAGTATTTTATATTCTATACCCATTTTACATTCTAAATTTTTTAAACTTGAAATGAAAATAACATATAGCCTGGCCTGTGATAGCACAGTAGGTAAAGCATCGACCTGGAATGCTGAGGTCGCTGGTTGGAAACCCCATGCTTGCCTGGTCAAGGCACATATGAGAAGCAGCTACTAGGAGTTGATGTTTCCTGCTCTCCCCTCTTCTCCCCCCACCCCCGCCTTTCTCTTTTCTTTTCTCTCTCTCCCCTCTCTCTGAAATCAATAAATAAAATCTTTTTTAGAAAAGAAAATAATAAATAATGAAATATTGTGAACTGAGTTGTTACTTGGTCACTTTGAGTCAAGGACTTCTTTAGAACGTGAATTTCTTCATTCAAGAATTCAAGAGTAAACGGAAGAATGCGTGGGAAATATGCTTTGAAATGACTGGCTGCAAGGGTGCAAACATTGTGATTGTAAAAAGATACTGTTCACACCTTTCAAGTGCAGTTGTTCTTCAGGTTGATCTGTGTGCTTCATCTATCTAATCTCATTTTTATACAAGGTATCATGTCTTTCTTTAATGAGCACATGCAGAAATGCTTGCTGTTGGAAGGCTCTGGGTTGTTAGAGAGTGGCTCTGTGTTTAGCCCAGAAGAAAATAGGGAAGAAGGTGGAGGAGTTTAAAGAATGCCAATCCTTGAAAACTCCACTTTCCTTCAAAAATGTCCAGCTCATCCTCAGGGTATACGCATATGGTCAAGGAAATAAAGGAAGAAGTAAAGTACCATTTCACATGGATTTTGCTTCATGACAGAGGATTCTCTCTTTTTTTTTCTTTTACACCCTTCTGAAGCTAGAAGCAGGGAGGCAGTCAGACTCCCGCATGCGCTCGACCGGGATCCACCCGGCATGCCCACCAGAGGCTGATGCTCTGCCCATCTGGTGTTGCTCTGTTGTGGCTGGAGCCATTCTAGCACCTGAGGCAGAGGCCATGGAGCCATCCTCAGCATCCTCAGCACCCAGGCCAACCTTGCTCCAATGGAACCTTGGCTACAGGAGGGGAAGAGAGAGATAGAGAAGAAGGAGAGGGGTAGGGGTGGAGAAACAGATGGGCGCTTCTCCTGTGTGCCCTGACTGGGAATCGAACCTGGGTTCCACATGCTAGGCCGATGCTCTACTGCTGAGCCAACTGGCCAGGGCCAGGACTCTCTTTCTGAATAAATTCTTCAAAAAAGTTGGATCAGATTCCCAGTCTCGAGGTACCCATACTGAAATATCCGATGGTTGATTTCAGTTTCCTTGAGCCACCTGGTGCCAGTTTATCCACTGAGATTTAGAGACCTTGGATCAAACCCAGACAGTCCAGGACCTTCACCTATATACAACGTGACCAACCAAGTGGTTATAGGAACACTTTTCAACAAATACATATGAAAGGTCTGAAGCCCTCAGTCCATCACATTAGTCACTATGGGTGTCCATTTTCTCGCTTCCTGCTATGTGTCCTCTCTGAAGCTGAGCACTAGGTCCAAAGCAAATTTCTAAATCAACAAATTCATCATTGATGCTAATTACTTAGTTTCCACTAGATTTATCCCTGGAATTCTGTCAAGAAGAGAGAAAAATAGTAATATCTTAGGAGACTAATCCAGAAAAAAATAGGAAAAAAGTATAAATATGGGGCAAGACATTTTCAGTGTAGATTCAGGAAAGATTTGTTCCCAAAATGGAGCTCACGAACTTGTGGCAACTGAACTATTATTCAAAGGTGTAGAAATACCAGGAGTAACTGCGAAAGCTGGAGAGAGATTAGGGTCTCAAAAGAAGTATTTGAGAGGACGGTAACTGATTTTTCAAAGAGGGAGCTTCTCCCTTTAGCATAGGGAGTCTATCTGAAAGTACTGCTCCAACACTGCTTCTGGAAACATGTCTACAGAGAACAGAATGAATCTGACCTCATACTTTGACTCAGTAATTAAAGATGCATTATTTACTTGGCTCCAAGGGAGCAGACTTTCTTGATAAATTAGAGTTAATGGCATTTGCCTATTCACTGAGATTTATGCAGTAACAACAGCAGGCTTTGTGTTTCCTGAAAGGAAAACACTGTGTGAAGTGGTGGGACCCTTCTCCTATTGTCCCCTCCTCAGACTACAGACAGCTAAGAAGGTAGACTTGCTCCTTGTGCCCTGTCACCTTTGAAGATCTACCTTAATAGAATTTATGTTAACTGTTATGAAGGGGAAAAAGTAAACGTTCTTTTAGAATTTATGTTAACTGTCATGAAGGGGAAAAAGTGAACCTTCCTTTTAAATAGCGTATTTCCCCATGTATAAGACACACACGTTTTTGAAAAATCTGGGGTCTAAAAACTGGGTACGTCTTGTACAGTGGTGGTAGATATTTTACTTGCATTTCCTGCTTTTTCACGCTTGTTTTTGTGCTCATTGTTGAAGACAGTGATTCATCGTTAGACACAGATGAGGACAAGGACAAGCTAATGGATGGGAGTTTTGATAGTGATGAGGAGTTGTATTAATTTTATGATGAATAAAACTTGAGTTCTATAATTTTATGTAATACTTTTTTTTTCAAATTTTGGGCCCCAAAATTAAGGTGTGTCTTATACATGGGAGCATCTTATACCTGGGGAAATACAGCACTACCTTTCACTGAGTGCCTCTCTAATTCTTAGGTTAGTTGTACACTGTTGATCTAATTCCACAACACAATTTCTGAATGGAAACCCCAAACATGATATTTTTTTCATGAAAGAATATTGACCCACCCCAAAAAGGATCTTAATGCCGAAACATTTTGGAGAAATAAGAAACCCGTGACTCTGCTGTTTCTGTTACTCTGGTGTGCTGGCAAACACTGGTTAGGATGACTGGCAAGGGTGAGCAAGAAATACCACTTAGACTTAGTAAAGCTACAAAACTATCCCACTGGAAAGGTAAACATGTCATATTTTACAGCCAACAATAATAATTATAACATGAACATCTGAGACTTTCCCCTGAGCTTTACATGACCTACATAATTTTCTTTAAAATATTAATTTTCTGATGCAATCTTTTTCCTCTCCTTCTCCTTTTTTTTTGTTGGGAACTAAGTTGAATGTACCTTAGTGAACTAAAATGCTCAAAAGATGTCACTTTATTGAAGAATTGTTATTCTATAATTTAAGTAGTTTTTAGGGTGTATTATTATTTATTCAGACATTTAGTATCCATCTAGTGGTATAATGGAAGTTGACTTAAAAATTCACAGTGTCCAAGACTTTCAGTCATTGTTTTCTTCAAAAACTTAACATCTTTATCAGATATATATATATATATATTTTAGTGAGAGGGACAGAGAGAGGGTCAAATAGGGACAGACATGAAGGAGAGAGATGAGAAGCATCAATTCTTTGTTGCAGCACCTTAGTTATTCATTGATTGCTTTCTCATATGTGCCTTGATGGGGAGAGAAGCTGCAGCCAAGCCAGTGACCTCTTCCTCAAGCCAGTGACCTTTGGCTTTAACCCAGTGACCTTTGAGCTCAAGCCAGTGACCATGGGGTCATGCCTATAATCCTACGCTCCAGCCAGTGACCCCATGCTCAACCCAGCAACCTTAGGTTTTGAACATAGGTTTTCTGCATCCTAGTCTGATGCTGTATTCACTGTGCCACCACCTTGTCAGGCCAGACAATATTTTTTAAAAATATTTTAGACATTTAAAAATAATTACTGGAAAATAAAAACAAACAAACATCAACAACCTGTCATTGTTTTGTCCATTGTTACCAGAGACAAGCAGAAGTAGGAATAAAGTGCTGAAATAAGGGAGAAATAGCAATAATGATGATGCTTGAAAAATCAAAAGCAAAAGTCCACAAAGAAGAAATGGAACCTGAAGCTACTTGAGTAAGTTATTTTACTGTGAAGTAGGTTCAACACAGGAACCTCTTCTTCAAGAATATTCCTTTGATCAAATTCTTCATTAAAATTGTTTTTCTTCTCTACCACTATTGGTATGCCAAGGCTGAATTAAAAAAATAAAAATGATGTACACTATTAATAAGATTTGTTTGGGGACTCAAGAAATAGTTATTCACTGGTTAATCTTAATAAAAAAATCTCTATACAAAAAAATGATTTTCACAGATATTTAGGCATTAGGAAATAATACATTATTTCAGTAAAACTTGAAGAATTTAGTGTTTTAAAGTTAAAATATTAAAATATTTTCTCAGCATAGACACTAAAAGTTATTACTATAATATAATTATGTATTGAGTAATTATGTCTTGAAAGATTTAATCAATTGGTATTTGAAAAGGTTTCTAGGTAAAGTTTTTAAAAGATTACGTTTCTGGAATTTTTTATACAGTGGAATTTCTGATGCTACAGTAAATTAAAATGTTGGATGATTTTCATGTGATATCCTATTTCACTAATACAGAACAACCTTGAACTACACTAGAGCAATAATTACTTAACCTAAATCAGAGACCAAGCCAGGCCAAACAGCTGTTTTCATTTTGTTAGGAGATCCATCTGATTTGCTCTTTTAGTCAGCTTTCATTAGTGTAGAAGACAAAACTTCACTGGAGTTTTTAACCCTGAGTTCTCTGCCTTGTTTGCTGCCTGCTATAAAATTGCATGGTTGAGCTGCCACAGCCGCTGGACACGCGCCGGAGCTACTGTGGTATCGTGGGAGGCTCCACTGCAGCCCAGCAAAGGGGCTTCATGAGAACAGAGAAAATCTAGGCCCTTCCCTCTGTCCTTGCAAAAAACAAAACAGGCAAAACTGGTCATCTTTATTCTGATTATAGGAAAAGGCTTCTGGAATGAACAGCTGGGTTGAGCTTCTCTAGTAGCAGAAACTGTCATCTGACAGTTGTCACCAGCCAAGTTATGGCTGAACAGTCTGGGAAACTAAGGAAAGAATGTCAGAGACACAGAGGTAGGATATTTGATTTCAAATATGAGTTCCTGGAGAGTAGATATAGATGATTGGGTATTAAGTCATTAACCCTAAACGTTACCTCCTACATGCGGTTGTACATTGTTGGGCAAATAAGTTTATAAAATTTGTATTTGGTTTTGCTCACTCTTATAGTTAAAAATGGCCGCTGACCATGTGGTTGTGTTGCCAGGTGATACTGTTGATTGCCTTCATGCTTGGGAAGGAGCTTGGTTATGCTAATATGTGCTGGAGGAGGTGTTGTCTGCAGAAAGTTTGTGAAGAGGGAGGAGCTAGGAGGCCATTTTGGGAAGAGGCCACGTGGTTGCAGAGGAGAGAGGAGGCATTCAATATGGCCAGGTGCTGAAGGCGAACAGAGGTGAGGGGCTTTGTGAGCCCCTCTGGACTGGTGGTAAGGGCCTTTGATTCTAGGAAAAACCAGAAAGAATGGGTTTTGGTGCCCTATGTGTTTGTTTTTACTGGCTAGCTGGGTGTGAGCTAGATTAAAAGGATTGCCCACCAGTTCTTGGCTCTGTTGTTTCATTAGCGTCTATCCAAATCTAACGGGAACCTGCATGTGCCAGGCGGCTGTGACAGTGGCCGCAAATACTGGATTTACATACATCCTCTCTTAAATTGTGAAACCAGTTTCTGAGAATTTCTAGAAATGAAAATGCACAAGTATTTTATGGTTTGTGTCATGACTTTTGTAGTTCTGTGAACGTGTGGTCCCTACTCTCTCTCTAGTTAAATTAAGGTGAAACAATAGTGAGGCCCTTGTGACTTTATGGAAAAGGTAGCTTAAACCATTTAAGATTGTTGTTATCAGGAACAAAATCCTTGGAATTGTTGGTGCTGATTAGATCTGGTTTTCTCTCCTCTCAAAGCAATCTATATAAACTCCTTAAATAAACAGAACCTGGCAAGACAATAGGTTCTCTGTGGCTACATAGATTGGCCTAAGTAGAATTAACCACATGAAGACATCTATTAGTCATGATGAACGCTGACATATTTCTGCCATATTACAGACCTACATTTCTAAACCACATTTCTTTCAGAAAAAGAATTTCATAACTAAATAAATTTTGTAAATCCTTTTTTTAGAATAATCACAGTATATGATAGCATACTGTAGCTCTGAGAAATCCAACAGAAAAAATGTCTTTTAAACCTAGTTAAGTTTCATACCCAAACTTATTTGAGTATGAAACACTTTTTTTCCCTCACATGACATCATAATATCCCACAAAATAGTTTTTTTTTAATTTTTTTTTTTTTTTCATTTTTCTGAAGCTGGAAACAGGGAGAGACAGTCAGACAGACTCCCGCATGCGCCCGACCAGGATCCACCCGGCACGCCCACCAGGGGCGATGCTCTGCCCACCAGGGGGCGATGCTCTGCCCATCCTGGGCGTCGCCATGTTGCGACCAGAGCCACTCTAGCGCCTGAGGCAGAGGCCACAGAGCCATCCCCAGCGCCCGGGCCATCTTTGCTCCAATGGAGCCTTGGCTGTGGGAGGGGAAGAGAGAGACACAGAGGAAAGCGCGGCGGAGGGGTGGAGAAGCAAATGGGCGCTTCTCCTGTGTGCCCTGGCCGGGAATCGAACCCGGGTCCTCCGCACGCTAGGCCGACGCTCTACCGCTGACCACAAAATAGTTTTGATCACTCATTTAGGTTGGAGCACATGTTATATTGATATTATCTAATTTAATTATTTCTTCATAGGCAGAAATATGTGGAATTTAAAGTTGATGGGGGAAAGGAGCTCCTTTTGGTTCCTATTTTTTTTTTTTTTTTTTTTTTTTTTTTTTTTTTTTTTTTTTTTTTTTTCATTTTTCTGAAGCTGGAAACGGGGATAGACAGTCAGACAGACTCCCGCATGCGCCCGACCGGGATCCACCCGGCACGCCCACCAGGGGCGGTGCTCTGCCCCCCAGGGGGCGATGCTCTGCCCATCCTGGGCGTCGCCATATTGCGACCAGAGCCACTCTAGCGCCTGAGGCAGAGGCCACAGAGCCATGCCCAGCGCCCGGGCCATCTTTGCTCCAATGGAGCCTTGGCTGCGGGAGGGGAAGAGAGAGACAGAGAGGAAAGCGCGGCGGAGGGGTGGAGAAGCAAATGGGCGCTTCTCCTATGTGCCCTGGCCGGGAATCGAACCCGGGTCCTCCGCACGCTAGGCCGACGCTCTACCGCTGAGCCAACCGGCCAGGGCTGGTTCCTATTTTTTTAAATAACAAAATACTTCACAGGTCGTTTTCCTGCTGCTAGTGAAGAAAGCCCAGGGGAGGTTACCAGCTCAGCCAGGACTCTTCATAAATACCTTTATTAAAGGCTTATCGTTTTGACAAAACCCAGAGAATTACAGTAATGCCTCTGCCTTTTCTGGAAAACTCACAACATTTAGTGTTGGAGAAAAGTCTTATTGAGAATAATTGAGAACTAATGATATGCAGATTATTTCCTGTGGTGCAACAGAATCCTTACCAAGAGCCATGGATTGCTTCCTAGATGTTAGCAAACTGAAAAGAGAGAAACCTAGTTAAAGACTGCTTCTTTCTTTAGGAAGTCTAGTCTTTAGGGCCATTGTTGGTATCCTCTGGGTGCTTTCCTGTTACATAAAACACAGTGGATTGTGTCTGGGTTAGCTCCTGGCACCTATGGTGAAGTATCAATGACTGTATACCTGGACTAAGGCTTCTTTCCTTTGTGCAGGTTCCGGTAGTGACCACCTGGTGTTCTGTTTAGTTTTTTTTTCACACCAGTTTGAATTTATTCACTAGCCTCTTTATTACACCTCTTTTTTCTTTTTTCTTCCCTTTCTCCCTCCCTTCCTTTCTCCCTCCTTCCTTCTTCCTTCCCTCCCTCTCTTCCTCCTTCCCTCCCTTCCTTTTTACTTTTAGGAAGCTTGAACAGGAGTTGCTAAAATTGCATCTGTAACATGCAAATCAAAGGATCCTAGACCTGAAAATCTGTCTGAAGTTTACTCTTTCACAGTCAATTTAATAAAAAAAAGAAGGTTGCTAACATGTTTGTCCTACAAGAGTGAGGAGAAAGCCAGATGAGAAGAGGACTCTTTAATTTGAAGAAATACATCTTTTCTTCAAATACATCTTTTGGGGGGCAGAGCTATACAGTATATGTGTTTATTTGTTATTCTCTATTTAAACTAATAGTTTTTTCACTTGGTGTTGAAACAAATATTTCAGCCTTGCCGATGGCTGAATCTGAACAAAAGTTAATTTGCTGTTATGATCATTGCATTAATTAAAAGCAGAGAATTAGCAACATGTCTGATGGTAAACCTCAGCTTATTACTTTCACCATCACCAGCAACATCCACAGCCAAAACCATTAGAATTATGTTTTTATATTGTATTGTTTTCTTTAGTTTCAAAACAACATTCATTTATTTTTTAAAAGATTTTATTTATTCACTTTAGAGAGGAGTGGGGGGAGCAGGAAGCATCAACTCCCATGTGTGCCTTGACCAGGCAAGCCCAGGGTTTCGAACTGGTGACCACAGTGTTCCAGGTTGATGCTTTACCCACTCTGCTACCACAGGTCAGGCCAAAAATTGCTTTCACTTATTGTATGGCCAGTAGCCGCTGCCGTTGTGGCCATTCACATGCAGGTTCTCAGTGGATTCGGGCAGACGATAAAGAAACAGTGGAGCCAAAAAATGGTGGGCCATTCCTTTATTCAAGTCTCCTACTGGCCGACAAGCAAACACACAGAGAAAACACTTCCCTCTTCATTCAGAGCTCACAAAGTTACTGACGCATTATCCGGTTCCACAACCAGGAGAATCTTCTCCACCTTCTCCTAGAATCAAAGGCCTCAGCAGTCCCAAAGCCCTCACCTCTGGTTTTCCATATGCACTCACTCTGCCAACACAGCTTCTTTCTCTGCAAAACTGGCTTCTCTCTCTTTCCTTCTCCTTTTTCTTCCTTTTAAAACTTTTCTGGCACAAAAACCTCTCCTCTAGCACACATTAACATAACAATGGCCCTTCCCAAGCAGGAAGGTAATTTGCAATTTCACAGATCACATATACCTGGTGCTGCCCAGTGCCATTTTTAATAATACAAGTGAGCAAACTAAAAAAACACAAATTTTACAAACTCATTTGCCCAATACTTATGTTATCTCATGTTCTCAAAACAACCTCAAGAATTAGATAAGGTTGAAACTATTATTTCTATTTAGATGTGAGCAAAGTGAGGTTCATAAAGTTTCCATGACTAGCCCACTGTCACAAAAGTTCATGACCACTGAAGCTGAGACTTCGAACTAGGTTTTTTCTGATATCCAGATTCTCTCTACTACTCTATACTGTCTACAATCGTATAGTTCGGTCTTGTAGTTCTCAGCAAATATTTTGTCTCACACTAACTTTAAAAAGTACTCATCCTGCTTTTAATAAGCTTTTAGAGAGCTTTAAAAAACCCTTTAAGTTTGACAGTATTGATCTCGCATATAGTTATATATTTAATGTAGTTTCTTCAGTTATTTGCAAACAAAATAACAGCTTGTAAGTTGAAAGATTTACATTTACAAACGCAAAGTGTTTTCTAAAAATTTTGCTGCCTCGTGGAACACAATAAAAACTCCTCTGCCTCATTTCTGAAGCTAGACACAGGTACATAAGGAAATTAATCACAGTCACAGAATGACAAAAGATTAGAGGTCAAGTATTTAAATTTCTACTCTGTTGCTTAGTTGTGTAAGTTTGCTTTTCCTGCTTAGATCAAATACAAATGAACCAGAAAAGAAAAGATGCCAACACCT
Source organism: Saccopteryx leptura (assembly GCF_036850995.1). Taxonomy (NCBI): domain Eukaryota; kingdom Metazoa; phylum Chordata; class Mammalia; order Chiroptera; family Emballonuridae; genus Saccopteryx; species Saccopteryx leptura. Next base: position 108,620,713 of record NC_089508.1, on the reverse strand, counting down.
ATATACATCATCAGTAACAAACCTATTGTTCTGTGTAAAAAGCAACATTATTTTCTTCCTCTAATAGTCTTTAAAAATTGATAAAAGTTTATCTTCATCCCAAGGGTAAATATATATATTGAGATACCCACCTTATTTTTTATCTAGAGGATAATGCAGACTTCATTCAGAGAAACCATATGCTAAAAGTTGAATTAATTATGCAAGTTGCTGACTTTGGTGTATAAAGAAGATACCAGTGACTCACTATAGTACTCGGGCGTGGTCTTTAAAATGTGGGTCCAATCATGGGTTACACAGAACTGTCTACACACTGCCCTCAAATGACCCTGCTTGGAACCACCGGCACTCCCATGAGACAGGGATTAGGATACGATTTTTGTCCTGTGCACAAGAGGTGTAGGGTATGTTCATCATCAGTCCAAAACAGATGACTCAGTTATAATACAAAGCACGGGAGAGAATAGGCCTGCCTCACAAAGGTCAAATTGCCATTAACAAAGCTCAACATTGGAATGAAATGATGGATTAGTTCAGTTAGGCAAAATCTTGCTTACTCACTTTGCCCAAATTAGCACATTTTTTTTTTTGTCTTCAGTGATCTGGATAATTGCTTCATTTTGCTGCTGTCCTCTGAGGAGGCCTGGCCTTAAACAGTAATTAGCATGGCATGAATAGCAATTTGTCAGTCCAATTCAATTCAGCAAATAAATTTATGGAGCACTCAGTACGTGTTAACTACTATGCTGTGTTTTGAAATTCAGAGGTGGCTAAAACATGGTCCCTGTCTCGGGAGTTCCCAGACCATGCCAGCCAGGAGGAAACAGACTCACCACCCCTGTAACACAATGTGTGAGTGCTACATTAGTGAGGGGGGACTGTTAGTCAGAAGTCAAGGAAGTACTGTTTGAAGTAAGTGTAAGCAGGAATAAAGAGTATTTGGAAGGGTGTTCTGAAGTTCAGCATTCATTATTTACTTTTGAGACTGTAAATGTCAGATAGTAGAGAATTAAACCTCTTGCATACAAAGGCAATGATAGTTTTAGAAAAATATTTACTGATGAATCAATGATAGAGAAAAGGGAATCCTTTATTTTTAATTTCTTTACTATTGTGAAGGTAAATTAGTGCTCTTTCTAACAGAGGAAATAACTATGAACTCTTGACCAAAGGTGCAGGGAAATTGGATCTTTTTAAGCACTGATATTTAAAAAGGTTCCTCTTGAACTTTAGAGATGGGGCACCAATTTAAAACAAACACACATTCTTAAAGCAGCACAGTGGTGCCCAGCTGTACCCTAAGGCTGTTTCTTCCATTTAAAAGTTAGTCCGCATTTTTCTGGCAGCATGGGAAAGTCCCTACATGATAATCCACGCTAAGGAAAAGGTTGACTTTTGGAATAAAGATTGACAGTGAGATCCCCTCCAGACAACCAACTGCAGCAAAGATTGTTATAAAATGCCACTCAGGTTTCCTTTCTTACTTTATTATTATTATTATTTTTTTTGCGAGGGGCGGGAGTAGACAAGGACAGAGAAATGAAGGGAGATGGGAAGCATCAACACATAGCTGTGGCTTATTAGTTGTTCATTGATAGCTTTTTCATATGTGCCTTGACTGGGGGGGTAGGAGGGCTACAGAAGAGCCAGTGACCCCTTGCTTATGCCAGTGACCATGGGCTCAAGCTAGTGACCTTGGGCTTCAAGCCAGTGACCTTTGGGCTTAATCCAGCAAACATGGAGTCATGTCCATGATCCCATGCTTAAGCCGGCTTCCCCCCGCTCAAGCTGAATGACCCTGCTCTCAAGCTGGTGACCTTAGGGTTTGAACCTGGGTCCTCAGCATCCCAGGCTGATGCTCTATCCACTGCACCACCGCTTGTCCAGGCAAGAATGCACTCAGGTTTTCATCAGAGGTGCATACTCATCCTGGAGGTGTGTTCAGCCTGCTGGTAATCACAGTACTCAAAGGCAATGTTTGAGAGTTGGGCTGAAGAAGTGAGGCTGGAAGAGGAAAAGGACCCTGTCAGAAATCACCTTAAAGTGATAATCATGCCTGCATCAAGGTTTCCATTAGGTTATCTTCTAAAACCTCTTCTAGTTTAGTAATGTTGACTAACAAAAGCATTTGCTTGGTGTAGTTTGTCTAGAAGAAGTGATTTGTTCTATTCCATTCATAGACGACATTAATTTTCAGAATTTTTGGGAGAAGTCAAAGGTTGTGCCCTGGGACCATAAAACTAAGAAAAGGCAATTATCTCATATTCCAGATTCCATGATTAGCGTACTCTCTTAGGAGGATTAATTGGAAATGTGTGCCTAGGCTGAAAATATAGGAGAAACTCAAAGCAAAAAGTATATACAGAATGAAATAGTAGTATTCTAGGGTAGAGGTGATGACACCCGGTACTAGGATGAAGGTAGTAGGAAGAAAAAAGTAGAAAAACCCCCTCAAAGTAGGAAATATAATAAAAGAAGGAGGGGCAAGATTAAGTAACAATTAAATGAAGGTTGAATATGGTTGGAGTGCTGGTTATAGAAGCCGCCACTGGTAAAGTTACAAAGTGAAAATAATTTGAGAAGAAAAGAGGAGAAAGATGAAGTGTTGATTTAGGACCAGGCTGGTGGAGAGGGGTAGAAAGGCAGAGAGGGAGAGATCTATCTTATGTATTGATAATAATAATAAAAGAGTTTCTGTTAAACACACATCTCAAGTGATAAGGTCTTACATGGAACTGACCTTCAAAAACAATTTTAAAACATTTTTTTTAATGATTTTAGAGAGTGAGAGGAAGGAAGAAAGAGAGAGAGAGAATTTATGCATTCATTGATTGATTCTTGTATGTGCCTTGAGCAGGGATTGAATCCATAGCATTGGCATATGTGTACCACGCTCCAACCACCAAACAACCTGGCCAGAGCAGAAGCAATTTGCTTTGGTATATTAAACTGCCTTCCCTGTCTCTGTTCTTCTCACAGTTGTTCTATATCAATAAACACTTGGTTCAAATTGACCATAATGTTAACATTTTTTATAAGGAACATTTCAAATCAAATTATGTTGGGTTTTTTTTGTGTGTTTTTTTTTAAGAGAGAGAGAAAGAGAGAGAGAGAGGCAGGTGAGAGAGAGACAGGGACATCCAGTCAGCTGTTTTTTTATGTGACCTGACCTGGGAATCACTCTCTGGGACGATGCTCCAACCAACCGAGCTGTCTGGCCAGTGCTTAATTTTTATTGATTTTTAGAGAGAGAGGAAGGGAGAGAGGAGGAGGGGGAAGGGAAGCATTTGTTGTTTCACTCAGTCCTGCATTTTTTTGGTTGCTTCCTGTGTGTGCCCTTGTTGGTCAAATAAGTTTGTAAATTGATATATATGTTTACTCGCTTATAGTTTGTGTGTGGGGAGAGGTTGTAAGCAGGCCCAGTCATTATAGCCTGAGGCTTAGTTTTAAGACTAAGCTTTTCCCCATACCCTTGACTGTTGCATGATGTGGAGTGGTGCACTCTTATGAGGAATCCCATTATGCCTTAGATAAGTGACTTTGTATCAGAGACTTCCTTGTTTGTATATTCCATTAAAAGGTTTTGATTTTGATACTATAAAGTGAGGCAGACTGGGAGCTTGCTCTCTCTCAGTTCCTGCTATCACCATTTCAGGGGCCTCCCTGATCCCTTGCCCTTCATGAGAAAAGCAGGTTTTCTGCTTTTCCCTTGGCTTCTCTTGTGGCTTGCCTGTCTTGGTGAGACACCAATAAACAGAATGGCCTACCATCCTCCGACTCCGCCATTTCTTTACCATCTGCCCAAATCCAATGGGAACCTGCATGTGAGTGTCCACGATGGCGGCTCTTGGCCATACAGCCCTGATCGGGGATCGAACCCACAACCTGTTGTTTCGGGACAACACTCTTAGCCGACTAAGCTAAGCAGTCAGGGCCACATGTTGAATTTTTAATAATGGAAATACATGAAAGACTATTTCCTAATGTAATTGGCATTAGTATAATATATGTAAAATATTCTTATTACGAAATAAGTTTTTATATAATTAGCTATGTTTTACATTCTAATTGTTATCATTACCTATTATTTTAATGATATTTGTACTACATAAAAATGATAATAGTAATCTCTCAGATTTCTTCTACTTTATCAGTGGATTTCTAGAGGATTTTTAATTTTTTTGAATAAGAAAGGTATATAAACCCTGTAAGAAAATAAATCCCCTATGAGCCATCTAATTCTCAGAGGTGTAGTTTGGAAATAATCCCCCTACCTCTGTCATCTAACATCACTTTATTTTTTTAAATGCTATATCTCCTTTAGAAATCTTATCTCCAAGGAGGCTAACTTTAATCTTCTGATGCACTCTGCTAGGTCTGTTAGAATCCCTTGGGGATGTTCTAGGGAGAGAATCTCCTTCGATGTACTTTTCAATCTCTGTTATTTTTGGACCTCTCTTCTGTATCAAGGCACAATAGTTACTGGATAAAGTTAACAAAAGCACAAATTGTATTATAAGCTCTTTTCCTGGAACTTACTCTGGTACCAAGCTCTCCTTCCCCTTCCCATTTCCAGCCTCACCAATTTGCAAGTTGTTCCAGTTTACATCAAGCTGTGATTTAAAATCTGTTAGAGAGCTCAGCCTGTTGATTTACAGAGTTGAAGTCTGCATAGAGGAATCATCTGTAATGGGATTCTTTGCTCCCTGGAGAGATATTATCTAGCAAAGATGTAAATTACTGCAGAAATAGAGGAGGAGGAAGAGGAGGGAGGGGGAGTATGCTTGGTAAGAAAATGATATACTATTGATCAGAGCAGTTGTTTTATATCTTTTTATTTTTCAGTGTAAAATTAAGTGTGTGTCCTGAGAAAAAGAAGAAGGGAATATTTAGAAAATTGAGCGTACTGTATCTGTTGCCCCTTTCACTTAGTAGACAATGTTTTGATTTGTTTGGTTGACCAGTTGTCTCTTCATTAAATTCTCCCTGTCTCTCCCTATCCCTTCTGCCCTTGCTTGGATTACTTTTTAAGGTACTAGCTTTCTGTAATTTTATGTGACAGTGTATTTGAATCTGATTTGCAGCCAGGATTCATCACAATCTGCCTTTTGCCCTCTCTGCGTTATCCCTGAATCAGATGACAATATTGGCTTGATCAGGGTAATATACAAGGTATGGTAATATACAGTTCTAAGTGAAAATGTCCTAAATACATTGCCAGTATAATGAAACTGGCCAAGAGAGAAATAGGTGACCTCAGGAAATGTCTGGCTTAACAAATGTATATCTTTAAATTGGAAATCTAATTATTTGCCTTAGATTTGCACTGCTGGGAACCTAATGCAAGACCATGTTAAATAAACTTATTATTTCCGTTTTTTATTTAACCTGTGGGTTGTAGTATGACCAATCTGTTTTCTATCCTCAATCAACAGATGATTGTATTTGGTAATAATTTATCAAGAATAAAAATCTGTTTTTGAAACTAATCACCTCATGTTAGGTCTGCCCTTTTTCAAAACCACCATCTGATATTCATTTTGTCTGCAAGACAAACATACTGATGAAAATGCATATAGCACAGGATACAGCCAGTGGAATGAAGCGTTTCCACTCTTTGTATATATTTAGAACATTTTCTGTTTTCCCAACAGATGGACCAAATTTTAGTATTAAAGAAAAAAAAAATCAATTTTACATAGTACAAACAAATTGAACAAGTACATTGTGTATTTCTAATTACTTTCTAACAGAATATCCAGTGGAATTTGGGGTCAAATTAGGTCATAGCTAAACCCTGTGATTTGAAAAAATGTGCCTTTTTTTTTTTTTCATATTTACTAGGGTTTTTTTTTTTTTTCCAGATTTCTGGGTTAATCTCTAAATGGGAAATATGAAGTTTCATGTATTTTCCAAGCCTTTAAATTTTTTTTCAATTTATACCTTGTTTATGTATAAGTATCTTGAGCTGGTTTCTTTATTTTTTTTTTTAATTTTTCTTAAGTGAGAAGCAGGGAGGCAGAGAGACAGACTCCCACATGTGCCCAACTGGGATCCACCCAGCAAGCAATGCTCTGCCCATCTGGGGCCGTTGCTCCATTGCTCGGCAACTGAGCTATTTTAGTGCCTGAGCCAAGGCCATGGAGTCATCCTCGGTGCCTGGGGCCAACTTGCTCCAACTGAGGCATGGCTGCAGGAGGGGAAGAGAGACATAGTGAGAAGGGAAAGGGGGAGGGGTGGAGAAGCAGATGGTTGCTTCTTTTGTGTGTTCTGACCTGGAATTGGACCTGGGACTTCCACATGCCAGGCCAGTGCTCTTCTGCTGAGCCAACTGGCCAGGACCTTGAGCTGTTTTCATTTTTCTATGATTCAGCTACCTTACTATGAAAGTTTACCAAAGTGATACATGGATGATAATCCTCAAAAACATTTTTTAAATTGTTATTTAGGGCAGATAACCCTGCCCTTCTTCCTATAAACGAGCTACATGGCCTGACTTTTATCTAGCCCAGTTTTGGCACTAGTTCCTTTACATAATTGACCAACATTCCCAAATCTACATTATTTAAAAATATATTAACTTCTTCAGATATATTTGAATTTATATTAAATATTTACATGTGTTTTTCTTATAGATTTAAATTTAATGAAAACTATACTAATTTCATCTCATGTTTTAGACTGTGTTCCATATCTTTATTTTATTAATGAGAAGAGTTCTAAAATTTTATTTTTAGAAGATAAATTCTAGTCTTTTTTCCTCCTCATTCAAAAAATCATGAATGTAGTTATTTCATTCTCTTTCTTTAAGCTTTCTGTGGCTCCCCAGTATTTGCAGGATAAGGGGGCTCCCTAGTCCTTCCTCATCTGGTTGCACCTATCTCTCCAGCTTCAGTGCTCCCCTCCGGCCTCAGTGACCTCTTCCTCACTTCCTTTCCTAGGTCCCACAGAAACAGTCTTCTGGAATTTGAGATCCTCTTACACGCTTTTGTCTAGCTTCACCAGTTGTCCATTTGACCTTTCCCATTTCCTTTCCTAGCATATTTCCTTAAGTTCAAGACTTAATATTATATTCCAAGAGTTCCTCCTGATTCTGCAGGCCTGACTCACAGCTCCCCAGTGCCTCTATTATGTCTGTGTTTCATAGGATTTCCAGAGTATTGGGAAGATGGATGGCAAATAAGTAAACAAACAATTTCAACTTGTATCAAGTAGTATAAAGAGAGTGCATAAGTGCAAGGAGAAATAAAAGTAGGAGTAGGCTACTTAGAGGTCAAGGAAGGACTGTCTGAAAAAATTACATGTAAGCTGAGACCAAAGATATGAGAAGGAGCCAGCCATCTAAAGTGTGGAAGGAAAATGTTTCAGACAGAGAAGCACATACAAAGTTCTAAGATGAAGAAGAGATTGTGTATTTGAGCAACTGAGAAGAGCCCACTTGGCTCAAGTGTAGTAAAATCACTGCTACAATGGCATGACATAAGATTGGAGAGCTAGATGGGGGCCAGTTCAGGCTGATATACACCATTAAAGGCTTTTAAATAAAGGAACAACGTGAATAGATTACATTTCTTGATACTGTGTGGAGAATAGATTGGACGGGAACAAGAATCCGAGAGAAACCAATAAAAAGGCACAGGTCTGGGCAAGAGCTAAATTTGATTTTGTAATAAACCCATTGCTATCTTCAGAGTAGTTACTGAAAGTTGTAGTTCTTAAACAGTTCTTTTGAAACCTAGATGAGACAATATTTTATTTCTGTTACAGTAACAGTGACCTTGTCTGGAGAAGTAGTCAGTTTTGAGTTAATGCAGGTGATACAGTCTAAGAAGGGAAGGGTAGATTTTTCTCTAAGTGCAAGGTGACACCATGGAGGGTGTTAGGCATGGAGCGAGAGGATCCAAACTGTGTTTTAGAAAGGAGTATAAGTGAATTAGAAAATTGTGATAGTAGAAGAAAGCAAATAAGATAGGAGGTTATTGTAAAAACCAAGTGAAACTTGATGGAGACTGAAACGGGGTAATGGCAATGGAGACAGTGAGGAGTAGACAGGTCTGAAACATGTTTAGGACTGGATTGGAAGTGGGGAATAAGAGAGGAAGATGTCCCTGGTCTCTTGAGTGAACAAGTGAGTAGAGAAAGGTTTTGTTTAGTAAGATAGGGCACAGTGTTGAAGGAAAGATTAGTAGTTCAATTTTGGAGTCATTAAATTTGAGTCATTTGTGCCTAAATATTTTTTTGAGTAGACAACTAAATATATGAATCTGAAAATACACATGCATGTATGTATTTGTAAATTAAAGAAAGATTGCACTATGGATATTATTTTGCTATTTGATATTTTTCATTAAAAATATGGAATTTTTCATATCTATAATACAGATTTACTCTATTATTTTTTAAAGTGGCACATTAGTATACCTGTAGCATAATTTAATCAATAGTTTCTATACATGGTTGTTATAATGGATAGTATTGTATAGTTTTACAAGTATTTCTGTAGGATAGGTTTTGAAAAGTGGAGTTGCTGGATCAAAAGGTAGGCACATTTTAAAAATTTTTATTTAGAAAATTTAATTGGGTGATATTGATCAATAAAAATACACAGATTTTGCCTGACCAGGTGGTGGCGCAGTGGATACAGCGTTGGACTGGGATGTGGAGGACCCAGGTTGTAGACCCCGAGGTCACCAGCTTGAGTGCAGGCTCATCTGGTTTGAGCAAAGATCACCAAGGTCGCTGGCTCGAGCAAGGGGTCACTTGGTCTGCTGTAGCCCCCCCTTCAAGGCACAGATGAGAAATCAATCAACTAAGGAGCCGCAACGAAGAATTGATGTTTCCCATCTCTCTCCATTCCTGTCTGTCTGTTCCTATCCGTCCCTCTCTGACTCTCTCTGTCTCTGCCACACACACACACACAAAATGTTGGTCAAATAAGTTTTTAAATATGATATATATGTTTGCTCGCTTATAGTTTGTATTGGATGTGGGGGACAGGCTGTGAGCAGGCTGGGTCATTATAGCCTGAGGCTTAGTTTTAAGACTAAACTTTTCCCCACACCCTTGACTGATTGCATGATGTGGGGTGGTGCACTCTCATGAGGAATCCCATTATGCCTTAGATAAGTGACTTCGTATCAGAGACTTCCTTGTTTGTATATTGGATTAAAGGTTTTGATTTCTACACTATAAAATGGGGGCAGACCGGGAACTTACTCTCTCTCGGTTCCTGAGATTAGCATTAGAGGGGAGAGCAGAGAAAGGCCATGTGGAGGAGAGGAGAAGCAACCAAGATGGCAGAGTGCTGAAGGAGAAGCCAGTTTGTGTAGAGTTTGTGCAGAGTGAAGGGGATGGGTAACAGAGGTGAATAAGGCTGGTGAGGTAGAAACCTTTGATTCTAGGAAAACTTGGATAAGTCAGTAGCTTTGTGAGCACTGAATGTGAGTGGGTTTTGGAGCCCAGTGTGTGTTTTTACTTGCCTGCCAGATGCAAGCTAGGATTAAAGCTAATGGCCTACCAGTTCTTGGCTCCATTGTTTCATTACTGTCTGTCCGAATCCAGTGCCCAGTGCGAACCTGCATGGGCCAGGTGGCTGTGATGGTGGCCGTGGCTACTGACTTTACAAAAGAATACACAGGTTTTAGGTAAACATTTCTATAGTATTTGAACTGTTGGTTGCTTTGTGTGCTTATCATCCAATGTCAAGTCATTTTATATCATGGAGTAAATGTCCCTCTTTACTCCCCTTTCCCCTTCCTCCTTCCCCCCAAGCTCCTTCCCCTGGTAACTACTCCACTTTTATCTATGCCCGTAGGCTTCATTTTTATATCCCTCCTTTGTGTGAGATCATATATATAGTTCTTAGTTTTTTCTGATTTAGTAGTTTCACTTACTGTAATGTTCTCAAGGTCCACCCATGTTGCTGTAAATGGCAATATGTCATTATTTCTTATGGCTGAGCAGTACTCCATTGTATATATGTACCACACCTTCTATATCCAATCCTCTACCAAAGGATACTTCGGTTGTTTTCACATCTTGTATACTATGAATAATGCTGTGATGAACATGAGGATGCATGTGTCTTTGTGTACCAAAATTTTTGAGTTTTTTAGGTAAATACCCAATAAAGAGATTGCTGGGTCATATGGTAGCTCTATTCTTAATTTTTTGAGGAACCATCATACTTTTCTCCATAATGACCGTACCAGTTTACATTCTCACCAGCAGTGAACGAAGGTTCCCTTTTCTCCACAGCCAATCCAACACTTGTTATTAGTTGTCTTATTGGTAGTAAGACAGCTAAGAGGTGGTATCTCATTGTAGTTTTGATTTGCCTTTCTTGAATAGCTAGCAAAGATGAGCATCTTTTCATTTATCTGTTGGCCATATATATGTCTTCTTGTGAGAAGTGTCTGTTCAAGTCCTTTCCCCATTTTTTAATTGGATTGTTTGCTTGTTTGTTGCTGAGCTTTGTGAGTTCTTTATATATTTTGGATATTAACTCCTTATATGAGCTGTTGTTTATAAGTATAATCCCCCTTTGGTTGGCTGCCTTTTTATTTTGTTGTCAGTTTCTTTTGCTTTGTAGAAGCTTTTTAGTTTGATATAGTCCCATTCATTTATTTTTGCCTTTATTTCCCTTGCCTTTGGGGTCAAATTTATAAAATGTTCTGTATGGCCAAGATCCATGAGTTTAGTAGCTACATTTTCTTCTATGTAATTTATTGTTTCAGATCTTATATTTAGGTGTTTGATCCATTTTGAATTAATTTTTTGTGCAGGGGGACAAGATGTAATCAAGTTTCATTCGTTTACCTATGGCTTTCCAATTTTCCCAGCATCATTTACTGGAGAGGCTTTATTTTCTCTGTTACGTGTTTTTGGCTCTTTTGTTGAAGATTATTTGCCCATATATATGTGGTTTTATTTCTGGGCTTACAATTCTGTTCCATTGGTCTGTATGTCTGTTTTTCTGCCAGTACCATGCTGTTTTGATTATCATGGCTCCATAGTATAATTTGAAATCAGGCAGTGTGATACCTCGAGCTTCATTTTTTTTTCTCAGGATTGTTTGGGCTATTTGAGGTTTTTTATGTTTTATACTAACCTGGTGATTTTTTGTTCTATTTATTTAGAAAATGATATTGGGATTTCAGTGGGAATTATATTACATTTATATTATTGCTTTAGGTAATATGACCATTTTAACTAGGTTGATTCTGCACATTTTGGATTCAGATACAAACTGCTACCTTTGAAAGGAACTGCACCATTATTCATGTATTGGGGTGCCAACTTCCCTAACATTGGAGTTTATCAATTTATTTTATGTTTTACAATCTGAAAGGAGTAAGTGTTACCTCAGTGTTATTTTATCTTCCTTAACAACTTCTGATCCATGCTTTTGACTGTCTTTTCATATGTGTATCAGCCATTCCATTTTTTGGTCTTATGTTAAAAGATATGAAATGATTCTAGAAATCAAGAAGCAAAATAATATTCAGATATTTAAGAGAATGAAAATGAGAAATTTAAAAATGAATGAAGAGAAAGACGGAAGAGAGGAAGGGAATGGGAAGAACAAAAGGAAGGTTATTGGATGACATGAGAATTTTGGAGAGTGGTTGGTAGGGGGAGGGTTTAATATTTTACAGAAAATATCATTTATGCTTATTGTGAAAGTTGTACACTAACAAAATATTAGAGATAGCTCTTAGGACTCAAAATTTTAATGTCTTCTTTTTAACCTGGATATTAAGAGACTTTTGGAAACAAATCTGCACATGCTCAAGAAACTTTGATGGTTAAAGATAAAGTTACCATGGAGTCTGAAGAAGTACTTTTCCCGGGAGCAGCCCGGTATACTCACAGAGCAGCTCCGCTTGCAGGCGCTACGGCAGTTACAGTGATCCCGGTAAGAGGTCTCCCACCGCCGTGTGCATCCTGTTCTATTAATAAAGGAAATGTCAACTAAGGCACTGGGGATTAGACACAACTAATTTTCTAAAATGCCATTGAGTTGATCTTTATCTGTAAAGCCAACACAGACATATGAATGGTTAAAACGAGCTCTTTGCTTCTCAGATTTCAGTGGGATAAAGTCTGGTTTTTTATTTCACACTCGTAGAACAGCAGCTCTGGATGGTAAGAAGTTTTATTTTTTGAAGCTGTTATTTTCAAATACTTCTCCAATTATTAGAGTCCATTTGAGTATATATTTTTAAATTAAACAGCAATTTAACTTTTGTTTAACTAGACTGTGAGCTCCACATTCCACCACTATTTCCCCAAGAAGTCTGATACTGTGCTCTCAAAGTTACAAGTTCATGGTGGTTGGACCAAACTGGCATATCCCCAAAGCACACTGGCCTTCTCTGGAGACTATTTATGATCAAATAGGTTTTGTCATTTTAACACCAGGAATGACAAGCTAAACACAGCCCAACACTGTGGATTCTTTGTGGTGACCCTTCTAACTCCAAGAGCAGTTGTTTTACACTGAATATCCTAAGTGCTGGGTCTATTCTAAAAATTGAGTCCTTTAAACCAAATAACTACTATTAAAATTTAATTTTAGCTACTGCACACATGCAGACATGTTCTAAAAGTGTTATGTGTATTAAATGATGGTATCATGAAATACTAAGAGTCAGGATTCAACTAAAATTTATCAAAACCCTAGAAAGTATTAAACATTCTGTTGATGCCTTGAAACTGAGGTTAACATCTGTGATAATTGAGAGTTGTTTACTACTTTCTGCATATACAGTTTATGCTATTTGTGGACATGTTTGTTATTTTTCGGATATATAATTTAGCTTCTAATTTCCTTTTTTCCCCCTTCTTTTTAAGTGAGAGGAGGAGAGATAGGCAGACTCCCACATGCCCTCTGACTGGGGTCCACTCGGCAACCCCTGTCTTGGGCCGATGTTCTGCCCATCTGGGACCATGCTGGCAATAGAGCTATTTTTATCTCCTGGAGTGGAGGCTCCACAAGCCATCCTTAGCACTCAGGGCTGATGTGCTTGAACCAGTCGAGCCATGGTTGCAGGAAGAAGAAAGAGAGAGGGAGAAGGGGAAGAGGGAGGGGTGGAGAAGCAGATGGTCACTTCTCCCGTGTACCCTGTCTGGGAATTGAACCCAGGACACCCCCACACTGGGCCAATGCTCTACTACTGATCTTTTGGCCAGGGCTAGCTTCTAATTTCCTAATCATCTTATTTTAAGAGTGGCAGAGGCAGAAGTTTCAATGTTAAATTTTTCTTATAGTAGGTTAATTGCAAATGGGATGAAATATGTGAATTACATATACAAAATACACATTTGACGCATCAAGATAACATAAAAATGAAATTTGATAGCAATGGCTTTTAAACTTTATTCTTATATATTACAGCTATGTTTTCATTACATAGATTATACATCAAGCTGTCTTCTAACATCAGTGATCATATACAATAATAGACTTTTGGATTTAATATCCTTGATTTCACACTTCATACATAGTCCCAAAGTCCTGACAGGTACTTATTTGTCATTTTGCTGAAGCGTGGACCAGAATCCCTTGTGCAGGATGGGAGCAGATCACTTTCATCAGGGAGTGAGCCCAGCTGACACTCTGTAAGAATTTACCAGGGCAACTTGGTTATTCCAGTCTGGTCATCACTGTATTATACCTTCTGTGAAGAGTGAACATTTAGTTTATTTGTGAAAAGTTGTCCAGAGAAAAAAACGTAAGTGGTATGGTATGAAGTGAGAATGCAAAAGCCTATGAGAAATGATACTTATTTCAGCATGATTTAGTTGTATGAAGTGACCCCATTATATGCTTACAAAGAAATCAGAAGTGCTTTGTAAATCTGTGTTGGGAGTGTTCCAGCCAATGGGAAGGTGGTTTATCAGGTAAGAAATCTAGCAAAATTGAAAAAGCCATTGATTTTTGGTTTGAGAACATGTTTATAATTTGGGGGACAAATGGGCTCCCATCTACTTATTAGGTACTTTCAACAGGATTTAGTACATAAACACTGTACATGTATTAGCTGTGATGGTGATGGATAATGATGATGGTGTGATTCTGGATGGAGCTGTTTTGAGAGAAAACTGACTTCCACGGGTATTTCCATACACCAGTTTCCACGGGTCTGCTGTATTGCCTTGGGTTAATAACAAGTATAGAAAAGTAGAATGTTTGATGTGATTTTGTCAATTGATTCCCATCACTACTCATTCCTATAGAGCAGCGGTTCTCAACCTGTGGGTCACGACCCTGGTGGGGGTCAAACGACCAAAACACAGGGGTCGCCTAAAGCCATTGGAAAATGCATATTTATTATACAATACATTTTTAAATAAAATATGTATTTCCCATGGCTACTTCCAGTGACGCAGGACGCACGGCTCTGGAAGCGCGTCATATCACTTCTTACGGCTAGCAGTGAGAAATATGAAACTGGACATTGACCATCTCATTAGCCAAAAGCAGGCCCATAGTTCCCATTGAAATACTGGTCATTTTGTTGATTTAAATTTACTTGTTCTTTATTTTAAATATTGTATTTGTTCTTGTTTTGTTTTTTTACTTTAAAATAAGATATGTGCACTGTGCGTAGGGATTTGTTCATAGTTGTTTTATAGTCCGGCCCTCCAATGGTCTGAGGGACAGTGAACTGGCCCCCTGTGTAAAAAGTTTGGGCACCGCTGTATAAGACCCTCTATAGCAGCGGTTCTCAACCTGTGGGTCACGTTGAGACGCCGCGCTTTGTGGCATCCGCATCCTGTGCTCCTCTCACTGACCACCAATGAAAGAGGTGCCCCTTCCAGAAGTGCGGCGGGGCTGGATAAATGGCCTCAGTAGGCTGCATGCGGCCTGCGGGCTATAGTTTGGGGACCCCTGGTCTTATGAATCTCAAAAGACAAATATCTCTATTACTTTTAATATTATCTCAATTAGAGTCACTGGGGAAAAATGCGTGCAATTATGAATGATTTCAAATAGACACAAAAACTCATAGAAAGTTAGAATTAAGGCACTTTCAAAAAGGTCTTTTTAAAGATTTAGAAATATTTTAGAGTTTGGATATATGTCTTTCTTTAAATTCTGTCTGGAAAACTTCTCCTCTCTCATGCATGTCTGGCAGATTTCTCCTCTGATTCCCAAGCCTGAGTCCAAGTCCTGCTTCTCGCTGAAGCATCCCAGGCTCCCTCAGGCTCATGTACCCTCCCCCTGCTGCCCACGTTCCTCCGGCCCCTCTTTCGCCCAGTAACCAACAGTCTGCCTTGTTGTGGCTGTTACATCCTGGATGCAGTAATTTGTGTTTCTTATGCTACACTGCAAACCTGTTGAGGAAGAAAGTAGGTCCTCACTAAAATGTGAATGAACCTCAAATCATTTCACATATGACAATAATATTTCAAGCGATGCAGGTGTCAGGCAATAACTGTATCAGAAAGAATATAAGTTCCTCCCCACCCCCTGAAAGAAGATTTTGATATGAGTTGATAACACATAACTTCTGTGGAGGAAAATTGTTTCTGTAAAACATTTATTGAGTATCTAGTGCATTTCAGGTGCTATGCTATTATATTTCATGTTTCCTCTTACTGAATACTCTTGACAATCCCATTATGTATGAACTTATATGTTCCAATTTTTTGATAAGGAAATTAAGGCTAAAAGGGTCAGTGTGTCCAAAGTCACAGATATTATAAATGGCAGGGTAAGATTTGAACCAGATGTTCTGACTCTAAGTTGAGTTTTCTGCCCACCATTCTATTCAAACTAAGTTTTGATATTTTTAAAAGACTTTATTCATTTTAGAGAGAAGAGAGGGAGAGAAAGAAGCAGGGAGGAGCAGGAAGCATCAACTCCTATACATACCTTGACTAGTCAAGGCTGGGGTTACGAACTGGCGACCTAAGCATTCCAGGTCGACACTTTATCCACTGTGCCACCACAGGTCAGGCAAGTTTTTAATTCTTATTCCACTTAGACTAGACAATTATTTGAGCTCTAGAGACAGTTTTCATACTATGTCAAAATATCTTAAGTTGTTAAGGCCTACAAAGCTATGATATATTTCCTAAACCCTGTCTCTCCCCACTATCTATAGTGTGGATTTATAGTTAACTTTGCCTGTTTGATCCTGTCTTGTAAACATGAATGCCTGGACTAGTTGGACCACTGAGAAGATAATGTCAAGACAGCAATCTATCTGTAACATTCAGTGAGCGTTCCAGGACTAGGCAGTTGCTTTTACTGGGGGCAACAAATGAGTCAGATGATTTTCATTACAATTAGACAACACACCAATTCAGAGATGTCTCAGAGATGGTAAATTAACACTTAGGGACAAATGGAAGCCTCCTTCCTTTTTTCATTCTTTTCACCAGATCTTTCTGAATTAATATTTTTTGTACAAAACCAAATTAAATTTTTTGATCTTTAATATCCCTTAGTTCTCCAAAGAAAAGCATTTACTCTATCATTGAGGTAAATGAATATATTGGCTCCGAGCAGCGACCTCACTTATATGTGGAATTTAATGTACAAAATAAACTGATGAACAAAATAGAATCAGAGGCATGGACACAGGCAACAGACTGACAGCTGTCAGAGGGAAACAGATTTGGGATACTGGGTGAAAGAAGGTTAAGGCATTAGCCAAAGAACCTATACGTAACACACAGACACACACAACAGTGTGGTGATGGCCAGAAGGAAGGGCAGAGGTGGGCAGAGGTCGGGAGGATGGGGACACAGAGATGTGGCAAGGGGCAGAGGGTGCAAATGCACTGGGCAGATGTGGTTTGTGGAGTGGGGCACTTTGTTGTTTGCTGGATTTCTTTGGTCACACAAGAATAAATGTATTAGAAGCAATAAAATATATTTGCAGTTTTGGTATAAATTATTTTTTGTTCTAAACAATTCTTTACCTAACTTCATTGTTAAAATAATTCAGACATGAAACTGAGGGAAGAACTTTAAAGAAGGAACAGCAAACAGCATTTAATGAAAGTGTCTCCCCCTACTCCAGTATCATCTCCTAGTGGATGGTGAGCTGAGCTGTACAGTATTTCTTTGTCAGGTCATCTTTGCATTACACCAGGTAGTTAAAATTATGGGTGCTACTCAACCAAATGGATCAGGCGAGTCATCATAAGACAAACTTTAAAAATCAATGGTAGGGGAGGTGCCTTTATACTGATGTTGTTTTCAGTTGGCTGCAGGAGACTGTGAGCTTTGGGGCTTTATATCTTCTATTGCAATGGCTGGAATCACCCCCCCCCCACACACACACACACATCTATACTCAGTGGTGGGATTCCTCTGGTTCCCACCGGTTTGGCAGAACTGATACCTAATTTTCTGTTCAGTCCGGCGAAACGGTTGTTAAAATGGCACTTGTAATCAGAGTTCTTTCTAAGGTGGGTGCCTGGGCAGCCGCCCAATGTGGAAATCACAAATTTATATTCCTTACTCTTTTTTAACATTCATCTGTGCAACAGTGTATTCTAAGCGCCCGTAGTGATGTTCATTCTGTTTATAGGTGAAAAAAATTTGACAGAACTGTGCTTGTAATATTTATTTATTCATTTCATAAAACTCATTATACCTTTGATGAAAACTACAGTTTAATTCCCTTGTATTTGTTACTTCAGTAAACAAACATATAACTGTAAAGAGAAAAAGTCCCAAACAACCAGGGGTAACAACTTGTATTGGTTTTTGTCAGGTAATATTTAATAGTTTTTCATTAATACAGTGTGTCCATAAAGTCATGGTGCACTTTTGACCGGTCACAGGAAAGCAACAAAAGATGATAGAAATGTGAAATCTGCACCAAATAAAAAGAAAACTCTCCCAGTTTCATACCTATTCAGTGCAGTTCCATGTGGGCTCACACACAGATTCTTTAGGGCTCCTTAGGTAGCTATCCCATATAGCCTCTACAGACTCATCACTGACTGATGGCCTACCAGAACGGGGTTTCTCCACCAAACTGCCGGTTTCCTTCAACTGCTTATCCCACTGAGTAATGTTATTCCTATGTAGTGGCGCTTCGTTATAAATGCGCCGATATTCACGTTGCACTTTGGTCACAGATTCGAATTTAGCGAGCCACAGAACACACTGAACTTTTCTCTGTACTGTCCACATCTTGACTGGCATGGCCGTGGGCTGCTCTGCTGTATACACGGTGTTACGTCATCATCTGTGCATGCGCACATGCTGCCACATCATCCTACAGAAACTGGGAGGGTTTTCCTTTTATTTGGTGCAGTTTTCACATTTCTATCGTCTTTTGTTGCTTTCCTGTGACCGGTCAAAAGTGCACCATGACTTTACGGACACACTGTACTTTAAAACTCTTTCTTAAAACATAATTGAGTTTTGTGTACCTCTTCTATGGTTCTTATTTAAATATTAAACACGTGAAATAATAAACTACCTTATAGTATATTGTTTTTTTTATACATAAAATGGTAATTAGGGCAGAGAACCAGTTATTAAATTATTTAAATCACACCACTGCCTACACATATACCTTCTTTTTCAGGCTCTGGAAGGTCAGAGCAGTATCAAGATTATATATCTAACCTGTACATATTTTACACAAATATGAATAAAAATAATTAAGGCAAATATCTAGAACTCTGTTTAGTAATTCAGCCCAATATGCTCTTGCTTTGGAGCAAAGGATACACTCATTGATATCTGGAGGAATGAGAAGCCTGACAAATTCATCTGGTAGTCTTCTCCTGCAATCAGTGTTAGGCAGTCTGAAAATCCAGAAGGTCCTTCTAGCCTGAGGGGTATTTCGAGGTTAGGGGGTGAGAAATGATAGTGGGAGAATGAGTACAATCAGAAGTAAATGCAGAATCCTTGAGCAGGTAGAGATTTTAAATGGAATTTAGTATATTTTAAAATGTGCCCATTCTACTTTTGTTGAAAAGATGAGTGACTATATAATAGATGAATGGCTATCAATAATATCTTCTCTTAAAGTGTGCCAGTAAAATCAAGATAGATGAACAAGGCTTTTTTTTTCTTATCAAGAAAAATTGGTTTCTTGGGCAAGTTCTGAGTGGCCTGGAAGTTCTTAATGCCAAAATAAGTTCCAGGACATCAGAGGTCACTTGTGGCAAGGCTTTTGCATGAATAGTGATGGAAAGGGCTGCATATAATCTGGCCAAGCTAGGTGATGGTGATGGCCAGTTCTTGGAATAACAATGCCATTTTATAAGAGAGTCCTCTGCAACAGATAACTCATATGTCAGTTTGGCAACTAACCTCTTTATTTTTCAGTAAGCTTTTCTTTGTCCCTATTATCTATTTTTCTACTCTCCAGATTACTGTCTGGTTCCTCCACATTGGTAAGTGATAAATGAC
This sequence comes from Saccopteryx leptura, assembly GCF_036850995.1. NCBI lineage: Eukaryota > Metazoa > Chordata > Mammalia > Chiroptera > Emballonuridae > Saccopteryx > Saccopteryx leptura. The sequence goes on along the minus strand of NC_089508.1, from coordinate 108,601,317 downwards.
TAGACATTGCTTGCTATTGTAGAAAAAAAATGTTTAAAAAATTGATTTTTTCCAGGGTTATGCCATTTCTTTGTTTTAGGAGATCGTTGGTAGGGTGAATAGTAACTTTAGTGACTATTATTAGAAGAAATGGCAAATTAGGGAGCACTTAAATAAAAGTTTTCCTTGATAAGTAATAATATATTTATGTGATTCTGAATTTCTTTCTCTTGTCAGACTTGACATTAATTTAGTATAGCTTTCTTTTTAAAAAGGGAAACTACCATAAAACATATATATTCTTTGTAAAACAATCCCGATTTTAGAAACATTAAAATGCGGGAGGAAATAGGTATTAAGGAAATAATTTTGTTTGAGGTTTGTCTGCAATTCAGGAGCAGTGTTTTAGGAAATTAAATATTGATCAATTTGGGCAATATGGAATTTTACAGACACTCTCCCCCCCCCCCCCTCCAGCCAGTATAATAAATTATTGAGTGGCTCTGCTAGAGGTTTCCTTGTCATCAGTCTTGATTTTGCACAATTTTGATAAATCTTTTTACAGGTACTTTACTTTAGCAAGTTGTTTAATAAGCATATAAATATGTTTGCTGTTATACACACATTTTAAGATTGCAGTGTAATTTGAAGTGTAGACAGAAATATAGAGCTATTCTTCAAAATACAATGCTGAAACTAATACACGAAATTTTTATTCAACATTTGAAAACACCATAACAGGTTTAGAAAATGAGGTCAATGACTGCGCTTCGAATGGATAAGACAATGGTGGGAAATGTCCACACTTCTCAAATGTGAGACAGTGTTTATTATTCATATATTTAAACAAAAATATGTTTATTTAAACAATTTACATTGTATTTCATGTAAAGGTTTTTTTCTAAAATTTTTAACTGAGAAGTGGGGAGGCAGAGAGACAGACTCCCAGACACGCTCTGACAGGGATCTACCCAGCATGCCCCCTACAGGTGATGCTCTGACCATCTGGGGCTGTTGCTCCATTGCTTGGTAACCTAGCTATTTTAGCACCTGAGGCAAGGCCATTGAATCATCCTTAGTGCAGGGGGCCAACTTGCTCCAACTGAGCCATGGCTGCAGGAGGCAAAGAGAGAGCTAAAGAGAGAGAAGGGAGAGGGGGAGGGGTGGAGAGGCAGATCGGTGCTCCTTCTGTGTGCCCTGACTGGGAATCAAACCTGGGACATCCACATGCCCAGCCAATGCTCTTCCACTGAGCCAACCGGCCAGTGTTAAAGGTCTTTTTGTTTGTTTGTTTGTTTGTTTTTTAATTGCTTTGTAATAGTAATATGTAGATGGTGGGCTGAAGCCAAGAACATAATAAATTTACCAATACCTAGAAAATTGATTTTATAAAACTTCATTGTTATTTACTCAGCCAGGAGATAATGAGCTCTGTTTTATAAGGAAAAAAAAAGGAAAAAATATTCTAGGGATAGTATGGCTATATACTGTTTTATATAGGCAAGATACATACTATCTGTGTTTTATGCTATAATTCTTTCCCTTTTGCATGCAATGTGCTTAAATTCTACATGCACTGATTTTGTATGTATACCTTTGAAAAATATTAACTTTGAATCACATTATATATATATGCATGAAAAGTATATAATATATTTATTCATAAGGGAATGTAAATTGCAAAACATACATAAAACAAGTCTAATCCATTAAGTGCAGTATTTAAAAGCAAAATGTATGATAACTAGCGAAGTGCGGTCAATTCTTAACAGATGCTGTATTAGATTTCATAGTATTTAACAAACCTTTTAAAAAACTTTTATGTATCATTATATTATCTAATCATGGCTACTTAATAAAGTATAATAGATGGATATTGAGGTAGTTCTTAAAGAATAAGTAAGAGAAACCAAACAAGAGACCACATTGGCTACAGATGGGAACTAAGAACCAAAAACAAGAGATTAGTTTTGAAGAGCTGCTTTGAGCTGCCTGTGGATCCAAATGAGATTGAACGTGAAGACTTGCAACTCTGACCTTAGCTGTCTCCAGAATTCTTTTTTGTCATGATGTGTTTGTGTGTGCGCACAGAGGTATGAAGGACAGCAACCTAATGGAATAGCTTGGAAAGTAACATTATGAAGAGCAGTATCCTTAGAGGATTGACTGATTTCACATAAGTTTGTCGCCTGGAGCCCTACTGCCCTTGAATGGCTGGTTGAGACCCTGAGCTGGGATCTGAAGGGATGGGTATGAATCATAATGAAGCCCTTGACTTTGCCCTTTTCTTATTCTTTTTTCTAGAAAGGAGGCAAAAAAAATGGTGTTTTAAATTAGAAAGCAGTGCTGTGTAATAGTTGTGAGACTGGGCCTTGAAATCAGCAAACTTGCTTTGAGTCCTGGCTCTACCCCACACTGGTTTCTCCACAGCAGGTGCTTCTGGCTAATGAGCTATTTACTAGGCTCTTAAGGGTGGGAAGGAGGGTGTGACCTCCCAGGGGCTCTGCAGCTGGTCCCTCTTCTGGAGGACCCCTCAGCAGGCTAATGGCTACTCACGCCAGAGGCAAGAGGTGCTTAGAAAACGGCTGGAACAATTCTGGATTTTGTTTTTCTCAGAGGTGTTTACCTGATCATTAGCACAGAAATAGTAGCATAGAAAATGTTCAATCCATCCATCTTCCTGTCTGGTGGGTTTTTCAGTTACTTCATGAATTATGCATTTTCACTGACTTCACACATAACTGTGGCCCAGGTGCCCTCAGATGCAGCCCTAACATGAAATCCATATGTTGACTCTGCAGCCATTTTTATTTTTGTTTGAGACAGGTTTCATGTTGGTAGATAAAACACTCTTGACATCTTTAATACCTTTTACAGGGTCTTCTATAAATAATAGTCAGTTGATAGTTTTTCCTCCCAAGCAATGATGATATTTCAAAATAGAATTTGGTGGCTGGCTGCAGGTTGTTTTTAGAAAATAAAGACAAGCTATTTACTTGCTTTACCACCAGATGCCTCTTTTATTATTTTGCCATTTAAAAATGTTGTCTTAATGCCTCATAGAACATGTGGCACCAATGAGCTAATCATAATCAAAGGATATATTTATTCTAAGAGTGTTTGCAGGTAGTGTTTTATTGAAAAAATCACATACATTAAAAAAGTATATATCTTAAATATACAGTTTGACCAATTTTTACCAATTGCTTATGCCACATGACTGGTGCTCAGAGCAAGAAGCAGACATTACCAAAACTCCAGGAGCCCTTCTTTGTAACTCTTTCTGATTACTATGCCCTCTAAGAAACCACTAACCGAACTTCTAACATCATATAGATTACTGTTGCTGTTTTTGGACTTCATAAATATAGTCGTAGAGAATGTTCATTTTGTGCCTGGCTCCTTTGCTCGGCATTGTCTGTGACATTCATCCATGTTGTTGCATAAGTTTTGATTGGTTTATTATAACTGCTCTCTGGTGTTGAGTGAATATACATACTATCGTTTCTATTGATGAGTATTTGGGTAATTTCCAGTTTTTACCGATTATAAGTAGTCCCATTATGAATCTTCTTATAAATGTTTCTTGGTGAACATATGAATGTTTCTGTTGGGTATATGATGATGAGGAAGAATTACTAAGAACTGATGCAGTGCTCAGCTTTCCTCAATACTCTCAGTTTTTCATCGTATCTATTACCTTTTAAAAATGCAAATAATCATGGCAAGAGAAGTGAAGGCAAAAATTAATGAATGGGACTACATCAGACTAAGAAGTTTTTGCTCAGCAAGAGAAACTGATAACAAAATAAACAGACAGCCAACTAAATGGGAAATGATATTTTCAAACAACAGCTCAGATAAGGGCCTAATATCCAAAATATACAAAGAACTCATAAAACTCAACAACAAACAAACAAACAATCCAATAAAAAAATGGGAAGAGGACATGAACAGACACTTCTCCCAGGAAGAAATACAAATGGCCAACAGATATATGAAAAGATGCTCATCTTCGTTAGTTATTAGAGAAATGCAAATCAAAACTGCAATGAGATACCACCTCACACCTGTTAGATTAGCTATTATTAACAAGACAGGTAATAACAAATGTTGGAGAGGCTGTGGAGAAAAAGGAACCCTCATACACTGTTGGTGGGAATGTAAAGTAGTACAACCATTATGGAAGAAAGTATGGTGGTTCCTCAAAAAACTGAAAATAGAATTACCTTATGACCCAGCAATCCCTCTACTGGGTATATACCCCCAAAACTCAGACACATTGATACGTAAAGACAAATGCAGCCCCATGTTCATTGCAGCATTGTTCACAGTGGCCAGGACATGGAAACAACCAAAAAGCCCATCAATAGATGACTGGATAAAGAAGATGTGGCACATATACACTATGGAATACTACTCAGCCATAAGAAATGATGACATCGGATCATTTACAGCAAAATGGTGGGATCTTGATAACATGATACGAAGTGAAATAAGTAAATCAGAAAAAAACAGGAACTGCATTATTCCATACGTAGGTGGGACATAAAAGTGAAACTAAGAGACATTGATAAGAGTGTGGTGGTTACGGGGGGAGGGGGAGAGGGAGAGGGAAAGGTGGAGGGGGAGGGGCACAAAGAAAACTAGATAGAAGGTGACAGAGGACAATCTGACTTTGGGTGATGGGTATGCAACATAAGTGAACGACAAGATAACCTGGAGTTGTTATCTTTGAATATATGTATCCTGATTTATTGATGTCGCCCCATTAAAAATAAAATTATTATAAAAAAATGCAAATAATCACTGAAGCTCTTTTGCTACACTATGGTTTCTAAACTAGGGACTTAACAGAAAAGCTGCACCAGAATGTCATGTACTAGACCTTATCTCTAATAAAGACAATGGATTTATGTAGCTATACACTATATTTACTACATACACAATATTCACTAGACTGTTATGCAGTTTGTGATAGTTTTACCTGAATGTTATTGCATTTTACCTATTTAAGTGGCCTTGGTTTTTGCCCTGCTTAGTAATCATCTTTGTAACCTTCACACCTATCACTATGCTATAGATTCTCTTATTAAAGCTACTTTACAGATAAGGTACAGAGAAGTTAAGTAACTCAAAGCTATAGAGGAAGGCATGTGGGAGAATGTGGCTCCTTCTTCACATGTAAGTCATATTAGATCTTTAGTAGCCTGACCAGAGTATAATCCTGAAGACCAGAGTATAATCCTGTGTGCAGAGAAAGCTTATAGGGCTGGTGGGGCCTCTACTCCACAAAAGAGAAAGCATTTGGACAGTTTATATTAAAATGGCTGAGATGAAAACTTTGTTTCTTAGTATTTACCAATGCTAAATTCACACCAACCTGAGTGAGCATAGCAGAGAGAGATGATTAAGAATAAAGGCCCTGGCCCCGGGGTTGAATCCCCAACATCCCACCCAGAGATCTGGGTCTCTGCACACTCATCACACCTGCACTTTCCTTACGATGCTTTTTGCTGGGGTCACGCACTGCACTTGTATCTTCCCTGCTTCTCTGCCTGACCATGAGCTCACTGAAGAGCAGATGCCATGTCACGGTCATCTTTATTCCCTCATTGTGCTCGGTGCTGTGCCTTGATGATAAATATCAATATGTATTTGTGTAAGGAAAAATAAAATAGTATTTTATGTGGTTTACTATTTATATTTCATCTACTTTCCAAAGAACCAGAAACAACTTGCAAGAAAAAAAAATGCAGAATATTGTATTTACATGTTTTGTGGCAGTTGAGCTAAGCAGGTTACAACATTTAGGAAATGACTTTGACTAAAAATTCTTGTAGTTTAATGCAGAGTGGAAAATACGCTGAGTAAAATGACTCCTGTTTTCTGAGAGAAAATAAATATATATCTTGGAAATATGGTTTATATGTCTGGCTCCCCCCTCTAGACAGAGCAACTTTTGGTGAGTAGGGTATGTGTCTTATTTAAATTTGTATCCCTGGAGCCATTCACAGTGCTTAACATGGGATGAATGAAAAAGAGGAAGAAAGAAGGAAGAAAAAGAGGAAGGAAGGCAGAGAGATAATACATTTCTGGGAACAATCATTAAAGCAAGACTGTTAGAATGACTGACACATGTCAGTTAAATCATGACTCCTTTACTTGCTAGATGTGTCCCCTTGAGCAAGCGACTTAACCTCTCTGGGCATCAATCATTATCTATAGTGTTGGGTAATAATACCAACTACCTCTTAAGGCCCATATGAAATAATACACTTAAAGATCCCGGCATATATGATTACTTGACAAACAAGTAATTGATTTATTGAGCACATTTTATCAGGGGCTACAACATACCAGACACTGTTCTGTGTGCTGAAGCTACAGAATTAAGCAAAAACAGTGCCCCGAGTTTTACGGCACTTGCATTCTAGTGGGCTATGAAGGCAGAAAAGAGCCATATAAAGTCAGAGAGTGGCAAGTGCTATGAAGAAAGTTAAGATAAAAGCATGGAAGGCATCATGGTGGTGAGGCTGCTCTTCTACATGGTGTGGTCAGAGGATTTCTCCGGTTGATTTGGCATCTGAGATAGCTGAAGGCAGGAGGGACTGGAGCGCAGAGGTCTGGGGGAAGAGAGAGCAGGTGGAGGAGCAGTGATGTAAAGGCCTGGCAGGTGGAGTGTGCATGTAACTACAGACAGCCGGGAGGCCAGCGAGCCTGGAACACAATGAATGAGAGGGACAAAGGGGAGCTGAGTCCGGGCAGGAGCTGGGGCTTGATCATGACCTTCCCTGTAAGGACTTAGGAGTTTGATGGAAAGCCATTGAAGGGTTTGGGGCATGGGAGTAATGGAACCTGATTTATCCCTGAAAAAGATAACTCTGGCTGCTCTATGGAGAAGAGATGGTAGCAGGGTGTGTGAGGAAATAGGGAGAACAATCAGGAGGCTATTGAAGTAGGACAGACAAGAGTTGATGTTGGCATAGACCAGGATGGTAACAGCGGAGATGGGAAGAAGAGAATCAAGTGGGATACATATAAATGTAGACTTGAACAGATGGGGGTGAGAGAGAAAGAACAGTTATATACTTTGTAAACTCCAAGATTTTGAGCTCAGAGAACTAGAGCTGGAGTTATCAACTGGAGTTATCATTAACTAAAATGGAAAAGATAAAAAAGATTTATTTTTTTGTTTCTGAGTGGTGGAGAGAACAAAGATTCTTATTTGAGTATTCTTTTATTCATTTATTCACTCACTGTTCATTGATCTGCTGTATGATAGGCACTGTTCTAGGTTCGGGGTAGATCAGTGAGAGGGAAAAAAATGACAAAAATTGCTTCCTTTTAGAAGTTCTCATTCATATGGGAGGAAGACAATAAGTAATAAATAATGCATAAGTAAATTGGCTGCTACTGTTTCAATTCCCTTGTGAGTTCTTTATTTACTTCTCAAGCAGGTGGGCCATAACATCTTCCATTGTCTCTGATGAGACTTTCTTTCCAATTTGCATCTCTTTTTTTTTCTCAGCCCTCTTCAGATGCAATAAACAGACTCCTCTTTGGCACACAATTCACACCAAATGCTGTCTCTAGACATCATTCATATATGAATTTTCCACAATGAAATATGTGTATGCATACTTATCAGACTTAGTGTTGCCTAGATAGTTGTGGAGGTGAGGTGATCTAATTTCAGGGTAGCAGCTCCTTCCTGCTTAATAGTAAGTTTTTCCAAGTGGATTATTCATTCCAGAATCATCTTGTCAATTTTTTGCCTCAAATTTATATTTCTCTGCCCATACTCAAAACCTGTATAGCTTCTTGTTCACCTCAGTACACATTAGTGCAGCACTTTCCAATGTATTTCACATTACTCTAAATCCAAGAGACAGACCATAGAAAAAGTGTTCTTTGATCAAATAAATTTAAGAAAGTCACATGCCACATACCCCGCTTAAAAATTCACATTGTGAGAGATCATTTTTGAGGCTTTGAGAAGTCTCACAGTAAGAAACGTGTTTAAAACTCTGTTTGCTCAGCATATATAAGGCTTACTTTATCATAAAATAGGAACCTGCTAACATTCTGCAGAACTAGTATTTCAGAGTTCACACTTGGGGAAAATGCTGAGTGGGCGGACAGCACTGTAGGTGAGAAATCCAGAGAAATGGGTTCCAATATTGAAGCTGGCTTTGTTTGTGTAACCTTAAGCAAGCGGCTAACCTCTCAGTTCCCTAGATTTCTCTTTTGAAATGGTGGTAATAAGCAGGCTCTCTCCTAAGGATGCTTTAGGCTTCTCCTAGCATCTCTAAGTGTATAAAACATAAATGAAAGCACTTTACGCACGTTCAAGTAGTATAGTTTAAACCTTACTTTTTGTGACTTGTCAGTCAAGCATTTAATTTCCATGTCATGTATATACTAAAGTAATATTTATTTTTACCTTACACAGTAATTTACTTGCCGAGTTAAATTTCTCTTTCATCTCCAGCAGTCTAATCTGTACTTGTTATTCATAGCTAAGTGTAAATTCCTCCTTTCTGCAGGAAGCCATCCTCAGTTCGGCCTCCTCTCCTCTCTCCCCTCTTTACTCTTTCGGTCACTCATTGAGAAAGTCTGTCTCTCCTCTGGTATGTAGCTCTGCAAGGGCACAGACCATGTCTTCAGTGCCTGGCGCACAAATAGGGGTTCAATTAATATTGCACCGAATCCTAAATTGTTCCATTTTTAAGAATTACATCATTCTATTTCAATTTTGGTACACATGAAATTGGGGGCAGGGAGCTCTCTTTCCTTCATCTTGAGTGTGTTTATCATCAGGGTTCCCACAAGCTAACCCTTCACGAACCTGCTTTGGTTCTGAGAATGCACTGCCCCGCGGTTCAGGCACTGCCTGCTCCCCAGCCCAGGTCTGGGCAGGCCCTTCCCTCTTCTTCCTTCCTTTTCCCTGAGTGAAGTTAAACACTGACCAGTAGAAGTAGGAACAACTCCAAGGCTTCCTTTTCTCTCCTTTCTTTTGAAATACTTGTTCCTCATTTGAACCTCATTACTATTTGTTTTAGTTTCATACCCTGTGTCTTTGTCACCCGTTCCTGTGTAAAGACGCTTGGAGGAGACAGAGCCTATGGCCTCAGCTTCGCCTGCGAGTCTTCAGAGAATGCTGAACAGCCCACCTGAGGAGTTCTCCGTTTTCAGCCCACTGTTTTTTATTTCTCAACTGAATTGTTTTGGTTCCTTTGCTTCTAAGTTCTCTGTAAGGCCGTTTCCTCACACAGACAATAACTGAGGGGAAGTTAAGGAGAGGAGAGTAAACATTTGAACAGTAAAAAGGAGAACAAATAGGACCTATTGTAGCCATTGTGACTAGTCAACAAGTTATATTTGCTGCTCACAACAATATATTATTATCTCTACCTTTTCCTTGAAATAGTCACAAGGAGGTTAAGTAACTTTCCCAAGCTAGAAAGTAGAGAGTCCAGGCTGTGGCACGCAGACATCTGGCTTCAGAGGCCTTTCTTTACCCGCTGTATGTACTGTTACCATATGAAGTAGGCAGCCATTAATGTCTGATGCTGTGCATCTGTGAGGACCTGCGCAGGGCTGGCTAGCATGACTTCCATATGAGCAGATGAAGCACAGAGAACTTAGAAGATGAATATTTGGTGGGCCAAGAGAAGTTAGCTGAACAAAGTACTAGTTATTAATGAAGACATTAACCAAGAGAAAACACAAGGAGTGTGATAGAGTGTGAGGGCAGGAAGAGTGCAAGCCAGCTATGGCAGTGACAGAAACAAAGGACAGATAGTATGTAGACTGGTTAAAAACTCTGGAGACGTGGCTGGGAAACCAGGCTCTGCCGATTTTAGCTGGCTCATAGGTGGGTCATCTACGGCGGTGCTCTAAAGGCAGTAGTAGTTGACCATTCTAAGGTCTGAGTGACATGGTCACTCTATATCATGGACTACTTTCTTAAAGATTTTCACAAGTATTTAGAGTCTCTACACTATTTTATAATAAACGTGTCAAATTTGGGACTGGAACATGATGAGCCAATAAAGCATCTTAATTCCCAATGAGGAGAAAAGATGTTTCATATCATTTGTAGTGGCTGTCATAGACCCTACATGAAATTAAATGTCCTGTGTCCCTTTTAATATTCCTGTCCCAAGAAATGTCAAATAGTCTCAAAATCTGATATTAGATAAATATTTTTATAAGGCTTAACTTTTTCTGTATATTTCAACTCAATAAATATAAGCCTTTAAAAAAATATTTTACTTATTTATTTTAGAGAGAAGAGAGAGAGAAAGAGAGAGAGACAGAGAGAGAGAGAGAGAGAGAGAGAGAGAGAGAAGGTTGGGGGGAACAGGAAACATCAACTCCTATATGTGCCTTGCCCAGGCAAACCCAGGGTTTTGTAACAGTGACCTCAGCATTCCAGGTTCATGCTCCATCCACTGCGCCACCACAGGTCAGGCAAATATAAGCTTTTAATAGTACCCATATACAGTATGTCCGTAAAGTCATGGTGCACTTTTGACCGGTCACAGGAAAGCAACAAAAGATGATAGAAATGTGAAATCTGCACCAAATAAAAGGAAAACTCTCCCAGTTTCATACCTATTTAGTGCAGTTCCATGTGGGCTCACACACAGATTTTTTAGGGCTCCTTAGGTAGCTATCCCGTATAGCCTCTACAGACTCGTCACTGACTGATGGCCTACCAGAACGGGGTTTCTCCACCAAACTGCCGGTTTCCTTCAACTGCTTATCCCACTGAGTAATGTTATTCCTATGTGGTGGTGCTTCGTTATAAACGCGCCGATATTCATGTTGCACTTTGGCCACGGATTTGAATTTAGCGAGCCACAGAACACACTGAACTTTCCTCTGTACTGTCCACATCTCGACTGGCATGGCTGCTCTGCTGTATACATGGTGTTACGTCATCATCTGCGCATGCGCAAATGCTGCTACATCATCCTACAGAAACTGGGAGGGTTTTCCTTTTATTTGGTGCAGATTTCACATTTCTATCGTCTTTTGTTGCTTTCCTGTGACTGGTCAAAAGTGCACCATGACTTTACAGACACATTGTATGTGGGTCTGGTTTGCTTTTGGTCTGGGAGGTAATCTTTTACTAAGGAAACATAAGAGTCCTCTCTATATTGATAACTCTGTGATAAAAACAAAATATTACCTGGATAAAGAGAAAAACCTGAAAAATGAGATTTTAAAAATCCACATCAGGCATGTAGGAGCCATCATTTTACTCCTCCCTTTTGCCTCAAATAATAAAATGGAAAGGGACTTAAGGGAAAACTTGAATAATATCAAAGCTGGATAAAGAGGAGGAACAGTGAGATAGTCACCCAGGGCACCAAAACATTACACAAAAGGTCACCTCTGTGAATGAGTTGCTTGGGTTGGGCCCAGAGAAGGTATTCCGCATAGTAACAGATGATTGCCATTGGGCTGACTTCCAAGGACAGAGGGTCCTGTTCATTGTGGGCCTTTGGTGCACAAATGGAGATCTGGTGGTCCTCCAACCCCCAGTCCTTCCAGCTCCCCGAGTGCGTGGGTCTCATCAGTGTTATGTGACTATTTAATAACCTCAGTTTGAATGGGTCCAATAATTAGTGTTCTTGGGTGCCTAGGGAATCCAGTGTTTTGATCAGGCTGTGCCCTATCTACGGGAACTTATTAAAGTGACAAGTCTTAATTCACTTGGTATTGCAAAAATGCTGAAGCTAACAACTTGGCTCTTTATGATGACAAAACATAGAGGTGGCATTGTGCAGATAAGACAATACAATGACTAGTCAAGGGTTTCAGTCCAGAACCTGATCTCTAATTAACACAGGGGATTTGGGCTAATCATTTGGACCTGTGTCAACTGCATTTTTTACTTAACTCTCTTTATGTCACTTATAATACCTCAAGAGATTCTAATGATAAGCATGCTAAGCAAAAAAGGTTTCTTTGGAAAACCCTGAAAAGTCATAAGCTTTCAGGTAGATTATATACTGTCGGGCAAATACGTTTGTGGAATCTGTATTTGGGGGGTTTACTTACTTTTATTGTTAAAAATGGTACTGCCCACATGAATGGCCATTGCCAGGTGATACAGCTAATTACTTTCCTGCTTGGGAAGGGGCTTGGTTATGCTAATGTGTGCTGGAGGAGGGCTTTTGTGATGAAAAGTTTGAAAAGGAGGAGCTAGGAGGTCATTTTTGGAGAGGAGAGACCACATTGTTGCAGAGATGGGAGAAGAGACCTCTTTGTTGCAGGCAAGAGAGGCCACTGGATGGCAGAGGAGGCAGACAGCAAGATAGCAGGAAGCTGAAGGAGAAGCCAGTTTGTGCAGAAAGAAGGAGATGGGGAACATAGGTGAATAAGGTTGGTGGGGCCTTTGAATCTAGGAAAACCTGGATGCGTCAGTAGCTTTGTGAGCATTGAAGGAGTGGGTTTTGGTGCCCAGTGTGTTTTTACTTGTTGGCTGGTAGGAGTCTAGAATAAAGGATGGCCCACCAGTTCTTGGCTGCGTTGTTTCATTATTGTCTGTCCGAATTAAATGGGAACCTGCATGGGCCAGGCTGCTGTGATGGTGGCTGCAGCTACTGGCCCTACATATACCAAGGAAGAAAATATAATAGTTATAAAATCTCACAGACTTGACTAAAGCAGATGTTTTTTATGAATTTGAAGCATTTTATTGCTGAAAGAAATTTCTGAGAGTAGGTAGGGTCTAATTTGCTCAATACATTGAAGCCTAGAGAGGTTGCCTAAGGCCACAGAGACTTGCCCTGATGTTTCAAGTTGCCACATGTTTTGAAAACACCTTCGCAAAAGAAGTAATTGCCCTTGGAATTGCAAATGGAGCAGGAGGGGGAGATTTTAGTGCTTTCCCCTAAGTAGCCCATAGTTGTTTCCAGCTTCTTTTCTTATTTTTATTCAGGGAGAGGAGGGGAGGCAGAAACAGACTCCTGCATGCACCTCTGAACAGAATCCATTAGGCGAGCCCACTAGGGGGTGATGCTTTGCCCATCTGGGGTGTTGCTCTGTTGCTCAGCAACTGAGCTCTTCTTAATGCCTGAGGGGGGGGGCTATGAAGCCATCCACAGTGCTGGTGCCAGCTCCCTCCAATCAAGCCATGGCTGTAGGAGGGGAAGAGAGAGAGAGTGAAAGAAACGAGAAGGGGAAGGGTGGAGAAGCAGATGGGCATTTCTTCTGTGTGCCCTGACTGGGAATCGAACATGGGATATCCACACGCCAGGCCAATGTTCTACCACTGAGCCAACCAGCCAGGGCCCAGCTTCTTTTTTTTAAACATGAAATGAAGGAATGCATTTATGAATTCTGCTGCCTTAATTTTGCCCTGGTGTTTTTTATTTCACGTGAAATGTTGCAATCACAATGATTCTCACTACATAGCTTTTCTGATAAGTTTGGCCCCAAACCCTCACTACTTAAATATTATGTACTATTTATGGTGCAAAAGGGAAACGTCGAAACTGAACAGAAAACTAGCTTGAATCAATAAAATTAATGTAGAAACAATATTGTAGGCTTAGAAGGGCAGGGTGAAACTCATTGTGACTTTCAGTCATTTGATCGCAGCCAGGTTTCATGGCCAAAGGAAATAATTTTAGAAGAAGAACCCTAGAATGTCCTCTTAGGGTCCTTCAAGCAGATACCAACTTAGATTAGATGTGTAAGGATTTTACTAGAAGATACCAGGGTCAGCCTCATGGGTGAGGTACACAAAGCTCTGCATTTAGAATACTTGCTTTAATGCTCTGCTCTCCCTGTCTTGAAATTCTTTTCTTTCCCATCACCAAAATGGATTTGTTCAGAAAAAAACAAAGGGTTACAATCTATTGCACAAAAATGTGACAAACTGCGTGCACACTGTTGAAATTCTTAATGATTTTTTCAGTTATATTTCATTTTTAAAATTTTTTATTAATTTTATTTTATTGTGTTACATAGATTCAAGTGTCCCACTCAATATAACACCCTCACCCCACCTGCTTTGCCCCCCTCCCCCTAACTCACTCCCCCCTTCCTTCTGGGATTTGGTGTCCTGTTATCTGTATCTATGTGTTATGTATATATAATTTCACTAATCCCTTCACCTTCTCTGATCCCATGCCCTCATCCCCCTTCCCTCTGACAGCTGTCCCTCTGGTTGCTGTGACCCCACCTCTGCCTCTATTCCGTTCCTCAGTTCACTTTGTTCATTAGATTTCACATATAAGTGAGATCATAAGATATTTGTCTTTCTCTGCCTGGCTTTTTTGAACAGAGTCTCACATTTTCATTTTGTACTCAGATTGTGTAGTTGATCCTGAAGGAAATGTCTGTGCAAGAAAATGGGGAGGGAGCCAGGAGAGGTGGCATAGTTCTGCCTGAGCCCTGTGTAAATTGGACCCTGAGTGAAGGTCAGAGGAAAAAAGGACAATTGGTAGAAGCCCCTCAACTTCAGTACAGTCTGAGGAATGTTCCGCATAGCCATCACAGAATAGAGTCCACAAGCCGAGTTGTCAGTCAGAGGAGCCCGGAGCTCAGTGACTCCCAGGAACCTTCCTGCTTCCGCACAGCTGCCGGCTCAGTCATTGGCTGGGAGTGGCCATGGGAGGCATGGTCTCGGCACCAACAGCAAGGTGGAGTTCAGAGCAGCAGCTGGGGCCCTGGGTCATTTATGCTCCCTGTTGGAGGTCTGTGTGACATAATCACATGATTCCATATAACACTCCCTTAGCTCTGCCTGTTGATTCTCCGTATCAGTACTAGTTTCCTATGGCTGCTATAACAAACCGCCACACTCAGTGGGTTAAAAGAACACAACTTTTTATCTTAGAACTCTGTAGGTCAGAAATTCCAACATCCTGGACCAAGTCACGGTGTCAGCAGGGATGTATTCCTTTCGACGTGCTCTAGGGAAGAATGTATTTCCTTACCATTCTTCAGCTCCTGGAGGCCTGCAGTCTTTGGCTCATGGCCTCATTTCTCCATCTTCAAAGGAAGCACCATTGCATCTCTCTACATCTTTATTCTATAGTTAGAATCTCCTCTGACCACAGCTGGGAAATGTTCTTTGGTTTTAAGGATCCATGTGATTAGAATGGGCCCACCTGAGTGATTCCGGATATTTTCTCCATTTCAAGTTTCTTCGTTTATTCACATCTGCAAAATTCCTTTTTCCATGTAAAGAAACTTATTCATGGGCTCCAGAGGTTAATATGGAACATCTTTTGGAGCCATTGTTTTGCCTGCTACACGATTTTCCCCTTCAAACTAGCTTTCTTCTCAAATTTTTCTCTCATCTTTCTTTCTTCCTTTTATTGCAAGGGAGTGTTTTCTTTTTTTTTTATGCCACTTAGGTCAAGAAACAGGTGGCAGTTTGTGACCTATGCAGTGGACATAAATGATATTGATGTCAAATGAATGAATGAATTACTATGTTTTACCTCAAATTAATGGTAAGACACTTAAAGGAAAACTTATAAATTCATTAATTGTGAATGTATGTGTTGTATAATTTCATTCTAAATACACTTTCATTCTTAACCTTGCACTTACATCACCTTGGGTGTGTTTTTAAATCCTGATATCCAGGCACACAAAGTACCAATTAAATCAGAATCACTGAGGCTAAAACCCATCCATGGTTTTTCAAAGCTTCTGGTTGATTCCAGTATGTAGCCATAGTGATAATGCTTCATATGCTGTAAACTGTGTAATCTATTTTTTTAATGTGGGCAAGGGCAAATGAAAAGTTTTTAAAATTAGATTTTTCCACAGTAGGTATTCTTTGCAGTGAATAACTTTGATTTGAAAGATCTAATAGACTGATGAATAGTAAATAGTTTTATCAGAGGCTACCCATGAACTATAGTCAAAGACTAAAGACACCAATGGTTTATTTGTATTTTTAGAATAATAGAGAATAAGTTATGATTTTGTTCATGTTCTCTCTGTCAAAGCCTCCACTGCTATAAAAACCTGAAAAGCATTAACATTGCGAGACTTAGAAGCAAAATAATTTAACAGACCAAGAAGATATTAAAATTGCACAAAATAGGGGTGGAGTTCACTTCTGGGGCTGCTGCGGCATCTGGGGACCATAGGTGCCCCGGGGTCAGGCACGGAGCCAGACACCACGCGGCTCCCCACTACACAGCACCTGCTGCTGTGGTGGGCGAGCCCCAGGAACTGCATCAACCACCAGAGTCTGCGTGGCTCGCCCACGCTCCTCCTCTCCTCAGCGCATGCTGCAGCTGAAGACTGAACCCAAAGCGCTCCAGCCCAAGAAGAACTTTGGGCTCTGCACCGAATCACAGGAGAAATTGGTTTCTCCAGGAGACTCTGATGGCTGAGCAGGAGAGACAGATTACAGCTAGAGAAGGGGCCAGCAGGAAAATTCCTGAAGATGGCAGCAGAGTAGGCAGACGCACAGACTCCCAGCTCTCACCACCAAACTGGAATACAAATCAATTTAGGAACAATCAGCATGAAAAACCAACTCTGGACTACAAGAACAGCTCTCAAAAAACCAAGGAGCAAAGAAGAAGCCACAAAAACCTGGTAGTGCCTGACCTGTGGTGGCGCAGTGGATAAAGCATCGACTTGGAAATGCTGAGGTCGCCGGTTCAAAACCCTGGGCTTGCCTGGTCAAGGCACATATGGGAGTTGATGCTTCCAGCTCCTCCCCCCTTCTCTCTCTCTGTCTCTCCCTCTCCTCTCTAAAATGAATAAATTAAAAAAAAAACCTGGTAGGGAGCGCCTGTATCTTCCCTGCTTACAGGAACTGAGGGGGGGGGGGAGTGCCTGAATCTCCCCTGCTTATAGGAACGGAGTGGGGGTGGTGAGGCTGAGAGCACAGAGGGTCTCTCACTCCAGGGAAAAGAGCAGAAAATACTGCTCACAGCCACTTGCCTTGCAACCAGAGAACAAGGTGTGTTGAAAGGGCCAGCTTGTCTTCCAAGAGGAAAGGGAACAGAGAGGGACAGACGGTGAGGGGCAGAGGAATGCAGGGGATGACCTGAGAAGCTGACTCATCCAGTGCTGGAGGTGGCCATAGCTGGGGGAGGGGCTGATCCTTCCACAAAACAAAAGACTAAATTGCTTTTGGGGCACAGATCTCCAGACATCTCTCCAGTTCCAATCAGCACAACAAGACAGAGCTGAAAACAAGAAGTAGGGAGGAGGGGCAGTAACTTAGGTCTCCATGGACATCTGAGATACACCTCCTCCTACTGAAGCTTAGAAAACACCCTTCCACCAGAGAGATTAACTGGTACAAGAGGCCTTCAGAGTCTCAGGTTACACCTATCTCATTCCTGGATACAGTTTCAAATAAGCCCCCTGCTGAGATCAGTAAACAAGACTACCACCTGTTAAAAAACAAACAAATCAAGACTTCAGTGCAGCCCAAATCCGAAAATGGATTACAAATAATACTGATGCCAACCAAGAAGACCTAGAAATAACACAATTGAAAACTGGAGGCAGACAACACCAAGCCTAGACTCAACCAGCTCTACAAACAACACACCCAAACACACAGACATAATGAGGAGACAAAGAAGTCCAATCCAAATGAAACCACAAGAAAAACCTTTAGGAGATGAACTGAGTGATATGGAAATAACCAAACTTCCAGATGCGGAGTTCAAAATAATGATTGTAAGGATGCTTAGGGATCTTAGAACAACAATGGATGGTCATTACGAACACCTAAATAAAGAAATAGCAAGTATAAAAAAAGATATTGAAATATTAAAAAAGAATCAGTAAGAAATGACAAATACAATATCAGAAATGAAGACCACAATGGAATGAATTAAAAACAAGACGAATAGAGCTGAGGATCAAATCAGTGAGTTGGAGGACAACTTGAATGAAGGCAAGAAAACAGAGAAGAAAAAAGAGAAGAGACTCAAAAAGTCTGAGGAGACTCTGAGAGAGCTCTGTGACAACATGAAGAGAAACAACATCTGCATCATAGGGGTTCCTGAAGAAAAAGAGAAAGAACAAGGGATAGAGACTGTTCAATCATATCATCGCTGAAAATTTCCCTAAATTAATGCAGGAGAAACTCTCAAAAGTTCAAGAAGCATGGAGAACTCTATTAAAGAGAAACCCAAAGAAACCTACACCAAGACACATCATAATTAAAATACCAAAGCTAAGTGATAAAGAAAAATATTAAAAACTGCAAGAGTAAAAAAAAGCTATCACCTACAAAGGAGCCCCCATAAGGATGACATCTGAGGCCAGAAAGGAATGGCAAGAAATATTCAAAGTAATGCAGAACAAGAACCTACAACCAAGACTACTTTATCCAGCAATTTAAAATTGAAGGAGAAATAGAAAGCATTCCAGACAAAAAAAAACAACTCAAGGTATTCATTACAACCAAACAAATGATGCAGGAAATGATAAGGGCCCTGTTGTAAACAGATCAAAGTGGGAAAAGAATATAGCAAAAGAGGAATATAACTTTAAAGAATAAAACAGCAATAAACAACTACATATCAATAATAACCTTAAATGTAAATGGATTAAATGATCTAATCAAAAGACATAGAGTAGCTGCATGGATAAGAAAACAGGACCCGTACATATGCTGTCTACAAGAGACACCTTAAAACAAAAGATGCACATAGATTGAAGGTAAAAGGATGAAAAAAAAAACATTTCATGCAAATGGAAATGTAAAAAAAGCTGGGGTAGCAATACTTATATCAGACAAATTGGACTTTAAAACAAAGGATATTTTAAGAGATAAAGAAGGCCACTACATAATGATAAAGGGAGCAATCCAACAGGAATATATAACTATTGTAAATATCTATGCACCTAATATAGGAGCACCTAAAAATATAAAGCAGACTTTGATGGATATAAAGGGCAAGATCAACAGCAATACTATAATAGTAGGGGATTTCAATACCCCACTAACATCACTAGATAGATCCTCAAGAAAGAAAATAACAAAGAAAGAGCAGACTTAAAGGACATACTAGATCAACTCGATTTAATAGATAGCTTCAGAACCTTTCACCGTAAAGCAGCAGAATATATATTCTTTTCAAGTGCTCATGGTACATTCTCTAGGATAGACCACATGTTAGGGCAAAAAAGTGGTCTCAACAAATTTAAGAAGATTGAAATCATATCAAGCATTTTCTCTGATCACAATGGCATGAATCTAGAAATGAACCACAACAGAAAAGCTAAAAAAATTCTCAAACACATGGAAACTAAATAGCAGGTTGTTAAATAACAAATGGATTAAGAATGAGGTCAAAGAAGAAATAAAAAAATTCCTAGAAATGAATGACAGTGAACATACAACAATTCAAAATTTATGGGACACAGCAAAAGCAGTACTGAAAGGGAAGTTCATAGAATTACAGGCACACTTTAAGAAGCTAGAAAAAGCTCAAATAAACAACTTAACCCTGCATCTAAAAGAACTAGAAAAAGAACAGCAAGTAAAGCACAAATGTAGTAGAAGGAAGGAAATGATAAAGATCAGAGCAGAAATAAATGACATAGAGGCTAAAGAAACAATACAGAGGATCAATGAAACTAGGAGCTGGTTCTTTGAAAAGGTAAACAAGATCGATGAACCTTTAACTAGACTCACCAAGAAAAAGAGAGAGAGGACTCAAATAAATAAAATTAGAAATGAGAGTGGAGAAATAACAACTGACACAACAGAAATACAAAATATTGTAAGAAAATACTATGAAGAACTGTATGCCAAAAAACTAGACAACCTATATGAAATGGAAAAATTCCTTGAAACATACAATCTTCCAAAAATCAATCTGGAAGAATCAGAAAACCTAAACAGACCGATTACACCAAATGAGATCGAAACAGTTATCAAAAAATTCCCCCCAAAAAAGTCCGGGGCCTGATGGCTTCACAAGTGAATTTTACCAAATATTCAAAGAAGAACTAACTCCTATCCTTTTCAAGCTATTTCAAAAAATTCAAGAGGAAGGAAGATTTCCAAGCTCCTTTTATGAGGCAAGCATAATTCTGATTCCAAAACCAGGGAAAGACAACACAAAGAAAGAAAATTATAGGCCAATATCCCTGATGAATATAGATGCTAAAATCCTCAACCAAATATATATTAGCAAACCGGATCCAACAATATATGGAAAAAATCATACACCATGATCAAGTAGGATTTATTCTGAGGAGGCAAGGCTGGTACAATATTTGCAAATCAATCAATGTATCATCACATAAACAAAAGGAAGGAGAAAAACCACATGATAATTTCAATAGATGCAGAAAAAGCATTTGATAAAATCCAGCATCCATTCATGATCAAAACTCTCAGCAAAGTGGGAATACAAGGAACATACCTCAACATAATAAAAGCTATCTAGGACAAACCCACAGCCAACATCATACTCAATGGGAAAAAATTAAAAGCAATTCCCTTAAGATCAGGAACAAGGCAGGGGTGCCCCCTTTCACCACTCTTATTCAGCATAGTCCTGGAAGTCCTAGCCACAGCAATCAGACAAGAAGAAGAAATAAAAGGCATTCAAGTTGTAAAAGAAGAAGTAAAACTGTCGCTATTTGCAGATGATATGATATTGTACATAGAAAACCCTAAAGTCTCATTCGAAAACTACTGGACCTGATAAATGAATTCAGCAAAGTGGCAGGATATAAAATTAATATTCAGAAATCAGAGGCATTTTTATACACCAACAATGAACAGTCAGAAAGAGAAATTAAGGAAACAATCCCCTTCACTATTACAACCAAAAAAATAAAGTACCTAGGAGTAGATTTAACCAAGGAGACTAAAGACTTGTACTCAGAAAATTATAAAACATTGATAAAAGAAATCAAGGAAGATACAAACAAGTGGAAGCATATACTGTGCTCATGGTTAGGAAGAATAAACATCATTAAAATGTCTATATTACCCAAAGCAATCTATAAATTCAATGCAATACCAATTAAAATACCAATGACATACTTCAAAGATATAGATCACATATTCCAAAAATTTATATGGAACCAAAAAAGAAGACGAATAGCAATATTATAAAATAAGAAGAAAGTGGGAAGTATCACACTTCCTGATATCAAGCTATACTACAAGGCCATTGTACTCAAAACAGCCTGGTACTGGCATAAGAACAGGCATATAGATCAATGGAACAGAACAGAGAACCCAGAAATAATCCCACAGCTCTATGACATTTGACAAAGGAGGTAAGGAAATACAATGGAGTAAAGACAGCCTCTTTAATAAATGGTGTTGGGAAAATTGGGCATCTAACTGCAAAAAAATGAAACTAGACCACTAACTTACACTATTCATAAGAATAAACTCAAAATGGATAAAGGACTTAAATGTAAGCCGTGAAACCATAAGCATCTTAGAAGAAAACATAGGCAGTAAGCTCTCCGCCATCTCTCGGAGCAATATATTTGCTGATTTATCTCCACGGGCAAGGGAAATAAAAGACAGAATAAACAAATGGAATGATATCAAACTAAAAAGCTTTTGCACAGCTAAAGACAATAAGAACAGAATAAAAAGACAAACTACACAATGGGAGAACATATTTGACAATACATCTGATAAGGGGTTAATAACCAAAATTTATAAAGAACTTGTAAATTTCAACACCAGGAAGATTAATAATCCAATCAAAAAATGGCAAAAAGAAATGAATAGACACTTCTCCAAAGAGGACATACAGATGGCCAATAGGCATATGAAAAAATGCTCAACATCACTAATCATTAGAGAAATGCAAATTAAAACCACAATGAGATATCACCTCACACCGGTCAGAATGGCGCTCATCAACAAAACAACACAGAATAAGTGCTGGTGAGAGTGTGGAGAAAAGAGAACCCTCCTGTAGTGCTGGTGGGAATGCAGACTGGTGCAGCCACTGTGGAAAACAGTATGGAGATTCCTCAAAAATTTGAAAATCGAACGGCCTTTTGACCCAGCTATTCCACTTTTAGGAATATACTCCAAGAACACCATAGAACTGTTCCAAAAGGAGAAATGCACCCCCATGTTTATGGCAGCATTGTTCACAATAGCAAAGATCTGGAAACAGCCCAAGTGTCTGTAAGAAGACGAGTGGATTAAAAAGCTTTGGTACATATATACTATGGAATACTACTCAGCCATAAGAAATAATGACATTGGATCATTTACAATAACATGAATGGACCTTGATAACATTATACAGAGTGAAATAAATAAATCAGAAAAAACTAAGAACTATATGAATCCATACATAGATGGGACATAAACAGAGACTCAGAGACATGGACAAGAATGTGATATTAATGGGGGTGGGGCGAGGAAGGAGAGGGGGGAGGGGCACAAAGAAACCAGATAGAAGTTGACAGAAGACAATTTGACTTTGGGTGAGGGGTATGCAGCATAATCAAATGTCAAAATAATCTGGAGATGTTTTCTCTCAACATATGTACCCTGATTTATCAATGTCACCACATTAAATTTAATAATAATAAAAAATAAAATAATAAAAAATTGCACAAAATAGAAAGGTAATTCACAAATGGAAAACTTAGAATAAACATATATGCAGAATATGGAATCCATAATTGTAAATAGGAAATTGTAGGACATTCATGTTTTCTAGTGTTAAATTTTTATGATCCCAAGATTTGCCAACCAGTATCACTTTAAATTGGATTAAACCAAGTATCACTGCAACACACTTTGGGAAGTATTTGGGGGCATCATAAAAATAACCCAAAAGAAGCCTCTGGCCAGACATGCTTGGGAATCACTTCAGAGAAACTTAAGGAACCATTTGACCCAGCATTGGGGAAACGGAAAGAGAACTTCAGTTATTTGCTTATTTAACTATTTTTAAAGACAAAATTAGTTCTATTGAATTATTGCAGTGGAAGAAGGCTAGAAATGTGAGAACAAGTGCAAAGTAAGAGGGAAAATAAAGGCAGTGGTAATTCACTTTGAAAATGTTGAGAGTTAATGTTGAAATAAGAACTCTGATAGTTTAATGGGTTGTTTCCCTTTGTTTATTGCTGGACACTGAACAAGGGGTTTTAGGACCCGTATATGGAAGAGGTGTTGGTAGGATCAGTGTACCTGCTTTGCTCTGTTCCTGGTGCTGCTCAGGGTCAGTTGAGGGCAGATTCAGACAGAAGGATCTGATACCCCAGGGTCCCACTCAGCTGTTGTAGAATGGACTTAGCCCCCCTGCAGAGCATGTAAAGCTGCTTAGGAGCGAACAGTGAGGATGCATCAAACTGCAGACAGAATGTTGACTCAATTTTCCTCTTTAGTGAATGGTCACCTGCAGAAACAAAAATTAATTTTCCAGCCCTTTTATTGAACACACCTCACAAATTTCAACATTCTTGAATAAGTAGCAGTGAAAGGGAAATGTCTTGATTATTTTCCCCATTCTCACAAAGAGATGCATCCATCTCCTTTTCTCTATCTAATTTCTGTTCTTGACTTCTTCCGAAGGGAACAAACATAACAGAATGCAGAATCTTTGGGAGCACCTTTAAGTTATAATGTATGTTCTTTCTGTATACCTTTTTCTAAACTGAGAAGCAGAGAATATAACATGGTTTTGGGAAGGACATTTCTTTTACTCCCTGAGATAAATCAGTTGTTAGAAAGTGAAGTGTCTTCTTTGTACAGAATTCATTATCTCTGAGATTGCTAATACAGTGTGTGGCTGATTTATCATTATGTGTAAATGAAAAATAGTTCTTCTCTTTACGAAGGCACTGCAAAAACTCTTGTCTTTTTTCAGTAAGTGGATTGTTTTCCTTACAGACTTGTTGTAGTTCTCATTGAGTGTAGTCATTTTCTGGGTTTATGGTAAACTTAAGTAAGCGACTGACAAGTGGCCACATTTAGGGGATTGATGAAGTGTTCCATTCCCTCCTTATAAATTCACCCTCAAGTACACATTTTCTGGGGACCTTCTTTCCACGAAGAGAGTTGTATTAATCTCAAATTAGTTAACATTTATGATGAAAACAACAATAAAATTTATTGTCTGGAAGTGAAAATATCAATTCCTCATACCCAATTTGCCTGCTGTGCTTTGGTATAACCTCAATCAAAACTGAGTCAATCAGGAATGACCTCATAGGGTCACTAACTCCAAAATTAATTCTGGTTTTAATGATATATGTCTTTAATTTATACCTAAAAAGTGTGGACCACCTGTGTTGTTGACTGGTTGTGATCATCTTGAGACCTAAGGGATTTGTATCAGGAGAAAATCCAGACATGCAGGATACATGTTTCTTTAAAGAAATCTTATAAAAATTATTTTCTCAATTAAATCTTAGTTACATTTTATTTGGTAAAGCCATAAAACTTGTGGCTTTGAAATGATTGAATATATGTTTGTGATTTCTTTTCACTAGTTTCTTTTCTTATTACCCTTCTCCAATGACACCATTCATGTAGCATAACCACAAGCCCTTTAAAGCACATTTCCTAGGCAGGGTTGTGTTTGGCACTGGGCTATAGCTTACAGTGATACAATTTTATAGAAAATAGCAGAATTAATAAGATATATTCTGGTGAGCTAGAAGTAAATGTTTATGATTATTGTCCAAAGCCAAACAGGAAAATGTTAAAGCAATAATAAATATGCACCCTGTCCTTCCAGTATACCAGCTTAAGCAAATTTTTGGCTGGAAAAGCATAAGTGAGTAATTAGATAATTGCTGCCTTGATTGAGCTTAATAGGAAACATTTCAATTAGGCTAAAACTACACAGAAAGGAAGTGGGTTTTTTACAAAGGGAAACATTCCTTGTCATGCAACTGTCAGCTCGTGCCCACACTAAGAGATGGGATTAAGTGGATCTCTGCAAAGGAAACAAAAAAAGAAATGATTGCGGTAATTAGACCTATACTTAAACATTGTGTCTTCTGATAGAATTTCTTGATGATTCTAGCTCCGATAACGATAACGTAGCCCCTATAAATGTCTTGCCTGTAACAAATTACTGCCTTAAATCTGTGGCAAAACAAGTTCCTGGGGAAAAAAAGTTATGATTTTCTCATACTACAAAAACTAACATTCTAGAATTGCAGTTTTCTTCGCCAAGCCACCTGCATGCTAACAAATAATCAGAAAAGCCATTTGGGGCTAGTATGCATGGTTAATAATTTCTCCTTAGTATACCTTGAGTATATATATCCAGTTGCTGACTCAGCGCTTGGGCCAGATGTAAAAAGACTCCTTTCTCAGAACAAGTGTCCAAGGAATAGTGCTATTCTCAATAACCTGGGAGTCCAAGTACTGATATGACCCCTCTGACCTGTCAACATAGGGGTTTTCTCCACTGGGAGGGCAAACAGGTCCACCCATAGGTGGTTAAATTCTTGTAAATGATGCAATTACTGATGCTATGTTGTGGCCTCTAGCAAGTTGCAAAGTGCCCAGCCCAGGGCCTCACACATACAGACATTTACTGAATCATTAATATTATTTTACTGCTGCTTTCTATGAAAAAGAAAATAGCTTGAGCTCTTGCTAAATGAGAAAAGGAGAAGCTACTGCTAGAACACTGAACTGCTATACCACCTCTATAGAAATGTGACATGCCACCCAAATTTCATAAAAATTTTGACAAGACAAACAAGTCTCATTTAAGGTATGCTGAGTCCAAGGCACTGAGTTAATGAAACAGCCCAAAAAGCAGTCTGTTCTTCCTGTCTCTCTTGGGGGACTATTTTCTCCTTCAGTGTACCTGCCCTTGCAGGGGAAGTAGCGTGAATAGCCCAGATTAGGGAACAGCAGCCCTGAAGAAGCCATTAACTTCCTTGTATTGCGTAGTGGTCCAGAGCATGGCCTTAGGATGGTTTTTAATTTGTTCTCTGCTACTAGCTGTGTGACCTCTGGCAAGTTACTTCACTTTTTCAAACTTGGGTTCTTTGTGTATAAAATGGGTGTAATGCTATCACCTCCCTCCTAGTTGTGAGGAATTAGTGCAGTAATGTTGGTAAGACCTAGGCACATTGAAGCACTCCAGCCCTTGGCTCCTAAGATTACTAGAAGCCAAGAGTCCTCATAATAGAGCACAGTGCTTAAGAAATGCTTTTGGAAGCCAGCAGTGCCAAGGGTTTGCTGCCACATGCCCTTCTGTATTCAGCAGCCAAGTTTACAGGTATTGAATGCCATGTGCTGGCCACCTCTTGTCTGCTTCTGTCCGTCCGGCAGAACGTAAGTCTGGTGTAAAGGTTGACAAGACAGAACCGAGAGGAGCTGAAACCCCGCATCAGTCAGCCACTGTGAATGGTCCTCTTATTTCCGGTCAGTGTCGTTCAGCAATCTGACAGGTAGGCCTTCTCCCATTGTGGTCAAGAGCTCTGTGCAGAAAGCAGCACTCCTCAGTCACTCCCAGGTGAGGCAGTCGGATATGTGACGTTCATTCTATTCAGTGCTAATGACTGGAGATGTTTCATTTGACGACTGACACTATTAGGACTTGACCATAAACAGGCTTCAGTTGTAGTTGACTTTTTAGGGTCCATTTGAAGGGTAAACTGTGAGCTGTTGAATAGAATGATTTGCATTGTATTTCCTGACCATAAGGTTGAAGAATTTGGGACAGGGCTGATTCTAGATTGTTGGAATAATATTCTTACAAATCGGCACTATAGTTTGTATAGTAGGCAGGGGTAGTGAAAGTTTCTTGGGAGGATAAATTTATAATCATTTCATGTACCCCATATGGAGTTATTTCAATTTCTTTTTTCTCTCTGTTCAAAACCAATGTAAGTTAAATTAAAAGGAACTTCAGACTTTCATTTAGTAAGTAAAACCTTAGTTTTTCCCTTGGGGTGGTGGCCTAGTAAATGAGGAAGCATAGGGGAATCCATGGATGAGTTCCACAGAGAGAGCTGGGATCAGTCCCATGGAGAGATGTAGGACAGTGCTGTCAGGGCCGGGAGGGCTCGTGTTCAGTGACAGGCCTTTGCTTTTCATGAGGAGCTGATAGAGATCTGTCCCCCCTGTCCCCGTTTGTCTTTAGACTAGTTATGATCAATTTTTCTGCGTGGAGATGCGCAGCCCGAATCCCAAGTGGAAAAACCTCCCTTTTGCAGGAAGACACGGGTGCTGCCTGTGCCTTAAAGGACAGGGAAGGCTTGTCTTTTCCCGGATGCTTCTTCTCGGCTGGTTGTGTCAGGACAGCGCCCCGTCCCTAGGACCCTCTTTCCCTGAGGTTTCTGCTCTATGACAGCAGCTTGACTTGCTGCCAGAGAAGCTGGAAATGAAGGAAGTTTAAGATAAATATCAATGGTAATTTTTTTCTTGGTCACTCTTTCTTGCTGTGTCTTTTTGTTTTGTTTTTTTAAAGGAAAATCATGTGTTCATATCCTAACTTGTCCCTGTAGAGGGTCAATTACAACCAGTTGGCTATAAATCTAATCCAAGAAAAACACCAAGAGGAGGAACTGTAGCACTAGATACTGAGGCCTTCTAGAACCAATATAATGTTCAGAACATGTCGGCTGTGAACTAAGGGCCTTTAAGCAACACTGTAAGACCCAGCACTTCCCAGCGTGGCCCCAAATGAATAAGAATTAGCCAGGCATTTGTGTACGGTTAGGTTTTTTGTTTTTTTGGGTTTTTTTTAAAAAAAACTTTTAGAAGTTAAAATAATACTTCAATGAAAACTTTACAAATAATGTGATTAAAAGTTCATTAGCAGGCTGTCCATAGTCAAAATAAAACTGTAAAAAGTTGGTTTGGTTAAGTCCTTTTCCTACCCAAAGTCTTTGATGTCATCCTGCTTCCACTATTGTATACTTAAGCAACTTGCCACATTCACTGCCCTAACCCTTAATATCTAGTGAAGAAACAGTATATATTAAGAAAGAGGTCTTCACAAAGTTCATGGAAATATGAATAATTACATTTTAGAAACTAAAAAGAGTTTTGGAGGTGGCAGCCAATGGAAACCTTCCTGAAACATCTAAACTCCGATCATTGCACATGCAAACAGTTTTGAAAACCAGAAAATTTCAGAGGACTTCCTGTACACAGGACAACAATAGTGCAGCTGCAGTCACCACTTCCTGGGGAGAGCAAATGGCAAAGCAAGCATTTTTTGGCCTTCCATACAGGTGAGAACGGAGATCTAATTTCTTTTTTTTTTTCTTTTTTTTTTTTTTTTTCATTTTTCTGAAGCTGGAAACAGGGAGAGACAGTCAGACAGACTCCCGCATGCGCCCGACCGGGATCCACTCGGCACGCCCACCAGGGGCGACGCTCTGCCCACCAGGGGGCGATGCTCTGCCCATCCTGGGCGTCGCCATATTGCGACCAGAGCCACTCTAGCGCCTGGGGCAGAGGCCACAGAGCCATCCCCAGCGCCCAGGCCATCTTTGCTCCAATGGAGCCTTGGCTGCGGGAGGGGAAGAGAGAGACAGAGAGGAAAGTGCGGCGGAGGGGTGGAGAAACAAATGGGCGCTTCTCCTGTATGCCCTGGCCGGGAATCGAACCCAGGTCCTCCGCACGCTAGGCCGACGCTCTACCGCTGAGCCAACCGGCCAGGGCGAGATCTAATTTCTTCATTCTGCATATACATACAGTATGAAATATCATTTGAAAATGAGAGCAGTAAAGACCCCATGCCAAATGGCAGTAATTACTTTTTAAAAATTGATATTTGCATTCTTTGAGACATTTGTCTTCTATCTAATAAGCTTCTTGAAGACATTCTGACAATGTGCTAGAATTCTAGGTTTTTATCTTATTATTGCCAAACCATGTGATGGTGAGCAAGTAACTGAACCTCTGTTGGTCTTAGTTCCTAATCTATAAATCAAGGGTGTTTAATTAAAGGTTTAGGTGACCATTTCCAACTTTTACGTTCCAGAATCCATGAATCACATTATCCTTTAAACCTCAGCCTTGACCGTGACTCAGAATCAACTAGGGAGCTTTGAAAATTACAGATACCAGAGCGCCATCCCACAGAAATTCCAATTCAGTAGGTCTGAGGGAAGCTTTTAAAGGCTTTTTAAAAGTAGATATACATCAGGGGTGGGATCCAGTCATTTGGAATGTGATGAAATAGCTTATGAAAAACTACCTATTTTGGTTTTTATATCCTGGGTGACTACTTCTCTAGGAAAGGCTTTTGAAAGCTCCTGTTTTCATGCTGCCACAATACAAACATGCCAACATCCAATATACCAAGTTACATTATATCAAGTCAGAGAAATGGTAGGAGAGTGTATATACTAACAATGACCTGTGGGAAAAGCCTATCCTGTTTTATCTAGCTCATAAAATTGTCTTAAGCGTAGATATACAAGCTTGATAGGAAGGATTAATTAGGCCCTGGCTGGTTGGCTTAGTGGTAGAACATCAGCCAGACGTGTAGATGTGGAAGTCCTGGGTTTGATTCCGGGTCAGGGCACATAGGAGAAGTGACCATCTGCTTCTCCACCCCTCCCCTTCCTCTCTCTCTCTCTTTCTCTCTCCCCATCTCCCATAGCCATGGCTCTATTGGCTCAAGCAAGTTGGCCCCAGTAGCTGAGGATGGCTCCCTGTCTTCCACCTCAGGCACTAAAAGTAGCTCGGTTGTGGAGTAATGGAGCAAGGCCCAGATGGGCAGAGCATCACCCAATAGGGGGCTTGCTGGGTGGATCTCAGTGGGGGTGTGTGTGGGAGTCTTGTCTCTATGCCTCCCTTGATCTCACTTATTTTTTTTTTTTTAAAAAAAGAAAGAAATATTAAGCACTTTTGCATTTAAACATTTCAATCAAATAGGCTACCTTTCTTATCCAAGATTACACAGATAATAAGAATGCAACATTTCTGTTATGTCTCACTCATGAGCTTGTGATCTCCACACAAGCTATGTTGCCACAGGGAGGAGAAGATGGGTTATTCTGCATACACATGACTTTCACTTGCTCCTGTGGTCATTCTTACACAAATCTCTCTGGTTGGAGGGCTGTCTGTGTAATCCCCAGCCTCCATTCTACACTTCAAGAGCCCTTTAACTTGGAATTTTAGGAAAATAATGAATGAGAATGGTCAAACCCAAATAGAAGAACCATGATAAGGACATGATGAGATCAGCTCTCTTAAACTCAGCTGTGAGTAGATTAAAATGTTACTATCTTTTTGGAAAGTAATTTGGCAGTATATATCAGGAATCTTAATTATAGTCACATTCTTTGACTTAGTACTTCTACTTCTAGAAATCTGTTTTTAGGGAATAATCATTGGTATAGACTAATATTAAATAAAAAATTGTATTCTTTAAAACATTATGTGTAGTTGGAAAAAATGGAACAATCTAAATATTTAGTGAAGGTGAATAGTTCACTATACTTAAGTACATCCATATGATGAAATATTATGTAGCATCAAAAATAATGCTTCTAAAGAGATTTTAATGAAGTGAGGAAATATTAATGATATTATATGAAAAAAGACACAAAACTATATGGTATGACCTCAGCTATGAAAATAAAAGATGTAAGCATTAAAAACTCCAAAATGTTAACAGTAGTATCTCCAGGTAGTAGGATTATAAATAAAGTTTATTTTCTTTCTACTTTTTATGCTTTTGAACATTTTTTCTAAAATAATTATGTATTATTTTAAACATTAAAGCATGTTTATGAAAAAAGCATCATAAAGTTTGGTTAGAAAATGAAGATTGGACAGAAATAAATGAGGGATAGTAGATGAGAGAGCTGAGTTCTAAATAAATCTAAGCAAGCCCACCAAAATGCCATTTACTTTGGTAGAAATTCTTCCTTTCTGGACTGCATTTTCCCCATGTTTAAATTAAGGGAGTGGCCTGATGTAAAGCCAGTGGCCAGGGCTGCCATCACAGCAGCCTGGCCCATGCAGGTTCGCATTGGATTCGGACAGTTGGTAAAGAAACAACGGAGCCAAAAACTGATGGGCCATAGTCTTTAATCCTAGCTTGCACTCGGCGGGCAAGCAAAAAACACACACTGGGCTCCAAAACCCATTCACATTCAGTGCTCACAAAGCTACTGACTTATCCGAGTTTCCTAGAATCAAAGGTTTCTAGCTCACCAGACTTATTCACCTCTGTTCCCCATCTCCTTCCTTCTCCAGTGTCAAACTGCACAAACTGGCCTCTCACTCAATACTCCGCCATCTTGGCTGCTTCTCCTGGCCACATGGCCTCTTTCTGCTCTCCTTTCTGCTCTCTCCTCTAATGATAATCTCAGGAACCAAGAGAGCAAGCTCCTATTCTGCCCCTATTTTATAGTGTAGCTTCACAACCTTTAATCCAATATACAAAACAGGGAAGTCTCTAATACAAAGCCACTTCTCTGAGTCACGATGGGATTGTACCACCCCACATCAAAAAGGGTGGGAAAGGCTTAATCCCAAAACCAAGCCCCAGGCTACAAAGATCCTGCCTGCCCACAGAGACACACATTAATTTCACCTGGGCAACGCCATCTTTAACAAAGTGAGCATAATATATTTTATCTGCCCAACACCTGACCAGCAGGGGCACAGTGGAGAGAGCATCAGCCTGGGATGCTGAGGTCCCAGATTCAAAACCCCAAGGTCGTTGGCTTGAACATGGGCTCATCCAGCTTGAGTACAGGCTCACCAGCTTGAGTGCAGGGTTGCCGGCTTGAGCACGTGATCATCAAGAAGATCCCATGGTCACTGGCTTGAGCCCAAGGTTGCTGGCTTGAGCAAGGGGTCACTGGCTTGACTGGAGCCCCCCACCCCCATCAAGGCATGTATGAGAAGCAATCAATGAACAACTAAAGTGATGCGACTATAAGATAATGTTTCTTATCTCTCCCTTCCTGTCTCTCCCTCTCTGTCTCTGGCTCTCTCTCTCTAAAATAAAATTAATTAAATAAATAAATTAGGAGAGTAAATCAAAAGAATGTTAAAGAACTTTTTTATCTTTAAGATTTTAAAAGACTTATTCCAATCACAACCTTGCTATAAAGAATTCCTATTTTCTGATAAGAACAAAATAGAAGTGTTACCCAATAATTTCTGTAGTCCTACTTTTTTTTCTACCTTGAAATAGTAACCAGGCTATTGCAGAGATGGTGTTTCAAAGGCATTAATAGTTTAGTGGCATAGGGAAAGATCAATTCAGATAAGCATATGGATACATAAAGAGAAACTATGGCTGATTAGATACTCTGAAGGTATTTACTTTTACTGGATCTGGATAAATTAGAAGCCTGATTTTCAAAGCATCTGTAGGATTTTCAGAAGCCAGTGAATGTCTGTAATATTAAAACAAAGCAATAAAGAAACAAAGAGCAGCCAAAAACAAAACAAAGCAAACAAACAAACAAAAAAACAGATAGCACATAAACAAACAAAAAAATAACAAAAGCAAAGAAACAAAACACCCACTCTCCAGTGCTTGACCAGGCAGTGGCACAGTGGATAATGCATTGACCTGGGACACTGAGGACCCAGGTTTGAAACCCCGAGGTTGCTGGCTTGAGTGTGGGCTCACTAGCTTGAGTGTTGGGTTTCCTGCTTGAGCATGGTATAATAGACCTGACCCCATGGTTGCTGGCAGAGCCCAAAGATTGTTGGCTTGAAGCCCAAGGTCACTGACTTGAGAAAGGGGTAACTGACTCACCTAGCATTTCCTCCTCCCATCAAGGAACATATGAGAAAGCAATCAATAAACAACTAAGGTGCTACAACCAAGAATTGATGCTTCTCATCTCTCTCTCTCTACCAGTCTGTCTGTCTCTCATGATTAAAAAAACAAAACAAAAAACCCATTCTCCAAAAAAATTATCATGAGAACTGAAATCAGAAAGGGTAAGAGATGAGATCAGGAGAGCTAGACTGCGGCTTGCTGTATTATGAGATTACTAACCTAAAACTTCTGAGTTAATCAGTATTGCTGTAAAGAGGAATTACATTATTTCATGCTAGTTATGCCTTAGGCTCCTGGTGGAAGGAAACCCAAATCTTCCATAGGAAATTCAACTCACTGTAGGCTTCCAGGATTCCCACAGATCGAGTCCAATTAAATATGAGTTCATTAGGATTGGCCAAGTAGGGCAAAAGCCCAGAAGGGTCAGGACATTGGTTACACACAGGTGGGTCAAGTAAATAAGTGAATGGATTGAGGATAATGGGAATAATAGTCTTACTTTTGGGGATGGATGTTACTAATATGAAAAGGGAAAATATAGTATGCACCTTGTGGCATTGGACTAAATTGCAGTTAATGGATGAATTTATGATTTTCAATATATGTAGCTAAATATAGAAATAAATACAAATGTAAAATTGTGTATATATAGACATGCATATATATGTCTGCATACATTCATTTGTTGCTCTGTCCACTTAAGAGTTGAGAAATCTCAGTAGTAAAGAGCACACCTAACACAGAAATCTTCATTTCTAATACCATTCTTCACTAAAAAATACCTAAAGCTGTTTGGAGAAATGTCTTGATTTCAGGGTTGAGGCAGGGATAATATAAGATAAACATCTTATATCAAAAAATAAAGATATACTCAACAAATGATGAGGATATGGGGAAAATATATGTAAAATAGTTTGAAGGGGCTCTGATTGGCCAAATCTGGGACAATTCAAGCATTAAAATAACAATACTAATGGATTCTATCACATTGAATAAAATAGGAATCCATGAATCCTCACTGATATTAATAAATAAATAAGTACATGGAGATAAGAGAAAGTCTTTTCTATAGTAGAATGATGAGTATTAAAATGTAGAGGAAGTAATATATTTAGAAAATTATAGCTACCATTATAGTAATAATTCAGTCAAGAAATAGAAACATATACTAAAATTTAATATCATGTGCCTCCCATGTTGTCCTGAGATAACAGCATAATAGTTTTAGAATCTGAATCTTATTATGAAGAAGCATCATAAAAACCCAAACTGAGAAGCATTCTATGAAATCACTGGCCTGTAATCTTAAAGGAATGGCAATACCATGAAGAGTAAAGAAGGATTGAAGAACTATTTGAGACTTAAAGAGACAGGAAAGATGTAAGAATGAGTTACACTGTGTGATCCTTGATTGTATTCTTGGGAAAAATTTGGGGATCTCTTGATAAAGGGGTATAGGAAAATCCTCTGTATTATTCTTGCTGTTCTTCTCAGTTTGAATTTATTTAAAAATAAAACATTAAAAAAATTATATAGCTTTTTTTTAACATCATCAAATAAGAAACAAGAGCCATTGGAAACAAAATTCAAAACTTAAACTTATGAAAGATTTAGATATTTGAATTATAAGGTAAAAATATTAAATAATGCTATAAAATATTTAAATAAAATTTCAAAAGAAAAAGTGTACAAATATCAAGAGATTTTTTTAAAAAGTATGAAGCAGGTTAGAAAAAGAACTAAATTTGTAGAAGTGAAAAAAATAGTTGATGTTAAAAGTCAATGTACAGGCCAAACAGAAGATCAAAAAATTGAAAATACTATTAATGAACTGGAAGTACGAGCTAAAGAAATTATCAAAATGTGGCTCAAAGAGATAAAGAAAATTAAAAATAGAATTGAGAAGTTAAGAGACATGGAAAATGCAGTGTATTCCAGTATATGTCTAATAGAATGCCCAGATGATATAATAAGGGGAATAGAGGAGCAACAATATTAAGAGAAAATAACTATGTGGTGCATATATACAATGGACTACTACTCAGTCATAAGAAATGATGACATATAGCCATTTATAACAACATGGATGGACCTTGAGAACATTATACTGAGTGAAATAAGTAAATCAGAAAAAATTAAGAACTATATGATTTCACATATAAGTGGGATATAAAACTGAGACTCATGGACATAGATAAAAGTGAAGTGGTTGCCAGGGGGTGGGAGCTGTTAGGGAGGGGGTGGGAGGAGGAAGTAAAGAGGGACAAATACATGGTGATGGAAAATGATTTGACTTTGGGTGTTGGGTACACAACATAATCAACAGTTCAAATGCTATAGAAACTTTTACCTGAAACCCATGTCCTCTTATTGATCAATGTCACCCTGTTAAAATTAATTTTCTAAATAAAATTTTAAAAAAGAATGAATCACACTTAAAAAAAGAAAGAAATAACTGATCTTTAAAACATGAAAAATATAACTCCACAAATCAAGCTATTTCTACTATTTACCAAGCAGGAAAATATTTATAAGTCTATACATAGATATAATAAAACTGCAGAACATTAAAGAGACGAATTTAAAAACAGCCAAAGAGAAAATACAAATTTTCTAAAAAGGAATAAAACTTGGAAATGAGCAACCTTATAAACAGCAACAGTGGAAGCCAGGAAACAGTGAAATAACATTCATACAATGCTGTCAACTTAGAATTTTGTAACCAGCAAAACTATATTTAATAATGAGAATGAAGTAAAGATATTTTCACAAGAAAACAGAGTTTATCTGTAATAGTATTATGGATTGATTTGTTCACTCTCACAATTCCTATTTTGAAGCCCTAACACCAGAATGTGAATGTACAGAAGTAATTAAGTTAAAATGAGACCATTTGTGTGGGCCCTGATTCAAAATAACGTCCTTACGAGAATAAGAAATTAAGATACCAGGGTGCATGTGTGCACAGACAACCATGTGAGAACAAAGCAGCTAGAATGTGGCCACCTGCAAGGCAAAAAAAATGCCTCAAGAGAAATCAGCCCTACCAGAACCTTGATCTTGGACTTTTAACTTCAAGAACTGTGAAAAAGTAAATTTCTGTTGTTCAAGCCACCTGAGTCTGGGGCATTTTGTTATGGTAACTGTAGCAAATTAACACAGAAGGTCTTTCCATTTACCAGAGGAACTTTAAGAAACACAATTTATACTTCAAGAAGAAAAAATGACCTTAATAGGAATGCTTGAGAAGAATTTGTTTTGTTTCACGTATGCAAGTTCAAAAGGATGAAAATAAGGTTACTGTGTTGTAATTTTTGTGGGTATTATATTTTCTAATTTTATATTAGATTAGATTGTACATTCTACATTGAGGTGTGAGTATTATCATGGGAAATAAAATTTGTGTGTGTGTGTGTGTATGCATGTGTGTGTATTATGGACACACACAGAGATATATATCATCCATTAAAAATTGTCATCTTAGTGTCACCTATTCCACAGTATTGTTCTGGGTTCTTTGGCTCTTATCTTCTTGAGAGAACAATTTCAGTTGAGAAACACAAATAGCAAAGCAGATTCATTTAGAAAAGAGAAAGTGCACTTGAAAGATTTCCGGAGAAGACAACTCAGACCAGTCTGAGTGCTCCACTTGGTTACATAATCAGGTTTTTATGCTGAACTGGGTACCTCCCCCACCTCCTGACGCCTCCTTCCCAGTCAGTAGGCTCCTGACCATTGCATGCACACACCTTTGCCAGTAGTGGGCAGTCGTGTACCTGCACTGTTCGTATTTTGAGGCCATGTGCATGTCTTTTTCTGTCATTTTGCCCTTTGTGCCTAGTGTCATAGCCTTGTCAGTCCCATAGCGCATGCTCCCCCATGGGTGTGTAGCTGCCTGGGCCATATCAGAGGCTGGGAACCACAGTCAGTCATCTGGTTATCAGATGATAGTTATGTTTAAGGTTGATACTCTCTTCCCCTTTCTGTCTCCCTCTTCCCATTCATGTCTGATTAGTTGTCTGCTCTAACATTACAAGTGTTGCAGTTGTTCTGCCACTGCTCAAAATTTTTGTTATGCTCTTAGATCCATTTTGAGTCACAGAAGCAAGCATCTAATTGCTCATATAAATGAGGTACTTTATATTATAATCACATCTTGACTTTAGCCAAATGCTAGTCAGCTTGATTATGTTTTTTACCATAATTTCCTCCAATGGACATTTAGATTTTTATATAAATTTAATTAAATTCTCAAAAGAAACGCTTTGTAATCACTGAAGGGAGTATGGAAAAGAGAAAGAAAAAAAGAAAGAGTAAGAAAAAAAGAAAGAAAGAAAGAAAGAAAGAAAGAAAGAGAAAGAAAGAAAAAGAGAGAGAGAAAGAAAAGAAAGAGAGAAAGAGAGAGGGAAAGGGAGAGAGGGAGGGACAGAGAGAGGGAGGGAGGAAAAGAGGGAAGAAGGAAGGAAGGAAGAAAGAAAGGAAGGGAGGGAGGGAGGAAGGAAGGAAGGAAGGAAGGAAGGAAGGAAGGAAGGAAGGAAGGAAGGAAGGAAGGAAGGAAGGAAGGAAGGAAGGAAGGAAGGAAGGAAGGAAGGAAGGAAGGAAGGAAGGAAGGAAGGAAGGAAGGAAGGAAGGAAAAGGAAGGGAGGGAGGAAGGGAGGGAGGGAGGGAAAACAAAAGAAAGAAGTCTAAGGGCCAGCCAAAGGATTTTTTTAAAGTGTCATGTGAAAAGAGAATGCTGATGCTATGTGTTTGTCTTAACAAGACACAACTTTGAAAGATAAAAAATCTGTTTCAGTTTTGAAAATTAAGTATCTTTATCTTTTAAATAATATCTTCTGTCTCACTTTGAGACTGTATGATGTAAATAATGGTGCCATATACTGTGCTATATCAGAAAAGCTCTAAGAAAACACTTTATTCGAACACTGCACTTGTGTTAGAACAGACAGAAATTCATTCTGTTTGTGAGGTTTTCCTCTGGAAGCTGTGTTGCTGTAGGAGAGGAGAGGTCGCGACGACCACCGTGCTTCCCCCAGAGTTTGGGGAGAGCCGGTGGCCGTTATTCCAGAGCTCAAGATCCCCGTCCTGCTTGTGTTTTCTTTTTAGGAAAAAGCTACATTATTTCTAGTGGTTTTATGATACAGCACACATTCTGAATAAGATGTTTCCTGAAAGTCTTGTTTTTTAATTACTTATTAAAACACTTGAGCATTTACTATGTGTTGATGGGTCTGCAAAGCAAAGAAAATAAAACTGAGTCTTCCTCTCTGATCAATAAAAAAAAAAAAAAAGCCTCATTTGTATCAGGTGAAGGAAGGAAGTGTTTGTTTAAAAATGAGCCAACTCTCCCCCTGGCCCCCTGTCCTGGGCCCCACCAAATTTCAAAAAGCAAAAACAAAACTGTTGAGGACAGATCAGGCAATGGGTCACTAGATCAGAAAATAAATTAAAAGAGCATGAAACAAGTAATCAAATCAAGTAAGAAAAAAAAAAGTGCCTTGAAAGCAAACTCCTAAATATAAAAGTGTAACATGTTTTAGAGGAAACAGAGGTCATGTAAACATTTTGTCCTCCATGTACACAAAGGGAAAAATAATGATTTTTAAATTTTCTGAGTAATATTTAGTCTGAGTACATATGTTCCAGCTGAGAAATAACTTGAGAGGCTGCGATGATGAGTAGCTGGTGGGAAATGGGGCCCAAGGACTTGGGTTCAGCAGGGAGGCAGGAAGTGCTTTTCACGCAGGGCTCCCAAAGCAGGACGAGGAACTCCTTGGTGTGGCAGGTGTGACCACACAGGAGGAGGAGCATGCCTGAGGTGCAGATCTTAAATGAAACTTGGTTCCTTCTGAGGCTGAGTCTCTGCTGTCCTACCTGGTGCCTGGGCAGTGACTCAGCAGTTCCTAAGAGCCCTAGCCTGAACTGGCCTCACCCTAGGGGCGAGGTCCTCCCAAGCTTGGAGTAGCAGGAGAGGTGAGATGATGCAAATCCTGTTACCATATTCTGACCCTGCATTGCACAGGCACTTTGTATTTGAGTTTTTTTCATCGACAGGCCATGGCTTGTCCTTAAGTTCCGGCTAATCATTTAATTTCAGTGATACCTAAAATATGGGCTAAACAAAATCGAGTAATAGTATAGGCAACAATAGAAAGAAGTCTGAGAAGTGAGTGTGTGGCTATGAGCCTTGTGAAGATATTTGAAATAGGGTAGGGTTTGCCCACTGGAATTACTCAGGTCCATGGGGCACCTTCTGACCAGCCCAGGCCGGGTTCTCAGATGACATGTACAGGAGGGGGCCCCACCCCTTGCTGGGAACCTGCCTACAATTATTTCATGGGCTCTTTGCATGTTACTTCTCTCCTGTGCTGCGTGATTGGTGGTCTGCCGTACACTGTCCAGATGTTTTCCTGTGCTATTTCATGATTATTTTTCAAGTGGTCTCTTAGTCAAGGGATGGCAGGTCAGCACATGGAAACATCTGCTCTTACCATTTTTCTAAGCAAACAGCAGATGGCATTGCTGCTGTCCTTTTGATCTGGAGCAAAAATTCCCATGGCTGAGTGTTGGTTTAAGTTGATGCTGCCTGGCAAAGGACTGCCGGAGGGTTTGCCTCCCCCAACAGTAGCACTGCCTGCAGATGTTTTCTCTGCAACTCTCGTTTTTAGTTTGTTTCTTCCTGTGATCTACTTCTGCAGGGTGTCATGAACTTTGATTCCTCCTCCTGTGACTGTTACTTGATCAGCCTCCGATATCAACTATGGCCCCCAGGTTTTCTCCCATTTGTCACCTGTCGGGTTCTACTAGTGTTGCCAAAGAGAAGACATAGAACTGTCTGTCTTGGTTATGTTAGGATTTGTACGTACCATGGACTAAATAAGTTTATTTGGGAAATAGCTGAACTACCAAGCTTTCTGTAGGTGCTTCCTCAGCCAAACAAGATCATTTTAAAAGTCCATTTTTTTCCCCTTAAAAGTCCATTTTTAATAGTTGAGTTTGTAAAACTTTAATGTCTGTGTTCTTTTAATTTGTACTCACTGAACAACTGTTATCTTTATGAACAGCACAAATGTACACTTTTTTTTTAAATTTTGTTTTCTGGATGGAGTGTTAGCGTGTTGGAAGAAAAAAATATATACCTTAAATTTTGTCTTGATTTATATTGTATTTTCAATGTATATATTTCATTGTGATATAACATTTAGTCATCTGTTGTACTTCCTCATTCTCTAGCATCTTTCTATGGTAGGTATTTCTTCTTTGATGTCATTAGTCAAGTTCTTTATGTATGTTTTTATTTCTTCTGCCTGGTCTCATATGTCCTGTCAAGAGTTCTGGGAAGCTTCAATTTCCTCATTTGCAAAATGGAATAATTAAAATATTTTCTTTTCAGTATTGTTCTGAGGACTAAATGAGATAATATGTGCTGGAAAAGTGTTTTTAGAATGGCACTCATCTTCTTCGTCATCATCATCATTACATCATTAGTAGGTCAAGTCAGAGGAACCAGCTTGATTATTTTCTAGCTAAAATTTTGGGCACCATAATTATTTCTTTTTCATCACAGGTTCAT
Organism: Saccopteryx leptura; assembly: GCF_036850995.1. NCBI lineage: Eukaryota > Metazoa > Chordata > Mammalia > Chiroptera > Emballonuridae > Saccopteryx > Saccopteryx leptura. The sequence continues at coordinate 108,561,048 of NC_089508.1, read as the reverse complement.
TTATTTTTTATTGCTTTTCATTATGTGCTTGGTTTTTTGTTTTATGTATTCAAGCTCTGAATTAATTTTTGTATATCCCTGGAGAAATACATTCAGATATAGTTATTAAAATTTTTTTAATTTCATTTGATATAAATATTATAGTTTTGGGCTAAAAAATTCCCAGGTTCATACTTGTAACTTAAACATGGTATAGTAGTTACACATATAATATGTATTATTCTAATCTTTTCATTTGGTTGTTGGCAATATAAAAAATATATATAGTCATATTAAACTTTTACAGAGAAACTTATATATAATGCAGCATGCTGCAGATAATCCCATGCCTTTACATGTATTCCCCGTTTGCTCTCTCTCATCAGAGTTCCACCGCTGCTCTGCACAGGCTATGATGATACACAGTGCCAGGCATGTATGCCTGGAATTGCTTCTTGTGTATCAGATGGCCAAGTTGCGGTAGCTCCATTCAATGTTTGGGGGGTTTTTTGTTTGTTTTGTTTTGAGATTTTATTTATTGATTTTAGAGAGAGGAGAGAGATGTGGGGCGAGGAGTGGGAAGCAACAACTCATAGTAGTTGCTTCTTATATCTGCCTTGACCCAGCAAGCCTAGGGTTTTGATCCAGCAACCTCAGCCTTCCAGATCGACGATGGGTCAGGCTGATGTCTGGTTATATTCTCACAAAATTAGACTTCAAATGGCCCAATTATTTATGATACAAAATTTTACATAGTAGAGGAAATATAAGCTTTTGGAATATTAGGCAACCCCTGAAGTTTTCAGAAAAAATAAAATACATGTATCTGCTATTTTTAAAGACAAGTTCTCAAATGCAGAAGAGTTGTTGAAGGTTTGTACACGCCATTCTTTTAGAATTACATTAGCAAATAAAAAGGGAGGAGTAGAGGGAATATTTAAAGAGAAAGAATGACTCATGTTTCTAACAAGAAAAGGCAGTCACTGACTTTGTGTGGAAACAATGCAGGAGCACGTCTGTTAACGGCTAAGTCATTCTAGAAGTTGGGATTACTAAGAGTCAGTAAAGTTTAAATACTGGTGATTAGTTTATGTAACACTGGAAAAACAAATCTCCTGCTATCTTTCAAACAAATATTTCTGGTGAGCCCATCCCAGTGTCCTTTTATTTCACTTCTACTCAACTCTTTTGGAGTCTGTCAAATCCTTTTATTAATATGTTGCTCTCCCCACCCCCACCTGCCATATGTAGCTTTGGACACAAATGTGAATAGGGCTGTCCCAGAGATTTACCTATTCTTAGCTAAGGTTAACACTACATCTGACTTTGTCCTTGCAAATTTTGATTTCAAAATGTGATTTGTCACTCTTCCATTTCCTTTTGCTCTAGTTAGGCTCTCAATTTTCATCCTTTCAATACATTTTCTTGTGCTATTTCTTTTCCTTTTTCTCTTTAGAACTTTCACTTTATTTCTACATCTATTTTGTTTCCTTTGATCTTCAAAGCTTATTTTACTATCCAATTGAATTTATTTAAGCACCTGTTGTAATTTATTGTTACTTCAAGTTTCATTCTCCAAGGAAACCTTTTCTCTTATGAGTTTTCTAACATTTTTTTTCTGAATCAGTAAATTGGTCCATTTTCAACTCTAGGAAATAGACTCTAAAATTGTCCTTGACTTCTCTCCTGAACCCAAATCTGTCTTTTTCATCCCCTCCTGAACAGATGTATGTTAGTGTCCCTCCAATATGATGTCACCATGTTTGGTAAGGAAACCACTCAGTCATCCTAGCCAGGAAATTTGGCATTTTCTTCATCTTATTCCTTTTCCTCTTGTTCTGCATTCAACTGGTTGCCACATCCTATTAAGTCAGCTTTCTGTTTCTCACACTGATTTGCTCAGGTCCATGATCATGACACCATATTCACTCAGCCCCTAACCACTTTTCTCTTCCTCCAGTGTTCCTGATTGACAGCTCATCTTCCTGCTATTCCACCATTCCCACCACATGTGTCATCCTCAGCTGCTCTACCCCTTGTACTTACAGTCCATTTTACAGCTGTCATATTTTTCTTCCTAAAACGTGTCTCTAATAGTTGTTTATTTCTGCCCCAGATCTTTCAGTTCTTCTCTCCTCCCTCCCCAGTTTTCAGCTGACAGGTCAAATACTACTCAGTAAAGCCATCCTTGGCCCTGTAATGTTGCCTCTAAGCCTACTGCTCAGTCTTCACTTTTCTTGTTCCTCTTTCCTACTCTGTCAATCGTTACCTCCCCTTATAGCTTATTGTGTTTGTTTCTTTCTTTTTGGCTTAAGATCTATGAAGGTGGGACCATTGCCCTAATTATTCTTGTATTCTGCATGGTGCCCAGAAAATGCTTTGTGCATGCTTGGTACTTGATAAATACATTGTATGTTGAAATATATATTTATATTAAATATATATATTTATATATATAAAATAAATATATATATAATTATACAGTAATCTCCAAGATCTCCACTTATTTATTTTCTTTTTAACACAATATACACAGCCAGTGTTTCATATTTTCACATGACTCCAAGACTCAGGACCTCTCTTTCCAAACCAGGACTTGTATTTCGAGAAGGAAGTGGAATGAACCCCTGAAAAGCCTGTTCTTGTCACTTCTGGATTAATGGGGAAATGCTGAAGGAATCTGGAAAGCTCATTCCAGTTTGCCTTTCTAAGCAAGCTAACGTATTTACCTGAACCTTAAAATTTGTGGTTTTATGTGTTTATATAATTATAATTATATAAAAAAAAATAATTATTTTCTCTGCTAAGAGGTCTGAGTTCCTGTGGGAAGAGATTGGTTGAATATATTCAATGTGTTGAATGTACAAATGAATATATAAACATAGGTTGTATAAATGCAAAAAGTGAAAAATTTTAACATAATTTCTTTTAAGATATCTTCAGAGAGCAAAAGATTAGTGATATTCCTAACCTATAGGAAATTGTTACAATTATTTTTATCTCACAAGGATACCTACATGAAAATGTTAGGTTGAACTATATGAAGCTGATAATGTTTGGGTGTTTTAACAAAAGCAGCAGTTTTACATGGTCAACCTACTCAGGCACAGAGTGGCCTTAGTCTTAAATCTGTGGAACTTCATGTTAGTGCTGATGATCTGTGCGCAGCTGTTTTTTTCTTCACCCTGACCTGGGTTATTATTTCACTTTTGACTCACCCAGTGGAGATGGAGTGTTAATTAGTAATGCTGTTCGTTTGGCATTACTGGTAATTATTGGCTTAATTCCCTGCTAGTAATTGGTTCATATTCATTCATAATTAGTTGGGTTTATTATACCAGTAATTAAAATATAAAATTAATTGAGCATTTCCTTTACTTTGAAGTTGGCCTAAAGGTATAGACATGCAGTGTCATGACCCTGACTCAGTAACCTCCATACTTGTTGGTGAATTCTGCTCTTTGGCTCATCCATTAATTTATGATTTCATCAGCAAATGGTCCTGATGAAACAGCATGCCATGTCAAACAGCAGAGGGTTCCTGACCTCAGGAGAGATGGTATGAAAAGTGCCTGCCTGTGATCTTTGCTCAACGACAACCACTGTGAAAATGATTATTATGTTGATGGTCACAATCCCAACTGATAGTTAGATATATTTTAAAATTTTTCTCCTTATAATAAAAGAATCATTGATACATCAATTTTTTTCTTCTGTCATTTTCATGACTAAGGAGAATGAGAAGAATCCAAAGAGATGACTTTATTAAGTAAATACTAAATTGTATCTACTTTATAAGAATCTATTTAGATCTTCATCAACGGAATCAGACACTATGGAATTCCGAGATTCCCCCTGTTCTGCTCTTCCCGTCCTCAGGCTCTGAAACAGCTAAGAAACATTACACCTGTGACAACATGCTTCAAAACTGTATCTGCCTCTGTCAACCTGCTTGCAATGGAAGAATTAAAGTACAAAAGTAAGGGTCTAGGGTTTGGGGGGCCCTAGTAGTTCAGTTGGTAGTATTAAAAACCGGAGTGTGATTTCAGGACCCTAAATGTCAAGTAGGTTCACTGTAGTTCAGCCCCTCATTGCATGGAAGTCCTCCACAGCCACAGACTGTACAATAGGAGAGCAGAGCTCAACAAACCTATTCCCACTCCTGGAAAAGCAGCTCACGCCACAAGCTCAGAGAAAACCCCCAGAACGTCAACCTTGGGTATCAAAGGCCACATAACCATTTATGTAATTCATTTATATCTGCTTTGTACATGAGAATCACATTTCCCAAAATTTAATTGGAATTGTTATGAAAATCGTTCAGAAGAGGAAAAAGCTGAATTTTCTTAGTTTCCACACTACTTCTCTTCTGGCACTATCCTTGGCTTTTCATGTCTTTGCAACTTCATAATGTAGAAGAATTCAAGCCTGAATGAACTCTAACACCTTTGTTCATGTTAGACTTTATTAAATCTGCTTTATTGAGAAGAATTGACCCCCTCGGTGCTTTCTGTAGGGAGTGGTCTGTATTTCACTGTATTTGCTTTGTTATATGTGCAGAAAAACATCAGACCCTCAAATAAAATCCCTTGCTCAGCTGCTTCACCCTGGAAAGAATACACTTTCTGGCCAGATGGCATGGCATCATGTCTCCCTGTTGGGGTAGCTCAGAAAAGACAACATCCCTGGACACTCTCCACTCTCAGTCGGCGGAGGCGCCTTAGTTTTGTCAGGTGCTGTAACTTGGACCCGACACTGAGCTGCAGCTCAGGAGACAAAACAGTTGGAAAACTTGGGGAAAGGCTCTCAGGGTCAGTGAAATTTACTGTGGGCAGCTGCCGCTTCAAAGCCACTCTCTGTGCAGAAGCCTATTAAGAAGTAGTCGGTGGCGTCCCCGCCGTTTCCCCCAGCATGATGGATGATGCCCCGAGAAGAGAAAAGGCTTCCTGTTCCGTGGCGGTGGCTGTCCTCTCAGCCGCCTCGCCGCCGTTCTTAGGCTTTTTGTGTTCCGTTTCTAACCATTGCATTCACCGCTCCACTACATTCAATAATAACCCGGGTTTGTCGGAAATAACCGACTGTGACTCGCCGGTGACGGCTTGTCCATCAGCAGGACCTCCCACTCTCAGGCAAGCCGTGAGGTCGGTGCAGGCGACAAGGGCAATGTGGGAAAAGAATCCGGCTGCGTAAAGACGAAGAACAGAAGTTACTTTAGAAGTGCCTTGACCTTTTTGCCTAGAAAAATTCTCCTTTTGTCTCACATTAAGAAGCTGCTCTTCCCTGCCCCGCTCTCGGCCCGGTACTTGTCCGGCTAGCTTCCACTATGGAGCTTTGCTCCACGCTGGCCCTCGCTACGCCTGCTCTTCTCTCCTTGTTCGCTGTCTTTGCTGCTACTGATTTTTCCATGCTCAGGTTTGGAGCCTTCTTGCTTAGGTCAGAGCACCCAAACCAAGGTGCTCATACGACGGTGTCTCTTCCTTGAGGCGCAATGACTACACGCCCTACCCAACTGCGCGTTTCTCAAGGGCAGGGACAATGAGAAGGATGAGTCGGTCCTCATCATGGTACCTTCAGTGCCCAGTACTCAACGTATATTTGTTGCTGCTGGATACAGCTGAGATTTAATTTCCATATCATTAAGGAAACAAACGTACTTTTATATCCTTTACTTAGGCATAAATAGATAGACAACATTCACACTAGTGGGTACATTTTAAGAGCAAGGCCAAGTTGCTTGCTTAGTAACAAATATAGCAGCCCTTCCTTTTGTGTGTGAAGAAAGGTTATAATTAATGGACAAAAAAAATCTCAATATTTGTGTATCAAATGCATTTGTATATTTTGAATCAATTTCTGTCTTACTTACCTTATCAAACAGTGGCTACCAGGTGCTGCTGTGTGTTTAGGACAGACAGACCTTTGCTGTTGTGGAGAGATGACTGACACAGACAAGATCCCTGCTCTCCTGAAGCTCACCAGCTAACCAGGGAACAGCAGATAAAGACCAGAAAAGAAAGTACTCCTTTGTGGGAATGTAGGAGAATCACAGTACAAAGGAGAGAAAGGTCGAATTCTCTCCCCTTTTAGAAGGTCCAATCTGTGGAATCATGAAGGTGAAAATGAAACTGAACCTCAGTTCGTGGTGACTTGGGGATGGCAGCAAGTGCATTTTGTTGATTGTTTTGTTTAGATGAAGCTGATGAGTGAAATATTTGGGAAAGTAAGAGTTCACAGGGAGGTTTCCCTTTTCTATCTGATTTAGAGATTTCCTATTCCCTGTGAAATTGCTGCAGGGATTTCTGAAGGTGATGTCTGAAAAGGAGAAACTCAAAGAAGAAAGGTCTGGTTCCTTCCAGTTCTCCAGCCAGAACAGCCCCATGTTGTCTTAGAATCTCACTAGAAGAAAGAGTTCTGCTGCCATGATTTGCTAACTTTTACTTAGACTGCAGAGTCCAAGAACTCTTGTGCAGCACTGATGACAGTTGTTAGTCAATCTGAATGTCAGAGGAGCAGAAAGCTAACAAGCTGGGAGGTGTTAGTATAGAGTATGGACACAGAGAGAAGCAGAAACATTTCCTATGAAAAAAGCAAGGGATTGACGATAAGATTTTGACACTGATCTACTGATCAGTTGGGATGTTAGACTGTGCTGAATCTGCCCCAGAGCACACAGGGTTCTTCCTTGAGATAACTGAGTTGAAGAGAAAAAAAACGACCCAAACAATTTCTTTGATCAACTCAGGAATTTCTCTGAATTTGTCTTTACATTGCTTACAGGTCCATTCTCTGGGGTGAAAAATAGTAGGAAGGCTTGGAATATCAGTGTAATCATAGAAAAGTGTGTTGATGGGCCCTGGCCGGTTGGCTCAGTGGTGGAGCGTCGGCCTTGCGTGCAGAGTCCCGGGTTCAATTCCCAGCCAGGGCACACGGGAGAAGCGCCCATCTGCTTCTCCACCCCTCCCCCTCTCCTTCCTCTCTGTCTCTCTCTTACCTTCCGCAGCAAGGCTCCATTGGAGCAAAGATGGCCCGGGCGCTGGCGATGGCTCCTTAGTCTCTGCCCCAGGCACTGGAGTGGCTCTGGTCGCAACAGAGCGACGCCCCCGGAGGGGCAGAGCATCACCCCCTGGTGGGCAGAGCGTTGCCCCCTGCTGGGCGTGCCGATTGGATCCCGGTCGGGCGTATGCGGGAGTCTGTCTGACTGTCTCTCTCCGTTTCCAGCTTCAGAAAAATACAAAAAAAAAAAAAAAAAAAGGAAAGTGTGTTGATGAACAACTCCTTCTACTTTTTGTACACTTCCTTGAAGTGTTTCTTTGGGATAATAAATGAGGCAGAAGAGCAAGAGGGGAGAAGCCACCTTGAAAATGGAGATTCAGCCTGACCAGGTGGTGGCGCAGTGGATAGAGCGTTGGACTGGGATGCGGAGGACCCAGGTTTGAGACCCCGAGGTTGCCAGCTTGAGCGTGGGCTCATTGGGTTTGAGCAAGGCTCATCAGCCTGAGCCCAAGGTCGCTGGCTCAAGCAAGGGGTCACTTGGTCTGCTGTTGCCCCCTGGTCAAGGCACATATGAGAAAGCAATCAATGAACAACTGAGGAACCACAATGAAGAATTAATGTTTCTCGTCTCTCTCCCTTCCTGTCTGTCTGTCCCTATCTGTCCCTCTCTCTGACTCTCTCTGCCACAAAAAAAAAAAAAAAGGAGATTCAGCTGTTCCTCATGCCTGTGACACCATGAACCTATCTGCTTTCTTATCTTCAATATGCTGCTTATCCCAAACCAAAGCTAGATTTACAAATTGTTGTCAGATGGTTAGGGCTGTCTTATAAACTGTGATTGTTTTTATTTTTGAATATTATATTTAAATGGAAATATAAAATTTTCATAAGAATATGAAGATTATTTGTCATAATTTAACAAGAATCTATTGCAGTGAGAGAATAGGAAATAAACCCAGAAGGAAACAACTTCTGGTCTAATGTACTCTAAGAAATATTGTAGTTGCTCCAAAATATTCTACTTTTATTTCTGATAGAATAAATAAGAATGCTATATTTTTTATTTGGAACATACTTCTATGTATAATTGGTGTGTATCTATATACCAAAACCAAAATGAAATGATTCAAACATTTGCGTGTTAAAGATTATAAAATTCTTTATAAATATTATTATCTCATGGGATCTTTGTCCTTTGTTAAAAGAACAAGACATTTAAATATATATTAACTATTCTTAAAAATAAAAGAATCTACATCTGAAACTAACAACAATTATAATCAAGATTTACTGATCTGGTTGAGAAGATGATTATTTTTAAAAGAAGCTAGCCTAAGACAATAAATTTAGTGAAGCGAAAAAGATGGACAATAACTATGGAATTGTTGAATTTATGTTTACATGGAAAGTCAAAGTGATTGTAATATGAAATATGATGTCCTTTGATTAAGGCATAACTCTATTCCATAGGTCAGGATCCAAAAGAAGCATTTTCAGTTTACCTTCAATTTGATCAATTCTGCAGATTCCAAAAGGGAAACAAAGCTAACATATATTTGCAAAAAGAATCAAATTAGCACATCTGATAGCCAATTGAGACATATCTTTTGAAAGTAACAACATTTAAAACTGAATAATGAATAGTTCATTGGAAGACAAAGAGCCCAACCAGAACCATTTCTTTAAGTAACTTAAAAAATCCCTTTCTTAATTTAGAGAAACATCCACGTGGATAGAAAAAACAAACTAAACTAATAAAACACATCAGAACAAAATTGATAAAACAGATAAAAGCAAGTCATTACCCTCCCCATCACAAGTAAGTCTGTAATTCTGGTAAAACAAAGCTGAATAGATTATGTCAAAGTTGAATAGTTTATTGTTTTGAAATGCATAACTAAATTATAGTTCTGGGTGAGCACACTGAATGGGATTATGTGATTATACTATAGGCACCAATTGTATTTATATTTATATTTTCTAATGCTTAATACCTAAGCATATTTTTTGAGTGTTGACAAGGTACCATCAAAATTACTTTGTCCTTTTACTACATCTCTCATGAGAGGATCTTTAAGAGCTTTATTCACATTAGTATGTTATTCCCAGGATTACTCTTCCTGTTTTATAACTGAGGAAACTGCTTTCCATGTATATAAGTAACTTATTCAAAGGCTCAAACCAAGTCTCTAATAGGGCTTCAAAGGCTCTCCTGATTCCAGGTCTTGACTGTTCCACTCTCGTGATTAACACTCGAAGGAGGTGTTTTGCAATGGTTTTCACTAAAGAACGGTCATGGGGACCCCATTAAATGAAGAATTTCTGAACATTCATGAGGGATCTGTTTTGTATAGTCTATACAGAAAGGGGTTGCTGATCAAATGAATTTATACACACACAAATTGTTAACTTGCTGCATAGAAAGGTTGCCAAACATTTCATGTGCATTGGCTTATACTCAATATAGTGATTATAAACAAGCTATTGATTCATAAATTAGGATGCATATAATTAGAAACATTTTATTGGGATTTGGTTTGAGTCCATGATAATTAGTATTTATGAGAAAGTAATAAAACTATATTCATTTAAAAACATACTAACCCATTTTAGTTTTTCAAGGAATTTGACTAGGAAATTGTACATGTTCAGAAGCAGTCTTGGAAAATTAAAGCACTAAATATTCTTTGTATATAGAGCAAAAGTGCATTTCAAAAGGAGTTTTCTTTTCTTTTTCTTTTGTTCTTTTTTTTTTTTTTTTAAGTGAGTAGAGGGGAAATAGTGAGACTCCCGCATGTGCCCTGACCAGGATTCACCTGGCAAGCCCTGTCTAGGGTCGATGCTCGGATCAATTGAGCTATCCTCAGTGCCCAGAGCCAGTGCTCAGACCAGTTGAGCCACTGGCTGCGAGAAGAGAGAGGGAGAGAAGGGGGAGAGGAAGGGGGACAGAAGCAAATGGTTGTATCTCCTGTGTGCCCTGACTGGAGATCAAACCCAGGACGTTCGTATGCTGGGCCAATCCTCTGTCTACTGAGCCAACCAGCCAGGCCTCAAAAGGCGTTTTCAAGGGAGGGATGGAGAAGAGTATGTGAAATTATGAATGTAGCCAATCTACTGGACAAGAAAAGCCATTCTTCACTAAGTGTTTTTAGTGTCTCTTCACTTCAGTTAGCAACTTTCTTCACAAACAAAAAGCAGTGATGTTCTATCTAGGATCCCTCTGGACTGTGCCATGTATCTAGAGGCCATGGGGTACACCTGGCACTCTGAGCAAGCCTGGGAAGTCAGAGCAAGCCAGGCCTGGCTTGGAATGAAGGTAGGTGCACTTTTCTGCATGAAGCTTTGGTAACTCATTTTGTAGGAAGGGTTAAAGGCTATAGTAGTCCATTTCCCACCAGCAAAGAGTCAAAACATGCCTTCTACCAAGAAGGTACGGAATACCAGGTACAATAGCCTGTATGGCCAAGTACGTCGATTCAACTATTTTTATCACAACCCTATGCATGGTTTTGTATCTTTGTGTTTAAGGCAGATAGAGCTATTATGGTCACTACACAAATAATCTATTATTTTAAAATAGAAATTACCCTGTTACTCTGTCAGCATGAATACCTTCTTTGCTAACATGCTGCTTAGAATCAACATAATCTGAGGAGGGCCATATTCTAGCCTCTGTTCACATGATCTAAGCAGCATTTTTGTGTGACTTTGGGGACTAAAACAAGAAAGGAGGAAAATATTTAAAATAGAATAAGCTTACTGGCCTTTTCTCACTTACTGTTTCTTTAACCGCTCTAAAATACTGTGGGAGGATATGTCCTAACCTTTGGTGGAAAGGGAGGCCTATTTGTAACCAAAAGAAAGTGGAAAATATTTCTGGAGCATTATGACGTTCTTTTTCAACATCTTAAAAGACTAAAAAAAAAATGAGATAATAAAACCTCAAAGTCTGCCAACTCAGGTCTCAAAATAGCTTTTGTGCCAAAAACTAAAATTGCCGTTATTTATATTAATCGTTCTACTGCACTACCAAAAATAAGGAAAAAAGAAAGAAAGAAAAGAAAAGAAAAAGAAAAAGAAAAAATAGAAAAAGAGAGAAAAGAAATTTTGGTTGAGTCAAAACAACATATCTGCTACCTACACATCAAATTCTAGAATTCCAGAAAGAAGTAAATTATAAATTATTAAAAGAAAATTTCATTGTGTTTGGTATGCCTAACCCTTAAAAGAGACTTCTTTATTTTAATTTTTAATTTTTATTTTTTTAAGTAAGAAGAGGGGAGATAGTGAGACAGATTCCCACATGCTCCCTGACTGGAATCCACCTGGCAGCCCCCATCTAGGGCCAATGCTCGAATTAACTGAGCTAGCCTCAGCACCTGAGGCTGACAGCCCAACCGAGCCATTTTCAGTGCCCAGGGCTGATGCTTGAGCCAGTCGAGCCACTGGCTGCGAGAGGGAAAGAGAGAGAAAAGGGGGAGAGAAGCAGATGGTCTCTTCTCTTGTGTGCCCTGACTGGAAATCCAACCCAGGACATTCATACGCCGGGCTGACACTCTATCCACTGAGCAACTGACCAGTGCCAAAAGACACTTACCTTTAAAGACAAGAAAAGTTGGATGGTTACTGGGTATTTTATTATCTTTTATTAAACTAGGGAATACTTTCTAGAGTCCTTTCTGGATAAAACATACACTACTACTATCATTTCCTTTTCAGCTATTTCAGCTACTGATTTTCATTTTGTACCACATATTTGATTATGTTTTTAAAACACTGCACTAAAGAATAGCATGGAGCCGAGTAGATGGAAACAAGGATATTAACACTAATAAAAAATAGATATGTGAGAAAATAACTTTGGTAGCAGGCTTGAGAAAGAATGGATGGTAGGAGAGAGTGGAGGTAGTAAGCCACTTTGAAAGCTGTTGCAATTGTCCAGACAAAAAATGAGGAGATCTAAGACCACAACTATGGAGATGGAGTTGAAATACTTCCAAAAGGTAGCATTGTTCATAGGGCTGACCTGGGGTTCTAATTTCCTTTCTGTCATTTCTATTTGAAATGTTGCTTCTATGAGAAATTATGTTTTAAGACAGAGGAAGGTGGGAATGTGTCTGTTCTAGAGATAGCTCTCACAACTGCCTCAACATCTGGTGGTTTCAAGGAGTTCAGAGTAGGCCCTGGCTGGTTGGCTCAGTGGTAGAGCATTGACCTGGGGTTTAATTCCCAGTCAGGGCACACAAGAGAGGCAACTATATGCTTCTCCTTCCCTTCCCCTCCCTGTTCTCTCTCTTCCCCTTCTATAGACATGGCTTAGGAGGATGGCTAGTTGAACCTTTGTCTCAGGTGCTAAAAATGGCTCAGTTGCAAGAGGCCCCAGGTAGGTAGAGTGTCAGTCCCAGATAGATAGGGGTTACTGGATGGATACTGGTCGGGTGTATGCAGGAGTCTGTGTCTGTTTCCCCTACTTTAGAGAAAGAAAAAAAAGAAAGAAAAAATAAAAGGATTATGAGTAGAAGGTCTGGGAATACTTCTTATATCCCCTACTTCAGGTCTGGTATATATTCATGTGCGAAGGGCATTTTGAGACATTGTTTCATTACTCTGGACAGGCCTGTATTTCCCTTGCTCTTGCCCTACATAGACAATAGCTTTGGGTGTCTATTAGAGAGCCTGGCTGCTGTCTACTCCTCACCAGCAATGGAGCATGTGTGTCAGGAAGGGAATTCTTCCAGAGCTTATGGGGCAAGACTGAGGCTAAGGTCAGAAAATGGGTCAGCAGCATACCTGGAGCCAAAATGACCCTCTAAAGACCATGCCTTTTTAGAAGGTCTTCGAGGCCTTGTGTAGTAGTGGTGACTTTCTCATCAAAGGTTTAGAGCAGTGTTTTTCAAAGTTTGGCCTTTGGATGACTTTTATCTGAAACACCTGGAGAAGCTTGCTAAAACCATCGATTCCCAGGTCTTCTTCCAGACCGTCAGAATCAGACTCTCAGGAAGTGGGTTTTTACAAGCTCACTCAAATAATTCTGCACATGAATGATGGAGGACCATTGTCTTAAACCTTCTCACATTCATACATTGTCATTAGTTTAAAAACCAGTACAGTGATGACAGCATTATGGCTGTCAGAGTTCCACTGGAGCAATTAGGCTCCTGTATGAACCACCCTTTTTTTGATTTTTTGGCACGTAGAAGAGTTACACATCACAAGCGTGGCTCCATGCTCAGGATGGCTTGAAGCACGGACTCACCAGGGCTATTTAAATAGGTGTTCCCACAGACGATCTTGCTCATTTTGGCTATAGCTATGTTTGATGCTGCCGAGCCAGACTGTGCCTATAACTACAGTCTATGACTTTACATTTCTCATGCTGGAGGGATCTGATGTAAAGGTACCAGCTAGAAAAGAAATCAGGGAATAATGCCAAGGCCATCTTCAAGGAGAGTGGCTCAGAGAAGGGAGAGAAAGAAAGGACCGAGGTGACCGGTTAAGGCAACAAGGGTGAAATATAACACAAAAGAGACAGCAAAAGCGTGACATCAGCACTGAGTTTACATAAGAGCATAGGGGAATATATATGAGAAAGGTATTCTCGAGAAATAGAAGTAATTATTTTATTAATGACTTGAAACACGTAGGCATTCATCTGATACTACCTCTACCTGTTTTCCTCTGCTCTCTCCACTTCTCTCTGCTAGCCCCAAACAGGGCTCTGGTTCTGTTTCATGAACACAAATTTTTTTCATCCTGACTTGTTCTTCATTGTTATTTTAGAAATTCTGGATTGCTTTCTCAGCCACAAACGCATGTCTATGTGTGCTTATGTGGTCAGAAATGAAAAAAAGTGTCATTAGATAGGAATAGGATTCAAAGACGAAAAATAGGGATGATGTAAATTGGCCAGTGGAAATAGATTATGGTTATATAAACACCTGACCATATTTTGGATTAAATGTTCAGATTTCCATTTTTCCTTATAAATAAAATAAAGGCACACCCAGGCATCTCTCTACTTTAGGCGTTTACAGATTTCACACCTACCTCATTTCATTCGATGCTCAGAACAGCACTGCAAGGAAGCAGGGAGTGAGTCCCTGTCTTGATTGAATAGTTGAGGAGCATAATAGCCAGAAAGCTTAAGTGACCTGCCAGATATTTTATGATCAGCAAGTGGCAAAAGGATCATTCCAGCCCATTTTTTCTGGCTCTGAGTTCAATAACCTGTTCTCCAATGTGCTGTCTTTTCTCTTGTCTTAATATTCAGGAGAAGATAGACATCAGACTGTTTTTTGGTCACTGATCATATTATTCATAAATATTTACTAGAACATCCATTATGTGTTGGTCTGTTTACTGGGACCAGCTAGAGGAATTGTGGTCTAATTTGTGGAATCTAGAACCAGGAAATTCAAAGATGTGAAGGTGAAAATGAGCAAAAAATTGGGTTGCCCTTTCTTCCTTTCATTTTTTTCAGCTCAGTTGGGGGTATGTCTCTTTTCTTCTCCATTTCTTTGGCTCTGTGGAGAACCTATCCTTTCTATGGATCCTTAGGCCCCGGGGGAACAGGAGCAAAGAGTAGACATACTTGAGTTCAGAGACCTCGTTGTCAAGACTGTAAAAGCAGGTGAAACGTCACCTCCTCCACCTGCAGTCATTGGGAGATTAAAGAGAATTAGAATATTTAAAGACACTTTCGGGGGGTTTAGAAAAAGTGAAGAGGTGAATGTCCTGATATGAATGAATAGAATCACATACAGAGGACTTGGGACCTAGCAGTCCAACCAGTCAACTCCACTTGCGTTCACTCCATGATAGGATTTCTGGTGGAGGGGAGGAAGGGAGGAGAATGAGGGGCATTTGGTGGAGGAAGCAGTGGGTCAGCTGCCCCCTCAGTCAGTGTGCCATGGAGGAGTGGGACACAGCACCACTCACTGAAAGCAAAACAGGCTTGAATTCATGCCACACACTCTGGACTCCCTCCAAAGACATTTGCAACTGTTGGAGCAACCACAAGAAGTACATGACAGTGATTTTCTTACTCCATGTTTTGAATGGTAGAATAATTTATTTACCATTTAGTTACTAAGCAACTAAAAGGCTAAAAGTTTGTGGAGTCAATATGTACAACCTGATAAGACAGTTAAAAAAAACAAGCCTGAAGAAGTGTGTTAATCTACCAAGAAGCTAGTTGCAGAAGATAATGTTGGAAAGTGGTCCTGTTTCTGGAGGCTTCCTGCAGGTGATTTGGCTCTTTCAACTCTGTTCTGATTTATATGGATGGCAGCCTCATATAAGCTCTTAAGAACCAAGTGCCCATACTCAGTGTCCTAACTCTGGCTCCTTTGCAGGTGTGTGTGAGTGTGAGTGTGTGTGTCTACACACATGCGTGTGTGAACCTGACAGTATTATGTGGGAGGAGATTGTCAGTCTCCCATATCTGGGTAAGGCCGCAACACCTGGTGACAAGACTAGTTTCCACAAGGCATAGTTAATAGCTCTTAATGTCTCCAATGTCAGGAAGCTCGCCTCTGAGCCAGTGCTCAGTGTTCACTGCATAAGGACCATAATGAAACACATACCTGCAGGAAGACTTCAAAGGAGTTTGATCTTTGTGTTTCCTAATGGGACAGTCTCTTAAGTAGTTTCTTAATTATGAAACTTTTTTCAGACTCACTTTATTCTTCAGTATGTAAAAGAAGTGTGTGTACTGATCACATAGGGCGAAATATAAAATTGAATGTTGCTGGAGCTGGAGCTGTCTGTGTTTCTGAGTATTGTCTGTCTTAGACAGGAGGACCCAGAGAGCTGGGTATGGTTACTGCGTGTGCTGTATGGCATGCAGGCAGTTAGGCAACAGGGGTTAATAGAGGCAGTTGTAAGTGTTTTGGCAGTTTGGCTGTCTGGGAAACACACCTGGAAATGGCCTTGTTGAATTATCCTTAGTAGCTGTTTATGTGTATGTAAAGGCCTAATGGCCTAATGCCTGAGTTTTTTTTTTTTTTTTTTTTTTTAAAAAGAGCCTTAAAAAGTAATTTCTGGCCAGTTGGCTCAATAGTATAGTGTTGGCCTGGCAAGCAGACATTCGGGTTTGTTCCCCAGTCAGGGCACACATGAGAAGAAGTGACCATCTGCTTCTCTTCCCCTCCCTCTCTCCCTTCTCTCTTCTTACAGCCAGTGGCTCAGTTGGGTCAAGCATTGGCCCCAGGTGTTAAGGATATAGCTCAGTTGATTGGAACATCAGCCCAGACAGTGGTTGCTGCGTGGATCCTGGTTGGGGCACATGTGGGAGTTTGTCTATTCCTCTCCTCTCACTTAAAAAAACATTTTCTGGAAACCTTCTTTCTTTTTCCTCTGGTAACATGTAACCCAATCATGTCCTGTGTTATATGTGTTCAAGGTAATCAGCACTATAGTTTATCACTTCCAATGGAAATGTTAAACTTTTGCCTAGATATTGAAGAGAGAAAGCTATACACACACACACACATCTGCATATATATATATATATATATATATATATATATATATATATATATATAAAATCATTGAACATAAGCAAAATTCTATATTAATGAATATCCTTATAGGAACAGGTGGATAGTGTAACATCAAAGGGGTACCAGAAGGAGGAGAGAGAGAGCAAGGGATCAAGAACATATTTGAAGAAATAATGACCAACAACTTTACTAATCTGGGGAAGAAAAAGAACACACAAGCACAGGAAGCACAGTGAGTCCCAAACAAGATGAACCCGAAGAGGCCCACATCAAGGCACATCACAATTCAGTGCCAAAGGTTCAAGACAGACGGAATCTTAAAACCACAAGAGAAAGACAGTGACCTACAAGAGAGTGCCCAAAAGGCTGTCAGGTGATTTCTCAACAAAAACATTTAGGCCAGAAGCAATATTCAAAGTGATGAAAGCAAGGACCTACAACCAAGACTACTTTACCCAGCAAGGCTATCATTTAAAATTGAGGGAGAAATAAAGAGCTTCCCACACAAGAAAAAAAATTAAAGGAATTTATTACAACCAAACAGCTATTACAATAATGTTATTACAAATAATGTTAAAGGGCCTCTTTTAAGAAAGAAAAAAAAGGAAGAAAAAAAGAGCACAGTTAACAGAATAAAATGGCAATAAATACATACCTATCAATAATCACTTTAGTTGTAAAGGACTTAAATGCTTCGATCAAAAGACATAGGGTAGCTGTATGGATAAGAAAACAAGACCCACGTATACACTGTCTAGAAGAGACCCACCTCAGAATGGAAAATATAAACAGACTAAAAGTAAAGAGATGGGAAAATATATTTCATGCAAATAGAAATGAAAATAAAGCTGGGAAAGCAATACTTATGTCAGATAAAATAGACATTAAAACAAAGGCTATAGTAAGAGACAAAGAAGGACACGACATAGTGATAAAGGGAGCAATCCAACAAGAGGATACAACCCTTGTAAACATTTATGCACCCAACATAGGAGCACCTAAATATGTAAGCAAATCTTGATGGACATAAAGGGAGAGATCAACAGTAATACATAATAGTAGGGGATTTTAATACCCCACTGACTTCAGTGGATACATTTTTTAGCCAGAAAATAAAAAAGACAACAGTGACCTTAAATGACACACTAGATCAGATGGATTTATTGATATCTTTACAGCATTTCACACCAAAGCAGTAGAATTTATATATTTTTTAAGGGTACATGGAACATTTTTTAAGATAGACCACATTAGGACACAAAACAAGTCTTAATTAATTTAAGAAGATTGAAATCATTAAGTATCTTCTCTGACCACCATGGTTTGAAATTAGAAATCAATAACAAGAAAAAAAAACTAAAAAAACATACACATACATGGAGGCTAAAGAATATGTTACTAAACAATGAATCCAATGAGATCAGGAAGAAATCAAAAGATACCAGTAAACAAATGAAAATGAAAACACAAAAACCCAAAGTCTCTGGACACAACAAAAACAGTTCTAAGAAGAAAATTGATAGCCTTATAGGCCTACATAAAGAAACAAGAAAAATCTCACCTAAGCAATCTAACTTAACATTTAAAGGAACTTGAAAAAGAACAACAAACAGAGCCCAAAGAGAGTAGAAGTAAGGAAATAATAAAGATCAGAGCAGAAATAAGGAGATAGATTTTCAAAAATGTACAAAAGATCAATGAAACCAAGAACTGGTTCTTTGAAAAGATGAACAGTATTGGCATATCTTTTACCAGATGCATCAAGAAAAAAAAGAGATAGGACCCAAATAAATAAAATCAGAAATAAGAGGAGAAGTAACAACTGGCAGCAAAGAAACACAAAGGAATGTAAGAAAACATTACAAACAACTATATGTCAACAAATTGGACAATCTGGAAGAAACATAAATTTCTAGAAAGATATAATCTTTCAGAATGAATCAAGAAGAATGAGAGAATCTGAATAGACAGATTATAACTAGTGAAATCAAAGCAGTAATCAAAAAACTCCTAAAAAACAAAAGTCCTGAGCCGGATAGCTTCATAGGTAAATTCTACCAAACAGAAATATTGCTGTTTCAATATGATATTTATACCAGCAGCTGCATTTGAAACCCTAATCAAAGTTAAGTTTTGTTCAGGCAATGTGATTGGTTTCTCATATTGGGGGCTTTATGTCATTTTAGTTCTGGTT
The DNA here is from genome assembly GCF_036850995.1 of Saccopteryx leptura. NCBI lineage: Eukaryota > Metazoa > Chordata > Mammalia > Chiroptera > Emballonuridae > Saccopteryx > Saccopteryx leptura. The sequence continues at coordinate 108,542,379 of NC_089508.1, read as the reverse complement.
GATGAAAATGGTTTCTGACTGTTGGCACTTGCCTGGAAAGGAGGAGTCAAGTCAGAACTGACTGTGGAGCAGGAAAGATCTGTAGAGATTACGTGTGTTACCCTCATACCTAAACAACTTCAGTAGCAGCACCTGACCCAGGATTGTGAGGGAAGCAGAAGAGGAGAAAGGAGGGGATAGGGATGATGGCCATGGAAGAGTGTCCTGTATCTCTAAAACAGATGGACTTTCTTTTTTGTGACCTGCAAAGGATCTCTGATGACCAAAATGCTTTGAGCAGTGGACAGTATCATTAAAATATTCATTCAGCCTTTCATTGTGGTGCCTTTCAAGAATAACACAGATTTGGGTGAAAAACTCTGATTTCATTTCTGTTTGTATACATACAGAGGCATGAAACTGGGGGTGCCTAAGCATTTTGACCTTATCTCTGTAGCAGATGCTATGTCACCATGGGCAAGCCACATGACATAATATATAAATGAAATGATCTATTTTTGTCACTCTGAAAAATGACTGTTGGATGATATAGCATGTACCATAAAAATTTTATAAAACAAATATCAGATTTTTTCTTTTTCTTTCAGCTTTGATGGATATCTTTGTGATTAGTGAGTTATGTCTGCTGAGACCCTTAGGGAACTCATAAAAACTGATAGAAATAGTTTGATGTTCTATATATCTAAAAACTAACATAATTCCTCTTTAGCTACACAAAGTAGGTTTATGATAAATATTCTATTTGTTGAAGAAATAAATGAGTGAATGAGAGAATGCTAGGGGATAAAAGTGGCTGGCTAAGTTACCAGAGTTTGAACTACTTTAAAAAAACAACAACATTGAACAACATGAACTTGATGTGTTTGGTAGACACAGGTACAGTATGCATTACTAAGTTCCAAATAAAATGCTATACTTTTCACCATTTCTACAAGAGATTTTATTAGATTTTCTTAACTAGTGTCATATTTTTTGGCCAGGGCATTTTTTAACCAATTCCACATAAATAAAGTTCTATTTTGTCACCATGTCATAGTAAAATAAACTGCTTGTACTCTGCATCCCTGCCAAAGCCAGAGCAGACGGGAAAGCATATAAATGTGTCAGTATTCAGGGAGAGAAAACACATAAATGCGCATGGCGACTCTTAACTCCGAGGCCCAGCATGATACTAATTCATTTGGGTGACATTTAGAAAGTTACTCCCAACATAAATAATATGTATATGGTGGGGGGTATCTCTGACAGACACAAAGTTGAAAAAAATGGCCTGAAAGAATGTAGATCAGATTTTACAGGTGCTTGGAACCTTAATGTACAGTGATGGATGACCTTTTTGCTGAAGGTTGACATAATGTTGAATGGAATGTTTTGTTTATCTCTGGTACCAAGTTTATTGACCAGCACCGAAGGGTAAGACTAAGCTGAGGATTGGAATGGTCTTTAGTTTTTTTCTTTTTGTGGAAACTGTTTTCTATGTCCCACCCCCTCATGGGCAACAGTTCTTAAGTTGTTTCACAGATATCATTCCACAAGATGGATTACTCTTTTAAAAAAAATCTTAGGTCTAAGTATTCATTACCAGAGGTGCAATTGTTGATGGGTAAATATGAAAAAATAAGCAGAGAAGATTTTTTACCACATTTATCATATGTCTTTAATCTTGATTTGTCATCTCTAATGTGTCTACAGTTAAATTCCTTTGATTAATGTTGAGTTGCTACCGGGAGTGCCTATAGATAAAAATCACAAAACTCAGAAATATACAAGACCAGCAAGTCAACCAGGCCATCTGAGTGACAGCATAGACTTGTCCCCATGGTGCCCTTTCCCATGTGGATGGAAATAGTTGTAATGAAAAATAGAAAAAAACTTTCAGTATCAATCCTAGTGATAATTTCCTCTCATCACTTAGTAGGAAATTATCATGATACAAAAGTAAATCCTTTGGGAAAACTTTCTAAGTACTTAGCATAAATTATTTCTTTAAAATGTCAACCCTTATATCTAGTCATTATAACCTCTTGAGCAATACTGTACATTCTTCTTTCCTTATGGTTGTACCTTTTGATTTAATTTTGTTGTTTTCATCTTTAGTTACTTTTAGTTTGTTTGCTCAGTTGTTCACTCATTCATTCATTCAATAGGTATTTTTGAATGCCTGCACTATGCCAAGTTTTGAGGAGGCTACAAAGATGCATCAGGAAAGGAAATGTCAGCTGGCTTAAAACATAGTAGAGCAGATAAAAAAGATGCAAAAAAAAGCCCCAGTATAAGGAAGAATGTGATCCATTTCTTTAGAGTTACAGATAGAGTTGGGAAAGGCAGATGCAGAAATGATGATTAGTTCTTACTGGAGGGCCCTGGGAAGGCTTTCTAGAAATGGTACTACTGGAGGTGGACTTTCAAGAATACCTGGAATTCCCACCTCCAGAGAGCAGGAAGAGGTAGAGAATAGCGGTCACAGGCACAATGAAAAACAGGAAGAGCACAGAGGGAGGGAAGGAAGGGAGAAGCGAAAGAGTCAGAAAATAGTGGAAACATAAGTTGGGAGTAGATCAGCAAGGAGCTTGAGAATCCAAGCCAAAGATTTCAGGCCTGCTTCTGGAGTCAGGGAAGAATTGAAAGTCTTTAGCTGAAACCAACTTGGTCAGAACTGTGCACAGGAAGAACTCGCTAGGATGGAGTGATGGATAAAGAGACCAAAAAGTGAGGAGGCCAGTTGGGAGGGCTTGAGGGGAGGGAGAGAATTTCTATAAAAGCACATGGACAAAAGGGGGGAAGTGGGGTAGAAAAATGAAGCAGTGGTCACAGGAGAGGTTCAGAGACATTTCTTACTGGTGGTGATGCATCATGGTTGGGTTTCAAGATGTCAGCCAAGTGACCAGGAGAGACAGGAAGAATGCAAGCACATTCACAAGAGATGGAATGATAAAATTGGTTCTGGACACCAGCATAATCTGGTTCTATGGAATCATGTTGTATATGTCTTTGAATCTTCAATTTCTAGCAATGTGTGAATGCTGAATAAGGTTGGAAAGTTTTTAACAAGCAAAATTATCCATGTTAAGATGTCTGTTTGGAAAATCAAGCAAATCATAATTGATTTTCTCTCTTTATAATGTCTGATACATAGTATACATACACTTAAACATATGTTAACTAACTAATAACCGTAAGAGTGGTTTAAATGCATAAATGGTAAATAAATATTTTTTTAATTTTTATTTATTTATTTATTTTTAATTTTAATTTTATTTTTTTGTATTTTCCCAAAGCCAGAAATGGGGAGGCAGTCAGACAGACTCCCTCATGCCCCCGACTGGGATCCACCCAGCACGCCCACCAGGAGGAGATGCTCTGCCCATCCGGGGCGTTGCTCTGTTGTGACCAGAGCTACTCTAGCACCTGAGGCAGAGGCCACAGAGCCATCCTCAGCGCCTGGGCAAACTTTGCTCCAATGGAGCCTTGGCTGCGGGAGGGAAAGAGAGAGACAGAGAGGAAGGAGAGGGGGAGGGGTGGAGAAGCAGATGGGCGCTTCCCCTGTGTGCCCTGGCCGGGAATCGAACCCGGGACGCCTGCACACCAGGCCAACGCCGACGCTCTACCACTGAGCCAACCGACCAGGGCCTATAAATATTTTTGAATAAGTTTTTCTATTATTGGAATAATTTCCAAAGTGATAGATTTATCCCCTCTTTGTACAGTTGTGTATAATAAACACAATATTTGAAATATGGTTTTATGCTGAAAAACTGCCAAAATTAGTGTCAGCCAGTAAAAAACATGAACTTTCAGCCATTTATTTGCAATATGAAAGAAAGAAAATTACCTAAAAGTTTTTACTTCTCTTAGTTTTGTCATCTATTGAATATCACTTTGAGTAAACACAGATATATGTTTTTCAGTTTGATGCTAACCATTTAATAACTTTTTACATGCTGGTGTGTTCTGTTTTGGCTTTTTTTTTGAGGGGGGGTATTCCTTATTCCTGACTTGATATATGCTTTAAGATTTATGATTTGATTTTATCAGATGTTTATGCCATATTCATGTTTATTCCATATTCATAGATAATGTGAATTTTATGAGTTACAAAACAGAATTATTAATACAATCATTGTTATTTGGCCCAGCCTGCCATTTACACAAAGTAGCCTGAAAGTTCCCTGCTGTATTTATGTGAAATTCAAAAGTTGGTGATCAAGAAATATATATATCTTAAAGTCCAGGCACATTGCTGATGAGTAATAGCTTGTAGCATTTCTTGTTATCATTAACCAAATATTTTCTGATATGCTACTCCTGATAAGCAAAAGCTTTTTGGACATGGACCATAATACAAGTCAATTGACACTTCAAAACTAAATAGGTACAGGTAAAATTGAATAGCAAAATGATAAATATCAAATTCTGTAACACCACTGAAGGATCCAGAGAACACGGGTAACTACAGCTAGATGACAGATGAGTAACCAGATCTAAATGTTCTGTAAATACCTGGTCATTTAAGCAAAGTCTTATTGCATATCCTGTTCTTCATATCTGAAACATGACAACCTGGAAAGTGAGCCCAGACTATAGAAGGTGTAGTCTTTTTGCCCAAGAGACCTATAAATATAGGAATCTTTAAGAACATCAAATAATAGACAATCTCCCTCCCCCATATAACTGATGCTCCATTTCCTGTTTTATTATCTGTACTGCCAGGAACTGAAAGGATGAAGACAGTCTTTCATTCCACTGTGATCCTCTTTTTTCGGTTTATGTTTACCTTGTATTCATTGTACCTGAAGCAACACTACCTGAAGGATATAGGCAAAAATGAAGCTATTGCAAGATTCCTTGCCCAGGCTCTATATAACCAGTGAATCATTACGTGGGATTCCAGAATGCAAAGTCGTAGCTGGCGAAATCTCTGGATACCCCAAAAGCCTATAATCTGAAACTCTGAATTGGTTCTGTGTTTTTGTGTGGATCTGTGCTGTATATCCACAAGGGTAGATCAAGATTGATCTCTTAGTTGTGCACCTTCTTTGTAGGGGTATCAGGTGCGCACTGCTGTCTCTTTCCAAAGGCGGGAAAAACAGGCTGACTCTTGGAATTGAGTAAGCATGTCTGGTGTGCCTGAGTTTCATTTATTTATTTGTTTATTCCTCCACTGATTTATTCTCTCATTCATTCACTCACTCATTCATTTATTCATAAAATATTTACAAAATTTTTACCTTAGGCACTGAAGTCAGAAGACAAAAAAAAAAAAAATTCTTGTCCTTGTCTAGTAGGACACTAGAAATGAACATCTATATGATACAGTGTCATTACTTCTAAAATAGTATTAATATGAGTGAAATGTTATATGATACATTGTCACTACATCTAAAATAGAATTAATATGAGTGAAATGATAAGGGAAATCAAGAATGAAAATAGGCTGTTGAGGTAGAATTAAGAAAAGGTTACACAGTAACTCAGTGACTCCCAAATGTTGCTACCTGAACCATGCCTATTCATAATGAAGTCTTTTCTAAGTGGGTGTGAAATAAGAAAAATCAAGAATACATCTTCATAAAATTAGTTTTAGTTCAAAGAACTGTCATTTTAAAGATTGTCTTCTTTCTGCTTCTGTACTATTAAATTTTTCTTTCATGAAATAATGGTGAGAGTAGATAAGGGTAATCTAAAATTTTTTCTTGCTTGGCAAAATAAAACTTGGCAACTCTTTGTTACTCTTCATGATTAAAAATAAATTTAGGTATGTAAAATATTGTAGTTTGAGGGCCACCAATATTTGAGGAGTCTTTTTTCTTAGGATTACTTATTTTCCAAATCCTGATACCAGTTAGAAACTAGTAAATCCAAGCAACTTAATTTATTTCAAAAGGTAAGACTACCTGGCCCTGGCCTGTTGGCTCAGCAGTAGAGCGTCGGCCTGGCGTGCCGGGGACCCGGGTTCGATTCCCGGCCAGGGCACATAGGAGAAGCGCCCATTTGCTTCCCCACCCTCCCCCCTCCTTCCTCTCTGTCTCTCTCTTCCCCTCCCACAGCCAAGGCTCCATTGAGGCAAAGATGGCCCGGGCGCTGGGGATGGTTCCTTGGCCTCTGCCCCAGGCGCTAGAGTGGCTCTGGTCGCGGCAGAGCGACGCCCCAGAGGGGCAGAGCGTCGCCCCTGGTGGGCGTGCCGGGTGAATCCCGGTCGGGCGCATGCGGGAGTCTGTCTGACTGTCTCTCCCCGTTTCCAGCTTCAGAAAAATACAAAAAAAAAAAAAAAAAGAAAAAAGAAAAAGGTAAGACTACCTGAAAATATATTAGTTTTAAAGAGGGCAAAGTATCTTCACAGACAGTTCTTAAGAGGCAAAGTCATTATCGAATTAGCTTTTGACAAACATCCTTATGTGCATCCTCTTTTTGAACTCACGATGGTTAACCATGCTTTACCATAAAACTGACCCTAGTTCAACATAATAGACAGGAAAATTTGAAGTATGGACTAATGTCTGCTTCAGTGAGATGTATTTCTACAGTAAGTGGATTTGTTTGTGCTTCCACTATAATCATTAAAAAACCTCCAAATTCATCTGCCCCATTGATAAAGAATTGCTGAACTGGCTAGAGTTTCCTAACACCTACCGCTCATCTGAAATGCCAAGTTTTCCTCACTGTGATCCACATCCGTGGGAAAACTCTGGAACTATAATCAGATGGTTACTATCTGTGCAGGTAGTGAACACCCAAACTAAGGTCCAGGCACCCCAGCCCCATGCTCTCTGGGTCCTGGGTATGTCCAATAACAGAACAGGGATGAAGAGCAACAAATATGTCCTTAATGGGATAATTTTACTCTGCATGGTATTGAAATGCCAATTCTTACCCAACCACAAGGCAGAGTATTTGAAAACAATGTGAGCATGCACACATTGTTTCATTCTTTTAGTATGAAAAGAAAATATTATATTTAACTGTTGTTATATAAGCACACATAATTTATTTGTACAAATCTCAGATTCTTTTCTTTCAAGAGACTGGCCTTCTCTCTTTCTAGAAAGAAAATAGTAGCAAGCAGTTGGCATGGTTTTGCTTTTTCTTACTGTTCTAATTAGCAATGGCTAAAATTGGAGTAGAACTAGCTTATTTTCTTAGTGTCTCATGATATGCCTAAAATTTAGAATTGCAAAGTGTAAGAGGGAACAGATTTTAACAATAGCTTTACAGTTTAAGTTTCAAGAAAGAATTTTTTTATTCAATCATGGCACTTTGGGATATTTTAGAAATCAAATACTTTTTATTTTGTGTTTGAGGAAACTGAGGCTCAAAGATGATAAATAAGCATAACCAGATCTAGACTATATAATCACAATAGCAATTGAATTATTTTAATAGTATTATATTTTAATTGTTTGTTGATGGTTTTGCAAATCAATTCTTTGCAAAACAATATCTGTTTCTTGCACAAATATTTTGACAAAATAAATTACGTTGTTTAATGAACAGCATGGATAAAGAAAGCCCTATTTCTTTTATTTGCTCTAGTGACATGGCTAGAGTGATTGACCGTGTCTGCGCATTGTTTAGTAGAGAGTTTGGAATTTTAAGATGCAAGGTGTTGCAATGATTCAGAGACAGTGCTGTGGAAAAAGTAGTAGAAATAACATAACACCAGTAGTCTCCAAATTTCCTGTTTTTTAATATACTCACTCTATTTTAAGTTGTTATGTTGCTTAAACCCTATTTCTGAACACAACTATTGATTGCTTAAAAATAGCTATTTGTCTTGGTAATAATTAGCTATTTTCTTTTTTATAATGGCAAGAGAGAAATCAAATTATTGCTCTTTTTGTGTAATTTTAAAGCAAGGAAGAATAGTTCATGGTGTGTGGCTTAGTCACCAAAATGTTGTCTCTGAAACAGACAAGAAGGCCACCCCTGTAGCATGTGGCAGATGGGTGGCACCAGATCACTGCCTTGTTTTCTGGAGATTCAAGGGCAGAGGGTGCTCCCCATGTGGTTCCAGCAACCACAGCAGAAGAAATGTAGGAGTTTACGATGTGGAGCTTTTGCATTTGGACTCCTGGGAAACTGTTGTGGGAGGAGCATGGAATATATATTCCTCACTTCCTGGTTGGAATATCCTTCCACACTCTGCAATAAGAGTGGAGGGACTCAGGCTTTGATTCCTGCTAGAAAAGGGGAGAGAGAGAGTGAAGAAGTGCAACTGGCCCATTTCTTCAAGTACGAATTTGCAAAACAAGTAATTTGATTATCCCCTGCAATGAGAATAGAAATCGGAAGGTAAGCTCTGGGGCAAGTTGTAGCTGACCCTGAGGCAAATAATTTTTTGTTTTAACACCAGAAAGTTACTCAGTGTTTCCCATATCACCCTTGAATTAGGATGAAAACTTTTACTGGCCAAGGACTGTGTTTGTTTGTTCATCATTTGTATCCCCTAAAACATGATAGAAGCTATGGATTAGTCTGCTAGGGCAGCAATAACAAAACACTGCAGACTGGGTGCCTTAAACAAAAGAAATTTATGTTCTACAGTTCTAGAAGACAAAAGTTCAAGATCAAAGTGCCAGTAGAGTAGGTTTCTGGTGAGATCTCTCTTCCTGGCTTGTAGACAGCTGCCTTCTCACTGTGTCCTCACATGGCCTTTGGAAAGAGAATGAGATCTCTAGTGTCTCTTCATCTTCTTATAAAGAACATCAGTCTTACCAGCTTAAGGCCTCACCCTATGACCTCATTTAACCTTAACTACCTCCTTAAAAGACCTATCTCTCAAATACAGTCACTTTGGGAGAGTGGGGTAGCGCTTAGGGCTTCAATCTATGAATTTGAGAAGTGGACGCCGTACAATCTGTAACAAGCTTGTAAAAGTTTATTGGATAAATTACTAGATAAAATAAATGTTATTCCACAACAATATACGGTATGTGTTTTTATAAAAGTATCTTGCAGGAAATGCTGTGGTCCAGGGTTTCCCCAAATGTGTTCTATGGGATACTTTCAAGATGCTCTGTGAGAACAAAATTTACATCATTTAAATAGATTTGGAGAACTCAGCATATGCATCCCTCTCTTGGAGAGTCAGATTATACATCAGCACATTAAAGTTTCTGAGATCTACTTCAGAAAAGAAAGCTGTTTTACTGTACTGAACCTGGAGTTCCATGTTATGTCCACATGTTGAATACAGAACTCTCTCTCTTTCTTCATATATATACAGGGTGGGGCAAAAGTAGGTTAACAGCTTTTCACATGGAAAATAATACAATAATTAATAAATAATACAAGAATAAACTATGTTTTGTTTACTCACAACTGTAAACCTCTTTTTGCCCAATGCTTTATATACATACATCAGTAGATGTCCTTAAAGAAACCCATTGTCTGTCTGCCAGCTTTGGAAATTTCTTCAACCCGTGCTGAGGGGGAATATTCTCACAGTTAAGGAGATTTCTAGTTTATTTTGTTTTTCATTTGCATCTCAACTCAGTTCCAGACTCCAGACAAGGGGAATCTAGAAATAGTCATTACTATATAAACTTAAAATTGGTATCATGGCAATACAGTGTGTCCGTAAAGTCATGGTGCACTTTTGACCGGTCACAGGAAAGCAACAAAAGACAATAGAAATGTGAAATCTGCACCAAATAAAAGGAAAACCCTCCCAGTTTCTGTAGGATGATGTGGCAGCATGTGCGCATGCACAGATGATGACGTAACACCGTGTATACAGCGGAGCAGCCCACGGCCATGCCAGTCGAGATGTGGACAGTACAGAGGAAAGTTCAGTGTGTTCTGTGGCTCGCTAAATTCGAATCCATGACCAAAGTGCAACGTGAATATTGGCACATTTATAACGAAGCGCCACCACATAGGAATAACATTACTCGGTGGGATAAGCAGTTGAAGGAAACCGGCAGTTTGGTGGAGAAACCCCGTTCTGGTAGGCCATCAGTCAGTGACGAGTCTGTAGAGGCTATACGGGATAGCTACCTAAGGAGCCCTAAAGAATCTGTGTGTGAGCCCACATCGAATTGCACTGAATAGGTATGAAACTGGGAGAGTTTTCCTTTTATTTGGTGCAGATTTCACATTTCTATCATCTTTTGTTGCTTTCCTGCGACCGGTCAAAAGTGCACCATGACTTTACGGACACACTGTAGTGATAAAAATGAAAGTTATTTAACTAAAATAAAAATTTATCCCATAAATGTGGAAATGACTAGAAAGGAGAAGCCCTTCAGACATGGGGCTTGGAAGGGATGAGGTATGATTGGGGGGGGCAAGTAGAAAATTCCCCAGAAAGAAAAGGAGCTTGTGTGAAAGATGATTTAACTTTTATTGTGCTTTAAAGACAAATAAAAACCTTATTTTGAATTGGCTCAGTTTACAAACTTGCTCAGCTTTTAATTAACTTATTTTAGTGCATGACATGAATTTCAACTCTTCATTGAAATACACATGAATACTGGTAACAGTGCATAAAAGGCGCGGCTGTAGTGAGTTTCCACCATCAGATCAAGAGGAGCATGAAGACAAGTGCACCAACGACTATAAGTGAAGATCAGGGTTCTTTCATTATAACTCAAAAATAAGGGTTTTGAAACTGCCTGGAAGTAGAGAATTTTTCATTGTAGTGATTGAGACAAGTCATTGTTTTTCCTTCGTGTTACTCTCAATAGAGAGCTGAGCTGGTCAACACTGGCCTTTTAAATACTCTATAGTTAATTCTGGGCTTAACTGGACCCCATTACTTTATCTACCTAAGCCTCAATTTCCTTGTTGATAAAATGTGGAGTTTAGACAAGGTGATTATTAAGTTCTTAACCAGCTTTCACATTCTGTAACTTTTATCCATTAGATTAATTATTGTAAAACAGATACATAATGCAAACCACATGTGTAAATTCAAATTCTCAAGCAGTCACGTTTAAACAAATTCACGCTAGCCATATTTCAGGTGCTCAATCGTCACTATTGCTAGTAGCTGTCATATTTGACTGGACAGGCTCAGACATAGAGCATTAGAAAGCCAAATTTTTCATCACTATTTGATACCTTAGAGTACCTTTACTCTGCTTTTCAATGGTGGTTATTTTATTGTATTCTATTAGATGTCTGGCTGCTTCCATTATCTTTAAACAGGTTTTCATTTAATGATTTCTTAGTTTTTTCTACCTCTTTTCCACTTAGCACTATAGAACAGTTTCCTCTGAGTGTAAACTTGTTAGTTATGCCACACTATCTGTGATGGATTTGTAACTTATCCTCGTTGAGAATGACAAGCTTAACAGAATCCATTCATATGCTAATTTAGCATAAAAACTCATTCTACCACGTATATCTAAGAGAAGTATATCAATCTATACACCAGTGAACTCTAAAAATGTATTGTTTTCTGATTTGTATTATCCCATCTGACTAGAGTAGCGAGTTATAAAAATTGGAACCTTTGGCTTTATATACATATTCTGAGCATGTAGGTATATCATATATAAGGCAGTACTTACAACTGTGTCTATAGTTGAATGTATGATATAGATCTGAAGGCATAGTTGCATACTTAAAAACTGGGATTTCAAATTTCCATCAGAGCTAAAACTCCTTATTAATACTCTATTTTTCTATGCTCTTACAGAATGTTCGTACTTTCTTAAGTAATGATGGTTCCTTCTTAGAAGAAAAATAAGTATCTAGTTACTAATACAACATTCCCTGAGAAGCTCTCACTATTTCCACATACATATTTAAAATAGAGTAATGCCTAAAATGTGTTTTGGGTGCAATACTTCTAAGTCTTAAAAACAGTCCCTTCTAAGAGGAAAAATGAGTATCAGGTTACTAACCCCATGAAACCAGAGAGGCTTTTGCTATATATGTTCAGATACATATCGTTTAAAATAAAGTACTCCCTAAAATGTGTTTTGAGTGTCACATTTGAGAGAGAAAATGTGTGCAGGTGACGAAAATGCTCTGGTTTTAGTGGCACAAAAGTAAATCAGACCTGAAGTCCCATCAGATGTGGGTGTCTTATATGGGAGACGGCTGTGGAACAGTCTGTGTCATGCATTTCGGAGCCGACATGATAAATCATCATAAGCTGAGGACCACCACTGTGTTTGTGGAGCGAAACCCCAGCCTTTCTTTGCTGGATAATAAATGACTGCACGGCTGGAAAGGAGTCATATGTTTCAGACTGGCCAAAGACAAACTATTTCTGAATCCAGTCTTCTTAATTCACCTGTGCATCCCACATTATTACTCAGGTGCGAAGCAGAAGTGCTTTTTGTCTTCAAGGCTGAAAGACCCTTTAGTTTAAATTATGAACCTTCTCTGGATTTTTTTTTTTTTTTAGAAAGTAAAATAAATGCTGTAGTGGTTACTAGTTGTAAAAAGTTGTTAAAATACACAGGTTCTGCCCCATTTCCAGTGAAATGCTGTGATTTAAGAATGCCTGTTTATTGTTACTTGGTGTGCAACTGAGCTATGCAGGTAGATGTAATTGGATTCCCTTTCTCATTCCTTTTTATGTATTTCATTATCACTTATGGGCTGTTTCAAAAGGTGAGAGTTGAAATAGCCTAAGAAAAAAGTACTAAATAATTTTTAGAAACCTTTGGTGATCATGTGAGAAGGGTGAGGAGGGTTGGAGGATTCGGAATTAAGTTCTCAGCATTAAAAAATATATATTATAAAAGAGAAATCATTTCCAGAATGGGATTGTGACATGACAGAGTGAAAAAAATGTTGTAATATTATGCCACTTAATATTTTAACATATAAAATATTAAAACATGTTCCAAGCACAGGTTGGTTTGTGTTAATAGCTCATTTCCATTATCTGTCAAGTTAAATTTCATGCTCAGGCCAAGATACGCTGACAAGCTAGAGGTATTATTAAGATTACAGGGGTGGTCATCTTTCACTGGACTGCTAGGTTGGACAGTTGTTGAGTAAAACCAACTGTTACTTGGATTTTAATTAATTGGATATTTGAGAATTGTGACAACACATTTGAAGTAATGATTTATGGAAGAAAAATTTTACCTACTCAGTATTTAGCAGGTCTTTTTCTTAATACTGATTATATCAGGCAGGCAGATGCATATATAAAATAGAAGTTTAAGGGAACACTTGTTCATGTCATTGAAAGATATAAAAACACAAATGCTAAGTGTTTTTTTGGAATTGCTATTGCTGTCATTTGCTTATGGAATCATATATTTATTGGCATCAATAACCGATAAAACATGAGTTTATTTATGGTACACTTAATTATACTTAATGAATGACATTTAAAATAATCACACATGCTTTCTTCTACATTGATAAAGGCTAGTGGCTAGTAAATATAGAAATTATTTAGAAAAAAGAGAAGTTAATCCTTGAATGTACCTATAGTGTGTAAAATTTCAGACTTTTTTTTCAAGCTTTAATATTCTATTTTAGTAAACTTTTTACTATATTAGTACAGTGTGAAAACGAAGTAAATTTGCACTTGCAAACTTGTTTCATGTATTATTTATGATTGCTAACATTATTTTGCTTGTTTCTTGTTCTGATCTAATATTATTTTTATATTTACAACATCTTCAAGGTAAGTTTTCACTAATTCATCCAATGCCTTTATCTTGTACTAACAGAAGCATGAACATGATTTACAACATAGGTACATTATAGGACCAGGGAGTATGTTGCTAGCTTGCTTATATTCATAAATTCAAACTCCTAGATTTTGAACAGTGAAATGGGGGATCATGATTTTTATTGAATAATATTAGGTATGTTTTATTGTGATAAATACACATAACATAAAAGTTACCATGTTAACCATGTATAAGTGTACGTACAGTTCAGTGGCATTAAGTGTGTTCGTGTTGTTTTGCATTCTCTCTTTCATCTTGTAAAACCAAAACTCTGTTCCCATCATACAATGACTCCATCTCCCCTCCTCCCAGCCCCTGGGAACCGCTCTTCTGCTTTTTGTCTTTATGAATTTGACTACCCTAGGTACCTTGTATAAGTGAAATAATAAAATATTGGTCCCTTTGTGATTGCTTGTTTCATTTAGCACAATGTCTTCAAGGTTCATCTATGTTGTTGCTGTGTCAGAATTTCCTTTCTTTTTAGGGCTTAATATTCCATTGTATGTTTATACCACATTTTGATCATTTATTCATCTGTCAAACACTTGGGTTACTTTTCACCTTTTGGCTATTATAAACACTGCTGCTATGTGTACAAATATTTCTAGTTCCTGCTTTTAATTCTTCTGGGTCTTTGACCAGTAGTGGATTTGCTTGATTATAAGGTTAAAATTTTTTTTAAATAAGCTAAAAATGAAATATATCACTTAGGTACATGTTATCAATTCATATTTCTATGTCCTTTTTAAGCAATACTCTTAACTTTACTTCCTTCATTAAAATTCTTATGTCCTTCATTGAATAAAGATAATTTTCCTCATTACCTGGTAGTTTTGAATTAAGTATGAGAGTGTTTAATTAATTAATTTTAAGTTGATTTTTAAAATTTATTTGCTTTTTTTACAGAGACAGAGAGAGAGAGAGTCAGAGAGAGGGATAGATAGGGACAGACAGACAGGAACAGAGAGATGATTTCGTTGCGACACCTTAGTTGTTCATTGATTGCATTCTCATATGTGCCTTGACCATGGGGCTACAGCAGACCAAGCAACCCCTTGCTCAAGCCAGCAACCTTGGGTCCAAGCTGGTGAACTTTGCTCAAACCAGATGAGCCTGCGCTCAAGCTGGTGACCTGGGGGTCTCGAACCTGGGTCCTCCGCATCCTAGTCCGACGCTCTATCCACTGCTCCACTGCCTGGTCAGGCAAGTTGATTTTAGAGAGAGAGGAGACAGAAGGAGGAAGAGAGAGAGAGAGAGAGAGAGAGAGAAAGAGAGAGATATCAACTTGTTATTCCACTTATTTATGTATTCATTAGTTGATTCTTGTATGCGCCCTGACCTGGGATCAAACCTACAACCTTGGCACATCAGGATGACACTAACCAACTGAGCTACCTGGCCAGGGCCTGGGAGCATTTTATAATGAATAACAACCTTTGCTTTTACACTCAAAGGTAGTCCCAAAAGACTAGAATAATAACCTTGGTCAGAGGAAGGAAAGTTTTATGTGGACCTAATTTTAGAGTACATAGTCTTGGCTTTCTGTTTTATTGGTTTGGTTTGTGAAGTAATGCTCATTGTACTTGAAAAATGACAAGAGATAGAATGGGCTGGGAGAACAAGAGAAACAATTGTGGGGGTGTGTAATGGGGGGAGGTGGAGGAGGGTAAAGTGGGCAGAAGTGGTGAAGGAAGGAGACTTGACTTGCTGTGGTGAACACACAATACAGTGTACAGATGAGGAGTTGTGGAATTGTGCACCTGAAAGCTATATAATTTTAACCAGTGTCACCCAAATAAAGTCAGTAAAATGGGAAAAGAGAGAGAGAGAAGCATGAAATTTATCACTGTTAATGAGGTCACAGATAATTTCTGTGGGCTTTGAATTGTTTATAAATGTACAGTGATTTTTTTCAGTAGTAGTTGTTTGTTCATGCCTGTGCCCTGATTGGCCACTTGGAGCCCCACCCTTCTGATGCTGGAGCAGATGTATTGCTCCTCAGACTGTCTGGGGGGGAATATCCTGTCACCACCTGCAGTGTTTCCTCATCTACAGTTTGCTCTTCTGCTATCGCAGTTCCCCAAGTCATCGCATCTCTATGTCCTTCGCACAGTCTTCCCTGAAACAATAATTTCCCAACCACCACTCAGAGCTGAAAGCACCACTCTAGTTCGGAATTTTCACAGCAGTTCATCTGAGCCCACTGTGGCTATCATTTTTTTCTTCCTGCTATTTGTCACATGTCTTTCTCCTCCCACTAATGGCGGGCTCTGACGTGGGTCGATCCTGCTCTGGTCCCACAGCATGCTGGGCCACGGGCCCACATGTGGACAGGCTTCAGGACCGGACCCTGACAACCAGCCTGAGAGCAGAGTGCTCTACCTCTTCATCAGGGTCACCACAAAAGAACAGCGGGGAACACAAGATCGTGGCTCTGGGATGTGACTGGGGTGGGAGGAGGGCAGAACTTACGTTCCTGTTCATTTCAGATTTCAGAGAGAATTATGATGTCCTTTGAAGGAAGCTTCTCTTGCCAGTGAACTAGACCTATCAGTTTATTTTTTTCTCCTTTTATTCCTTCTCTTATAAATGTACTACTAATAATTTCAATCAATATAAAAAAAATCTATTACTATATATTTTCTCCATCAATCAATCAAAGTTCTTATTAGGTTTTTTAGCCAGCTAAAGGATGCTTGCTAACTGGAAGGCAGTCAGGTGGTCTAGGACAGTGGTCCCCAAACCCCGGGCCACTGACCGGTGCTGGTCCGTGGGCCATTTGATACCGGTCCACAGAGAAAGAATAAATAACTTACATTATTTCCATTTTATACCAGATTCCCTCTGTTACATCCCTCTAAGACTCATTTTTAATGCTTGTCTCGGTCACATGATACATTTATTCGTCCCACCCTAAAGGCCGGTCTGTGAAAATATTTTCTGACATCAAACCGGTCCGTGGCCCAAAAAAGGTTGGGGACCAGTGGTCTAGGACATGAGTCCTGTTCTAGCGCTAAGTTTTCTATAAGAACCATTCTGACCTGAGATGACAGAGCTTCGGGGTAGCTACTCAGTTCACTGGATGGAGCCGAAGGGGTTATGCTGGTATGAGCCTGGGCTGTCTCGCAACCCTGCAGTCTCACAAGAACCAGAGGTACAAGGGGCAGTTGGTCTGGTTCTCTCATCCTGCAGCAAGGCAGGGACTTTGAGGGACAGAGACACAGCCCTTCACTGGTGTGATACTGAGAACAGTTCATTCATGCTCTCTGATATAAACTTACAGATGTGTAAAATATGATATGAAAAAACCCAATTATATTAGCTAAAATATTATTTTTTAAATTGAGCATCAGTATAGTGTATAGGATAAACCTTAAGCATATGGTTAAGTGTGAGATATCTGTTAATGCATAGGTTGAAAATAGGATGCTGCCCTGGCCGGTTGGCTCAGTGGTAGAGCGTCAGCCTGGCGTGCGGGGGACCCGGGTTCGATTCCCGGCCAGGGCACACAGGAGAAGCGCCCATTTGCTTCTCCATCCCCCCCCCTTCCTCTCTGTCTCTCTCTTCCCCTCCCGCAGCGGAGGCTCCATTGGAGCAAAGATTGCCCGGGCACTGGGGATGGCTCCTTGGCCTCTGCCCCAGGCGCTAGAGTGGCTCTGGTCGCTGCAGAGCGATGCCCCAGAGGGGCAGAGCATCGCCCCCTGGTGGGCAGAGCGTCGCCCCTGGTGGGCGTGCCGGGTGGATCCCGGTCGGGTGCATGCGGGAGTCTGTCTGACGGTCTCTCCCCGTTTCCAGCTTCAGAAAAATACAAAAATACAAAAAAAAAAGAAAGAAAATAGGATGCTCTCCATGATTAAAGATGAGGAAAAGACTATTAATAAGAAAGAATGTATGTATGAACCTCTCTCATCATGTATGAACTAAATAAACATTAGCCCAGCTATCTAAAACAATGTAGCTGTCTTTTTTTTTATTATTGATTTGAGAGAGAGAGAGAGAGAGAGGAAGGACTAAAAAGGGATAGGTGGGGTTAAAGGGGAGAGAGAGAGAGAGAGAGAAAGAAAGAGAGAGTGGTATCAACTCATTGTTCCACTTAGGTGTACACTCATTGGTTGCTTCTCGTATGTGCCCTAACTAGGGATGGAACCTGAGACCTTAGTGCTCAGGGACGACTGCTTTATCCAATGAGCCACCTGGCCAGGGCTCATGTAGCTGCTTGATAAAGCAAAGCCGATCTAGAGTAAATAGTGGGGTACTTGCACTTTAGTCACCTAAATCAGTATGCAGTTATGGAAAGCTTGACACCTGACTTACCAAAGGTAAGTCCTGTTATAACCATAGTATGATTTGATCTTTCTGTGTCTTCATCATAAATATTTACAAACTATATCATCAGTAACAATAAATTAGGGGATATATGTAGTCCTTGAAACATTTATAGGGACAGTACACTAAATTCCATTTTTTTTTATTTAGAAAATTAAATTTAACAGGGTGCTATTGATCAAGAAGAGTACATAGGTTTCAGGTAAACATCTCTATAGCATTGGAACTGTTGACTGTGTTGTGTGCCCATCACCCAAAGTCAAACCATTTTCTGTCGCTGTGTATTTGTCCCTCTTTACAAGTTTCCTTCACCCCCTTCCCCATATCCTCCTTCCCCTGGTAACCTCTTCATTTTTATCTATGTCCATGTGTCTCAGTTTCATATCCCACCTATATGTGAAATCATACAGTTCTTAGCTTTTTATGATTCATCCATTTTCTAATGTAGAAAAATGTAATAAGACATTTCTTTAAGAATTTATAGAGTCTCACAATTGGAAGAGACCAAGAAGGCGCTAGGGAAGCTTAAGTGCTGCATGACTCCCCTGGTGAGTGTAGGGACGCTGTCTTCGCTGTCTTCGCTGGCTCATGTTGAGCTGGGGACTCACTGCCTCCAAAGGCAGAAGCTGTCCAATAGAACCATACCTTTTCCCAGTCCCAAAAGACGGGAGGCGTGGCTCAAATTTAAATTTGCCTTTCTACTAAAAATGCTCTGAAGGAAAAATAGCTATACTTCTGTACATAATATTGACATTTGAAAATTCCAATTCACTGTTAAGAGATGTGTGTAAGTAGTGATTGGTGACTTGTGTCCCAAATACAGACAGAACCTGACCAACAGGCTATCACTTGATTTCATGAAAATTGTTTGCCTGACAGAGAATAGACTAGGGTGACCAGCTTTGGCAGAATTTTATCAAGAGAAAAGAAAATTGCGCAATTCTTATTTTCGCTATGTTATATTCTCACACAGCTGGTCTTGTTACTCCTTGTCACCTCTACCCCTCTAACTTCTCTGTTTGTCTTTGCAGAAAATTAAAATCATGAGATTTGGTCGCATCCTTGGAATAAGTCACCCCAGATCTTTCCACTTATGTTTTTTTCAGAGGTGTGTGATGGAAAGCACGGGTTAAAATAATGTGTTCTTTTCCTGGTCATGCCTCTGAGACCCCAAAGAAAGAGACTCGTGCACTGTCTCTTCCACTAGGGGCCAGCACAGCTCTGCTCCCTGCTTTTTTCCTTTTCTGGAGACAGTTCAGCTGATCCTCCAGCCTCTCCAGTGACGTGGACTTTGAAGGTCTGCTTTATTTGTTTTGTGTGTTAAGTTTTACTAACTTTTACCAAAAATATTCTCCTTAGACTGGCTTTCTAATCACTAAGAATTTCAGTTTCAAGCACTATTCAGAGTCTTATGAATTTAACTCATTACAAACAGCAAGAGCTTTTATTTTTAGTCTGAAGTCAGTATTAATTGTGAAAGAATGAATAATGGTCAAATTAAAAAAACTGTGTGACATAAATAAATTTCAAGAGGCATGGCATATTTCTAAATAAGAACACAATTATAGTTGCTTACCAGTTTGTTATTCAGGAATTAGTTTTTGAACTTGCTAATAGCTATTCTTCCTTTAAAGTTGTTGATGTATTATTTGTTTTGCTTCATCTGATTACAGTTCAAATTTATTTGAAAAACTTCTTACATATTTCAAAATGAAGATAATACTACCATATTTACATTCAGTTGTTTACTTGTTATAGTATTCTACATATGTAACAACCTCTCAAATTAAGTATTTGTTGTTCATCTACTCTAAAAGCTTTCTTTCTTTTTTAAATTTAGTTTTTTAAATAAAAATTTGAATTTTTCAATAATTACGTTTTAATATTTTGATTACTAATGAAGAATAACATGTAATATTATTCTGTGAACTAAAGCATAGTTTTACTTAATTTTGTATATTTTAAGCTATATAAGAAAATACAATAAAAATATTTCATATTGTAACTAAATATATACCAAAGATCTTCTACCAAAAAATACCATAAAAATGCACATTAATGTGGTAAAAGTATTTATTTAAATGATGGGAATGAGATGATTCAAGATTATAACCAAATTCTATAAATTTTAATTTTATTTGCCATTATCTTGGTAATATAAGTTAAAGCTTTGCCATTATTGCTGTTGCCATTATGCCTATTTTTTTATGTCAAATATATAGTCAAAATATTTTCTGTACAATTGTGTGCAATGTAATGTTTGAAAATGATGAGCTATGAAATGCTGACTTCTTTAACTGTATATTTAAGCTGATGGCATAGCTTGATTAATAAAAATGTGAGATGACTTCTTTTTTCTGTTTTCTGATATAGTATAAGATAGAATCACTGATGTTACTGATCACACACACATTCTAGAAAAGACCACTGTGTGTGCTCAGAGAGTTTGATTTGATACTTCTTAGTGGCATTTTGAGTAAAACTAGGATTATTCAAATTTCAGAAACCTTCTGGACCTATGTAGGTACAATACATGCTGCATAATTCTACTCAATTCTGCTTGTTTCTTTTAATCTGCATAAGTATTTTGTGTTCAGAGAAAAAGAAAACAAAAAGCAATGAAGTACTGTTTAATCTGAAACAGAGGTTTTTTAAGTTCAGCCTCAGAAGCAAGATCAAATGATCTATCCAGTCATTCTATATCTATAATTCCTTCCCAGTTTTCTCATATTTCTCAGATCGGCCCAAATCCTGGATGAAATACTGTATTTTTTACTTTGTCCATTTTCAGTATCAGGCAATCATAGTATGATCAAGGTTCTATCTAACATCAAAGATAATCATCTGTAAGTTTGAAATTCTTTGTTGCTGTGAAGTTCAATAAAAAGATTTTAGTGTTGAATTCAACCCAGACCACAGAATAATTAAATTCATTGTTTTTGATATGTTGCATGGGAAGATGTTATGTAATTCAGTTACTTGCATCTTTGCAATTTATTTTCTAAAAGGAAAAAGTCAGGCTATTAGCTATATATGGCAACTAAAGAAAAGTGCACTGAATGCCCTTGCAATGTATTACCTTTTTGTGTGTTTGATTCAGGTGCCTGTGAAAGGATGCCACTCATACCTTCATGGTTAAAATACTGTCATTTCTACCATGTACACCTATTCTTAGGACTTTTGGTATATAACTCAACCATTTAAAAAAAAGCTCAACCTATATTCAGATTAGTAAATTTCTTTTTTAATCTGATGGGAACCGTGAAATCATTGTACAATAGTTTCATTCCTTTAAATTGAAAAGAAACCAAATTAAAAAAAACCATGTCAATGGTTTCAAATATATTTTTGTTCTTTTTCAACTCCAAACTAGCTAGTTGTATGGTAAGATAATGTTATAACTTATTGATTCAAAGAGACTACTGAAAGTTTTTAAAGTTGACTGAACTTAAGAGCAATTATGAAACTTTTTCAATAGGCATTTTAGAGTCTATATTTTAAATTTTCTTATTAGATTTCCTTTCTATAAAACTGTGTGGGAAAGTAGGTGTGTCTCCACAGCTAAGGTGATTTTTAAAGTTACTGCTCTAGGATAATCTGAAGAGGAAAAGGATCCTGAGTATAAAAAAGAAATATAAAATAATCAGTAACTAGATTACCTTATTTGTTACAGTTCATATTCTTAGTGAATAACCTTGTCTATGTTTTCTATTTATTCATTTAAGACTTTTGCTCTTTAAGTGTTGCTGAT
Organism: Saccopteryx leptura; assembly: GCF_036850995.1. Taxonomy (NCBI): domain Eukaryota; kingdom Metazoa; phylum Chordata; class Mammalia; order Chiroptera; family Emballonuridae; genus Saccopteryx; species Saccopteryx leptura. Next base: position 108,520,653 of record NC_089508.1, on the reverse strand, counting down.
GGTGCTCTGATTCTTTTAAGACCCTGTGTCTTCTGAATTAATTTTGCTTCCTTTGGTGAAATTAATAAAACATAAGTAGAAATGTACATTTACAACTTATTTACATATGTATGTAAATATTGAATACCTTTCCTTCAAAGAACCTATTGATCTCTTTGGTATAAAATACATTTTTAAAAAAAGGCTTCTTCACATAGGACAACAAGGGGCAGGTGGTTATGAAAGTATAAGAAAGGAGAGGGACTGGTCTCTCAAAGATTTGAAAAAGCTCCAGGTAACCTGGAGATGGTATGTCAGAAAGATTTAAGTGGACAAGAAGATTATGAGATGAATGAGAAAGAGGGACAGTCAGTCATGTTTACCCAACAGAGCCATTTAACAAAAACACTGTCTTGACAATACATGTGAATGTACTCTTTTAAATCATATTGTGGCCCAAACCCTCCCTCTGCCCCAGTTCTTGACGGAGGAAGAAACCAGCTGTCCTTCTTCCATCCTTTATGTAGAGAAACTCATCTTTCTTTACTTTTTCTCATAAACGCCTTACCACAAATTTTAGTTTACTAAAACTGGTTACAAATTTATGGGAAATAGAATTTTACAACAAAACCTCATTATTAAGCAAAATCTGTTGTATGAAATTAATATATACACCAGTCACATGTGTGAGGAGACTTCATTAATTATAAACAGTTGATAATTTAAGTAGTAAAATCCGTTAATATATTTAACTATGATCAGATTTGCTAAGATTTGCTATTTAAATGTATTACTCGTTGATACATTTCCGACCTGGGCCGGTTCACCCCTCCTTAGGCAACCTGGTGGTCCCTCACTCCTGGGAGGTCACCATATTGATGCTGAACTTAGTGCAGACACCCCATCGGCATAGCGCACTACAGCCCAGAACTCCTGGGCTCAAATGATCCTCCGCCTCAGCCTCTCGAGTAGCTGGGACTACAAGCGCGCGCCACCACGCCCGGCTCGTTGATATATTTCAATGATGCAATGAGAAAAATAGATTTCTGGTGTGTTTATTTATAAATTTGTGTTTTACTCATCATATAAACCATACTTTCAAACAATCCTAACTTGACTGTTTTTCATCAGGTTCTTGTTTAGAAGTTTATGAGATTAACTAATTGCTAAAGAGTGCAAGTTTTTTCATGGCTCATTCTGTTTGGTCATTACAATGAGCAAAGTAACCAGATGTGATCTTGGTGATCAAATTGGACTGACTATTCAATGACCCAACTGATTGTTTGGCAATCGTTTGTTGTTATGTGTTGAAAACCAAAATCAATTAAACAGAAGAAAGCCTATTGGATCCCACACATAGACAAAAGCTTAGTGGGACACAGACTTGGAAGGGGGTGGTACAGACATGCCAAGGATGCCTTCCTGCTTTCCCTCTGACACTGTCCAGAGCTTGCTGGTCTCCAACAGTACCTTGCCCTATCACACAAACAAGGTGGTCTTTCCTTTGTGAAAGCTGTGTCACTTGGCACCAAGTAAGCCTGCCTGATTAGAGTGCTAGATCAGTAGACTCCTGGGGAGTCCTGGTCAAAGCCAGAACCAGGGGGTCTGTGCCATGGGGACTTGAGTGGGTACCATCCAATGGTCAACTTAAATCAATGTCTAGGTGTTGCCAGGAGAAAGCTTCTCTAAGAAAGAGAAAGTAAGAAGAGGTTCAACAGTGGGCCCCGTATAAAGCTTGACAACATGTTTTCAGGGGCCATGTTTGAGAAAATAGTCTAAATCAATAGTAGACCTTCAGGCCTCATCACAGCCTTTCCTGAGTGCTCAAAGGGAAATAAAAGCCAAATATTATATTTAGTTCCTGGAAAAAAAAAGAGAGAGAAAGAATAACAATAAAGTGTTCTCTTCAGAAAATATCCAAAGTAACAGATTGATTAAAAAAATAAACATATTTAGTTATTCTATTCTTGTTTATTATATACTTTTATTTCTTTGTTTCTTAGCTCTCTATCACACACTCAGTTCTCAAAACAACAACAAATAACCTTTTCCTCTGTGCCCGGAGTTTTTGAGCATTTTCTAGTGTCTCTCACCTCACGGCTTTGCATGTGCCTGGATTGCCCTCTGCCCCCTTGCATGGAGTTCTTTTTCTATTGGATAGACTATCAACTCTATATTAACTTGTCTCTCTCTGCCCTGTGTTACTCTATGTATTATTTTTGTTTGTTTCTTTATGATCCGAAATTAGGTTGGCATGGTTTTCTTTACTGTCTCACTCTCTGCCACTGTATTTCCTTCATCTTGAACAGTGACAGGAGCATCGTAGATGTTGAAAGACAGTCAGGGGAGAGAGTGCTGCCCTTTGAAACCTACACATCACATACATGTTGCCAGTGTGCAGCCATGTCCAAAGGACACCAGTGTCACTATCGACTCTGCTGCCCCAGTCATTGGTTTTTGATATGGTTAAGCAAAAGCATTTTTCCCTTGGCATTATTTGTACAGGTATTCTTTTTTTTTTTTTTTTTTTTTTTTTTTTTAATTTTCTGAAGCTGGAAACGGGGATAGACAGTCAGACAGACTCCCGCATGCGCCCGACCGGGATCCACCTGGCACGCCCACCAGGGGGCGATGCTCTGCCCCTCCAGGGCGTTGCTCTGTTGCATCCAGAGCCACTCTAGCGCCTGAGGCAGAGGCCAAGGAGCCATCCCCAGCGCCTGGGCCATCTTTGCTCCAATGGAGCCTCACTGCGGGAGGGGAAGAGAGACAGGGAGGAAGGAGAGGGAGAGGGGTGGAGAAGCAGATGGGCGCTTCTCCTGTGTGCCCTGGCCGGGAATCGAACCCAGGACTTCTGCACGCCAGGCTGATGCTCTACCACTGAGCCAACCGGCTAGGGCCTGTACAGGCATTCTTAACTTAGTCTGGTGTCCTTTGAAAGGAAAAGTTCAGTCAAGCTACACATGTCCACTCCAAGTTAATCCAAAGGGGAACACTTCAGAGGGCTCCTCCTTGGCTGTATTCTGTCTAGCACCCACGACAATGTGGAACAGTGCGGGACAAGGCATTGTCAGTATCACTACTGTTTAGGTAGACATAGCAGTTTCTACAATGTGACTGCATGGTTTTATTTGACAAAAGGCATTCAATCAACTAGCAGAAGAAAAGCTAGCAGCGCTCTGAACGGAAGCAAATATTTAGCAAACCCTCTGGCCTTTATTTTTCCTTTTAGCCTCTTGAGCTGAATGAAGTTAGCATCTATCTGTCCTTGTACCTCAGAAAGAATTCTGGCTGCATCCTCGTACCTCCAGCAGCATGAGTGTACACGCAGCAAGATGAAGGAAAATATGTTCTCTCCCTGTATAAGTATTTATTACATATCTAGTAGCTAAATAAAAGGCAGTTTGTAATTCTTCTAGAATGTCAAATTGAGAAATTAAATTATTTTCTTCTGAATAATCTAAAGAGATAAAGTAGAAAAAATAAAATCCATTTTTAAATTATCATATTGACTTCCCCCCCTTCTAAAAAAAGCCCAGGATGTATACCTATATTATTGTTCTGGGTATTTCTGCTGATTAAAAAACATTGAAAATAGATCTTGCCTTATAATTCACACATGCTTTGAAAAGATCTGTGGGTGAAATCCTTAGGAAAATGTTCCCAGAGAAGCTTTGGGTATTTTTTCCACTCATTCTGAGAAGTTCTGGTCTGTGCTTTAGTTATCATTTTACACTGTCAACACTTGTATCACAAATCAGTTACTAAACGTGGAAAAATTGTCAGTGGTCTTGAAAGCTAATGCAGGGTGGTAGTAATCATTTAAAGGGCTTATCTGTCTGCCTTGAGCAACACAGAAACTGAGAAAAGGCAAACAGTACAAATGGTGGCCAGGATACCGGAAATGGGGAGGGGTTTGAGGGGAGGGATAATGAAAAGCATTCCATTCTGTTTGGGTCCTTCACAAATCCTAAGGAGATAATAGCTCATCCAGTCAAGTCTATTCCTTACTTTCAGGAAATGCCACACAGGTAAATGAAGAAATTATTTGAAGAGGGATCATGATGGGTGTGGACTGTTTGTGATTCAGCTTGGAAGAAATGCAGATGCAAGTTTCTTTAGCCTGACTGGGATTGATTTCTCCTAATGGGGTTCTCTCAGCCTCTGGGATTGTTGGCCTAAGGTCTGCAAAACTGATAGTACAGACTGATAAAAGCCCACTACCAATAACTGAAGGAAACGTGGAATAATTTACCTTGGAGTAACTATGCCATCATTTTTTAAATTATAATTTACATGTTATTTAGAAATTAAATTTGATGGGGTGACATTGGTCTATAAGAACACATAGGTTTTAGGTAAACATCTCTATAGCATTTGAACTGTTGATTGTGTTGTGTGCCCATCACCCAAAGTCAAATCATTTTTCATCATTGTTTATTTGTGTATCTCTACTCCCCTCCCCCAGCCCTTCCCCCACAACCCTCTCCCACTGGTAACCACTTCACTTTTGTCTGTCCATGAGTTTCAGTTTTATATCCCACCTATGTATGAAATCATATAGCTCTTAGCTTTTACTGATTTACTTATTTCACTTAGTATAATGTTCTCAATATCCATCCATGTTGTCATAAATGGCAATATATCACTTCTTATGGCTTGGAAGTCCATTGTATATATGTGCCACATCTTCTTTATCCAGTCTTCTATCTAAGGACGCTTTGGTTGTTTCCATGTCTTGGCCACTGTGAACAATGCTGTGATGAACATGGTTGTGCATGTGTTTTTACATACCAATGTTTTTGAGTTTTTCCAGTAGATACCCAAAAGGGGATTTGCTGTGATACATGGTAGTTCCATTCTTAATTTTTTGAGGAACTGCCATACTGTCTTCCATAATGGTTGTACTACTTTACATTCCTACCAGCAGTGAATAAGTGTTTCCTTTTCTCCACAGCCTCTACAACACTTGTTACTACCTATGTTGTTTATAACAGTCAGTTTAAACAATGAGAGGTGGTATCTCATTGTTTTTTGGTTTGTTTTTTTTTTGCATTTCTCAAATAGCTAACAAAGATGAGCATCTTTTCATATATCTGTTGGCCATTTGTATATCTTTTTGGGAGAAGTGTCTGTTCAGGTCCTCTTTCCATTAATTGAATTGTTTACTTGTTTGTTGTTGAGCTTTGTGATTTCTTTATGTATTTTGGATATTAACCCCTTGTCAGAGTTGTTGTTTGTGAATATCAATTCTCATTTGATGACTGCCTTTTTCTTTTCTTATTGGTTTCTTTTGCTGTGAAGAAGCTTTTAGTTTAATAAAATGTTCTCTACAGCCAAGGTCCATAAGTTTAGTACCTATGTTTCCTTCTTGGTAATTTGTTTCAGATCTTATATTTAGGTCTTTGATACATTTAGAATTAGTTTTTCTGCATGGGAACAAAATGTATTCAAATTTTATTCCTTTTGCATATGACTTTCCAATTCTCCCAGCACCATTTATTGAAGAGGCTTTCTTTTCTCCACTGGGTTTTTGCTACTTTGTCAAAGATTATTTGCCCACAGATATGTGGTTTTATTTCTAAACAAATTGTTTTTTCCTTGACATTCAAAGCATGCAGAATTCTATGCTTTAAACTCTTAGAACTATATAAAATGTCCCTTTTTGTTTCTAGAGAATCCAAATATATTTTCCTTTTACTTACTTATTTTTCTAATTGCTTTTGTTGAAGTGACACTGGTTGACATAGTTATACAGATTTCGTGAGTCCAATTCTACAACACATATCTGTACATTATGTATTCCTTTTCTTTCAAAGGAAAAGCCAAAAAATATCTTATTTTACAGAGACCCTGAAATTTAAAATGGAGAAGATAAAAAAGCTGTCACTGTACATAACATTTTTTTCAGAACTAGTTACAAACATTTATCACAATAATACTTGAAGGGTACTCCCCCTCTCCAGGTTTCTATGCTGGATTTGCAAACAGAGTTTCATTCTGTTTAAAATATGCTATAGTCTGATATACTCAAGGAGATGACAGTGAGGAAAACTTGGAGTTAAATTATCTAATCTATCAGATGTTAAACAGTGACAATAATGAAATAATGTAGCTCTACTTCACTAAAAAATTCATGATGAATATAGATTGTAGGTGGCTCCCTTATGAACCTGTTTGCTCCTCAAAGTAATTCAGTTATCAGAGCTAATCTAGAAAGAGAATCATAGTGTCGATAGTGATGCCATCTTTCACATAGTGAGGGAACCCAACACAGTTACCATATTAGAGTTCGTGTCAGCATACAGGGGTATCTCTCATGCTAAGCTTGAGATCAGTCCCTTGTCTGGGCAACTTGCTCCAAATTGAAATGGAAAGATGTGAGGAATAAAATGATTTAATTATGATTCAAAATTATCCTGTTAGGAGATTCCTGTAGAAGATTAAAAGCTTTAGCCAGAACAGCATTCTGGATATTGTATGGACAGTTAGAAAATCTACACCAGCCCAAAGCTTTAGGGTCCTGAGTGGATGTTTGGAGGTGGCAGTGGCAAAGTATGGAATCTAGATTGGATTGAAATCCTTCTAGGAAATCTTGAATTAATCATCCCCATTTAAAATATGCTGATAAGATTATTGAGAGTTCTCGTGACAGCCCAGAGGAACCAAGAGGTTTCAGCTGCTGGGTATGTATGGATGTATGTCTACATATATGTATGTATGAATGGATTTGACAGGGGTAGTGGTGGGTAGGTTGCAGTTCCGGGGTAGTCAACCTTTTGATACCTACCGCCCCCTTTTGTATCTATGTTAGTAGTAAAATTTTCTAACCAACCACCGGTTCCACAGTAATGGTGATTTATAAAGTAGGGAAGTAACTTTACTTCATAAAATTTATAAAGCAGAGATACAGCAAGTTAAAGCATATAATAATAATTATTTACCAGTACTTTATGTCAGATTTTCGCTAAGTTTGGCAGAATAAGTCTTTATAAAACAACTTATTATAGTTAAATCTATCCTTTTATTTATACTTTGGTTGCTCTGCTACCGCCCACCATGAAAGCTGGAATGCCCACTAATGGGCGGTAGGGACCAGGTTGACTACCACTGTGTAGTTGCTGTATATATATGTATGTACATATGTATGTATGTATGTATTTGACAGGTTAGTTGTGAGTAGGTTGTTTGAAGTATCTTGTGAAATGAAACCCCAAAAGTGAAAAATCAAGAGTACTAACATGGAAAGAGTACCTAGAAAACGTAGTAGGTGCTTAATAAATATATCTTGAATAAAGTTTTGGAAATAAAAGACATTAAATATATAAAAGTTTTAAATTCTCAGCCCTTCTACTGTGTATATGTGTGTGTAAAATGTAATTAGAGAGCAAGAATGAGAATTTTAATAACTGCATTTTATAAACTAAAAGCAGAGAGTTCTACCACCTTCTTTTCACCCCATGAGGCCTGGAGAATTGGAAGCTAAGTTGAAATGCCATAGGAACTAGGATGATTAATTTCAGTCAGTGGTTGGTGGCTGGTGATTTATAACTTTAATATAAATGAAGAGTTAATTTCCAAGGGATGACATTCTTTTATGTTTTTTTTTAATCTCCCAAGATAAAAGAGATATAGATTTGGTATAAGGGAAAAATTGAGTCTACTGCTCAGAATGTTGTGTAAGTTATTAGAATTTGTGGGCTTGTTCTTGCTTACTTTAATTATAGACATTCACCTTTCTAAAGAAATCAGTTAACCCTTCCAAAAAGTATGTGAGGTCACCTGGGTTAGAATCAATAGTAAAAGGCCTATGCTTTGTCTGAGATTCAAACAGTAGGTCGTCTACTCAAGTCCTAAAAGATTAATAATAATATAATTCTCACTTGTTATCCAAATAAGTCTATTTTGAAACAGCTTGGGTTTTACCAAATATAGATTTTAAAAACACTATTATGGAACTTTAAAAGACCTAGTTAAAGTTTGATATTTTTCTAGCCAATAATTTTGTATCCACTCTACTTGAATGCAAGCTCATGGTTGAAAGCAATTCCTGAGGTTTGCTTTCAACTGTCAGCCATGCTTAGCATCGGAAGATCTTAGGGTGCTAAATTCTTGGGATCCAAAACTCTCCTTGCCCCATCGCTGTTGTTGATTCCCTTTCTCGGAAACGAAAAGAATTACTGTGAGTGAGGTGGAAAGAGAAAGAAAACCCCATTCTGGTCATTTTTATCCACATATCTACAGCACAGAAGCAGAAAGAGAAAGAAACACCTCCAAATGACTCAGTTTGTTATTTGCCTTGCCAGGAAGTCTTTCCATCCTGGGACGCGAGGAGGGCACTGAACAGTTTCTTGATTCCTCTTGCTGAGCTCAGAGATAGATCTGTAGCCGAGGCAGGTGGACAGTTAGTAAGTTTAGGTTCTTTGTTGGGTGTCAGTGTCTCCTTCAGTTTTGAGTGTCTCAGCCAGAAAACATTTGTGAGAAATTCTCTTCTTTGAGGGCCCAGATATTTGATAATAAGATACTTAAACCAAACCTAAAAATTTTGAGCAGAGATAAATGAATTTTATTACAGTTGACCTCCTAAGATTAAAAAACAGTTCTGACTTTGAAGCTACTATGGAACAAATACCCTGGTGTAGCAATGTCCTTGTTTTGGCACTTGAGAGCTGGTAGTGTGACCCTCAATGGAGGCATAATCCCACCAGTCAGGGGTTTTTCTCCGAAAGCTGCAACCAGATGATTTGTTTTAAAACAAATCAAGAGTGGTCAACCCAAATTGAGCTCATGCTCGTCGTCTCAACTTCATAGACACAAACTAGACATCTAGTTAGTTCTGTCCTGTGTGAGGAACCATCTTTCAGTCATTCAGCCAATTTCAGCTTTAATTTCAGTTCCTAACTTGATCTGATTAGGGGTGGGTCCTGATTTTAGTCCTTCAACTCACCCCGCTTTCATCTTGGGGTTTAAACTTCCATTAGAATAACTACAGTATGCTTTTGACTTTAATGTGATTTTTATGTAATGCTACCAAACAACAATACCTAATATTTATTTAGTGCTTTTTTTAAAGCTCAAAGTAATTAATGTGTTTTAACTTGTTTAATCCTTATAATATCTTGTTAGGAATATTAGAGGTAGGCCTTATGATCTTCATTTTGTAGCTAAAGAATTGGAGTCACAAAGTAGTCAGTGAGTTTGCTAATGGTCTGAGTTCCAAGTGCACTCATGAGGATTTTTCAGTGTTTCTGCCTCCCCTCTTCAGGGGATCTTGTTGCCTTGCTATGTACTATAAATACATTATACAGTGTATAGTTTTACTATTCTCAGGCCCATCAAGTTTAATGGGATAGCCTGGCATGGTTCCTAGAGCAGGATCATGTACATGATAAATATTACTTTATAAGATGATGTATTTTGGATTGAATATGGATTACAGTTTTTTTTAAATGCAACCAAGGGGAGAATGTCTTATTTAATTTTGTTTCTCAAGTATCCAGTGTGGTACCTGGCACATAGTAGGCTCTCAATAATAGTGGTTAAACAAATGAAAACATCTTATTTAAAAGTAGCATGATAATCAACAGAATACTATTAAGACAAATAAAAGGAAATACTACTTCACTCAGCAGGAAGTGCTTAAATAAGACAACCTATCTCCACATAAATCCCTTGGTTCTTGTTGAGGATCAACCACTGACCTGGGTAGGATGTAACTCCAACCAAGTGTTCTGACTTATAGAGTCACTGATCTTTAGAGCTGGAAGGACCATTTGAAATCACATAAGCCTTCTCCTTTAAAAAACATTTTTTTTTAATAGAGCTAGAAATTGAGACTGTATTTTATTTTGCCTTTAGGAACAGAAATTAATACACTGACAAATTTTACTTTTGAATTGCTTCATTGAGTTATCTGGGAGGTATATATTTTTTCTTATTTCTTTGGAGGAATTCATTAGACTGAGGTGCAAAAAATTTAAATGACTCTTTAGGAATCACACAAGAATTTATAACTTAATCCAAAAGGATTATATTTTACAGACAATGGACACCAATGTCAGAATCACCTCTTTCCAAACAGCATGCCTTTTATATTACAAAACATCTTTTTTTTTTTTTTTTGTATTTTTCTGAAGCTGGAAATGGGGAGAGACAGACAGACTCCCGCATGCGCCTGACCGGGATCCACCCGGCACGCCCACCAGGGGGCGATGCTCTGCCCCTCCGGGGCGTCGCTCTGCTGCGACCAGAGCCACTCTAGCGCCTGGGGCAGAGGCCAAGGAGCCATCCCCAGCGCCCGGGCCATCTTTGCTCCAATGGAGCCTTGGCTGCAGGAGGGGAAGAGAGAGACAGAGAGGAAGGAGAGGGGGAGGGGTGGAGAAGCAGATGGGCGCCTCTTCTGTGTGCCCTGGCCGGGAATCGAACCCGGGACTTCTGCACGCCAGGCCGACGCTCTACCACTGAGCCAACCGGCCAGGGCCTACAAAACATCTTTAATGAGCACAAAATACATGGTTAAATTCTCAAAAGCCATTGAAAATTTAGTTATATATTTTTACATTTAAAATTTTATTTTTTAAAAATTCCTTATTATAGTTTCAGGGTACAACACATTGATTAGGCATTTATATACTTTACAAAGTGATCACTCCAACAAGTCTGGGGCCTATCTGACACCATCTGTAATTATTACAATATTATTGACTATATTCTTTATGCTGTACTTTACATCCCTGTGACTATTTTTATAACTAGAAAATTTTTTTTTTTTTTACAGAGAGAGAGTGAGTCAGAGAGAGGGATAGACAGGGACAGACAGACAGGAATGGAGAGAGATGAGAAGCATCAATCATTAGTTTTTCATTGCGCGTTGCAACACCTTAGTTGTTCATTGATTGCTTTCTCATATGTGCCTTGACCGCGGGCCTTCAGCAGACCGAGTAACCCCTTGCTGGAGCCAGCAACCTTGGGTTCAAGCTGGTGAGCTTTTGCTCAAACCAGATGAGCCCGCACTCAAGCTGGTGACCTCGGGGTCTCGAACCTGGGTCCTCTGCATCCCAGTCCAACGCTCTATCCACTGCGCCACTGCCTGGTCAGGCATACTAGAAAATTTTAAATTTAGCTACTCCTTTAATAATGTACATAAGGGTTTTTACTAAATTTTCAGTGTTACAAATGTTACAGTGAACATTTTTGAATGCTATGTGATTGCAAACACTTGTTATAATTTTTAAAACAAACAAAAAACTCCTAAAAATGTAATATACATTTTAAAATTTGATAAGAATTGCTAAAACATCCTGCAAAATAGTTGTGCTTTTGCACACTCCTATCCAACAGTATAGCATCATTTTTCTCTCCATACCATTTTAAATTTAACTATATTATAATTTGGTGTCACCATCCTCAAATTGATGCAAGCAAAAATTCTGAGAGGTGTTCCAGTTGCTGCTCCCATATATCCAGTCAGTAAGTATATCCTGTCAATTCTAATTCCATGTCTTTTTAATTTACCTGAATTATTATAGCCTTAGAGGACTAGCTGTTCCTTCCTCCTTCCTATGCCTCCTTTAGTCTATTTTCTACACTTCAGCTTTGTAACATGTAACTCCAAACATTCTCTTTGGCTGAACATCTACTAATGACTCCCATTGCCTCCGTAATAAAGTATAATGTACTTCTCAGAGCCACCCATCCTCTGGTTTCGGCCCATTATACAGCCTCCCATTCCTGGGCCCCTCCCGCTCTGCACTCTGTCTGGCAAGCTCTTCTCATCATTGCTCAGGTGTCCTCCTCTGAGAAACTTCTCATTTGCCTATAATTTGAATTGCATGCTCCTCCTCCGAGAAACAATTTCCTACTCATAGTTAAAGTGATATTTGTGACTTTTCACTGCATAAATGAAAATAAAATGGCTTTCAAGAATTCATTTATTTCTTCAAGGAATATTTATTGAGGGCCTTATATGTGTCAGACATGATCCCAGCCTCCACACTTAATTAAGAGAGTCAGGAAATTAATGCAAGGTGCACTAACCTCACAAGCGGGAAAGCAAACTAATTATGGGAGTCCAGACAAGAGGTGTGCAAATTTGATAGAACAGTTCAGGGAAGCCTTTCTACAAGAGCTGAATTTTGAAGAACAAATAGGAATTATTGAAAAAGGCAAAGGTGTGGGTTATGAAAAAGAATATAGAGCATTTGGGAAAGCCAACACTCAGGTAACTACTGACTCCCACAGATAGCTCCAAGAACTTTGATATGGTGAGATGGTCTTACCAGGAAGGGCATGGTGGGGGCTGCCACTTGAGAGGTAAGGGGATGCCAGAATGTGAAGGCTCTCATGTGTTAGACTGGAGGGCTTAAACTTCATTGTAACCGTCACTGAGAGCCATTGAAGGATTTTAGGTAGAAAGATGAGAGGCTTGAATTATCTGTAAAAATACTATTAGAGTAGTGGCATAAGGAATATAGAGGATTGGGTTATAGATGATAGAGCAGGGGTTTGATGGAAGGTTTAAACAGCCTGAAGGGAAAAATGAGTTGTATAATAAACGAGTTCAGATTTCTATAAGGTGAAGACAATGTGAGTGAGGAGGAGTAGGTAGAATTGAGCAACAGTGAGAAGGTCAATGGAAAAATTTGGCGACTCATCTGGATGAGCGGATGACTGAAAGGGGAGAGTTTAACATGACTCCCAGTTTTCCAATTTTAGCAACTTGTACAATAGTGAACTGTAGTTAGGTTCCTACCTTATATTATTCTAAAAATCTCACTGATTTTTAAAACATTGAGCAATAGAAGACTGTTCATAGTTACTCTGAGACCCTGACTAATGTTGTTTGTTGTGGTGTTTTTCAGCTTGCCAAAATTTAGTGGCTTGAAACAACAACTTATTAATACATCTCCTGTTTCTGAGGATTGGTAGGCTCAGCAAATCAGTTCTCACGTGGGATTCAGCTAGATGTATTTGAGGCTGGGACCATCGGAAGGCTCTCAACTCACATGTCCAGTGCCAGGCAATAATGACTGGTTAGACATTTCTCTCTCAAGAGTCATCCTCATGTGGCTGCCTAGGGTATCCTCACAGCATGACATTCTCAGAGTAGTTAGACTTGTTAAGCATTAGTTGGTTCCCCCCAGAAGTGAGAGTTTCAATAGATTAGGTGGAAGCTACCTGTCTTCTCATAAACTAATCTGGGAAACCATCTGGTGTCATATTCTGCTGATCAATGCAGTTATAGACCTACCCAGATTCAAGAGAATGAAAGAATAGTCTCCAGTTCACAAAAGTGGGATGGTTGCACCTACACGGAAGGAAAAAACTGATTGCAGCTATCTTGGAGGAAGGACATGTTACAACTTCTTGTCACAGTTCTTTCTTGAGTGAGTCAAAGTATCTCACCTTGTCCCCTTAAGTATTTTTTTCTGTATCCTAGAGGTAAGAGACTCCAAGCACCACCTTTTATTTCAGATTTACATGATGTTTATTCTATTGAACATTTACGTAAATGTGCTATTTCTAACCCATAAAATTTCTATCACTTTTCCATTATCATACATGAAACTTTCTTTTATTTAATATTGGCTAATTGGAAACAGACTTACCTTTTAAGAAGAAGAAAAAATAATTACAATGTTTACTTTTTCCAATCACCTCCAAGATAGCAATAGCCAATGAACTAAAGCAATGAAAAGCACATTTAAAACATTAATGATCCAAATACAGTATCTTTATAAAAGGCCCTGTTAATAACTACTTAAGGTGGGAATCTAATTCTCTACCTTTTTGTTAGGAACAAAAGTCTCAGGAACTGTGAGTGGGGTGTTCTAGTCCTCCTGGGAGAAATATTTACCACAGACCACTATATCCCAGGCATCTTCCTAGGCAGAGAGTAATTCATTCTTTCCTGGGAACCTCAGAATATGCTCACTTGTTTAGAACAGGTTTATTTTCCATTTATTTTTATGGAGGCCTTACTTGGTGTTAGGTACTAAATTACCATGACTTTGAACTTTCTATAAAACATGATGATATTAATTTTGCTGTTCCTTATATGTTGATAGAGTCGTACGAGATTGTTTATGGTGATTTGAAGTTTTCAAAAATGCTTCAAAATAATAAATGCAACGTTTCCATTTTCTCTGTGTAGTTATTTCTAACAAGGCTGCCATTATGCAGAATGAGGGAGTTCTTTCTTTATTTCCCTCTAAGTGCTGTTGATATTTATAGTGTTAGTTTTTCCCGCAAATAAACTCCTTGAACAACCAGGCAAACTGTTCACATTTCTCCAAAATGATTCGTGGCCAGGAAAATGGGGTACGTTTTAGGAAGAGGATTTTCTTTGCAGGGATTTTGTTCTGATTGAATAACCAGATGGAGAGTCACGGATTTGAGAATGTTTAGCTGAGCAGTTCGGCATTCTCTACTGGGTTCCACAGTAGGGTGCCAAATAAAAATCACAATTTAAGCTGTTATGAATTAATGAGAGTCTGCAATACACATACCTACTCATTCTAAGCCAGACCTAAATGTGCATGCATTGTGAAGAAATACGTCTGAGGATAAACACAGATCCGGAGTGTACAACATTTAACCTCCCGTTAGTTAACCATGGTCAGGTTTGGAAAAGTGCTTCCATTATTAAAAAAACAAAAAACCCCAAAAAACCCCCTCTACTTAGAAGCTTAATCCTGTAATAAAAATTTATTGAAATCTGGCAAAAAAAAATTCAAAATGAATAATAATCAAATTAACCACATTTTTTTTTTAAAGCAAAACTGTCACACTTAATGTTTCTGGCATTATTCCTTAAGTGAATTAGTCCTCTTTGGAGTACCTGTTTATTTTTCACATGTGACTATTATAATTTCTTATGCTGTGAATATTGTCGGGATTTAAGAATTATTCTGAGTTGTTTTAAATACAAGGGTATTCACCTGATGTTGTCATAATAAGCCAGAGCATATATCACAAGGGAGAATTTACCTTCCCCTGGGAAAGATTAGATACTTTAGGAAATCAGCATTCATGCTTTTGGGCCTCTAGGGGTCATTAAGAAATCACCATTTTAGAGTTATACTTTCCATTGCCTCAACTTGTGTACTGGGTACCCAGAAGTCCTGGTTTCTACGATGAAGGGTATAGGAGGAATTTTTTCCCCAAGTAGTTGCTCATTCTCTGCTGCTAAGGATATTAACTGTCACATCTGTGATCTTAGCCATCTCAGAGAAGATATTTTATTGTTAATATTTTGGGGGACATACACAAAGCTGGACTGAAGTCAGTTTTGGTTGCTATTTCCATGCTTATATTAGGCAGAGCATTGTGGATATACATAATGACTTTGCTTTAAAAGATCAAGTATTTCCCCAGAAACTACATACTAGACTCCATGTCTGTAGAGTCACCTATTTCCTGATCATCTAAATAGAAGTAGCATCAGAATCTATATTGAGCCCAGCCTGTGGTGGCACAATGGATAAAACATCAATCTGGAATGCTGAGGTTGCTGGTTTGAAACCCTGGGCTTGCCTGGTCAAGGCACATACGACAAGCAACCAGTGAACAACTAAACTGAAGCAACTTTTAATTGATACTTCTCACTCCCACCATCCTTCTCTCCTCTCTCTGTAAAATCAATAAATTTTTAAAATAAGGAATCTATATTGAGTAAAATATGGCCACAGTAAAAAATTTCAAGTGTCTGCTATTGCTACAGACTCCCACGGGGATGCCTAGCCCTGCCACAGTTGTCAATGTCCTTAATATCCGACGGGAAAACAAAGCAGGAGAGAAGCCCCTGTGTCCCTCACCTATGAGTCTTTAGAGCCCCAAACAGAGAGGTGACCCTTGGAAGAGAGAATAAGTGATAAAGAAAAGGTTCAGGCTACCCATGGGTTGAAATAGCTACATAGGTTTTGAAAATGTTCAATTATTTATTTATTTATTTATTTAGTGTGTGTGTGTGTGTGTGTGTGTGTGTGTGTGTGTGTGTATGAGAGAGAGAAAAAGAGAGAGAGAGAGAGAAGCATCAACTCATTGTCCCAGCTAGTTGTGTCACAATTACTTCTCATATGTGCCCTGACCAGGGCTCAAACCAGCGACCTTGGGGGTTGAGCCAGTGACCTTAGAATCTAGCCCCATGACCATGGGCTTGTACCAGTGAGCTCTAAGGCAGCACTCTACGCACTGTGCCACCATCCAGGGTTCCTCACATTATTTTAAATGTCTAAAATATTATTTTATGAAATGAATAATTTGACTTGTTTTTTGTCCATCAGTGCAACCTAAGAAATAACCTCTAATGTGCCAAAATGAAGAAATGATGCATATTCTACATGGGCTTTGTCATTTTTAACTTTCCAGTGATACAGAATTACTGTATAAATGCCCTCTTTAGATCTAGTGGAAAACTGCAGATAGTTTTTACAATTCATTCTTGGGCGGGGGGCAGGGAGCAGCATAGAAAGATTAAGGATGTATTCTAAAATATTTAGTCTATAATTCAAGTGCCAGTGAATACCTAAACTGCTGAGACCGTGTTCTGATGACCTCTTCCAAACCCACTGAATTGGTCCTCACCCAGGTGCTCTTTCACATACCAACTTGAGTGAGTTTCATCACCTATGTTTCTGCCCTCTGTGATGTCCCTGTTACCTGACCTCTTGGTTTTTTTGATTTGGCATCACTCCACCTGTATCCTTAAATAGTTCTGACAAGTTCCCTAATAGTGTCACACTTAACCTCTACTGATATATCTTTGCTCTTCCTTTTCCATCGTTCTCCATATTCTGCTCTCTCTCAAATGTCATTGTTTAAATTCTTTGTTAAAAATCACTTTTTTAAGTGGTGAATGCATGTTTTGTGTCCTAAGAAATTGTTGCCTACCACAAGGTCAAATTGTGGTTTTTCATTATTATTGAGCTAAAAATATTTTATAATTTTTCTTGATTTCTTTTTTTGTGACCTGAGTTATTTTCAATTATATTCTTTAATTTCTTATCTGTTATTGATTTTATTTAATTCAGTATGGTTGGAGAACATACTTCTGATTTCAGTCTCATCAAATTTGTAAGAGTTTGGTGTTTTTTTTTAATGTGCTTTTAGTTTGTCCCTCCCCCCACACACTTCCCTCCCCCACAATTAAGTTACTTGTGGATCATCTTGGTTCTTTCAAAGCTTGTTTTCAAGTTCTTAGGGATAGATATAATGTATCTCTTATTCCAGAGCTACTTCACCTGGCAAAAGGTGTGACCCTTTTGGACTTTCTACTTAGGGCTCCATGTTTTCTATGACATCTCTGTTCTGGCTATTTAAATTATTTGAACATATCACAGCCTAGTGAGCTCTGGGTCATTTTAGCTCCAGCTTCCTCAAGTTCTTTGCAAGTCTTGTAGAATTTTATTACGTATATGTCTGCACCCTACAATTTAGAAAAGAAAAACCCAAAAGGACCCCCATGAAGATTTCTGGAGCTGCTTCTCTGCGTAGATGATTCCTATTTGGTATTGTTTTTCCAAATTACAGCTGCCTTGGCCTTCCTCAGTTCTAATTTCTGTTTCCTCAGTTCAAAAAGATCATGATACCTTGGTTGGTGCCTGTCCCTTCCTGCACTGCAGTTTAGAAATATAAGGTGATGGAAAATGATTTGACTTTGGGTGATAGGCATACAACATAATCAACAGGTCAAATGCTATAGAAATGTTCACCCGAAACCTATGTCCTCTTATTGATCAATGCCACCCTGTTAAATTTCATTTTCTAAATTAAAAAAGAAAAGTTGATTCCAGGAGAAATGCAGGAGCAACCACAGAGATAACTTCATTTATTTCCCTTCTTTTAGGGAAATGAGCCCCAAATTGCTGGTCATCAATCATCTGAAAACAGCTGCTCCATATTTTGTCTGCTTTTCTAGTTGTTTTTGGTGGGAGGGCAAGTTCTCCTGTGAGAACAAATGATGAACAAAATGAGAAGTTTCTATACTGTAATTTTAAAAGTGACTTAAATCAAAGCATAGCATACATACAGAAAAGTGCACAAATCATGTGGCCTAACAAAATTTTTGCAAAGTGAACACATCTATCTAAACCAGAATCCCAGAACCTAACACCCAGAAGTCCCTTTTTGTCCCCTTCAAGTCATTAGGTCCTCCCTAGGGAAGTTAACCAGTATTCTAGTACCTACTGGCCTAAGTTAGTCCTGCCTTCTTTTGACCTTTATAGAAGTGGAATTATACAGTATGTGCTTTATGGCGGTCTGTCTTCTCTAATTCAGTATTACATTTTGAGATTCACCCATTTTGTTTTATACAGCTCTCTGGTTTAGCGATTTTCAAAGTTTTTCATCTCTCGGCACACATATACAATTACTAAAACCCAGCGGCACACAAAGATATTTTTTGCCAATTTGACAAAAAAAAATTGGTATAATTTTGATTCACTCACACTGGACAGCTATTGTGTTTGTTGACTGTTGTTATTTTTTTATTTATCAATCTAAGGAAAAAGAGGTCAGTGCCCCCTGACTAAATAGTCAGGTACTACATATTTTAAAAATTCTTGTGGCCCACTAGTTAAAAATCACTGCTCTAGTTTATTTAATTTATTGCAGTAGAGTATTATTACAATGTCAATTAATTTATTCATTCTGATTTTAATGATTTTATTTGATGAAATAATATTTATTAAATTATCACTTATACATATTTTTTGGTGAGTATATTTTATCTTTCTCTGTTGGGTCTATTCCTAGAATGGAACTGTTTCTCTTTATTTATTTATTTATTTTTATTTATTTTTTTTAATTTAAGTGAGAGGAGAGAAGATAGAGAGACAGACTCCTGCATGAACCCTGACCAGGTCCACCCAGCAAACCCTGTCTGGGGCTGATGCTCTGCCCATCTGGGGCCATGCTTGCAACCAAGCTGTTTTTTGCACCTGAGGTGGAGGCCTCACGGAGCCATCCTCAGTGCCCAGAGACAACACACTCAAATCAATTGAGCCATGGCTTGGAAGAGGAAGAAAGAGAGAGAGAGAGAGAGAAGGGGAAGGAGTAGAGAAGCAGATGGTCGCTTCTCCTGTGTGCCCTGATCAGGAATTGAATCAGGGACATCCACATGCAGGGCGAATACTCTACCACTGAGCCAGCCAGCCAGGGCCAAATCTATTTTGTTTGCTAGTTTATATTGTTCATTAGGTTCCACATTTAAGTGAAATAATATGATACTTGTCTTTCTTTGCCTGGCTTATTTCACTTAGCATAATACTCTCTATGTCCATCAGTGCTGTTGCAAAGGGTAATATTTCCTTCTTTTTTTAAAGCTCAGTAGTATTTCATTACATAAATGCACCACAGCTTTTTTGTACACTCTTCTACTGAAGGCACTGGGGTGCTTCCACATCTTGGCAATTGTAAATAACACTGCAGTAAACATAGGGGCGCATAATTTCTTTTGAATTAGTGTTTCAGGTTTCTTCGGATATATTCCCAGAAGTAGAATCTCTGAGACATAAAGCATTTCCATTTTCCATTTTTAACTTTTTTTTTTTAAACAGGGACAGAGAGAGAGTCAGAGAGAGGGATAGATAGGGACAGACAGACAGGAATGGAAAAAGATGAGAAGCATCAATCATCAGTTTTTCGTTGTGACACCTTAGTTGTTCATTGATTGCTTCTCATATGTGCCTTGACCACGGGCCTTCAGCAGACCGAGTAACCCCTTGCTCGAGCCAGCGACCTGGGTCCAAGCTGGTGAGCTTTTTGCTCAAACCAGATGAGCCCGTGCGACCTCGGGGTTTCAAACCTGGGTTCTCCATATCCCATACCTGTGCTCTATCCACTGCGCCACCACCTGGTCAGGTCATTTTTAATTTTTGGAGGTAACTTTATACTGTTTTCCACAGTGACTGCACCAGACTGCATTCCCACCAACAATACACAAGGGTAGAGAACTTTTTTACATGTTTGTTTATACAAGATGACATATCTTCTGTCCCCTTTTAACTTGACTTTTTAATATTGATTTGTAAGAAGTATTTACTTGTTCAAGGTAGGAGTCATTTGTTGGTATATGTATTATAAATATCTTCTCCCATCCTAGAACTTTCCTTTTCACACTCTCAACTGTTCTTCTGATGACAGTTTAAAAATTTAGTACAACCAAATTTATCATTTTTTCCCTTTATGTAGCTTTTACTGTGTCCTGTTTAATAAATCTTTGCCAACCTCAAATTTCTGAAGATTATCTTCTATGGTTTTTCTTTTCTTTAAAGTTTTATTGTTTTACTTTTGATGTTTAGATGTACAATCTCTACATGATTTTTATATACAGCATGGTGCAAAAGTCAAGATTCATTTTTCTTTTATATGAATATTTAATTGTCCCAGTACCATTTATTGAAAAGAACTTTCTTTCCTTACTATTCTACAGTGGCACATTTGTTATAAATCATGTGATCCTATATACATAAATTTATTAGTGAATTTAAAAATTGTTTCCTTGGTCTATTTGTTTATAATTATGCCAATATCACAATGTCTTGGTTACTACAGCTTTCTCACGCATATGTAGTACTATCAGGCCTCTGACTTTGTTCCTAACCATGATTGCTTTGGTTCTTCTTGGCTTTTGCATTTCTTTCTTTCTTTTTTTAAAATCTTTTTGTGACTAGAGTCAGAGAGAGACAGAGAGAGGGACAGATAGGGACAGACAGACAGGAAGAGATGAGAAGCATCAATTCTTCATTGTGGCTCCTTAGTTGTTCATTGATTGCTTTCTCATATGTGCCTGACCTGAGGGGTACAGCAGACCGAGTGACCCCTACCTCAAGCCAGCAACCTTGGGCTCATACTGATGAGCCTTGCTCAAACCAGATGATTCCATGCTCAAGCTGGTGACCTTAGGGTTTTAAGCCTGGGTCCTCTGTGTCCCAGTCCGATGCTCTATGCACTGCACCACCATCTAGTCAGACTAAATTTTTAAATGGCTTTTTGCATTTTTATGATAAGAATTAGCTTGACAAATTTTTATGAACATATTGTAATTTTAGCATCTCTAAGAACTAATAGTATGTACCTTGCATGTAGAAAGTACTCAATATCTGAATGAACAAGTGAAATAATATTCACTTCAATGGAGAAATAATTGCTATTACTATTTTCTCATTTGAATATAAAGTTCGCTGGACTACAATTTCTAGCTTGTATGTTAGAAGAAGTTGTTAAACAACCTTAAAGGAAGACCTAATTTTTAAGACTGCATTAGACCTAAACATCCTTAAGTTGCTTTACAGAACACTGAAAAGCAAGCAGATTCACTTTCCCATATGTAATTGATTTTAAATTATGAATTAATAATTATCAATTTAATTTGTTTTCCTAATACAGAGGTGGTATGTGAACAATATTTATTGAATAAAAAAAAATGATGAGTAAATTAACTTTGGTTAACTTCAGAATTTCTTTTGGATAAAGTACTTTAACATTTCCCATAATATTAATGGGATTACTAGTGTTCCTCCTTTTCTACTTTTTTTGCTCTTCTTTTCCAAGTGAGAGGAGGGGAGATAGAGAGACAAACTCCTGCATGCACCCCGACTGGGATCTACCTGGCAACCCTTGTCTGAAGCCGATGCTCTGGCCATCTGGGGCCATGCTCCAAGCTATTTTTTTAACGCCTGAGGCAGAGGCTCCATGGAGCCATCCTCAGTGCCCAGGGCCAATGTGCTTGAACCTCTGGAGCCACAGCTGTGGGTGGAGAAGAGAGACAGAGAGAAAGGGGGAGGGGAGGGGTAGAAAAGCATATGGCTCCTGTGTGCCCTGACTGGGAATCACACTTGGGACATCTTCATACCAGGCCAACACTCTACCACTGAGCCAACTGACCAGGGCCCTTTATATTTTTATAGCTTTTAGCTACTGTAATTATCTCTAATACCCAAACTGCAAGAATGAAGGTAAAAAATAATTAAAAATTTTATTCAGTGTAACATCACTATAGAAAACACATTTCTCTTCCCTGTCTGTGCACTTCTTACAGGGACACTTAAAGAAGGTGTGATATAAAGTCTATGTTTGGGAATGGCCCAATTTTTGGAGGACATATGGCACTTTCTCAACATGTGGAGTCTCTCAAATAATATTTACATGAGTTTGTTTAGAGTTTGTTAGGGTAGCTGTCCTGATTATAAAGAATACTTAACTTGCCATGATTTTAAAATGATGTAAATATAAACATTGTTAAAATAGCTTGAATCCATATTTTCAGAAATTATATCTCAGTCCTGCCACTTGAATGTGAACATAAAATTTCAAAGAAATTTGTTTTCTGATTCTAAATTTTCTATGGAAATAAAAGTGTATTTGATAGCAAGAGTGAATTTACCAAAATATATATTTTTTTCAGGCATGTATCTCTGTAATAGGACATATATATATTTTGTTCAAAGCACATTTTGTCCTTCCATAAATGTAGCTAGAAAACAAATGTTTATAAAATTAACACAGTATCTGCAAGAAATGTTAACTGTGCACGTCCCCAATTTAGCAGAACTTTGAAACTTGCTTCTTCAGCTACATTTTGAGTGTTTGTTTTTATTTGACTGATTTCCAGAGTTGAAATGAGCAATCAGAAATGAAAACTTTGGAGAACTGACAAAACAAAATATCTTCAGGACATCTATACAGAATAAGAGCTTTCATGATAGTGTAATTTCACTTATAGGGAATGAAATTCATTGGCAAGATTTGCTTTCATTCATCACAATTATTTGTCTTTTTGTCCTTAAGTATGTGATATGATAACGTGGTCTGTGGTCTTTACTAAGGAAACATTTTGATTGCAAATCAAGTGAGAGCATTACATACCTGATTCAATCAAAATTTTTACTATTTGTTCTTTGGTCTCCTGAATAATTACCAAAAATTATTTACATACACACATGTACACACACACACACACACACACACACACACACACACACACACATACACACACACACATTTGTCCCATTCAATGGAAGGAATAGCAAAGAGAAATTTTAAAATTTGAGGAGATAGAGAAATGGCTTTGGACATAGGAAGTACCGTTATGATAGTAGTCTGAACCTGGAGTAATGTATCATTCCAGTGCTAGTTTGCTACACCTCTTAGCAGGTGTTCATCAAAGGTTAAAATACACTTAAATTTAATTCAGTGCTTCTGCAGATGGGTTAAGGATTTTTACCCAAAAATATGATTCCATAAAAAAAATCATGTTTAAACAAGTATAAATAAACCTAATGAAGGTATAACCTAATAAGAAATCCCCTAATTTCTAACATGGAAATGGCTGTTTAAATCTTACTGTGAAGCACTTTAAAGTATTATATCTAATGCCAAGTGGATTTGGTAAAGAGTTTTGGTTTAAAGGGATTTAGAGAAGACTTGACCATCTGAACTGATAATAATGATAATTTCTCGTATTTACCTTTTTGCGATAAATAGTTCTAAGAGCAGGGGAAGAACATGAACTCTGCACCGGACTCTTTCTTTTTTATTGTCTGTTCCCCCTGTTTTAGTTACTGTCTAGAAGTACTGTCTGATCCTATAAAACCTTTTTTCACAGAGGAGGGTTGTTAAAAAGAGAAAAGAAAAAAGAAAAATTTATGTGTCTTACACTTAAAAGGATCTTTTGGGCTTTTCTTTTTACAGCTTCTGCCCCCCCATTTGGATTTGGTGTTTTTTGGGGGGAGGGGTGAATGTTTTTCATTAGTTATTTTTAAAGGTAATAAACATGACAAAGTTATAGCTTCCCCATTTTTTTCCTACTTTTACAGTTGTGTTGGTTTCTGATCATTTACAATGAAAAAGTATGAAATTTATTGATACTAAATCAATGGTGATTTTTAAAACATGGCTCTAGATTTACACAATTATTGTGGACAGTATTTCTCTGCTTTTGAAGAAATCCTTTTAAAGCCCTCTGTGTTGGGCTTTCTCATCCTGCAATTCTGAAAAAAATTTTGATTCAAGTCCAGCCAATTCCTTATGTCTAAATCGGGAGTCTGTAATAAATTTTGTTTTTCAGGAAGGATTTAAATCAACTTGAGGATGATAGCTTTTCAATAAGTTATTTAGGAAACTGGGAATGTTTGAGAAGTTCTTCTTATCATGTTGAGTTTGGGCACTTTGGAGGAAAACCATGGCATCCCACAGTCATCCCTTGATCTCTGTAAAGACATGTGATTTTGGGTGGGTGACCCATGGGTCTGACTCAGTGTAGCATGGCTATTTGTGGACATCTGGAGCTCAAAGTATGTCTAACATCTGCTATACTTATGTTAAAATTTTTTGCAACTCTTTCAGCTCAATCTTTATAGTAACCCTTATGCAATAAGAACGCTGGCCTGCGCGAAGGAACTCATGGGCCTTTCCATTTTATATTCCTTTCTGGAGAGTCTACTTGTGCATCACCATCATGAAAGCCTTTGTCTCTCCCCAAGGTCTAGGACCTTGAACACTGTAGATATTCGTGCAGAAAAATTGATGCTAAAGGATATATCTCAGACCCCAAAATCACTTGTAATCACAAAATGGCAGAAAATGGTAGGATTATAATGCCAGTTTCCAGTTTTCAAATGAAAACAGTTCATTTGCCCTTAGTCAGGTAGCAACTAACTGAAAATAAAATCTGCATTTCCTGAAACTTCATCTTTATCTGTAAGTATTTTTTTCTTTTTTTTTCTTTTTATTTTTTTATTCATTTTAGAGAGGAGAGAGAGAGACAGAGAGGGAGAGAGAGAGGAGAGAGAGACAGAGAGAGAAGGTAGGGAGGAGCTAGAAGCATCAACTCCCATATGTGCCTTGACCAGGCAAGCCCAGGGTTTTGAACCGGCGACCTCAGCATTTCCAGGTCGACGCTTTATCCACTGTGCCACCACAGGTCAGGCATCTGTAAGTATTTTTAATATTTTCTACTAATGGTGCCATACAAGTGGTAGGTATCGCCTAGCTTTTTATAAAATTAACATTGCATATATTAGACTCTTAATTTTTGTTTCTTTTAATACTATTTCAGTAGTGTTTGATTAGGAACCATTCTAACTGTATATGCTGCCAATTTACCTCTATATTTTCTGTATTATTTATGTAGCTTTGAAGCCAAGCATGGAAGCATCGTTCAATGTGCAGTATTGGTTCCTTTGTTTATTTAACTGTTCAGCATTAGTCAGTTGCCTCTTATGCACCATGCCTTGTGATGGATGCTGAACATCCATCTATCACAGTACATGAATTCTGTTTTTTGAGGAGCTCACAGTTTGGTGGGAAAGAGAATAGAGAGCTATAAAATTATTATAAGAAATAAGATATAAACAAGGAACTGTGGAAAGGAGGATTCATTTTGTTTGAAGGTACCCAGTGGGTATTCATCAGGCAGAGAAGGTACCCCAGGCATTCCCACCCCAGCTGGCTAGAGGGCCAGGGTAAAACAACCTGCAGCTATTTTCGTGGGCCCAGAAAGCAGGAGGCCCGCCTAAGAGAGAGACAAGATCGGAGTCCTGGACAACGAGATGGGATTGAATGAGTCATCCTCCTCCGTGTAGTAGGCAGCCACTGAGGTAACGGACCAGACACGCATGAAGAGTGAAGAGAAAGGCCCTGGCCGGTTGGCTCAGCAGTAGAGCGTCGGCCTGGTGTGCGGGGGACCCGGGTTCGATTCCCGGCCAGGGCACATAGGAGAAGCGCCCATTTGCTTCTCCACCCCCCCCCTCCTTCCTCTCTGTCTCTCTCTTCCCCTCCCACAGCCGAGGCTCCATTGGAGCAAGGATGGCCCGGGCGCTGGGGATGGCTCCTTGGCCTCTGCCCCAGGCGCTAGGGTGGCTCTGGTCACGGCAGAGCGACGCCCCGGAGGGGCAGAGCATCGCCCCCTGGTGGGAAGAGCTTGCCCCTGGTGGGCGTGCCGGGTGGATCCCGGTCGGGCGCATGCGGGAGTCTGACTGTCTCTCCCCGTTTCCAGCTTCAGAAAAATACAAAAAATAAAAAATAATAATAAAAAAAAAGAGTGAAGAGAAAGTTGAAGCAGAAGGAGGTGTAGTAGAGGATATTGTTAAAATCTAGTCAAGAAATCATGAAGGCCTGAGAAGAATTGTAGAAATGGAGAGAAGGGAAGAGATTTGAGAGAAACCAGAGTTAGAAATCCCAGGATTTAGAGACATGCTTCGACCTGAGGGGTAAGGACATCTAGGATAACGTCCAGTTTTCTGACCGGGATTACTGCATGTGGAACGCATGCACGGGGAGAGCCAGTGGAGGAACAGATAGATCAGGGGGGAGGACTGTGGGAAGAGGAATGAGAGATTCTGGGCCTGTCAGAAGGTTCAGGTGTCCGAGACACATCCAGGTGCAGCTGCCTAGGAGGCAGTTTAAAAGCCAGGTCTGGGCCTTAGATTCTATCTGGACATACAAATCTGAAAGCCAACATTCAAAGGCAGTAGTGTAAGCTAATTAATTATCTTAGTAATTGCTACAATTCTGTCAAGGTCTCTACATTCTTTCAAAATTAATTGTTCAAATGTATGTTATTTATACAAAATCAACACTTCATGCCTTTATGGATAGCATCTGACAATTAGATAGCATCTCTTTAGGGGTTTCAGTAGACTCCACCAGCATCTTCACATAATCCTCAGTTGCTAAATAATAGATTTAAATGAAGCTTAATCAAAATTATGTTGGAAAAACATTTTGTTTTGTTTGTTTTTTGCTAGATCAGTATGAATAGCTTTAGCTTTGAATTATATACACACAAGAAAGAATGAGAAATATATATATATATATATATCCCAACAGTACTGGTATAAAAATTAATTTTTGAGAGGACAAAAGATAAATAGCTCAAATGAGAAGTGATCTCTTCAAGAGACAATATCTGAGCTCTTTTCGTTCCATTTTATGATCCCCAAGATGCTGTTAGCATCATCAGAAAATGCTTGTATTAACAACTGTCCACATCTCTAGATCTCTGCTCTTTTCTCAGTGACATTATCTCATAACTGAGAATCCCAGAAGTGCTGGATTCATCTGAACCATCCTGTGGTGGTTTTTTTCTGCAAACTACTTTTTTTTTTTTCTGTTTTCTCAAACCTTACCAAAAGTTTTGAACATTTTCTTTTATTTCTGTAGTCTTTCCACAGAAATCCTTAAATTTGCTTCTTATCTGAAAAAGATTTTAAGTATGCAGGCAGCAATGTCCCTCCAGTGGGTGGCTCTCAACTTGACTCTGATAAATTATTTAGAGATGCTGATTAGGTTACATGGGGACCATGACCTTCAAGGATTTTGTCGATTTGTCCTGTGATTACCTACCAGTCATTTTTCAAGGTCAACGTACGTGCAGCAGTGCTAAGGGAAGCTATCATGTAGTGTGTAGCTTGGCTTGAGATAGAATGTTGACATCTTGTTATTAAAGGGGACACGGGGCAGAGTACATAGCCAAGGCTGGTGCCTGAAAGTGTGATGATACCTCTAGGATGTCACAGCAGGAACCTCAATAGCTCTTCAATGAAAGTCAGATGTCCCACAGAGGAAGGGACATGGCATGCATCGCAATAAGCTGATGGGCATGATCCTTTCACTTTGCAGGGATAGAATTTTACTCAGATGGCCATGTGGTTCTTAATTAAAAGAGTTTGCTCTTTGACAAGACCAACAATATTATTCTCTAGTTTCATAGTTAAAATGTTGATGGTAAATTTTGTGAGATTGTCTTGTCTTTTGGTTATAGAATTGTCTCTAGCATCTTCTCATCCCCCCTTTCACCCCTTTTTTCTGAACTTCTGGTGTAATTAAGTTTTGAGAAAGAAGAGAGAGTATGCAAGTTTGCCCTTGTTAAAGACAGGTTAATTCTGGACATGGCTTTCCATGTTGATATTCCCCAGTTAGCTCACAGCTCATAGTAGAATTCTGTTGAAACTGTGCCATGATATACTGCCAGCAAGTGGGAGTGGTGAAAAATACTAGGAAGACTAGTGACGGCTAAAATAACACAAAATAGTACTGCTGTCATCACCTGTTTCAGAAACACAGACTTACCAAAAGTGCAACAAGAGGACCCTTACATATTTGATAGTATTTTAAGGAGAATAGTTAGCTTGCATTTCTCTGACCATTTTTAGGATGAAAAATTACTAATTTTTAAAAAACAAAAAATAAAAGGAAACTAAATCATGTTGTATTAAACAAGCTGGCCACCGGATGATTTACCTACCCCCTCTATTTATTTTTATTTAAAATGCTTCGTCTCTATTAATTCTTGCAGTTCGAAATCAACTTTTAGTTTCTTTCCTTCAGGGAAAAGACAATCATTTAGTCTTTTAAAGTCCTTGCTTTGTGTAATAGCCAAATTTCAGGGAAATATAAATGAAAACCACTTGCTGTGATTAAATCTGAAACTAACAAATACTTCCATGCATGCAACATAACCACTTTTTTTTTTAACTGACATGATTATTTGGTGCAAGATACCCTATTTGTAAAATGTTTGCATTTGGCTCATCATAAAAGGTGTTTTCTTTTTTTCTCCTTTCTGAATAAAAAAAAACAACACCCCAATTAGTCCTGATTATGTGTTGTCACTCACTTTATGTTCTTTTTCCAATGCAAAGAAAAAATAAACAAAACACAGAAGTGAGTCTTAAATATCAAAGATCAAACAAAATGAAGGAAAAAAATTCATTACCCTATGGACTCTTGGAAATGAAAATGTAAAGTCTCCCGGAACCACCCTGCTGGATGTAATGTTGCTGCGAAGCACAGGCAAAATGCTGTTTATATTAATCATCCTTCCCTGGAGCTTCCATTGGCAATCAACTGCTGTGTTTCAGCTGCAGAGCTTACCTTCCCGATGTTTTCTGTCACTGGCTAGCGCTGGAAAATGTTTCCACAGGCCTCAAATAAACCAGATGGAGACCGTACTGTCTTCTACAGTACTGACAAATCACTTATTAATTTTTGTTATGGTGATTAAAATCAATCAAATAGAAGGGAACATGGAAGCAAACTAAACATGTATTTTATGCTAATCTGGAAGTTTTTTTTAAAAGTCTTTCTGATTTTTAGATAGTTTATGTTCATTTGTTCTTGTCCACCTTTTGCCAATGTCAGTGCATTTAGCTTTAGGTTAAAAAAAATCGCCTTGGAAAAGTTACTTGTTAATTTATGTATTTGCAACTGTACCATATTGTTACTTCTTATTACATGACTTAACAACATTCTGCATAATCACATCTTGTAAATGCCTAATATTTCTTGGAGTCTTTTGATCCTTGTCAGACTGCTCCTCAAACCTTACTTTATTGTGATAATTTAAAATGTTTTGACTTCTCTAATTCTGAATTTCTATCTCTATCAAAGACATACCCATTCAGTGCTTTCCATTCATGTTTCAATACAGTATTTAATTTCATATTAAGATAATTAATACATAATATTTGCAGTGATTAATTTAATGAGAATTTAATGATCCAAAAAAGATTCTTTTGACAACATATGATTTACCATAGTCTAAGAAATCTCTTCACTCAGACTTCTTAACATCTGTTTTTCTACCATGAATGATGAGAAGGATTATAGACATCTACTCAGACATTCATTCTTATCTCTCAAAATTCATGTCAAATATTTGACTGCTTCTACCTCTACTTTAAGGTTTTCTTTCTTCCCAAGGTATGTTTTATACTTTAACTATCTAAACAATATAGAAGCTTATACAGTTGCCTTTGTTTTAGGGACTTCTCTTTCTTTCTTTCTTTTTTTTTTTTTTTTGTATTTTTTTGTATTTTTCTGAAGTGGGAAGTAGGGAGGCAGATAGACAGACTCCCACATGTGCCCGACCGAGATCCACCCAGCATGCCCACCAGGGGGCGATGCTTAGGCCATCTGGGGCGTTGCTCTGCTGCAACGGAGCCATTCTAGTGCCTGAGACAGAGGCCATGGAACCATTCTCAGCGTCTGGGCCAACTTTGCTCCGGTGGAGTCCTTGCTGCTGGAGGGGAAGAGAGAGGCAGAGAGAAAGTAGAAGAAGAAGGATAGAGAAGCAAATCAGAGCTCCTGTGTGCCCTGGCTGGGAATTGAATCTGGGACTTCCACACGCCAGGCCGACTCTCTACCCCTAAGCTAGCTGGCCAGGACTAGGACTTCTCTTTCTTAAATATCATTTTCAGATCTTTAAACCCATATTGTATAAGTAAATAGAAAAGATAATGACCTTAAATAATGAAAACTTAAAGTTTCGTTATGACTTGAAGTTGGTATTACTGTTATTTCTCAAGAGAACAAACGAATTTTCTCTGCCAGTGACAGGTGGAAGGGCTGCCCAAGTTGATGGGGAGAGGACCTAGAAATTGGGGGGAATGTGCTTCTGCTTAGGGAGTTCTTCTTTCATCAAAGATGCTATGACAACATAAATTTTTAAAAATGTATTTCTTCCGGGTTCGATTCCTGGCCAGGGCACACAGGAGAAGCGCCCATTTGCTTCTCCACCCCTCCGCGGCGCTTTCCTCTCTGTCTCTCTCTTCCCCTCCCGCAGCCAAGGCTCCATTGGAGCAAAGATGGCCCGGGCGCTGGGGATGGCTCTGTGGCCTCTGCCTCAGGCGCTAGAGTGGCTCTGGTCGCAACATGGCGACGCCCAGGATGGGCAGAGCATCGCCCCCTGGTGGGCAGAGCGTCGCCCCCTGGTGGGCGTGCCGGGTGGATCCCGGTCGGTCGCATGCGGGAGTCTGTCTGACTGTCTCTCCCTGTTTCCAGCTTCAGAAAAATGAAAAAAAAAAAATGTATTTCTTGTTCTCAAAGTCCTCACAGTCCTGTGTGGGTGGAGAAAATTAGGAGGTAGATTGGTGAATAGAACATTACAATCCACTGTGATGCATTTTATGAGAGCTAAGGTATACACCTAATTTCACTGGGATAGTCCAGGTTCGTCAATTGCCTAAGGAGGAGAGAATTGAGCTAATAATTTAAGCATTGACTTTAGCCAGGCAGAAGCTTAAAATCTTTACAAACTAATGTGTGGGCAAACTTTATGCACAAAAATTCATTTTATGCGTTAAACATTAACTTATGTTTGTATGTCCATTTGTTCAAAAATAACCTATAGATTTTTATTTTATGATGCAGACTGTATCAATTCAAATTTAAACTAAGAATATGCACATTTGAATGCCTTTGTAATGAGACTAGATACTCAGTCATAATCCACTAGGAGCTGATCAGTGCCTGTTACTTGAATGGCAGCATCGGATACAGCAGAGTGTGGGTGAAGAGCTGGGGCTCCAAAGTTAGATGAACTTGAGCCCCAGCTTTTGGCTCTGCAGCTCACCAGCTATCACCTCAGGCATGGGGGCTGGTACATCACCATTTCTTATACAACCTTATGGTCGTTAGGAGCAAATGTATGTAAGACAGCTCAGCATGGTCACTGGCAGACAGTATTTGTTCACTAAATGTTCACTATTTGTAAAGTGATAGAATAAGTGACTAAACATTATTATAAATTCTTAAGACTTAATTAAATGGACTAATTCTTTCAACAAATTGTCTCGGGGTAAAACTGAACT
Organism: Saccopteryx leptura; assembly: GCF_036850995.1. Classification (NCBI taxonomy): domain Eukaryota; kingdom Metazoa; phylum Chordata; class Mammalia; order Chiroptera; family Emballonuridae; genus Saccopteryx; species Saccopteryx leptura. The sequence continues at coordinate 108,489,085 of NC_089508.1, read as the reverse complement.
TTTTTGGCAATGGATGGGTAGTTTATTAGTTTTTTTCTTTGTTTGTTTACTTTTTTCTGAAGTGAGAAACAGGGAGGCAGAGAGACAGACTTCCGCATGTGCCCAACCAGGATCTACCTGACATGCCCACCAGTGGGCAATGCTCTGCCCATCTAGGGCATTGCTCCGTTGCAACCAAAGTCATTCTAGCACCTGAGGCAGAAGCCATGGAGCCATCCTCAGTGCCTGGGCCAACTTTGCTCCAATAGAGCCTAGGCTGTGGGAGGGGAAGAGAGAGAGAGAGAGAGAAAGGAGAGGGGGAAGGCTAGAGAAACAGATGGGCTCCTCTCCTGTGTACCATGGCTGGGAATCAAACCTGGGACATCTATATGCTGGACTGACACTCTACCACTGAGCCAACCAACCAACCAGGGCAGTAGTTTATTAGTTTTTAATTCCCAGGATACATTTTATATTTAAGGTAGAAATTAATAATGAGTAGTATAGTATACCATATAGAGAAGACAAATTTTATAAATACATAGATTTAAAATAATAAGTAGTTATAGTAGGTACACAATAAATAAACACTCAAAAGTTTTATATATATATATATATATATATATATATATATATATATAGGCTTATGGTTGTTCATATGGAAAATAATACAAGAATTAATAATAATACAAGAATAAGCTGTTTTGCATACTCACAACTATAAACCTACTTTTTTTGCCCTATCCTATGTATGAGTATATGTAATAATTATTTAGAAGATAACTTTAGTTCAGGAGAGCAAAGTAGTTAAGAGCATAGACTTGGGCACCATACTATTGGATGTGGTTTGCTTTTTCTATAACTAATCACTTCCAAAATTTACATGCTTAAAACAACAACCATTTTTATTATTTCTCACAGCTCTGGGGTTGCTTGGACTCACATGGGCCGTTCTCCAGCTGGTCTTGACTGGAATTGTCTATGCAGTTACACTGAGCTGGTGGCTGGGGCTGTAAAGGGCGACATGACTCCCTCACATGGCTGGAAGTTGGTGCAGCGTTTTGGCTGGGACTGGCGGGCCTCGGGTCTCTTTAGTGTGACCTCCCCACATGGTGTGGGTTTGTGGCTGGGTCCCAAAAAGAACTCTGCCAGCTTATGAGCAGACACCAATGTGCGAGTGGCTCGTCAAGCCTTTCCTTGTACAATATATATATATACTTCATGTCTTATTGTTCAGAGCAAGTACATGGAGACAACCTTCCACCAGGGCAGTGATACTGAGCAGTGTGGTTTATTAGTGACACCGAAGTAACAGTCTCTACAAAAGAACTGGATCCCAACTTTGCCCTTTAGTAGCTGTGTGACCTTGGGCAAATTATTTCTCCTCCTTCTTAGCCAGTTTCAGTCGTGGTGCTGATGAGAGTAGTAGGTATAGTAAGAGTAATGGTAGTGTAGTAATGGTATAGTAGTACTGCCCTTATCTAGAGCTTCACTTTCCACAGTTTCAGTTACCCACGGTCAATCATTATTGGAAAATATTACCTGGAAAATTCTAGAAATAAACAATTCTTAAGTTTTAAATTGCAGGTCAGTATGAGTAATATAAATGAAATCTTGTGATATTCTATCTGGGATATAAATCATCCCTTTGTCCAGCATATCCATGCTGTATATATAAACTCCCTGCCCATTAGTTACTTAGTAACCATCTTGGTTATTAGATCAACTGTTACCATATCACAGTGCTTGTGTTCAAATAAGTCTTGTTTTACTTAACAGTAGCCCCAAAGCATGAGAGTAGTAATGCTGGCAACTCAGATATGCCAAAGAGAAGCTGTAAAGGGCTTCCTTCAGATGAAAAACTGAGTGTCCAATAAGATGTTTTGAGAGAGACCACATTCATGACTTTTATTATAGCATATTATTATAATTATCCTATTTTATTGTTAGTCATTGTTAATTCTTTTTTTTTTTTTTTTTTCATTTTTCTGAAGCTGGAAACAGGGAGAGACAGTCAGACAGACTCCCGCATGCGCCCGACCGGGATCCACCCGGCACGCCCACCAGGGGCGACGCTCTGCCCACCAGGGGGCGATGCTCTGCCCATCCTGGGCATCGCATGTTGCGACCAGAGCCACTCTAGCGCCTGGGGCAGAGGCCACAGAGCCATCCCCAGCGCCCGGGCCATCTTTGCTCCAATGGAGCCTTGGCTGCGGGAGGGGAAGAGAGAGACAGAGAGGAAGGCGCAGCGGAGGGGTGGAGAAGCAAATGGGCGCTTCTCCTGTGTGCCCTGGCCAGGAATCGAACCCGGGTCCTCCGCACGCTAGGCCGACGCTCTACCGCTGAGCCAACCGGCCAGGGCGTCATTGTTAATTCTTACAGTGCACAATTTATAAACTATATTTTATCACAGATATGTATGTATAGAAAAAACATAGTATATATATTATATATATACTATGTTTTTTCTATACATACATATTATATATATATATGGGGTTCAGTACTATCTGTGGTTTTGGCGTGCACGGGGGATCATGGAGGTATCTCCCGTGGATAAGGAGGGACTACCATAACAGGCATAATAGAGGAAATACCATCCTCAGACAAGAGCAAAGCTTCATGACAACTGCTGATTTGGTTTTACTAGACCTTTTAAAAATCTATGGTATTTTGATTCACACAACACTAACAGGTTGAGTTTACTTTCCCTTTTACCATATTAAAAACGACTAAACTTTTTCTTATAGTTCAGGAATAAAAAACACACTGAATTTAGAGAAGCAAATCATAATTTACTAATAACGATAAATGGAGCTTTGATTTAAAGACTTAATATAAAGAGTTCTTCCTGGTTTAGTTAAGAGTTTTACAGATCATTAACCACTTGACTGCTATTCAATGAAGAAATGACTATATTTCCAAAATAAGCCAATAATGAGTGCTTAGCACTTTTGTGACATTTCTAGGGGAGTACCACAAATAGTGGCCAAGAATTACTTAGTAATATCTTTGCTTTATTTTATTTTTTTATGGGAGACAGACACACAGAGAGAGAGGAACAGATAGGGACAGACAGACAGGAAGGGAGAAAGGTGAGAAGCATCAATTCTTCGTTGGGGCACCTTAGTTGTTCATTGATTGTCTTCTCATATGTGTCTTGACTGGGGCTACAGCAGAGCAAAGTATCCCTTACTTAAGCCAGTGACCTTGGGCTCAAGCCAGAAACTTTTGGGCTCAAGCCAGTGACCATGGGGTCATGTCTATGATACCACACTCAAGCCAGCAACCTTGGGGTTTTGAACCTGGGTCCTCTGCATCCCAGACCAATGCTCTATCCACTGCACTACTGCCTCTTCAGGCCAGAAATATTTTGTCTTATATACAATTATTAATTAATTATTTTGTAGCCACATTTCTTTTAATAGTTAAGGCGATATGATACAGTCTGAGCACCATTTGTATTCACCACTCTTGGTTTCATCTGATACTTTGTTCTTCCTAGAAACTGAGTCTAACTTCAAAATTACTACTTTAGGTTTTTAAAAGTTACATGCCACATGCTCAGGGGAATCCCATAAAGTCCAAAATGTCTTAAACAGTGGCAGCACCTTTTTAATGTGTTTGGAGACGGTGAAGGTGACAACTTCGAAAAGAATAACTCTCACTTGTGTTGGTTAGTTCTAGTATGTTTCCTTAGAAACAACGCAAGCCAAAAACCTATATTCTACTTTATTGTCCCTTTTCATATTTTTACTTGGCACATTGCTTGCATTAAAAAGTTGAGCTTATTTTCAAATATTAATTAATATTTTATTTTTATGTTGTACCTCTAAGTACATGATTAAAGCTCCTTGAAGATAGGTACTTATTTATTTTTAGTGTCTTCCATGTCATCTCAATTACTACTAATAATAGTTAATAAAAAATTGATACTTTGTGATTTCCAAAGCATTCCTAGAGATGTGAGCCCAGATTTCCTTACACAATCGTGTGCAGGCAGGATTTTCCCCTTATGATCTCCAATCTCCATTCAAGAGAAAGTAGTGGAAGTTGGGTCATTTAGAGCACCATTCTGGGTCTGTAACAAGTAAGCTAACAGGCAGACACAGGAGCTGTCCAAACATTTTGGGGATTATAGAGGATTCAGTGACTTTTCTTTTATCCATGTTGGAGATGCATTTTTAAGGGGCCAGCACAGACCCTAATAGCCATTTTCCAGGTGTTGGCAGAGGTTAATAACTTGTTAGGACCCAGACAGTTTACTTCATCATGCATGGGTTGTAGCCGTTGTGACCATCTACACACAAAGGCATCATGCACATCGCATGGTTTTAACTTTGTAATGCGTACCCAAAATTTTCCCCTTGGTTTAAATATAAATCATAACAGGATTCTCTCAGAAGCTGCGTTTTTATGGAGTGCTATTATCTTTCTCATATGTCTCTGGGATTTTCCAAGTATTTACAATGAACATGTATTGCTTTCTTTTGTGTGTGTGTGTGTGTGTGATAGAGACAGAGAGAGACACAGAGATGGACAAATAGAGACAGACAGACAGACAGGAAGGGAGAGAGATGAGAAGCATCAATTCTTCGTTGTGGCACCTTAACTTTTGACTGATTGCTTTCTCATATGTGCCTTGACCGGGGGGGGGGGGACTACAGCAGACAGAGTGACACCTTGCTCAAGCCAGTGACCTTGGGCTCAAACTGGTGAGCCTTGCACTCAAGCTGGCAACCTCGGGGTTTCAAATCTGGTTTCTCCGAGTCCCAGTTTGACGCTCCATCCACTGTGCCACCGCCTGGTCAGGTGAACATGTGTTGCTTTTAAAATTAGAAAATGTTAGGTTTTGCTTGAATGATTTAGATTTTAATAACATTTTTTAATATAGGAACAATTATGAACATTCTTTTAAGTTTAAATACTAGATAATGTTAAAAGTATTCTTTTTTTGTGTGGCAGAGACAGTGAGAGACAAAGAGAGGCACAGCTAGGGACAGACAGGAAGGGAGAGAGATAAGAAGCATCAATTCTTTGTTGCGGCTCTTTGGTTGTTCATTGATTGCTTTCTCATATGTGCCTTCATGGGGGGTGGGGCTACAGCAGAGCAAGTGACCCCTTGCTCAAGCCAGTGATCATGAGGTTATGTCTATGATCCCACACTCAAGCCAGTAACCCTGGGCTCAAGCTGGTGAGCCTGTGCTCAAGCCAGATGAGCCTACGTTCAAGCGGGCAACCTTGGGGATTTGAACCTGGGTCTTCTCTGCCCCAGTCCAACACTCTACCCATTGTGCCACCACCTGGTCAGGCCTATTAAAAGTATTCTTAATTCATTTTCTTTCAAACTGGAGCAGGATAAGTATTCCATTTCATCTCTCAAATGTTACCTTTTCTAATCTGATTATCTACCTCTACCTCTTTATAACAAACTGCTTTGTTTTCAATGTGGGGAAAAACTCAGACTAGAGTGAAAATTCCAGGCAGTGTCTCCTTATCCCAGGTCACTCCACTTTCACTGTGTTCTTTTTCCACATCACCTCCTCTTCCTTAAGCCACACCCTGAACATTTCTCCCTTTTTTCTATCAGTATATATTTTGAGATGTATCCATTTCTCAGGTTTGGTGACAGTTCAGGACCAAGGGACAAGGTCACAGAGATTATAGACTGTCGAATGTGTGACAAGGCGGCTCATAAAGAATCTAGTCAGATGTCCTTTATTTGCCTTTAATTAACTACAGCTGCTTTTTATGTTTCGAGCTGATCTTTGATCTGCTTTCCCCTTCAGACCTCTGTGCGCAAGGTAGTTAAAAACAAACTAGGAGGCCAATTTTAAAGACAAAAAAAGAATAAAGAGAAAGAAAAGAAAATCCCTCTGGGGTAATCAAGTGACAGTCAGTCGAAGCAGCAATGAGCTGCTAGCCTTATTCATTAGAGAACTTAAACATGTCAAAAAAGTGGAATAACATCCCTGCTGTTAGATCAGCCTCAACAATGAAGATTACAGCAGCTTTGGGATGCATGAGTGGGCATACTTCTTGTGAAAACAAGTTTATTGAGGAGCATTTTACAGTGGCACAGAATCTAGTTTACCCAGTTTCATAGCAGTAATATTGGTTCAATATGCACTGAGAAATTTTACCCTCTAAGAATGGCAGATTTATAGCGTAACCTTGCTCTAACTCAGTGGGCCTTACAATTAGGTTTAGAAAAACTTCCTACAGGTTACATTGCTTGAATGGATGGCCTCTGTTATACCACTTTACTTTTTGCCGAAGTATTTACTATATAGTACATGATCTGGCATAAATTTTAGTTTGGTAATGACTTTTTAAATCTTGGAATCTTTCACAAGTCAGGGTCATTGATAGAGTCTTCTTTTGAATCAAAATTCCAACAACAGCATCATCAGTTGAGTAAAAAAATCAAGTGTTCCTTGGAGCAGATAATCTTGGACTAGAGTTTAAGAACTGTTTTAGAAAGAAGTCTATTCTAATCATATACAAATGGCTTTCCCTGTGACATTTTTTTTTTCTTTATTGTAATCTGTTGGAGCCTGCTTATTATTTGAGGGCCCTTAATAACTTGAGAGAACATTGATTTAAAAAGGAGAAGACCAAGAACTTCCCAATCCTTAGTTTTTCACCGTGCATTTTCAGTTTTCATAGTGACTCTTCCTCCTAGTAAATTCCAGGAACAAAAATCAACTGCAGGAAATCTCTTTAACCTATAAAATTTAAGGGAAACAAACACTATTTTCTTATCCTTAATAGTGACATTTTTGTGGAGGATAAAACTAGGAAGCCCTTTTGAGTTGATTCATTTCAAGTTTTCCCAGATGATATGTTATCGTTTTGTTTATTTCTCCAAATTTATTGACCTGTGCATGGTCAAATTATGAGTCAGAGTTAGGACTTCTCATTAGCAAACCTGTAGCTTTTTCCCATCACATCACTTGCTTGGATCTTATAGTCATGTCCTGGGTCTTGCCCTCCACTATTACTGTTAGAGGATGTTCTTTTAAAAGACAAAAATTCATTAGTAGGAAAAGCAATGTATGTGAAAAATATAGACGCTTTGTCCTCAATTAGCTTAATGTTTATTTTAACTCTTCTATATTTGAAGTTTGAAAGAACTGTCTAAGAACAAAAAGAGGGCAAGGTGAGACTTTATATCTTTTCAAAGCACAGCAGTTATGCTCAATTAAGATTTAGAATTAGCATCTATAGGGTTGGGGCACTTATGTGGTCAAACAGTCAAAGGAAGGAAGCAGGAGAGTAAGATTCAACAGAACGGGAGGAGCGTGTGTCCCTGAACTCAGTTCAGGCAGATGTAACCTTGTGGGGGGGGGAGGGTGACTCAGAGATGCTAGAGAGGTCAGCTTTTCAATTAACCCAGAGATCTAATTTTTTTTAAATGTGAAAACTCATAATTTCTAGATGTTAACAACAATTCATGTTTAAAAGAACACTATATGAACTGAACAAAACACATTTGTAGACTATTTTCCAAGGGTAGTGCCTCAATCTTCTTTTCACTGTTTACAGCTTGGACAAGCTATAACATGGCTTTCAAAAAGTAGGTGAGCAATTTTGATTTCCTTATGAATGACACTGTGTAATAAAAAATGTTCATGCAAACTGATAAAAAAATATGGTGGCAAGGTTAGTTACAGATAACACTGCATAGTGATGACTTACAATGTGTTCTTACACTCTTTAAACGGCTCCTCAGGACAACCCTGACAGGCCAACAGGACTGTTGTTGCTTTTTTAAATTTCCATTTTACACAGAAGACCATTGAAGCTCAGTTCTTGATCATTTTCAAGACACAGAATCTTTGGGAAAATTGGTGAGAGTCATGGACTTCTCTTGCATGAAAAAAAAAACAAAACTAAAATAATTAGCATTTAATTATTAGGAGTTCAGGGATACCTTTCTCTTTCCAAAGTCTAACCACAAGTTAAGAACCCCTGGAAACTTGATAGAGAACTTGAACTGAGGTTTTCAGAGCCCTGTGTATATGTCTGTTATTTCTACTACATAATACTTCCCTCCTTACAGAAGATCTCAGTTGAGACAGCAGCCACCAGAGTAGAGCCAGCCCAGACTGAAGAGTCACCTGCAGTCCCTCCTGTGCTGCTGCCACCAGGGTGGCTGGACTCGGAAATGCGGCTGGGACTGGGGAGGATGGCCTCAGCGGAGCAGCGGGCCCCTCATCACTGAGTCTCTAGAGGTCTCAGGGTTGTCTGAAAGGTCCCAGAATAACAGATGAGAGTAGCCCCTCTAGCCCAAGCCTGTATGCCAGACACTGTGCTGAGTTCTGAAGTCAGTCCAGTTTTTACCTCCATCACACAGACAGGGAAACAGCTAAACCAACATTATCATCCTGACGCCAGGTCTGACACAGTTAATCGCTTTGTGATTCTGGTTTTCATTTTAGAGTGAGAGAAGAAGGCACTGGGCAGGGTGCTCTAGTTGGTTGTCATTCTTAAAATACATAATACTGTAATAAAAGTTCCTGAAAAGTCCATTGCTTTTTCTTCTAAGAAAAAATGGATCCCCCCCAACAGATAGCATAAATTAAAAAGAAAATACTGTGTACTTAAGAAGGTAAAGGAAAAAAAAATCTTTAATTGTACCTAGTGTAGGGGTAATTTTCATATATGTATATAAAATTAGTCATTGCTAAACCCTTGTTAAATTGCCAAAATCACTGATAATCTGTAGTAATCTTCGATGTCCCTTAAAGGCAAGTAATAATATATTCATCTGCAACACAACTGAGTGGCCAGTATTTCCAAAAATTGAGGGAAATAATACATTATGCAGTTAATTTCTTTACTTTCCATGCATACTGTTGTGTCACATAAAATGAGATACCTACCAAATTAAAATGCCATACATGAAACTTATACAAGATACAGATTTAATCATATTATTTATGTGGAAATCTTCAGTACTCAAGAATATAGCACCTTAAAAGAAACATATAACTGTTTTTTCTATTTTTAAATTATATTTTTAATTACAGTTTATATCCAATATTATTTTGTATTAATTTTAGGTGCACAACATAGTGATTAGATAATCATATACTTTACAAAGTTCCCAAATTATAGAGTGATTCTCTCTGATAAGTCTAGTATCCACCTGGCATCATACATAGTTATTACAATATTATTGACTATATTTCCTTTGCTGTACTTTACATCCCCGTGACTGTTTTATACCAGTAGACAAATGCATAACTCTTAATGAGTTATGTAAACCCCTTGTTAAATGAATAGCCTTGGAGTTTATGGAACATTAATAATGTTTGTTCTGCAATCTGTGCATAGATTAATTTGCTATGTGGATGATACTTGAAATAGAAATTTAAATTTCAAGTTAAGATTCAAAATGGAGAATTTGAATTCTAAAAAATATTTCACTATTATTTAAATGTTAGGAAACTTAAATAAAGAATCATTTTCCCCCTCTATATTCTTGGGAGTAATTTCCATTTGAAATTATATTTAGGTTTTAAAGCAAGATTTTCTTTTTTACTTAGTGAAAGGAGGGAAGGCAGAGATAGACTCCTGCATGTGCCCCAACCAGAATCCACCTGGTAAACCCACTAGGGGGCGATGCTCTGCCTATCTGGGGCCTTTGCTCCATTTGCAATGGTAGCTAGTTTTTAGTGCCTGAGGTAGAGGCCACGGAACCATCCTCAGAGCCCAGGGCCAACTCGCTTAAATCAAGCCATGGTTGCAGGAGGGGAAGAGAGAGAGAAGTGAGAGGGCGAGGGGGGGAAAAGTAGATACGCATTTCTCCTGTGTGCCCTGACCAGAATTAAATCTGGGACATCTATAGGTCTGGCCAATACTCTACCACTGAGCCAAACAGCCAGGGCCAAAAGCAGAATTTCTATTGCAGATCTTGTTTACGTACAACAGACTCTCTGTTGTCACTTGTTAAATAAAGTTCCCCGTTAACTAGTACTTCTTGGACTCAAAATAAAATAAAAATTGATATTTTGTGTTGTTTTTTTTTTTCAACAAAAAGCCAGGCAAGATTCTAAAAGTATGTGGTCTAATTGGTTTTTTAGTACTGAATATATTTTGTAAAAATCTATGCATTTTTAAATGCACAATTCATGTATAGTGTTTATGCTTATGAAATTAGCTTTTACAGTGCATCTCTTCTCTAACCTGTCAAGATAATAGTTCACCATAATTCAGGTTAACACACAGCACATAATTTTATTATCTTGACCCCGTATTAGTTGAGATTACTAATCTTGTGTGATTATACCGCTACTTTGAAAGTTTGTTAGCTTCCATTTCATACTTTTTCAGTTTAAATAACTTCTGCTACTGCTTCTTTGGCTTATATAAAAAAATTGTCTCATTCTCAACCTTTTTCAGACAGAAGGTATGTGATTTTTTTAACTTATCACAGACTTATCTTTAAAGGTTACAAATTAATGTGTGTCCTTTCTTACCCATCTTCCCTCTCCTCCCTCCTGTTACCCTAGTGGTTCAGGCCTCCTAAGTTCTCCTTCAGATTCCCATCTCATGACCTAATGCCTGAGGTTTTCTTCTTTTTCTTTTCCTTTTTTCCATGAGGCAATGTTTGCAATAGCTGTTCTGTAATGTATAGCATATATTGGTTTGAGAATGAAAATTTCACTTCTGTAAAGTGGTTTGGGATACACTTTTGTGCGAGATTCTATGCCAAACTGAACTGTGGATTGCAACACGCAGCCAAAGGTGCCTCTCTTTGCCACTCCAGGAGGTGATTTACAGTTTGGGCAATTACAATGCCCGATTGCAATGGCTGCCAGAGTTATTATGTGAACCTTCCAAACAGGGATCATGTCTTCCCTCTTTCTGCACACCTTTTCTGATACAATAAATACTTTATAAATGGCATGTTTAGGTGAGCCGAGGCCTTATCCACAAGTTGACATAACATCTTATGCTGTTTATGCATATTTAAAACTTGAGCCATTTTATTTCCTTTCCAAATTTGCTAAGCTCACAGGAATATAAAATAACCAAAGTATAAACTAGAGTTCCTTATAGGAAAGTATTTTTTTGTGATGAAGTGCAATTAATTAGTCCCAGTAATGTTGTCAGTGGATGGTTAGTAGTGAGGCAAGGAGTCGATGAATTAGGATTAAAACTTAACTATTAAGAGAAGGAAGCAGCAAGAGTATTATTAAAATATTCTAAACCCAGTCTTATGTTTCAGATTACGAGGGAAAGCATGCTACAACGAGATTTAACACTCTGAAATTCTCTTTCCTATGGCCCTCTATTGAGAGGTACACATATGATTCAAGCCCCACTCATCTGATGTTCACAAACTCCTGCCCATAGTGATTGGCCCAGGGATTTACATGTGATCAATGTGTGGCCAATCAAAGCTCTTTCAGCAATTCTTCTGTTGCCCCAGCATAGAAGAGTCCAACTTGCCTCCTGCGTATTAAGGATGACAAGACCAGAATTGGGGGTTCTCTGAAGCAGCATGCCTCTCTGCTAGGGAAGCTCGGTAGTAGAAGTGGATAAAGACAAGCAGAGACAAGCAGATGAGGGAAGGGGAGAGAGAGTCGTGGAGCCAAGCATCCCTGCCATTTCCGTCACTTCAGTGATGAGCCAATAAATTCCCCTTTTGTGTTGAAGCTGATTTGTGTTGAATTTTATCTAAAACAACCAAAAGAAGAGCTCTGGCAAATTCTTTTGATTGAAATAGAACATCTACATGAATAAGAAAGCGTTGTTTCTCTCATACAAATTCTTCCAGCTGTTCACTGGTAAGGTAAAACAGAAAACATGGAATATGTATGTATTCATATAAAATGGAAAATGCCATTTTAAAACACAAATTAAACTCTGCAGTGGAAGAAACAGTACCATTTTATTTTTTGGCATTTTAGACTCTTTGCTCATTTTAATAATTGTGTTATGGCTCAACTTGAGGTATATCTTCCACATCAACTTTAAATCTCTTGTTTTTAAATTTGGTTCTCAATTACTAGTGCTTCAGATGCCAAGGCGAGAGAAGCATTCGGTGCTGCTTAAGTGAACACAGTGTCAGCTCACAGCCTTGGGTCCACTTACTTCATAATGTCACCCTTCTTTTCTGAAGAGAGGGTAATACCCTTTCCTCCTTGGTGGTAAGTTGAATTTAGTTCAGAAAAGTTGCCATTTGTGAATTCATAATACAGTTGGCAACTGTGTGGTAGTGCTGTTTGATATAGCATCTGTATGTGTCAGGGTAAAGATTAACTGCTTCAGAGAGACCCAACATACCATGGCTGAAAAAATAAAATGTTTTTGTTTTTTCCATGTATGTCTTGCTATTGATAGTTCAGGTCAGCATGGAATTTCTGGTCCTCGTCGAAACTCTGGGACATGAGTTCCTTCCATTAGCTCTTCCACTACACTCTAGGACGCTGTGTTGTCATCTCTAAGATATAACTTAAGTCACTACCACACTGACATTCCAGTTATCAAGAAGAGGTAATTAGTTTTGAAAGAGGTATATTCATAGCCTTAGGCTCTCTGATTTACACAATCCACAGGTGAAAACCTAGCCACGTGGCCACACAGAATGGATGCTGGGAAAGACCATCTTCCTGAGATGTCACAGACCCTGGAAGAAAGAGAAAATGGGTTCTGGTGGAGCACCATGTTGTTCCCAGGACTGTAGATCCCCTGTTAGTTGCTGCCGTTGTTTTACGTCTTCTATATTATTTTGTGTATAAGAGGAAAATGAAAAAATTTAATCTTGTAGCATCAAAGTAAAATGTGAAGAAATTAGAGATAAAACAGAAATACTGCTCTTCACTTTTTATTTATTCAGAAATTATGTGGTCACTAAATCTAGTCCTTGAGTAAATATAGAAGTCACTCCTCTACACAGAGTATTTGTACAGTCTGCAAAGTAGATAACATTAATATACCTTTTTACAGATTGGCAATGCCCTCATGACATTACGTTTATTTGTCTATATTTTTAGACTTTGTAGGAACCCTGCAGAATTCCAGGGTACATTGTCATTGTTTTAATTTTCAACCAGGAAGATATTCTAATGAGGACACATTTTAAGTTGCTTGACAAGAAGTTGGGACTGCCTTTCCTAGAAAAGATGATAAAGTCTTTTAAAATGTATATTTTATCAATTACTGTCTAACCTTGCCTCAGAATATGAATATGAATGTGTTCATTTATTTTTGAGGACTTAATCTTGTAGTTTCAAAATCTTTCACAATAATTTTGTTTGGGGGCTTAAGCCATCTTTGAAGGCTTGTATTTGTATAATTGTTTTATTCAGTGTTTCACACTTCCAGCAATTCCCTATGATGTGTTGTTGATTAAATATATTAACTTCTTTTTTTTTTATTAAATTTAATGCAGTGACATTGATAAATCAGGGTACATATGCTGAGAGAAATAATCTCCAGATTATTTTGACATTTGATTATGCTGTATACCCCTCACCCAAAGTCAAATTGTCTTCTGTCACCTTCTATCTGGTTTTCTTTGTGCCCCTCCCCTCCCCCACCCCCTCTCTCCTTCCTCGCCCCATCCCCCTCCCCCAAACCCCTCACCCCTGTTGCCATCACCTTCTTGTCCATGTCTCTGAGTCTCATTTTTATGTCCCATCTATGTATGGATTCATATAGTTCTTAGTTTTTTCTGATTTACTTATTTCACTCCGTATAATGTTATGAAGGTCCATCCATGTTATTGTAAATGATCCGATGTCATCATTTCTTATGGCTGAGTAGTATTCCATAGTATATATGTACCAAAGCTTTTTAATCCACTCGTCCTCTGACGGACACTTGGGCTGTTTCCAGATCTTCGCTATTGTGAACAATGCTGCCATAAACATGGGGATGCATTTCTCCTTTTGGAGCCGTTCTTGGGGTATATTCCTAAAATTGAGATAGCTGGGTCAAAAGGCAGTTCGATTTTCAATTTTTTGAAGAATCTCTGTACTGTTTTCCACAATGGCTACACCAGTCTGCATTCCCACCAGCAGTGCAGGAGGGTTCCCTTTTCTCCACATCCTCGCCAGCACTTATTCTGTGTTGTTTTGTTGATGAGCGCCATTCTGGCTGGTGTGAGGTGATATCTCATTGTGGTTTTAATTTGCATTTCTCTAATGGTTAGTGATGTTGAGCATTTTTTTATATGCCTATTGGCCATCTGTATGTCCTCTTTCGAGAAGTGTCTATTCATTTCTTTTTCCCATTTTTTGATTGGATTGTTTGTCTTCCTGGTGTTGAGATTTACAAGTTCCTTATAAATTTTGGTTATTAACCCCTTATCATATGTGCTGTCAAATATATTCTCCCATTGTGTAATTTGTCTTTTTATTCTGTTCTTATTGTCTTTAGCTGTTCAAAAGCTTTTTAGTTTGATATAGTCCCATTTGTTTATCCTGTCTTTTATTTCACTTCCCCATGGAGATAAATCAGCAAATATATTGCTCCGAGAGATGTCGGAGAGCTTACTGCCTATGTTTTCTTCTAAGATGCTTATGGTTTCACGGCCTACATTTCAGTCTTTTATCCATTTTGAGTTTATTTTTGTGAGTGGTGTAAGCTGGTGATCTAGTTTCATTTTTTTGCAGGTAGCTGTCCAATTTTCCCAACACCATTTGTTAAAGAGGCTGTCTTTACTCCATTGTATTTCCTTACCTCCTTTGTCAAATATCAGTTGTCCATAAAACTGTGGGATTATTGTATTTCTGGGTGCTCTGTTCTGTTCCATTGATCTATATGCCTGTTCCTATGCCAGTACCAGGCTATTTTGAGTACAATGGACTTGTAGTATAACTTGATATCAGGAAGTGTGATACCTCCCACTTTATTCTTCTTTTTTAAGATTGCTGAGGCTATTTGTGTTCTTTTTTGGTTCCATATAAATTTTTGGAATATGTGAGCTATATCTTTGAAGTATGTCATTGGTATTTTAATTGGTATTGCATTGAATTTATAAATTGCTTTGGGTGATATAGACATTTTAGTGATGTTTATTATTCCTAACCATGAGCATGGTATATGCTTCCACTTGTTTGTATCTCCCTTGATTTCTTTTATCAATGCTTTGTAATTTTCCGAGTACAAGTCTTTAGTCTCCTTGGTTAAGTTTACTCCTAGGTACTTTATTTTTTTGGTTGTAATAGTGAAAGGGATTGTTTCCTTAATTTCTCTTTCTGACTGTTCATTGTTGGCGTATAAAAATGCCTCTGATTTCTGAGTATTGATTTTATATCCTGCCATTTTGCTGAATTCATTTATCAGGTCCAGTAGTTTTTTGACTGAGACTTTAGGGTTTTCTAAAACTATAATGATAGTTTTACTTCTTCTTTTCCAACTTGAATGCCTTTTATTTCTTCTTCTTGTCTGATTGCTGTGGCTAGGACTTCCAGGACTATGTTAAATAAGAGTGGTGATAGGGGGCACCCCTGCCTTGTTCCTGATCTTAAGTGGATTGCTTTTAATTTTTGCCCATTGAGTATGATGGCTGTGGGTTTCTCATAGATGGCTTTTATCATGGTGAGGTAGGTATGTTCCCTGTATTCCCACTTTGCTGAGAGTTTTGATCATGAATGGGTGCTGGATTTTATCAAATGCTTTTTCTGCATCTATTGAAATTATCATATGGTTTTTCTCCTTCTTTTTGTTTATGTGATGAATCACATTGATTGATTTACGAATGTTGTACCAGTCTTGCCTCCCCAGAATAAATCCCACTTGTTCATGGTGTATGACTTTTTCCATATATTGTTGGATCCGGTTTGCTAATATTTTGTTGAGGATTTTAGCATCTATAATCATCAGAGATATTGGCCTATAATTTTCTTTCTTTGTGTTGTTTTTGCCTGGTTTTGGAATCAGAATTATGCCGCCTCATAAAAGGAGCTTGGAAGTCTTACTTCCTCTTGAATTTTTTGAAATAGTTTGAGAAGGATAGGAGTTAGTTCTTCTTTGAATATTTGGTAGAGTTCAGTTGTGAAGCCATCAGGCCCTGACTTTTCATTGATGGGAGTTGTTTGGGAGTTTGTTTCGATCTTATTTGGTGTAATCGGTCTGTTTAGGTTTTCTGATTCTTCCAGATTGATTTTTGGAAGATTGTATGTTTCAAGGAATTTTTCCATTTCATATAGGTTGTCTAGTTTTTTGGCATACAGTTCTTCATAGTATTTTCTTATAATATTTTGTATTTCTGTTGTGTCAGTTGTTATTTCTCCACTCTCATTTCTAATTTTATTTATTTGAGTCCTCTCTCTCTTTTTCTTGGTGAGTCTAGTTAAAGTTTCATTGGTCTTGTTTACCTTTTCAAAGAATCAGCTCCTAGTTTCATTGATCCTCTGTATTGTTTCTTTAGCCTCTATGTCATTTATTTCTGCTCTGATCTTTATTATTTCCTTCCTTCTACTACATTTGGGCTTTACTTGCTGTTCTTTTTCTAGTTCTTTTAGATGCAGGGTTAAGTTGTTTGAGTTTTTCTAGCTTCTGAAAGTGTGCCTGTAGTTCTATCAACTTCCCTTTCAGTACTGCTTTTGCTGTGTCCCATAAATTTTGAATTGTTGTATGCTCACTGTCATTCATTTCTAGGAATTTTTTTATTTCTTCTTTGACCTCATTCTTAATCCATTTGTTATTTAACAACCTGCTATTTAGTTTCCATGTGTTTGAGAATTTTTTTAGGTTTTCTGTTGTGGTTCATTTCTAGTTTCATGCCGTTGTGATCGGAGAAAGTGCTTGATATGATTTCAATCTTCTTAAATTTGTTGAGACCACTTTTTTGCCCTAACATGTGGTCTATCCTAGAGAATGTACCATGAGCACTTGAAAAGAATGTATATTCTGCTGCATTAGGGTGAAAGGTTCTGAACATATCTATTAAATCAAGTTGATCTAGTGTTTCCAATAAGTCTGCTGTTTCTTTGTTAATTTTCTTTCTTGAGGATCTATTTAGTGATGTTAGTGGGGTACTGAAATCCCCTACTATTATGGTATTGCTGTTGATCTTGCCCTTTAAATCCATCAAAGTCTGCTTTATATAGTTAGGTGCTCCTATATTAGGTGCATAGATATTTATAATAGTTATATCTTCCTGTTGGATTACTCCCTTTATCATTATGTAGTGGCCTTCTTTATCTCTTACTATATCCTTTGTTTTAAAGTCCAATTTATCTGATATAAGTATTGCTACCCCAGCTTTTTTTTCATTTCCATTTGCATAAAATGTTTTTTTTCCATCCTTTTACCTTCAATCTATGTGTATCTTTTGTTTTAAGGTGTGACTCTTGTAGACAGCATATGTACGGGTCCTGTTTTCTTATCCATGCAGCTACCCTATGTCTTTTGATTGGATCATTTAATCCATTTACATTTATGGTTATTATTGATATGTAGTTGTTTATTGCCATTTTATTCTTTAAAGCTGTATTCCTCTTAGCTATATTCTTTTCCCACTTTGATCTGTTTACAACAGGCCCCTTAACATTTCCTGCAGCATTGGTTTTGTTGTAATGAATTCCTTGAGTTGTTTTTTGTCTGGGAAGCTTTTTATTTCTTCTTTGATTTTAAACAATAGCCTTGCTGGATAAAGTAGTCTTGGTTGTAGGTTCTTGTTCTGCGTTACTTTTAATATTTCTTGCCATTTTTTTCTGGCCTCAAGTGTTTCTGTTGAGAAGTCGGATGTCATCCTTATGGGGCTCCTTTGTAGGTGATAGCTTTTTTTCTCTTGCAGCTTTTAATATTTTCTCTTTATCACTTAGCTTTGGTATTTTAATTATGATGTGTCTTGGTGTAGGTTTCTTTGGATTTCTCTTTAATGTAGTCCTCTGTGCTTCTTGAACTTGTGAGAGTTTCTCCTGCATTAATTTAGGGAAGTTTTCAGCTATGATATGATTGAACAAAGTCTCTATCCCTTGTTTTTTTTCTACTTCTTCAGGAACACATCTATGATGCGGATGTTATTTTTCTTCATGTTGTCACAGAGCTCTCTAAGAGTTTCTTCAGACTTTTTGAGTCTCTTTTCTTTTTTCTTCTCTGCTTTCTTGACTTCATTCAAGTTGTCCTCCAACTCACTGATTCGATCCTCAGCTCTATCCATCCTGTTTTTAATTCCTTCCATTGTGGTCTTGATTTCTGATATTGTATTTGTCATCTCCAACTGATTCTTTTTTATACCTGCTATTTCTTTATTTAGGTGTTCATAATGACCATCCATTGTTGTTCTAAGATCCCTAAGCATCCTTACAATCATTATTTTGAACTGCGCATCTGGAAGTTTGATTATTTCCATATCACTCAGTTCATCTCCTGAAGGTTTCTCTTGTAGTTTCATTTGGATTACACTTTTTGTCTTCTCATTATCTGTGTTTGGGTGTTTTGTTTGTAGAGATGGTTGAGTCTAGGCTTGGTGTTGTCTGCCTCCAGTTTTCAGTTGTGTTATTTCTAGGTCTTCTTGGGTTGGTATCAGCTATTATTTGTAATCCACTTTCGGATTTGGGCAGCTTTGAAGTCTTGATTTTTTTTGGTTTCTTAACAGGTGATAGTCTTGTTTACTGATCTCAGCAGGGGGCTTCCTTGAAACTGTATCCAGGAATGCGATGGGTGTAACCTGAGACTCTGAAGGCCTCTTCCACCAACTAATCTCTCTGGGGGCAGGGTGTTTTCTCAGCTTCAGTAGGGGGAGGTGTATCTCAGATCTCCATGGAGACCTGAGTTACTGCCTATCCTCCCCACTTCTTGTTTTCAGCTGTGTCTTGTTGCGCTAGTTGGAGCTGGAGAGATGTCTGGAGATCTCTGATCTGGGAGCAATTCAGTACTGTTTTGTGGAAGGATTAGTCCCTTTCCCAGCTATGGCCGCCTCCAGCACGGATGAGTCAGCTTTTTTAGGTCATCTCTTGCATTCCTTAGCCCCTCACAGTCTGTCCCTCTCTCTTTCCTTTCCACTTGGGAGATAAGCTGGTCTTTTCAACACACCTCGCTCCCTGGTCGCCAGGCAAGTGGCTGTGAGTAGTATTTCTGCTCTTTTCCCTGGAGTGAGATCCCCGCTGGCTCTCAGCCTCACCCCCCCCTCATTCCTGTAAGCAGGGGAGATTCAGGTGCTCCCTACCAGGTTTGTTGTGGCTTCTTCTTTGCTCCTTGGTTTTTGAGAGCTGTTCTTGTAGTCCAGAGTTGGTTTTTCATGCTAATTTTTCCTAAATTGATTTGTATTCCAGTTTGGTGGTGAGAGCTGGGCATCTGTGCGTCCGCCTACTCTGCTGCCATCTTCAGGTCCCTACCTAAGGTATTATTAACTTCTTTTTAAAAATAGTTTTTTTAAGTGAGAAGAGGGGAGATAGAGAGACAGACTGTTGCATGTGCCCCAACTGGGATCTACCCGGCAACCCCTCTCTTGGGCTGATGCTCAAATCAGTTGAGCTATTTTTAGTGCCTAAGGCTAATGCTTGTAGTAGTTGAGCTACTGGCTGTGAGAGGGGAAGACAGAGAGGAGGGGAAGAGGGAGGGAAGAGAAGCAGATGGTTGCTTCTCATGTGTGTCCTGACCGGGAATCAAACCCAGGACATATGCTGGGCCAATACTCTATCCACTGAACCAACCAACCAGGGCCTATTTACTTCTTAAGGTGTACATATTCTGGTCATTATAGGATCTTAGTTAAATATTTATAAAACCATAAACTGAAAAAAACCTTGAAGATCAAATAAAAACAAGGAATATCTGCTGAATCCTGTTTAGGAAATGGTGAATATCCTATCCATTGATGTAGTTATTTACAAACTTGGTATTAAAAATCATAGGATCAAAATTTTGTTCATTCAATATTTTTATTCAATATGTAGATGATGTGCCATACCTTGTTCTAGAAACTGGGCATACAGAGAAAAAACTTCAAACTTTTGGTACAATGTATTAATAAAAATGGGACTTAGTAGTTATCTCAAAGTTAACTCATTCCTTATCTTTCCAGCTCTCTCCTGTGGTATCCTGACTCAGACAGAGCCAACAAGTTCTTTTTTTGTTGCCAGAGAGACAGAGAGATAGAGAGAGGGACAGACAGGGACAGATAGACAGGAAGGGAGAGAGATGAGAAGCATCAATTCATAGTTGCAGCCTATATGTTTTTCATTGATTGCTCTCTCAAATGTATCTTGACTGAGGAGCTCCAGCTGAGCCAGTGACCCCTTGGGCTCAAGCCAACAACCTTGGGCTTCAAGCCAGTGACCCCTAAGCTCAAGCCAGGGACAATGAAATCATGTCTATGAACCCAGACTCAAGCCAGCAACCCCACACTCAAGCCAGCAACCTTGGGTTCAAGCCAGTGACCTGGGGCTTCAAGCCCGTGACCATGGGGTCATGTGTATGATCCCTCACTCAAGCCAGCAACCCCTCGCTCAACCTGGTGAGCCCGCACTCAAGCCAGATGAACAATGCTCAAGCTGGTGACCTTGGGGTTTCAAAGCTATGTCCTCAGCATACCAGGCCAATGCTCTATCTACTCTGCTACCACCTGGTCAGGCCAGAGCCAACAAGTTCTTACCACCATGTCCTGATCCCTGTCATGCTCTCACTTCCATTCTTCCTAGCTTAAGTTCCATGTTTAATCATTGTTTTGCACACAGTCTTTCCTTTGGCCTCTCTCACTTTCTCACATTCATGTGGCAAACCTCATTCTGGTTTAATTTTACTCTGCTTGCACCTAAACAGCCAAATGCAGCAAAAAGTGACACTTTTAAATTCATGACTGTTGTCCTCACCAGGACTCTTATTGCCAACTAGTAATCACACTACATTTCCCTGCTCAAACCTTCCCTCAGTCCCAAAGATCACTATTTCATGCCTTCTATCTGGTCTCTCCAACTCCTTCTCCCTCTTTCTGACTCTTAGTTAATGACCTTGCTTCCCATTCTCCTGAGGAAGTGGTAGCAAGCAAAAGAGAACCAGAATCTACAACTATGTGGGGGAAACTGTGCACTGCCTTCAGATATGTGCTCACAGATACTGCTGAGTGTTAGTTTTATTAGAAAAATATGTTCTCATCATCAACATCTATGAAAATATTTGCTTCAGATTTTTCAAGGAAGGCTGTGGCTTGACTTGCCCCAAATGCATAACTTTTAACTATATATTTCAAACCTACCAAATCACATTGCTTATTTAGCCAATCCTGTGTGCATAATATTAATTTACTGTGCCACAAAGGTAGTGCGCCTTAACTGTTATTGGGGGAAAGCATAATATATTCTATTTCCCTTTATGAGTCTCACATTGCTTATAATTGAATAGGGCTACCACATTTTCTGGGCAGGCTATCAAATAGGATGTTGTAATGATTCGCATGACTAGTAGAGTAGATGAAAAAATATCAGTTCTGTCTGTAGCTGTTCTATTTTTGAATTTCAAATTTGCAAAGCTTGAAATCGTTTATTCCTCTGTGGTTCTTATTAAAAGCTAAAAAGATTCTTTTATATTTTAAAGAGTTAAACATGTCTAACAAAATCAGTTAAGTTATGTAATTAACAGTGTGAATTTCAAAGGACAAAAGAGAAGTCTTAGATTTAATTTGAACACACCCTGGAAGGGGCTACAGTACAATGCAGAGATTTTTTTTTTTTTTTTTTTTTTGCTTGATAAATAGGTGGCGTAGGCTTCACCTGTAACTGACATCTTCGGGATGCTTGAATGCCTCAATTCTCTGTCTGCACCACTATCCTTTTGCAGTTCATGGAGATAGTAAGATGTTTCCTGCTTTATAAAATGTTATCGAAATTATCTTTGGAATATATCTGTTCTACTTAGAAGATAGGTATGCATCAGTAGACTTACTTCATATTTTAAACATGACATGGGTTCCTTGAATGACTGAGGGAGTCCCCCTCCTATAAACTAAATTGATGAAATTTTGTCTTCTTCATACCTGGAAAGGAATCTCATCATTGTAGTAGGTGTATTCTTTTATATAATGCAGTTTCTTTTTCAACAAGTATTTATTGAGCCACTGTTATGTATCAGTCATGTTCTGAGTAGTTAGTGCATATCAGTGGGTAGTACAAAGATCTATGCCCTGATGAATATTATACCCCAATGGAAGATATAGGAAACAAGCATAATAAATTAGTATATAATGGAATGTGTTGGAAGTTGACAAGTACCATTGAAAAGGGAAATGACATAGCAGCATGAAGAGTTTTATTAGTGGCAGAGTAAGGAGGGACAGACCTCTGTGCTACAGTGGTCAGGGTTACCCACTGATTATGTGAAGAAAGTTGGTCAAGTAAAATCCAGGGAAGGTCACTCCAGGCAGAGGAAACAGCTAGCACAAAGGCTGAAAGCTGAAGTATAGTCCTGGAAAGTTCGGGAAATAGCAACGACGCCCCTGTGGCTGGAGTAGAATGAGTGAGTGTCAGAATAGAAGGAGAGTTGATGAGAGAAATAATGCATACCAGGATGTCTTTTCTCTGAGTGAAATGGGGAACCAGTGCTGACGAGAGGAATGATGTGAAATGACTTACACTTTTAAAGGCTCACTCTGGCTGCAGATAGAAGGAAAGAGACCAGTTACTGGGGTGCTGCAGCTAATCAGCTGAGAAATAATGTTCCTGACTCGGACCAGAGTATGGGACAGTGGAGGAAGTGAAAGGTGAAGGAAATCGGGATATATTTTTAAGTAAAGCCAATGGGATTTCCAGATAGATTGGAAGAAGGTTTTGATAGGAAAAAGAGTCCATAATGAATATAAAGTTGAACAGGTTGATTTTTGTTTTCTTTTATTTTTTGTTTTTGAGTAGAGTGAGAAGGGTTGGGATCCTGTTTCAGACATGGGAATTGTGAGATGGATATTAAATATCCAAGTAGAGATATCAAATGAGCAATAAGATATTTAAATCTAGACTTTGAAAGAAAAGTCTGGACTGGAAATGTGACCTGGTGAGTTGTTAGCATATAGATGGTAATTAAAACAATGGGTTGGGTAAGATCACCAAAAAAGTGAGTGTAGATAGAGACCTTCTTGAGTGCATTTCATGTATTTGATATTATTTACTCAGGGGGCCTATAAAATTAAAGAATTCCTTTTCATAAAGAGCTTGTTGTTTGTATTTGATCACACATTTTCACAAATCTAGACAATGTCATTCACATAGACTACAATGTCTTGATATATATTTCTACATATTTCTAACCATAGTATGGTATGATAAATGGTATTCTTGATATTTGCAGTGTAATACAATGTAATATAATTGGTCACATAAAATGGAATTGTAGAGAAAGAAACAGTATATTGACAGTGATAAGAGGGCAGAGTAAATTTTGAATACTTTGTTCTCAAATAACATATCTTAGAACAGATTAATCTAGAATTACATTGTGAATAGTTAAGATTAAGACCTTACTTGAAGGATCACTTTACATTATTCTTTAATAAACGATGTTCAAGTCAACGTCTGGGCACCCAGTTTATCTTTTACCTTCTCCCATCCTACTGCTAAAAAGGCTGGAGCTTACGGCAGCACTATTCCGGGTGAAGACAGGGTGGGCGGAAAGGAAGGCAGAGGAGTGAACCGCAGTGCGGGTTTCTGTACTTTAGGACTGCATTAGGAGTGAGCATGTGTGGGCATGTCGCATAGTCGGTCAGTCCACCAGTGTGGTGGTGCCCTCTCTGTGGTCTTTTTACCGTGGCCCAGGTTGTAAAGAGATGGATAAACATGTGAATCTTCTGCTTTATGTGATAAGCATTTTAAATCTCCAAAATAAGACCACTCTCATCCTTTCTGGGAAGAGATGCCCTTAATGTGGTTTTCTATCCCCAGCTCTAAGGAAAAAGGATATTGTTGAGGTATGCATTATCTACCAGTGATCACTGGCAAAATAGGTGAAAACTGTAAGAACTGCTTCCTGGTGAGATTCCTATTTATATTCATATTTACATATGACATATATAGATTTTCAAGTGGCCTTTGCCTCACATAAATCAACCTTGTGACCTAGGACCAGTAATCTCAATTATAAGGAATGCCCAGGCAACAGATGAATTAAAACATTACTTAAAATTTTTTAAATACTTTTCCACATTTTCTGTTACTAGTTTTATGAGAACAATAACGTAGCTCTTTAAAAATAGTTGACAATTTGAGATAAAAGTAAATAGTAAAGCAAGGCTAGAATTGATGTAGAACATAAACAGCAACATTGCTTAATGGAAATAGCAGCAGTAACTCACTGGGCTTGAAACATTGTTTTATGCATATTTCTATTCTCTGCTTAACATCCCCTTCACATAAGAGGCCATTCTCAATGTGTCATGTCTGCGTTTGTATTTGAAGTCCATCAGCCTTGCAGGCGCCCTCACTATTGTGTGGGTATGACCCCAGCACCTAGCCCAGCACTCTTGCAGCACACAGCTCCCAAGAATCATTGGGGAATCATGAGGTGCTGACTGACTAGTTGCTTTCTCACATATCAACAATAGTTTAATTCTGCATTTTCAGTTCTTTCAAGAACATTCTGTGCTGTAAGTCATATAATTTTTCCCGACTTATCTTTAATTGCTTATTTGGATAATGTTCAAACTAATGAAGTATATACAGAATAAATAGCTGCCAGTTTGGTTTATGTGGAGAGTCAGCTGATGTGATGGTCTATACAGGAACCCTGATCAACGTTTATTTATTTATTCAATGAATTTGAGTGCTGGCCATTGTGTAAAGTAATGAGAATGCAGAGGTGAATAAGGCAGGCGGAGAATCGGTCCTCACTGAGCTTTTATACAAAAAAAACAGTCACAGTGACATGCAGTAACCCAAGTTCAGGGTACTGGGGAACACATCAGAGGGTTCCTATATCAGAATTAAGTTCTAGTAAAAATGGCAGAAAACCCAGATAGCTATTGTTTAAAGAGAATAGACATTTTTCTCTAACAGGAGCATTTGGAGGTAGACAAACCAGGACACCACCATGTCAGGGACTACTATTTTGTTACTTGCTATGTGTGGCCTCCATGACCAAAGTCACCTTTTTGTCTAAGCTGGCTACTCTAGCCCTATGTCCACATTCCACCAGCAGGAAGGAGGGGAAGGGAGGAGAGGAGCAGCCTCCTACCTTTAGAAAACTTACCCAAAGTTGCTAAAACCACTTTCTTGCATTCCATTGGCCACAGTTAGTCACATGGTCATGCCTAGCAAAAAGGAGGCTGGGAAATGCCATCTTTATTCTGAGTAGCCAGAAGGAAAAGGGGATGAGTACTAGCAGTCTATGCCCCAGGATGTCTAGGGCAATGGCTACCCAAATTGAGAACTCAAGGTAAGTTTCTCAGAAATTTATGTTTGTGTGTGACCTCACAGAAGGACAGCATTCCAGAGAAAAGGAAAAGCACAGGGACCACTGAGAAAAACACTGTTCTTTCACCAATCATGACTAATCATTGCACTTTTCTTAGGAAAAGAGGTGTGGTTCAGATTATATAAGAGGAAGGGGATGCAGGTGATGTCTAGTGCAGATTTGTGGTTAAACAGGCCAGGAGACCTTGTCACAAGAGGTAGAGGCTGGAGCAAGGTCTGTGACAGAGTGGTGTTAATCTTTTCCCTGAAGTGTTGGCTCGGGAAGGCATGTACTTGAGTCAACTCAAAGAAGGGAGCACCAAGGACTCTTCAAGGGTACAGCTTCTCTGTGCTCATGATAGGTCAGATTAACATTACCAGTTCCACTTGAATCCTACTGAAGTGTCACGAATCTGTAGAAACACTAAAACCATTTACAATATGATAAATTCACAATGTCAATCTGCTTTGGGCTTTCTTAGTTTGCGTAAGGTCCAGCTTTATAAAATTAGTCTTTTGTCTAGTTTTTAAAAATCCAATAGCAACTCTTGCTTGCTTGTTATTGTGATAAATAAGCAATTGCCTCAAATAAAAATAACTATTCTCCAGGAAGAGAAAAATTATTAAAATCTTACTCCAAAAATGCACATCAACATACTAGAACAAATTCACAAATAAACTGGTATATATAAATGTGAACAGATTCTCCAAGTTCTGTTTTTTTTTTTCTTTATGGTTTCTATTTCCTTTATTTTTAATTTTTAAAATTTTTATTAATTTAAATGTATTGTGTTAACATGGATTCAAGTGCCCCACTCAGTATAACACCCTCACCCTCACCCCTGTGTCCCTGATTACACCCTCATTGTCCCCCTTCCCCTCACTCCCTTCTCTCTTCCCTCTGGGATTTGCTGTCCTGTTATCTGTATCTATGTGTTATGTATATATTATTTTACTAATCCTTTCACCTTCTCTGATCCCATCCCCTCATCCCCTTTCCCTCTGACTGCTGTCCCTCTGCTCCGTGTAACCCCGTCTCTGCCTCTATTCTATTCCTCAGTTCACTTTGTTCATTAGATTCCACATATAAGTGAGATCATTTGATTTTTTTCTTTCTCTGCCTGGCTTATTTCACTTAGCACAATAGCTGTTAGTTTTAATAAGTCGCTGAATTATTGGTTCTTTCAATAAACTTTTAAAGAGGTATATCAACTAGTGTTGTTCGGTGTTTATTATTTTGCTCCTTTTCTAATGCCAAGTCAATGGGAGAAGCTGTGTGTACTTTCTTTGGTAAACTGATTCTTGATGACTTATTCCTTTATGCTCATGAGATGCACAGAAGTACCCTTAGTAGACATCTACCTGCTGCAGTGCTTGGTAAGAATGTTATTCTGTAAGTTTGAGTTTCTGGGGTCAATCTTGTTCATGGATTAGAACTTTATCCTCTTTTAGCTAATATAACACAGCATAAATTAGAATCATAACATTCAAGAACAAAGACACAAACATAGAATACTAGATCTCCAAGGTATTAAAGACCATTAAACCTTTCCCTTTACAAATAAGGAACTGATGCCCCTAGCGGTAAGTTATGATTTCCTGAAGACACCAGAACAAGAACTCGGGTCACTTGACTCTTACTTCAAGGTTCAAGGTGAATGTGAGTTTTCAAGCTCGAGGAAGTGTATTGAGACCTTACTGTTTGCAAGGAAGAAACCCATCCATGGGATCTTGAATGACAAGGTTTATTCATAAAGCAAAGACAGTGGCTCAAAGGCCTGCTATTGTGCCCAGTAATTCTGTTACTTCTGTTCTCTGCTCCTTTCTCCAGTCTCCAGGCAATTAGTCAGATTTGGCCAGTGACTTGGTTACCAATGATTAAAGAGCATTCTTGCTGGAATGAAATCAATATTAAATCTTGTTAGTTTTAGCCAAAAGAAGTCAAAATATAACTTTGTAAACTATAGCAGGCTTATGCAGGAACAACTTCCGAAAGCTTCTTTGGAAGCAAAGCTGGCCTTTAGGAAGATTCAAGACCTTTGATCTCCCTAGATCTGACCAATAGGGGAGTAAAAGACATTTGTGTCTATAAATATGATAGGAATGAACTAAATTACAGGTAAGATCAAATTGACTTTGTTTGCAAATGAAAGAGAGGTTAGTGCTCTGCCCTTAAGAAACTACCCACAAATACTGTAGGGTGGCTTTAGGGCAAATAGTTAAGATTGTCAACCTTAGTTTGGTTCTCTTCAAGTAAAGATGCTGGTGATACTGACCTTGTCCAGTAGTGGTACAGATCAGGGATAATGTGTGTTAAATGACCATCACTGTGTAAGGACTGCAGGTAAAGTCACTGTTATGATTATTACTACTACTCTTGTCTGCTCAGACAATAGGAAGGGCTTTACAATGGATTTGCAAGAAGCTATAAAAATACTTGCTCATTGTACAATGGTTAAGATCATGGGCTATGTGGGATTAAAAGTACTTCCTAGCTCTGAGATTTTAGACAATTTATTTAATCTATGTACCTCAATGATCTCAGCTGTAAAATGAGGATAATATTACTTTCTACCACAAGGAGCTCTTGTGATGATTAAATAAGATGAACTAAGTACTGCTTAGAAGAATGCCTACCATACAATAAACACTTAATACCTGTTCCCTTTTTTTAAGTGAGAGGAGGGGAAATAGTGAAACAGACTTCCACATGCGCCCCAACTGAAATCCACCCAGCAACCCCATCTGGGGACGATGCTCAAGTACTGAGCTATTTTTAGCACATCAGGCTGATGTAGTCACTCCCACAGAGCTATCCTCAGCGCCAGGGCCACACTTAAAACAATTGGGTCACTAGCTGCATGAGGCAAAGAGGGAGAGAAAAGGGAGAGGGAGGAGGAGAGAAGCAGATGGTCACTTCTCCTATGTGCCCTGACCGGTTGGCTCAGTGCATAGGGTGTCAGCCTGGCATGTGGACATCTCAGGTTCAATACATGTTCTCTATTAAGCTATCAATCATTATCTTTAGTTCATGAATGTTGAAACTGAGGCTCATGATTTGCCATGTTGGTAGGTGGTGTAGGGGATGCTGAAAGACCTCTCTCCCTTCTTTCTTCTTCCCTTCCTTTATTCCTCATATATCTGTATATTGGACTGGATTGAGATAACAGTAATTCCTGCCTACTTGATTGGGATTCAGGACACCTGATTCCTTTTTATTTTCTTTTCCCTGCAGCCCCACCTCCCTGCTGTGCCTAGGTACTCACATATCTTGCTTCCACTATACTAAAAACACATTATACTTTTGTCTTTTGCCACTAGCCTACAACTACTACCTGCCATGTCCAAAGTCCCAAATGTTTTATTTGAATCTTCATACTTGAGAAATCAGTGGGGTCAAGGAAATAAGAACGAGTGTTTACATAAGTGTTTATTGGACTTTTCTTTATCATATTTCAGGTCTTGTGGAAATCTGCCTGATGCACCCCCTCGATGTGGTGAAAACCAGGTAAGGTTCTGCATGAACAAGTTTTATTGACTTTGGCTGATATCCAAATTAAGGTCTGTCAGAGTACTAAATGCTAGAACTTGTCCCAGGCCAGTAGCTTCTCCCAATAATGCCATTAATATTTACTTCTTAAAGAAAATACTATTTGACAGATAAAATGTGAACAGTGAAATTTCTGGATTGAGGTCATTTAAAGTTATATAATATTTTACTGCCTTCACATGACAACCATAAGGGATGACTTCTGGCTAAACTGGTTAAGTGAGGTAAATTTATCAAAATGCTGTAAAAAAAACCCTAAATTTTATGAATTATTATAGCAGGCTTTCATTTGGCATTGTGTATAACAGATTGTTATTTAATAGTCAGCATTTTGATGTGAGACTCCAAAAATTTCAAGTCAACTTCTTAAATGGTGCTTAAAGAATGTATTCCTAGAACTGTTTGCCAGTGCAAAATACCATATTTCCAAGAAAATGCATTTGCTCTTGAAGGTAGAGACAAATAAGGGCAATGCGTTAAATCTGTTTACCAAAAGAAAACAATCTTATGGATTTTAATATGATCTAAAGCATTTTGAAAAGTTATCCTGTGGTTGAATTATTAAATTCTCTGTTTTTTCAAATGAGATGTTCTTAACATGTAGTGAAATTGTTCATTTATTTGTATTGTGTAAAACCCAAGAACATGATCCCTGGGTTATAGCGTAATAGCAAACAGTGCCATATAACAATGGGTTTGAACACAGCCTTACTGCTGCAAGTAGGAAATACAATAGTCCCCCTTATCCATGGCTTCTCTTTTTGAGGTTTCAGTTACCCATGGTCAACCATGGTGCAAACATATTAAATAAAAAATTTCAGAAATAGGCCCTGGCAGGTTGGCTCAGTGGTATTCCTGGCTGGGGCTCACAGGAGAGGCGCCCATCTGCTTCTCCACCCCTCCACCCCTCCCCCTCTCCTTCCTCTCTGTCTCTCTCTTCATCTCCCGCAGCTGAAGCTCCATTGAAGCAAAAGATGGCCTGGGCGCTGGGGATAGCTCCTTGGCCTCTGCCCCAGGCTCTGGAGTGGCTCTGGTCGCGACAGAGAGACGCCCCGGATTGGCAGAGCATCGCCCCCTGGTGGGCGTGCCGGGTGGATCCCGGTGGGGCGCATGCGGGAGTCTGTCTGACTGCCTCCCTGTTTC
Source organism: Saccopteryx leptura (assembly GCF_036850995.1). Classification (NCBI taxonomy): domain Eukaryota; kingdom Metazoa; phylum Chordata; class Mammalia; order Chiroptera; family Emballonuridae; genus Saccopteryx; species Saccopteryx leptura. The sequence continues at coordinate 108,459,070 of NC_089508.1, read as the reverse complement.
CAGCTTCAGAAAAATACAAAAAAAAAAAATTTTTTCAGAAATAAACCATTTATAAGTTTTGAATTGTGTGCCTTTCTGAGTAACGTGGTGAAATCTCTCACCGTCACCCTTTGTTCTGCCCAGGACCTGAATCCTCCCTAGGTCCAGCATATCCACACTGTGTGTGCAGTGCCATAGGTTTCCTGAGAGAGAGAGACCATATTCACATCACTTTTATTGCAGTGTACTGTTTTAATTGTTCTATTATTAGTTATTGTTGTTAATCTTTCACTATACTTAATTTATTAACTGATCTTTATCATGAGTATGTATGTACAGTCATCCCTTACCATGTCGCAGTTCACTTTTTGCAGTCTCACTGTATCACGGATTTTTAAATTATATATATCTAATTTTGTATTGTGGATTTTTTGCTATATTGCAGGATTTTGTGGTATATAGATATTTTTATATATTTATTATTTTAATTATTTTTGCAGTAAAATAAACATTTTGTAGCCTAAAACATTGAAAACAATATAAAAATATAAAAAATATTAATTAAAACATCATCAATCAAGTTGTAGTATATTCACTGGTGAGTACCCATATAGAATTTTATATGTTATTAAAATTATGTAGGTTTAAGAGTGTAGAAAGTGTTTAAGAGCATAGGAAGTGTTTATAAGAGTGCGGGAAAGGTTAATAACAGTGCGGGAAAAGTTTATAAGAATGTGAGGAGGGTTTATAAAACCTTAAAATATATATAAATAATAAAATAAATATAAGGTTGCTACTTGGCGGACTTTTGCCTATGGGGGGGGGTTCTGGAACCTAACCCCCATGATAGAAGAAAGACCACTATATAGGAAAAAACAGTATTTATAGGGTTTGGTAAAATCCATGGTTTCAGGCATTCACTTAGGGTCTTGGAATGTATCCCCCCACAGATGAGGGGGGATTATTGTACTTGAGGAGCCAGGCTGGTCACTGAATGAACATTTTTCTCAATTTACCTAAAGAGGCTGCAGAATCTCAAGCTGGTTGCTGAAAGCAAGGGAGGGTGACTATGATGTGCATACCATATTATACTCCTAATAGTGATAAAGATGAGAATTTGGCCTGTGTTTTAATTCAGGCTCTAAAACAAAATACCACAGACTACGTGGCTTAAGCAAGAGACATTTATTTCTGACAATTCTGGAGGCTGGGAAATCTAAGACCAAGGTACCTATCAATTTGGTTCTTGGTGTGGGTCTTCTTGACTTGCAGACAGTCAACTTCTTTCTCTGTATTCTCACATAGCAGAAAGAGAGATCTCTAATGTCTCTTCTTTTTCTTATAAGGGCACTAATCCTATCACAAGGGGCTCCATCCTCATGACCTCATCTAAACCAAATTACTTCCCTAAAGTCCCACTTCTAAATACCATCCCATTGCAGGTGGGGTGTGGGGGGGGGCTAGGGCTTCACAATATGAATTTGGGGGTTTTCCAACATTCAGTCCATAACAGCCTCAAGTCACCAAACCCAAACAGAGAAAGAATAAAACCACACATTATATTTAAATATAAGATGTGTATACTCCCTGGACCATCTTTTTAGAGTTTGCCAACATAAAGCAAAATTCACTGGCATGTCCTTAAATTTCGTGTTAACCTTCTTTGAAAAGCCGGAATATTTTTGCTAGTCTCACTAAGGAATAAAAGTGTCTTTTTCATTTAAGGGCAATTGCCTAAATTTGTGAAGTTTTCAGATGAGCATGGAGGAGAAGAAACAAGAATGATTTAAACAAGATATCATATTGAAATTAAGGTTATACACTCACTCAATCCTTCATTCATCCATTTAGCAAACATTTATTGAGTAGCTAGTATGTGTGGGTTCCAGTCTAGCTTTGCCCTCAAGGACTTCATAAGAATTTCATCACAATGAATTTCAAAAACTAGTACAGTTGACCCTGGAACAGTGGGGGTTATGGGCGCTGACCACTTGCACAGTCCAAAATCTGCATACAACTATTATTTCATTTCTTTGTACTGGATTTGAATAGAATAATTCTTAAAATGGATGTGCCAAGTTACTGGAGCTTTAAACCTTCTTTGATGTATTTTCATGCAAGTGGATTTATTTATTGGGATTAGTCACATGCCTTTGCCTTGTCTCAAGGGATAGGGAAAATCCTTCCAGGTGCCCTAAAAGAGAAGGGAAGTATATTGAATAAAACCCACAATCAGAGAATAAAAGCCCAAAATATGTGCAACTGATTTTGCAACAGAAGTAGAGTATGTAAGATTGGTAGATTTATCACTGGGCCCTAACACATAGGTGACCGGAAGTAGACAGGACAAACTAAATAATGCTAAAATCTTTTCACTATTATAGGAGATAACTACATTTCTAAATAAGATAAACTGTAAACTAGAAGCGATAATATATAAGGTCTACCGGAAAGTTCTGTCCATTTCTATCACAACAAGTTTCGACACGTAAGCACATGTTTATTTGGCGCATGTGTGCCTCTCTATTTTTATCACTTAATGTATACATACTGACATAGCAAATTAACTAAAACAAAGTTGATTCACGTTAGTCTTATGTGTGAAGCGATAGTGTACCCATGGCTACTGATAAAGTTCATTTACACCACTGTATTGTATACAAATTTCAACAAGGAAGAAATGCTACAGAAGCATGTAGAAATTTATTGAAAGTGTTTGGTGAAGGAACAGTTTCTGATAGGACATGCAGAAGATGGTTCGAAAAATTCAAAACAAGTGATTTCGACCTTTCTGATAAGCCACGTTCTGGGCGACCATCTTTGATCAATGACGATGTTGTTAAGACCATGTTGGAGCAAGATCCTTTTCTGACAACATCGGAGATCGCAGAAAGGCTTAATTCAGCTCAGCAAACCATTTCGGACCATATTCGGAAGATAGGATTGGTGTGGAAATATATTATTTAATAAAGTTTATTGATGGTAAGAAAAATTTGTATTTTGTTTTATTCCAAAAATGGACAGAACTTTCTGGTAGACCTTATATAAAACTATGTAGCATTATTTAAGCAGGTCACTTTCCTAAATGACATCTAATGGCACAGAGTTCTGAGTTGTTGCAGACATTGTCCAAGTAGGGCATGGCAAGCCAATTCTCACTTGATTTACAGGGTTTACTTGTGGGCTGTTTTTGCCTATTCGTAGATATTGCTTGAAGGCTGGTGCACTTAATTAACCTGAGTATAGAAATAGCTCATTTCCCACAATATCTCATGTGCTGGAGTATGGCAAAATAAATGTGTTTACTTCTTGAAGCCTAGTCTTCTGGGGTTCTTGTGCCTTATTTATTTATTTTAAATTGAGAAATTAAATTTAATGGGGTAACATTGGTCCGTAGAAGTACACAGGTTTCAAGTGTATATCGCCAAGGCATGTGAACTATTCATTGTATTGTGTGCCCATCATGTGAAGGCAAGTCCACTTTCTAGCACTGTATATTTGACCCCCTTTATTTTCCTTCCCCTCATCCTCCTCCCTCTGGTAACCACTTCACCTTCTGTCTATGAGTCTCAGTTTTATATCCCACCCATGAGTGAGTGAAATCATACCTTTCTTAGCTTTTTTTCTGATTTACTTCTTTTTTTTTAATGAAAGAGAACAGAATCTAATAATGTATTTTCAAATTCTTTCTTCTCAGGAGTTTTTCTTTCATTATTTGTTTCCCTTTGTAAATGATCAGTTTTCTTACTCCAGGCTGGAGGGTGAAGGGGAGTAAGCGGTGGTGTTCCTGAAGGCAGGGACCGGCCAACCTGCTGGAAACTGGAACCATTAGCAGATCAGTCTAGTGCTAGCTGAAGGCTCAGAGAACACCAGCTGTGGCCTAAAACTCACTGCCTGACGCAGACAAGGAGGGAAAACAGTGGTGGGATTCAGCCGGTTCGCACCAGTTCGTGCGAAAATTAGATACCTAATTTTTTGTTGAGTTCGGTGAACTGGTTGTTAAAATGGCACCTGTAATCAGGGTTCTCTCTAAGGTGAGCGCCTGGGCAGCCACCCAATGTGAAAATCACAAATTTACATTCCTTATTCTTTTATCATGTTCATCTGCACAACAGCATAATCTAAGTGCCCATAGTGATGTTCATTCGTCCATAGATGAAAAAAATTACAAGTGAGGATGCCAATCAAGAAGCAATATGGAAATATCTTAAATAACAGTTTTATTGTTTTTTGTCAGGTATTATTTAATATTTTTATTAACATTTTAAAAGTTTTATAATCTAGTTTTTTGTACTGCTTATTCTTATGTAAGTATTAAGTGCATGAAATAATAAATTACCTTTCAGTATATAATTTTTTTATACTTAAAATGGTCATTAGTGCAGAGAACCGGTTGTTAAATTATTTGAACCCCACCACTGCAGGGAGGGCTCTGATCTCACTTCCCCTACTCTTCAGTCTCCCTGTAGTGCCGCTTCTGCCTCTGAACGCACGGAAGCCTGGGCAGCCCAGCCTGGCACAAGGCAGTCCCTCTGCGTAATGGAACAGAGCAAAACAAGGGAAGGGTAGAAATGAGTCTGCAGACAAACAGAACCAGGACTGACATATTGTCATTTTACTGGGTTTGGAGAAAAAGCTGACATAGCATGAATATTTTATTGAAATATTATTGACATATAATGTTCTATTCGTTTCAGATGTGCAACATAATGATTCCATATTTGTGTACATTGCAAAAGGATAGCACAATAAATCTGGTTAACATCCATCACCACATAGTTACACATTATTTTCTTGTGATGAGAACTTTTAAGATCTCTTCTCTTAGCATTTTTCAAATATACAAAACAGTATTACTAACTATAGTTACCATGCTGGAAATCATACTCCCAGGACTTACTTACTTTGTAACTGCGAGTTTGTTCCTATCGATCACCTTTGCCCATGTGGCTCATCCCCAACCACATAGGCTCTGGTAACCATCAGTCTGTTCTGTGTTTCTGTGAACTTGGTGTTTTTTTTTCTTCTTTCTTTTTTAGAGTCCATTTATAAGTGAGAGCGCATGGTATTTGTCTTTTTTATTAAACTTATTGGAATGAAATTGGTTAATAAAATTATATAGGTTTCAGGTGCACAATTCTATAATACATAACCTGTATATTGTATTGTGTGTTCACCACCCCAAGTCAAGTGTCTATCACTGTTTATCCTTCCTTCACATTCTTCTTCCTCCTCCACTGCCTCCCTTTCCCTCTGGTAATCACCACACTGTTGTCTGTGTGTATGAGTTGCTTTTTTTTTCTTTGCTTCATCCCTTCACCTTTTGCACTCGCTATTTGTCTTTGTCATTGACCCGCTAAGTCATGTCACTTAGTGAAATGTCCTCAAAGGCTATTTATCATCCGTGTTGTTACCAAGGGCAAATTTTTTTTCTTTTTTATGGCTGAATGATATTCATATATATATATCTCACTTCTTCTTTTTCATTTATCAATATTTAAAAAATTACCAGTTCAATCCCCAATCAGGGCACATGCAGAAACAGATCATTGTTCCTGACTCTCTTTCTCTCTCTTTCTTTTTCTCTCTCTTTCCCCTTCCTCTTTCTCTAAAATCAATAAATCTGGTATGAATGAATAAAAAAATTTAGACATTTAGATTGTAAGCATGCATTTTTAATTCATTATGCTTAACAGAAACTCACTTTGCATTTAAAAGATTAGAAGTTATAATCAAAAAATCTTTGATGGAGAGATTTTAGGCACTGTGGCACCTGGCTTTATAAGAAATAGCTTTGCTACTCCACGTAAGTATAGCTCCAGGAGCAGACGTAAGGTAAGCAGAGGATGGCCACATGAGAGTTGCTTTGCGCTAAGGGTTCTCACCAAATGCTAGTGCAGGAGATTAACTACAATGCTGTACACATGGCAGTTAAGTAGAGTCATAGTCTCCTTTGAGAGTCTCCTCAGAGACTTTCATATATACTGTTTTATAGTTCTGTTCATATACAGAGAACTTTGTGTACAATTGTGGTGTCAACTGATAGTAGATTTTCATTGGTACCAATTCACTGCCAACAGGAATCCCCAATTTAGGGTGCGGGGAAGAAGATAACTTTATTTAGTGCAAAACAGCTCAATTGTGATACAGCGTGGCTTAGAAACAGCATGGTTGTAAGGCAGCCCTGGGCCCAGGCCCCTTTCTAGCTAGACAGTTCTACTGTGCTCCTCACCAATCTGCTCCGTTCTGTGTCGGTCTTCTCTGCTTTAGGACAGCTTCATGTTTCAGCTCGGCCATGAAAACCCAGTCTTTCATAGAAAGGGAAAGTGTGCTTTCAGAGACAGACAGGAGCTGGCATATAGAGAGAAGTCCCCATCCTGTTCCCTGATTGGTCCATCCTCATGCAAATGAGGACTCAAGTCCACACAGTTTGATTGGTTTAAAAGATAGTGTCCTGACTGGACAGCTCCACTCTGACAGGTTAGTGAAGATGTTGATGGAGATATAACTATGCAGCTCCAATTGCATGGGGAAACCCTCTGTCCTGTTCGTTGAAATAGAATTCTAGGAGCTTCTTTATAGGGCTGGCTCACATGGTAGCAACACAGTGCAGGCAGGCAGTTCAGTGCAGAGGCAGATAGTTCACTACAGGTGTCTCCCTGAAGTGTGGTCTTCATGAGAGGCCCCTGTGCTAGGATCTTCTTTTCAGTAGATAATCTTCTTTCTTGGTATCCACAACCCTCTGGTTAAGAACCCATAGCTACAAATGACAAGGACCCTATTTACTTACATAACTAGGGAGACCAACAGTAGTTTCTGTCTTTGTATTCTCAAGGAATTTAGCGCTTTTGTTTGCTTGATTGTTTGTTTGTTTTTAAGATTTTATTTATCGATTGTTTTAGAGAGAGAAGTGGGAGGCTGGAAAAGTGGCAGCCACTCATAGTGGTTGTTCTTGTATGTGCCTTGACCGAGCAAGCCCAGAGTTTTGAACCTGTAACCTCAGTATTCCCGGTTGATGCTCCATTCACTACACCACCACAGGTCAGGCTAAAATAATCAGTAATATCTCATATCTCTGATATTGTCTCTTATTCTTTCTCTCACTCTTGCTCGCTTCCTCTCTCCTCTTCTCCCTTCAGCTTTTCTTTTACTCTATGGGCTTCATTTTAGGGTGGCTTTTCTTACTTGGCACCAGATATCCCCAACAGCTTCAAGTGTACACAGTCCTTGGTGTTTCCTTGTACTCTCTCTGAGGATAACCTACCTAACAGTTAAGAACTCTGGGGGGAATCCATCTAAGTGGAAAATTCTAGAGTGAAGCTGTCTGGATTCAAATCTTGCTTCATATTATCCATGTAACCACAGGTCAGGTAAGTTGCTTACCTTCCCTGTGTCTTAGTTTTCTCATCGTGTGTGTGTGCGTGTGTGTGTGTGTGTGTGTGTGACAGAGACAGAGAGAGAAAGAGAGAGGGACAGATAGGGCAGACAGACAGGAAAGGAGAGAGATGAGAAGCATCAGTTCTTCATTGTGGCACCTTAGTTGTTCATTGATTGCTTTCTCATATGTGCCTTGACCTGGGGGGTTCCAGCCGAGCCAGTGACCTTGGGCTCAAGCTAGTGAGCCTTGCTCAAACCAGATGAGCCTGCTCTCAAGCTGGCAACCTCGGGGTCTCAAACCTGGGTCCTCCGCATCCCAGTCCGACACTCTATCCACTGCGCCACCGCTTGGTCAGGCTTCTGATCTTTAAATGAGAACAATAATGATATCTGCATTATTGTGAGAAATAAATGACTGCGTATGTGTATATGTATATACGTATATATATAAATACTTATACATACATATATAAATACTTATACACACACATACATATATGTATATCATGTTCAAAACTTTTCAGCAAAGAAAAGGAAAGGGACTACAAAGATAAATGGAGTTTATAAGGTAGTCAGGGAAACACAGGGTGAATACAAAGTGTGGGAGAGGGAAAATGCTTAATATGGAGTCAGGCGGTTTCAAGTTTCCAAGCCAGAAGATGTGTGTTCTGTGAACACTGCATTTAAACTCTTCCTGAGCAGGGTGCTTGCAAGTAGAGAGTCCTTCTGGGCAAGAGAGCATTGGTTTAGTCTATATGTTCCTGTTGACATCATTCCACGCTTCATTTTAGGGCTGTGTGCTGACATTGTTAGGTAACCCCAAGGCTAGCACAGTGCCTGGCCTCCTGGAGGTGCCAGCAAATGCTGTGGAATAAATGAGGTTTTGGTAACAATCAGAAGTAATAGCCCTTTGAATTGTATGGCCAAAGTAGATGTCTAGAAAGTGAAAAATGTGGATTTCTGTTGTCTCCATTTTCAAAATGTATAGAAAGGGAGAAATTAATGGATAGGATGGTGGGCAAAAGCATCTCAAGCTGTGGTGGAGTTTCAGGGTCAGAACTGGCAACGAGTGAGGTGAGAGGGGTCCCACTGGTGTGTGCCAGGAGAGGTGGGCGGCCAACCAGCACGAGGGATCGAAGGTGCCAGGGAGCATGGCTGTCAAGCTTCAGGGTGGACTCCATCTGGGACCACACTGGCTAATCAAAATAAAATGTATGCACATTTTTAATTGAGTTTTCTAGGAACCACATTTTTTAAAAGTTAAAATAAAAGTGAAATTAATTTTAACAATTTATCTTCTTTAACATCACTTACCCAAAACATTGTCATAGCAACATTTAACCAATATAAAAATTATTGATAAGATATTTTGCATTTTTTTATACCAATCCTTGAAATCTGGTGCACATTTTACACTTAAAGCACTTCTCAGTACTGACCAGTCAGTCACCTATCAATGCTCAGTAACAACAACATGGAGCTAGAGGTGAACAGATAAGACAGTCCAGGCCTGAAGTATGATGGGAAGGAAGTTCTTTCAGAAGAAGGAGACGTGGTCCAGTGGCTCCCTTGTAAGAATACTCTTGTTTGGAATGGGGTTGACAATTGTAAATAAGCAGGCTCCTAGGTGGGAGGGAATTTTACCACATATGTATGTGAAGGTTTGTACCCTGTTCAGAAAGTGGCATTCAAAGCCCCAAAGATTTCTCATAGTTACAGCCCAAGGGGGTTTTAGCCTACATCCCTTTCATACTTTTATTTCCAGGGAGGGAAATAGTTCATTGTGCTTCAGGAAGAAAGAATTACCGAGGCATTTATTCTGTTTCCCTCCACACACACTCATTTTCATCATTTTTGTTTTATTTCATTTTTGAAAGGGGCATAAATCAGGTGCAAACTAAATTAATTAGCGATCCTGTAAGGACTGGTCCTTTAGAAGCACATGCTGCTACAGAGCTGCAAGGCACATGTTCTGGAGAGCGTTGGGGAAGGGAGGAGAGAGGCACTTCACGTCTCCTTACAGACTCAGGCTGCTGGTGAGTGGACAGGCCAGTACATACCCTGCCTTTCATCCTCCCTCCCATCAGGACTTAACTTGCACTGAAAAGTCTTATCATACTTCTCTCATAGCATATCAATCACTGTGTGAATTCTAAAGACTCACATGGGTTAAAAAACTTGGCATCCATGTGTCATTATATATGTGCTTATGGGGCTTTTACTCAAACTGTTGAGATTGATTTACACTCTATCAGTGGCCGCCAAACTCCCCCGAATCCAAAACTTTAGGGGTTGGACCCACCAATATTTATGTTTAACACCCTCCTGAGTGAATCTTTAGCAGCGAGCCCAGACTGGTCACTGGGTCAGCCTTTGGAAACCAGTGCTGAATACCCTATAAGGTAGTTCAGTAAAAAGTCTTCACGTAAAGAATTTCTCGTGTGTGTGTGTGTGTGTGTGTGTTGTGTGTGTGTGTGTAACATCTCATTGACCTGTGGTTCTCATTGGTTTCATTTATGGAAACTGCTTTGTTAGCAGTGAATGAAGGTGAAAGGGCAGAAGTTCCTTGCAGAGTTAATTCTGTGGTTTGTGAGAACAATATGAGAATATATTATCTACAGCCAGAAAAAAAAAGAACTACAAAAAACACATTTTGTCCTACTGAGTGGAGTTACAGGGACAAAAACCAATGCCAGAAAATGGGAGAAGAGTGAGTACTGGTTGCTATGGAGAGAAGGTAAATGTCTCTGATGGGTAAAAATGATTTAGAGGCATAATCACACCAAAAACTTTAATAAAAAGAAATCTGAGGATGGACTATGGTGAAGGGCTGCTTTGTGGGGAGTCCAACAGAGAGTGAAGAGATGAGGACAGAGAACACTATGGCCCTCTTTGCGGGGGCAGAGAGAGAGGGGAGAAAAGCCGTGAACTGGAAAATGAACACTTAATTTAGAAGTTGGACTGGGACGTTGAACAACCATCAGGGCCAACAAAACAGCAGGATAGAAACAGAGAAATGAAGAATGCTTTCCCCCAATAGGTCCTCTTTCTTAAAGGAAAGGAATCCTTTTAAATGGGGACACAACAGTGGAAAAGCTTAGGACGGAGTAGTGAAGGCAGCAGTCTATAGGATTAAAACAATATTAATGGGGCAGCTGAGAAGTTTATTTACATATGTTAATGATTTGTCCATGGTATAAAACATCAAGATCACATTCAGAGTTACATCATGGTTATGCCTGATTTCTCACTGTGAGTAGACATTCAGGGCTAGACCACTTATCATGGCTGTTTCTAACCATGAAGAAAATGTGTCTGAGGTAAAGCAAGCAAGGAGTAGAACCACAGTCCTGTAAACTATATATTTTTTATTGGGACTTTGTCATGTAACTAATTCAATCAACAGCAACATATGATAGTATAAAATGGTTACAGGTATCCTCAAATACATGTGAGTGTAAGTTCGACTGTGCATTGAAGTTGCTTGACTCTTTTAGGGTTTCTCTGGGATTTGGTTCATAATTGAAATGTTTTTTTGTAGTGACTGAGCTATAGCAAGGAAGTACTGGGTGGGGAGCACCGGCAACTCTGCGTTCATTATGTCATTCTTTTCCATACAGTCATCAGTAGAGATTTTATGTATTAACATAATCAAATAAAAATGGTGCACAAGCTGGATATATTTGGAAGGGATAGAGGTGACAATTAACTATGTTCTGCTTGGCACATTGTAGGTCTACAGTGAATATGTGTTAAGTGAATAAATGTGTGCTTTAAAATGACATTTGTTCCCACCTAACTACTTTATTACAAATTAAATTCATCATGGCTAATGAGTTTAAAAGGCCCCACATTTCCATAGTGATTTAATTCAAAAAACTAATATAACCTCAGCATCACCCTAAAACCAGAGAAAACAATCCTATTCCGTGCACTGTTCAGAATGCTGCATGTCTACATGTTGGATAGGCATCCCTTTCTGGAGAAAGGCAGGGGGTTTGGGGGTAATGGCCATGGCCCATGAAGAGGTTTCATTAATATTTATGCTGGGATTTTTTTTTTACTTGGATATTGTTCTGCCTCTCTTTAGGATAACAAGGGTTGTATAGGAACTGTGGAAAACTCAGAAGGGTCCCCACTCGAAAGTCTTGTTGCCCCCTCACATCTGGTGGTCCTCTCCACTTGAGCATGAGGCGGTCGCGATTGTTTCCTTATCCATAGGGAGTGTTCCACACGTGTCAGCCTTGGCTGCTACTGCTCAGTTTAATCACTTGTCCAGGAGCCCAAGAGCAATGAGGAGGAGACAGAATGAGGAGACACATAAGGACTTGTTTCCCTGGGGCAGTGGGGGGCAATCAGTCCCAAAGATCTTATGCAAAACAATCTTGCTACCATAGGCTAAAGTTATTTTTCAGATCAATTAATAAGGAGAAAATCATTTCCTTTAAAAAAAATCAGTCAGTGCCCCATACATAAAATAACTAAGTTTTATTATGTTAAATCAACTGTAACTCACTTTATAATCTTTCACTGTTGTTTCTAATATTTTTCTTTCTTTTTGTATATGGAATTCTTTTTAAAACCACTCCCTACAGAAGCATGCTGTTTTTATGATTCACGTTGTGGAAACTTTGTAAAGTGTTCCATCTTTCCTTAAATGGTGTTTTTGTCTATATTCATAAGGTAAAGTTTTGGTGTTTATTTAAAGTACAGTAGTGGCTATTCCTCAGCTAACTAAATAAGCTGAGAAGATTCTCCCTTAGCTGGTTGCACACGGTATGTTCTGTTGGCACTCTCTTTTCCTTCTGCTTAACTTTACCAATGGTCCTAGCCTGGAGCATGAGAAGGAAAAGCACTAATGTGTCCTTTTTCATTTTTTAAAATATAGTTAATATATGGTATTATATCAACCTATACACTTTTATGATCATCAATGGGCTTCTCCAGACATTTTTTTTTTTAGATGATAGGTAAATGATTTTTAAATAAGTTTCTTATCTTTGTCAAGGGAAAGCAAATTCTTTTTTTTAATTAAGTAAGAATATGTGAAATAGAGAGACAGACTCCCGCATACTCCCTGGGATCCACCCAGCAAGTCCCCTGGCAAGCCCCCTAATGGGGATGCTATGCCCATCTGGGGCCGCTGCTCCATTGCTTGGCAACTGAGCTATTTTAGTGCCTGAGGCAAGGCCATGGAGCCATCCTCAGGGCCCAGGGCCAACTTGCTCAAACCAATGGAGCCACAGCTACAGAAGGGGAAGAGAGAGAGAGAGAAAGAAGGGGGAGAGGAGGGGTGGAGAAGCAGATGGTCACTTCTCCTGTGTGCCCTGTCTGGGCATCAAACCCGAGACTTCCACATGCCAAGCCAATGCTCTACCACTGAGCCAACTGGCCAGGGTGAAAGCAAATTCTGAAATGAGCATTAGTATGAAGGCTATCTCACCACCACCACCCCACTGCCTCCTAGTCCCATTTTAGATTTTATCCCAATTGCTTTTAAATTATGAGCAACTTCATTCATCTACTTATTTAGTCAGCTCATCACAGGTTCCCCTACAATGAGATATTTTGACTTAGCCATGGCTTAGATTTCCATTTGGGGTTACTAGAACTTAATCTAACAATAAAATATATGAATAAAATAAATTGATTTGGGATCATTTTGAATTAAAAACCAAAATGAATATTTTTCTCAGTGTTTTTTGTGCCATCATAAATTTTTCTCAGATGATCTATTTTAAGTACAGGGGGGTGGATTTGGAACTGATACATGTTTATTTTCAAGTGGCTATTCAAAGGCTATTTGAGATAAAACCTAGCTCTAAATTCAAGAAATAAAGTGAGAATTAAAAATGTTTTCTATGGCCCTGGCCAGCTCAGTTAGAACATTGTCCTGATACCTTAAGGTTGTGGGTTGGATCCCTGGTCAGGGCACATGCAAGAATCAACCAATGAATGCAGAAACAAATCAGTGTTTCTCTCTCTCTCTCAAATCAATAAATATATTTTTAAAAAATGTTTGCTACCTTTTTTTTAGATGTAGTACTTATTTTATTGTAAACTATTTCTAGTTAGCTCTAAGCAGTTTGCCACCAGTGAAAATAAAATTGTCTTACCCAGGAGTGTTTGCTCTTCAGCTGTGTCTATTTAAAAGACAACAACACAGGTGCTTGTCTCATGAGGGCTAGAATATGACTCAGGAAGTCAGGTGTAATGGAGGAACTACTTTAGGATACTTAGTTGGGCTTTTCCTGTAGCGTGAGAAAACTTGCAAGTGCTGAGAGAGAAGCCACTTGAGAAGAGAAAGCTCTGACTGTGAGCTGACCCTGAGACGCTCACTCCGACCGTACCCATGGGAGAGCTGCCTGTGAGTTGAGCATATAGTGGGAATCAAGCCTAATGAAATCTAAATTGTTGGGGTCGTAGCACAGCTTCAAGCCTTGGTTATCATGGATATTCTAGAAGATTGTTTTTCCTCCCTCTGAAACAAAAATAAAAAATAATAAATTTCTTTAGACAAACATAAATTTAAGGCTAATGATGTAATATCATAACTGTGAACCTTGACCAAAATTGATAAAACTGTTTAACAGTCCTGGAAAATCGATTAATTCTCAAAAATATTCTTGTTGAGATGGCTAAAATAGGCTTATTGTTTTTGCTTCACAGTCAGGGCGCAGCTGAGATTTAGTTTTGACATAATGAAGAAGTTTGCAAAATGATAAATAGGGCTGTATATTCTCTTGATGCAATTCTACATACTCTGGGCCAAGTTCTTACAGAAGAAAATTTTCCCATTTGGGGTTATTGAATAATATTTTCTGCAGTGAAACTTTTGTGAGTACCTAATAGGTTGCATACTTTCCTTTTAGAGCAAAAACAATCCAAAATTAAACTAAATATCCTCAGTTTGGGCTAATGAAGATCTATCTAGGATATACATTTCTATTTTTTTATGAAAGAAAAGAACATATCATAGTAGATAGCTCACTTTCAGATGTAATTCTGTACAACTAAATACTCAAAGAAAAAAAATAGGCTTTAGAATCTGTTATCCTTCTATTTGTCTCCTTTTAAATTCTGAAAAGTAACAAGTCTGCTCAAGGTTTTTCTTCTAGATGTTCTAAAATGGGAGCTGGTTAGAATTCTGGCCGTTTTGCTTCCAAAGGACAGGTCAGCAGAGGTGATCCCTCTGTGGCCAGGCTTTCAGTGTTAAGGGAGAAAGTGATGAACACACGTCAACCCTGGGAGGCAGCAGGGCATGCGGGAACGTGGAGACTGGAGACCGGTGGTCCAGTGTAGCACTGTCGGCCCCAGCAGTTAGTCAACAGAACTGCTCTGGGACTTTATTTCTCACCTGGAAAGTAAGGGTATACCTCCAAATGACCTCACAGGCCTCTTCCAATTTGATATTGTTTCTAAATCTATGTTTTCATTGCTTAAAAATAACATGATCTGAGTACATATGTCGCAGTGGAATTTCTCTACCCCTTGAACATGCCATGCTATCTGCTGGGCTCGGTTGTCATCCCCCGTGAAGGTCTTCTCTGGCCATGTCATCTAAAGTGGCCTCCTGTGTTCCTCTTCCTCATTGCCCTATTTATCTTCTCTCTAGTCTTTGATCTTGTCAAGTTGGTTTGCTTGTCTACTCACTAACTGCCCACCTCCACTGGAATGTAGGATTCTAAAAGCAAAGAACCATCTTCCTTTCTGTTCATTACTGTATGTGTACAGTGTCTAGAAGAGTGTTAGCACACAAAGAAATTGTCATTTGAACCTGGGATGGTGGCGCCTCTCTCAATTCTGTCTATTCTCTTCTGCCAAGGTTCCACCTTCCTTCTTCAGTCCAGTGCACCGGTGACCACCCTCACCCACTAGACTAGGGCAAGAAGAACTCATCTCCTGGGTGATTCTAGGATTGCCGGGCAGGGCGCTGGTGACAGATGGGCCTCGTGAGGCCATCCTGGATGCTCCTTAGATAAATGTGTTTAGTGCACACAATATTTTATTTCACCTTTGCACCTCATAAGCCTGTTTTTTAAATAAATAATGCCAGTTTGAGTAGGCAGAGCTTTTGCATTTCTCAAATTAGTTCTTTTTGTTAGCTTAGTAATTGGCCTAACTCTTATTTATTTAAAGAGTGTAGAAATATCTTTTACATCAGGATTTGTTAGGCATCTTAAACATTTTTTCTTTCAGATCTGACCAGGATTAGTAGTGTCAAGCAGGGCTCCAGCTGTATTTCAAAACAAAAATAATGTGTGACTTCCAAAAGTAATATTTTCTAGTTTCTTCTCCTAGAATCTGGGAGGTGGAGTGGGGTGGGGGAGAAGAGTGCGAGGAAGGACTTTATTAAGAAAATGTTAATCACTACTTCTGAAACAATAATCTTGGAATAATTTTTGTATTTACACTATGTTTGGTCCTAACGAATTCTAAATTAGCATTTCTATTTCCCTGTTACATACTAAAAACTTAAGTAGATTATTTATTTTATTTTATTTTATTCTAGTACTAAAATGAGGAAACTTCTTTTATATTTAAAAACACAAAAAAATGACCCTGAAATTTATCTTCAGGTTGAAGAATTGGAAAAGAACTATTGTCTGGCATTTTGATGTCCCAGAGTGTGAGAACACTGTCCCTGTCCAGCTGCTGCCCAGCCGGGTTCTGGGGGAACATTCAGAGTGGTGTCTGGGCAGCACAGGGAGTGGCGAGCATAGTCAGGGTCCTGTATCAGGCGGCTGTTCCAGGCTGCAAACTGTAACAAGGGAATGGGAGGAAAGAGAGAAGCATTCCCAAATGAAACATCATTCTCAGGAAATGAGCCAAAACACCTGTGAGAGGTCGGGGGTCAGAAAATACACACTCAGGGTTCAATATTTTGATCACATTGCACAAAAGAAAATGATCATAGATAGTGGAGAAAAGAACGTCTGAAATTTTATGAAGAGACTGGGAACTAAACAGTTTTTCTCCCA
Source organism: Saccopteryx leptura (assembly GCF_036850995.1). Classification (NCBI taxonomy): domain Eukaryota; kingdom Metazoa; phylum Chordata; class Mammalia; order Chiroptera; family Emballonuridae; genus Saccopteryx; species Saccopteryx leptura. Next base: position 108,442,733 of record NC_089508.1, on the reverse strand, counting down.
TGACTCTGATGTTTTAGAAAATGTTTCCAGAATTGACACTGAAACTTTCTGGTGGCCTCTTATTTCTTAAGCATCGCGTTGAGAAGTTATTTATCTTTTTCTGTTAACTCCCAGAGGTTCACTCTGGGAACCTTCTGCACCAGTTCCTTGGCCTGTGCTTCCAAGGCGCTGAGAGGGGTGGGGGAGGTCCGGCAGCAGAGATGGAGAGACAGCACGGTCCTGAATCGTGGGCAGCTCACTTCTATGGAGGAAAAAGTGGTTTGGAAACATTACTTCATGGGACCGCCAAGTGAAAAAGAGGGTGTTTTTTCCATCTCATTTCCCAGCTCTACAGTCTCTGAAATCTGCCTGATTTTTGCCAGGTGTCGAAGTATAACCTTTTCTTGTCAACCATGCATGACTAATGATTAATCTAATGACTGTGCAAAGTTTGAAATTCACTTTCACATTTTAACTCACTGGCTACAATATGTCTTCATAAATTGTAAAAATAAATAAATAAATAAATATGTTTCCCTGGAAAAAAGCCAATAAAAACCAAGTTTTAGTCTTGATTGCTACATTCACTTGCAGTTGTTGACCCTGTAGGTGGTCAAGGAGAAATAAAATGGCAGCCACCACCAGCTTGTCTTCAGGCCTGTGACCCCAGCCCAGCACGTAAGGCCAGGGCCTGTCCCCTATAGGGGTCTTCATGATGTCAGCATCATTGGGCAGAGCAATATTTAACTCTTAAACTGCTTCCCTTACAAGCCACAGTTTTTCTCTTTTCACCGTTGCCTGAAGGCAGCAGGAGGGCTGAAATATCTCGTCCTCTTTTAAATCCCCCAAGATGATTTGAAACTTTAAATGAAGGAAGACCACTTTGATCATTGGCCATTTACTGATTAGGTAGTCATTCTCAAAAAACCTCTGCAAAATTGTCTTTTCTCTACCCTATGTGTCAAAGAAGCAAGATCTCAAGGAGTCTTCTCTGTGTTCATGCCTGCCCCAGGGCCTGCCTTGAGTGCTCATAAAAACAAACCTGCCTCTAGCCAAGCAGTGGGTAATGGGACCTGGAGCCTCTCTGCAAAGTCACCTGTTTAAATAGAGACCCCTGTAGACCTGCCCGGAAGGTGTTGCCATCAGAGGGCTTCTCACTCACTTGCTCTTGGGGTCTTATAGGAGGTGAACTTCCAGCGTTGGTCCTGTCTTCCAGAGCTCTCTTCAGATGGCCCATCTTCCTTGCAATTGAGGATAAGAAGTATGGAGTACCAAACCCAGGCAGGTCCAGACCCCAGGCAGAAGATGAAGCACACTTTAATGCAAAGAGTTTCCTTTAAAATCAAAATAGAACGATTCCATTTGGCTACTGGAGTGTGTTATAGAGCCATCAAACAGTGGCAAATGTAAAAAGACCCCATGGAAATGTGAGGCCTGTAAAAATCATTGCAAAAAAATGATGCCAAAATTGTTCACAGAATTAGATGGCTTCTGCACCAGCAGCAAGCTTCCTTGGACAGTACAGCAGATGAGCCTCTCCCAAATTACATTAAAAGATAACAAGCCTGGATGTGAGGGTGATCTGGCTGCGACATCTGTCACCCATTGATCGCCAGGGTTGATTTGGCTGATCTGGCTGGCTAGGCGGGTGTCCCCTTCCTCCCTCACCACTCTGTGTGCCTCCCTCCTGAAGCTGCGGGCTTGATCCAAGAGGATGACCTTCCCCGACAGAGAAGAGGACCATTCTTCGGTCAAGAGTATACGAGTAGCTGCACTCCCCTGCTGGAACCTCCAAACAAGTCTCAAGATAACAAGCCAAATATTTGTGACTCTCTCATTCTTTCTATCTTGATTCCACATTTTCTGTGCGGGATATGTTTCCAGTGCCCAGCTTCCAATCTCTATAAATCCGTCTTCTTCCTGTCCCCACCGTTAAGTGCAGTCCCTGTCTCATTCAGATTCTAGCTGTATTCACTCAAGAAAAACAGCCCTGTTGTTGCCCGCCTCTGCTATACCCGCAATGTGCCAGGGTGCGGAGATCTCAGGATTTCCACATATTGGTCGCCACCAGCCCCGGTTCTGGCACAGCCCTAATTAGCTACAGAGCTCTCCAAACTGGTGCCAGTGGTTCCCTTTCTTTCCAATTTATGGAGGGAAGGTATCTTAGCATCAGCATTTCAGTGAGGTTGACCCCTAAGCCCCACTAGCAGAACTAGCAGGCTCCAAAAACCCTCTCTTCTTCCAAGTCATGTCTGAGCAGCCAGGACTCCAGCCTGAGCTGAGATCCAGATCAGGACTGGCCTGACTGCTTTGGAATCAAAGAATGAAGTCCGGGTAGAAACAATATACAGAAGGACAAGCTCAAGAGAAGGAGAGCAAACAAAGCCAGCAGTTCCTGGTTAGGGTCATAAAGCTCCTACTTCCTTTACGGACCAACAATAAACAGAGTCAGTCACCAATCAGTAAACATTCCTCTCCACATGAGTAGGATTTGTGTTCAAAGACACCAGATTGGATGCCGCCTTCCCTACCTTGCTTTTTTCTCCCCCCAAGAAACCTTTTTTTTTTTTTTTAAGGTTAACCACAGTTTCTCGACCTCAGCTCTGTTGACACTTGGGCTGGTAAATTCTCTGTTGTGGTCTGTCCTGGGCTTTGTAGAATGTTTTAGCAACATCCATTGCCTCTACTCACCAGATGCCAGTAGTACCTTCTCCTAGTGTGACAACCAGAAGTCTCCAGACATTGCCAAATACTCCTTGGGGGATAAAATCACCCTCCACCCTTGTTGAGAACTACTGAGTTAAACAAAGAAATGAATGCATTGGTCTCATTTATAACAGTCATACGTACTGATATGACAAATATCACAAATACCAGTGAGTCATCAGATTAAGATATGATCCAGAAGACATGGTACCATGTTTCAGGAGTTGCTCCACAGTTGGGGAGGTCTGTAATTCTCAAACTTTAGTGTATGTCACATTCATCTGGAGGTCTGGTTTAAACACAGGTAGTTGGGGCTGTGGAGGTGGGGCAGGGCAGGCCAATAATTTGCATTTCTGACAAGGTGATGTTGATACTGGTGTTTCCAAAACACTACTGGGCTAGACCTTTCTAGATTGACACTTGACCTACCAATGGTGAGGAGGAAGCTATATTATTTTAAGCCTTCTGTGTGTCTATATCTTCCTCTTCATTGCCCACCATCCAGGGTCATTTGGCCTCTTTTTCCCAGGAGTCCCTTGACAGTGCCTCCCCTTTTGACATATTCTCTTTGAGAGATATCCCAAACTTTTCTCAATTACTTGGCTTCAATAAAACTGTTTGGCTGTTTGATCCTTAGGACCATTTTTTGCTTCTTTTTTAAAAAAGATTTATTCAGAAAATTAAATTTAATGATATGACATTGATCAATAAGAGTACATAGGTTTCAGGGAAATATTTCTATAGCATTTGAACTGTTGATTGTGTTGTGTGCCTAACACTCAAAGTCAAGTCATTTTCCATCACTGTATATTTGTCCCTCTTTACTTCCCCCTCACCCTGGCAACCCTCCATCCCCCTGGCAACCACTTCACTTTTATCTATATCCATGAGCCTCAGTTTTATATCCCACCTATGTGTGAAATTATATAGTTCTTAGCTTTTTCTGATCTACTTGTTTCACTTAGTTTAATGTTCTCAAGGTCCATAAATGGCAATATGTCATCATTTCTTATAGCTGAGTAGTATTCCATTGTATATATGTACCACATCTTCTTTATCCAGTCCTCTATTGAAGGATACTTTGATTGTTTTTCCATGTCTTGGCCACTGTGAATAATGCTGTGATGAATGTGGGGGTACATGTGACTTTGAGTACCAATGTTTTTGAGTTTTGGGGGTATATACCCAGTAGAGGGATTGCTGGGTCAGTTGGTAGTTCTATCCTTAATTTTTTGAGGAACCACCATACTTTTCTCCATAATTGCTGTAGCAGTTTACATCCCCACCAGCAGTGAGGGTTCCTTTTTCTCCACAGCCTCTCTCACACTTGTTACCTGTCTTGATGACAATAGCCAATCTAATTTGACTACACCTTGTCCTCCTGCACAAAAATTAATTCAAAATGGATCAAAGACCTAAATATAAGATCTGAAACAGGCCCTGGCCGGTTGGCTCAGCAGTAGTGTCAGCTCAGTGTGTGGAAGTCCCAGGTTCAGTTCCCAGTTAGGGGAATCTACTTCTCCACCCATTCTCTCTCTCTCTCTCTCTCTCTCTCTCTCTCTCTCTCTCATATTCTCTCCTATAGCATGGCTCCAATGGTTGAGCAAGCTGGCCCTAGTGCACTGAGGATGGCTCCATGGCCTCACCTCAGGTGCTAAAATAGCTCTGTTGATGAGCAGCAAACCAACGGCCCCAGATGGGCAGAGTATCGCCTGGTAAAGGCTTGCTGTGGGTCCCACTTGGGGCACATGTGGGAGTCTGTCTCTCTGCCTCCCTGCCTCGTAATAAAATAAAATAAAGTAAAATAGAAATGAAATATCCAAAACAATAAATTACATAGAAGAAAACATAGGTACTAAACTCATGGACCCTGACTGGGATCCAGCCTGCAAGCTCTCCATAGGGCAATGCTTGCCCATCTGGAGCTGCCACTTTATTGCTTGGCAACCGACCTATTTCAGCACTTGAGGTGAGGCCATGGAGCCATCCTCAGTGCCCAGAGCCAAATTGCTTGAACAATTCGACCCATGGCTGCAGGAGGGAAAGAGAGAAAAAAAGAGGGAGAGAGAAGGAGGAGGAGGGAAGGAAAAGCAGATGGTCACTTCTCCTGTGTGCCCAGACTGGGAATCAAACCCTAGATTTCCACACACCAGGCTGACACTCTACCACTGAGCCAACCGGCCAGGGCCCACATTTTCTGCTTTTGAATTAACCCATGCCTAAGCATCAGAAAGTACTAATGGGCACCCAGTCTCTGCACACTTGTTAATCCTCCTCAGATTTAACAAAACAAACTATGAAATCAGAGAATACTGAGGGGATGGCTTGCCCAGTACAGGAAAACATATTTTATCATTGACATTTTGTCATAATTACTAAGAAATGGTGATAATAAAAAGCAAGCCAAAGTTTATGATTTTTTATAAATTCTTTATAGACAACACACCTCCGTATTGCTTGCACCTCAAGCAAACCACTATCACCACTCTCCCTTGGTAGTTTTCAAAGATGGACAAATGCCTCCTCTGCCTCATACCCTATAAAATTACAAAAGAGATCATCCCCTTCCTATACTACAGGTTTCTGTACACTGTAGGTTTCTTAACAGGTGCTTGACTGAACACTGTCACTATCCATGTTCCTCCTTTATTGATGAGATCACATCCAGGTTCCTTGGTATGACATCTGAGGAATTTTGAGCAGGACACCACTCTATGATTTTCAGAATCCACTAACTCAGATGCAGCTACATTCTACCTGCATTAGACTATCATTTATTATTTTTCAAACACAACCTGCAACTACACATAATGGTGATAGTAACAATAATTAAACAATTAGCAACTACCTTATGGAGCATTTGCTATGTGCTATGTATATTTATTTATTAGGTTGTCTATTTTAATCCTTCCAGCAAGCCCATGAAAGAAGCACTATTATTATCCCCATTTTACAGATGAGGAACATGGAACTTAGAGTCAAGAAATGATGTAAAGGAGACAGCCAGGATTCAAATCTAGGCAGTCTAACTTTATCCACTGGACTTTTCTGGGTTGGTACTTGACCTGCCAATAGTGAGGTAGGTACAGATGAGGCAGCTGAAGTGTTTTCAGCCCTCTTCTTCCCATCTCTTTCTGTGTTAAGCACTCTATACACCAGGGGTCCCCAAACTTTTTACACAGGGGGCCAGTTCACTGTCCCTCAGACTGTTGGAGTGCCAGACTATAAAAAAAAACTATGAACAAATCCCTGTGCACACTGCATAAATCTTATTTTAAAGTAAAAAAACAAAACGGGAACAAATACAATATTTAAAATAAAGAACAAGTAAATTTAAATCAACAAACTGACCAGTATTTCAATGGGAGCTATGGGCCTGCTTTTGGCTAATGAAATGGTCAATGTTCGGTTCCATATTTGTCACTGCTAGCCGTAACAAGTGATATGACGTGCTTCCGGAGCCATGACGCGTGCGTCCTGCATCACCAGAAGTAGTACTGTACGTGAGCGATGCCATGCTTTGCGGCGCCATCACATACAGTACTCCAGGAGCACAGGATGCGGTCATCTCTCACTGACCACCAATGAAAGAGGTGCCCCTTCCGGAAGTGCGGTGGGGGCCAGATAAATGGCCTCAGGGGGCCGCAGTTTGGGGACCCCTGCTATACACTATTTGTATTTGCAAAGATTACTCTCATCCAGCTTCTGCTTGGGGACGTTCTCCCATCATTCAAGATACAACTCAAATATGACTACTTCTGTGATTCCTCTTCTACATCTCCAGGTTCAATTAACCCTTCTTTCCTCTGACACTGAATAAAACTGTGTCTCTGTGTGTCTATAATGAATATAATATGTATGTTTCCCACCATAACATTATTAGAGTTTTGAGTCCCCTCTGTGAAAATATGAGATCATGTCACATTTATATTATAGTTATTCCTAGCATCTAGTACCGTTTGTCTTACCAATAGATATTATATAAGTGCTAATCAAAGGAATGAATAAATGAAAGGAATGCTGTATCTCAACTTCAAATATTGCTTTTGCTTTAAATGATCACAGGTCACATCAATTTACCATGATTGTCAAACATGAGTTGAAATGAACACTTGTACCTGCACTACTGGTTTCTAGAGTTTGAAAGATTTTTACTCACAATATATGGACTGTGTTCTCTAATCCAAGTGGAACAAAAGCACAAGATGCATAATGCAGCAGGGTTTGCTCAGGGGTCTCAGAGGACACCTAAGACCTCTGAAAAATAGGGTGTTGGCTGATAAAAGTCCCAGGGATCAGACCTTTAAAAAGTGGTGGCATTTGTCACTGGTCCAGCAAAATCAGGAGTATACAAGCTGGAGCAACTGCAGCCATCAAAGCGCATTTCCCTGTATAACTGATTATTTAGTCGAGTAAATGCACAGTTGCATGTCCAAATGGGCAGAGCAGGAGCTTCTCAGGAGTGAGATAGCAGTCCAGCCCCACACAGGAACTGAGTGTGATGACCTGGGCCGGGAGCAACAGTTCTAGGAGTTGAGGGAATCAGGCTGGTCCTGGTGCTGCTTTGCAAATTAGGAAGTGATTTCTAGAAGTTTGAAATGAATGCTCAGATGTAAAAAACAGTGTGCCCTAGCCACATCATACTTTAGAGAGGGCTAAGTGTTTTTGCATAAGAGGTTGACAAACTGAAATAGGGTTGTGTTCTGTTGGGGAGTGTTCAGACAATCTGCTGTGAAATTGTTCTACTTGAGCACAGTTTCCACTGAGACAGCGTCTCGCGTTTTGCAATTTTAGGGTTGTCCTTGGGAAAGTTCAATGGAAGCAGAACCCTGCCAAAACATTTATCTGGAATATATGATTCATATTTTATCATTACCATTTTCAAGCAAATGATTTAATCATACTATTTCCTGCTGAATAATTGTTTTGGTTGTAGAGCCAAATTCTTTTGTAATATTCTGTTTTATTTTGGCTACTGAAACGATCTTACAGTGTAAGTACTTTATAGCACTCCTGATTTTCACAATAAGAATGTCAGAATTTATTAGCAGGGATATATGTTCTAACAGATTTACAATTTTTTTTCCAGTGCATGGAAGCAATTTGATCCTGTTTCATGTTTATGATATTCATTATATTTATATTCAGTCTATTGGGTTTCAATGTAAAATTTAAGGAGTATTTCCTGTATGGTTTTTAAATATATATGTAAAACTGAATATGCTGAGCTGTGTATTTGTCTTGGAAATATTAGAGTGACAATTTTCTTATCCAAGATTTTATGTATTATGCCTAACACATGATAGTAGACTCCCAAAGAGTACAATCACTATGTTCTTAACACACAAACAAAAGAGCCAATAAGAATTTATTAGTGTATGTGAAGGTACACTTTTATTTTCCTAAGTTTTTATATCTTGTGAAAATTGCATATTTCATGTAATATTTGAATTCTGGGCACTCTAAATGAGCCCAATTCAGTTATATAATGCTAAGACCTCTAATAGTACTTCAGCTGTTATAGACACATAATGCAAAGAAATTGCATTGACATTTTAATATGCTGTCACTTTAGGATACACCATGAAGTGTGAACAGAGCACAGGGCACTTTATGCAGGTGTGTCTAATTGTTAGGGGTTTTTTTTCCTAAATAGTAATGGTATAGTTAATAAAAGATGTAGAATTGTGGAAGAGTGTTTCCTTGCTAAAGCAAATGAACCAGGTTCACTTTTACTGGCTGGTGGAAACAGATCTTATCATGGTTTTTGTTTTGCTCTGTGCAGATGGTTTGCTTGGTAGATTCTTCCTGTTCCATACAATAGAAGAAAGGATACATAGCATGCTCATTTGGATAGCAGTGAGTGTATTTCCAGTACTTTTTTGGCTTTGAATTAAAGTCTGCAACTGCAAAAATAATCCTAAATTTGGGGGAGGTAGATCTATTTTTTTTTTAATTATGTAACAGTGTTTTCATTAACTCTTCCAAATGTTTAATATGCTTGGTATCCTTCCAGAATACCATGTTCATTATTTAGGAATTAGGGAAATCTCCATAAAGTAGCTGATCTGTCCCAGGAAAAGACTTTGTTTTTGGATGTGGTCATCATGTTGGCAAGCAAGCGAGCAAACGAACATCAGTATATATAAAGCAACCCTTCGTGGGGTTCTGGGGATTAACAGCTCAGAGAAGACTCTTAGCTGCTCATTTGGAGGACACACATTCAAATGTAAGTCTCTCTCTCTCTCTTTTTTTAAAATAGGAGATACAATATTTTGAATGCCTAAATATTATGTCGTTAAAAATAATGATTTTTCATAACTTTTCCTAGTCCCCATTTTTAATCTAGTTTATCAGTTTATTTTATAATCAGCCATATTTAGCTGATTAATTCTCCTGACATAGGATTGAACATTTTGTACCAAACAAATTATATTATTTATAAAAAAATAGTTTGCCTTATCCCAAACTAACAGGTGTCCCTGCTCCTTGATGTGACATGGTTTAGAACTCTGGAGTATTCCAAGGTGACTTACTTTTCTGGGTTCTTAAATTCTTGCTGCTTGATTATAGAAACTCATGGGTATCACCTTGTTAGGCAGGCTCCAGTTAGGTAAAGGAATTCTGATCAATTTGCTCAGAATTGTCTCCAGCTGTGCGGGTTTCCGTCCTCGGTGGAACAGAAGCTGACCAAACTCTCCCTTAATTGCTTGCCTCTTTTTCTTCAGCCACTGAAATTAGGTGTGATTGGGCCCTAACAAATCATGTGACACATATGGCCCCCAGGTTATCTTACATACTTTATTTTGTGCATAGTAAAGAGTAAGTTTAATAAACGATTAAAGACTCCAGCCTCTGTCAGCTTGTTCATAATTAGACAATGTTCCTTTAAATAAATTTACCACACAATTTTCAACACTGTAACATAAAATCTTAAGTTGTATCTCTTATTTACAAAGGACTATAGAGTGTCACAATCTTCACCATTTCCACCGTTTCCACTGAGGAAGAATCAGTGGAGAAAACAGAATTTTCTGTCACCTGCCAAGTACTCTGCATACTCCCTGTGTTATGCATCAACTCTGAATTTCTAGCAGTGAATGCAGAAGTTCCATGGAGCATAATCAAGTCCAAAATATTGCTTCCTAAATAGATGCGGAATCCCTACTCTCCTTTTAGGCGGAAAGGTGCTGAAATCTATTCAGAGATTTTAGGAAGCTTTCGTGCCCTGTGCTTATGGTGCTATTAAGTGCCTGGGGAGAACCGGTAATGTGGAGAAATTTATATGTTATAACAAAGCAATAAACTATCATTCATTTTTCCAGTGTGGTTACAAGGTGCCCTGGTGAACATTATTTTTGAGGATTGAAAGAAAAGGTAGACAACTCTGAGTTCTGAGTGAGTAGCCTTCTGTGATCAGAAGCCTTTTTCTTAAGAGAAACTGTTGGCAAAGGTTTTTATTTTCATCTTCTTCAAATGCTGGTAAGCTAAGTATGGAAGGAATTTTAGTTTTAGAGCAATACAGGCCTGGGTTTGAGTCTTGACTCTATGACTAACAGCATGAATCGACCAATTACTTAACTCATTCCAAGTTTTCTAATCTGTAGAAGAGAGATCATGATATTCACCTAATGGAACTTGTATTAGATCCTATGATGTGTGTAAAAGGCCATGCAATTCCTGGCAAAGAGTCAGTCATTGGTGGCAATCATTACTTCTCTTCAAATACAGATTGGTATGGTTGGAAGCACACATGAATATCCTGTTTGCTTTCTAAGCCAGGAAGTAAGGATAACATCTGTTTAGGTAAAGTTCAGGCTCCTTGCCGATCTTCAGGGCTCAGGCCCCCCCTTTTCCTTGGGATACAGTCCACAGTCCTCAGCTGTGTCCGCTGTTGGGCCTTTGTCACATCTGGCCTTTGCACGCTTTTCTCTCCTCTTCTCCTGTCATTTTCCCTGTTGTACTCTGTGCCCCAGATATGGTTTTCTTGTTTTGCTCTGTCCTCTTCCTCTGCCCACACTGCTTTCTCTGAGTGGAACAGTCTTCTCCCTTCACCTTATCACCGTATTCCTCTAGTCATCCCCTTGGCTAATTCCTCATCCTTTAGGTCTTTGCTTACCCATCACTTCCTCTGGAAGGCCCTCTTTCTCTCATCTGTTAGGGTCATGGATCCACCTGCTACTGTGTGCTCCCTAATGTTCCCTTCTCACAGCACTTCAGTGTGCAAAGTATTGCCAATTACATGTTTATGTACCTGTATCTACCTGAAACTGAATGTTCTGTGGCTATAGGATATACACGTCATTCACTTGGACCAGAGACTGGCACAGAACTGGAGAACAATAAGGATATGAATTAATGGGAAAATTAATTAATTACACAGTAAATTAACAAGTAACTGGAAGTAATTGCAACTTGAGAAAAAAAGTATAAGCCCTTGATTACGAGAAATGAACTCAGCAAGATAACAGATCCTAAGGAGTCCGTCCTAGTCTGGCATGAATTAGAGCAGCAGATAAGCCCTGGTAACTGAATTTCAGGATCCACCAGTGACGTAGATAGACTGTCCCAAATATTAGCACAGTCCAAAACTTTGGAAATGTTCTTTCTTTTTTTTACTTTGTATCTCTTGGAGTTATTAGATGAGGTTTTGTACATGACAGACTATCCAGAAACTTCCATTTCATTAAATTGATATAAAAGAACCAAGTTCTCACTTCTCCCTCTGGGATGATATTGGTAAAATAAGTTACTTCAACTGGAGTTAGATTGTTTTGACTTACTTGCAGACCAGTAGTGATAGTTTTTGCTTATTGTAAAACATAGATGAGCCCCTTTTATCACTGTTATTTCCTTAACGTCTGATTTGTTAAATCAGGCTGTCATTTCAAAAATGTATAATTCATCCCCTAGCAGTCCAAAAGAGCCATGCTTTAAAACTAAATGTACTTATTATGAAACTGTCTTATAAAACTATCCCCTAAAGTCCTCCCCGTACCAAATGAAAGGGGTACAAATGCAGACGGGTTGGTGGAGGCAGGGAGAAGCAAGAGGAGACCTGTCCAGGGAGGTCGTGGAGTAGCCCACACAAGCTCATCTTCCCATATTTTATCTCTACAGTTTATTTCAATGTTACATTACACTTTGTAACGTATCAACTTTTGTATTTATCCCAAGTATTATAGTAAATTAGGAGCGCCAAGAATATTCACAGTATTGATTTTACAACTTTGTCAGTTCCCTACTTTCCTTAGTTGAAAAAGCATGAAATTAAGAAAGAGTTTTAGGGGTTTAGCGTGATTACCTGGGCCTGAACTAACAGGGAGAGAAATGAAAAGTTAGAATTGGATCAAGTTAAAGTCCTTTCAAAAATCCCAAATGGAGATAACAACAAAACACACACACACACACACACACACACACACACACACATGCACACACACACATGCACACACACCCACACACGAGTGGATTTGAGCACATGGGATTCCAGACAGCCTGATTCGATTCAATTTCACTATTGTTTATTGGTCTCTTAATACTTGAAAAAAGGAAAGAGGGTCTGCTTCACCCCACTATGCTCTGGTCAACTATCAAGGAAGCCATTACCAAAATAAGAAACATAATTTGAAATATAGAACTGCTTTTCTTAGACAAAGAACTAGTACTGATTCCATTCACAGGGATTCCATTCACAGGGATCTTTTGTAAGCAAGAGAAATCTGTTGATTGTTTGAGGATAAGAATGTCTTGACTGCATTTCTACCAAGAGTAGATGAGACCCTGCTCTGGGCCAACTTCCGTTTTGGGGAATTGCATTCCTTAGACTCGAGTGCTGCGAGGAGCCCGTGGAGATCCCGCGTCCTCCCTCTGTTCCGTCCCTGTGGCAGAATGCTGCTGACAGCTGTTGGACAGCTGAGGCAATTCACCTCCAAAGTTGCATAATTTGGAAAGGGCTTTGGGATCCATTTGGTTGAAAGGTTGTTAATTATGATGATTTATTGACACTGGGAATGAATCTGGGTCTTGACAGTATGGAGAATGTACTTAATGTCTAATTCTTTTGCTTGTCCCACTGCTAAGTCCCTGAGTACCAGAAAAAAAAAATTCTAATCTCTTTGTGCCTTATGAATAGGGTCCACAGTTCCATAAAACAGAATATCACTGACCTTGTGAGGTGGGGGATAGCTTAAAAAGGAGAACATTGCGTATTAACAGTACTTTATGATTATCTCAGTTTCTAGTGGTTTTCTGCACCTCGTCTTCCAACTTTGACACCCTTCTCTTCTCTCTTCCCCTTTGCACGTGGCTGCTAGGAATGTCTCTGTCTGTCCTTCAGTTCACACTGCCCTTTTCACGGGTTAGCCTTTAGCACCTCTTCCTTGAGGCCCGCCTCCACTATTGGTCCGTATTCAGACTTAACCTTTGTATTGCTTCCAGACTTATCTTCCTAAAGCAAACAAACAAAAAAAGAACTAAAGCAAAAATCTGAACGTTTCATTCACCTTTTTACCTGAAAACATTCTATTAAAAAAAAATTTAGCATTTTTGCAAAGCCACAGACAGACCTTCTCCTGGCTCCAGTGTTTTCCAGCTCCTAGCTGTCTAATCCTGTGCACACTCTGCTTCCACCACAGTGACCTTCTCACCTTTCCTCAAACATGCATGCCCTTCTCAAATTCTGGGAGCCTTTACACATAAAAACCCACCTCCTGGAGGGTCCTCTCTTACCTTCTCTGTCTGGAAAACACCTACTCATCTTTCAACGCTCCTCAAATGTCACCTCCTCTGTTCAGTTCTCCCAAGTAGAATAAGATGATTGTGGCATTTCTTACATTGCATGACATTCTTCTGTTTCTGTATCTATTTCCTCTACTACATTATATTTTACAAAGATGGGGCCTAGGCTGTACTCATTTTAGTCTCCTCAGTAGACAAGGTAAATACTAATAAACGAACTAATAAATGTTAGATTCAGTTACTACCTAATAACCTGGCTTTAAGTTCTAGACATTGCAAAATGTATAAATCCAATGGCTGTGTATTTGAATGAAATGATCAGATTTACCTGAAAAAATATTTATAAACATCTGTTTATGCATTCATCCATGCATCTGTTCATTCACTCCCAGACATCATGGTATACACATTCCGTAACCAAAACTCTGTACACTCCTGGTGGGAATGTAAAATGGTACAGCTGCTTTGGAAAACAGTGTGGAAGCTATTCAAAATTTAAAAATAGAACTACTGTATGACCCAGAAGTCCTATTTCTAGTTATAGTATATCCAAACAAAATTAAATCCAGATCTCAAAAAGATATCAGCACTCTCATTTTCATTGTAGATTTTGATTATAACTTCACTCACAAAAGCCAAGATTTGGAAACAACTGAGATGTCTACCAACAGATAAATAGAAAAAGAAAATGAGTATTATTCATAGCATTAAAATGAAGGCGATTCTGCCAATTATACCTCAATAAAATTGGTTTTAAAAAAAAACTCTTGAGGACAGAGATGTTTTAGAATTCAGAAATGTTATATTTTATAAAAGTAACATAGTGGACTTATTTATTGTGTATATTACAAATACCCCATTAGGGTCTGGGGTATCACTCCATAATCCTTCACAGTAATTCTGACCCTAAACATAAGCACATTCACACTGAATGTAATACAAATTACACATAACTTCACTTCTGGTTCAGGTAAGGTTTTTCCACCAAATGAGTTTGCCACAAACTTGGGGGGAAATTATGGTTTTTGGATGTTTTGAGTGTCTGGATTTGGGAACTGTGGAAAAGGATTAGGACCTGTGTGTGTATTTGCCTATTTATTTTTTCTCTTCCTTAAAGTGTAACCTCATTGGGGCCATAGACTTTGTCTTGTTCACTTGAATCAGTAGAACTGTGTCTGACATTTACTATGAACTCAATAAATTTCTGTTGAATGTTTAGATAATAGAAGGATACATGGATACATGAATTAAACAAAAGCCTGACTTACCTGATTAGAGGTGGCACAGTTGATAGAGCATCATCAAGTTCAAAATCCGAGGTCTCCAGCTTGAGCACAGGCCCTCCAGCTTGAGCGCGGGGTCACAGGCTTGAGCAAAGGATCATCAATGTGATCCCAAGGTCGCTGCTGCATTGAGGCCAAAGGTCACTGGCTTGGAGCCCAAGATTGCTGGCTTGAATTTAAGGTTGCTGGCTTGAGCAAGGGGTCACTGGCTCAGCTTGAGCCCCCCAGCCAAGACACATATGAGAAGCAATCAATAAACAACTAAAGTAACACAACTATAAGTTGATGCTTCTCTCCCCCTTTCTGTCTGTCCCTATCTCTCTCTTTCTCTCTCTCTCTCTCTCACTCTCACATGTGTGCTCTCTCTCAAAATAAATAAATAATAAATAAATAGTCTGGTTTAATGTAGAGAGAATCCAAATAATGGAGCCTATCTTGTGTTTCTAAACATTGGGTTTTTTTCATGGACTGTAAGTTCTTAGGGATCTGAAGCACTTTGTTTTGATCATGTCTTGCTCTCTGATGCTTTATATAGTTTAGTAAGTGTTGTCTGTGTATAAGGAATTATAAATTCCTTTTATAACTAGAAAGTAGTAGTTTGAATTTTTTGAGAATATTGAAATTCCTTCTAGAAAGTTCCCTAAGTTGCAAAAAAACAGAGTAATGTGCTTTGGGGTTTAAAAGTAAACACTATCAGTCACTCTTCACTGGAGCTCTGGGTATAAAAGGAGCAAATAAATATTCTAATCACCATGTTTTAGAAATATATTGCCTTACACTCCAGTTTACTGTCCATGTCCAGTGCTGAACTATAAACTTTTATTTCCCTCAAACAAACCCCCAAACATTTATCACATTAAAAATGAATCGTCTGTTACGTTCCAACCATAAACTGAATATAAACAGAGGCAGGAATTATGATCTCTGGAAAACTGGAGAAGCGCCGGTGTGTGATCACAATATTTCACCCCATAAATCTTCAAATCCATATTTACACTGAATTCCCAGACTTGCCCAGACTTGTCAAGAGAATGTCTAAAATCCTACCTGATTTTTTTGTTTACAAGAATAAGTGGAAGCCCATAGCAAGTCCTATTTGTCAAAAGAGGAGTTTGAGGCAAATCTAGTTATTTAGCCATCAATTGAATCATATTCTTCTACAAAAGTTTTATTTAAAATAGTTCAACTTGAGGCACTTTTCAGTATGGAAAACTTCTCTGCATTCCTGAAAATCCCAGCTCCTCATACATGGCTTGGCACATTTCACATTTCTCTTATGTGTAAGCGAGAGCACTTTTAGAATATGATTTGACTTATGGCATATCTAACTTTCTGTACTAGTTAACTAGAGTATAATTTCTACTATATTTTAAAGTGAATCTCAAGAATGTAAGGTTTGCATTCATCCGTGTAAAAATTGTACTTGATCTTTGTGTTTTTCTATATGTTTTCTTTCATGTACTATGAAAATGATGTCTACTTTTTTCAGAAATCCATCCATTTATGTTGCTATTCTAGGCAATTAGGATAGTCAGATTTTAAAATTAATATAAAACAAACCCATGCTTTATTCCCTGGGAGAAGTGAATTTTTCCAGGGTCAGCTTTAGTTAAATTGTTAGCTTGCCTCACACACATACGCTCCTCGTAAGATGGAGAAGCTACTTTGCAGGCTGGCTTTGTACCATGTTTACATGATTACAATAGGTCAAATCTGACATGGCGTTGAAAGAAAGTTCCTTTTGCAGCTAATTAATTAAATGCCGTACAAAGCATGCCATCACCTAATAAAAACATCAGCTTGTGAGAAATGTTTACTGCCCTTTTCAAAAACTTCCCCTTGGATTTGGGCATATGGAATATTACATTTCATGTACAGCTCTGGCTTCCCGTGCAGCTTTCAAACGCTTGCTGTGTCCCAGCCAACGGGGAGATTCTGTAAGGAAATTATTAGCCCTTGGCTAGGCTCTCAGGCTCATGATTCAAAATGACCAGCATTCATTAAACTTTATTACTGAGCTGCGTGAAGTTCTTTGGATTAGGAGACGGCATGACCCTCTGTCCAGATTTTTGAATGGTGCTGAAGCTTTTCATTAACCTGGAAGCCTTCTATTTACATGGTTCACAGCCTGGTCTCAGCTCACTTGGAGGTAACAAAGGGTGTCCGGACAGGAGGGCAGTGGGGGTCCCACTTCTCTAAGACTTCCATCTGACTCTGATCAGGTCAGCATTCTAACTCCTGTCTCATTAGCTAAAATAAAATGGGACTGATTGAGTAGTCAGGGATCATAGTTCAGATTAGGCTTCATCTCTTGCTCATGCCATCTCTGGGTAGCACAGTTTTTATGGGATTAAGTCTGCTGGGTCCTCCCCCAGTGTGCTGCCGGCCATGCTGGCACCCCTGTGCCCAGCGGCTGGAAGGGCACCTGGAAGGACACTGAGTGAGGCTGTGCCCACATAGTATCTGGGCAGGAGCAATTAATTCTCCTTGACAGAAAACTTGCCCTGAACAAAAAAACACTTATTTCTGTAATGAAATGGGAATTATAAGTTAAGTGTGATATGTTCTTAAAGCGTGATAAGAAAGTAAGTACTGAATAAATTTTTACTAACCTGGTTAATGCTTGATTCAAATACTAATAAGTTAGGTACTTTTGAAACAGCTGACTTATTTAGTACTGCAGAGCATTAAAATCTGTAGCTCTGCTCACCTCTAACGGGACAGACTGCCTTAGTATGCCTCCTCACATGATATGTGGAAAGAACGCACCATCATCTATGTACTATTTTTATCAAAAGTGTTTCTGTTGAACCTGGAAAATTGTAAGGAACCGATGATCAGTCAAATTCAAATTGTGACACATTCCATAAACAACTGGACTGTATTCTTCAAAAAGGTCAATGTCTTGAAAGACCAAATAAAAGGTCAGGGAGCTCTCTTACGTTAAGGGATGGATACTAAAGAAACATGGCAATTAAATGTAACCTCTGGCACTGAGCACAATAAACAAACACAAACTACAAAGGACATTATTAGGAATATTGGGGCAGTTTGAATATGGATTGAATATTAGATAATATTATTGCACCTATGCTGAATTTTGCGAATGAATTTGCTTCTGTTAGAGAATGTTCTTATTCTCAGGAGATGGATACTGAAGTATTTAGGGCTGAAGTATCCTGATGTCTTCAACTTAATATCAAGTTATTCAGCAAAATATGCATGTTTTACACACACACACACACACACACACACACACACACAGAGTGAAAGAGAGGGAGAAAAAAATGTGTGGCAAAATGTTAAGAACCAGTGACTCTAGATGAGTTCTACCAAGGAGACTCATAATATTTACCTCATGGAACTGTTTTAATCATTAAATTAAAATGACAGAGACAAAGTGAATAGCACACTGCTTAGCTAAATGTGCCCATGGGGCTAACAGTGAATTCTGACAGCTCCCCCTTCCTTGGGTAAGCTACGGAGTTCTTTCATACAATATCATACCTAATTAGCTTCTCAGGTTGAATTGACAGCTATTATGAATATTCTTACTTGACACATGAATTTTTTTAAGCAAGAATTTCTGTGTAGTATTTATTAGCCAGGCTCCAGTCCATATGGTGCCAAACATGTCCCCTAGCAAGTTGTTTCCTCTTCACATTCAGGGCCAGTCACCTGAGAATAATGGGTCCTGGCACCTCTTGTGCCCCGGCCCCACCTCTTCCTGTCCCCGTGCCCAGGTTTCTGTTCCTGGAGCATTGCGACGGGACTGCCATGTAGGTGCGACCCCTCATACTCCCTGTTTGTAAATCTTCCCACTTTATTCATTTCCTGCTTATAACAAAGATTGTGATTTCCTCCTCACTTCGTGCCACCTTACACTCCAGCCACTTTTTCCCTTATTGGCACCAGTGTAAGTTAGGTATTGTGTTTAGCTGTAAATAATGGAGAGTCCTTACAAGATAACCTGGACTTGTTATCTTTGAATATATGTATCCTGATTTATTGATGTCACCCCATTTAAAAAATAAAATTATATAAAAAAAATAAAATAATGGAGAGTCCTCCTTTCCAAATAAATCAGGAATGTAACCCTTTGATTTCACCTGGGACCCAGACTCCTTCTGCCTTCTGCCTTCTCTGTTCTTCATCTCTGGTTCCCATCCTTTTGCAAAGTCACTTCATAGTGCAAAATGGCTGCCAGGGCTCCGCGTGCAGGTCCAGCCTCCAGGCAAAAGGAATATGCTTCCCAGCTGAGTCAGCCACCTTCAAAGTAAGCTCCTGAGAGCCTCACCTAATAATTTCTGCCAGCACCTCACCAAGTTGCATGGAAGATTAAGAATTGTAGTCTTTTTCTTGGGCATATTGTTGCCCCAAATAAAATTAGGAAGAAGAGGAGAAAGAACACTGTCTAGGCAACTAGCAATCTGGCACTCCAGCGTCTGCCAGTATATGATTGGATCAGATATTTGAGTATAGATTATAGGCTGAGGGGGAAGGCATACAAAATAGGACACATCTCCCCTGGAAACTTATACCTTATTCAAGGAAGCAAACATGTAAAAAATTAGAAGAAATTTTGTCACTAATTTAAATGAAACTTAGAGAAGAGAAATGGAGGGGGGTGGGGCTTAGTCAGGGTTTCTGGCTATGCATAAGATTTCTTTTTTATTTTTTTAAAAGATTTTATTTATTGATTTTAGAGATAGGTTAGAGAGAGAGAGAAAGGTGGCGGGAGGAGTGGGAAGCATTTACTTACAGTAGTTGCTTCTCATTTATGCCATGACCAGGCAAGCCCAGGGTTTCAAACTGGTGACCTCAGCATTCCAGGTTGAGGCTTTATTCACAGCACCGCCACAGGTCAGGCAGATTTACTTTTATACTGAATTTATTGGGATGACACTGGATAGCACAATTATACAGGTTTCGGGTGCCCAGTTCTACAACACATCTCTGTACACCGTGTTGTGTGCTCCCCCCCCCCCCCACCTCAAGCAAAGTCTATCATTCCTAACAGATAGGGCAAGAGAATTGTCCAAGGAGAAGCAGCAGCACAAGTAAATTAGAGGAAATGAGTAGTCTGGGTCAGTGCCTGGGCCTCACTTAGCTGGACAGAAGAGCAGAAACTAAAATGACAGGGGGAATGGGGATGGGCTATGGAGGATATTGATGACAAGAAATAGCATTTGATCCTGATGAGCTAGGCAATAAAGAGACATTGTAGGTTCTTGAGGAGGGTATTAGTTAGGTAAAGGTAGTATTACAGGAAGACTGTTAGTTAACAAATAAAAGTAAATAAAGAGGCTGGAATTAATAAGTGAGCATAGGTGTGAGTTAACATAGACCCTGTATTGAGAAGTCAGTGGAAACAGAGAGGAAAGGACAAACCTGGGAAAATGTTTGAAAGAAAATTTGATGATCATGCAATATAAGGAAAGGAAAAAATACAGGATGATTCTGAGGTTTCTGGCCTGTGAGAAGAGTAGAGCTTTTGGGCAAAGTGGGTAGGTGTGTATCCTAGAGGACTTCATACATTTGAGAAAGAACCTTGAAGAGTGGGTAGAAGAGATATAACAGAAGTCATTAATAATTGTTATAGAAGTGAGAGCCCCAAAGTTATTACTACTGAGTTCAATGAGACTTGAGTGATGCTTTTGTGTATTTAGCTATGTGTATTTTTCAGTTAAAAGGTGTCCACTAGTTTTTTTTAAAGGATAATGTCTTCATGAGTGAGACAACTGATATTTTTGAAATCCTTGTGTACTACATATAATAGACCAACTAAGGACATCTTGATACTTTATACTTCAAGAAACTCAAGGTTTACTGTGTTGATTCTTCATAAGAAATGAGTATTTCATTTACTCAAAATTCAAAAGAGAAAAAAATTATAATTTAATTGGTGTTTGCATCATGTCAAATACATTGCCATACATAATTTCATTTCATCCCCCAATAATTTTGTCTTTAGAATCAGCACAAGCGTGTGTTGTCCTCGGTTACACAGCCAGGTGATGGAACTAGCATTCAAACTCAAAATACTAACGTCAAACCTGTCACCACCCTGTGCTCTCCCTCTGGCCGTCTTGATCTTTCTTCCTTCTCACTGGCTCAATCAGGCAGGCTTCAAATCTAATGGAAAATTATTCATCTTCAATTTCTGGAACTCACAGCTTAGCCTTGTGAGTTATCTAATTCTATTTTACAATATTAAGTGAGGAAATTTTTGGATAGACATTTGGTGGTTCTGAACCTAACCTAAAAAATTGATGTTATCAAGCCATTTGAAGGACAGTACATTTCCTGAAATTTCATGTAAATTAATCTGTCCAAAACAAACTGATTCGGTTTTCTCATTAATGAGGCCAGTAAGGAATTATCTCAAGTTACCCATTTGGAGAACTTTTTAAAAAATGATGTTGAAAACATTGAAATATTTGTTAGATAAAAGATCATTTCAAATAGGGGTAATATAACAGTTATTTTGCTTCAAAGTTTCAAAAGATAAAGACAAATGCATTTGTGCTTGAAATAAACTCTTCCTTTTGTTACTCGTTTTAAAAGTTTGTCTCTAATTACAGAGGGATTGAATCGCCTATGTTTTTCCCAGTGACTTCTTTATTAATCATTTTTCTTTTAAAGCTCTTGTTTTTAGTCTTGACTGTGACTTTAGTTCTACCCTGACATGTGACAATGAAACCTGTCAAAGAATGTTCTCCTGGAGTTAGCTCTGTGAGGCCAGTTTCCCTCTGAAAGGTCACCTCTGTGGTGCTGCTGCTGGGACAGCTAGGGCTTAAGTCACATCTTTCCCTTCAAGTTACAGCCCATTCCTCACCAGCTTTTGACCATCTCCCAGAATTGAACTAGATTCTCTGAATCTCCAGAGGACATTTCTTTTGCATTGGAGTGTTTTTCCCAGGTGTATTTGCCATTGTTTGACGGTTTTCAAGGGCAGACAGGAATGACTTTCTAATATGTCAGATTAACTCGTCAGAGTGAAAGGGTGTCATTAGAAAATCCACCTCATAGTAGATACTCAGTGAATGGTTATTATATGCCCCCCTAGTATATACAAATGCACGTGCTCTCTGTTTTGAAATTTAGTTCAAGAGATGAGTTGATGTGTTACAACCATGGGGATTTATCATATAGTGTGTCAGGATAATTTAAATAAGAGCTACTCACGGTTGACTGTAAATGCACTTTAATTGATGTCTAATAACCTCCCTATGGAAAATGGAGAATTACTGTAAGTAATCTTGGCTAAACTTCAGTGACTTCTTTAAATGATACATCAAATAAAATTATCAAATATATTTTATATAGTAATTATATGGATTAAAGAACTTCATTTAGCTGGATGCAGTTAGGTAGATTATAGAATGCATACTCCATAGCAAGTGAGATGTTGGAAAAAACACTAACTTTGTAGCAACTTGAAATTTCCATTTAGAGATGAGTAGATGTCCTGGTATAATGTACTTAATCAACTAAAATGCTTATGAAAAGGGACAGGTGTGTTTCTTCTGTCAGCTCATGACTACTAACCAACTCGGCACCGGAGATAAGCATCACTGTTTCATGCCACCATACACAAGAATGCTGACTCATGTGCTAAATAATATCTCCCTGATTCTGCAACCTAGACTATCAGTCCATGTAATGAAAATTGCTTCTGCCAATGATCTTTTTCCATCTTCCAGCCTCCCTGAAATTTACTCTGTCCATCTCTAAAGTTGATTCCTCCAGACCAGGTCATCTTTTGAGGGTGTGAGGCTGATGATGTCGCATCCTGTCCTTTACACCCCAGCCCTATGACCTCAAGTGGGCTACAGCTTGGCAGGAACAGACTCTGTAAGGTCTCTATTATAGGCCTAGTTTATTTAGCAAAAGCTACACAACCTCAGTATATACCGAGTGGTCATCCAGAGGAGATGCAAGTGCCATGTGCCCCAGCATGGCTTCCTAAAGAGCCTGGCAGGGCTGTGCAGCTGCCAGCACCGGTGTCTGGGAAGGTACCGTCATGTGGCTCTGCTGCTCTCCAAAAACACGCAATCAGTTCAGTCTTAAGGAGGAAGGAAGGGAATCTTTACAGCTATGTAGGACCCTGTGTTTTTCAGCTAAACGCCGCATCGGCAAGCTCACACCTCACCAGAGGAGAAGGCAGAGTGAGGGCCCCAGCAGCTCTGAGCCCTCTGCCTCCTCTGGCCATCTCTGTTTCTCCCTAGCACACTTCCTAATGCCTCTGACTGAAATCCCTCCGTGATCGCTCTTGGTGTTTGTGACACTAGTTTGGTTTGGTACCGCAATCCTAAAAGCACTTACTTCCGTCCGCCTTCCATGTGGAAAGCTTTAGAACACCTGGATCTATCATCTTTTCCAGTGATTCTAGGATGACGGCTCGGTTCCCAGTGCTCATCACTGATGGGGACCTGGAGCTTGCCCGCAGACCTTGCTGCCCAGGAGTGAGCGCTGGGGATGGAAAGCTGACCCTGGGTCTCGGGACTGAAGAGCTTATTCAGTAGAAAACGGGAGGGCAAGACAGCAGCACGGCAATGTCTGAGATCACGGTCTCTAAAGTTTCCCAGTGTGACGCAGGCAGAGTCTAGCTGTATGGGTGAGTCATGGAAGTGTAGTGTGTGGACATGTCACAGGAACAGAGAAAGCTAGGAGCTGCAAAGCCAGGACGTCTGCAGCTGCCTCCTGCTCTCTGCTCCCAGGTGCGGCCAACCCCAGGTCTCCCTAGATTTGCCGCACCTCTAATCACTGCTCACTAGCCCCATCATTTTCTCACCAGACATTTCCCCCACCCTTCTTCTGCCCTTTACCTGACCCTTCCCGACCCTCCTCACTACCCTCTGGAAGAGGCTGCTGCTTCCTCTTCTCAACACACATAGGTTGGCATGCTTCTCACTTGCCTTGGCCATCATTCTTGATCAGCCTCTTTCTCGTTCCCTCCTTGATCATATACCGACTACCTGCTCACAGCCACGACTTTCCAGCACTCCAGAGCCTGTTTCCCGATGACACTGTCAGGCTTTCCACCAGGCACTTAACCCCCATCCTCACAGTCCCGGCACCAGCTCTGGCTTTCTTCTCCTGGCAGGTGGGGCCTGGAAACTCACGTTCCTAATGTCAAATCTGAAATCCCCCTCTCCATGCTCTCCCCTGTCCCCCTCCCCATATGCTGCACCTGCTCTCTCTCCTGTTCAGGACTGCTGCCCTTTGACCCCTTCTCCTAGTCCTCCACTCCCTTGTACCTCACCTGGCTCTCAACCTGGATGCCCGTGGCCAGCCATTTCTGTCACATGTAATCCTAGCTCTGTGTTCTCTGGTCCCACAGCAATTTGACAATACTTCTAATTAATTTCTCTTTGAGTCCTCAGTCTCTTTAGGCTCCCCTGTTATTCCACAAGCCATCGGTCAGTCGTACACCCGCCCATCACTGTCTGCAGGTGAACTGGCCTTCCTTTCTACTGAGGAAGTTGGGGCCATCTGACATGATTTCCTTCAAAAACCCTCTGGTCTGGCTTAAGCCTGTTGCTTCTCTTGTCTTCCTTTTTCTTTTTTTAATTTTCAATTACAGTTGATATACAATGTTATATTAGTTTCAGGTATACGACACAGTCTTTATTTTTGTTTTTAAAGAAGTATCTTGTCTCTTTTCTAAGATGGGTTCCTCCTGCTTCCACTTCTCTAGGACTGACTCTAGCTCTTCTTTCTTTTGCTTCTTCAGTTTTTCCTTTCTAATCTGATTTTCCTAACTACAAATATGCTCATCTCCCTCATCCTTTAAAAAAATATCTTCCTATTAATTCCTCTTATTATTTTCCCCTTCCCCCTTTTCTTAACTACTAAACTTTTCAATGAAGAGTACTTACTGTCCACACCTATTTTCTTTGCCACCTGCTTATTTCCATACCGGGTATGCTGATCCCACCTCCACCATTCTGCTGAAACGGCCTTCTCGAACACAGGTTCATGTAGTGCTTTAGTCTAGCAGAGCTCAGAGTCCAAAGCTTAGATCCCTCTGTCTTCATTACAGATGCTTCCAAGTTAGCATCCAACACCTCTGTGTTTAAGAGCTAAATTTCTATTAGTCTGAGAATATCCATGAAATGCAACAAGATCGTAATGAGCCCAGTTCTACAGCCTTCAAACTGGTAAATGAGAATGTGAATACACGGAAACATTATCCACTGTTCACAAAACTATATTTTGAAAAGAGTTGCACTGATACATCATGAGACAACTATCTTGTGCTTCTCATAAGATTTGTGGTTTGACCCAAGTTGGGTTGTAGCAAATATCAATGGATCTCCTACACATTTCACATATTCCTTTCTGCTGCTTACTATTAGCAAGTTCCAGAAGCAGCAGGTCTCACTTTGGCAGCAGTTGAGCTCAGTAACAGAAGAGCTCCTTAAAAAAAGCATCCTAATTTACACTAAACACTCCTGAATTATAACTTCATACAGAGCAGGAACCGCCTATCCTGCATATCCATTAGATTTTTCTCTGCTCCAAACATTGTACAGTGGAATCAGGATATGGTCGAATGCAGAGACTAGGTTCGGTTCAGTTTGCCAACAGTAGCAGGGTGTCCACTCTGTGAAGATACTCGGTCAGACTCTAGAGGGGACACAAAGGCAAGTTGAGATGAACTCCCCGCTCTCAGGGAGCTTACAGTCAAGTAGTAGAAACAAGAAAAGTACCTAGAGACCACAACTGATGGGACATAAGACGATGGTGAGTGCCATACAGAGGAGAAAGGAACCACTACATGGAGGGGACTCTATTCTAACTCCCAGCAGGAAAAGGTGAGCCTCTGAAAATGAAGACTGAGAAAAAGCCAATAGATTTGACCTTTATGAATATTCTTGTTCTTTCCGGAAGGCTATTGAGAAAAGGACACTTTTATTTAAAAGCCAGAAATATCTATGAACGCATATTTTAACAAATGCTAAACCATTAAATTCTTATTTAGAAAATGTTAGGTCCTTGTGAATTTGTCTAAAATGAATTGTATCATTTGTGTTTTCTGGAAGGTGGCTTTTTGTGGGCTAAGTGTTTGTACTAAAATGTTTCTATCTCTTGGCATTGTGTCCATGTAGACTGAGTCTTTCTAACCAAAGAAAGGTTTCAGCAGAGGAGGCAGGGGCCCCCCTAGGGAGATAAAATGCCTGTGTTTCCCTGCAGGAGGTCCAGCTCTCTCAGACAAGTTTAATAGCCATTCAGGCACTGAGAAGATCTTATCTCATGTCCCTATTGGTTCAGGGTCACTTGCTGGCTCACATTATATTGAAATGTGGGCAGAAAGAGGGAGTAATTTGTTAATGTCATGTAGGATGAACTTGGTTGGAAAGGGAAGTGTACCCGCTTTATAATAACACCAGTGTTTCCTTGCTAATCCCTTGGCAGGTTCATTATCTGTGCCGCCCCAGGCGACGGTTAGCTTATCGTGAAAGTGAAATTTAACCCTCAGCGTGAAATTAATCCTCAAAGACTTATGTCTGTTCAGTCTAGAAATAATACAGTCTACGTGATTTTATAATCCCTGACTCTTTTTGCATAGGTGCTAAATTGTTATCAAGATGTTATAGTGCAAGCCAGGGAATTGATTTTTGTTTACCGGAGAAAACTAGACAAATCTACAAGAACAAAGAGACCAATTTCTTACTTCAGGGTTGCAGTTGTAAACCCCGCATGGTGGATGGCTGTTTATTTAAGCATTAACAGGGATACCATTTGTGGGTAATCATACTCACACTAGCACTGTGTTTTATATAATATATGAAATAATAAAGAATTTTTGTAAAGAATATCACTGGACAAGCAAGGCTCTTTTGCTCAGCTTTTTGGACATTTGATGTGGAAAAACTGGGAAACATTGTGAGAATGCCAAATGAGTGTGAGTGGTTCCTTGTCCAGTCAGGAAAGCTTTCACAAGGGTTTAAGAGTATAAGAGGAAGTGAGGCTGTGTCCCTTTTCCTGTTTCACAATACAGGGCTTATTCTTAGCCTTTTCATGTCTCCTCCTTTCTGAGGTGCCTGGGCAGTGAGGGGGAGAGATGGGGGGACAGGTTAGGATTGAGAAGAACGGGGAGAGAGCCAATATTTACTGAGAAGTATACGTACCAAACAGTTTACACAAATTGTCTTATTTAATCCTCACTGCAAAAGACAAAGGAGGTATCACTTTTTCAGGTAATGAAACAGAAAGCTTTAATATTCCTGTCCAAGTTTGTGCATTGAGTAGGTGGCATAGTCAGGGTTTGAACCCAGGTCTTTCAGACTCCAGAGGCTTTTTTCTATTTCCACTGTGTCACAGACCTTATCCTAAGAAAAGTTGAAGGATTTGAAAAATCAGTAAAATCTTGCCTGACTGAAATTCACTACTTTCTCCCCAAACTGCAAGGGACTCTTGCATTTTACCTAGTTGCAGATTATTTATATTTATTTTTTCTTTTTATTTAGTTTACTGGGGTGACACTGGTTAACAAAATTATACAGGTTTCAAGTGCATAATTCTACGACACATCATCTGTGCAATGTATTGTGTGCTCACCACCCCCAGTCAGGTCTCCGTCCATCACCTTGTCTCCCCCCCCACCCTCCTCTGCCTCCCCAGCTCCAGTTAGAGCATAAATGTTCCTCTGTGCAACGTGATGACTTATTTTTATTATATTCTCAGGTTCCTTGTAGTTCTACATACTGCATTAGTACAAAATTAACCCATACCTTCACTTGTTGCACTTTAAAAGATGGTTGTGAGATAAATGCTCAAAAGGCTCAAGGGTGGAGGATAAGCATACCCTAGAATTTACAGAATTCTTTATTCTTAAATATTTTAAAGAGGCCTTGGCCGGTTGGCTCAGTGGTAGAACAACAGCCCAGCATGTGGATGTCCCAGGTTCAATTTCCAGTCAGGGCACACAGGAGAAGTGACCACTGCTTCTATACCACTCTCCCTCCCTCTTCTCTCTCTCTCTCTCTTTTTCTCTTGCAGTCATGGCTCTATTGGTTCAAGTGCATTGGCCCTGGGCACTGAGGATGTCTCCTTGGGGCCTCTGCCTCAGCTACTAAAAAAACTCAGTTGTGAGCATGGCCTCAGAGGGCAGAGCCTGGTGGATCTGGGTCGGAGCACATGCAGGAGTCTGTCTACTCCCCCTCCTCTCACTTGGAAAAAGAAGAAACATGTATCTATTAAGGCAAGGTCTTCTGAATTTAGGATATATATCTGATTTGCTATTTTAATTCAGCAACTGCACATTTATTAGCAGTCTACCATGGCCTTGTTATCTACGTTACACAATTTTCAATAATGTTTGCTGAGAGAACGTGGACTTTTAAGAGTTACAGCTGTGTACATCCCTACTCTGCCAAACACCTTATCAAATTTGCATTCCAGAATTGATTCTCTCATGCCTGGGCTATTCTAACATCCTTATTTACTGTTGCTTCCTGCGGTTGACGTTGCTTGTCACTCTTCAATGGGAGGAAATTAAATTGGTCTGGCACAATCCTCCCTTCACAGAGCCCAGTTTGGTGGAAGCCAATGCTCTTTCCTAAATAGATACAAATAAACTATTTGATAATTTACTCTCATTTCAGCCTATTTTTTGTTACCTACTTCTTTTTGACTCTACATGTGCTTTTCCCCCTAAACTTCTAGAACATTCCTCCTAATCTTTCAAAAATCATATGTTTAGTTCTCAGGACAAGGTGATTAGTCCTTAATTCCTTTTAAAACTCTAACAAGACTCTGTCCCGTGCTGGTTTAACATCCCGCGAATCCACCTATGAGAGCATTCTGCTCTCTGCCCCAGAACCGTCCTTGTTGGCATCACAGGTTAACTGCTTCAAATAAGTTTTCTCCGTTTAACCCCGTTTAACCCCATCTATTCTCTAATCCATCAACTCAATTTGTATATCCTATCTCTTTTAAGTGTTTATTTATTTTCTGTGTGTGTATATATGAAATTTATTTGAATAGTACTGTATATTTACTTTGAATTCCCTTCTCATTGATTTTTAAGCTTTCTTATGTACCATTTTTTTGTCTCCTTATGCCTGGTATAGTTTACTACATATCTTATAGAGGAATTAAAAAATTAACTTTAATTGGCTTAGATGGAAATTTTACATTTTAGTGAAATCAGTATTTTTTCTAATTTTAATTTAAGTAAATTATTCAGACTCTGGTAAACAATAAGCATTTATTTTAGTAAAGGTAAAAGTAGATTCTGATAAAAATGTTACTTGTTTAAATACACAAGGAAGGGTGGCATCTATTTTGTTTTCTAATATTTGTTTAGTCATTGTAGAGAGCCACAGAATGTTCCTTTGAAGTGATGATTTTCACAAGGGTAGGAACAGTCATTTATAGTGTTTAAAAAAATAATCTTAAAAAGGCATAAAGCTGCAAACAAGCAGTAAAAATTTGTTGCGAAGTCGATTCTTTTGAGAACCCAAGGATACCTTCCTGTTGGCATTTGTTTATAATTTTGTTTGTTTTTCTTAAAATTACTCCCAAATTGTCAGCCTGCAGAAAAGCATGAAAAGGTGTAATAATCACACTTCAGATCCGTTAAGTTAATGCAGAATATTATGGAAAATTGTTTTAACTCTTGAAAATCCCTCTACAACTATAAAAGTGCAAATGAGATTGTCCCTGCTGTTTTAGCTAGGCCTGTGAGCCTCAAAGCAATAGGATATTTATAAGAAAATTCCAGGCATAGCAGTGCTGCCATGATCCATATGACCCAAAGTTTCCAGTTTTTGTCTCTTGCCCTGTCTAAGGAGAAACAAAGAGGCATAAATTTTCATTGGAAGATCCCAGACCATTGTTATGACTCATTATAATGAAGATTTGCATGTTATTTTATTAAGTCATTAGGTCGATTTGGAAGAAAAAACACTTTTTCATTTTGATTGCATTTTGGTGATTTTCACATACCCATCTCTCCAGAAACAGCCTCAGCTTCTCCACAGCACTGATCTGAGTAACTGGCTCTTCCTGTTTTCCACGGAGGAATTTGGCTTTCTTTAAGGCTATACTGACAATCCCTGATGTTTGGAAGATTTTATTTAATTCTTATCAAACGAGCAAAGACACAAGCATGGAAATGATGAAGATATCTGTGTATTGATCTTTTTCAAATTTTATATTTGGAAAAGACTACAGTGATATCTTCAACTGTGACTCAAATAGCTTGAAGGAAAAAAATATTGTGTATTTTAGAGTCTTTTCAATGTTCCTAATTTGGTTTGGAATTTAATTTAGTGGATTCCATTCTGAATTTCTCAGAAAACATTTTTGCCGGCCTTATAGGCATTGTAGTTTCATTCTAGGGATTGGTACATCTCATAGAACAATCATAAAAAATTGTTTAAGAAACACCAGGGAAGCGTCTTTATCTTTAATCAGTTGAAAACTGTCATAGCAAAATTATCGTGTGGTGAAAACTTATTTTGAACATATAAACAACTCAAGTAATGAGGAACTATTCAATAAGTAGCACCAAGCTTATAAGAAGAGAACTAAATTTGAAATTTAGAATATTTTCCTAATTCTTGTGCCTACTCTATGTACTAGATATTTCCCCACAACAAACAAAACAAAACCAAACCCTGTATTTTAGCCTTAAATCAGCTTTTTAAGCCAGAGCATTCCAATAGAAATATAGTGTGAGGCATATATATAATTTTAAATATGCCACATTTTAAAAAGTAAGAAGTCCATACTCTCTAAAATACATCTTATGGAATGCAACAGTTAAAATTTTTGTTTGTTTATTTGTTTGTTTAAGTGAAAGGCAGGAAGACAGAGATTTCCCTGATCAGGATCCACCCAGCAAGCCCCCTACCAGACAATACTCTGCCCATCTGAGGCCGCTGCTCCGTTGCTCAGCAAACGAGCTATTTGACCTCAGCCAATTGAACCATAGCTGCAGGAAGGGAAGAGAGGGAGAGAGAGAGAGAAAGGAGGGGGAAGGGTGGAGAAGTAGATGGTCACTTCTCCTGTGTGCCCTGACCAGGAATTGAACCTGGGACTACCCCACACAAGGCCAATGCTCTACCACTGAGCCAAGTGGCCAGGGCCCAATGGTTAAGGTTTAGTCCCAGCAAAATGCTGAAGTTAGGTTTAATGGGAAAAGCTTTTGTACTTCTTTACCTTTTAAATTAAGTCTACATTGGTCAAAATAGATTTATTTCCTCAGTTACTCTAGCCACATTTCAACTGCTCAGTAGTCATATGTGACTACCAAATTGGACAGTGCAGTTTTAAGCCTTTGTGGATTTTAGTTCTAGTGGTGTGTGTGTGTATATATATATATATATATATATATATATATATATATATATATATATATATATATGTGACAGTGACAGAGAGAGGGACAGATACGGACAGACAGACAGGAAGGGAGAGAGATGAGAAGCATCAATTCTTTGTTGCCGTACCTTAGTTGTTCATTGATTGCTTTCTCATATGTGCCTTGACTGGAGGGGCTACAGCAGAGTGAGTGACCCCTTTCTTAAGGCAGGGACACTGGGCTCAAGCTGGTGAGCCTTGCTCAAACCAGATGAGCCCACACTCAAGCTGGCAGCCTAGGGATTTCGAACCTGTGTCCTCCGCATCCCAGTCTGATGCTCTATCCACTGCGCCACCACCTGGTCAGGTTCTAGTGCTATTTTAATAGTCTTTTTGTAGGTAGTTATTGTTTAGAAGAAACATAAAATAAAGATAAATTGCTTTCTACAGATCTACTAGAAATCAGCATAAATAAAGTGCCTTTGTACTGGACTAATTTCTCAGTGCACTTATGTTCCTGGTTTTAGCTGGGCATGTGTGTGTGGGGAGGCTTGGCAGGGAGAGTAGGGAAGTGTGAGAGAGGGGAAACTGGCTATAGGATCAAGCTATGACTTTTCAAAACAGAGAGCCACTCCCACTTTGAATTCGATCCCATGAAGTCTGGTAAATTGAAGCTCCTGCATATATTCTAAGTCATGAAATTGATGGTGTGGGGTATTGAGGAGGGGTCAGTGGGGGTTTCCCATGTATGGTGAAGGGCAAGGAGAATGTTCCATAAGAATATATTAATTTGGAAAAAGAACTGTCCTTTGATCTTCAGCTTATTACAGCTTATATAAAACACAAACTTTAGAGTAAAAATATTTTTTCTCTCATTTTGCTTTTTCCTAGGGGAGCAATGTGTTTTCTAGTTTCCCTTTTTCTGAAATAAGCAAACGGGCTCGACTGTTATTACCAAAATCTTACTAATATACTAGGATAAACTATTTAGAGAAAAATAAAACCTTAAAAATGGAACTTTGAATTCTGTACCTGAATGTTCACACAATGTGTACAGTATCTTAAGACAGACACTTTTCCAGAACGGCCTGGTCCCCCATGGTGAGACACTTTACAGCAAACGAGAATGGAGAGATATTTGATATAAAAATAATTTTTCATTCATTTGGGTGCTTATGTAGCATCGTTTTGTTGGGAACTAATGACAGTAAAAAGAGTGTGAATAATACCAAGTAAATGTGGAAGAGGACGTTGTGATTAGCTCTTTGCTAAAACTGTGATGTACCCATGGTTTATCCAGGCTAACACAAAGATGGTTTCCCCAGAAAGAGTAACAGGGAAAAAACAACCCTGTTTATTTATACTTTTTCTCCCTGTTTGTTTTTAAGAACATTTCTGTTTCTAAATGTAAAAGCTTACATTCTAAATGGTGTGCTCGGCTTTGCACTGTGTACAATGCACAACCCTGTGAAAAGTACTGATGTTCTCTCAGTAGTGAAGCAAACCCCTGGGGGGAAATGCAATAGCAAATGATTGCACTCAAATAGGTGAGGAGGAGTGAAGAGAAGGGAAAGTGTTACCAGAAGAAATGAAGGCGAGCTTCTGGTAGACCTAGTTTGCGGTGCCTGCGAACTCCCCCCATTGGTCTGAGTTGCCATCACTGAGTCTGGACTGAAGAGATGGGCCTGAGGACCACGTGTGCAGAAAACTCCATCCCCTGAATGGAGCGAGCCATTGGGAGAAAGGAGACGCCCTAAAGAATTTTAAATGTGACATGGTTTTGCAGTGAGAAAACCTACAGAAAACAGCTGACATTCTCAAATTTAGGTAATTTGAAGAGGATATATAAATGGATTTATTACAAAGGTAGGTATGGGCAGGGTATAAAGAAACCAGAAGGAGGAACTCAGGATCCCAGGGCTACCAGCAGCAGGAGGTAAAACTGTCACTACTCGAGCTCAGATGCATGTGTGAAGGGAAAGGTTACCCAAACTTGAAAGAGGGTCACGAAGAGAGGGCTCCTTGGGAGGAGCAGTGAACGTCTGTTGACAGAGACAAGCCCGAGGAAGCCTCACAGGAAGGACCCAGACAAATAAATACCACAAACTCATTTTCCTCTTTTCTCTTGTCACCTGCCAGGGCTTTCCAGTGACCAAATCTGACTGCAAGGCAAAGAACATAGGAGTCTTTGAGGCAATCCATGCAGATCATCTCGTAGGGCACTGAAAAGGGTAGACCAGGGGAGAGAGTGACTCCAGAGGAGCAAATGAAAGATACTTGGCACATGTCGTGGCAGAAAGGAGTCAATGGTGGTTACTGGGTCTGTGTCACTTGACAGCATGGCTGGGTTGCTCTATGAGAGTCGCTGCTATTGGGAGCAGGGAGCATGCATAACCAGAAGGAACTGGTCTGCAGATCAGTTAGGGCAAATGGAGAAGCAGTGACAAATAAACCCCTATATTTCAGTGGTTTACCCCAATAAAATATACTCACATTATAGTCCAATGTGAGTATTACGAGGTGATAGGAATTTTTCCCCAGTGTATGATTTGGACTTCTTTCAGCTCGTGACACTGCACCCACTAGAGCAGGGGTCCCCAAACTTTTTACACAGGGGGCCAGTTCACTGTCCCTCAGACCGTTGGAGGGGCGGACTATTAAAAATACTAAATTTAAATCAACAAATTGACCAGTATTTCAATGGGAACTATGCTCCTCACACTGACCACCAATGAAAGAGGTGCCCCTTCCGGAAGTGTGGTGGGGGCTGGATAAATGGCCTCAGGGGGCTGCATGTGGCCCGCGGGCCGTAGTTTGGGGACCCCTGCACTAGAGCTTCCTTTTTGCAAGTGATTCTGATTTGATGTCAGATGGAGCTAGATGATAAAATATGTCTTGCAAAGTACATCTTGCAGGTGGAACAGTATGGAGAAGCCAGAATTGTTTCCTAAAAAGTCTCAGTCTAGAGTGGCACACATCACTTCAATTCCATTGAAAAGAACTAAATTACCTACACCTGGGTCTACAGGGGGCTCAGGATCTGCTTATCTGGCTGTATAGGTACCTCCCGGCATCAACTCCACACAATGAGAAAGGGAGCAGGAGGTTTTAGGTGGACAGCTTATCTCTTTCACCACAGTCCCTGCTGGATTTCCCCTGTCCCAGTCCCAGGTCCAGGAGACCTGTTACCCCTTCTTGTCACACACAATCTCTGTAATGGCCCCCTTCCTCTCTCCAATGTGTATTGCCTTGAGACATATCACTTCTAGCCTCCAAAGCTCGTGGTGAAGGCATGCTCATTTAGGATAGGTATTGCAATGTAGCAAAAATGTTATCTGTTTGTGCCTCATAGTTCTAGAATAGTCAAACCTGGGAGAAAATCTTCATCTCATTTGTATCCAAAAGCCTGGTACCTCGAGTTGTATACTTGTTTACCTATGGCAAATATTTTCTTAAGTCATAAAAACTTTTAGAAATTGTATAGCTTTTAATTCTTTTGATAGTGGAAACTCAATTAGACACAGTAATGTTTCTAAAAAAATAATATCTGTTTGAACCAATCTTAATTGCAGAAAGTCCTCTTGGTATTGCATATTCAAAGTTGTGAATATGACTAAACCATTGAGAATACTCATTTCTTCCAGTCTCGTTTTTTCCAAGTTGTCTACATTCAAGGGAATGAAAAAAATTAGGGAATATGTGCCAACAATTCTATAAATTATATGAAGATTTTTTAAAGAGACATTTCAAATTATGGAATTGCAGCTGTTCCATGATTTCTGCCAAAATTTGACCCAACACACATGCGTAGGAGTGAGTGGACTTAGCAGTTCCACAAGTATTTGTACTGAGAAGTAGAATCCTTTGCAGTGATATTCTCTCTCTCTCTCTCTCTCCTTTCCTTCTCCCAGAAGGGATAGTATAGTACTACCAGAACCAACATAAAACCACAGTAATTTGGTCCGAATTCTGAAAACACGTAGGTTTTTCAAAAATCGTTTTTATCTTTTTCTTAAAATTTCCAACCAAACATGTGTCTGTGAGAATCTAAATAACAGACACCACACAGTCCATGGGAAGAAGTGTGTTGGTCAAATAAGTTTGTAAATATGGTATATATGTTTGCTCGCTTATAGTTTGTATTGGGTGTGGGGACAGGCTGTAAGCAGGCCGGGTCGTTATAGCCTGAGGCTTAGTTTTTAGACTAAGCTTTTCCCCACACCCTTGACTGTTGCATGATGTGGGTGGTGCACTTTCATGAGGAATCCCATTTATGCCTCAGATAAGTGACTTTGTATCAGAGACTTCCTTGTTTGTATATTGGATTAAAGGTTTTGATCTTTACACTATAAAATGGGGCAGACTGGGAGCTTGTTCTCTCTTGGTTCCTGAGATTAGCATTAGAGGAGAGAGCAGAGAAAGGAGAGCAGAGAAAGGCCACGTGGAGGAGAGGAGAAGTAGCCAAGATGGCGGAGTGCTGAAGGAGCAGCCAGTTTGTGCAGAGTTCGTACAGAGAGAAGGAGATGGGGAACAGAGGTGAATAAGGCTGGTGAGGTAGAAACCTTTGATTCTAGGAAACTCAGACAAGTCAGTGGCTTTGGGAGCCCTGAATGGAAAGGGAAGTGTTTTCCCACTGTGTGTATTTCTTGCCCACCGGGTCCAAGCTAGGATAAAGATGATGGCCCACTAGTTTTTGGCTCTGTTGTTTCATTACTGCCTGTCCGAATCCAATGCAAACCTGCATGGGCCAGGCGGCTGAGATGGTGGCCGTGGCTACTGGCCTTACAAAGTGGAAAACAAACACAAAAACAGGGAAGGACATTTTATCCACTGAAACAGAATGTGCAAAACAAATAGGGGAACAGAATGAAGAAGGGATCCTTAAGGCTATAGCCAGCTGTGCACTGTGTCGTCATCCTCAGGAATCCTTCCACCAGGAAAGGAGACTGTGCCTACCGCCTGCCCCCTGCCGCCTGCCGGAGGGGCTCTACCTGAGCATGAGCACAGAGCCTAGGGAGAGAACACTAGAGGAAAACTGGAGGCTGCAGGCTGAGTGCTCCTTCCCCTCTTTCAGAGCAGCTCATTCTCTGGGAAAGTTCAAACTCAGCCACAAGCCACTTATCTCAGAACCTCAAGTCCCTGGCACAGAACTGAGAAGTAAAACGCATGTGTGAATGGCCTCTGAACAGCCAAAATAGAAGTTGCGAAGGCCAGGCACTGATGTTCATGGACCTGACTTGCAGCGTGACCCCTCAGGGTTATCTGGTCCTTAGTCCACTGCTGGTTTTAAGAGACAAATTATAGGTCATTGCAGGAATACAGGAGAGAAAGAATGATAGGTGGTGAGGGGAGTGGGGGATGGGCTGAGGAGCATGTAGGACAAAACCATACAAAGGAAATGAAAAACCAGCAAAGCACCGAGGCATTAAATATGGAGTAGCCTGGCCAAGCCTTGGGAGGCCTGAGTAGATCACCGTGTAGCAATAACACAGGAGACTCCCTTTCAGAAGGGCCCCATCAACCTTAGGCAGTGCAGAAATGCTATGTGGGTTTCCCTGTGTACTATCTAAGGAGGCAAGCAAGAATATGACAGATTGGGAAGGGCTCCATGTGATTAACACTTTAATGCTGTTTAATCTCCAATTGGAATGCAAACTAATTTTTTGTAAAAGGGTTGATGTCTGAGTTAAGCCAAGTGTATAACCTAAGTCACCCACACAGAGTAGGTCCACATATGATAGCTCAGTGTCACGATTTTGCTCCTTTATTATACTCAGTGATAAGGTTTTACTTGTGAAGGGAGGGGCTAAATTTCCAAAAGGTTAAATTTAACCTTCACACTTATTTGATGATTAATTGAATGAGAGTGTGCAGTTTCATTGGACACAACCAGAATTCACCATAACCAAAGTTTGAAGGAGGGAGTTTAAATCTTATGTATTCACTATCATCTTCTTACTTCAGTCTCGTTTTACTTTTTTAAAAATTGATTTTAGAGAGAGCAGGGAAGGAAGAGAGACAGAAAATATCAATACTGAGTTGTTGATCCATTCATTTATGCAGTCATTGGCTGATGCTTGTATGTGCCCTGACTGGGACTGAACCCACTGATCAGGATAATGCTCTAACCAACTGAGCTATCCATACACACACCCCCGGGGGGCCAGGTCTCATTTTAAATGAATGCCTTATGTTTTGTTTTTAAGATTTTAGGCAACCTAGATTAACTAAGATATCCAAATATCTGCATCTTAATTTGTGGAATAGAGAGAGTTGTTTTTGTTTTTTTTAAGGTAATTAAGTCTTAAAATACAAGGTTACATTTATGCAAAAGCTGCTAGTTGGAATAAGATCAGCATTTTATAAAATTAAATAACTTAAACTGTCTTGTAGTGCTTTGCTTGCCAAAGTACTCACCTGTAATTCTGCCAAAAATATTAGTTGTTTTCTATGAAACATTTGGTTAGTTAGTGAAGCTTAGTTTTCTGTACAGTTCTGTAGACAAGTTAAGCCTGCTCCTGGTGGGAATAATCCATGCATCTCTTTGGTTGCCACTGTTCTAAGTGATTTTTAATTATTTTTAGGATGTTATTTGATGATAATGAGGAAAACACACCCTTCCACTGGGGCCTCTTTTGAGCATGGGTCATGAAATAATGGAATAGTCATCATCAAAGCATTCAGTTGAGAGAAAGAGAGGAAGGAAGGGAAAGAGGGAGAGAGCAAGAAGGAGAGAGAGTTGCAAAGCTCATTAGTTGATACTGGCCTTGAGGATGCTCCCCAGTCACACAGTAGAGACCTACACATTTGGAAATAAGTAAACGCCATAGAATAGGTGCTAGATAAATTAAGAAAAAAGTTGGGGGAAAGGGGGTAGTCCAGAATATATCAAACTAGTTGTCTACAGTGAGAGGGCTGAAAGGAATCATGTGATATCTTTTGATCTTCAAATAAGACAGCATCTAAATTCTTCTAAAAGATATCCATCCCACCTCCCTATGAAGAGATCTCTTCCCATCCACTGTTGGTGCTCTAGACCAGTGATTTTCAACCTTCTTACACTTGGAGACTGGTGAAAATATAATTATTTTGGGGACTGCTAAGACAGAAATCACCTTAAGCATAAGTAAATTTGAGTGACATCATTGGGTCTATAATCTTCAAACAATATCAGGGTAGTTAACTCTTCGCAGACCAACGCATAATTTCTGGAGACCAGTGGTGGTTGAAAAACACTGCTCTAGACAGTGAAGGATCAAATGAAATGGACACATTGGTGCATCTCTGAAAGCTGGCTCTCCCCACCGCAGTATAATAAGCTGACGTGCAAGTAACGTTATTACCTTTTTGACAACTGAAAAAGCTTCACTTCTAGAACCAACTTTACTGATCATTCACAGAACTAGAGAGACAAATCTTCAGGAAACCTATTCCCTCTAGTCTGATTCTTTTCAAGCTTCAATCTGATAGCTTTTTGGGTGTTTTTTCTTCCAAGTGATTTTAACCTTATAAATACAAGGGACTGTGAAACTAAGGGGCAACCTGAGATGAGATCTTACATGTAAAAGTGCTCTTAGAGGTAAAAGTGATTTACAACCAAGCAGGATGATGACCATTTCTTTTCATGTGGGGGTGATCCACATATGAAGTGCTTTTGAAGACTGCCCACATTTGAAACTGATAATTCATTCAAATCTTGGTAACATAAGAGATCAATCTTAGTGTAAAGATGAAAACGTTCCTTGATATTTTCTTCAACTATAATAAACTTGAACTTGTTTTCTTCCTTATTAACCCAGTTTATTTATCTCCATTCCCCAACTTTCTAGCATAGGCATTTATGCTTACAAATGCAAAGAAACAACCCACTCTTTTCAACTTTATTTCTTTGACATTGTGAAAACTATCCTTCCTATGAGTGCTAAATAAACCATGAAATAGGCACATTTAATCAGTTAAAATAAAATGGAATGGTACATTGGGTCTCCAGAGACTATATATTCTTTGACAACCTCCTAACTGAGAACCTGGGTTTTGGTCTCTAGTGCATAATTAGTTTCTGTGAAATGGCTCAGCTCCCAGGGTCAATAGAAGATTCTGGTACATTTGACTGCTTTTTAATTCTCTGTTCTGGAAATCTTTTATGGAGACCAGAAATCAAGAACTTCAGTTTCATTTCGAGCAATGAGCTGACATTGAACAGGTAAAAATGATATCATGTTGTCCTCTGTCACCACGCAGTAGGTGCTATTGGTGAATGCTAGCACCCAAGGAGGTAGGTGGGGAGGATCAGAAAGAGGAAGAATATAGCTAATTTTTCTCCGGTTTTTGGGTTGGGAGGTCAATTTATTATCATTTTTTAATTTTACAATTACAATTGACATACATATTATATTAATTTCAGGTGTTTACCCCCGTGATGAGATATTATATAACTTACGAAGTGATCATCCCAATAAATCTTGTACCCATCTAAAGCCATACACAGTCTTCAGAGTATTATTGACTGTATTCCCTATGCTGTACTTTACATCCCATGACTATTCTGTAACAATCAATTTGTACTTTTTAAAAAATGTTATTTATAAAATTAACAGGGTGCCATTGAACAATAAGAGTATGTAGATTTCAGGTGAACGTTACTATAGCATTTGAATTGTTGATTATGTTGTATATACCATCACCCAAAGCCATATCATTTTCCATCACCTTATATTTGTCCCTCTTTACACCCTTCCCCTCACCCCTTCCCACCTCCCATTCACTTAAGTCCCCTTTTCCCCTCCCCCACATTCTCTTCCCCCTGGTAACCACTTCATTTTTTCTTTTTTTAAATTAATTTTAATGGGGTGACATTGATAAATCAGGGTACGTATGTTCACAGAAAACATCTCTAGGTTATTTTGACATTTGATTATGCTGCATTCCCATCACCCAAAGTCCAATTGTCCTCTGTCACCTTCTAACTGGTTTTCTTTGTGCCCATCCCTTCCCCAACCCCTCCCTCTCCTCCCCCTCACCCTGTAACCCTCACACTCTTGTCCATATCTCTGAGTCTCATTTTTATGTCCCACCTATGTATGGAATCATATAGTTCTTACTTTTTTCTGATTTACTTATTTCGCTCAGTATAACGTTATCAAGGTCCATTCATGTTGCTGTAAATGATCCGATGTCATCATTTCTAATGGCTGAGTAGTATTCCATAGTATATATGTACCAAAGCTTTTTTTTTTTTTCTTCCTTTTTTTCATTTTTCTGAAGCTGGAAACAGGGAGAGACAGTCAGACAGACTCCCGCATGCGCCCGACCGGGATCCACCCGGCACGCCCACCAGGGGCGACGCTCTGCCCACCAGGGGGCGATGCTCTGCCCATCCTGGGCGTCGCCATGTTGCGACCAGAGCCACTCTAGCGCCTGAGGCAGAGGCCACAGAGCCATCCCCAGCACCCGGGCCATCTTTGCTCCAATGGAGCCTTGGCTGCGGGAGGGGAAGAGAGAGACAGAGAGGAAAGCGCGGCGGAGGGGTGGAGAAGCAAATGGGCGCTTCTCCTGTGTGCCCTGGCCGGGAATTGAACCCAGGTCCTCCGCACGCTAGGCCGACGCTCTACCGCTGAGCCAACCGGCCAGGGCCTGTACCAAAGCTTTTTAATCCACTCGTCCACTGATGGACACTTGGGCTGTTTCCAGATCTTCGCTATTGTGAACAATGCTGCCATAAACATGGGGGTGTATTTCTTCTTTTCATACAGTGCTATGGTGTTCTTGGGGTATATTCCTAACAGTGGTATAGCTGGGTCAAAAGGCAGTTTGATTTTTAATTTTTTTAAGACTTTTTTTTAATTCTTTGCTTTAAATTTTTTAAATTTTTCTTTTATTAATTTTTAGAAAGGAGAGAGAATGAGAGAGAGAGAGAGAGAGAGAGAGAGAGAGAGAGAGAAGGGGGAGGGAGGAACAGTAAGCATCAATTCCCATATGTGCCTTGACCAGGCAAGCCCAGGGTTTTGAACCGGCAACCTCAGCGTTCCAGGTCGACGCTTTATCCACTGCACCACCACAGGTCAGGCCGATTTTTAATTTTTGAGAAATCTCCATACTGTTTTCCACAGTGGCTGCACCAGACTGCATTCCCACCAGCAGTGCAGGAGGGTTCCCTTTTCTCTACATCTTCACAAGCACTTATTCTGTGTTGTTTTGTTGATGAGCGCCATTCTGACTGGTGTGAGGTTGTATCTCATTGTGGTTTTAATTTGCATTTCTCTAATGATTAGTGACATTGAGCATTTTTTCATCAGCCTATTGGCCATCTATATGTCCTCTTTGGAGAAGTGTCTACTCATTTCTTTCGCCCATTTTATGATTGGATTGTTTGTCTTCCTGGTATTGAGTTTTACAAGTTCTTTATAAATTTTGGTTATTAACCCCTTATCAGACATATTGTCAAATATATTCTCCCATTGTGTAGTTTGTCTTTATATTCTGTTCTTATTGTCTTTAGCTGTGCAAAAGCTTTTTAGTTGGATATAGTTCCATTCGTTTATCCTGTCTTTTATTTCACTTGCCCGTGGAGACAAATTGGCAAATATATTGCTACGAGAGATGTCAGAGAGCTTACTGCCTATGTGTTCGTCTAAGATGCTTATGGTTTTATGGCTTACATTTAAGTCTTTTATCCATTTTGAGTTTATTTTTGTGAATGGTGTAAGTTGGTGGTCTAGTTTCATTTTTTTTTGCAGGTAGCTGTCCAATTTTCCCAACACCATTTGTTGAAGAGGCTGTCTTTACTCCAATGTATGCTCTTACTTCCTTTGTCAAATATCAGTTGTCCATAAAAGTGTGGGTTTATTTCTGGGTTCTCTGTTCTGTTCCATTGATCTATATACCTGTTGTTATGCCAGTACCAGGCTGTTTTGAGTACAAATGGCCTTGTAGTATAACTTGATATCAGGAAGTGTGATACCTCCCACTTTATTCTTCCTTTTCAAGATTGCTTAGGCTATTCGTGTTCTCTTTTGGTTCCTATAAATTTTTGGAATATGTGTTCTATATCTTTGAATTAAGTCATTGGTATTTTAATCAGTATTGTATTGAATTTA
The DNA here is from genome assembly GCF_036850995.1 of Saccopteryx leptura. Taxonomy (NCBI): domain Eukaryota; kingdom Metazoa; phylum Chordata; class Mammalia; order Chiroptera; family Emballonuridae; genus Saccopteryx; species Saccopteryx leptura. The sequence continues at coordinate 108,400,609 of NC_089508.1, read as the reverse complement.
TAAATTGCTTTGGGTAATATAGACATTTTAATGATGTTTATTCTTCCTAACTATGAGCACGGTATATGCTTCCACTTGTTTGTATCTTCCCTGATTTCTTTTATCAATGTTTTATAATTTTCTGAGTATAATCTCCCTGGTTAAATTTATTCCTAGGTACTTTAGTTTTTTGGTTGCAATGGTGAAGGGAATTTCTTCCTTAATTTCTCCTTCTGACAGTTCATTGTTAGTGTATAAAAATGCCTCTGATTTCTGAATATTAATTTTATATCCTGCCACCTTGCTGAATTCATTCATCAGGTCCAGTAGTGTTTTGACTGAGACTTTAGGGTTTTCTATATACAATATCATATCATCTGCAAATAATGATAGTTTTACTTCTTCTTTACAATTTGGATGCCTTTTATTTCTTTTTCTTGTCTGATAGCTGTGGCTAGGACTTCCAGAACTATGTGGAATAAGAGTGGTGAAAGGGGGCACCCCTGCCTTGTTCCTGATCTTCAGGAGATTGCTTTTACCACTACACTTGTATCTATGTCCCTAATCTCAGTTTTATATTCCATCACTGGTTAAAACCTACAGTTCTTAGCTTTTTCTGATTTACTTGTTTCACTCAGTATAATGTTCTCAAGGTCCATCCATGTTGTCATAAATGTCACTATGTCATCGTTTCTTATGGCTAAGTAGTATTCCATAGTATATATGTACCACATCTTTATCCAGTTCTCTATCGAGGTATACTGTGGTTGTTTCCATGTCTTGGCCACCGTGAACAGTGCTGCAATGAACATGGGGGTGCATGTGTCCTTACATACCAATGCTTTCAAGTTCTTTGGGTAGATACCCAGTAGAGGGATTGCTGGGTCATATGGTAAATCTATTTTTAATTTTTTGAAGAACCACCATACTTTCTTCCATAATGGTTGTACTAATTTCCATTCCTACCAGCAGTGGATGAGGGTTCCTTTTTCTCCAACACTTGTTATTACCTGTCCTGTTGATAATAGACACTCTACCAGATGTGAGGTGATATCTCATTTGTAGTTTTGATTTGCATTTCTCGAATAGCTAGAGTCATGTATCTGTTGTTCATTTGAATATCCTCTGGGAAAAGTGTCTGTTCTGGTCTTCTCCCCATTTTTTTAATTGGATTGTTTGCTTATTTGTTGCTGAGCTTCTTAATCCCTTCACCCTTTTTCACCCATCCCCCCAACCAGAGATGGATTTAACTGCAGGTGCATCAGGCACGTGCCCTGGGCCCTGACTTCTGAAAGGTCCCACAAAACCCCAATTTTACACTTTTTCTAATGACACCAAATTTGGTTTCATATGTGCAATTTTAACATTAATAGTACATAATATTTTTTATTTATTTAAAAATATGGTTAACATGTATTTTTATTTTCCCTGTCTCTCTTTTTTTAAGGGGCCCAATATTTTCTTCTGTGCCTGGGGCCTCGACTGACCTTAATCGGCCTCTGCCCCCCCCCCCCCCCCCCGCAGCCGTCAAAATGCTCTCTGTATCTGTGATTCTGTTTCTGTTCTGCTGATTCATTTATTTTGATTTTTAGATTCAATTGTTGATAAAACTGCAGTTATTTTGGGAATATGAGGAAATGATGGTACTTGTCCTGACTATTATAATTTTAATATTTTATTGATGAAGTTGATTAGCTCTCTCTATCCTCATTACCGCGATAATGGGTTTTATTTCTAATCAGTGAGCCACCCTTCCGTTACTCTCACATGCAAGTTAGTTTCATACTAATTGACCACTGCAATGGCCAGCCTATTTCCCAGTACACTAGGGAGAATGTAGGTGATGTATCTGGGTATGAGGTAATTTGTTGACGACATTAAATGAAAATTTAATCAAATATATGTATAATACACATATTTATATTCAGAGAGTGGCAGTACTATCATCTAATATTAAGCATAGTTTTATTTTATGACATATATTTTACAAAGAAAAATGTCTGAAAGCCATGCTAGTCAAGCTTTTGTTTAATTGAGACCAGTCTATGCTTGGAGCATTTTCTATGTCAATTAGCCTGTTTTATTGCTTGCGGTTTAGCATTATTAGATTTAAATTGTAATCTCTAATGATCATTTGTCTCTGATATGTTAATTAGTATATTATCATTAAAATAGTTTCAGAATTATATTGTCAGCACACTTAGTTATTATCCCTTAAGTAATATACCTGTATACAACTGGAAGAACTTGTGCCAAATGGCAAAATAAACTCTCTTACCATGATTCATTTTACACTGTCAAATTTTATGCATATTCTAAATACTAGAAATACCCTATGTCTTATAAATGTGTAAGATGCACAAAACTGGACCTATTTCATCACAATAATCAGGGACACTTAGGTAAATGTTTATTGTAACAAAGTTTGTGGCTGGGAAAATGATGTAGCATTTATAGGATATTAAAGTGTATTGTTAAAGTATAGATTGCAAAATGGACAGTCACAGAATGTCAGACTAAATTTCCCTGGCTTGTGAAATGAAACTGCAGTTAGATGTGTCTAGGATCACAGGAAATTGCAGGCTCTATGGGTTCATCTGATATTTCAGAGAGATCATGTTTTTGAGATTTTGTTCAGAAACGTGTTCAAAATTCCACGGCACAGAGTTCCCTTGCTTCTGTGGTCTCGCCAATATGTTGTTACTTTATCTGAAGTAATTATCTAGGCTGACTGAGCACTCCAGGTTACATATTTCTTCAAATTATAAACTGTTTTATAATCACATTGAGAAATTTATTGGTCTCCTTTACAGTATCATAAACACTAAGCTGTTCACCTAGCCCTACCTATGCCTAGCAAAGACATCCACACTTTAAACAGGCAAAGGACTTTTTATTTTTACCAGGTATAGCTTTCTATTTCTTTTATAATCAGACTCTCCTAGGAAAGTGTCTTTCTTTTTCCTGAATTTTTAGAATAATTTGATAAACAGCCAAGTATGTATAAGTGCAGCTTTTGAACTTCAGTTAGTGATCACTGCTGGGGCAGAGCCAAACTCAAGACGCTTGTGGATTTGTTAGCATTATTTTATGGTGTTAATTGATGCCAGGCTCCTATTGTGAACCCAGCAAGCAAAGGCAATGTAAAGTGCAGGTGAATGAAGTTCCTAGAAGCTCTATTTAAGATTTGTATTCTGCCTTATCATAATTATTTACTAACACCTCCCTGCCCTCGCTTGTTTGTTCTCTTCTAGAAGGCAAGATCTGTGGTTTATTCATCTCTGGGTCCCTAAAACTCTTAACCATGCCCCTTCTGGATGAGGATGTCAGGAAATGTGTGGACGGAAATCTGTCTAGAACTGTAACCCACACCCTTCCAGTGTGATTAAAGGACTCTGTGCTCATTGTTGCTAAGGCAGTGCTATGTGGATTAGTATTATAATCTGAAGGAAAACAAAATACTCATAGCTAACTTTTTTTTCTAATTGCCATTCACAAGCACCAGGTACTTAAAATTGGAACAATAAAACTATGAACATAGAGAAATGTTAGAAGGAAGCTTTTCTTTCCAGCACTTGCTAAATAAATACCTGGCAGAATCATCTCCAGAATCAGCAGACTCGTCTCCCTGCTGTCTAATGTGGTCTTTCTGCAGGATAGCAAATGCAGGGACCCCGTTCCGCTGCATCTCAGTGGTTAGCTCCTCATGGGAACAGGGACTTCTTCCCCTGGGCAAAATTCACCGGTGACTTTTCAGAGTTCAGGAAACAAATATACATGATGGGAATTTTTCTAAAGATGTGCTTTCTAAGGCCTTTTCTCGGAGTTTGTTGAGTGGGTGTGTACACCTAAATTTCAAAAATTTAGATGTGCCTTTGCATGTTCAGTCTGATTTTGACCATGCTCAATCAACCAGTAAGAAAACAAACATACTCCTTAGAAGTAGCATCTTATTTGGTAAGATTGGCTAATTACAGTGAATTAAAATCTTTATTTAATCTTTCTACAGTTATCCTTTTAATGTGTTCTGTAATTGCAAACCTTTAGTCTGTTAATCTCAGATTCATTAGTGGGTTTTCTAAGTGTTTATTAAGGAGCACATGTAGCATTCCTGTAATTATTAATAATCTTTGTTCATTCCACATTTACGAAGATCTCTGCAGGGAGCTCCATTAGGGTGCATCACCACTTATCGTTAGTGAGTAATTTTTATTAGCAGTCCCCACTTTGGGCTTTACAAAACAGAATGAAATCTCTCTTCTCTTCTATGACTAACAAACTCAAATATTCCCTGGGTCACTGTCCCTTCAAAGCCAAAGTGTCCTCTAATTTCTGCTGTCCTACTTGACTGCTAGGAGAAAGGCAACAAGATATTAAATTACAGATCTCACCAGTGATTGTTATTTATTGGTGGCAACATTGGAGTCATAGCTGGTGGCTCTTAGTCTGTTTCAGTTCCCCAAAGTGCCTCACCTCCTTTGACACAAAGGTGTTATTTTTATGAAGCCCAGTGCATTATGGTAACATAAAATTCCACTCAGGAAAAAAAAATGTGCCATTTAGGACTGTTTGGGTTGGTAAAGGTCCTCTGCATACCTACCCTAAACAAAAACCAAGTCTTCCTACATCATCTTTGGTAGCTGAAGTCTCTTTAACAGGGACAAGTTCTGAGAGAAACAGTATACTATATCAAATTAAAAGCCACAAGAAGGAAAAATGATTGATGTAAGTACTTTTCTGAGTGCAGGGTTGAATAGGGGAAGTAGCACAAGAATACTATTGAACTGGAAAATTATCCAGATGTGATGCTAAAAATAAACTTGACCTGTCTCACTGCTTTGGTCAAGATTAGTGGCAGTGGTCCTGGCTGGTTTGCTCAGTGGATAGAGCATCAGCCTGGTATATAGATATCCAGGATTCAATCTCTGTCAGGGCATACATGAGAAATGACCAACTGCTTTTCCCTCATCCCTCTCTCCCTTCTCTCCCTCTTCCCCTCCTACAGCCAGTAGCTCGGTTGGTCCAAGTGTCAGCCTCAGGCTCTAAGGATAGCTCAATTGATTTAAGCATCAGTCCCAGAAGAGGGTTGCCAGGTGGATCTTGGTCAAGGATCATGCAGGAGTCTGTCTCACTATCTCCCCTCCTATCACTTAAAAAAAAAGATAAAAATATAAAAAGATTAGTGGCAGTGTCACAGGGATGGCTTGGTCTGCCTTTTGCCCCACCATCACCCCCAAATCTCCATTCCTTCCCTAAAGCACCACAAATGATCATCTGATCTAAGTAAAAAGCAGAGTGCATCCTATGCAAATATAGCTTCAGGACAAATCTCATGGTCTACCCTAATCTGATTTTTGCAATTCAAGTGCTGCCCTTCATACAAATATATAAATTACATATACATGTATACATACATGTATACATATGTGTGTGTGCCTGTGTGGGGGATGGGGGGTCCTAAAGGCTTTACTACCAAGAATAGACTCCATCTGACATCAGTATTTTTAAAGAATATGGTAGATTACAAAATTACTTTGTGATTTTGGAATTTTCAAACAACCTCATCCCATGGCTTGTAAAGCAGCACAGCCACTGTACTAATTACAGACGTGGCTCTTTTCTGGCCATAGCTTAAGTGTTCTAACAAGCTGAATGCCTGAAGTGGCATTCTAACTGTCCTGAGAATCAACAACAGACCAGTTTAAAATCTGGTATCATTACTGAGCACGCGATTGAGTTGGTGGGAAATGCTGCAGTCATGGTTCTAACTGGGTTAGAGAAAATTATTTTAGGGAGTGAGATCATTCTCTAGCTTTTAAATTTTTTCTGTTGTAAATGTTAAGCACCCCTTTCTTGCCCTGACAGAGCAGTTCTTATACATTTGCAGGGAGTGCAGGGCTGTGTGCCCTGGTATCATGGCTGACAGGACTGCTGGCCTCTGGGCAGTAGAGTGTAGCTTTTGAGCCACGCTCCATTCCATTGTGTGGTTTTTAAAATTTATTTTTAATTTACTGTGTTGACATGGTTTCAAGTGTCCTACTCAATATGACACCCTCTGCCCACTGCATCCTGCCCCCCATTCTCCATGCAAAGTCTCTTTCCATTCTCATTTACCCATTTGCTCTTCACTCCCCCTAACTCCATCCCCCTTTCCTTCTGGGACTTGCTACCCTGTTGTCTGTATCTATGCATTATGTGTGTATAATCCCTTCACCTCCTTTATTTATTTATTTATTTTTTGGCTTTTAATAATTTTATTTTTTTTAATGGGGTGACATCAATAAATCAGGATACATATATTCAAAGATAACAAGTCCAGGTTATCTTGTCGTTCAATTATGTTGCATACCCACCACCCAAAGTCAGATTGTCCTCTGTCACCTTCTATCTTGTTTTCTTTGTGCCCCTCCCCCTCCCCCTTTCCCTCTCCCATTCCCCCCTCCCCCCCCCCCCCCCGTAACCACCACACTCTTATCAATGTCTCTTAGTTTCACTATTATGTCCCACCTACGTATGGAATAATACAGTTCCTGGTTTTTTCTGATTTACTTATTTCGCTTCGTATCATGTTATCAAGATCCCACCATTTTGCTGTAAATGTTCCGATGTCATCATTTCTTATGGCTGAGTAGTATTCCATAGTGTATATGTGCCACATCTTCTTTATCCAGTCATCTATTGATGGGCTTTTTGGTTGTTTCCATGTCCTGGCCACTGTTTTTTTTTTTTTTTTGTTTGTTTGTTTGTTTGTTTACCTTTCTTCCTGGCTTGTAGATAGCCTTCTTACTGTATCTTTTTTTTTTTTTTAATTTTATTTATTCATTTTAGAGAGGAGAGAGGAAGGGAGAGAGAGAGACAGAGAGGGAGAGAGAGAGAGGAGAGACAGAGAGAGAATGTGGGGAGGAGCTGGAAGCATCAACTCCCATATGTGCCTTGACCAGGCAAGCCCAGGGTTTCGAACCGGCGACCTCAGCGTTTCCAGGTCGACGCTTTATCCACTGTGCCACCACAGGTCAGGCTCCTTCACCTCCTTTAATCCCATCCCCTCTACCCCCTTTCCCTTTGACAGATGTCCATCTGTTCCCTGTGACCCTGCCTCTGTTTCTATTTTGTTCCTCAGTTTATTGTGTTCATTACATTCCACATGTGAGATCATATGATATTTGTCTTTCTCTTCCTGGCTTACTTCACTTAGCATAATAATTTCCAGGTCCATCCATGCTGTCTCAAAAGGTAAAATTTCCTTCATTTTTATGGTCATGTACTATTCCACTGGTATAAATGTACCACAGCTTTTTTATCCACTCGTCCATTGATGGACACTTGGGCTGTTTCCAGACCTTGGCTATTGTAAAAAATGCTGCAATAAACATGGCGGTGCATATCTTCTATTGAATTAATGTTTTGGGATTCTTAGGATATATTCTAGACCTGGGATAGCTGGGTCAAAAGGCAGTTCCATTTTTAATTTTTTGAGGAAACCCCATACAGTTCTCCACAGTAGCTGCACAAGCCTGCATTCCCACCAGCAGGGCAGGAGGGTTCCCTTTTCTCCACTCCCTCACCAGTACTTGTTGTTTGTTGATTTGTTAATGAGCGCCATTCTGACAGGTGTGAAGTGATATCTCATTGTGGTTTTAATTTGCATCTCTCTAATGATTAGTGACATTGAGCATTTTTTCATATGCCTATTGGCCATCTGTATGTCCTCTTTGGAGAACTATCTATTGAATCCTTTTGCCCATTTTTTAATTGGATTGTTTACCTTCCTGGTGTTGAGTTTTAGAAGTTCTTTATAAATTTTGGTTATTAATCCCTTATCAGACATATCAGAGAATATGTTCTCCCATTGTGTGGGTTGTCTTTTTATTTTGTTAGTGGTGTCTTTCACTGTGCAAAAGCTTTTTAGTTTGGTATAGTCCCATTTTTTAATTTTGTACTTTATTTCACTTGCCCAAAGAGATATATCGACAAAGATATTGCTATAAGAGATGTCTGAGACTCTACTATGTTTTCTTCCAGGATTTATAGGATTTTGCAACTTATATTTAAGTTTTTTATACACTTTGAATTTATTTTTATGAATGGTGTAAGTTGCTGGTCTAGTTTCATTTTATTGCATGCACCTGTCCAATTTTCCCAACACCTTTTGTTAAGGAGACTGTCTTTACTCCACTGTATACACTTGCCTCTTTTGACAAATATTAATTGACCATAAAGGAATGGGTTCATTTCTGGGTTCTCTATTCTGTTCCATTGATCTGTATGCCTGTTCTTATGCCAGTACCAGGCTGTTTTGAGTACAGTAGCCTTGTAGTATAATGATATCAGGAAGTGTGATACCTCCCACTTTCTTCTTCATTTTTAAGATTGCTGAGGCTATTTGGGTTCTTTTTTGGTTCCATACAAATTTTTGGAATATTTGTTTTAGATCTGTGAAGTATGCCATTGGTTTTTTAACAAGAATTGCTTTGGGTAGTATGGACTATTTAATGCTGTTAATTCTTCCCATTCATGAATATGGTATATCCTTTCACTTGTTTTTATCTTTGTTGATTTCCTTTTTCAGTGTCTTATAACTTTCTGAGTACAAGTCTTTTACCTCATTGGTTAAATTTATTCTTAGGTACTTTTTTTTTGTTGTTGTTGTTACAATAGTGAATGGGATTGTTTACTTAATTTCTCTGACATTTTATTATCGGTGTATAAAAATGCCACTCATTTCTGAATATTAATTTTATATTCTGCCACTTTGCTGAATTCATTTATCAGATCTAGTAGTTTTTTGGCTGAGACTTTAGGGTTTTCTATATACAATATCATATTGTCTGCAAATAATGATAGTTTTACTTCTTTTCCAATTTGGATGCCTTTTATTTCTTCTTCTTGTCTAATTGCTGTGGCTTGGACTTCCAGGACTATGTTGAATAAGAGGGTGAAAGGGGCTCCCCTGCCTTGTTCTTCATCTTAAGGGGATTGCTTTTAATTTTTATCCATTGAGTATGATGTTGGCTGTCGGTTTGTCATAGATGGCCTTTATCATGTTGAAGTATGTTCCCTGTATTCCCACTTTGCTGAGAGTTTTGATCATAAATGGGTGCTGGGTTTTATCAAATGGTTTTTATGTATCTCTTAGTAAAATTATGTGATTTTTATTCTTCATTTTGTTTATGTGATGAATCATATTTATTGATTTGTGAGCATTGTACCAGCCTTGCCTGCCTGGAAAAAATCTACTTTATCATGTTTTATAATCTTTTTAAAGTGTTGCTATATCCAATTTGCTAATATTTTGTTGAGAATTTTAGCATCTGTGTTAATCAAGGATATTGGTCTATAGTTTTTGTTCTTTGTAGTGTCTTTACCGAGTTTTGGAATTAGGATAATGCATGCCTCGTAAATGAGCTTGGAAGTCTTCCCTCCTCTTGAATTTTTTGGAATAGCTTGAAAAGGATAAATGTTAGTTCTTCTTTGAATGTTTGGTAAAATTTGCCTGTGAAGCCATCCAGTCCAGGACTTTTGTTTACTGGGAGTTTTTTGATAACTTTCAATTTCATTTGTTGTAATCAGTCTACTCAAGTTTTCTGAATCTTCCAGATTCAGTTTTTCCAGATTGTATGTTTCTAGGAAATTATTCATTCACCCTGTTTGTCCAATTTTTTGGCATATAGTTCTTCATAGTATTTTCTTATAATCCTTTGTATTTCTGTGATGTCAATTGTTACTTCTCCCTTTAATTTCTGATTTTATTTATTCGAGTCCTCTCTCTTTTTTTCTTGATGAGTCTGGTTAAAGAGTCATCAATTTTGTTTACCTTTTCAAAGAACCAGCTCTTAGTTTCATTGATCTTTTGTATTGTTTATTTGGCCTCTATGTCATTTATTTCTGATCTGATCTTTATTATTTCCTTCCTTTTACTTCCTCTGGGCTTTGTTGGTTATTCTTTCCTAGTTCTTTTAGGTGCAGGGTTAGATTGTTTATTTGAGATTTTTCTTGTTTCTTAAGTTGTGTCTGAAATACCATCAACTTCCTTCTCAGGACTACTTTCACTGTATCTCATAAATTTGAGGGTTTTATATGTTCATTTTCATTTGTTTTCAGGAAATTTTTATTTCTTCCTCGATCTCATTGTTAACCTATTTGTTATTTAATAACATGCTATTTAGCCTCCTAGTGTTTGAATGTTTTTCAGTTTTTTTATTGTAATTGATTTCTAGTCTGATGCCATTGTAGTTAGAGAAGATGGTTAATATGGTTTCAATCTTCTTAAATTTATTGAGACTTGTTTTCTGTCCTAACATGTGGTCTGTCTTAGAAAGTGTACCATGAACACTCGAAGAGAATGTAGATTCTGCTGCTTTGGGGTGAAATGTTTTTGAGATATCAATTAAATCCAGTTGATCTAGTGTGTCATTTAAGGCCACTGTTTCTTTGTTGATTTTCTGTCTGGAGGATCTATCCATTAATGTTAGTGAGGCATTAAAATCTCTTACTGTTATTGTATTGCTGTAGATCTCTCCCCTATGCCCTTATGTCCATCAAAATCTGCCATATATATATTTTTTTTTTATTTTTTTCCTGAGGTGAGAAGTGGGAAGGCAAGGCAGAGAGATGGACTCCTGCATGCACCTGACCGGGATCCACCTGGCATGCCCACCAGGGGACAATACTCTACCCATCTGGAGTGCTGCTCCATTGCAACCAGAACCATTCTAGCACCTGAGGTGGAGGCTATGGAGTCATCCTCAGCGCCCTGGCCAACTTTGCTCCAATGGAGCCTTGGCTGTGGGAGGGGAAGAGAGAGACAGAGAGAGAGGTGAGGGGGAAGGGTGGAGAAGCAGGTGGACGCTTCTCCTGTGTGCCCTGGTTGGGAATTGAACCTGGGACTTCCACACGCTGGGCAATGCTCTACCGCTGAGCCAACCAGCCAGGGCTGCTTTATATATAAATATTTAGGTGATTCTATATTAGGCACATAAGTATTTACAATGGTTATATCCTCCTGTTGGATTGCTCCCTTTATCATTATGTGGTGACCTTCTTGTCCCTTGCTATAGCCTTTGTTTTAAAAGGTGTTTTGTCAGATATAAGTATTGCTACCCCAGCTTTTTTTTTCCTTTTTAAATTTCCATTTGCATGGAATATTTTTTCCATCCATTTACTTTCAGTTTATGTGTATCTTTTGTTCTGATGTGGGTCACTCATAGACAGCATATATATGGGTCTTGCTTTCTTATCCATGCAGCTACCCTATGTCTTTTTATTGGAGCCAGAGGCAGATTAAGGTTGGTTGAGGTCCTGGGCACAGAACAAAATATTAGGTCCCTGGTCATTAGAAAAAAGTATAAAGTTGGGTTTTTGTGGGCCCCAGGGTGCACGCCCAGTGCACCTGCCATTAAATCTGCCTCTGATTGGAGCATTTAATTCATTTACATTTAAGGTTATAATTGATATATACTTATTTATTGCCATTTTATTCTTTAAACCTATAATCCTCTTTCTCTTTATTTCTTTTTTTTCTTTCCTCTTCTTATAGCAAGCCCTTTAACATTTCTTGCAGTACTGGGTTTGTGGTAATGAACTCCTGTATCCTTTTTTTCTGGCAGGTTCTTTATTTCTCCTTCAATTTTAAATTATAACTTTGCTGGATAGAATAGTCTTGGTTGTAGTTTCTTGTTTTGCATCACTTTGAATATTTCTTGCCAATCCCTTCTGGCCTGAAGTGTTTCTGTTGAGAAGTCATATGTCAGCCTTATGGGGCTTTTTTGTGGATAATTGCTTTTCTCTTGTAGCTTTTAATATTCTTTTTTTGTCTATAATCTTTGGCATTTTAATTATGATGTGTATTGGTGTAGGCATCTTTCAGTTTATCTTTCAGGATTCTCTGTACTTCTTGAACTTTTGTGACTTTTTCCTTCATCAATTTAGGGAAGTCTTTAGCTATGATTTTTTTAAACAAGTTCTCTGTCCCTTGTTCATACTCTTCTCCTTTAGGAATCTCTATAATGCAGATGTTGTTTTTCTTCATGTTGTCTCAGTGGTCTCTTAGAGTTCCCTCAGCCTTATTGAACCTCCTTTTTTTGCTGCTCTACTTCTGTGCTTACATTTACCTTGTTCTCTAAATTGCTGATTCAATCCTCTGCTTTATCCAACCTGTTGTTGATGCCTTCTAGTGCAATCTTTATTTCAGATATTGTATTTGCCATTCCTGGCTGGTTATTTTCTATGGTTTTAATGTCCTTTTTAATGCTTACTAAGTTCTCATTGTGATCATTCATTCTTACTCTAAGATCCTTGAGCATCCTAATCACCATTACTTTAAACTCTGTGTCTGATCATTTGGTTACTTTCATTTTATTTAATTCTTTTCCTGAGGATTTCTCTTGTTGATTCATGTCAACAAGATTTGGGTCATATTTCTTTGTCTGCTCATTTTGTCTATGTTATTAGCTCTGCTCTGACTCCCAAATTTATTGTTACATCTTTATGAGGAAGATGAACTCAGTGGTACTAACCTCCAAACTCCTTGATCTAGGAATGTTTCTTGAGGGTTATATTTACCCCCCTGTAGTATGTGAGTCTTGAATGCTGTTGGCCCTTTTATGGGTGGAATTAATCCCTCAGGCTGGCCGGCTTTAAAGGTCAACCCTGATCACATGTATTAGATGCAGTTCAGTGTCTCTCCTATGGAGTGTAGTTATTCTCTGCAGGGTCTGGTGCCTGCTGGACTCCTTCTTTGGGTGTGCTGTTTGTGTGGCTATTTGAGTCCACCGTAGATGTGGTATGCCACCCACTACTGGTTTTGTTGGTTCTGAGTCCCATTGGGTGTGGTTCAGGTACAAGTTGATGTCAGACATTGTTTGTAACCCACTGTGAGCTACCTGTCTTCAGCTACCCCTCTATTCACTGTTTGTATCTGTGTTTTCTGTGCCTGGATAGTGTGGGAGGGGAAAACCTGTGTATAAGGATCAGCTTCCTCCTGCTTAGAGCTGACAGAAACTCTGTGAAAGGGCCCAAGCTCCTTAAGATTTGCCTCCATTTTTTAGCTGCTACACCTCCTCTTGTAGCTGCCTGGTCTTCCCACAGAGTCTTCTGTAGAAAGACTGTAGTGTGGGCTCAGTCTGGCCTCACCCCACCAACCCCTCCACAGGTTACAAGCTTGGTAGGTTAGGGCAGCTGAGGTCTGGATTACATTGGTAATTGTAATCAGGGGTCTCTTGGTCAGTAGTTCAGTATGGGGAAAGTGGCCCCTACCTCAGAGCCTAATCCATCAGCCACTGCTGGATACTGCAACTCCATTTCTCCCCGGCGAGATGAGCAGCAGGTTCAGGTTGGGTGGGGCCTACAGTCCCCTCTGCAGAAGTTCTTTCAGCTGGGGAGCCCCTGGTCTTAGGGAGGAATATTGAGAGAGTCTTCCACTGTAGCTGATTGTGCCCCTCTGAAAGGTGGCTAAGCCCCTTGACCAGTCCCAACAGTAGGCTCCAAGGAACTCACACTTTGAATGTCTGTGCTCTAAGCCTCTCTCCCTTCCCTCTGTGGAAGTTAGCCCAGCGGGGCAGGATATTTGGCACTTGGCCTGGCTGATTGTGAAGTTCTACTTTGGCTAATGCATTGTGAGCTGCTATGCAGGAGTTGACAACAGAAAGCAGAATTCACCTCAGCTGGGTTTGCTGTCTAATGAGCTGTCCCTTTAGATATGCTGCTAGTGACGGTAGTTGGGTGCTACTCTGATGTTGTTCATAGCTAGTCACAGGAAGTGTTGCTTCTGGGTCTCTAAGGAGGGAACCCAGCACAGACCAGTGTAAGACACTGCCCGTGACTGGCCCTCAGCAACCTGTTTGGAGCTATAATCAAACCAGAGTTTGTGGCTGCCTCTACTGGGCTTAGGTTCACATGGAAGGGCAAAGCTACACATCAAAGCTGGCTTTTACCCACACCAGGCCTGAGGGAAGGTCAGCAAAAGGCCCAAGTATCCCTGAATCCACCCGCCTCCTGGTGCTCCTGTCTGCTGGCTGCTTGTTGAAGAGCTTGGCCACTGAAAAAATGCTGGTAGAGTCTAGATATTGGGGAAATTTAGGGATAAAGAAAGATGGCAGGTATGGCTCCCACCCCAGGGCCCCAGTTGTCAATCTGTCCTAAATTTTTTCAAACTTCAGTATTGTGTGGCCCCCAGGAGTCCAGGGGGTATGAGCTCTAAAACTAAACAATTTGGTCTGCCCACAGTCCAGACAGTTACTATGGAGTCTCCCTTGAGGTGGAAGCACCAATCATATTATTGGGAAAGTGAGAGGGAAAGCTCCGGCCTCGACACCAGACAACTGTGTCACTGTCATGCCCTGTGCTTCCTCACCAAGGCTGCTTACTTCTCAGTCTGACCCAGTCTCCATGATTGGGGCAGGAGAGACTCCTGAGGGTGGGGCAGTTGCTTCTCCCCAGGCTGATGCTGCATGGAGGGGACTGCTCCACCCAAGACAGAAGGCAACTGCAGTACTGGAGAGTGACTCAGCACCGGGGATCTGGTGGCCGTCCCGCACTGCATCTCTCCCCAAGTCTCCCAATTTCACACTCTTGTTGCAGCTCTAGTCTTCTCAGCCCTTCCTCACAAGAGCCCCAGGTAAGTGGCTATGAATGAAATTTTCTGTGCTGGCCCATTAAGATAGAGCCTGCATCTCCGAGAGCTCCATCTCTTTCTTGTGGGCAGGAACCTTGGCTCTTTTCACTGCCAAACTAGGCCCCTCTACAAGGTTCTGGGGCTCTAGGCTGGGGCACTGGCCTGTGGCAACCCTCCCCACAGTGAGATCCCTCCAGACCTTCCACCTGCTTGCTCCTGGAAGCCTGCAGCCCTTTCCTCGTTTCCGCCCTTCCTACCAGTCTCGGTGTGGCTTTTTCTGTAATCCTTGGTGATGGATTCCTCTTCATTTAGTCTGAAGTTGGTTTCTCAGGATGATTGTTCTTAAATTTAGTTATAACTCCAATTTGGTCCTGGGAGAAGACAAATGGAACGTCCATCCACCTACTCCCTTGCCATCTTGCATCCCCCTTTCCCTTGTGTTTTATTCTGACTGGATGTCAGACACTAAATGTTTCTTGAATGTTGTACTTCATTGTCCAATTTGTCAGTTTGGCAGCAATTTTTCCTTTTAATAAAGAAATTACTCAGATGGAGATTCCAGATATGTCTAAGCTGTTTTTATTAGGACAATGGAAAAGTCCAACCTTTTTTTCCAAATACAATCAAAAGTAGTAGGACTTTGCCTTGTAATTCTACAAAGAGTAGTATTATGTAACTAGAAAATTATCTCCCCAAAGCACAAGAGGGAATTTGTTAGCACAGAATACAGCTTGGAAGATGCTCATATAAAACTTCCCTCCAAAAGAGAAACCTTTTCAGCTGCTGAAATGTAGTAGAAAGGAGAAAGGAAGTAGCTGCTTTACATGAATGACCAAAATGCACTATAATTATATCAACTTGAAACAGATAAACTGATAACTCTGTGATCACAATAAGTCGTGAGTAGTGGAAATAAATACTGCATGTACTATCTCTGCAATGTGTAGACAAGCAGTGAGTGCAATGTACAATAGAAGAGGCAGCTGCCTGACCAGGTGGTGGTGCAGTGGATAGAGCGTCGGACTGGGATGTGGAGGACCCAGGTTCGAGACCCCAAGGTCGCCAGCTTGAGCGCAGGCTCATCTGGTTTGAGCAAAAGCTCACCAGCTTGAACCCAAGGTCGCTGGGTTCAACAAGGGGTTACTCGGTCTGCTGAAGGCCTGTGGTGAAGGCACGTATGAGAAAGCAAACAATGAACAACTAAGGTATCACAACGAAAAACTGATGATTGATGCTTCTCATCTCTCTCCGTTCCTGTCTGTCTGTCCCTGTCTATCCCTCTCTCTGACTCTCTCTCTGTCTCTGTAAAAAAAAAAAAAAAAAAAGAAGAGGCAGCTATTTTTGCCTTAGCCTATTTCATGGGACCTTCAGCTGCATAAGCAGTAGAGAATGGCAGGGAGGCCTTCCTGAGTAATTAGTATTTACCATGCCTGTCTTTCCTGTTGTACTGCTCAACAAGGCACTTGTGGACTCTCCTCATGTAATGCTATTTGGATGTTGTCACTCCTGTTTGTAACTGATATAGCATTATTCATCAGACAGTCAGCCTCTACATGGAACACTCCTCAAGGATTCCACTGACTGTCTTTGTTGCCGGTTCTAATGTGGATGGGTAAAGTTTAATCCCACTTATCTAGCCCAAAGAGATCCCTCCCTTTTTCCTTCTTCCCTCCAGTGTCTCTGCATCATACTGTTTTCTGTCGGCCACAGCCACTCATAGAGAGGAGATTGTCTCCAGTGAGAGTGATACTATTGTTTATTCAGTAACCATAAAAGTCATTGGCTGACATCAGATTCTGTTCACCAACATTATTCCTTGCATATAATAATCTATTGGCACCAAACTTATCTTAACTTTAAGCTTCTAAACAGTAGGATTATGTCTTATTTCTTCATAATGCCTCAAATAGTGGAGTGCCTAATACATAGTAAATGTTCAAGACCTCTTATCAGCTTAATAAATAGTGGTTTGGAAATACCATCTGTTGGATTCTGAAAAAAAGAAAGAAATTGCAACTAGTAAGTGAAGTGCTTAGACTTCCAATGGCCAGGTTAGAAAACTAGTTAATTATTAAATAACTACCCTCTGTATTTGTCTTTGTTTAAGCTGCCAGAAGACCCACCTTACCCACGCGTGCAGACAGCAGACGAGGCTGATGTCTTCGGCGCAGCGGGACAGTTCCCAGGCATTAGGTCCCCTTGCTGACTCTTTCACAGACCCTTCTAGGAGCAGAGTCACATAACTGAAACGGCCACACAGAGTTAGCTGAAGTGCTTCACTGAGGAACAGAAAAAAGACAACTGGCCTATATTTTATCCTGTAAATGCCCTCCTCTAACCCTCTCAGGTCAAGGAAGTAGCTCTGAGCCACTGAAAACCACCAGCAGACTGCCGTCATTCCTGTCCTGAGGCAAGCCTGGGAGGTTCCCACGGTGGGGGAGCTCTTCCTTCACTTGCTTGAAAGGACACTTTTTCCTCATGGGCTTTGTTTTTCTCCTCTCCTACCTGAAAAGCTGCCTCCTGGCTTGCTCTTTTGCCTCCGTAAATCCTACAGGACCAGCTCAAATCCCTTCTCCTTCCTGAAATCCTTCCTGGTCTCCTCAGGGAGCAGTAACTGCTCCTCTGACGAACACCTGGGCAATGTGGTGCTGTTGCTACTTGACATTTCAGCTGTTTTTCCCTTATATTATTAATTTTTTTCTCATCTATTTACTGTGCTTCTTGAGAGATAATGTCTTGGGCTTTTGAAAAACCTGTAACATATTATTTCATATGACAAATATTTTTAGAATACTTGTAACTTGGGAGAAAAGCATCTAGAAAGTATTTTGACTGAGGTAAATTAACTTAATAAGAATTATTATAGCTATTATGAGAAAAATCTATGAGCATATAACACTTTTATAATATATAAAACCATTTTAAATTATTTTCTTAAAAGAGTAGAGAACAATCTTGGACTTCCCAGCTAGAAATAAGAAAATGTTTCATACTCGGCAATGAACGTAGGTTACACACGTGCAAACAAAGAAACGGAGCTTGTGTTATCCCATCTACATGCATTAGTCCAGAAATACCAAACATGGTCCATCTACTTAACCATCAAACCTCGTTCTTGATTCTAGACAGAACTGCTTGCTGAGTCTTCTCGGCCAGTGATAATGCACACACCAAATGTATGTCTGGATTCACACTAGTTAAATGTTCTGGTCTAGGCCCTGGCCGGTTGGCTCAGTGGTAGAGCATCGGCCTGGCATGCAGGAGTCCTGGGTTCGATTCCCAGCCAGGGCCCACAGGAGAAGCACCCATCTGCTTCTCCACCCCTCCTGCTCTCCTTCCTCTCTGTCTCTTTCTTCCCCTCCCGCAGCTGAGGCTCCATTGGAGCAGAGTAGACCTGGGCGCTGGGGATGGCTCCATGGCCTCTGCCTCAGGCGCTAGAGTGGCTCTGGTCACAACAGAGCGATGCCCCAAATGGGCAGAGCATCGCCCCCTGGTGGGCATGCCGGGTGGATCCTGGTCAGGTGCATGCGGGAGTCTGTCTGACTGCCTCCCCGTTTCCAACTTCAGAAAAAAAAGTTCTGGTCTAGTATCTTCTGATAAGCTCCAATCAATTGAAGTTTCAGAGGTATGGTTTTTGCCTACAAACTAACCTTCTAAATACTATCATGCTAATACAGGTATAAGTTTGACACAGCCAGTATGAAGATGAATATTTATGACATTTGCAACTTTGACAATAGTAGATCTAGGGCTGTGTAGTATTACTTGCTGGATTGACGAGGCTCAAGAGGTGCCCGTGTTAAATGTATCATTTTTCAGGTTCATTCCTTTTGTTTCATTTTTTATTGCCGTCATACATATTCTGACACTATTATCTTCACTTCGACTATTGTATTGCTTTCAAGTTCTGCCCTCCATACTCTCATTCTAATACACCCACTCAAGCACTAAATACTTTTTAAGGATTTAAATGTGCCAAGCAGTCTGCTGGAAGACTTAGCTCCCGCATTTCAGAAAAGCTAGTCTCCTAAACAATCATATTCAACAATTCTCCACTTGACAAAATCAGATGTAAGCCAGCCTCTCTTTCCAATCTTATCATATACTGTTTCACTCATATGCCCTACCACTTCAAAGTAAATCATTCACTGTCTTCTGTGATATATGTGTCAGTTTTCAGCATAATTCCCCAGGGCCTAGAACTACAGAATAAATCACTCTTAGAGGTAGAAGTCATGTTCCTATCGTAAATCTAACAATCTGAGGGAAAAAAAGTATCTCAATGTAGGCAACATTAGAGGTGCTTTTGAAAATTATTTTTTAAATGCTTGGTAAAATTGTAGAGGCAGTACGGACAGGAATAGGGCCTTCATTCAAAATTGGAACAAGGAAGTTAAACACGCAGAGTAGGTGGAATAAAGAAATTCAAATACAGAGAACAACTGGGGTGTCGGGAAATGAGAGCACTTTTCCTAAATCTCTTTAGAAACAAACCCCAGGGTAAAGGCTATATAAAAGTAAAGTGAGGAAATTAAGACCCTCACACTGAAAACTTCCACATTTTGAAGGATAGAGTTCCAAGATGTATGATCATACCCAAAGAGAAGAAGGAAAAAGAATTTAGCATTTTAAATGGACACATTTGTATTGAGCACCAACTGTATGCAGAGCATTGTACTTCCGCGTAAAGACCCAGGTAGACTGAACTACCCACAGCGACCATCTCTGCTCCTTCATGAAGCAGTGAGAGTAAACTGCATCACAATACAGTGCCAACTCTTGCTCTAGCACAGGCTTGGGTTCACCAGGATGAACTCCAAATTTACAATCAGGATCAGAGTGAGGCTACAATCGCTGCTCTGTATTCTTAACCTGTGTGTTAAATTACCATCAAAGAGCACTAATTAAGATACGAAATAGAGCTACTTATTTGTTTCATATGCATCTTCAGATTTCTGAGTTATACATTAAGACAATCTGTGACATCTGTGTATGCTTTTCACAAAAGAAAAAAGCATAAATGCCTCAGGGTGCATCTGTCTGGCAAAGAAACAGATGGAAGAAAAAAACCTGTTTTACAGTTTCTATTAAAGTACAGTGAAATATAATAATTTTAAAGGTTACAAAATAAGGTAAAGGCTATATAAAAATACATCAATAAATTCTATGACAAAAACGAGAGAATATTTTGGATTAATCTGAACAGGCTGAGTTTCCTAAGACTTTGAAAAATGAGAAAAACCATTTGGCAAAATCCTTAACGTGTAATTTTTTTTGTTTGGTTTTGTTTTAGGTTCCAGATTCAGCGATGTTCAACTGATCCAAACAGTTATAAAAGTTTAGGAGACAGCTTTCGAACAATTTTCCGAACGGAAGGGTATGTATGGTTTTAAGCATATGTTGATAGAGAGATTTAAATATATTATTATATAACATGTTTTTTATTTTGAATTGATTCCTTTCTTATTAGGGGGAAATGTTTAAAGGGCTGCCTTTCTAGATTTTTAAGTTGTTCCTGATAATGTAATTGAAAATTAAATATGTATACAATAAAACTTATCATAAAAATGATATTAATAGTCAGTTTGATAACTAGAGGACAATTTCTGTTTCTTTTTAGAGTTCTCAGTAACTGGGATTATGTAAACATCATAGTTCCTTATTTTGATTCTAAACTATACTGCCCAAATGTGTTCCTTGTTTGCATTATGGTTCATGAATATTCAATGAAAACTGATTTATGTCAGAAATTGATGTGTCAAATTCATTATCCTATTAGATGAACAAATAAATAGAACATTTTGGTTTATAAGCAAAACTTGTCTTTGATGCATAGATTCAGTTAAAGACTTTAGCATAATCAACCAAAGAATATTAGATTTGCTTTTCGAAGTTGTTTTCATAAGAATTGGTTGAAAATAATTATACAAAAATGATAATGATAACAATAGTGATAATTAGTGTATTTAGCCTCATCATGTACTAGGAATCCTTATAACTCTATGGGTTCAGTTCTATTAAAAGCCATCCCAGGTGGACCGATAAAGAAACCAAGACTCAGAGAAGTTTATAATTTTTATATATCTGGTGACCGTGGAGCTGGGACTCAAGTCTAGGTCTGTTTGACTAGAATTTGAGTTTTCATCTTTTCACATCCTCTCAAACACTGGACTTTGTCAACCATTATTTGGTGTATCTTCCACTCACATCTATCTCTTATTCCTAATATAATAGGTAAAAAATGAAAAAGTTTTAATAATATTCCTTTGAAGTAATTTAATTTCTTTTATGAATTGCTTATTTGTGTCCTTTATCCATTTCTCTTAGGTTATATATTTTTTAATGATTTGTAGGAGCTCAGTATATTGTTATAGGTGCTAATCTTTTGACTTTGGAATGCAAATATTTTTCATAACTTGTCATTTGTCTTATAACTACAGTGTCCTACACCTTTCAGACATTTGTATTTTTTGAAGATTGTAATTTTGTGACTATATTTGTCTGTCTTTCTTTGTGATATCTTGATGTTACTTTTTTAAAATTTTATTTAGAAAACTAAATTTAACAGAATGACATTGATCAAGAAGAGTAGCTAGGTTTCACATAAACATTTCTATAGCATTTGAACTGTTGATTATGTTGTGTACCCATCACCCAAAGTCAGTTCATTTTCCGACAACTTATATCTGTCCCTCTTTACACCTTTCACCCCACCCCTCCCCCATCTCTCCCCTATATTCCCCTCCCCACCCCCACCCCCCGGTACTTTTAAAAAGGCAACCATCCACTAACCCCAAGATTATAAACACTTTTTTTTGGTACTTTCTACATTTAAATCTTTATATAAGAATTTTTTTTTTCATGTGAAGTGTGGTAGATAAGAATTAAATTTTATTTTCAAGTGATTAAATTGTCCAGACTCCAGTTGTTGAAAAGAATCCAAACTTTTCTCATTAAATGGAAATGCTAGCTTATTTCACATATTAAACTTTCATGTATGTCATCGAATTTTTCTATTCTGTTTCTCCATTTCCTGTTCTATCTCATTAACTTATCTATCTCTATCATACTATTTTCATTATTTTATCTTTGGAGTATTTTGGGAATATGTAAAAATATGGCCTACAGTATAAGTGTAAATTCTTTATCCCTGTGTACAGAGCCCTTCTAATACAGCCGTCTCTTCTTCTTCAGGCTCATCCACACATCTGCTCTAGGAATAGCAAACGGTTCAGCCCCTGGTCTCTCACAGTCTTATGGCTTTGCACGTCATTCCCTATTCCTGGAGGAACAACCCCTAATTCACACTAGAAACTACAGCTCTTCATTCCTGGGAGCCCTTAGGTTTTACCCTCTCTGACCTTCTTTTCTCTACCACATGCTTTCTTTACTAGTCTTTCCTTCTTTATATACATATGCTATATAAAGTAGAGTACTCATCACCCTGATTTATTGTGCTCATTTTCCGTTTCCCTTCTCCCACCCCAAAAATGTATTTCCCTAAGGGCCTGTCTCATTCACCTCTGTGTTTCTGATGCCTGTATTTGCACTGGGTAGAGAGACTCAGTAAGCGTGAACGGAACAAGTGAGTGAGTGTCCTCGCACCAACATCGTAATGATGCAAAATGGAACAGGGATCACAATTCTTGCTGTAGACCACCCACTCTGAAGTTATGATAATGATCTTGATGCTTGATTAAATATTTTGAGGTCACCTAGTGACACAGGATTAGCAAGTTTTTGCTGTGACACTGGTGGTGGGACGCCTAAGTTCCATAAATTGATAGTGTACCTACTATACAACAAGTAGGGTCAAATTTATGTTTATGTTACCTAAAATATATATCATAGAAAGAAGTCCCAGTATATTATATACTAAAATAGCATGTCCTTTTCCAGTAAAACTGTGGTGTCTGCATTGCCAAGTTCTGTAAGCTGTAACAGATATCTCTGATTTGGATGTGGGAGTTCCTTAGCCAGGCTCTTCATTTCATGTGTGTTTTAGGAAGAATTTGATGTTTCTGCTTTGATATCAAGTAATATAACAAACATACAGTATGTGTGGTCCTTGCATAGTAAAATTGCCCTTTTCCTAGACTATATGTGTAATTGCTTCTAGAGCAAATTGACATTCTTTCTGTACTGCCGTTAGATCTGGACATGCTGTTAGCCAAAAGCCAGAATGCTCCACTTTTAGAGATGGAAATATTTGTAAAAGAAAAAGCTGCCTGTTATTTTTGATACAGACTAAGAGCATTTTATGGCCTTAGGTTAAAAAAGAAAAGAAACCCTTTTAACACATACTGTGTTGAATTTTTTTTTTCTAGTAAAAGCAGTTCCTTTTGATTTTCTTATTTAGCTTTTAGAGTATAGTCAGCTTTCCAGTGTATTCCTCTCACTCAGGTACTGAGCAGCCAGTTTTAGTCCGTGGTCTGCAAGCACAAGCAGTAGTCAATTTGACTATTCGCATATTTAAGACAATTCATCTCTTCTGGTTTTTCCTGTCTTCCCCAGGTTAAATGTTTTGAAAGCTAGTCCTTTTCTGTTGTTTGAAAACGTTAAACTTTGTTAAGATACTTAGAATTTTCACAAATGTCCCATTTCCCCTCTGGAAGAAAATGAACTGATGGTTCTTAGATATGTAATACCCCATCTTCCCACAATCCACCTGTTTCCAAGAGACAATAGCTCAATCACCTGGCTCCAAAACCCTTTACTGCTTCTAAGATTCCTTTTCTCCATAAAAGCATAGATACATCATACTTTCATTAAAGGCATACTTTTTCAACCTAGCTTTACCGAGGTGAAATTAATTTCAAGTAAAAATAAACACTTTCCAAATTCTGAGTAAAGATTTCTATAATATGAAATCATCATAATTAGTTAGCTTTTACCATCACTGTTTCCTCTAAAAAAGAAGAGAGAACTCGGAGGAAAAGGAACTTGCCACTGTTAAAGAGTACCTTCATCATCACCGTGATTCTTCATCTTACTCTGATTTGACAAAAATAAACGAACAGGTCTGTCTACTGTAATTGTGAGCCCAGAAAGACACAAAGATGTAGCTTAGTTGATTAGGTGCCTTTAAAACCAATAGGTTTGTTTTGTACTCTCACCATGAAAAGAGGTTGGTATCTCTACTGTGTTTCCATGCATTGTGCCTCACTTGTGTCTGCTTCAGAGCATCTCATAAATGTTTGTCTAGTCTCTTTCATACTTGTCCTTCCTTTAAAGCAAATGATTGAGATGTTTGCAGATGGTGAGGGGATTATAAATATGCTAATAAAAAACTGGAACAGCCCACCCTATTACTCTTCCTCCCTTGAAAGTGCCTAGTGGCCATTTTTCCTGAAATAAAAGAGAAAAAAGTATTAAACAGAACTTACAATATTCTGGTGACATAAATAAAGACAAGAAACTAATATTTATTTTCCTCAGTGTAGACACTATGCTAGGTACTTTTTCATTCATTATTCTCCACACAGGGCTGTTCTCAACACAACACAGCATCATTATGTCTGCCTTGTGTATGAGGTTACTGAAAATCTGAGAAATTAAATAATTTGCCCAAAGCCACCCAGGTATTAGTGATGTATCATGGTTTTTCTATTATACTATATCACCTTTCACTAAACACCGAATTCTGTTATGCATTGAATGTAAAGAAGACAGTGTGGAAGTAGTGGCTGTAAACGCCTAATTTTTAAGTACCTTTGGTATATACCTACCCTCAAATCACACAGCAATTTAAAGTAGCTTTCATCTCCTCCTTCAAGTGAAGTCTGAAAGCTCTGAGACACCAGTATATGTTCAGTCAGCCAAATCTTGTTGATTCTGGGGCGGCACCACAAACCTCTAACAACTTGAGACTTAATCCAGTCATTGCCCCATCCCTTACAGATAGCTCTGTATCCCTGAAAAGTTCATGGTTTTCCATCCGTCTCCTCTTATCCTGCATGCGCCTTAGTTTTCTTATGAGAAAAATTCTTGGGCATTGGTTTGCCCAAGGCAAATAACTAGGAAACAACTAGGCCAGATTAAACTTAGTTTCAAATGAGAAACATGTTGATTGCTGGTGCCTTCAGAAATATGGTATTCTTCAGAAAGTAGAAAATATGTGGTTGCATTTGAGGGCATTTGAACTGTGTTTTGTTTCACGATTTGTTTTCTGTAACCACTGATGCTGCCCTAAGTATCATCTTACAATCAGACCACTTGGTGATTATAATATTTTCTAGTTAAATGACATTTAAGGCCTTGTTTTATGAGCTCCAGCGTAATTGGCTAATTTGGTAAACTCCAGATGTGTGAGATAATGTGCCACTCGTTGAAGTGCCTTTCAGACAACATAAATGGCACAGCCCCAGGAGGTATAATCACCCCTCTTGTTTTCATTAAGAGGGGGAATGAGTGGCTTTTGACACAGACAAAGGAAGTGGGGCGTCTACAAGACAAAATCAACAACAACTTGGTAAGATTTAGACATTTTCTTTTTACAGGTGAACTCACTACAAGATCTTTGGCTTTGTTGGTGTCTTAGTGGGTCTACTTTTTAAAAAGTGGCTTGTGTAATCTAACATGGCAGGTGATTTTAAAACCACTCTGAAAATAGAAAGACCTACCCCTACAGAAACTCCCCTAAGTAAGGCACTCTCTGGAAACTGTCCCTCACTGTCAGATGGAAGTGACGAGGGGGACAGAGTTGAAGGGACAAGGGAGGAGCTGACCCTCACCCACAGCAAGGAGTATTGGTCATTTGAGCAATCAACAGCTTCACCACCCAAAGCAAGTTCCAACTTGACAGGGCCCAGCAGTTGCTGCTTTTTCTTTCTTCTTTCTACCCTCTTTATCATCCAACAGAAACCGACTCATCTACCCAGCACTGCCAACCGAGAGTGGGCAAGTGTTTCTTGGCGTTCCTGTTCCCTAGAGCAGTGGTCCCCAACCTTTTTTGGGCCACAGACCGGTTTAATGTCAGAAAATATTTTCATGGACCGGCCTTTAGGGTGGGACGGATAAATGCACAAAATAAAATTATGCAACCAGCGTAAAAACTGTGGTATTTTTAAATATAATTGTCGAACTTACGAGGAAAGCATCAAGAGTGAGTCTTAGACGGATGTAACAGAGGGAATCTGGTCATTTTTTAAAAATAAAACATCGTTCAATCTTAAATATAAATAAAACGGAAATAATGGAAGTTATTTATTCTTTCTCTGCGGACCGGTACCAAATGGCCCATGGACCGGTACCGGTCTGTGGCCCGGGGTTGGGGGCTACTGCCCTAGATCCTAGGGCTGGTCTCCCCTATCACCCTATAGATCAGTGGATTTCACAAAAGTTGAGCCACAGGGCACTGTGGGCTCACTGCCTCTTAACCAATGCATTTTTCACTCAGATGAATATTTATAGAATGTACCCCAGGCCACCTAAACAGATAACCTGCAGGGAATAGCAAGTGTATATAGAGCACTGGGGGTTGACTGGGGTTGCCCAAGTGAATTCATTCTTGAGTTGGTGCTAGCTGTGCACGGTGACTTCCGTAATAAGTTTCCTGATGCCTAGAGTACCTTATCTCCTTTCTTTTTGGTTTTACCACAGAGACCCTTCTTGGGACCCTCTAGACCTCCTTTGAGTGCTCTGTTTTTTGTTTTTGTTTGTTTCCAGCTTTATTGAGATATAATTGACATATATAACATTGTGTAAGTTTAAGGGTACAATATGATGATTTGATGCACACGTATATATTGAGAAACGATTACCACAACAGGGTTAGTTAACACCTCCATCACCTCACACGTGTGTGGTGAGAACATTTAAGATCGATTCTCTTAGCAACTTTCAAGTGCACAGTGAAGTATTGGTAACTGTAGCCACTGTGCTGTGCACTGGATCCGTGCTCCTCTGTTTTACGTGAGGAGGAAGAGGTCACAGACAGTTCCAGCTGCTCCTGCTCCCATGCTACGGAGTTCAGCCTGGCCTGCACAGGCTGCTGAATGATGGCACAGTGTCTGCTTTCGCTAGGAAAGAAGGAAACCAGAAAGAAAATAGCACAGAATGTGAGAGTTTGGAGAATAAACTATAGCAAAGCTGTCTTCTAAGTGATAGGCCCAGGTCCACTGTAGGTGTGGCATCCTGGAGACTGAAGCCACAAGTCTTTTCTTATTTTGGAAAGAGGGGAAATGGGTGATCTTAATTCAGGCATGAGCCTATGATTATTTATCCTAAATAATCTGTGTTTCTTTTTAAAATGATTTGTCAATGCTTTAGTACAGTACCCTCATAAGTTTTCAGTCATAAAATATATATAGTTGCTTTTCACAGAAAGTTTATGCTGTGTTCTAAGAACTTTAAACTCTGATTATTTAGCAATTCAAGTTTGAAAATGAAAGGATGAAGAGTAAGGAGGAAGAATATTGAAGAAGCATAGAGAGTAGTTAAATTTTATATTTTTAAAAAAGCCAGACAGTTGAACTATTGGTACATTATTTGGCATTTCTATTTTACCAGATTGTTTAACACCATTACGAAAGCAAGAGTTGTGGATTTAAGCTGTGTTGGGCTGTAAAGTCGTCTATACATTCATGGAGTGGGTAACGCATTTTCAGATGCTCAGAAAGCAGCCTCCTGAGGGCCCTGAGTTCTGTTTCCTTTCCTAAATCAGAGGCCTTTTGTTCTGCCCACAGAGCGACCTTTAAAAAGGTTTCAGCTCCTAGATTTCCCTCCTATCATCACCACAGATTGTTAGCTGACAGTCACACTCCCACTCCCCCAGCCTCTCCCTAACAATGCTTTCTGAATTACTGACTGGCTTTTGGCAAGGATTTAACTGTTGCCAAAGAGTAAGTGAAAACGTTTGCAGTGATGTCAGCCCGTCAGCAAGGCCTGATTAAGAGACTCTCGGCTCTCTGTGCTGACAAGAAGGGAAGGAGGACCAGTTGTTTGGGTGGAAGCAGTTGTCTTTTGGGAAGGTTTGCTTCTAAATTCAGAGCCTGAGCAGATATCCCCTGTGCTTTATAGAGTGTGTGTTAATGGGAGGTGAGGAGATTTCGTAGTCAGTGGAAGATATCCCACTGGAATTTTTTTTTAAGCCTTATAGTAACTCTGGATTTCTGATGGGCTAGAATCATGGTCACCTCGGGAAAAAGAATGTATCTTTACCAAAAGCAAATTCTTTTTCTAGTGGCGGTGAAACTGAACATTTTCAAATGAAAATGAGGAAGAAAATCTCCTAAAAACTCTTCTACTTATTCTAAATCTCCTTTTGTAGAAAGTAACTTAGGCATGATTTCAAACAGATGAGTTTAAAGGAGGTAATATTTCATCTTCATCATTGATTTCATCTAGTGTCTCTGGTTTTGTAGAATTACATCATTTAATACACTATCATTTTGGTAGGATCTTCTATTCCTGACCATATGCAAATTTGCTGCCATTTTATTTTCCTGAGAAAAAAAAGGTCACATAAGAAATTATGTGCACACATACATATACGTACATGCACATGCATGTATTTAAATTCTAACTGAATTGCTTATGCATAGTTTGGATTGGTATATTTTCTCTGTAAATCCTGTGAATCAGACGCCATTGGAGAATCTATGAGTATTCATTATGATAAGTTTTAACTCAGTTGCTGCTTTAGAATCTGTTTAGTCACCAAATTACACTGCTGTAATCACTGGTCCATGAATTTTTTTGTCTAGTACAATGACTTTAACTTTACTTTTCTCCAGGTCTTTCAGATTTGATACTGGAGGAAAGGAGAAAATTCAGACAATATTGTTATAGTAATGATTGTATTCAGAACCATTGTTATCATTTTAGCCCTTTATTGTTTATGGAATGTGTCCACATGTGTTAACTCACTTGACACTTATACGAACGCTGACAGGTAGGAAGATGGGGAGTATGAACTCTAGTATGCTAGCCAAGAAACTGATAAAATGTTAAGGGACTTGCCCAGCATCTCACAGCTGTCATTTGCTGGAGTAAGGATTTATCCAAGATATTCTGCATCCAATACCATGCTCCCCAACCCTATCAATAACTTAATGGTAATATTAGCAATAATAGAAGCGACACCTGAGATTTATACTGTTGCCATTATTATGGATTCGAAGCATTGTCGCATCTCATCTCACTTGGCTGAATAACATTTGGGGAAGGTAGGAAAGAGCTGTGGTTGATTACATTCTATGAACTGGGAGACATCAGCAGAAAGGAGTTCAGTGAGATTCCCAAATAAGAGTTGGGATCCTAAGATCAGCACTCACAGAATACAAAGGTATAATTATTTAATGCTATCTTGGGCAAATGAAATTGGACTAAAATGTATTTTGAAGTGTGGCACCATCAAAGATAGAGGCCCATGATCCTTAGGACAGGGCTGACTCCAAAAGGAAGTTACAGGATTCAGTTTAAGGTTAAGGCTTAATGCAGTTATTGGATCTGTCTGTGTTTTTGCCTAACTCAACTTGAGTATTGGGTAATAACCAGGAAAACCTCATGAAACACAAGATAAGACATTTAACTAAAATTCCTTGCATGAATTGTCAGAAGGATGAAAACTCTTTTAATTGCAGTGTGTGTTGAAATATGTGGTCACTAAAACCTAGAGCAGATGTCAGCTGTATGCAGCAGTCTTGTTCTCCTCCTTATAAACAATATATGTTCTTAATTCTCCTGTCTGGCCACAGAGAACTCATAGGAAAACAAAGACCCAGTACAAGGAATTCTAATATAGACACAGTCTCAGTAGTGACAAAAAATGAGATAAAGTGTGAGATTAACTTTGGAAACTCTTAAAGAGACTTTGTAAGTTTATGTTAAATGAATGGGTTCTTTGATTTCTTTACATAAAACCTTTCTTAAATTAGAAGAATCAAGAACCAAAATGAAAGAAAAGAATGTGCTCTGTTGTCATTACCATTTGGTATCCTTTAAATTTTCAGTGAATAGGTCAATGTGCATTTTATAATCCACATAACAAAATTCCGATAAATGGGCACTATTTATAAAGGAACCAAAATTAAAAGAATATTGCAATGTAATCCATTAAGCAATAGGACAAATAGTACTGAGCCCTACCAATACTGTTTTCTCTTATACATACACAACTATGATAAAGTTTAATTTATAAATTAGGCAGTTTCACAGATGGAAGATTTGTTCTTATTTAGATCTTACCAATATCAACATATGATTTTTTTTCTTTCTTTTTTTAAGCCCAAGACTTTCTCTTTTGCACTAGAAGGGAGCACTTTATGACTTCTCTTTGGCATATCCAAATTGCCAGCACTATTACTCTTGGGCTTTGGGTCCATTGTTAGGTAAAATAAGGGCTATTTGAACATAGGCACTGCTACACCATGACAGTCAATCTGATAACCAAGAGAGCTACTAAGTGAGCAATAGGCAGGTAGCATGTGCAGAATGGAGACCCTGGACAAAGGGATGATTCAAGTCCCAGGTAGGATGGGAATGAAGTGGGGTGTTGCAATCTTCCTTCCTTCCGTCCTTCCTTCCTTCCTTCCTTCCTTCCTTCCTTCCTTCCCTCCCTCCCTCCCTCCCTCCCTCCTTCCCTCCTTCCTTCCTTCCTTCCTTCCTTCCTTCCTTCCTTCCTTCCTTCCTTCCTTCCTTCCTTCCTTCCTTCCTTCCTTCCTTCCTTCCTTCCTTCCTTCCTTTCTTTCTTTCTTTCTTTCTTTCTTTCTTTCTTTCTTTCTTTCTTTTCTTTTCTTTCTAGTGAGAGGTGAGAAGGCAAAGAAAGACTCCCACATGCGCCCCAATCGGATCCACCTGGCATGCCTCCCGCCCACTGGACAATGCTCTGCTCATTTAGAGCCACTGCTCTGTTGTTGCTCAGCTATCTAGATATTTTAGCACCTGAGGTGAGGCCATAGGGCCATTCTCAGCACCCAGGTCTAACTTGCTCCAACTGAGCAATTGCTGCAGGGAGAAGGGGGAGAGAGAGAGAGAGAAAGAGAAAGAGAGAAGGGGAGAGGGAGGAGTAGAGAAGCAGATGATTGCTTCTCCTGTGACTTCTACATGCTGGGCCAATGCTCTACCACTGAGCAAACCAGCCAGGGCCATTGCAAGATTTCATCACACTACCCAGAATGATGAACAATTTAAAACTTATGATTTCTTATTTCTGGAATTTTCCATTTAATATTTTAGACCATGGTTGAACATGGGTAACTGGAGAGGTGGAAAGCACTACTATAGATCTGGCTTCATGTACAAAATAAAATGTGTGTTAGACTGCAAACATTTTTCTTAATCGCTTATTCACTCCTTAATTCCCATGATTAGGCTTTTGTCTACACCCATCTTGGCAACCTGCTCTCTCAGAAGCCAATATAATCCTCTATCCTTTTGCATAGAATCTGAGACACTGAAGATTATAAAATGTCCTATTATTTTATGTTCCATTGGAAAAAATATGATGACAAGTAAGCCCCTTAGAATGACTTAACAATGGATATGGGTTGAGTGAGAAGGAGGCATTTTAAATGACTTTCTAATTTTTGGCATGCATGTGTAGTGATGGACAAATTATACTACTTGCACATTCATAGATTTTTTATTATTTCCCATTGATGCTAGGCTACCAACAACCACCCCAGTGATCCCCACCCCCTTGTGTTGATGCTGTTGTATAATCTCCTACTTTTGATCATGGACTAGGCTTATTGACTCTCTTCTAATGAAGAGAAAATGGAAGAAGTGATGAGATGTCACTTTTTTTTTTTTTGTATTTTTCTGAAGCTGGAAACGGGGAGAGACAGTCAGACAGACTCCCGCATGCGCCTGACCCAGATCCACCCAGCACGCCCACCAGGGACGACGCTCTGCCCACCAGGGGGCGATGCTCTGCCCATCCTAGGCATCGCTATGTTGCGACCAGAGCCACTCTAGTGCCTGAGGCAGAGGCCACAGAGCCATCCCCAGCACCGGGGCCATCTTTGCTCCAATGGAGCCTTAGCTGCGGGAGGGGAAGAGAGAGACAGAGAGGAAGGAGAGGGGGAGGGGTGGAGAAGCAGATGGGCGCCTCTCCTGTGTGCCCTGGCCAGGAATCGAACCCGGGACTTCTGCACTCCAGGCTGACGCTCTACCACTGAGCCAACCGGCCAGGGCTGAGATGTCACTTTTTAGATAACTATTTTCAAAGACTGGCTTTCATCTTCATATTCCTGTATTACTCTTCTTGCTCTTTTGGTTTCTGGCTTTTCCATTACTTTGAGGGAAGCTCCCCTATGGAGAAACCTATGTCACAAGAGAATGAAGATGAGTCTGAGCAATAACCAATGAGGACTTGAGGCCCTCATCCCATCAACAACCTGGGAGAAACTGAATCCTGCCAATAACCACATGAAGTGAATCAGTCCTCCACCAGTCAAGCCTTAAACTAAGACCTCAGGTCCAGCTTGTTCTTGATGGCAATCTCATGGGAGACTTTGATTCAGGGGCACATGTAAACCATGCTCAGTTTCCTGACCCACATAAATTGTGTGATAATAAAATTTTACTGTTGAAGAAATTTGTTACACACAAATAGTTAAATAACACAATACACAAGAGCAAATTTGAAACCTTTGACATATTTATTTGGGGCCCACCATATCTGAATCAAATCTTTCAAGCTTTATCTTAACTAGAGTCATCACATACGTCTTATTTTCAAGCCCTTCTAGACCAATTATAACTCCTTAAGCAATTTTTCTGTGCATGTTTATAAAAAAAATGGTATCCCCATTTTTGTTCAACTATGAAAATTCTGGTCATACATAAATGCCCAACTCATATGCTATCTTCTCTTCAGTGCTTTCTCTCATCATCCAAGATGGAAATAATTTGCTCCATCTGTTCTGTTGTGGCACTTTAATCTTCCATGATAACATTTCTCTTTGCAGTCAGGTATACCTGGATTAGAATCCCACATATAAGTTTTAGAACCTTGGGAAAATCATTCTATCTCATTATACTTCAGTTTCTTAATTTGTAATATGGAAATAATAGTATTGACTTGACTGTGTTGCTAGCACTCAGTATGTAAGTTAGTCTATAAATATTGTAGTTAATATAAAATTATTATAGTATATCTAAAGTGAAAATTATTGTAGAAAATATAATGATGAAATCATCTTTGGGCCTCCTAAGGTATGTTATACAGTTCTTTGTATATAAATATCACCCTGTCTGGCCTGTGGTGACACAGTGGATAGTATGTCAACCTGGAATGCTGAGGTCACTGGTTCAAAAACCTGACTTGCCTGGTCAAGGCACATACTAGAAGCAACCAATGAGTGAAGCAAAGGCTAGAGTGAAGCAGCTACTTTTTGTCCCACCCATTGTAAAATCAACCAATCTATCAATCAATCAATATATAATCATCTCCCAACTTAAGTTTGCTGATTTTAATTGAATGATGGGTGGTTTTGTATACTCAGCTATTCTAGCCACATTAATACAGAAAATAAATATAGTCAAATTAAAACTAATGTGATGAAAAATTCATTACCCCTGTGGTATCATTAAGACCAAGACTCTAAAGATAAATTTCCTGTCTCTCCAAAAAATAACTTTTTTATAACAGCTTCAAGAAGATAATAGGATATTGTTAATGGCCATGTATGTGTCTCAAGGTAGAGGGTTGGATTTTGGCATTTAGTTGGTGAGACTCACCACTGACAAGTATTGCTGGGTGGTTTTTAAGGACTTTAGTTGGGGAACATATTCTGTCTTCACTACAGTCCTTCAGACTTCCTGCCTAAAGTTTCATAAGCACAGGGACCTAAAACAGTATAAATAAAAGCCAATATTCTGATCAATACAAAAGTGAAATAGAATAAAATCAAAAGAATATTTAAAACAGAATCAAAGACAAATCAAGAGTTAGAATTTTAAAAGCCAGTGTTAGTACACTTATGGTTCCAGAAACCACAGAGTAGCTGGTATCAGAACCACCCTCCTGCTTAAAACAACTGTGGCTATTGTATAAACTACACAAAACTACCTTTCTGAACACATTAGAAAAGCAGACAGAGCTCATGAGGGACTACAACACCTGAGGAAAGGAAGCCCACTGCAGTGAGCTCTATGGTTAGTCCTGTCAGAAAGGTTGAGGAAGGAGTTAAGACTAAGTCTTGGTTGAGGACAGGAGTTAGAGTTGGCATTCAAGGTTGCCAAATGGCTGGGACCTAAGGGTCAAAAATCCCAGAGAAGAGGGAAACTGTAGAGAATGGAACCAAAGATCTACCATATATGTTATTTTCCCTTGAAGCATTTGCCAACCCTTACGTTTCATGTCAGTTGCAAAGCAAATACAAAAACAAGTTGGGGAGCTATAGAGATGAGCAGAAATTTCAGCAGCCCCGTGATACTGGGGAAACAAATTTTTGAATAACCCTACAGGGATTTTTAATTTAATTTTCATATTGGGAAAATATACATAAAATTTATCATTTCAATCACGTTTAAGTGTACAATTCAGTGGCATTAAGTACATTCATTTTCTTGTGAAACCATCACCACCATCCATCTCCAGAATTTTTTCATATTCCCAGATTGAACTCTGTATCCATTACACAATAACCCTCCCTTCTCCCTCCCTCCATCCTCTGGCAACCACAGTTCTACTTTCTGTCTCTGCATTTGACTACGCTAAGTACTTCATATCAGGGGAATCATACAGTATCTATCTTTTTATGTGACTGGCTTATTTCACTTAACATAATTTAAGGTTTATTCATGTTGTAGCATGTGTCAGAATTTCCTTCCTTTTTAAGGTTAATACTCCATTTTATGTATATACCACATTTTGTTTATCCATTTATATGTCAATGGTCACTTGGGTGGTTTTCACCCTCAGCTGTTGTGAACAGTGCTGCTGTGAACATACGTGTACAAATGTTTCCTTGAATCCCTGCTTTCCATTATTTGGGTTGTATGCACAGAACAGAAATTGCTGGATCATATGATAATGGTATATTTAACAGACAGGTAATTTTTAAAAGATAAAATAAATATGTTTAAGAAAGTAAAAGATGGAAAATTTCATCAGATATATGAAATCTGTTTTAAAAAGTACTCAAATGGGAATCTTGAAACATACTATAACAGAATTCAGTAGGTGGGTTTTCAGCCCACTTTTTTTGAGATTTATTAAAAAGATTTTATTATATTGATTTTGGAGAGAGGAGAGAGAGAAGTGGGAGTGGGGGATGGAGGAACAGGAAGCATCAACTACTGGACAAGCCCAGGGCTTCCCAGCATTCCAGTGGCCCCATGTTCCAGGTCGATGCTGTGCTCACTGCACCACCACAGGTCCACAGCTTTCATCCCACTTATTATATTTTCATGCGTAATGTGTGAAATGATTTTTTATGTTCTTAAATATTAGGGACCATGATAGGTGCTAAGCACTTTGCTAAGTGCTCTACATACATTAACTTAGTTCTCACAAAAAACTACGGGGGAGGAACCACCATTCTTCTCATTTTATCAACAAGTCAACGGAGCCAAAGAATTTATGTAATTTCTCTAATGTTTCATAGGTTGTAGAAATCTGAACCCAGGTAATCTGGCTTCAGCTCTTTTTTTTTTTTTCAATTTTTTTTTTTTTTACAGAGACAGAGAGAGAGAGAGTCAGAGAGAGGGATAGACAGGGATAGACAGACAGGAACGGGGAGATGAGAAGCATCAATCATTAGTTTTCCATTGCACATTGCAACATCTTAATTGTTCATTGATTGCTTTCTCGTATGTGCCTTGACCGTGGGCCTTCAGCAAACCGAGTAACCCCTTGCTTGAGTCAGTGACCTTGGGCTCAAGCTGGTGAGCTTTTTGCTCAAGCCAGATGAGCCCGTGCTCAAGCTGGTGACCTCGGAGTCTTGAATCTGGGTCTTCCACATCCCAGTCCGATGCTCTATCCACTGCGCCACCGCCTGGTCAGGCTGGCTTCAGCTCTTTATCTCTCCATTTTTTTTTGTATTTTTCTGAAGTGAGAAGCAGGGAGGTAGAGAGACAGACTCCTGCATGCACCTGACTGGGATCCACCCGGCATGCCCACTAGAGGGCGATGCTTTGCCCATCTGGGGTGTTGCTAGCACCTGAGACAGAGGCCATGGAGCCATCCACAGTGCCAGGGCCAACTTTGTTCCAATGGAGCCTTGGCTGTAGGAGGGGGAAGAGAGAGAGAGAAAGGAGAAGGGGAAGGGGGAAGAAGCAGATTGGTGCTTCTGTGTGCCCTGGCCAGGAATCAAACCTGGAGCTTCCACACACTGGGCCAAAGCTCTACTGCTGAGCCAACTGGCCAGGGCACTTTATTTATTTATTTAGTTAGTTAGTTAGTTATTGACAGAGTCAGAGAGAGGGACAGACAGGGATAGACAGACAGAAAGGGAGAGAGATGAGAAGCATCAGTTCTTCATTGCAGCATCTTAGTTGTTCAATGATTGCTTTCTCATATGTGCCTTGACCCAGGGGGCTACAGCAGACTAAGTGACCCCTTGCTCAAGCCAGTGACCTTGGGCTTCAAGCCAGCAACCATGGGGTCACGTCTATGATCCTGAGCTCAAGCCAACAACCCCATGCTCACGCTAGTGAGCCCACGCTCAAGCTAATGGCCTCAAGATTTCGAACCTGGGTCCTCCACGTCCCAGTTTGATGTTCTTTCCACTGCACCACCACCTGGTCAGGCACCTCTACATTATTTTGAAAGAAATTAAAAAAAGAAAAAATGGTTCTTCTGTGGCTGATTGGCTGGAAATTTAGTATATAAATGGAATATTAAGAAACCAAACTGCTTGGTCACATCTGCTAGGGCACTAGACTCTTATTGCAATGTGACCTTTACAATTTTTCAGATGTTCCTTCTGGACCATGGAGCACTATTTTATAAATTTTGGCATGGTTTTTTTTTTTTTAAATGCATGTTTGACACATAAGGAACACTACAACAATGAACAGAACATCCCGTCTTTCTCCTTAAACTCTAAATTGCTCAGGGCCACAAAATACAAACCCAGGGTTTAAAGTTGACACTTTCAATTTCCTGGTTTTGTGTTTGTGGATCTCATTTTCAGGATGCTGACATTTTCCCTTTTCTACATCTCCGTCTTCGCCTCTTCCTCTCCCCCATCACTTGTCTTAAATTTTTAATCTTTTTGCCACACCTCCTCAGAGCATGATAGCTTTTGATGGCCGATTTCTTCTCCAGTGATGGGACATTCCTTGGGGAAATCCATTTTCCTTTAGCTTTGGCACAGAAGATCATAGTCTATTATATAGAACAAAAGGAGTATTCATCAGGACTTGAAGATTCCCGGTATATTTGCCTTCAGCTCTCTCTTCCTCAAAGTCTTTATTCACTCAGGTTACATTTCTAAGTGTCCCACATCCTATTTTATTCTCTTGTTTTGGACCCTGTAATACAAAAAAAAAAAAAATTCTTTTCCTTTTTTTTCTTTTTTTCTTTCTTTCTCTGTCTATAAAGAAAAAGAACTTCTCACTTCAGACAGAATTAAAATAAATAAAATTAGAAGAATATATCTTTTTGTGATATTGGACAGTCACATTATTAAGTATTCCCAAATTTCTCTGTGGGGTAAGCCCCCTTTTCCAAAGTTTACAGAGCTTTTCGATACAGAAGGTGAAGAGCGAAGAATAATAATAAAGAATAATAATACTCCAGAAAAGAATAGATAGGAGGATCTTGTTTATATTTGTGCCATTTCTTTACCAGTCTTAGAAGAATACCGAACTCATCAAGCAAATAGTACTTAGTGGCTGCCCATGTGTACATAATCCTCTGTTAGCCAG
Organism: Saccopteryx leptura; assembly: GCF_036850995.1. NCBI lineage: Eukaryota > Metazoa > Chordata > Mammalia > Chiroptera > Emballonuridae > Saccopteryx > Saccopteryx leptura. The sequence goes on along the minus strand of NC_089508.1, from coordinate 108,363,195 downwards.
CACACAGCATACATTAAAAAAAAGACATAGATGTGACCTTCTAAAAGTTTAATTCTGCAATGAGAAGAAGGACTGAATAAGCAAAAATTATTGTTTCAGTCATATGATTCTATTAGCTTTTGTGGAAAAATCTTTCTGAAAGCAACTACAAAAATGGTAGTGATCCGACCACTTGGAAAATAGATTTGCTTTTCAATACCTCCACATCTCTTTACATCCCTTCACATCTCTTATATAGCCTTTCTCAATCACAGGAGAAAGACCCACAAAAGCTGTGAAGGGACTTTCCAGACAGAAGTAAACTGTACCCATAGGGAATAAAAATCTTCAAAGTGTCCCTTTCATTGAACTTGTCGCTTTTCCTACAACAAATGGACACATCAGACATAAAATTTAATTGAGACACACTAAAGTAAGGGTCTGGCTTACCTGAATAGGAGAGGTTACAGCATTCCATTAAGGAGACAGCAAGGCGCTAACAACGCATTGACTACTTTATATCACAGTATATTGAACTTCTAATCACCATCGACTATTTGGACCATCATTTATTTAGGATTTCAACAACCTCTCATTAAACTCTGCTGTGTGATTCTATTTTACATTTCTTTTCCTGTGTGTTTGTTTTAATTTAAGAGCTAGTGTGCATATTGACAATTCTTTGACAGCAAGAGTAAAACCACCAGGAGTGTATCTGTTTATTGAGGACTGACAGCTTTATAGCTAACATAAAAATAATCTAATGTTTATTGGGGCAAATGTTTGGACTGAGGATTAAGTGAAACTACTGAATAGAGAAAACGTTTTCATCCTATTTTGACTTTTCAATAAAGTTTGGAATCAACTACATTAAAACTTTTTGGTGTTGATTTCTTTAATGCTCCTCCCTTAATTCATTCCACACCCCACCCCCTCCACTTCACCACCCCAAATTATATTTACAACAGGGGTTTTAAAGTAAGTAAAAACTTGAAAAGGAAGATGCTACCGTGTGGAGATTTGTTGCTGCAGCAGTTACATGGGCCATGCAAACTTGCAAGACAACAGTAAAGCAGAAGCCAAACCACATTGCTCACATTATAAACTGCTTTTTCTAATGTTTTCTATAACTTACATATAGTAAGTTAAGAGCTCTTAATTTTTTTTTGTTTGGGGTTTGTTTGTTTGTTTCTGTTACTTTTTGTGTATGTGTGACAGGGACAAAGAGACAGAGAGAGGGACAGATAGGGACGGACAGACAGGAAGGGAGAGAGATGAGAAGCATCAATTCTTTGTTGCGGCTCCTTTGTTGTTCACTGATTGCTTTCTCATATGTGCCTTGACTGGGGGGCTATAGCAGAGCAAGTGAAGCCCTTGTTCAAGCCAGCAACCGTAGGTTTAAGCCAGCAACCCTGGGCTTCAAGTCAGCAACCATGGGGTTATGTCTATTATCCTATGCTCAAACTGGCAACCCCACTCTCAATCTGGTGAGCCCACACTCATGCCGGCGACCTCAGGGTTTCAAATCTGGGTCCTCCACATCCAAGTCTGATGCTTTATCCACAGCGCCGCCATCTGGTTGGGCTGTTTCTGTTACTTTTAATTATCGTTGGCGGGGAAGAGGAACAGAATGGCTTTAAACTGTTGTGTGTTTTTAGTTTTGTCTTTAGCTAAGTATCAATAGTGTTAGATTGTTGTCTTTCTTTTAAATGAGACATCTAAAAGGTTTAAAAAATAAGCTCTTCTCTCTATAAGTAGAAATATTATCCACTTGGAACTAATCTATTAGTTTAAAGTCGTTCATTAAACTATTATTAAATTAACAGTGCTTAACTTTAATTTTTTAACTTAATATTAATTCAGATTACCACTAATAATCTTTTCCTAACATCTTTGTTCCAAAAAATAAAGAATATTATACACATCTAACTCATCCTAGCAATGTTTAGGTCGGCTATTACTAATCCTCTCTTTCACCCCCCAAAACACACACACCTGATCCTATTTTGCATTGAGCAAAATAAATGTGAGAGAAAAAAATTAAGCAACTTGTTAAAGTTTGCTAAGGAGTGGCTGCGGACCCAGAAATGGAAACCAGGTTTAATAGCTGAGTTCAGCACCCTGAGATAATGAAGTAAAATACATTGGCTCTTTCACTTGAAAAAAACTGTGTATCTCCTGACAAAGTTGATATGTGAACATTCAACCAGCTCAGTTTTCAGTTTCACCATGGGAACTAAATGACACTATGGATATGGGTAAGTTTTTGTATAAGTGTGCTCTGTATCATGCATACAATGTGAACAGACCAAAGGGATTCTGGGAATGTCAGAATCTTCTAGCAGCTGAAAGGTAGCTTTGACAAAGAATCATATACCAAATATGCATCCAAAATGAATTAACATGTCACCACCAGACAGTAGTTAGCTATTCAAGAGTCAGGTTCCTGTTGCACCCATCTTGGTGTCCCTAGGAACTGCCTGACGTATGCCTGAATCACAGATGGAATTCAACAAATGTTTGTTGAACTCAACTAAACTTAACTCTGTTTGTATAGATTTGGTCTTGAAAGAGGAAGGAAGGGAGGAAGGAAGGAATCTAAAAATGTGTGTTTTCCTGTGAGAAGGAAGAAGAGTTACTTCTGGGAATGAAATTTACATTTCTGTTTATCCTTGCTTGTAGTCCTTGAAACTTGATTATTGAATTCATCATTAATGCAAAGTACAGATAAAGCAGGGAGTTAACAATAACTTCCTAATTGGCAATATTTCTGATGGACTAAACAGGCACTATAAGATCACTCCCTGAAACTATTTACTTAAAAAAAAAGACTAGGAGTGAAAATCACCAAAGTATCTCTCTCTCTCTCTCTCTCTTTCACCACAAAATAAGGAAAGGAAGGAAGGAAGGAAGGAAGGAAGGAAGGAAGGAAGGAAGGAAGGAAGGAAGGAAGGAAGGAAGGAAGGAAGGGGAGGGGAGGGGAGGGGAGGGGAGGGGAGGGGAGGGGAGGGGAGGGGAGGGGAGGGGAGGGGAGGGGAGGGGAGGGAGGGAGAGGGGGGGAAATATGGCCTTGGCCAGTTAGTTCAGTCAGTTAAGAGCATCATCTTTTTTTTTTTTCTTTTTTTTTTCATTTTTCTGAAGCTGGAAACAGGGAGAGACAGTCAGACAGACTCCCGCATGCGCCCGACCGGGATCCACCCGGCACGCCCACCATGGGGCAACGCTCTGCCCACCAGGGGGCGATGCTCTGCCCATCCTGGGCGTCGCCATGTTGCGACCAGAGCCACTCTAGCGCCTGAGGCAGAGGCCACAGAGCCATCCCCAGCACCCGGGCCATCTTTGAAGAGCATCATCTTGACACAACAAGGTTGTGGGTTCTATTCCCGGTCAAGGCACACACAGGAAGCAACCAAAAAATGCACGACTGAGTGGAACAACAAATGCTTCCCTTCCCTTCCCCCTCCCCTCTCTCTCCCTTCCTCTCTGTCTCTCTAAAAATCAATAAAAATTAAGCCCTAGGCAGATAGCTCAATTGGAGTATCGTCCTGGAGCATGGAAGTTGCTGGTTCGATCCCAGGTCAGGGCACATACAAGAATAGCTCGATGTTCCTATCTCTCTCCCCCTGCCTCTCTTTCAAAAAACAAAAACAAGCAACAAAAACACTATCATTTTCTTCACTAAATTGACCACATAATTTATTCCTCAATAGATTTCATTTAACCTTAATTCTTTTCTGCATCATGTCCATGGTAGTGATGAGTGCCTAACATTTTAAGGTGCTACAATGTTTCATCATGCAGAGATTGCTATTAAATGTATAGTTATGGAGTTTATAACTAATGCATCAACTTGTTAGCTCTTTTGAGAGTTAACTGACTTAGAGGCTTGTGGGCTTTTCTGATTTACATAGTGCAACACTTCACTTTCTTAGTAGATGAGGGAAGGTATTTCTTCCCTTGGTCAGGCACCACCATGGTTGTCCTTTATCATATTTCTCGTGACTTTGCTGCCCTGGAACAATTCCTGGCATAGGTTATGCTTGTTCTCGGGGGGTTATGCGCATGCTGTGTTGCAGGTGCGAGGTCTGCTCCTCTTCCCCCACCCCCCAGCCCATCTACATGAACTGCTTGCCTGTTAGTTTTCAGGCACAGCTCATGACACTGCAAGGTTGTCTGCTTCATTCTGTGAGCTTGGTCCCTCGTTTCTCCTCTGGGTTGGTGACAGGAATCTGCACAGCAAACAGTTGCCTCCTGCCTGTCATCCCAGGAAGGACCAATGGGCTTAATTATGGCAAGCAAGTCACACCACACAGATCCAGCCTGTCAGTCTTGAGTCCACACTGGCCTCAGTTTTAGAAATAAATTCTTCCATCTTGAGTTTCTGTGATTGGAAATCTAGAGGTCATAAATAACCTTTTGTAAATACATCCGTGCTTTAAAACCCAAATCAAAAACCTCTAGTGACATGCTCAGTCAAAGTGATTCACATTTTATTTTACACTTCCTATAAGATGTCTGGACCTTTGTTAGAATCTGTTCAGCAGGCAGATTTGTGAGGCCAGCTAAGCACCAGTCTCTCCTCAAGAGGCTGGACTTAGAAAATCCCCCCAGGGAATCCGATAGCTCAACAAAACTGCCCCAAGCAAAATTTTTATCACAATGGATTGATCTACTTGTCATTTAAACTGACCAAACTGACCATTTTATTTATGATTCTTAGGACTTAATAATGAAGTAAATCATTTTCTGCCTGTATACTGCTCAGCAACATTTAAAAACTATGTTCTAATTGTAGGTGGGGTTTTTTTTAAGCAGTTTTCTTAAAAGTCCTCATAAGAAAAAGATCAATTTAAATAAATGAATTTTTATTGTACCTTTAAGGTGATGATAATAAGCTATGGTCATATAGGTGGTCTGAGAATTCCTTTATTTGCCCTTGATTCACAGGTCATAAAAAATAAAGCTGTCTCCAGAATGGTCTAGTCACCTCCATATCATGGCGTATGGTAAAAACAAGGCAACCAGTGCATACATTCTGCTGCAAGCAAAATTTGAATTATTTGAAATTTATGAGATTTTCATGTTGTTGATTTTGAGTCAATTTCATGCATGAGTCATTGACATAAACAAACCTTTAGTTTTATTACTTGGACAAGAGTCTTTTTTTACTAAGATGTTTATATATATCATCGATTAGCAGCTATACAATTAGAATTTTGAGTTACATAATCATATTTCTTCATCTTGTTTCCATCTGGAACAAATGTGTTACATATTGGTGTCGTATGTCTGTTAAAAGACTCATTGCAATATATTTTATTAAAACCCATTCATTAAAAGTGAGGTTTCTTTAAAGAAAACTTTTTTCTCCTTTGGTTTTTTGAGGAAATGAAAATACTTCTAGAGAGAAGTGAAAATGACTAACTGTGAATCCACTTCGTACTCACTGCTACACCCCTGCTCTCACACTCTGTGCCCCAGCCCTGATTGTGTGCGTTCCTCGCCTGTGTGGTATTGTATCTGCACAGCCTTGGCCACAGACCCATTTTTATGCCTTTGCCTTGATTTTGCTGATTGACGCCTTCATCTCTATTAACTATTTATTTTCCTTTGAGGTAACATCATGTTCACTTTCCAAGTCTGTATTTTTTTCATAGCCCAATAAAATAAATGTGTTTCATGAACTTCTTTGATTTGCTTCTTCTTGCCAAGTTTTTTCTGCTCTTTACGGAGCTCAACAATGCTTATTTTACACTGGGTCTCTTGAAAATAAGTGTGTGTGTCCTGATGAAGTTCCATTGTATAAATAAAACCAAGCCAAAACTTGCCATTCAAACGATAAGCCAGCAGAGAATAAAGGCCATATGTCAATACAGAGAAAAGACTGGCTGCAGCTATTTTTCCGTGCTTGGTATTTACAGTGATTTCTATGGAGACCGTACATGAATTTCTGAGGATTGAATTTGACCCTGGGGATGTACACAAGTAACTCTGAAAACAGTTGGTCCTTTAACTTTGGGTTCATCACATACTTATGCTTGTCCTTTTCCTTAACTCCTAATTGCAAATAACATGACATGTATGAGACCATCATGATACTCATGCAGGGAGATTTGTGTGTGTGTCACATGGGCAAGGGAGGGGGGCAGAGGGTGAAGAGGTGTGGGAAGAGGCTGCTCCTTCAGGATGATTGTGAGGCACAGAATAATGCAGAAGCTTCTTCACTGCTTAGAGGCTCATCCACTTAGTCTATTTATTCAGATTTTTCTGTTAGTGGCTTTGCCAGGACCAAAAGCAATCTGCCTCGATAGCTCTTCTATCTCCATTCTCCCCACATCCTACCTCTGTTTTCTCTCAGTAAATAACTGATTAAGAGATTTCAAATTGTGAGGGCATTTTCCTTTTGTATTCCCTACATAGTACTGAGAGGTGATTGGATCTCAATTCTTTGCCTATATGCTGCCTGTTTATATCCAGACCTTTTATTTTATTTTTGAGCTAAACATGTGCACATATATGTATGCTTAAAGATAATATTTTTATTTTACTCAGATTTGGGGGGAAAAACAGAAAAATAAAGCCAGTTTAGGGCCCTATTTCAAGGGATAAGGACAACTATAGGAAGACAAGGATTAACAAATAATGTGAAAGAGGAGTTTTATGAAGGGAGAAGTGGAGAGAAGTGCTTTTAAGACATGGGTTTAAGATACGGTAGGATCTGTGTTAGTGGGAAAAACATTTTCCTTGATGGAAATCCTGGGAGTGCTGGGCAAATGAGTACTATTTCAGAATGCATGATACCAAAAATTAATCTTATACATTCTTTTTATTTTTTGTAATGAGAAAAGAAGTATTACAGGGTAGGGCAAAAGTAGGCTTACAGTTGTTTATGTGGAAAATAATACAATAACTAATGAATAATAACACAAGAATAAACGTGTTTCATATAGTCATAACTGTAAACCTATTTTTGCCCCACCCTGTGTATTGGGAAAATGCTTTTGTGCTGACAGATTAAACTTTACACTTTTAAATACCAAAATTCACAGCACAAATGTACAAATTAAGCTTTTGGTATACAAAGGATCCTCTTAATGTGTCCAATTCTAGATTTTCAGAGGGTGGTTAGCTGGATCTTTGCTCACCCTGCTGTTGCCCACTCTTTGGACATTTCATAGTTTATTAGCAACTAAAACATAGACCAATCTTTTATTTATTTAATACTTGGGCCCCCATTTTCATGGGGGAAGAGTTTGTTCCAGCCTGTGACTATAGGTTTTCAATTACCCATGTGGTCTGCCTCCCATTAACAGGAATAATTGGGAACTGGATGTACAGAAAACAGATTCATAGCCATTAAAAAATTCTGCTACGAATATGAATTTTACAGACTTTTTAAGTTTCTTCAGAAAGATCATGTTTTGGTGAAGATTTCAGACCCGAGATCGCAGATATACACTGTTGCACACTCATGTCTCTCTCCTCCAGTGTAAAATCTCTGCTTCCTTAGGGTCAGCATGGGACGCATCACATGAGCCATTGGCACAATTTTTAGTTCTGTAGTAACATAGCTTTGTGGGAAAATACTTCCTAGTCCAACTATACCTTAGAGTATTTATAAAACAGAGAGTACTTATCTAGTTGCACTAAAATTTCTCTCATACTATTATTAAAAAGACAGCATACAATCTCTTTCTGAAAGCTTTCATTGACATATAATATGGAAAGTACACATAAGTGTACAGTTACAGTGAATTTTAGCAGGCTGGATACCCCTGTATACAGCACTCAGATCGAAAAACAGAATAGTCTCAACTCCCAGAAGCCTCCTGGTGCTTCCTTCCATTCACCGTTGCACCCCACCCCCACCAAAGGTAAGGACCATCCCAATGTTGACTCTCTTTAATTTTCAAATATCCAGCGTTTTCTCACCAGGTTTATTGGCTGATTTTTGTGGGAGAGCAAAGGGAGGTGGTTAATCCCCTATGGCTGACTTCTTTGCATTGTGGGATTTTTCTAGCTGTTAATTATTAACTTTTCCTTAAAATAAAACTTCCATTGTGTAAGGAGAAAAACTCCATGAGCACAGTACATGTGATATAAATCACTTTTATGTCTGTGAAACAGCTGAGTTTACATTTTTATTACATTGTTTGAAAAAGTATCTTTTCATCTGGAAAGAATCAGTTTAAAATGTGATTGTCAACACAACTAAACCAGTTTTCTGTTTAAAATGGCTGCTAGTGGAGCTAAGAACTATAATTAAGCCAGGTTTTTCTCCATAGACATTAGTGACTAAAACCTGGAGGTCTTCTATGATTTATAAAAGAAATTTTTAGATTTTAAAAGTCAGGTAATGTGTTTTTGTTTAGATGGAGGAAGTAAATAAGTAATAAACAAGAATATTATTGTAAAGAGAGGAATGTTTTCCCCTGAAAGGTGATTTAGTGGTGCAGTTTTAAGTTAAATTCAAAGTAATACATGCATTTATAAAGTATTGCCTAATAGAATTAATTTAGTTTGAAAAAGATGCTTACTTATTAATTAGCAACTTGCAGCATAACTTTTTTCTCTAAAAATGTTTAGATTTAAATAATTCTGAGAGGATCCTTTTAGAAATATGCTACAATTCAATTAGATTAACCATTCTAATATAAGTATAAACAGTAGTATTAAAACCTATAGCCATTTGCTGCATTTAATTTTGAACTCAATTATTAAATGAAAATTGATATATAACATGTTCATTTTATTATTGAAATACTGTCTTTGGAAGATCTAATATAGATTTTGGCTATACACTTTCCCTTGCTTCCAGTGTCGTGATGCTATGATATATGTAGTTTTGTAATAGTCCAACCTTCCAAAATTCCTGCTTTGAAAAGTTTATTTTTCAAAATGTAGGGCAATCATCACTGTGCAATTGTGTGTGCTAGCTAACCTTTCATCTTAAAGCAGATTTCCCAAGTCCCATTATTTTGTGGTTTTCTAACAGAGGACTTATTTTTAAACTCTTGAAAATGTTGCATGCTTTTTGGAGAATAAAAAGTCTCGATAATACATAATTGAGTGAACTCTCTGTTTAAACATGAGCGGAATAGAGACCATTTTAAAGATCCCATATGGGTTTATGTGCAAAAGGATTTTGTGAATTAAGAATCTTTCCTCCATAGTTGTTTTTTCTTTTTCTTTCTTTCTTTCTTTTTTTTTATGAGCTAAAGCAGAATAAAATCAGCATTTACCCGGCACGAGTAGACGTGGCAGAACTCCAAAGGCAGAGGAGAGATATGGACAATTTATAGATTGAAACGGAATAATGCTCCAACCCTCAAAAATTAGGTTTGGAAAGATTTGAAATTTTTGCACAGATCTGAAATCTTTGATGATGATAATTTGTTTTTGTTGGGATACTTCCTTGGAGCTAGTTATTAATTATTATTCTGCTTATTACTTTTGAATTATTACTGTAAATATACGTACATCCTAAGATGCCACCATACTTAGAAGGAAAATTTAACCTTAACAAAAACACTTCTAGGTACCAAGGCCAGAAGATATTAAATGCCCCTCCATGAAGCTACAGATCTCATCTCGAAAGTTCCAAACAGTACTTTGTACCAACCATTCTCTTTTTATCAACTATTGATTTGGCTGGAAGTACTCTTTTTCATTAGAAAAAAATATGAAATCTGTAGTAGAAAATGAAAATTTACATGGGCAAGATAAACTTTTTTTCAAACTTATCTTTTAGTTTTCTATATATTTTCTTAAACATTGTATATTTATCCAATCTTGCCTATAAATGAGTTTCTGCCTAACGACAGGCATAGGGTATAGTGAATGCTGCCTGGTTTCTTGGAGGAGAATTGAGGAAATTAATTTTTTTTTAGGAGGGAAAGGTGCTAGCAAAATGGAAGCATAATGACCACTTTAAATACGTATATGTGTATCAAACTCCCAAAACTTTTCTTTTCAAAAAATTTCCATTGATTTGAGAGAGAGAGAGAAGCATCAACTTGCTGTTTCACTTAGTTCTTCCATTTAGTTGTGTCCTCATTGATTCCTTCTCATATGTGCCCTGACCGGGATTGAACCAGTGACCTCAGTGTGTTGGGACAATGCTTCATCCACTGAACCACCCAGCCAGGACCCAATAGTTTTCGTTAAAAAAAAGTTACATGTTCATCCTTCAGTCCAATCCTTGTCCTTTTTTTCTTAAAGATATTTACTTCTCCCACCTCCAACTCACCCCCAAAATACTTCAAGGAAAACAGATTATCAGTAGAAGAATTTCAAACATCAAATGAATTCTACCATTTATTTTATTAAATTTAACTATTTATGAAAGATTTTCATAGTAATACAATGTCGGTATAACTCCAAATAATGAAACTTCTTGTAATTTTTTTTATTCTGTTATAAAGTTAATAGATGTATGCATTATACTTATTAGTTCATAAATGAAATTAAGTATATATTAGGCAATAAGTCAAATGTTTACACATAATTGAAATAAAATACATGTACAAAAACAACAAGAAAACATTAGGTAAATATCTTTTTCTGGGAAATCTGTTCATATTTTATTTGGTGGCATTCACAGTAAAATGAGTAAAACCAAATCTACAAAAATCCTGCATCACCTGGAATTTATAAATTTGACAAGTCCATTAAACCATAACCTTTATGGCTAGAAAACTGATCTTTTCTAAGTAAGTAAAACAACTACAGAGAGAAAGCGGTGACTTACTTTTCATGAGGGCCAAACCAGTAAGACAAGTTTAGCTTCTCAGGGATATGAGGTCTTCTCAGGAAAGGAGAAGAAAGACAGATGACAGCAAAGCACATACTCGCAATATTGGTAGAATCCAAAGATTTCCATCAGGATTTCAAATATATGCACAGGCATTTCCTTAGTTGGTTGTGAAATGAAAGACGCAGTTTAAAAGCTAAATAGTTTATAGTATTTACAAGAGAATGTTTGGAGCCTTTTTGTTTTTCAACACGTGCAGATGGAGGGAGCCTCTCCTCAGTGCTGTGGCCATCCTCGATTTAAAGGGTGGTGTCGCGCTTGAGCCCAGGTGATCCTCAAAAGGGTGGGCTGGGCTGTGGAGAGGCAGCGTCCCCAGCGCCAACCCTGGTGGCTCATCCTTCTATGACCGCTGCTCTTTGTTGAGAATTTTTGGCAGTGGCAGAAGTTTGCAGCTTCAGATAAGAGCGGCTGTTCTCAGGTAATGCCCTCCATCAGAGCCCTGATGACAGACTCTGGAGTGCAAGTTTTTTCAGGTGCTCTGTTTGCTCAGTAATCTTTCAGTGCCAATCTCTCCCCAAGAGTGAACGGGACCCATCGGTAATGGACATCAGCCATTAAGCTCGTAATATTTGTCATATATCAGGTTACGGCTTTGTTACTCTCAAGTGATGAATGGAGGCCGTTATGCTTTGAGAAAATGAAGCAATGCTGTAAAATATGTCCGAACTTATCAAAGTGGTTGCTTTATTTCTTCCATTTCTTGAGAAATACATGCAGTGCCCCACAAATGTTGGTCGTTTTCTTTCAAAGTATGAAGAGCAATGTGCTTTAAGTTAGTGTTTGTAGTTGCTTAGGGTCCACATCAAACAAATAATTCTGAGTGTCTACCCCGTGTTTGCCTTGGTTTGATACAGCTGAGTTTACGTGTTGCATAAGCAGTCTGATTAAAACAGGCATGTTTGCAAAGAACTATTCAAAGAAACCATTTGTTCCTACATGAAAAAAAAACAAAAAAACAAAAAATCGAGAATGAAGGTGTTAAAAAATAGCTTGAGAACAAAGCAATTCTCTGTCTTAGTTATTTCTATATTAACCAGACATGCGTCTATGTCACAAGAGGAAGTAATCCTTTTAAAAGACTTCTTAATGTATTTCAGGAGATAGTTTCTAAAAAATGATATCCTAGTTAATATTATTTTGTACACACATTTGCATCTGTTTTGTTAATGCACTCATGCAGTTATTTGGAATAATATTAATTCCATATAGCCTAGGGAAAAAATGTATATGCATTCTTTTCATCTTTTCTACACTGATGTCGATTTCAGCATTAATTTTTTAATTCATCAAGAAAGTTCGTCTTTTTTTTAAACATCTAGAAGTTAAGCTCTAGAACTGGCATGCTGAGTATGTTTTAAAAGCGGTTGAATTTCATCTGTTGTTTTTGTAATTAATAAAGAATTAATCCATTGACCCCTTTGTAAAGAAAAAGAAAAGTCCTGAGGTATATAATAAAAGAGGACCCGATCCAGGATTGACTAAGTGGCTGCTCCCTGCCGCACCCGCCATAGTTTTCATGGCTTCTCAGGATATTCTGAATAGAGCGTATTTGAAGAGGCACTTCATTGACTCTATCTTGATCGCCTCTCACCTCCTTTCCTCTCCTCCTCTGCTCCTGCCAAATAATGCAGAACTCCCTCAAGTCGGAGAGCAGGTGTCTGGGCATGATGCATGAATCCGGCTCATCTGAGGCCACTGAGTAAATGTTAAAGAGCCTCCCCAGTCCCTGCCCCGGCACTCTAGCTTTCATTCTCAAGGCTCTCCATGTTGACTCTGCAACCCTCGAGCAAGAAAACTTGTGGAGGACAGTGGCTGCGTGTGTTTATTTTACTACCACAGGCTCATAATTGCCAGAGAGGTGAGGGCTTCACCTCCATCAGTTCTAATTGCTGTGAAAGCCTGCGGGCCTCTACCGAGGTCGGAGCATGGCTCAAAACATTTCCTGTAAGAGGCTGGGGCCCGGGGTGCAGGGCCATATGCCAAGCTCTTTCAAAGTTTCCCCTCACCCCACCCCCACTTTATGTCATTTCTCTCTCCTTTTTTAGATGACCCTTAAAAGGCTTTTAAAGTGCAAGGGCATCCAGTTGGAAGAAGGGAGCAGTACCTTGCTGGGACCCCTGTGTTCTAAAAGAGAATTAGTCTGGTCTCAGGACTCAGAGAAAGAATTTTGCAGAGACGTTGTTGGAGGGATACAACTGGCTAAGAATTTCTGCTCCGCCTACAAAATGATGTCCCCAGGAATTTAGACATACATTAGGAATATTCTGCAATTCATATAGTAGCAATTCTCAGGATTAGTTTTCTGATGGAGCTGTTCTAATCAGCCTGTCCTAATTGGAGAAAAAGTGCAGAATATCTTTTTAGTGAGTTATTTATAGAAAATAAAGTCATCCCTAGGTTTCCCAGCATTTAGATTCAGCTATTCAAAAATGAGTGTTTGTTGTTGTTGTTTTTTAAATGCCAGCATAGCGATTATATTTGAAAAATAATATAGATGCTTGAAACGTGCCGAACAGCAGGGAACAAGAATAATCTCTAATGAGTGCCTACTCCGGTGCTGGGTTCTTTATACACGTTACATTATGTGATCTTCACAACAACCTTTGAGGTAGATTTTTATTGTCCTCATTTTATAGGTGGAAACCAAGGTGCCCGAGGTCCCACAGCTAATAAATAAACCCATGCGTGTCTGACTCCAGAGCCCACGCTCCTGCCTGTGCACCAGGGTGCCTCCCAGGATCAAACCCGCAGGCAGGGTCTTAAATAAATAGAAATATCCCACTTATCCCCAAGAATGTTCAGTGATACCACATTTTTAGTTTCTATCAAAATGCTTCACTTATCAAAGCAAAATTTCAGTGTCTATTTCTAGCTGGTCTCAGGTCACATAATCTGTACATTAAGCACTCAATAAAGGCTTGCAAGAGTTCCCCCACTCTACCACAGTGGGACTTTGTAGTATAAACATGCATTACAGAAATGAAAGCTCAAACATCCATTTCCACAGGTGTTACCTGTGCATGTCTGTTCTTGCACCTTCATTATTCTTCTTACGGGGTGACTACATCTGGCCCCTTGAATGTGCTTTCATCAAAAGAATGCTTTAATATAGGACCTGAGTGTGTAAAGACAACCAACTTCAAATTGAACTTGAATTATGTAGGATGCTGACACATGGATCTATATACCCTGCCTTTTGTATTGTAATTTTAAACCACAGAACAATGGTAGTGCTAATAATAATTTGTATTCCAGTAGCAACTTTCGACAAGAAGCTCAAAAAGCTTTATGGCTATTGTCTTTGTAAGCCTTTCACCATCCCTCTGGGGAGGATGGGGGGAAGAGACATCTCCACTCTTCACAGGCAGGGCAGGCACAGCAAGGTTATTTTCTAGATGGTTGGCAGAGGCATGGGTCAGACTATTCAATATATTTTGATGAAACCAACAAGCATATTTTTTTGTTGGTTGGTTAGTTTGGTTTGTTGTCAAACCCAAGACTCAGAGTCAGAATCTCAGGGGAAAGGAGGAGCAGCCGGGAGCACGTGGCTGCCCTGCTCCACCCAGTAGCACCTGCCCCCATGCCAGAGAGGAGGAGTCAGCTCTTAATGGATCTCCTTGATCCTTTCTTGTGGGAGGATGGACCACATGTTCTCAGGCCAGTGTTGCACCCCATGAGGGTACAGTAACTCCCTGAAACACTGTGTTGGACCATCTTTTCCTAGCTACCTCCCTTCCTGAGAGCCAGTCCCTCAGGCCAAGGAATAGTGAGGACAGCTGACATTTCTGGAGCATCTAAATAGCTCATTATAACTATCAGTTTCAATGTTGCACCTCTTTGCTTCCTACATGAAACATTTTTTAAACAGCAAACTGCCAAAAGTAGGTAGTATATTAAGTAAGCTTACAGAACCCTAAAACTCTGTTTCCATATCTTTAAAATGGGATTCATGATAGCTGGTTCATGGTGTTAGACAGCAAGTGGCACATGGTAAATGCTCAGTAGATGTTTTTATTTCCATGTCTCCTCCACCTTTGTGGAGGGAAGAGAGAGAAAAAGCTGAACTCATCCGATTTGGCCCCTTACTTCTGCTACTCCACTCTTGTGTCTAGATGTTGCCTGGTTGACCTTAGTTTACAGATCTGTTCCCAAAAAGAAGCAATGTGTGCTCCCATCTGCGAACACCTGAAGTCACTGCCCCCAGCCTAGTCTAGGTATCTCAAATCCTGAAAAAGATTAAGGTTGGCCATAAAGCTAAAACTCGTAAGTGAAGATTTTTCTAGACTGTGTGGTGTGTTCTCAGGCCACTCACACGTAGAAACAATGCTTGCCACTGTTGAACTAACTCTCGGCATATCTCCCCCAGAAAACTAGCACATAATAGCATGTGGGTCATTCAGACTATGCAGGTGTATGTTTTTATTGGGAACTATTGAACTTCTTGCATAAGAAGTCTGATTTAAAGTACTGTCTCTTTAAATGTGAGGCTGATCAAATGTGTCTGCTGAATTCTGTGCTGGAAAATGCCAGAAACCACAGCTTAATTTAAACATTGCCCAAATCTGTCATTAAGAGCTCATCTGGGATGCCTAGGCTTCTCTGCTAAACTCTAAAAACTTATCAACAAAGTGTCTGACAACCTGAGTAATAATTTTTGGTGGTACAGGATGACTTTCAACAGAAAAGATGAAAAGAATGTCCAAGCCTTAAAATGTTCTTTCATATTTTTATTATTTTTTTAATTTAAAATTTTTTTCTCATCCCAGAAACAGTTGGGCATGTGCCTCACTGACCGGTGAAGACTCTAGGGGTGAAAGGGAGGGAACAGAACCCAGGATGTAGTTCCTGATTTGCATTTAGTTCACACAGACTCCTTGTCCAGCTTAGGGCCATTCTGGACACCCTTGGGCCTCCATTCTAATGGTAAGACTGCAGCCCGCCAGTGGTAGTTTGAATGTGTCTTTATTGAATCTGTTTTCTGAACAATTAGAACTCTCTACTTTAAGTAACAAAGTAAGAGTGAGTTGATCTCCTCATCCACCCCGCCTCAAATTTAAATTCATTCCCATTTTAACTTAAAATGATTGAGTACAATGGAGAATGCTTTAGACACTTTTCATAGTTTGCATCATCCCAGAGTCAATAAAGGTACTTGATCACTTCGTTTCTACTTGTACCTGTTACTGTACATGGGTACATGCAGCTTGGCCCAAGGTGGGGGCAATTTGATATGTGTGTGAGGAACCTGGGGGACCACGATGCTACTGCTGCTTCTGTTTAAACACACTTATGTGCCTATGGAAAAGCTTGTGATGAGTGACGGTCTCCTGTGAGAGTGTCCTTTGATGCAAGCTGTGTACCTTTAGATGGTGCCAGGATAAAAAATGCTGGGCATGCCTTTTTAAGAATTGGAAGTGGAGTTTTATGAAGCCAGTACACATGCTATTGTTCAGACTGCTTTAGGCAGCAGAATGGAAACAAGACTAACGATTAAATGCTGTTGCATTAAAATCAGGTTCTGTGCAAGAGGGACACTGTTCTCTAAGGTGTTTTTCATGTGGGCATTTTGATGGACATCCAGAAAATGTTGCTCATGTATTTGTTTCACTCAAAATTTGTTAGAACTGACTTCAGGTTTTCGATAAGTATATTGGATACATACATTGATGTCTAATTTGGACTGTAAGTTGGCAAAGACTTGCTCTGCTGGTTTTAGTGGGTGCACGGCATACAGCCCATGGATTTGCTCCCTTCTCCATTGATCCTGCCATCTCCTAGGCTCTTCCCAATCCTAGGTCTCTTAATTGATCCCTCACCAATTCCTGGTTCTTCTTCTGAAACTTTCCTCTGGTTCTTTCTGCCTCTCCATTCCCACTGCTTCCATTGTAGCTGCTTTAACCACCCTTTCTGTTTCCTTCCCCCTTTCTATTCTCTTCTGTATCTGCTTGTCTCAACATTGCTATCATCATGTCTTTCCTCTACTCAGAAATTTATATAGGTGCCTCATTACTTTCTATGTGAAGTCAAATTATTATTATTATTATTATTTGTATTTTTCTGAAGCTGGAAACGGGGAGAGACAGTCAGACTCCCGCATGCGCCTGACCGGGATCCACCCAGCACGCCCACCAGGGGGCAATGCTCTGCCCCTCCGAGGCGTCGCTCTGTTGCAACCTGAGCCACTCTAGTGCCTGGGGCAGAGGCCAAGGAGCCATCCCAGCGCCCGGGCCATCTTTGCTCCAATGGAGCCTTGGCTGCGGGAGGGGAAGAGAGAGACAGAGAGGAAGGAGAGGGGGAGGGGTGGAGAAGCAGATGGGCACTTCTCCTGTGTGCCCTGGCCAGGAATTGAACCCGGGACTTCTGCACGCCAGGCCGATGCTCTACCACTGAGCCAACCATCCAGGGCCATGTGAAGTCAAATTTGACACTACTCTACACTCCTGCATAACTTTCACACAAACCCCAAGTATCCTCTTCTATCTCTTCGAGTTGGTCACCTTGATGTCCTTCACATCATACCTTTATTCATGCTTTTCCTCCTTTCTTGGATACTCTTTTCCCTCCTCTGCTTTTCCAATCCTACCCATACCTGAAAATCTAGAACAAGCCCCACTTTAATTGAGTCTTGTCAAATCACTTCTACCCTCACTAACCTGCATATTGTGTAAGTAGCATTTCAGTTACATTCATAGGTAGGAAGTGGGGTGCACACATACTGCTTTCCAGGCTGGTAATCAGTGTTCAGAGAGCAAGGATCTTAGCTTAGGGTTCACAGACCTCTGGAGGGGTAACACCATCAGATGTTTTTGTGTGTAAGTGTGTTTTTCTGGGGAGAATCCATATTCTTCATTGATTCTAAAAAGAGTCCTTGACTTGACACTTGAAACAATGTCAACACAATAAATCAAAAATAAAATTTAAAAAGGGGGTCCTTGACAGAAGAGGAAAAAATAAAGTTAGAACCATGATTGCTGTTAGGAAATATTAGGGTGCTGCCACTGCCCTCCGTGTTATTGGGAGCTTAATTAGAACTCATCTTAACCCCACATGGAATAACAGAATGGAGTATTAGTCAAGTACTTGATTAGCTAGAGAAAAGCATAGCTACAGGCTTCAAGGCTTTTGCAGTGAACCCGGAAAGCAGTCACGTGGGCTGTGGTGGGTGCCGGTGCTGGGGAACAGAGGGCAGGGACTTGGTGTGGCAAGGGTGAGGGTAACAGACATGAAGTGATAAAAGACAGAAATAAATTAGCTGTATAGTCCCAGGAGCTTTTACTGGGGCGATGAAGAGAGATATGTCATCATCTAAGAGTAACTAAAGTTTTGGAAGAGAGGGGGTGTTGAATTGAGTTGGAGGTGGAAAGGAGACATCAAAATGGACATATGCCCTGGGCCACCAGCACAGAACAAAAAACTAAGAGAGATTTGGGCATTTTTGAACACAGTCTTGTTCAAGTGTTTTAGTTGTGCCCCTAAAGCTAACTTTAATTATCAGAGGACAGATGCTTCTACTTTTCTTGTTTCTAAGCATTGAGTTCAGGTAAATCCAGGTTTAAAGCACAGCCATACCACTTTGAAACCAAGTGAATGGATTCTCTCTAAGCCTCCATTTCTCTCTCTCTCTGAAAATAGGAGGTAATTATTTTGGCAAGTGACTATGAACACCAAATTTAAAAATATATGTGTATTTATATACTCAAGCTGCCATAACAAAGCTGCCATAACAAAATATCACAGACTGGGCAGCCCAAACAACAGAAATGTATTTTTCACAGTTCTAGAGGCTGGGAGTCTAGATCAAGGAGCCTGCATGGCCAGTTTCTGGTGAGAGCTCTCTTCTAGGCTTGTAAATGGCCACCTTCTCAATACACCCTCACATGGCCTTTCCCCTATGCATACATGGAGATTGGGCTCCCTAGTGTTTCTTCCCTTATAAGGACACTAATCTCTTTGGTTAGGGTCCCACCCTTATGATATCATTTAACTTTAATTACTTCTCTGAAAGCCCGTCTCTAAATATCATTACATTAGGGGATAGGGCTTCAACATATGAATTTTGAGGGAACACAAACATTCAGTTCATAATTGTATGCAAAAAGCATAGTTTAGTTCCTGGCTTAAAGTAAGTACTCAAAATACATTTAACAGATCCTCATTCATTCAACAGTGAATTTTTTTTTCCAGTTGCAGTTGACATACGATATTAGTTTCAGATGTACAACATAGTGATTAGACATTTTTATAATTTACAAAGTGATTAGCCAGGTAAGTTTAGTGCTCATCTGCCACTATTCATAGCAATTACACTATTGTTGACTATATTTTTGAACTGTACTTTACACCCCCATGACTGTTTTTAATAACCGGGATTTTTGTACTTCTTAATCCTTTCACTGTTTTTTTTACCCCTTCTCCTAATCCCCTCCCATCTGGCAACCATCAATTTGTTCTCTGTATCTATGAGTTTATTTCTGTTGTATTTGTTTATTTATTTTGCTGTTATGTTTTGTTTTTGTTTTTTTGATTCTATATATAAGTGAAATTATATGGTCTTTGACTTTGTGAACTGAATACTGAGTGATGAGAAGCCAGCTTATTTCACTTAACATAATACCTTCTAGGTCCATCCATGTTGTTGCAAATGACAAGAGTAATATTCCATTGTATATATGTACCACAACTTTATCCATTGACTAAGAGTCCCTCAGCATGTTTGGTATTGTGTTAAGTGCTGAGATAAATGTAAATCTGACAGAGTGTCACCTTTGAGCCATTCACAGTCTAGTCAGGGAGAAGATACTTTAATTGATGATGGCTGTAGTGATAGATGTGTCCATGAGGTGGAAAGGTGGGTGTAGTGTTCAAGAGTAAATGATTCCTGCTTCAACCTGTCCCTAGCATCTAAGAACAGAAGGGCCTACCTGGCATTCCATGTCACACTGAAGTGAACAAGACTTATGATATTTTGTAAAATGAGGAAAGCAGGTGTTGACATTTACTCACTGGCCACCTCAGCAGAGATCCCCCAAGTCTACATGAGAAAGCAGAAAAGCACACCAGGAGGATGGCGAGGCCTCTATCCACACTGGTTTTTGCCAGAAATCTCCTTACTTTGACACTTGGACCCTTCCATAGCCTGTTGGAGTGGCCTCATTTCATGGCTTCTTGCTTCTAACAGAAGTGATTCAAGAGGGAAAGAAATGTAAGCGGGATCCATGGAGGTACTAAGATGTTGGAGCATGGCTTAGCTGTGGCAACATCAGGAATCGGGAGACTGACTGAATCTAAAGATAACATGGAAGAAAAACCTGCAGACTCCAAGAAGTCTGCACGAATAGGGATGACTCCTTGGACACCAGGGCAATGAAGAAGAATTGGTGCAGGAGTCCTGGAAAAACAGCCCTCCATACCAGATCATTAACTCTCTGTATCAGATTTTAGAACTTTTTGTTTCCTTTCTCTTTGTATATAAACCTCCCTTTCAGACTCCTCAAAGGACATTATCTTTTTCACCATGGGAGGCAAGTTTAAGTTTTCTCCCTGGCTCCTCATTTGGTTACTCTTGAAATGAAATAAACTGTCTTTGTTACATAAAAAAAAAGAGAGAGAGTGAGAGAGAGAGTAAATGACACCCAAGCTGAATCTTGACCGGATGGTAGAAAGAGCCAGGTAAGGACAGGAGAAAGAGTGTTGTGGGCAGAGGGAAAACCACATGCAAAATTGTGATCTATGAGTGAACGTGGCATGTTCTAGGACAGTGGGTATTCTGGTGTATCTGGGGGCACTCAAAGCTGGGAAGTGACATAGAGACAGATGATGAAATAGCTAACACTTTAATCCTGACAGTCCTCTAGTCCACTGAAGAATTTAAGGCAGGACAGTGACTCAACCAGATTTATGTTCAAATTCCACTTTTTAGTTATGGATTTCAATGTCATCACATACTATCTTTATGACTCATGTAAATTACTTAATCTCTCATGTCTTGTTTGTTCCATTAAATGGAGATAATAGATAACTACTTCATAGGGTTACTGTGATATTGCTCAACATATGGAAAGCTCTCAGTATCTAATACATTTAATATGCTTCATAAGTGTTATATATTATTATTTTAATAAAATCACTCTGGCAACAATAGGAATGTTTCAAAGTGGAAAGATCCCTGCAAGGACAGCTCCTTTAATCAATTATAATCATCCAGCTGAAAGATTGTGACCCTCTTCTCTTCACTACGCCTCGGATACAGGGACCTCCTTTCTATTCTCAATTCCACCATGCTCACCCCTAATTTATTCCTCTACCGTTTCGATTTCTTCTACCTGAAATGCTCTTTTTCCCAGCTCTTTGCAGGGATGGCTTCTCATCACTCAGTTTTCAGTTCACATGTATCTTTTTCAAAGAGATATTCCCTGACCATTCTACCTAAAGTAAACCCCCTTCCTGGTCATTCTCTGTGACATCAGTCTACTTGCTTTTCCTTTATAGAAGTCATCGTGTCTGAAATGCTCTTTTGTATTTACGTGTTTGTTTTCTTTTTCTTTCACTAGAATGTAATCAAACTAGTGCACCTAAGACTAGGCCTGTTCATGATAGTGCTCAATAAATATTATTGGAGTGAAGGAAAGTATGAACATTTGAACTAAGAAGATGGGAAAGAGGAAGGAACTAATATATGTTGAGTAGGCATTGTACTACATACTTTTTGAGTCTTGTGGGCAGCCCTATAAGTTGGTGGCCTCATCATAATATTAAGGAGGAAACTAAAGCTCAGAGAGATTCGTAAGTATCCAATTCCTCTTTCTACACATCATCCTCTTCTGACTGTTGTACTTATTACAAGAGTGGGGAGGAAGGAGTAGAGATATGTGTGGAATAATGAAATCAAAATGCCTTGGAGAATGAGGAGAAGGCCAAGGAATAAGCCTGGATATGCTGAAATTTAAGACAAAAAAGAGAGAAGTGAGTCCAGTAGAGGGACCTTGAAGGAGCGATCAGGAAAGTAGTAAATACCTGGGGGAGGTAGCTATCATGGAAGCTGAAAGAGAAGAAAGTTGTAAAGAACAAGGAAGCATCATCAGTGTGAATACAGCAGAAAGCTCACTAAAGGACTGGGAGTTCTCACTCCAGGTGGCTATTGGAAGATAATAACTTTGGGAACATGGATTCAGCATCACAGTCAGGGTAAGAGACAATATAATGAGTATAGACTCTTAAAAAAGAATGAAAAAGATGAAGTCATTGATAAGTAGAGAGGCTTCCGGAGGGTGTATTAATTTCTTAGGGCTGCTGTAACAAATTAGCACAAACCATATGACTTGAAACAACAGAAATTTATGTCACTCAAGTCTGAAAGTCAGAAGGGTGTAGAGTTGGTGCCTTCTGGATGCTCAGAGGGGAAATCCGTTCCGTGTCTTTCTCCTAGCCCCTGGACTGTTTCTGGCCTTGGCATTCTCTAGCTTTGGAAGCATAACTCCAGTCTCTGCATCCATCTTCACATGACCTTCTCTGTGTGTCTTCTCCTTTTCTCTCTTTTATAAAAATACCTATCATTCACACATTCACAATGAAATGGAAAGTTATTCTGTGTTCATGGATTGTAAGAATCAATGTAGTTAAAATGGCCATATTACCCAAAGCAATATACAGATTTAATGCAGTCCCCATCAAATTCCCAATGACATTTTTAAAAGCAATAGAACAAAAAAAAAAGTCATCAGATTTGTGTAAAACCACAAAAGACCCAAAAAGGCAAAGCAGACCTGAGAAAAAAAGAACAAAGCCGAGGGATCACACTGCCTGACTTCAAATTATACTATAGAGCTACAATAATCAAAACAGCATGGTACTGGTGGGAAAACAGACACCAGACCAATGGAATGGAACTGAGAGCCCAGAAATAAAATCACATATATATGAGCAAATAATGTTTGACAAAGGAGCCAAAAACATACAATGGAGAAAAGAAAGCCTCTTCAATAATGGTGCTGGCAAAACTGGAAAGCCTCATGCAAAAGAATGATACTAGACCACAGTTTGCTCCCATGTATAATAATTAATTCAAAATGGGTCAAAGATCTAAATATAAGATCTGAAACAATAAATTAAATAGAAGAAAACATAGGTACTAAACTTATGTACCTTAGCCATAGAGAACATCTTATGAATTTGAATCCAAAGGCAAGGGAGATAAAGACAAAAATGAATGGATGGGACTATATCAAACTAAAAAGCTTCTACACAGCAAGAAAAACCAAAAAAGCAACTATCTGAATGAGAGGTGATAATTGCAAACAGCAGTTTCAACAAGAGGTTACTATCTAAAATATATAAAGGACTCATGAAACACCAAACAATCCAATTAAAAAATGGGCAGAGGACCTGAACAGATACCTCTCTTCAGAAGACAAATGGCCAATAGGTATATGAAAAGATGCTTAACTTCACTAGCTATTAGGGAAATGCAAATCAAAACTATAACATCACACCTGTTAGATTGGCTGTTATCAATAAGACAGGTAATAACAAGTGTTGGAGAGGTTGTGGAGAAAAGGGAACCCTTACTCACTGATTGTGGGAATGTAGATTGGTACAACCATGGTGGAAGACAGTCTGGAAGTTACTCAAAAAATTAGTAATAGAGCTACCATATGACCCAGCAATCCCTCTACCCGAAAAACTTGAAAACATATGTTCACAAAGACATATGCACCCCTATGTTCATCACAGCATTATTCACAGTGGTCAAGACATAGAAACAACTAAAGTGTTCTTTGATAAAGGATTGTATAAAGAAGATGTGGTACATATATACAATGGAATACTACTCAGCCATAACAAAAGATGAAATACTACTATTTGTGACAACATTGATAGACCTTGAGAATATTATGCTAAGTGAAATAAGACAGTCAGAAAAAGCTAAGAACTACATGGTTTCATTCACATGGCATACAAAATTGAGACTCATAGACATTGACAATAGTAGGGTGGCTACCAGAGGGAGGCAGGTGGGAGGATCGGCTGGGGGGAAATATACAGTAATGGAAGATGATTTGACTTTGGGTGATGGGCGCCCAATATAATATACAGATCATGTATCATAGAAATGTACAACTGTCTACAGCCATACCTCCCTGAATGTACCCGATCTTGTCTGATCTTGTAAGCTAAGCAGGGTCAGACCTGGTTAGTACTTGGATGGGAGAAACATAAAACTGAAGCCTATATGATCCTATTAACCAATGTCACCCTAAGAATTTAATTTTTAAAAAAGGTGGGATCATACAGTAAAACAAAAACAAAAATCACCCAACATAGAATTTAGGGCCCACTCTAATCCACGATGATCTAATCTCAAGATCCTTTAATTATATCTGCAAAGACCTTATTTTCACATAAAGTCACATTCACAGGTTCCAGGAGTTAGGATTTGGACATATCTCTTTGAGACCACTATTCAACCCACTACAGAGGTCAGGTTTTGTTGTTGTTGTTTTGTTTTGTTTAAAATAAAAGGGACTTAAGCTAATTTTTATGTGAGAAAGGCAATAACTGACAGATCAAAACCTCTGAAGAAGCATGAGCTGATGATGCTGATAGCAAAGCACACTCTGACAGGAGGAGGAATCTCTAATTCTCTGAGACAGGATGTGTGAAGGTAAATAGATTTGAAGGAGAGGAGCTAGCTGTTGACAGATATCCTCCCTGATAACCACTATTTACTCTGTGAAATAGGAGGCAAGATTATCTGCTGAGAATGGAGGGGAAACTTGAGAAAAGTGGTGTGAAGGTTAGAAATAGCACTTCAGAGAATAGAAAAAAGACCAAGAATTCATAGCATGATTGTCAAGTCATTTTGAGTTCCCAGTTGATATTGGGCTCCATACATTTGCGGGAGCACCAAACTTCAGGTCATGTGATGTTCCCCAGTGATGCCAGAACCTGAGGATAGGAGCAAAATAAGCAGTTGATGGAAATTTTTAAGGATTGATGGGTTGAGTATAATTGTAAAAAAAAAAAAAAAAAAAAAATTAGAGAAGATGGTAATCCATGAGCAGTTCTAATAGACTGAGTTGAGTGGTCACAATGAGAGGAGTAGGCCCAGGTATGGTTAAAGGGCAGATATAACTGAACAAAGGCAGTGAGAGGAGCAGGGCAAGGATAAAAAACAATGCTGGTGACAATGTCTCAAAGTGTCTCAAGTCCCAGTGATGCAATGCCCAGGCCTTGGGAACAGGTTGCTAAATTGAGGTGGTGGTAAAGAATTTTGACAGTATAAAGTCAAGAAAATATCGAGCTAGGGTTTTTGGATAGGGATGGGGAGATTGCTAAATATGATAGCTAGTATTGATGAGTACAAAGTAAAAGAATTAAAATCCTCCTCGCTAAATGTGAGCAACTGGCACAAAGGTCACTCACAGCCCTGAACAATGGGAGAAAGCAGAATGAATACCCCTCTGCTTAGAGACAGTCAAGAAATGTCCAACCAAATGGTTGCTTGGTTATGAATATAGAAGATTCTCTTTGAATGGGTTTCAAACACATATAGTCTCCCAAATCCTCTTTTATGCCAATGACTTCATAGTGGAGAACGCCATGCAGCCCAATGCTCAGACCGGTGTCTCTTTTTCCATAACTAGAGTTGACTGTTTTTACTTGCAAAGCCTTTGTCAAATTGTAAGAGTATATAAATTAGCTGGGAAAGATCTTTTCCAGGAGACAATACAGACTTCATGTCCTTGGTTACTTTAAACAGTTCTTATGTATAACTTTTAAGTGTTCTGAGAACCAAACTTAAACATAGGACTGAGTTTCTACTCTTCCCCTTTTCCACTGTTGATTTTCTGAGTGGCAACCATTTACCTTTCACTAAGTATTCACTAAATACTTCCTTTTACAAGTCCTATGGGAATTAATTCCTCCTCAAACAGTTCTTTGCAAATGAGCAATTTGCAACTCTAGAGTGAGGGGGGTAAAATCTCATGAATGGTAAGAATAAAGTACACAATTACTGTTGTTATATTTATTAATATTATGATGCACAAATGATTAAAATAAGATTTTACATAAGCACCAATGGGATCCATTTTAAATTATTTTAAATATTTACTTAAACATGTTGAATACGGCTTATATCTAAAATACAAACATGAACACTTTCCTCTAATTTGTAACAATTTGTTTAAATAGAACAACAGGATAGTTGACACAACGTATGTTGCTAAGGAAAGAAAGAAAGGTTTCTAGACTTAGTCAGTGTCCTCAAAAGCCAACAGAACCTAAATTCTTACTGTACCTTTTTGTTTTTCATTTAAAACTAGTCACTAAAATAACTCAACTTGTGTTAGTTAATAAGATAGATATAGAGCCTTCTGTTTATTTTAGAATTTGGAGTCCTGAATTAAAATCTATCTAGCAAGCTATCAGTTCTTTTCCTCTTTCTGGCTTTACCTGAAGTAATCTCAGGAATGATAGTGGTGGGGGGTGGATTTTTTATTTTTGTCTGCTTTTAATACTTTTTCCAGTGTAACATGGAATGATATCTGCTACCATGGAAGACAAAGCAATTTGTAGAAACTAACAATATAATCAAAGAAATCAAAAGTGCACATTAGATGACTATTTTCTATACCTGCTGAGTAGTTGATTAGACTGTTAGAATTTACAAATATCAAGTTCCTACTATATAATAGATATTGCTGAATATTAATAAAGGAACCAAATTCTTTTTGTTCAAGAGTTTACAGTCTAGTAGAGAATTATACCTACATAAATCACTACAATAAATGGCAAAAGGTGACATATGCTATTAGAGGAATACAAAGAAAGCACTCCTAGAAGTTTCTTCCACAGAGGAAAGAAGAAATCTGAGCTGACATCTGGGCATTCACCTCACTTGCTCAGTTGAGGTAGACATATTAATCCAAGACATCTACAAATGTCCATCAAATAGACATTTACTACAATGCATGTTTATTCATTACATAAAGCATCAATCAATACCACTGAACCTTCACCTTGTTACAGTTCTGTTTTTTCCCACTGTCATGTATGTGTGTATGTGCCTATGTATATATGTATGTATGTAAAGGTTAAGAGCGTGTTCTTTGAAGTCAGAGAGACCTGATTGGACAAGTTATTTAACTTTGCTAAGCCTTGGTGTTCTCGTGTATATCCTGTTGACAACCTTAGAACTTATCACATTGGATTATCATGAGTATTAAATGAACTTGCATAGCAGTGGGCATCTGGTAAGCATTCAACAAATGTTACTTTCGGCCCTGGCCAGTTAGCTCAGTTGGTTAAGAGTGCTGTCCCGAAACAACAAGGTTGCAGGTTTGATCCCTGGTCAGGGCACACATGGGAAGCAACCAATGAATGCACGACTGAGTTGAACAACATATGAATGCTTCCCTTCCCCCTCCCCTCTCTCCCTTCCTCTCTCTGTCTCTATCAGTAAATAAAAAAATTAAGATTTGGCTGGATAGCTGGTTTGGTTTGAGTGTTGTCCTGTAGAGTGGAGGTTGCCGGTTCGATTCCCCAGTCAGGGCACATACAGGAGCAGCTTGATGATCCTGTATCTCTCTCTCCAAAAATAGTACTATTATATTTACTATTAGTTTGCTGCTTCTTGTCAATATTATGAGATTTTGAGCTCCTTTAGTACAGGGATCATTTATTTTTCTTTTTTAAAAACTTATTCAAAACATAGTTCTAGATTTCAAATACATAATAGATGTATGTTGCTTTGACTTTTAAACTTTCTAACACATTCCCTCTGAGACTGGTGAAATCTGAGGATGAGGCGAGTGCAGAGTCTTTTTCTATCACATACTCTATTTCTGACTTACCACTTATATGCCCACTAGGGGTCTTTCCAAGTGAATGTTAATTCGGTGACATGGGTGCCTTCGATGGTGAGGCTGGTATTAGAGCAATGTCTGGGGGCACTAACTCATCACTCACAGCTAAGAAGACACAAACATTCCACATTGTTGTTTAGCCAACCAGAGATTTCTTTTTTTTTCCTTCTCAAAATCTGTCAGCATGAATGCAACCAGGCAAAATATTTTAAGTTTACTTTGAAAGAACGTGAAATCCTCAAGAATGCTGGTAAATGCAAGATATTTTTTTCTTTAGCATAGGGCTTCAACACTAACGACACCTTTAATGAGCTTTTTCTTCTGAACAATGTACAGTGATCTCCCATTTCTTAATTCATAATATCTATCTATTGCCGTGCCAATGCATAGTCAGAACAAGAGATATCCATGTGTGCAACCTGTATATTCATTTAAAAATTTTTTCTTTCCTTTTATTTTATTGTGCTTTGAATTGCAACAAACGAAGATGTAGTTAGTGATTGTTACCATTCCCAACAGCAGTGTGGGTTTCTCACCCTAAATTATGTAACACTGAACTGCCAGAGAGCTGTGCAGGAGACCCTTGGCATTCACAGATTTAACACTGTAGGTTTTGAATATTTGCAATCGACCATGAAGGTTTGTGATGTGTTAATTGGCAGTTTTGCTGAGGTTCAAATTTGAATCACATGTACTTTGAAGCTAGTGTTGTTAGGGAATGATTGAGGAGCTAGTGAGTTAGCCTAGTCAGCCCGAAGTGTCCCTCTCCAGTCAGAGTTTTTGTTCTCTGGTCCTGATGTAGCCAGTAATTTGGTGATTAAAAACTTGGTTTCTGTGAATAAGGAAAATAGTCATCAGATGAAAGATAAAATAAGTAAATATTTCAGAAATATTTGGTTGGTTTGGAAAGATATGTTTTGGAAATAAGTACATGTCTGTCAAAAACAACAACAAACATTCTTGAAAAGGTCAGGAGCCGGAACCCTGACCAGTTGGTTCAGTGGATAGAGTGTCAGCCTGGCATGTGGAAGTGCCAGGTTTGACCCCTGGTCAGGGTACACAAGAGAAGCGCCCATCGCTTTTCTCCCCTCCCCTCCCCCCTTCTCTGTGTCTTCCCCTCTCGCAGCCAGTAGCTCAATTGATTTGAGCATTGGCCCCAGACCAGGGTTGCCAGTGGTTCCCAGTTGGGGCACATGTGGAAGTCTCTCTGTCTCCCTTCCTTTCACTTAAAACACAAAAAGTGGCCCAGTTGTCTCAGTGGTAGAGCATCAGCCTGGTGTGTGGATGTCTCCGGTTCCATTCCTGATCAGGGCACACAGGGATCTGTTTCTCCTCCCCTACACGTGATCCTTCTCTCGCTCTTCCCCCCCTCGCAGACAAGGCTCAGATGGTTCAAGCGCATCGACCCTGGCACTGAGGATGGCTCTGTGGAGCCTCCACCTCAACTGCTAAAAATAGCTTGGTTGTGAGTATGGCCCCAAATGAGCAGAGCATCGGTCCCAGACGGGGGTTGCCGGGTGGGTCCCAGTTGGGGCGCATGCGGAGTCTGTTTATCTCCCCGCCTCTCACTTGGAAAAGAAGAAGAAAAAAGTGAGGAGCCTGTGCAAATACCTCCATATTCAAAGATTTGGAGAATTTTTATGCCTCAGGATTTACCCCTTGCAAATATCAAGGATTTCTAAACATGTAGTTTAGAGCAGTGATCCCCAACCCCGGGGCTGCGGACCAGTACTGGTCCGTGGGCCATTTGGTACCGGTCCACAGAGAAAGAATAAATAACTTACATTATTTTTGTTTTATTTATATTTAAGTCTGAACGATGTTTTATTTTTAAAAAATGACCAGATTCCCTCTGTTACATCCATCTAAGACTCACTCTTGATGCTTGTCTTGGTCACATGATACATTTATTCATCCCACCCTAAAGGCTGGTCCGTGAAAATATTTCCTGACATTAAACCTGTCTGTGGCCCCAAAAAAGTTGGGGACTACTGGTTTAGAGGGTCTGGATGAGATTTTGATGTACTAAAACATCTCCTTGCTCTGATTCTGATACACTTGAAATATGGCTGCTGAGTGCCAGGCTCCCCGAGTTCTCTCTGACCTTGTATGGAGGCCCCCAGTGGTACGGCTCGCTCCTGCAGGAGCTCATGCAGCCTGAGAGCAGGCTTGGTGGTCCTGAAGCAGCACGTTCTGGGAGTGTAAAATCTCATGTCCGGGCAGCTCTCCCATCCTTTGGGCCGGAGGAAAATGGTGCCCCATCTGATCCCGCTTGTGAGCTCAAGCTTTTGTGCATCAGGAATCTGTGCTTACCGGACAGGGTTGAGGCCAGTGGACCCAGACACCATGCTGGGTAACATGTGTTCTCTGGTACACTGCAAAATAAGACTGTTTTGGGGGTTTTTTTTCTTTTTTTTTTTCTTTTTTTTTTTCTGAAGCTGGAAACGGGGAGAGACAGTCAGACAGACTCCCGCATGTGCCCGAACGGGATCCACCCAGCACGCCCATCAGGGGCGACGCTCTGCCCACCAGGGGGCGATGCTCTGCCCATCCGGGGCAGATCGCTCCGCCGCCACCAGAGCCACTCTAGCGCCTGAGGCAGAGACCAAGGAGCCATCCCCAGCGCCCGGGCCATCTTTGCTCCAATGGAGCCTCGGCTGCAGGAGGGGAAGAGAGAGACAGAGAGGAAGGAGGGGGGGGGGTGGAGAAGCAAATGGGCGCTTCTCCCATGTGCCCTGGCCGGGAATCGAACCCGGGCTCCCCCCCCCCCCCCCCCGCCCCCCCCCCCCCCCCCCCCCGCACGCCAGGCCGACGCTCCACCGCTGAGCCAACCGGCCAGGGCCTAAGACTGTTTTTGTATAGCTTAAATGAATTTAATGTAAAAGAATATACTTTACTAATATTTTTATGTTAAAATGTGCTTTTTAACAAAATGATTGGGATGAAAGGTGGTAGGGTTTTTTAATATTTCTTACTTGACAAGATTAAAATTTAGAGACTCTCAAAAAATTATCTCTGAAATTCTGCTTATCTGTGAACTCTAGAAGGCTATACATGTACTTTTAAGGTTGGGCAAGGGAGACACTTCTCTTGAGAGCACAAGTTCTGCTCTCAATTAGGAGTAGACATAGTACAACTTCTGGGCTTTTTTTCACAAGAGCATCTGAATCCTCCAGTCACACTTGATCCTAGCTCTTCTGTGGCAGTGTGTCTCATCGCCACTTAAGCTATTGGGCCAGCTGTGTTTACATATCTTGAGCCAGTCAAAGTAAATGATCTTTGTTCTGATAATAATGGAGGAAGTTATACTTTGCATTCATGAGCCACATCAAAAAAAAATTATTCTTGGCTATCATCCAGAAATGACAATTACAAAAGCAAGATTTAATCAGTGATTTATTTTGTATCTTTTCCTTTTTTTAGTTGCAGTGTTTCTGTTTTTGTAAGACATAGGCAGTACTCGAGGAATGCTAAGATTTACCAATTAAGGGAACTGTTAGGCGATAACTCTTTTTGTGTGTGTGACAGAGACAGAGAGAGAGAGAGACAGAGAGTGGGACAGACAAGAAGGGAGAGAGATTAGAAGCATCAATTCTTCGTTGTAACTCCTCAGTTGTTCATTGATTGCTTTCTCACATGTGCCTTGACCCAGGGGACTACAACAGAGCAAGTGACCCCTTGCTCAAGCCAGCAACCTTGGGCTCAAGCCAGTGACCCTTGAGCACAAGCCAGCATTCATGGGGTCATGTCTATGATCCCATGCTCAAGCCAGCAATCCCAATTGCAACCTGGTTAGCCCACGCTCAAGCCGGCAACCTTGGGGTTTTGAATCTGGGTCCTCCGCATCCTGGTCTGATGCTCTATCCACTGCGCTACTGACTAGTCAGGATAGGCAATAACTTTTTAAAGCATATTAAAGATTTAAAATATAGCATTCAGGCTGAAGACTAGATGAGCTTTCAACAAAACTTGAGTGAACAAGATATTATTCTTGAAAACCTACATCTTCATGTGTTGTTCATCGCAGTGGAATGTTGATATATCAGTTACTACACTGTGGAGTCAAAATGCAGCATCTTAAACCTGATCCTCAGGAAAGGTCTGGAAATCTAGACTTCCTTGATAAGAACAAGAAGGGGACTAGTATTGCATGAGAGTATAAGGTGGACATCGAGTATAAGTTCAACATCTAAATAAAACAGATATGCAGACAGGCAAGACGATTACAAGAGTTATAGAATATAGCCAACAAAAATTTAAGACTAATTCTACATATAACATAATTACATATGCCAAAATGAGGTACAGGCAGCCTCTAAATCTACCTATGTCCCCAGTAAGGGAATGTAAGTAAGAAAGACATAAGTCAAACCTGATTTCCTCATAGTAACAGTTATAACAGGGAATTATATGCCTCACCAAGAGTATGATGCCTAACATTTTCTAGAAATCATAAATAATCAACAACAAATGCTGTGTATACATAGTGTAATGCTTTCTGAAACAGATATAAACCCGGGCAATCCTTCAGGTCCCAGTCTTAGAGACAAGCTATGTCTAGACTGGAGCCCCTTGACTTGGATGGGGATGAACTCTAGACAGCGCTCTGAAGAGTGGCTGCTATGTTCAGACGCCAAAGTCTCTGACCTGACAGGAAATATAGATTATTCATTCTTCAAGCAAGGCAACCTGCCACGCCCCATGAGGACACAATACTAGATAAAGAAGAAAACAATGTTTGCCCCAGAAGAAGTATAAGAACTCTTAATTAAAGAAATGTAAAAATAGACATGATACCACAATTTAAGTATCTTATTGCCCCTTGAGGTTTATATTCTGAGAGATTTCTTCAGTTTCCCTGTCATGAGTTCTATTTTTGTAGAGAAAACATGGATCTATATGTTTTAAGAAGAATTTTAAGCAACAAAGGAAGTTTTAAAAATCCCATTATACTTTTGGGAGAAGAAATACACACATGTAAACATGGGCCATCCAAAGGTAAAGTGCTATCCTTATTGAGTATTTGGATAATATGGAAATAATATGATAAGAACAGATTCCCCTTGGGATTTTTAGAAATTTAGCTCTGTTTTGTAATCACTAATATTTTATTTTAAAATCCTTTTCCAATGTTGATAAATAAATAAAAAATTTTAATTACAATTGACCTTCAAAATATAAAGAGGTTTTAAAGCAGTAATACCTAAAATGCTAATGAAAACTTTTTTAAAAACATAAACCAATAAAGAGGGCAGAAGAAACTTTTGGGTGTGATAGATATGTTTACGGCATAGATCGTGATGGTGGTTTCACAGGTGTATACATATCCCCAGACATATCAAATACATACAGTACTCTGTATGTCAATCATACCTAAATAAACTGGTTTAAGAAAAAGAAAAGAATCCTTCAAAAACTAGCTCTTCCATTCATGAGAATATTGAAGGGAGAGGGAGAACATATACCTGCCCCGGCAATTCCCAGAGGAAGAAAACAGTTGGAATTGTTAGAAATACAATAGAAGTGTTTTAAAGAACCAAGATAGAAAACAAAGACAAAGAACCTAGAGTTGGATAATCAAGAGACAGGCCCTACTCTTATACTTTCAGATGCATCCGTGTTATCCACAGACATTTTAGTAAAATCCTATCATCTGTTTCCCTCGGCTTTAACTGCCATAATACCAGGTGACATTACGTCAGGTGACATCATATTGCTTTGCAAAGGGTTATAGCATAAATATGATGAAGCACATGTTTTGGTTTTTTTTTATCACCTAGTGTAATTATAATAGTAGCTATCATTTATTGGGTACTTAGCCAGGCATGATGTTAGCCTTGTGCCTGCATTACTCACTTTTATTTTCTAAACAACCCTAAAGTGGGGCTCTTGTTACTATCTCATTATTTATAGACATGGAAGCTAAGATTGAAAGCAGTTATGTAACCATTGCTACTGTTATAGAATCTGGGGAGATTTGAACCCAGGTTTGTCCAAAAGCAGCTTTTAGTCCACTGAAAGCAGTCGGTGTCTTATTGCCTGGCAGAGGGGTTCCAGATGTAGTGGGGATGCTGGAACCACAATTAGAAAGCAGGATAAGTCAGAAGAAGTGGACCTGGGATCAGAGTGGAACACGTACCACTACTACTTTTTAAAATGGGCTATTAAAGTAATTCTAAAAATAAATGAATAAGTCATTAAGCCCAAATCATTGTCAGTTGACTGATTTGGGTTTTCTCTTTGTGTTTGAAGGTTTTCAGCGCTTACAGAAAGTGATACAGTTGTTTCTGTCATTGTTCATTTTGATGCTGACACTGATATTAAGTGTGTCTCTCTGCTTACAGTGTTCTCAAACTGCAGCTGGCCCCCTTCCACCACCTGCTCTAAGTGAGTGACTTGCTGGCCCCTCCTCCAATGCTTAACATACAAAGCCCACCTCGAATGCACGGAAGCCATTAAACAAAGGCTATTGTCAGCATGGGTGATTTCAGGGCCACAGATACGTGGAGAGCCAATTTTAGAGTGGAGCTTCCCGGTTTCCATGATGCAGAACTCACTGCAGCAGTGTCCCGGGAGTGGGCCCAGGTGTGCTCATGATTACCATAGCCGCATCACAGCAGTTTCTGCAGTACCAGATGTCCAGTAAAAAAGGGTTAAAGCTTCAGATCCAAGCCTGTTTTGCCACCTCCTTACAAAGTGCCCTAGTGAGACAATCCTTTGTGATTACTTCATTATTCATCACCTCCCAGCAGATTCCAGCAGGCTTGATTTGCTGGGCTAGAAATCCGTTTGGGTGTCATGTGTCAGCTAAACAGGCTTAGTTACAATAGAGCCTGATTAGTTTTCACCTTGGCCTCATAAAATGTGGCATATGTATTAGCATAATGGATTAGGAGGAAAAAAGCACTCACTATGAGAAGTGAGTAAGTACAGTCCTAGGATTTACACATTTGATCCTTGGTGTATTTGACTCACTCCAACTTTTCAAGATTTGATGATTCCTTTTTTTCCCCCTAAAATAACTAGTTTCAGATTTTTGCTTTTTACTTTTATACTCACTTTCCTAAAAATACCACACAGAATTTATAGATGTGATCTTCATAGTCCCTCTCCAAGGGAAATTGTAGTACCACAATCTACTCTCCCCCCTGACAAGAGGTACTCATGGTTATATATGTGCCACCATCCCATGATTCACTGGTCAGGATTCGCTCTCAGTTGATTGATGAAGGAGTCACTCACAGACGTAGAA
Source organism: Saccopteryx leptura (assembly GCF_036850995.1). Taxonomy (NCBI): domain Eukaryota; kingdom Metazoa; phylum Chordata; class Mammalia; order Chiroptera; family Emballonuridae; genus Saccopteryx; species Saccopteryx leptura. The sequence goes on along the minus strand of NC_089508.1, from coordinate 108,328,286 downwards.
ATTTTCTCTGGCTAGAGTATTGTTTCCAATTCCATTCTATTTTGTTAGCATTTTCTACATATAAGAGCCATTTTGAAAACACTATGAGAGGTACCATGTAGATTTTTTTTTTCTGAAGTGAGAAGCAGGGAAGCAGAGAGACAGACTCCCACATGCGCCAGACCAGGATCCACCAGGCAAGCCCACCAGGGGGCGATGCTCTGCCCACCTGGGGTGTTGCTCCATTGCAACCAGAGCCATTCTAGCACCTGAGGCGGAGGCCATGAAGCCATCCTCAGTGCTCGGGCCAACTTTGCTCCGATGGAGCCTTAGCTGTGGGAGGGGAAGAGAGAGACAGAAAGGAGAGGGGGAAGGGTAGAGAAGCAGATGGGTACTTCTCCTGTGTGCCCTGGCCAGGAATCAAACCTGGGACATCCACATGGCAGGCCAACACTCTACCACTGAGTCAACTGGCCAGGGTGCCACATAGATTTTTTTTCAAATCCCTAATCTAAGAATATTAAGTCTACTAAATGATTAATAAGCACAGGAATCACTGAATATAAAATAGTATCAAATTAGAATGAAAGCTTAGAGTAAGACAAAAGAAAGAATACTTGAGTGTCTCCAACATGCCTGATGTTATGTCCTAATTGTTTATACTTAAAACTATGTAAGGATAGCTGTGTCATTATGGACATAACTACCACCACACAGTATTGGCATTTTGGAGACACATGGCAATATTCTCTCCCATTCCTGGATTCCTACTGGGTGCCACTCTTTGTGCTGAATGCATTATGTCTGTTATCTCATGCAACCCTCATGCCAATCCTACAAGGTCCCTTCTTAGAGAAAAGGACATTTGGTCTGGCTTTGTGTGGGAAGAAAGTTTGATTCTGGGGACACGCTGAGTTTCAGGTCCCAAGAAGATAGTTTCAGGTTCCCAGAGGAATTAGGCAGGCGGGCGAGAGTGAGAACCCTGGGCCACGATAAGCTTTGGAGCTGAGTATTGTCTGCTGAGTACTATGTACTGCCATCTGTAAGGGGGAGCTGAAGCTGAAGGGAGTAAATAATGTCCAAGTGAGGGAGGGAAGACAAGTCCAAGGACGAATCCTTTTGAACACATGTGTAGAGGTATCAGAGGAAAAGGATGTACAGGAAATGCCAAGAAAAAAAACACAGGAGGAAAAGTGGAACAGTGTACTATGTATGTAACTTCTTCCTGTTTTGACTTTTCATCTTTTCTAGTATAACCTGAATTTTCCAGGGTACAGCAGACTGGTAGCAAAATAGTAGACAACAATAAACAGTGTTGGTATCTACTTCTACACCCTTTAGCTAAGCATTGGTACTTATACTTTTCCTTCTGGCCTCTAGTTCTAGTCATCTACTGCTGTGTAACAAACAATCCCAAAACATTGGGGCTTGAAACAACCACATTATTTCATTGACCCATTTATGGGTCATAAATCTGGGAAGGACTTGGAAGGTGCCTCTCACTGCTCCACATGGTTGGCTGGGGCAGTTGGAGCTAACCAATCCTTTCTAAGGTGATTTTTTCACCCACAAAGCTGGTGCTTCAGGGCTCCTTGGCATTTAGCTTTGTCCACATGGAGTCGCATCCTCCAGGGCCTACGATTTTCAGAGCATGGTGCCTTCAAGGTAGTCAGACTGCTTACATGGCAGTTGATAGCCACAGAAGCAAGTGTTTCTAAATAAAAGCAGTGGAAGTTCTAGTTGCGTAAGGCCTGGGCCCCAAAACTGGCCCAGCAACACTTCTGCCATATTCTGTGGGTCAAAATAGTCACAGAGTCCATAGAGATTTAGAGAATGGACACAGACCCTCCTAAACCAGCTAGTCCCAGAAGTCTGCACAGGGGGTCTCAAGAGCAAGACAGCCAGTTATCCTGTGGTCCACCCTGTTCTTCCTCCAGCATCAGATCCCCTGTGCAAAAAGCACCTGCATCATCTGAACATCTGAAGCCTGTGTGATGCCTGTCACACACCCTGCTAGGGACCTGCCATCACAGCAACACTATAGGAACATTCTTTCCTCTTACTATAAATGCCATGGTCACTGTCTGAACTATTGGAGCTCTAAATACATCAAAGCCATGCTGGGTCCTGTGCCACTGTGTGTGTGTGTGTGTGTGTGTGTGTGTGTGTGTGTGTAGTGTAGTTAGTTTGAGTCTGGAATCTCTTGTATTACTATTACCTTGGTCTCCAAGCAATGCACCTTGTATTTTAAGGTTGCATATGAAAACCACTCTTCTTAGACTGACCTTTAGTCTCTATTTTTCTTGTTTTTAATAGGATTCCAAGGTACTCAAACCCAGTTGCTACTGGGGGCTGGGCCAGGGAAGCAGTGTCAATGGAAGACCGCACTCTGACCCAGGGCTGGGGCATTGTTATTGGGCCAAACAAACATTCCTAGATGGCTCCGCCCTTGGAATGCATTTTATCTTGGGAGGATACACAGAGTCTATGGTAATGGACTTGATGGGATTGCTTTTTCTGGTCTTCTCAATGTGCTCCACTGTGACTGGCTTCTACATGAGCACCACTTTGAAACGAGCAGGAACCCCACCACAACAGTGACCATCCATTTCAAGCTTACACCCCCTACTCTTAACACCTGAGATGATCCAGCAAGTGTTTATTATGCAGCACAAGCAGCTCAAGGTTCTTCCTGGTATCACCTTCAGTGGCAGAATGACTAAGTGACACAGAATCCTCATTGAAAGCATTCATCACCTTTGTAATTAATCAGTTATTTGTTAGTAGTATAATATCCTCTTCCTCCCCAGTGGACTGTAAACCCCACAAGGACAGGGAAAAAACTCCTGTGATTCACCCCGGTATCTCCAGCACCACCTGAGCACAGCTTAGCAACACGTGATAAATATTTGTTACATGAGCAAAAAAGAGACTTGTTGAGTGAATGCACAAATAAACAAATGAATGTTACCTCTAAATCCTTCCAGAGACAAATCCAGGTCTGAGCTTTGGTGGTCCTAATTCAATCCCACTCCAGAATCAGTGTGTCGACTTTTTATTTGGTATTTGGAAGTCTATATTGAATATAATTTAATTAGCATGTTTCACTTGTTTTAGAAAATTGCAGTGTTAATTTTTGAAACTCCAAGACCTAATTTCTTTGCTGAGCATGGTTTAATGGGCTTTTTTCCTCAAGCTTGAGGAAGATAATTATGACATGATGTTCACCTTCTTGTAGTAGCTGTGAGTTCATGCATCCATATAACTACCAGAGTCTATCAGAGTCTATGTCATTTAGGTAATGGGTTTATTTCTGCTAATGATTTGAATAAGTATGTTTGATTATTCAAACATGTATTCAAATGATGTATTCTTAAAGAGATACTATAATACTAGCATTTATTGAAGGCTTACTACGCACCAGGCACAAGTGTAAGCTCTTTATAAACATTATCTCAATTCACATACCAACTCAAAGACACTGGCCTAATGTCCCATTTTACAGATGAAGAAACTAAAGCTTAGAGGGATCCATGTTCAAGGTTATACAACAACCAAGTGGTTGGGCTAGGACTTTGAAATATTCAAGTAAATTTGAAATATTTGGGGAAGTTTAAGTTTTGAAATACCCATGATTCTGCTGTTGCAAACTCAATCTCAAATTCTTGCAATCTCTCTGCCTTTGGACAAATCTCCAAGCTGCCTTTCCCAGGAGGCTGACCTACTTTGCATCAAGGGCTGGGCCAGGGCAATCTCAATGAAAGGCAGCCCTGGGACCTGGAGTGGCCTCTCCCCTCCTGCTGGCACTGTTCCTGAGCTCCGCTTCCTCCTATGGAAAAAAATGAAATAAAGAAAGTCTACCTCAGGAATACCATGAAAATTAGATGACACGATGTGCATAAAATAACTAATTCAGTGCCTAATATGTCACAAGTACCCCAGTATGAATTGGTATTGATAGGGTTATTATTACTGCTGAGGTTTCTGGATACACGGTGGATGTATTCTGCAGGATGACTAAAGGGGGAGAGAGCGTTTCAGTTCTGGGAAAGGACTAACTAGTGTTGGAAGTCTTGCATTAACTAAGTATATCACTGCATGGGACCTTTTAACATATGCAAATACAGCTTGGATTATTGAAATCTACTCAGAATCCCTCATAGCTACTTATATTTTGAAAGATTTTGACACTCTAAAAAGAAGCAGATTTGAACTATACATTTCCTCCTCTCTCATCTACACTCAACTTTTAAGCAATAATATAAACAGAAATCTGGAAGAAGAAAGAAAAAAAGAACAAAAACTAAAATAGATCCCAGATATTAGCTATACAAGATGAATAATTAGCACCTGATCACCAGAGTTCACTGTGTCCTTGAAGCCACCCCGCCTGCTATGCTCAATTTGCAAATCTTTGTAGTTGTTTGCTACTTTGATCAAAGTTTACTAAATGCCATAATAGTCTACATTTTTGCATGTTCTTTTTCTATTCTTATAGACAGATCCCATTTTAATTCTTAAATCGCTTCTAAGCAAATATAACGTTAGGAGACCAGAATAGTGATTCACGAACCAAGCTTGTAGGCTGGCCCTTTTCCAGCTTGCTGTGTGGCCCTGTGAGAAGTCAGTTACGATTATCGGTGTGTTACTTTATCTACCAAATGCATCTTATGATCCTCTATGACAATCTGCGTAGGTGAACTGATTTTCAGTAATTTTTGCAAATTATTTTAAAATGCTTGTCAGCAGGCTCTGCAGCTTGATTAAGTCAGCTTTAAAATGAGCCAACTCTAGCGAGTTGCCAGTGTTTTCCTGGTTTACGTCTTTTGAGAGAAGCACAGTTGCTGCCCCTTCAAAGAAGTTGTTTGAAGTGAATCCTATTGGGAAGACTTGTCTTGCACAGAGCAGGGCACTAATGTGATAAGTGCTCAAGAGGAGAAAGAAAAAGGACAAAGGAGAGCAGCAGAGTCACACCCCCAGGCTGGCCGTGCCAACCTAAGCAGGAGGAAAACACTCTAAGGCTTCTGTTTGAATGCACAAACTGAATGGTGATGTGGCGCGTATAACTTTTCAGAAGATGACAGCGAGGGCCCGAGCCGGGTCCCACAAAGGCCAAAGATGAAAGGGAAGAGGAACATCTCTGTGGCTGTAATTAAAGAGATGCCTTTAAGCCTGGTCTAGACATCCAGTTGGTTTTCAAGGAACAGGCTCTGCAGTCTTTAAGAATCTGCCAAGCAACTTTGGCAAGAATGAGAAATAATAATAAGGCAGAAACCACTGGCTATCCTTTTTCTTTGTGTTTTTCTCTTTCTTCTTCCTTTTCTTTCTTTTCCTTCCTTTCTCTTCTCCTGCGATCATCTTTCTTTCCTTTCTCTTTTCCTTTCTCTCTGAGATGGAGTCAGGCAGCCTTCTAAAGAGCATTCTAGACACTCCAGCATTCCCTGTCACCATTAGATATAGAATGAGTGAGGGAGTTAAATGGGAGGTGAAACCACATTTAAAAAAATTATGTGCGAGGTAGCTTTTTGCTCTCAGACATCTCTGACTAAGCCATTCCTTTAGCACAGAAAAATCTTGGGTGTTTCGACAAACTCTGGGTGTGCCAGTGTGGAGCAGGCAGTTTCGTCCCTGCTATAGGCAGGGGATGGTGCTCAGTTTGTGTTTAATTTTAATTTTCCACTCCCACTAAATTTTAGAGGCTTTGGTTGGTAGGGACCAAGCTTCTTCCTTCCATAAGACATGCAAAAAAGAAATTGTAGAGTCTCTTCTCTAGATATTCTCACCTAGAAGGTCTTACTATCTTCCCTTAATTAATAAATGAACATGGTAATAAAAGTCAAGTAATTATTCAGTCATGCCTGGTGAAAAGTGACTTGGGTTGACTTTGCCATAGCCTGTGACAGGGTAGAACACAGCAGTGCAAAGGCTCCATGACAGGGGAGGCAGCCCTTGCTACACCTGGAATTATAGTGACCACATCTCTGGGGCACAGTCCCGGTAAACCGCCAGTAGCTGGCCACCTTTTCCTCCACATCCTCATGGAGAAAGCATGCACTGAATCACTACTGAGCTAACATAAGAAAAATATTGTCCAAGGACTTAGAATTTTACTGTTACTGCTTTAGTCGTTATCATCTGGAGGTGAGAGCTCTGAGCTGTGAGGTGAAGTGCCTGTTAACTGAGTTATTCTGTGATCCTGCCCTCTTTCCTCTGTGAAACAAGATGAGGTCATCTTAGGCCAAACAGCAATGAGAGAACATGAGGATTATGAGGACTCACTTGTAACCAAGGGACTGTGTCAGCAACATTTAGAGTCTGTCTGCGAAGAGTTTGTAAAATCAGGGAGTTTAAAGATTTTCGCGTCCATACAATGGTCTATCCATCTACGGACTTCAAAATGGAGATGACGTTTACAGGGAGAGCGTCTGCTGGATTTCTGAGAAGGAAACTGGGGACACATTTTAAAATGTATTCTCTAAATTTAGATGGCAACTTTACTTTCACACAAAATAGGTTGCAAGTATGAAGGGTGCCCACTCAACAGAGCGTATTCAGAAGAAAAGAAAACATTTCTGAAGGGATGTGTAAGGCAGGCCTGCTGGGGCAGGTTCCCACTCACAGGCTCTTGGCAGGGTTTAAAAAAAAACCTGCCGGAGCTGCTCACCAGAGGCTGGAAGGTCACTGACTAAAGGCTGAGCCCTGAGTCCTCTCCGGGGGCACTGCTGGGGCTGAGGGCGCCATCTCAGAACCCGGACTGAGCACAGGGTGACATGAACACACCCACACAGCTCTAGGGCGAAATGTCTCTTGAGCCCCCTGTGACGTGGATAATAAATACATGCTCCAGAAGCGAAGCCAACCAGCCCCCGATGAGACTCATTTGTTCTCATCCTCGAACTCCGTTGTGAGCCCTTTCTCTCAGGGCTGCTCTCTTCTGTGCCATTTCAACTTTGAGCAGGACCAAAGAATTAGCTTCCAACCCCTCCCCCACTCGGTATGCATCTAGTTCTCATGCAAGAAGAGAATTTCAGGCCTTTGGAGTCACCGAGATTATGTCTCTTCTCAACTGAAAATGCAGAAAATGCAGAAATGCATGATGAACCTCATGGTAGAAATGTCCTTTTCCTTTTTGACCTGGCTAACTCAGGAGAAAGGAAAACTTTTCTTTATACTTGAGCAGTTTTGCTTTCAACACATCCTTTCCAAAATTTTCAGACATACCTAGGAACCTGACATAAGTGGCTGCACTGGAGACATCTAAAATCTGAATATCAGAAATACTACACCCATCTCCTGGGCTGTGCCCTGCGCCTGGAGCAAGGCGGTCGGGGCCGTGTTCAGGTTCATCTTGACTAGACCTGCCTGCCTGGGAGTGAGGGTTACAGAACCCAAAGCGAACTGCTCCGCAATGGGCCACTTAAAACCTTAGCAGTAATGTTAAAGGCCATGCAGGCAATCGTGGAGAGCCCCCAAATCACTTCTTCAGCAAAAATACTTCAAGAGAGGTATTGGGCATTAAGCTGAGGTTAATCACCACTGTGACCTCCCCTTCATGCCAGCTCTGGTCTGAGCCACCAAGTGCTTACCATTCACTGAATGCCTGTGGTGTGCAGGACAGCTCCTGAGGCACTCATTGTTGCACACGCACTTTTCTGTTACATAATGGAAAAGGCAAAGCCTGTTCATTAAAGTGGCTAGTCCCACTACCGTGCAGTGAGTACCTAGCCCTCTCTTCTGGAGGAGGGTGTGCCTTATGCCATGCATGGTGACAATTGCTTATTCCAATCATTTCACCACGTGTGCTATTCAGAGTGGTTAACAAGCTTATTCGAAGGAAAAGAACCTTTGAACTAAAAAATATTTTGCTTTTGCTCACAAAGCAGAAATTTTAACAAATGCTAGTGGTGACTTCGGCATCAAAAGGTATACAGAGTTAATACCAGTCCATTTTTGGAGGTCATGCCATCAAATTTTGACTCTAAGCAAAATCTAAAAACCATTTGCATATTCATAAATGTTAAATCAGTTCTAAAAAATCTAGTACATACAAAATAAGAATGAAATAGATCTTTAATAGGTTAATATGAAAGATGTCAAAATACATTAGGTACAAAGGCAAGTTATAGACCAATACATATAGTATGATTCCTCTTATGCTTAAAAATATTTATCTATAAGTTCATGTGTTTGATATATATAACAATTTTTGAAAATCTCCAGAAGAAAATGTTCAAAGTGTGTTCCACAATAAGTACAGAAATTGAGAGTGTATAGAAATGTTATAACAGTTTAGCCTGACCAGGTGATGGCACAGTGGATAGAGCGTCGGTCTGGAACGCGGAGGACCCAGGTTCGAGACCCCGAGGTCACCAGCTTGAGCGCAGACTCATCGGGTTTGACCAAGGCTCACCAGTTTGAGCTCAAGGTTTCTGGCTTGAGCAAGGGGTCACTCGGTCTGCTGTAGCCCCCTGGTCAAGGCACACATGAGAAATCAATCAATGAACAACTAAGGAACCACAACAAAGAATTGATGTTTCTCATCTCTCTCCCTTCCTGTCTGTCTGTCCCTATCTGTCCCGCTCTCTGACTCTCTCTGTCTCTGCCACACACACACAAAAATGTTATAGCAGTTTAATATTGCCACTACAATATTTTTGTATTTTGTATTTTTCCGAAGTTAGAAGCGGGGAGGCAGTCAGACAGACTCCCACATGCACCCAACCGGGATCCACCCAGCATGTCCACCAGGAGGCAATGCTCTACCCTTCTAGAGTGTTGCTCCATTGTGGCTGGAGCCATTCTAGCACCTGAGGCAGAAGCCATGGAGCCATCCTCAGTGCCTGGGCCAACTTTGCTCCAATGAAGCCTTGGCTATGGGTGGGGAACAGAGAGACAAAGAGGAAGGAGAGGGGAAAGGGTGGAGAAGCAGATGGGCGCTTCTCCTGTGTGCCTTGACCAGGAATCGAACCCAGGACTTCCACACACCAGGACGATGCTCTACACTGAGCCAACCAGCCAGGGCCCCATGATATATTGAACTTAAAGGTCTTTAAAATGGGTTTGCTTTTGTATGTCTTTGTGTGATGTTTTGTAATTGTGCTAGAATTCTTTTTTTTTTTTTTTTTGTATTTTACAAAAGTACTGGTCCATAAAAATTGGAGATAAGAAAAGAAATTATTCCTTTACCACAGTACATTTAAGAAACACTGTTCTAGGAACATAAGCAAAGAATTGTATTTATACTTTCAGTTCATATTTTCCATCCTTATGTATTATCTGAATATTACCTTTAATATGTATTATTTTATTTATTTATTTATTTATTTTAAGCGAGAGGTAGGGAGGCAGGGAGGCAGAGAGACAGACTCCCACATGCATCCCATCAGGATCCACCCAGCAAGCCCCCTACAGGACTATGCTCTGCCCATCTGGGGCCGCTGTTACCTTGCTTGGCAATGGAGCTACTTCAGGCCTGAGGTGGAGGCCATGGAGACATCCTCAGTGCCTGGGGCCAAATTGCTTGAAACATTTGAGCCATGGCCCCAGTAGAGGAGGAAAGAGGGGGGAGAAGCAGATGGTCGCTTTCTCTGTGTGCCCTGACAGGGAATCGAACCTGGGATTTCCACAAGTCCGGCCAGTGCTGTATCGCTGAGCCAACCAGCCAAGGCTTGTATTACTTTTATGATAATAAACATTTTGAAATGTTTAAATTTGGTTCTAAGAACATATGCTAGGTTAGTGGCATTATCTATATAGACTTCCATGACACATTTGTCCTAAAGCTTTAATCACAGCATCTCTTGAGCCTTCTTCCTGCTCAGAAATTGCCCACACTTCAAAAAGAAACATTTTTTTGGAAGGAAGGCCAAAGGATTCCAGGATAATTGGCAAGCAGTGACCAATCAAGAGACACTACCCAGGCCTTCCGGGAGCACTGAGGCCTTTGGTTGGAGCCCCATCCCAGCCAGGACATGTATGAGAAGCAATCAGTGGCACAACCAAGTGGAGCAATGAGTTGATGCTTCTCTCTCTTTCTGTTTCCTTCTTCTTCTCTACCTAAAACAAACAAACAAAAATACTGCCCATTTTATAAAAGAAGTTTTCCACATCCTTAAACACAGCGTGGGTAAGATCTTCTCTCACAGATGACAGAGCTAGGCTCACTTCTCATTAAAATCTCCTCACTGGATTACTGATCCAAAATCGTCCAGGGAGCCTGTGAACCACGTAATGTTTCTTGCTTTGCATCTTCAATTATGCATCTTTGATTCGGCTGACAGATGTAAAGCGGTGTGTGTAGCCAAGCAATCCCCTGGTGGCTGCACATGTGCAGGGGAGGCGGCAGAGCACTGCTTCCAGCTCCATCTGGCACCAGCTCCATCCCATCACTCAGAACCTTTCTTCTCCCTCCACCTTCCCTCAGCCCCCAGCCCTCCGCCCCCCACCCCCCACCTCCACCCCCTTGCATGCGCTGGCATGGGTCGGGTGAATACACCCACTTTCACTCCAGGCCTTGTTCCCGGACTCCCAAGTCAAATGGGAATGCTGTGCCAATCTGAAGAGCCACCTCTTTTATTACGGGATGGCATGACCCCAACATTCCATCAAACTTTTCAGTGTAGAAATCAGGCCAAATTCTGGCTCCTTCTCAAGCCATGGCTGCCAGGACCATATAGAGAAACATCTGGCTGGATAGTTGAAAGCACTTGGCTCAGCCGCGCAGGAAATCCATTGTCAGCCCTGAGTCCCAAGCTCTCATTTGCCGTCCTGGTAGGGCTGCCAGGCCTCTACACATAATCCACCTGGTCTCCAGGGGAGAGGCTCAGGCTCCATCACCAGGAACACGGGCTGGACGCTCTGTAGGATGTGTGTCCAAGCCCCTTGGGTGGGGCCCAAAGGGTCAGTTACCATTACCACAGGTCACTGACAGAGATGGAGGGGGGGAGCCACCATGTATGTCAGTATTTCCATTTTTTTTCTTTTTAGTTTAGATTTATAGATAGCAGTTTATATATATTAATTAATTTTACTTTCCTACACTATTTCCTCGATACTTATAATTTTCATCTTAAATACCAATTTTAAAGTTAAAATTATGATAATTGAGTGTGCATTGAGTTTTTTTGTTTTCTGACCTTTAAGTTCATCAGAAATATATGTAATTCCTCCTTCACCACACATTCTGCTATTGGTAGTAAAGATTTCTCTATGAAAATTCCTGAATTCTGTAGAAAGGCATACAAAAAAAGAAAACAAAACAAAACAAAAACACAAGTAGAGTTAATAAAACCTTTGCTATTAAATTTAACATTTTCTTATATTACACTTTTCTTCCTTTCTTTCTCTTTTGTACACTTTCTCTCATATTTTTACATCATCCATGCCTTATCATTTCAGTGCTGACAGTGTGTGTGCCATATGGGGTGGGCCCTGGACAGACTGTGGGCTTCAGGGTCAGAGGGCCTGGGCTTCAATTCCCTCTCAAGCGCTTCCTAGCCATGTCACTGTAGGCTCGCAGAGTCTGTGTTTCTGTATGTGTAAATAAAGATGAAGTATGACTATGTATGTTAAACAACCCTCCTTAAATCTTATTTTCTTTCCCTTTAATGTACTTGGAACATATTTTTCCTTACCCATCTCTTTTTTCTTCTATTATGGCTTTAAAGAAGTAGAAGAGTAGTAAGTGTACAGCAATTGGTTGTATATACTTGTGTGTGTGTGTTATGTATATATACAACAGAATGGCGTATAATAAAGCTAAATTTGTCTTTGGCCATATGACTAGAATTATAACATTTAGAACAAGGAGGTAATGGTCTTGCTCAACTGTGATCAGATCAGCCCATGCTAAGTGTGCATTTTTGTCCAGGAACTACTAGGGTCTGGGGTCCTATTATAAGAAGAAAAACATCACGGTGCTCAATAATCTTCTTCAGATATTTTGCAATTTTCAAGAGGATTAAAATTAGACTTTTTGTTTTAATATGGCCTGGTGTATCAGTCAAAGTTCTCCAGAGAAACAGAGCCAATAAGATAGGGGGAGGAATGAGAGGACAGATGAATAGGTAGATAAGGAATTGGCTCATGAAATTATGGATGCTGGAAAATTCAAAATCTGCAGAGCTGATGTACTACTTCAAGTCCAAAGACTGGTAGCAGAAAGAGCTGGTATCTCAATTTAAAGGCCATCAAGCAGAAGAATTCTCTCTTACTTGGGTGAGGGTCAGCTTTTGTTCTATTCAGGCCTTCAACTGATTGAATGATGCCTGCCCACATTATGGAGGGCAATTTGCTCTAATCAGTCTACTGATATAAATGATCATCTCATCCAAAAACATCCCCAGAGAAACACTAGATTAAGGTTTGACCAAATTTGTGGCCCAGTCAAGTTGACACATAAAATTAACCACCACACATGATAATTAGGATTAGAGGAAGGACACCTGAAAATAGCACTGAGCTCAAAGCCGGAGAGTCTTCTCTCTCCAATGGCAAAGTCATCTGAGGAATCTGATGGACACTCTGAAAGGATATTGGGTCCTGGCATGCGATGATCAGGTGCCAAGTTACCTGACAGGGATGTTGCAGAGGGAAATCTAGCTTCAGAAGAGAGGATTAAGGATTCTGAAGGGTCCTTCCTAGTCTAGAGATTCTAGAATTCTATACTGAATATTGCCTTTGCTTCTGGTGGGTCTTACTAAATGATTTGGTTTTAAATCTTCAGTAGCCTCACAGTGTGCAACTACTATGCATTAAGTTCCCTGTATGGAGAAGAATGAATCTAAGAAGCATGAACTATTTTTAAAGCTTAATTTTTAGAACATCCCAAGAGACTACCTTGGAAATCATGGTCTCTCCATTTTCCTTACTTGAAGAACAAAGCAAAAGCTTATCAACTACTGCTTTAAATCCTCCCAAAATGTTCTCATTTTTCCTGAAGATCTCTAAGTTTTCTCTTCTTTTCCAATAGATGGTACCTCTTCTAAATACAAGTCTTACTGGCTCAGCAGTATCTTCTCAATGAGGCCTTCCTTAGAGACCCAGTCAGAATTAGTATCTCCTTCCATCTGCATAGCATACAGTTACCCTGATGTTTTATTTTCCTTTTAACTTTTTACTCTCTCTCATCATCTTATAATTGTGGTAAAATATCCATAATATGAAATTTACCATTTTAACCATGTTTAAGTGTACACTTAGATGGCATTAAGTGCATTCACATTGTTGAGTAATCATCACCATCATCCATCTTCAGAATTCTTTTCATCTTGCAAAACTGAAACGCTATACCCACTAAATACTAACTCCCTGTTCCCCTCATCCCAGCCCCTGGCAACTACCCCTTCTGCTTGTTGTTTCTATCAATTTGACTACTCTAGGTACCTCATATTGTTTGTCTTTTTGTGTCTGACTTACTTCTCTTGGCATAATAATGTCTTTAAGATTTGTCCATGTTGTCACATGTATCAGCATTCCCTCCCTTTTTAAGGTTGAAGAATATTCCATTGTGTTGGATGCTTTCACCTTTAGGACATTGTGAATAATGCTGCTCTGATCATTAGTATACAAATATTTATTTGAGTCCCTGCTTTCAGTTCTTTTGGGCATATATCCAGAAGTAGAATTGCTGGATCATACCGTAAATCTATGTTTAGTTTTTTGAAGAATCGCCATACTGGTTCCACAGCAGCTGTTCCGTTTTACATTTTCACCAGCAATACACACGCATTCCAATTACTGCACATTATCTCTATCCCTTGTTATTGTCAGATGGTTTTGGGTAACAACTGTTCTAATTGGTTTGATGTGGTATCTCATTACATTTCCCTAGTAATTAGTGGTGTAGATCTAGCATCATTTTATTCATTTGTTTGTTGCCTGATCATTGGCTGCATTCACCACCAAGACCTAGTCTCTGTGGGTATCAGAAATGTATCTAAGTTGTTCACCACTTTATCTCTGACCCAGAGAGCCATGACTAGTGCATAACAGATACTCTGTTATTTGTTCAATGAATAAATGGATGAATTTACTAGAGAAAAAAATTCAAACTCCAAATATGGAATCCAAATTAATCTTTAGACATTCAATTTCTTAACTGAGATAATAAGTAAATGTAACTTACATTACTGAGTATTCCTTGAAAAATGGGAGGAAAATAGTCTTGTATTTTTCCTGCCTCGTGGACAAGTTACACAGATTAATGGGATTTTGTGGCTGGATCTCTCCAGCTTGTGGAGTTGGTAATTGACAAAATTATGGCATGTTTGCTATTTCAATGACCAAATTGGATGTACTGTTGGTAATTACTACCAAGTATATATTAGCTCAAGAAGTACTTGCTGATAAATTAGTGAAGCGTCCCCGAAATGATAATTAAATGGTAACTAACAATACAGACTGCATGTGGAAGACATGGAACTTTTTGAGACAGAAGAACCCTAACAATCAGTTGCTTTGGTGAGAAGTGTGAACACTAAGATGAGTCTGTAATTCACAGGTCTTTTGTCCTCAAAGAAGTACTTGATTTAGAAGCTATATCTGTAGGCACACTTTCCATGCAGTGTTTCTTCTTTAAAAATCAATCACCTGCAGAACCCCAGAGAAGCCTGACTTCTTTGTTGGTTCACTCCATGCAGCATAAGGAAAGTGTTTTCCTACATTCTTCAGCTCAAACAGCCATAGGTGCGGTCCTGCTTGTTTTACAGTGGAGGCTACTTCCTGTTGTACCTGTTCTGCCAAGTGCACGACTGTTAGCAGAATGAGAAAAAAGTATCCTCACTTAAATTTTGTTCTTGTATTTAAACCATCAAAACATGCTTTACAACCAAAGTTTCTGCTAGTCTTGATAGAGAGAGGTAGAATGAAACATTAATCTCCTTTAAAAAGAAGTGGGCAAGATAATAATCTGTTTCTGGCATATTTCAGTGTTGCTCCTAAATAAAGCAAAGAGAAAACTAAAAAGTAGGAACAAAGTCCCTCTAATGGGTATTGGGAAGACGTGACCTGGTACCCCATTCAGCACTGACTGATGGTAAGAATAACTGTAACTTTCTAGTTTCTAATGCCAGAGATTGCCGTATCAGAGACATGGAGCACACCTGTCATTAGCAGTTGGGTCTCGAAAAGAGGGTACATGGTAGGCTAGAAAGCAGAGGAAAGTGAGGATGAGTTCATGAAGCACCTAGGGTAATTGCCTAATATTGGTACTAAGTATTCTAGCCTGTTTCCTACCAGATAGACATCGTGTAAGAGAAGCTCTAGGTCATTAACCTGATGGGGAAGTATGCTTTTCTATTTTTTAATGTGTAGTTTTTGGACTTTCTGCATCAGATTTATGGTAGTTTTAAAAATGAAAATTCCTGAACAGAGCTTTACTCAGACCTGCCAAATTCACATCTCTGAAGGTAAGACACTAGAATCCTCTTTTTAAGAAGAAAAAAAAAAAAAACCTTCAAGTTTCATTGGCTAAAATGAAATCTCACAATTATACAATTAGACCCAGGAGAATATGGACAGGTGATTAAATCAATCATGCCAGAGTTAGAGAGAGTTCCTCTTCTCCGAGAAAAGCCCTCAAAGATGTGAACATCGCAGTTAGGTTTTTGTCAGCATGGAGAAGAGGTGTGCTGATTGGGTGGGTGCAAATGCTGTTTGTTAGCAGAGGTTGGTGGCTGATGAGGGATAGTAACTCGCATGAAGTGTGGGTTTCCTCAGCTGCCATTTCCTGACGTTTGTTCATGTTCACTAGATCAGATGCCTAAAACTTTCCTTGTTTATAGCCTTTTTTGGTGAAGTCTAGGTGACTCCAAAGAAAGCAGGGAGAATTGACATTTGGTGGGAAAGTGAAAAAAAATGACCTTGTAATAGTTCAGATGCAATTTTTCTATTTACAACACCATCAGACTAGGTCAGTGGGAATATAATGTATTTATTCTTTTATTCAACAAATATTCACTGAGCAGCAATTATATGTCAAGTCCTGTATTTAGCCCTGGGATACACTAGTAAATAAAACAGACAAAAACTGTTATGTCCTTGTGAAGCTGACATCCTAGTGGGAACAACTGAGAATAAATAAAACAAGCAGGCAAACTATACAGCTTGTTTGAAGGGATAAGGTCTATAAAGAAAAAATAAAGCAGGCAGAATAGATGGGTAGTAATAAGGTGAGGATGGTGAAATTTTAAATAAGAGGTGAGGTCAAGCTCACTGAAAAGGTAACGTTGGTACAGAGTTTGAAGAGTTGAGTTGTGGTCCATGAGGGTATGTGGAGGAGAGGATCCCAGACAAGGTGCAGCAAGTGAGAGTGTGACCGGTCCAAGGAACAAGAAGGTCAATAGGGCTGAAGAGGAGTGAACCAAGGAAAGAGTAATAGGAGATGAGGTGGAAGACACCGCACAGTACAGTGGAAGCATATTGCCTGAGGCCTTTGGAGGGACATGAGTATTGCTCTGAGGGAGACAGAAGCACATGAAAAGGCTGGGAACAGAGGAGTCACATGACCTAGCTTTTATTTTAATAGGCCTTTTCTGTCACTGTACTGCAAATAGAATGTAGGGAAACTAGTTTTAAGAGGCTATCACAATGGCTCAAGTGAGAGATGATCGTCGAGGGATGGACCAGAGTAACACAGAGAAATAAGAGAGAATTCAAGTAATGCTGTCAAAGTTTCTGGTCTGAGTGACCGGAAAGAGGGAGAATATTGATCTGGAGAATATTGTGGATGGAACAAGTTCGTGAAGGGAGAATCAGGAGTTTATCTTGAACATGCTAATTATGACACAGAGATGTTGGGTGGGCAACTGGATGAACTGGAGAAGTATTACAGTTATCAGCATTTGGATTATAATTAAAGTAATAGGACTGAATGAAATCACCAGGGAGAGGTAGCCGCAGTCCAGAAATGAAGTACTATGATAGTCTTCTGCATTGTTTTTCAAATATCTTGCATTCTACATAAATTACCCAGCTTCTGGTTTTCTAGGACAGTGAATGCAGGAGTTAGGTAGAAATATAAGCTTTAACTTTAATTTCATTGATAATATTGTGTCATGAAGGAAAAATTTTCAAAGTGATCTGGAAAAAAGTACATATCCAGAAGTCCATGAAGTCCATGTAAGACTTTGACTTACTACATCCCAGAAAGCTTGGTGACCTCCCATTTCACTTGTGTTTCAATCAGTTAAATAAGAACTCAGGCTCTTAAAAAAAACTCTGGTGCAGGAGGTAGAATGCTGTTTCCCAGTGGACTTGCCTCTCTTGCCTCTTCTCTCTCTCTCTCTTTCTCTCTCTCTCTCAGCACAGAAGTCAAGCACAGCATTCAAGAGCAGAGGCTTTGGAGTCAAGTAGACCTGGGTTCTTATGCCAACTGCACTGCTGACCAGGTGTTTGACTAGTAGAAAAGTTGGTTAACTTCTCTGAATCTTTGTGTACTTGTCTATAAAATGTAAAGAGTAGAGTCTTTAAATGGGAGAATAATTGTAAAGCAATTAGCACAATGATTGCTATTTTTTGTTTCTAAAGTTTCCCTCAATAGACCCAGTTCTGTTAGAAGTCCAGCAAGAGGCACCTCAAGAAATTAATGTGGGACTTACTATAGTAACTGGCGGCCATAAAGAGTTAATACATTTCCAAATGACTTATACTTTGGGAGTAGTCTGCTCTGTGCACTTAGTGAACAACATCTTTGACCTCAGACATGTATGAATCGGTTGTAGCGGAATTCCACAACAGGGTGTGAATTCCTGATGCACTGGGTCACACACTTAGGTAAGGGCCATTTTGTGAAGGACATCTCTGGATTCTGAGGCTTTCTGTTCCCGCTATGGTCATGTGTAGCTCTGCAGCGAGGTCAGGCTATTAAATCATGTTATTTACAATGTACTAACTCATTTCCATAAGCACTTGTAAGAGAGCTGGCATAAAAGACATCTCTATTCTGACAGGAATACTTTAGAATGAATTTGCTCACCTTTTGTGCCAATGGTTTTTTGTGGTGGATAAATGGTTAGCACATGGTTAAGCCAGAATTCAAACCTAGAGTGTGGCTCCAGAGCCCACACTCCGGCTCACTACATCATATTGCCTTTACTGACAGGTAGCATCAAATCAATGCTAAGAGTGCCAGATGGTAGTGATAAAGAACAGGTGTGGCCATTGTCAAGCAATTTATAACCTGGATTAAGTATGGTAATGATGTGAATAATAGACACTCTATTCAGTTAAAAATATACAAGTCATTTGGACTGTTAATATGGATAATAATTCATGTCTGTGTATGGATGAATCTACAGTGTGTCCGTAAAGTCATGGTGCACTTTTGACTGGTCACAGGAAAGCAACAAAAGATGATAGAAATGTGAAATCTATACTAAATAAAAGGAAAACTCTCCCAGTTTCATACCTATTCAGTGCAGTTTGATGCAGGCTCATGCACAGATTTTTTAGGGTTCATTAGGTAGTTATCCCGTATAGCCTCTACAGACTCGTCACTGACTGATGGCCTACCAGAACGGGGTTTCTCCACCAAACTGCCAGTTTCCTTCAACTGCTTATCCCACCAAGTAATGTTATTCCTAGGTGGTGGCGCTTTGTTATAAACACGCCGATATTCACGTTGCACTTTGGTCACGGATTCGAATTTAACAAGCCACAGGACACACTGAACTTTCCTCTGTACCATCCACATCTCAACTGGCATGTCCGTGGGCTGCTCCGCTGTATACACAGTGTTATGTCATCATCTACACATGTGCACATGCTGCCACATCATCCTACAGAAACTGGGAGGGTTTTGCTTTTATTTGGTACAGATTTCACATTTCTATCATCTTTTGTTGCTTTCCTGTGACCGGTCAAAAGTGCACCATGACTTTATGGACACACTGTATATAAATATGTGTGTATGTATATGTATAACTATATGCAGGGGTGGGCAAAAATAGGTTTACAGTTGTAAGTGACATTCTTTTGAGTTAATAAAGCCATTGTGATAATCATAACCTGCATGTCTTTTTCCATATGAACAACTGTAAACCTACTTTTGCCCACCTCTATATGCATAGACATAACTATAGGGGTTATGTTTTGAATATAAGTATATTCTTATATACTCATTTCTTATTTGAATACAAGTATATTCAATATAATGTTAATTGTTATTATGTGCTAAACACACAAATATGTAAGGCCACATCTTTCAAGAACTGCAGGCAGGTGCAAATATCAAGATTTTGTCTTCTGCCGTCTCAGAGAAGGATGCTTGGAGAAAATTGTCCTAGTTGACCTGGGAAAATGAGACTCCTGAGTCAACATTTGACCCCAGGAAAATGTGCTTAGGTAACTTAGTGCTTGGAACAAAACATATTGAGTGAGTGAGTGAGTGAGTGAATAAATGAATAATAATTACTTCATGAATGGAAAAAGTGGAAATTAAAAACAGGTACCAGAGGTAAGAAAAGGGGGTTGGTGAGAGCATGAAGGGAACTAGACTGGAGCGAAGCCTCTTCAGCGAGCCTTGTTTATCAGAGAAGGGCTTTGTGACTCATGATCAAGTCCTCTTTCCTCTTTCCTGGCTTTCATTCAGGCCTAGTCTTTTTCTCTTTTCCTCCCTCCCTTCCTCCCTCCCTCCCTCCCTCCCTCCCTCCCTCCCTCCCTCCCTCCCTCCCTCCCTCCCTTCCTTCCTTCCTTCCTTCCTTCCTTCCTTCCTTCCTTCCTTCCTTTTTTGAGTCCTATTTCTCATAGTTGCCATCCACATGAGTAAATGGCTGCTCTTAGGATTCTTATTTTCTACTGGAAATGAGTTCATCTTTATAAGCAAGGTAATCTGCCATCACTGAAAATTAATACACTTTTAGCATAGTTAGTTCTTAATCAGTCTCTTCCTTTGTAGATTAATGGAGCAATTAATACCATATTCTACCCACGTTATGTACTACTTTAGTTTTTTCTCAAAATATCTCTTTCTTTCCTTAGCATTTTCTGTCGGGGTTCTGGTTCTCATATCACGCTGTTGCCTTCCTTGGCCTGAACTGTGCAGCATGTTGAGTGCATCAAGCACCCTGCCAACTGCCCAGGGAACGGAGCCATGGACCTGCCTCCTGAGTGATACTGACAGCTAAGCTAATTTTGTGTGTCTTAGAAAATCAAAGTTGTAGTTTATTTTAGACACATCAACAAAGTTTAATTGTCATGATAAAATCATACTGAAAGTTAAGTTAAAATTATGTGTTCAGGAAAACTTGAAAGAATTCCTTCAGACAGCATATAACGAAAGTAGTATGGTTTGGGGTAACAAATACATTCAAGGAACATATGCAGAAGCTTAATTCAATTAATTCTCTTTAATGAAAATTAATAACTATATTTTTTTGTACCTGAAGACCTGATACGAGTTGAAGCAAGGAAAACTTTTCTTAGCTTTTTATATTAGAAAATTAGCTAAAACTTTAATTATGTTGCACTTACTTGAAATTCAGCTGATCCTTTGCTAAGAAGAATCTGTGTCACTTTTTAAGCTGGTTTTATCTCTCCTTTAATGGGTACACAGTTTTCCCTCTCTTCTTTGCCTAAATGAAAATGGCCTAAAAATGCATGTAATTTTTTTTGTGTGTGTGTGACAGAGACAAATAGAGTCAGAGAGAGGGACAGATAGGGACAGACAGAGAGGAAGGGAGAGAAATGAGTGGCATTAATTCTTTGTTGCGGAACCTTAGTTGGCCATTGATTGCTTTCTCATAAGTGCATTGACCGGGGGGCTACAACAGAGCGAGTGACCCCTTGCTCAAGCCAGTGACCTTGAGCTCAAGCTGGTGAGCTTTGCTCAAACCAGATGAGCCCACACTCAAGCTGGCGACCTCAGAGTCTTGAACCTGGGTCCTCCATATCTCAGTCCAACACTCTATCTACTACGTCACCACCTGGTCAGGCTGCATGTAATTTTGAGAGCTTCAGGTTGCAGATTCTACATCATGCAAATAACAGAGCCATGAAGCCTCACTCTTTCATTAGGATTTCTTGAATCAGTGTAAATGATATCAGAATAATGCCTTAAAGGTTTGGTGTTGGGGCCGAAATTCTGCCCTGGGACATACAACCTATTGAGCAATAGAAGAGCAACGGGAGCTCACACTCATAACCCAGGGCTTAATTACAGAGCTACAGCATGTGGGTAAGAAACTTGGATTCAACAACAGCAAAAGAAAGAAGATAATGTATGCCTCAATCAGCTTTGTATTAGGAGATCCTTCAAGGGAAAATTACGTGAAAGAAAGAAGGAGGAAGAAAACAAACTCGCAAGATCCCTATTTCAATATAATTTGGAGAAAATGACTGATTTGGGTTGATCATGTTGCCAGAACAGATGACTCAAGGCTTCCAAACAAGAAATGGAAATCAGGAGGATGCCTGAAGCCTGAAAGAACAAATTTTGAAGACTTGATTGACTGTAAGGCTTCAGAATCAACTGTACCAAGATGAGCTTGGATCATTGCCCAGAACAGAACTGAATGGTGATGTTCATTTAGGTCCTGACTGTTGAAATAAAATAAAATGTAGTAATTGTGCTCTGTTAGGTACACAGATGTGTTAATGCTTCCCAATTTCCCCAACTGGTGATCTGGTGTCACTTTCCCTGTCACTCGTATTTCATGCTTCACTGGTGACTGTTATTGCTGCTCTGGATGCTTGCTGAATGCCAGGTTTTTGGCAAAGAAGTGGGATCCAGCCAGGTGAAAGCATCCTTCTCATGCTGCATGTGAGTGTGCTGCAGGTGGCTTGGAAAATGGCTTTGTAACTTGGAAATCATCTCTTTAATTGGCCTTTTCAGGTTCAGATTATGTGCATCTTGGTGCTGGCATTCTGCGTGATGGTTGCTGGACCCTGGTTATGAATCTCAGCAGTGTGGGCCCCCATGCCCTTTGTCTCCAACAACCAGGGAAAGCCTCCGTTTCTACAGGCAGCAGGTTTGAACGTCGATCTTTCCTCTCTTAGTTGGGAAGATCATTTATTCATGCTTTCCTTATAGTCATATCTCAGTAATCTATCTGTTGAGTTTTATAACCTTGCTGATGGACAACAGGGTATGACTCCCTCTGAGGTCATTTTTGAAGCAGCTACAGTTTCCCTTCTTCCTTCGGGCTGCAGTGAAGCAAAGATCCCATATTGTTGCTCTAACACCAATACCCTGCTTACTAACTTAGTGACTTTGGAAATTTCCCAGCCTGCCTGGAGGAGCAATCGAACTCTACAGTACAAATTACTTCCAAACAAACTTTTTCTACATGCTATATTAGGGAAATAACAGCAAAACCAACCCAGAGCGGGAAAGAAAGAGGGACAGCACATGTGATTTTTCCACTCTTTCTTGGTTTCTTTACCTGAGTCAAAATTTGACTGTTCTATTTACTGTTTACCACAAAGTCTTCAGATTTCAGTAGCTGACTTTATGCCATCCAAATGGACTAAAGATGTTGTCAGGCACAAGATGTTTAAATAAGGATCTGTTTGGTCTCTTTGGGTCCCTAAAATTTGGACCTTAAGCAAGGTAACCTAAAATTGGAGCCTACTAATGAGAGACAGTAAGAAGTCTTCTTCGAGGCTTTGACTGGACATAAGTGAAACACCAAGATGGGACACAAACTTGAACTCTAAGGAAATTCCACATTTCCTTGCTTAATACAATCAACACCTTTTCATTGGTTGGTCTGTGATCTTGGAGTCACCCAATATGTTAAATAGCTTCATGCTGTAAAGTGGGGATAGGGGCAAATGAGGAGTAAAATTATTTTGTGGGGTTTGACACAAATCTGTATTTCAAATAAGCTATGTGTGAGTTGCATCTTTGAGAGCAACACATGCCGTGCAGTTTTGATCTCCATTTTATAGATGTACATAAGTAATACAAGGTCTGTTTTGATTACACAATTAAAACCAAATGTGATCCAGTATTGTAGTACTCTGTGTCTACTTATGTTTCTGAACAACAACTCTGATTAGTGTATGAACCAACATTATTAAAGACCTAAAGCCCCATCCTCAGGTTTGCTTATGCATTCTCCACGTTCCATCTACAGTATGGGGTTCTCTCACAGATAATCATCCTAATGGGATAGGATTTTAGCATGTGATGGACTCTTCAAAGAAATCATCTAAAACCATTTTTTAAAATGGCTCTCACAGTCTCCTCCTAAAAGCTTTGCTTAACATTTAACAACTATCTTTGCTATAATTTTTTTTTGAGGAAGGGAGATAGTGATACAGACTCCTACATGTGCCCCAACCAGGATCTACCCAGCAACCCCTGTCTGGGGCTGATGCTCAAATCAACCAAGCTATTTTTAGCACCTAAGGCTGATGCACTGGGACCAACAAAGCTGCTATGATTATGATTTAAGAATTACCATTTAAAACTTTTTCTGAAATGGGGGTGTTAAAGGCTGTTTGTATCAAAATATTTTAGTAGGTTAATAGAACACAGAGTTGAAAGCTCAATTAGTAAAGATTTATTTTTAATTTTACATAATCATAAATTTGAAGATAGGATGCCAGAATTAGTTAATTCATTGATCAAGATCCAGGTCCTTTCCATCTTCTTGCTGGCCATCCTCAGCTTGTGGGTAATTATAATTCACTTGGACACAGCACACAGGTACCTCATGCAGCTACAACAGCATCTAGCAAAGAAGAGGGACTTTGTTTTGCATGTGCCTCTTTCCCTTAAGTTGGAAATCCATGACTTCCAGCATCCATTCTTTCCCCATGCTGGTCTCATGGGCTAGGTTTGGGTCATGTGTCCATGCCTGTGACAGGATTCCACTAACACAGTAATGGGACCACCATGATTGGCTTGAAGAGTTCTGCTTTATCCTTGCACTGGACAAGGGCTTTCTTCCATAAGCATAGACAGTGGTGAATACCTGCTCCCCAAGGAACAAGGAAAGGTTTCAGGAATATCTGTTGGGTGACGAGCCAACAGTACTCCCCACTGACTTTTTGGATAACAGTGTTTGTTGTTATTTCTTTAAGTGAGAGGCAAGAAGGCAAGACAGACTCCCGCATGAGCCCCAACCAGAATCCACCCAGCAAGCCCCATACCAGACGATGCTCTTCATGTTTGGGCCACTGCTCTGTTGCTTTGCAACCAAGCTATTTCATTGCCTGAGGTGAGGCCACAGAGCTGTTCTCAGTGCCCAGGACCAACTTTTGCTTGAACCATTTGAGCCATGGCTGCAGGAGAGGAAGAGAGAGAGAGAGAAAGAGGGGTAGAATTGTGGAGAAGCAGATGGTTGCTTCTCCTTTGTGCCCTGACTAGGAATCAAATCCAGGACTTCCACAAGCTGGACTGATGCTCCACTGCTAAGCCAACCGGCCAGGGCCACAGTTTTTATTTTAATACCTAGTATGAGTATCTCAGGGTTTGTTTTTTTTATTATATTACTGAAGTAAGTATTATTTTTCCCGTATACTGACAGAATTATACTGGTGTGCCTCTTAAGGGCAAAAGTTATCCTGGAAGGAGAACAAACTTTATCGTAGGGCCTACTTTTATTTTTTTCCCATTCTGATCAAACTAGAAATATATAATCATAAACCCAAAAGCTTTCACAAAAAAAAAGAAAGAAAAGAAAGAGAGATCTCATTCATCTCAGCCCAGCCCTATCAGTGACACAGATAGGGTTTCACAATACTGTAGAACAGAATGGATGGAAATGGAATGGAACCCTGACTGTTAGTTGCCATTTCTGCTTCCTCCTAAACTAAGAAACAACAAGGCATTTTTGCAATAGAAATAACTTTCCAAAAGTGTTTATAAAAATAGTTTTATTTCAAGAAAAACTGCAATACATTATAGCCCAGGAGTCAAGGACATGGACTGTGAGGACAGTGGCACTTGGCTAGAGTCACTGTATCCTATTTGGCAGTGACATGATGATAGGTCTCACCTGCAAAATGAAGAACATAATCATACCTACTTGAAAGGCTTGTGGGAATTGAGTGAAATTAAAATATGTCCATATGCCTTTATATATTTAATCTTAACAGAGTGGGTAGCACATAGTAATCATTCAACAAATCTGACCATTTTTACTTATAACACTATCAACAAAAGTTTCTGAACATCCAAATTAACATTTTCCTACCACATTATACTTAAAATCAAACTCGATTTTCAGAAGTAGCAACTTTGAGAAACAAAATATGAGGCTGCCATATAGTTTATGCTATAGTGTTACAGGAGGTCTGGCATTGGTTCTTGTGCCTCTTCCAAAAAGTTTTCCAAACTGGCTTGATGTGGGTCAGAACTAAAACCAGAGTGGTGGCTTTACTGTCTTTTCAGGGAGATGAACTGCCTTCGATGCTGTATAAACAGAATCTCGCTTTCTATCCATCCAAGGCATGTCAATTTGCTTCTTGAGAAAGAAGTCATATGAAGCATGTTGATAGGGCTGTCGCAAATCTCTTAACTTCCTTAGTTATGTCCTGGTAAGCTACACGTTCTGTATTTCAAGCTAAAACTATATACAGGAAGGAAAATTTGGCACAATGAACAGTTCATGTGGATATAAACCTCAGTTCTTTAGTAGGAAAAAAAGTGATATAAACCTCAGTTCTTTAGCAAGAGAAAAGGGGGTATAAATGTCCATTTTTTAGCAGAAAAAAAAGATTATGTCCATCATAAAACGTTACAAACCCTTTCTGTTTCTTAGATCTGTATATCATACTTTGCATTAGGAAAACGTTCAGTAATTTTCTAACCAAGTTGGAAAATAGCTCATCAACTTGAGCTTTTGCCTACATTCTCTTGCTCAGATTTTGGGTGTGCCCATTCTGATTGGCCCAGGAGCATGTGCTAACTGACAAGAAGTCTCTTTATGTGAAAGGGCATAGGACTGAGGCTCTGCAGCAGCCGCTCAGCGGGAAAGGCTATGAGGTTTCCTTTTTGGATCTAGGACTTTGCATTGTAAGTAATAAACTCAACTCAAACTTAACTAAAAAATTAAATGTAGTATAAATGTAACTGTATCTCAGAGAATCAAAAGCAAAGGAAAACACCAGTATTCAAGAAGAGTTGAGATGTAACTAGGCTTAAGGAAATCTTGGCATCAGAGGCACACTCACAGCACTGGGCTTCTTTTCTCTATCTTGCTTCTGTGTTTCCCTAAATGGTAGCTTCCTTCTTTTTTAACAATGCATATTGACTTACTTCAAATAACTAAAGACTGCTGTTGATTTTTCAGCTTTATATATTAGAGCTTCAACCACATAGATCGAGACTGATATTTCCAGTTCTAATTCCAAAATCATAGGGAAAAAAAACTCAGGTTTAGCTTGAATCAAATTAACTGGGGCAAAGAGGCAGAATACCATTTGGATTCATTTGGTGAGGTGCCCGATCAACGGCTGCCGACAAGCAGTAACATTATACCAATATGCTGGTTCTGGTGGTTAAAAAAAAATTGTGGGAGGGGCTGTTCTCACCAGAAGAGGTGCTGGTCCAACTATTCCAGAGATGTCCACTATTTTATGGATATCTGTAATACATAAAAAAGGAAGTCGAGAGCAGGCATATAGATCAATGGAACAGAACGGAGAACCCAGAAATAAACCCACAGCTCTATGGACAACTGATATTTGACAAAGGAGGTAAGGAAATACAATGGAGTAAAGACAGCCTCTTTAACAAATGGTATTGGGAAAATTGGACAACTACCTGCAAAAAAATGAAACTTGACCACCAACTTACACCATTCACAAAAATAAACTCAAAATGGAGAAAAGACTTAAATGTAAATCGTGAAACCATAAGCATCTTAGAAGAAAACATAGGCAGTAAGCTCTCCGACATCTCTTGCAGCAATATATTTGCTGGTTTATCTCCATGGGGAAGTGAAATAAAAGACAGGATAAACAAATGGGACTATATCAAACTAAAAAGCTTTTGCACAGCTAAAGACAATAAGAACAGAATAAAAAGACAAACTACACAATGGGAGAACATATTTGACAGTACGTCTGATAAGGGGTTAATAACCAAAATTTATAAAGAACTTGTAAATCTCAACACCAGGAAGACAAACAATCCAATCAAAAAATGGGAAAAAGAAATGAATAGACACTTCTCCAAAGAGGATATACAGATGGCCAATAGGCATATGAAAAAATGCTCAACATCACTAATCATTAGAGAAATGCAAATTAAAACCACAATGAGATATCACCTCACACCAGTCAGAATGGCGCTCATCAACAAAACAACACAGAATAAGTGCTGGCGAGGATGTGGAGAAAAGGGGACACTCCTCACTGCTGGTGGGAATGCAGACTGGGGAAGCCTCTGTAGAAAACAGTATGGAGACTCCTCAAAAAATTGAAAATCGAACTGCCTTTTGACCCAGCTATCCCACTTTTAGGAATATACCCCAAGAACACCATAGAACGGTTCCAGAAGGAGAAATGCACCCCCATGTTTATAGCAGCATTGTTCACAATAGCGAAGATCTGGAAACAGCCCAAGTGTCCGTCAGAGGACGAGTGGATTAAAAAGCTTTGGTACATATATACTATGGAATACTACTCAGCCATAAGAAATGATGACATCGGATCATTTACAATAACATGGATGGACCTTGATAACATTATACGGAGCGAAATAAGTAAATCAGAAAAAACTAAGAACTATATGAACCCATGCATTGATGGGACATAAAAATGAGACTCAGAGACATGGACAAGAATGTGATGGTAACAGGGAGTGGGGTGGAGGGGTGGGGAGGGGGCGAGGAAGGAGAGGGAGGGGGTAGGGGGAGGGTAGGGACACAAAGAAAACCAGATAGAAGGTGATGGAGGATGATTTGACTTTGGGTGAGGGGTATGCAGCATAATCAAAGGTCAAAATAATCTGGAGATGTTTTCTTGGAACATATGTACCCTGATTTATCAATGTCACTGTATTAAAATTAATAAAAATAAGATTAAAAAAAAAGGAAGTCGATAGTTCTAGCTCCCTATTTGCCAGCAAAGACTGCCGTGGTCCTTGAGAAGTTCCCATTAATGCTATCCATCTACTGTTAGAAAGTTCAGGATGGTGGGGTGGCTGGAGGCAGTGGTGGGGATGATTGGACATGAAAGGAACCAAGCAGGGAAAAGGGAAGAAGGATGCATTGCGGAGGCATTGCCAACATGAAGCAGAGGGCTCTGGACCTCCCAGATCTTTTCAGATTAAATCCTTATGCTTTTCCCAGCTGCCTCTCTTCCTTCTTACCTTACACCTCATTTTAATATTTTCTCCCATAATTTTTAAAATGAAGACCTTCTGTGTTACTTATAAGACTTCTGTTCTCCAGAGAAGCAATGCTCTACTTTAGGCAAAAGTTTGAAGTAAGGCAGAGTTTGTCTCTTCAGAAAAGTACTTTCCCATGTCCTCTTGTTCTTTTTCTTAAAATAACAAAATCTGAGGATTAGAGGAGACCCACCTGGAAGGCCAGTGAGTCCATCCATTTCTGGCATCCATCCATGACAAGTGTCCATCTGGACTGCTTGACTACATATCATAAAGGGGCACTCACCACTTTTCAGGAGGGCCCTGTCTATCTCTATATAGTTCTGATTGTTAGAACTACCTCCTTGTATTGAGCTCCTACTGGGACAAAAATGTGTCTTTCCTTGTTGTTTGCACCTGTTGGTCCTAGTTCTACCACCTGGAGACAAACAAACAAGTCTCATGTCTTTCCTACATGCTTGCCTTCCGAGAGACGCATAATGCTATGTTTCTTCCTGTGATCTTTCTTTTTCACGTTCAACAACTGTTCTTTCTGTAACTGTTCCTGTAGTATGGGATTTCAGTTACCTCTATTAACCAGGACACTCTGTTCTAGAAGCTTTACTTATTTAAATGTTCTTAATTCTACCCCCCCTCAGTAATCATGCATAATCTTCCAGATGTGGAAAAATCATCACGGAAAGAACAGAACTAATAATGTCTTTCATTAGAAGTGTAGAATTTCAGGGAAATTGCATTTATCTTTTGGGAAGGGCAAACCTATGCTTAGTCACTCTCATGCTGAAAACTATATAATAATTAATTTATAATGAAATTAGAATGATAAAGAGTGATGGTATTTAAATTTTACAAGTGAATTTCAGGCATCAGTAGTTGATATTAAAATGAAAGAAGGTAGAAGGAATTTGTGAATTCCCATAGTTCTTCAAATCACATGTTTGCTTTATTTCTTATTCATAATGCTAGTACTCTCCATTCAGAGAAAGAGTATGCAGAGTAAATGCATATCAGGGGGTTATTTGATTCCTTTCTTCTCTTCATGAAAGTCATATGCTTAACAAGCACTTGCATTCTGGGTACACACACACACACATACACACACAGGCTCGAGCAAAGACTCTAATGCACACCTAGTCTTCAAGGACCTAACAGTGTAAAAGCTATTAGCCCTGGCCAGTGGCATAGTGGATTGAGTGCCACCCGGGAACACCAAGGTTGTCGGCTCAACCCCAGGGTCACCAGGGTTTGAGCCCTGGTCAGGTCACATGCAAAGCAATCAATGGCACAACTAAGCAGAACAGCAAGTTGATGCTTCTCTCTCTCTTATTCTCTCTCTCTCTCTCTTTCTCTCTCTCTCTCTCTCTCTCTCTCACATACACACACACACAATAAGTAAGGCAGTTAAGGAAGAGCAAGAGGTCACCATGTTGGATTGAGTGGCACAGTGGGTTAGCCTGAATGAACTCTTATTCTTGTTTCAAGAGCACAGCTAGAAGTAGAACCCAATTTGAAGAAGTTGGAGTGAATCAGGAAATCTCTAGCCCAATGTAAAATGGGCATCCTAACGTAGGAACACACGAGTACTGCCTTTATCTGTGGTCACTTAGGAGTTCATCAAGAACACTGTCTCAGGAAATAATGTAGAATATTCTCTTTTATTTATGTATTTTCAGGTTTAAGATGAGGTTATAACATATATAGGTAAAGAGATATAGATGATATAGATATATAGGTATAGATGTAGATATAAATATAGATATAGATAGATATAGAGATATAGATATAGATATAGATAGATATAGATGAAATAGATATATAGATATATAGAGAGAGGAATTCCAAGTTAGACAAATTTAAAACTCTCTAATATGAAATAAGTGATGACTTTTTATAAGTTTTTGTGTGTGTGTGTGTGTGTGTGTGTGTGTGTGTGTGTTTTTCTGAAGCTGGAAATGGGGAGGCAGTCAGATAGACTCCCGCATGTGCCCGACTGGGATCCACCTGGCACGCCCACCAGGGGGCGATGCTTTGCCCATCCGGGGCATCGCTCTGTTGCAACCAGAGCCATTCTAGCGCCTGGGGCAGAGGCCATGGAGCCATCCCCAGCGCCCGGGCCATCTTTTGCTCCAATGGAGCCTTGGCTGCAGGAGGGGAAGAGAGAGACAGAGAGGAAGGAGAGGGGGAGGGGTGGAGAAGCAGATGGGCGCCTCTCCTGTGTGCTCTGGCCGGGAATCGAACCCGGGACTTCTGCACGCCAGGCCAACACTCTACCACTGAGCCAACCAGCCAGGGCTGACTTTTTATAAGTTTTATCATAAGCATATCTACTTTTTTTTCTAAAATTATCTGAATATATGACAAGTTCCTCAGCATTGGCAATAGGAGCTGTCTCAGGCCCTGTGAAACTATACATCAGCAATAACTTATTTTCTAATCCCTTTGCTTACATAAACTCTTTGATTTCTCCAACAGAATGTTCGGTTTCTACAAGGGAATTCTGCCACCCATATTGGCTGAAACACCAAAAAGAGCAGTGAAGGTGAGTAGTGTGTGCCCTCCAACCAACACAGACCACAGTGATGGCTTCAGTGTTCAACATCCCACATCAGCCTGTGAGACATTAATGTGAATTCAACGTGAGATAAGATGTTTAATGCACAAATTATAGCATAATGTTATTATAATTAGACTTGATTAATCTCTCAAATATTGGTCTGTAGAATTTTCTTTTCAGGTAAGGGCATTCCCTTCTAACGGGGAAATTCTATAAGAAGCACCAGGGTAAATGAAATTCATGTAATCACAACCAAGCAATCACAACGTAGCTTGGACTTTTTCTCAAAGCAATCCATCAATTTTTCTTTGGAGCAATAATTATTAAAGAGAGAGGGAAAAGAGAGGGGAGGAGGGAGGTAAAAAAAAACCTTTCTCCCTGACTTATTCCCATTTTATGAACGGAGCAAACGAATACACTCTATTTCTTTGATATGATTCACATAAAACACATTTATTTGGCATGCTAACTTCACCCCCTTCATCTCCTCTGTTAAAATTTTCTATTCTGGTTTTTACAAAATTATTACTCTATTACCCTGATTTTCATATTCTTAACCACATAACTATGGAGTTTATGTACTATTTACTGGTTCAGTATCTGGATAGAAACACAAAGCTCTGGTGGGATCTCCGAAGAAGAAAAAACTAAGTCTAACCAGTTTTTTATATATTTTTTCAGACAAAAGTCTTAATCACAGTGACTAACTGGTATTGACCCCCATACCCACACCACTGACAATACTAAATATGGCTTTCTCTTTCCACAGTAAGGGTAACTAACATAAGCTTAGATTGAAAGACTTCCTTTTCAACTGACACAAAGCTTTTTTCACGTGCATTACTCAATTTATATTTCTGATATTTTTGAAATGTAAGAAGGGGCAGCTTAACTTGACCTGTGGCAGTGCAGTTGGTAAAGCATTGATTTGGAATGCTGAGGTTGCCAGTTCGAAACTCTGGGCTTGCCTAGTCAAGGCACATATGGGAATTAATGCTTCCTGCTCCTCCTCCCCCTTCTCTCTCTCTTTCTCTCTCCTCTAGCTCTTTCCCCTCCTAAAATGAATTAAAAAATCTTTTTTAAAAAAGGGACAGCCTGGCGTGCGGGGGACCCGGGTTCGATTCCCGGCCAGGGCACATAGGAGAAGCGCCCATTTGCTTCTCCACCCCCCCCCTTCCTCTCTGTCTCTCTCTTCCCCTCCAGCAGCCGAGGCTCCATTGGAGCAAAGATGGCCCGGGCGCTGGGGATGGCTCCTTGGCCTCTGCCCCAGGCGCTAGAGTGGCTCTGGTCGCAGCAGAGCGACACCCCGGAGGGGCAGAGCATCGCCTCCTGGTGGGCAGAGCATCGCCCCTGGTGGGCGTGCCGGGTGGATCCTGGTCGGGCGCATGCGGGAGTCTGTCTCTCCCCGTTTCCAGCTTCAGAAAAATACAAAAAAAAAAAAAAAAAAGGGACAGCTTATATACTTTTACTCAGCAAATTCAGAGGATGACTACATTAAAATTAATGCTAAAATAACTACATACCACATATATACACAAACAGCAACTGTTACATTTGTCAAAATAATGATTTAATAGGATTTACTTCAGGTGTAGAATTCAGAAAGCAAAGCTTTAAAACACACTTTCTCTATAAATTCACCCTCTTTGTTGCCATAGTTTTTGTGATTTTTATATTATTACTTCAATACAAATTTCATTATAAGGATCTGAATCTTAGTAAAGAATCTGGAAAAAGTTCACCAAAGTACACAAGAGGGCTGAACTGGATTCTGAAATGGCTTCACTTGATAAAAGATTGCCCAAGTAAACAGAGCAGAGTTCCTGTTCAAAACCAAAGTTGTCTCCATGGAATAATATGTTCGTTTGTTCAGTGTTTTTCACTTGTAAATAAAGTAAATTATTATTAAAGTTTTTCCTGGAATATTTTTCCTTAATACTATACATTGGAGACAATTTAAACTTTAAGACAATTAAGGTTTATCAATGTTGAACAGCCTTTCATGGAAAAAAAAAAAAGTTGAGTTTTACAAAACTGAGTTAGTCTCTACTTAAAAAAAACCAGTGCTCCCTGCCAGAGCAATGGTTAACAGATGAACTTTCAGGCAACTGGATATGGTGTATGTAACCCAGACATCTTGTTCCAAGTAGTTTTTACCTTAAAATTATTGAGACATATGGTAAGTACGTTGGCTTTTTAAGTATAAGTTGGAGTTAAAACTGTATCTTTGCCAGATGGATTGCACTATTTTTTAACACAATTTATGAAAACATTCATTTTATAAGATATTTATCTTAGGATTTGTGAGGAAAGCGATCATCTTATTGTAACAATTTCATACATTATAAACAGCTTCATTGTATGTCATCAAAGTTTACTTCAGAAAAAAATATTTAGAGACCATACACATACACACACACATATGCATGTATGTGGTCTATGAATACTTTATACATATATGGATATAGATATAGATTGTCCTTGGGAATGATACCTCAGTTACAATCATTACTGCACTCAGAAAGAGACATTTTTTCTGTACTATTCAATATATTCTTTTAAATGAGACTCATTAAAATAATAAGACTCATTGATGCTAAATAAATGAAACTTCCTCTTTTACAAAATAAGACAATTAGTGTTGCAGACAGCAAAAGGAAGTGAAGACTCGGGAAGAGACCGCCTGGTTCCTCAGAAACGAGAAACAACATGTCCAAGGTCCCAGGGCCTGTCTTGAACATCACAGTTCCAGAACACCATTTTTCCATGATTGGACCCTAAAGGACTGCATATTGCTAACCAAACTCACGAGAGATTATAAATTGTGAAGGCTGCTTGTTCACCACTGTCATGACGTCTACACATAGTAGATGCTCACTTGATATTCCATAAGTAAGTGGTACTATATAGAGAGAGAAACAGAAAGAAAATTTGTTGGTTTATGACAGAAGACACTTCTGTCCTGTTCGCCAAAATTCCCACATCTACTATTCAGAATTTCTGGGAAGCCGAGACTTCCATTTCCAGCTGAGATGTAGTAACAGGGACCAGATTTACTCTCCTGCCTGAAACAACAACAAAAAAATGAATGAAATATGAAACCATAATTTTCAAGACACTGGACCTCAGACAAGGAAGGACAGAGAGACGGAAGCAAAGGCGATGAGCCCTATGGTTGCCCCACCTCGGAAGGACTTCCAGGCCCAGGGGCAGGCAGGGGAATATAGACAGAGTCCAGTGGAGTCCCTGGTTGAGAAGATGCAGAGAGGCCAGGGAGGGCAAGGGAGCTAGAGCTCACCAAAGTACTGCAGAAGAGAGTTGTGCAGAGACAGAGCTCCTAAGATCTGCAGAGGGACCCCTTAAGTATTCAGCTGAAAACTGACCAGTGTGTGCACGTAAGGAAACTAGCCAGGCCTGAGAAAGAGCCATCCTTGGAATCAGAAAGAACAGCACTCCGAGCCACACAAGGCTGAGAATACCAGTCAAACTGGAAGGCTTCAAAATGCACATGGCATCGAAAGAACTGCTCGGAAAGGGTTTGCCTCCAAAGTAATGTAATGAGAGAAAGTCAGAAAGAAGAAAACATGTTTTTACACTGAAAGGGAACAAGGTGGTGAGGCCTTTTGTGAAGCCCATCATCTCCCAGAACTTCCCTGGACCCAGTGAGGATCGCTTTGAGCAGTGTTTCCAAAAGGTGGGTCATGGCCCATGAGTCATAAAATCAGTTTAGTGAGTCACTAGATGTAGTGGGTCATGACCAGAAATTGTTTCAATGAAATAGAAACAGACTTACAGATTGGAAAGGGGTAAATACTGTATTATAGCAATGTTTTGTTTCAGTTAGAAATACAAGAGCCCCACTGTGAGCATGCATGTGCATACATGTGCTTGTGTGGAGCAAATATTTTGTACAGAGATTGTGGTTGAAAAGGTTAGAACGCTGTCTGGAGGGACTCTGGGCTCCAGGGTCAGGGAAAGCAAGCGTCAGCAACAAGGACACCGGGGCAGAGAGTCCGCGCTCAGCAGCAGGAGCAGAGAGAGCATCGCAGTTGAGAGCACATGCAGGCCTTGGAGGTAGACAGCATCTGAGTCCTTTCACTCACTAACTGAAGGACACAGATCGGTAGAATGGGGATCATGGCTGTATTGGCACTGTGATCTGATGACGTTTTGTGGATTAAATGCAGGAGCACACGCTAAGACCTTAGCATGTTGCCTGAACTGCAGCAGCCTCTCCTGAGTGATGCACACAACTAAGGCATTTATGATTCCTTTAGTAGCCGCAGTGAAGACAGGGAATGGAAAATAAAACTTTCTGAAAATCTCCTATGTGCAAGGCATGTCAGGAAATCTTACTTACAAGCTTTTATTTAAGGACTGCTCCAAAAGGTAAGTTTTGTGTTCCTGAGGGTTACAGAGGTCAAGTGACTCACACATGCTTTCACAGCGAAGTCGCATAGCCAGGATTCAGACCCAGGACCGTTCCCACCAAAATCCCAGCAAGGTAATTGTCAAAAACAGTGATGATGATGACCATAACAAACGAAGAAAAAATTAATTATCTTTAAAGCCGAAGACTAGAATGCATTTCCTCTCATGGTTAATGGTTTCTAGTGCATCTCTCATCAAAACAGTGGTGGTCCTGGTGGTATTAATATAACTCCAGGACATAGTTTCAGGGTTATCTCCACTGGTGGATTCAGCCAGTTCACACCAATTTGGCAAAACCAATACCTAATTTTTTGTTAAGTTCAGCAAACTGGTTGTTAAAATGACACTTGTAATCAGGGTTCTCTCTAAGGTGAGTGCGTGGGCAGCCACTCAATGTGGAAATCACAAATTTACATTCCCTACTCTTTTTCAACATTCATCTGCACAGCAGCATATTCTAAGTGCCCGTAGTAATGCTCATTCCATCCATAGGTGAAAATAATTGCAAGTGAGGATGCCAATTAAGAAGCAATATAGAAATATCTTAAATAACAGTTTTATTTTTGTCAGGTATTATTTAATACTTTTTCATTAATTTTTTTGTGTGTATGTGTGACAGAGACAGAGAGAGGGACAGATAGGGACAGACAATCTGGAAGGGAGTGAGATGAGAAGCACTAATTCTTTGTTGCGGCTCCTCAGTTGTTCATTGATTGCTTTCTTATATGTGCCTTGACCGGGGGGGCTACAGCAGACCGAGTGACCTCTTGCTCAAGCCAGCAACTTTGGGCTCAAGCTGGTGAGCCTTGCTCAAACCAGATGAGCCTGTGCTCGAGCTAGTGACCTTGGGGTTTCGAACCTGTGTAATCCACGTCCCAGTTTGATGCTCTATCCACTGCGCCACTGCCTGGTCAGGCTTTTTTCATTAATGTTTTATAACTCTTTCTTATAATAGAGTCT
This sequence comes from Saccopteryx leptura, assembly GCF_036850995.1. NCBI lineage: Eukaryota > Metazoa > Chordata > Mammalia > Chiroptera > Emballonuridae > Saccopteryx > Saccopteryx leptura. Next base: position 108,292,080 of record NC_089508.1, on the reverse strand, counting down.
AGTTTTATTGTATGTACCTCTTTTTCTGTTCTTATTTAAAAATTAAATGCATGAAATAATAAACTACTTTTTGGTATATATATTTTTTATACTTGAAACGGTCATTAGGGCAGAGATCCAGTAGTTAAATTATTTGAATCCCACCACTGGTTATCACCACCCACTGGGTTGTTAGGTCAAAATGGCAGAGGCTCCCTTTGTTTACTGCTGCATTTCCAGTACCTCTTAGAATACAATACAATATTTGTTGAATGAGTAAATGAGTGAATCCCATTCCTAGAAAAGTCTACAACCACAGTTAATCTAAAGAAGCATGGCATAAAAGTAATTCGTGATCTTTAAAAGAATGAAAATCTCTGGGAAAGAAGACTGAGCAAGACCTTGGAGTTTACGCCTAGATGTTTGGGGGGATGGTGGCACTTACTTGTAGAGGGGTATGCACAGGTAAAGAAAAAAAAGAATGAAAATCTATCTGGTGATGTAATGACTCTTCAGGTGCCCATTAGACCTATTTGAGCCACTTCTATACCACATAACTACCTCTTTCTAGCAACAGAGTATTATTTAGCCTCCAAATCTATATATATATATTTTTTATTGTTCCATTTTACTGGGTGAAAAAGTGATAGAGTAGAAGACATGTGTGATCATAAAATACCCATGCTATTTCTGGGGTCTTGAGAAACAGACCAGCAGGGCCTAAGAGAGAACCTTACCAGAGTTGCTTGTGGTTACCTCACAGAGCGCCCAGGAGCAAAACATTGTGTTCAAGCACAGGTGTTGCCCAAAGCTGAAGGAAAAAATTGTACTTTGGGTATACTACACAAAGTGATTGATTCTATTTGTCTTCTTAGAAATTCATTTTCAGAAAAATAATATTAAACATCATCTACTGAAGGAACCAACATAATCTTCTTCATCATCATATTGTAGAGGTAGACTGAGTAGCTCTCCTCTGCTCAAGTGCAGGACAGTCTGGCTTTAAGCAAGGATGGACCAGATGACCTCATTGGGTCCTTTCCTAGTTTATAATGATATCTTCATCATCACTGAGTATTGAGAAATTTCATGGAACAGTGGAAAGACACAGCAATACAAATGCAAGTTAAAGCAGAAAAGTGGATGTCTTTCTCAAGTTGGTTATTGGGCATTCAGTGGGAAAGCAATTCATAGAGAAAACAGAGGAGACCAAAGATTTCAGGTCTCTATGCCTATAATTTTGAATCACTGCCATAAAAAGGAAGTCTATTGATGTCTGGGGAAACTGAAAATGGTCATGGTAAATGGAAGCTGTATGGTTCATTTACTGCTATAAAGGATTCCATCAGCTCTTCTGTAGGTTATTATAGCTGCATTTGAAAATGTGAATGTTAAAGCAAGATCCAATAGCAACTACCCCAGACCAGATTAAAAACTTTTCAATGTTTTATCATTTTTTAAAAATGCTGGTTAATATGATTTACTAAAGAAACTTGAGTCAATTAAAGGGTTTGTTGCAAGAAATTATAAATCTCTGTGTTTGGTTTTGTTTCACAGTTTTTCACCTTTGAGCAGTATAAGAAATTGCTAGGATACGTGTCACTGTCACCAGCATTGGTAAGTGAGAATATTTATTATACTTAAGTGTGTATGTTATTTCATAAAGCAAACTCTAGAAACAAAAGCCTTTTGATTCCCCAAGCCCAACTCCTAAAATATGAATTTGAGTTATTCAATGTTCAGCTACTTGTTGAAAACCATCTTCCCAATAATTCACAATTTGGCTATTTTATAGCACCCACTGATGAATTTATAATAATAATGATATGGTAGAAAGGCTCATATGAAATACGGTGAAGAATGTAAAATAAAGAGTGCATTTGTCACAGACTCTTTTAAAGCCCAAACATCCATGTTTATCTAGCGTACATATCTATGCAAAATTCAGTATGCCTAGAATTATTTCCTAGCCAGTTACTTTTTCAGCTTTTACTTAGGCTGTAGTAAACATTGGACTTCAGGTTACTCTGTGGTCAGATGCAGACTGAAGAGCCTCTTACAGTCAGAGAGAATAGTGATCTTACAATGACACATCTTTTCTTCTTGGTGACTTTTGCTACTTTTCACAAAATGAGTTCAATTGTCTTGACCAGGTGGGTTCTGCAAATATGTGTGTGCAACGAGAACTTCAGAGGAAGCAAGTGCAGAAATTTCTTCAAATCTACAAAACAAAGTAAAATCTACATTGGCCCTCTCATTGAAAAATCCCCCCAGTTTGCCTGCTGTAATGTAACTCAAAACTCAACCAGAGAGGCGGCCTCAACTCTTTAATTACATTACTCGTAAAGGTTCACTTCAGAATATTTATTCTGCCAAATAGACTGTCCAAAAAGTGTCCGCTATTTAAAAAGTCATGCATATCTCTTTTCTAGGAAGGATCCTATTAAGAAAACTATTCATATGGCTTAGCATTATGACAAAGAAACCTCTTGCTCAGCCTCCTACCTAAACAGTGTGGCTCTGAGGTGGCCTTATATGAAAGAAGTGGCAGTGTGAGCCCTAAAATTAGCTAAGTTATTTTTTTTAATTCCTGAGTGTCTCTCTTAATGTCACTCTTCACTTTGAAAGCCATCTTATGAAAAGGACAATTCAAAACCTTTCTAGAAAAAAAAGACAATAAAATATGGTCTCCAGAGGGCCAGCCGGCTGTTTCCATGTGGAGCATTGGTACCATGTGAGAGAGCACAGTTCTCTTGGCTCTTTTGGGAGTTGAAGCAGAAAAGCATTTGGCCACTCCAGCTGCCGTAACCAAACGTATGCAAACTGTATACTGTATACAGTTTTCCCCTTTTCTTGAACTCACTTATTCCCGTTTCTTTTTGATACAGCTAGACACTAAAACAGCCATTAAATGTCCCCTGGTGCTCTCACATGAAAAGCCTAGGAGGCTGGGAACCCGACAGTTACTGCTTGTCTCTGGAACAATCTGAGTAACATGATCTGCTGATAGCTGATCAATTCTTTTGACAAGGGACTGCTGAACACTATTTGTGACAGCAAATATAGCTGAGTTTATAGAACAAAAAAAGTGAATTACTTGGGAGATTGCATATAGTAATAAAAACCTGAACATCTGGATTTTAGCTTTTTTAGTTAGAAAATTTGGGACCAGTATTTTTTTCCCCCTGCTTTTGACTTCCCTGTTGGAAGTCCAAGATACATGAATAAAATAGTTGGTCTACAAACATGTTTAAAATTGTAGTGAAGAAGCTTGAAAGGAAAGCATCATTAGTCCCTCCCTCCCTCCTGGAATCTGATACAATGCTGTCCATCCTTCCTGTCCATCTATACGTGCAATAGTAAGAGCGGTTTTTGTATATCACTTTACAAAGGGCTTTCACACAGGATTTTGAGCCTCAGAAGAACCTTGTTAAGTAGGGAGATTAGATACTATTGTCTTCATTTTACAGATGAGAAAACTGTGAATTATAAAGGATCCAGTGGTTTAGACACAGAGCTGCAGCCAGCACATACGGTGTCTTAATGAATGATGAAAAGGCAGCCCTTCCTTCTGACTGACGCTTGCTTCTGCGGGGCTCTGGCTCGGCAAGCAGGGTGCAGGCTGCACATCACGTTCCACACACACCTTTGTACTCATTAAACTAATTAAATTAATCTTTTTAGTTAAATTTTTTATTTAAAATTTAAATTTTAAATTAATTAGTTTAGTGAAAAAAATAGTTTAAAATAATGAAATTAATGTACCTGCCAGCTCTGGTCCAAATCAGCCAATAAGTGGCAAAACCAGGACCTAAATCCAGACCTTCTAGCTCTGGACCATTGGTGTCCCTTCTGAGGGTGTAGAGCATTCCTTTCCCCTGTTCCTTTTTAATCTCCTACTTTGAAGAAGTTAGAGACTCCTAGTAAGAGTTCTGTGTTCTTTACTCTTCATTGGCTTTCTTTCTCCTCTTAGTTTTAGACAGTACTGCCTCCTAGAATGAGAGCTTCAGCAGCACTAACTTCTTTTTTAGCATCTGTTTTGCAGGTCTGAGGCTTTGTTTCATTTTGTTTTCCTGCTGCGTGTGTGTGATGTGTGTGTGTCAATCATTGTGATTATTCTTTTTTACTTGATGCATATTTCCCATTTTATTAAAAAAATTTTATTTATAAAATTAAATTTAATGGGGTGATATTGATCAAAAAGAATACATAGGTTCCAGGTAAACAGCTCTATAGCATTTGAACTGTTGAGTATGTTGTGCGCCGATCACCCAAAGTCAGATCATTTTCCATCCTTGTGTACTTGTCCCTCTTCACTCCCCTCCTCTTCTCCCCCATCCCTCTTCCCCCAACCCTCTTCCACGAGTAACCACTTCACTCTTATCTATATCCATAAGTCTCAGTTATGTCCATAAGTCTCAGTTTTATGTCCCACTTATGTGTGAAATTATACAGTTCTTAACTTTTTTTTATTTACTTGTTTCATGTTCTCAAGGTCCATCCATGTTGTCGTAAATGGCAATATGTCATCATTTCTTATGGCTGAGTAGTATTCCTTTATCCAATCCTTTATCGAGGGACACTTCAGTTGTTTCCATGTGTCAGCCACTGTGAATAATACTGTGATGAACCTAGGGGTGCATGTGTCTTTGAATACCAATGCTTTTGAGTTTTTTGGGTAAATACTCAGTACAGGGTTTGCTGAGTCATATTATAGCTCTGTTCTTAATTTTTTGAGGTACCACCATACTTACATGATGGCTGTTTTTATACAGATTTTCTGAAAAACCTTTAAGTGTTCTACAGAAAAATTCTACAAAGTTGTTTTTTCCTACTGCAGACATTATTAACAATCGGCAGTAAGTCATTTTTTGATAAATGTTCTAGATTTTAGTTGAGGCCTTCAGAACAACCTACCCATTTCTGAACTCATTCCTTGGCTTCTAAGTCTAGAAGAATAGGGCAATTACTAGTTTGTTTGTTTTTAAATAGAGAAACAATGAATAAAAATTGCATTTTGTTTGATAATAGTTTAGAATAGTGACTAAGAATATGGTTATAAATTTAAATGTTTTCAGCTATACTGTTTGGTTACCTGAAATTTTGCTTTTTATAAACACTTTATTTGCAGTTCGGTTCCTTGAATTTTGTAATCTGCTCAATAAATATATTTAAGTAGATGTTTAAAAATGAAGCTCTCCTTTTACAAATCAAACTGTCTTTTAATTGTTACATGTGTAGATGTTTAAGTATTCACCTTAAATTAGTAAAACAACCTTTCTGTTCATTAAAGGGAAAAGTCATTATTAATGGGGCTTTGACATTTTCTTTTGAATTGTTAGGATGTGATTTGCAGCGTCTATAATTTCTTCTTTATGAATTGTCAGTATCGAACAAGAACTAAAGTTATTTAGTAATAGTATATAGATGTATTTACATAAGTTTCTCCATTCTCATTATAACATTCAATTACATAGTTTTATAAATAAGGTGCTTAATCCAGTACACATAATAACTTCTTTTAAAGTATTGATTGCTTTAATTTTTCTAGACATTTGCCATTGCTGGACTGGGATCTGGACTAACAGAAGCTGTTGTGGTTAATCCTTTCGAGGTAGTGAAAGTGGGCTTGCAAGCCAATCGGAACACATTTTCAGAGGTAATCACTTAAAGTTTTCCTATTGTTGTGGGAATGTAAAAAATATGTTTAAGTATATAGAAAAAATTGTGAACCCAGCTTGTATTCACTGGTTAAAGTCATAGAAAACTCTTGCTAAAGGAGTAGCCTAAAGTAGTCAAATTTCTCCCACAAGGAAAATGTTAACAAAATGTATTAAAGTCTGATGGACAAACACATGTTTACACATTTTTATTTTAGAGTTTTAATATAATGTATAATGACTTACTTGGAAATGGTTTCCCTACATTTGGCAACACTTCTATTTCATATTATACTAGAATTGACTATAGCAAAAGCCACTGAGGTGATAATATTATTGTGTTTCTATAAAATTTATGAAGTCATTTTTAAAAATTACCTCACTCCTTTCCCTACTCCACCCATGGCCCTCCCCCAAAGAGTCTGATCATCTGTCAAGCTTGTCTTTTGGTTAAATCTCAATGAGCAAGTTACTGAAGCTGTGTAGACATCACCACTTGGATAATGATAGGTCTTGACAATTAATCGCTGGTACATGATGTTCTGTAAAGACATCTTCCCTTGGAGTGTGCTGCCTTCTTCCTCTCATTTGCCTAATAATTCTCATTACCACTAAGCCCAACTGTTCTTTTTTTAAATTATTTTTATTTATTCATTTTAGAGAAGAGAGACAGAGAGACGGAAAGAGACAGAGAGAAAGAAGGGGGAGAAGCAGAAAGCATCAACTCTTATATGTGCCTTGACTGGACAAGCCCGGGGTTTTGAACCAGCAATCTCAGCGTTCCAGGTCAACGCTTGACCCACTGTGCCCCCACAGATCAGGCCAAGCCCAACTGTTCTTGCTTTATTCTTTTGGGTGCCAAGAACAAGGTAGAGAAAAAATAAGGGGTTTGGTATTCCAATTCCTTTCTAAGCATTTAAATTTAATTCTACAACTGGGTAGCATGTGGTATAAATTGGTTTGGAGTATTTGCTGATCTGAATGTGTCTGTAGAAAAGTTCCCCTGCTTACTACATAAGCAGCTGCCAGTGGGTGGAGATCACCCTCATTCCCTCCCATCTTCCTACCTGCTGGTACTGCCTGAGAGCTGCCTGGCAGCAACTTGAGCAGGGGTGTGGGAATGGGGGCTGGGGAGCGCTCACCCATAGCTGCCAGGGCCTGAGGAAGACAGAGTCGGCCCGCTACAGCAGATGGTATCTGTTGTATTGACTCAGATGAAGTCAATCCTAAGTAAGGGAGATTTTTTTTTCCCTTTTATGTTTCAAAAGATTGTTTTAATTGCAGGATATGTAGCACTTTAGAAATGGTTGAAAATCCCTGTATTATCCTAGTCTTTGTTTCTGTTTTTGCTTTCTTTTATTCTTCCTTGAATGTTGGGAAAATATGAGAAGAACTAGGAAGAAATAAAAGAAACAATTTTCAAATGCCTTATCAATGGGGAGCATTTGAAACATTCCCCATGGAATCTGCTCAAGGAACACTTGGTTTGTTAGACTGGGAGAATTAGCAGCTAGAAGCAGGGGCGGATTAAGGTTGGTTGAGGCCCAGGGCACAGAAAAAAATATTGGGCTTCTTAAAAAAAGAGAGACAGGGAAAATAAAAATACATGTTAACCATATTTTTATTTTATTTTATTTTTTATTAATTTTAATGGGGTGACATAACCATATTTTTAAATAAATAAAAAATATTATGTACCATTAAAGTTAAAATTGCGCATATAAAATCAAACTTGGTGTCATTAGAAAAAAGTGTAAAGTTGGGGTTTTGTGGGGCCCTTCAGAAGCTGGAGCCCAGGGCGCGTGCCCGGTGTGCCCGCCGTTAAATCTGCCTCTGGCCAGAAGAAAATTTTGGAACTCTGCATCTAATCCCTCATTTTCCCCACTGGGAAGCTTGTCTTAGAGCAGCAGTGAATAAGCAAAGGGACTGACTGGCCGTGAACTGCAGTCCTTTCTCAAGGCAGCATGGGAAGCGGAGGCTGTGAGCAGGGAAGTGCCACGGAGCTCACAGGACTGAAAATAATGGGTTATCACAGCACTTCCACTCGTACCTAATGTACTTTTTCTCTCCTCTGCTCTCTGCGAGGTTCTACACTGAGGCCAAGTAAGAGCTGTTAACGTTCTGCATGTGTTAAGGCCTTGCTAGAACATGGTCAGTACCTTTCCAGCCCCACACAAGAATGCTGCATGTGTATGTGTTCCCAGGTCATCACACGAATACCATCTGTGTAAATTGTTTATGTCTATGCAGCCGTTTTCTAAGTGGAGAAGAAAGGGGTACTTGTTTGAGATCCTTTCTTTTGCATAATCCACTGAATTGGATTCATTGTCAGATATTTGCTTAGACAAAATAAAGTATATCAGGTATGTACATTAAAAGAAACATTGCAATATTACTTCAACTAGTCAGAACTAAGCACAGTAAGGAACACAGAGGTCACACGTATCAGCAACTATTAGGATTCAGTAGCTGAACTGAGGTGCCTCTTTATAGGCAATATTGATTAAATCGAAAGTTGTTAGTAGTGCAGTCACCAACATAAAGTAATGGAAGTGTGCCTATCGCAAAAAATATCTGAAAGAGATAACACAGGAAGAATAGAAAATTTGGACCTATTTGATTAAAAATAACTACCTGATACTTTGGCAGTGCAGCTATTTTCTGTGTCTTTTGTCTAAGATCCATTAATTCCAGCACCTTCCTCCAGTGACTAGCACTTTCTTTTTCCAAAAAAAGGATGCCTTTTTCTTCTTCTGAACCTATGTTATGCTCATCTAAACATAATACTCACAAAAATTAGGGGATATTTCAAAATAAATATGAAGCGATAAAAAAAGAAGCTTTTTTTTTTTTATTAAACAAGAACATCAGAAAAGCAAATGACAAGTCAGAGAAAGTTGTTTGATTATGCAAATGAGATGCAAAACCAGCTTTGATATCATTGGTGAAAATGCACTATACAAAAGCCTGAAGGTGCTGGAGTATCTGCACGTTCCCTGAGCCCTAGTTTTTGTGAGCAGTGTATTAGGTGTGTTCACTTCAGCATTCATATGGCCAAGAATAATTATTGCTCTCTTTACTCCAAAGCTTTGTGGGTTGTTAAGAAGTAGGGGGAGTCGGGGGTTGAGGGTGGAGTAGGGGAAGAAGAAGGAAGAAAGGAAGAAACTAATTAATTTATGCTCAGTGCACTTAAAAATTATACTTCTTTTATTTTAAGAAAAAGTTTCAGTCTAAATATAAAGGTAATGAATATTTATGTTAGAAAACACCCAAAAACTATGTATTTCTTTGTATACATATGTATATAAATGTACTAAAATAATCTAGAGCAGCACTGTCCAATAGAAATGTAATGTGAGCCACATTTTCTAGTAGCTATATTTAAAAGGGTAAAAAGAAACAGATGAAATTAATTTAATACTATATTTTATTTAACCTAATATATCCAAAATATTATCATTTCAACATGTAATCACTATAAAAATTATATGAGATAATTTGCACTCTATTTTCATACTTAGCCTTTAAATCTCATGTATGTTTTATGCTTGAAAGCACATTTGAATTTGAACTAGGACATTTCAAGTGCTGAATAGCCACATGGGTAGGGATGTCCTTATAGGGAAATGCTGGTCTAGAGGAATTCAGACAAATATCTCAATGGTTACCTCAGGAAAGGAGGTTGGAGTTGGGGAGAGTAAGGCAAGAATTTAACAGAATGGTTTTGAGTAAATGTTTAATATGAGAACATATGGCCCTGGCCAGCGGTTCAGTGGATAGAGAACCAGCCCAATGTATGGATGTCCCAAGTTCGATCCCTAGTTAGGGCACACAGGAGAAGCGACCATCTACTTCTCTTCCCCTCCCTCTCCCACTTCTTTCCAGTGGCTTGAGCATGGCCCTAGGCACTGAGTATAGCTCGTTATTCGAGCATCAGCCCCAGACAGGGGTTGCCAGGTGGATCCCAGTCAGGGCACATGCAGAAGTCTGTCTCTCTATCTCCCCTCCTCTCATCTAAAAAGAGAGAGAATGTGTGTGTGTGAGAGAGATCATAGTCAGTATTCTGTGAATATTTACTCTAAAAAGTAACAGCTGCTCATCATAGAAGATTTGGAAATATATAACAGTATAGAGAAAAGTAAGTGATCCCAAATGAAAAGTTCCAGTGGCTCTGCCAGGATCAAGCTTGTTTTCAGGGAGAAGCTTCTCAGTGGCTCCCGGTGGGGATGACTGGCTAGCTGGTCTTAGGACTCACCAGAGTCCTCTTTTGTTAGGAAAGAATAATAGTAATAGTCACAGCAAATGGTGTAACGATGGTTAAAAGAGATATATTTGTAAAGCTGCTAATACAGTCTGGTATATAGTGATGATTTAATAAGTGTTAGTGGTTATTATTATTATAGCATGCTTTTTATGAGACTTTAAATGTGATGATATATGCAAATATCTTCATACAGCACCTGGTACATGGTAGGCATTCAACCAAAGATAACTTATTTCTAGTTGATCTTATAACTCCTTAAGTGTAAGTAGAGACAGATTTATCGAGATGTCCCCCTGATTAATATTAAGCAGTCACAGCTGACACCAGTGTGGGCATGAGAACAGCTCATTGAGCAATGGTCTTCTTCATTAGGTCATTCTCGGCTGCCAGTATGATCCATTTAACCTAATTCTTTATCAAGACCAACGGGCTGACAGCCTACTTTTATGCCTATTGACAAGGTCTTTAAACTCAGATGCAGGTCCACTGTCATCAACAATAGCAGCTGGATATCTGCTTGCTATAAATAACGAGCATATAGCAGCAGAAGTTAGAGGTGAAACCAAAAGCATTTGAAGCCACTTTGAAATGAATTCTACAACAATCAAGATATTCTTCCTTGGAATAGTCGTATAAAGTTAATATGGGTTCTTGGTCAAGACTTCTTAGTCACTTCCCTGGAGGTTGTGAAGTGAGCTCATTTTGAACCTTTTCAGCTGCTTACAGCTAGCAGAGGTGGTGGAATGCTAAATGGATGGGCAGATGCAGAATGATGACTTGACAGCCCATTTAAGAAAAGCAGAGCAGTTTCCCCAGAATCATTTTGCAAGTAGATAACTCTTGCTCTGCAAATACTGTGAGTTTCTCAGGCAGCATGTCTTCCCTCTCCTGGGCATGAACCACCCTAGATGCTACACAGTAATTGTGACTTTTCCTATGTGGTCAGTCTGAGGAAGGGAGTCACTAATGGATCCTTCATACATGAACATTTTCTAAGAAGTTGCTGATGTTGAGAGGGGCTCTTCACTGGAATGCCGGCTAAGCATTCGATATTACAGTAGTCGATATTACACTTAACATCACACTTAAGCCATAGAGGCAATGGCAGAGTGATGAAATGGGAGCAGAAGGACAGCCATGGTCCAGGGTCTGCAGACCGTGGTCTAGAACAAGGTTGTGGGATATAAGAAGATGCCCCTGGTCCGATGGGGAGGGCATGGCTGATAAAGAGCCAGAATGGGGGCCTCTGAACCATAAGATTCAGGGACAGGGGCCCCTCTAGCTGGGGTTCAAGGGCATGACTGGGTGGGAGCAGAGACTGTGTCTGTTATGCTCTTGGAGCCCTGAGTGCAGCTCCCATCAGGCTTTCCCAGGAATGACAGGTGCTCTCTGCTTCCAGCTGCCTGAGTTCTCCCCTCTGTGGTCTAGGACTGATTTTCTAGCCAATTAGAAGTATGCTATCCATAAAATATCCCTTTCACCCAGATTAGCCATAAACTATTCTAAAAATATAAAGGAAATTGTGGTTAATTTGGTTTCTGATACTTCTCTCATATTCTCCCAGCTTTTGTATAAAGTATTTAAATAGGTGTGATTGACTTGTCTTCACGTTTTAAATTGCCACAATATCAAAGACTGTAAGCCCCTCCATACCTCCTCCAATTCCAACACTAGAATCTTGGCCAACATGTTAAAATTCACAGTGAATACAAAAAAAAAAAAAAAACTGGTTTGAAAAGAAAGAAAGAGAACAAAAGGGAGGGAGGGGGGGAGGGAGGAAAAGGAAAAAAGAAAGAAAGAAAAAGAAAAACAGAAAGAAAGAGTTCTGGTCTCTAATTTAAATATACTTACCTTCTGTGAGGAGCAGAGTAATCACAGCTTTATCATGCTCTGGTTTGGCTCAGTGAGTATCAAAACATGTTCAGATAAAATCCGGGTAGACCCTGATTTCGCCCTGTCCTTCAAACTCAACACCAAGCAAAGTGTGGTTCTGGTCTGTAGTCTTTTTGGTTAGGGACTAGGCTTGCCCAAGGATTTCTCTACTGAAGATGGTTTGCACATCACTCTTGCCAAAAGCGTGACTTTGTAGCTCGTTGTCCTTATAAGAACTTTCTCCCCTCCTAATGGGATGGGTGGGGTTTTTTTTATCTGTACACTTACAAGACCTGGAAGTCTCATATCAGCTGTGTGAAGCCAAGCAGTATTCGGCTGGTATGCTTTCTGCTAGCCTGGAAAATGTGAATTTCTCCCCAGGAGCAAAATCTTGTATGAATTGTTTCCCAGTTTTTTCTGCACTTTGAAATCTACTTCAAAGTTATTATTTGGCTAACGGGTTATGTTTCCCTTCCCTTGAGGTCTCCCTCTGATATGTGGATGGGGCCCACGTTTTCCTTCTAGTCTGTCCTTTTTATCTGCATTACATATGAACATGATCGTTCTCACCCCAAAACACAAAACTAAGCCTTTAAGAAATTGCAAGAAACCTCTTTCACCTCTGTTTTGTTTTTGAAGATATTCAGTCCAAGGGAAAAAAATATAGTCTTCTACATATGCTCTATGATTATAGTTTTAGGGATCCATGAATAAATAGCAATCGTGTCATGGATAGGAGAATCTTTGAAGATAGGGATTTTTTTGTTGAATCTGGTTTTGAAGCGTACCATTATATACAGTTCTAAACATTTTTTTCCTGGGGGCTTAAAATCTAATAGAAGCCAATTAAATCACATATGATATCACAATGCTTGGTGATTGTTTTCTCTGTAAACAATTAACAAATGTCTAAATTTAGATATATTATGTAGAATCAGCATAAAGTGAATAAAAGGACTGTGCTTTGTGACCATCTCTTTCAAGAAGATGAAGTTGAGTTATATAGAGAGTGAGTGTGTGACTTTGTTTACAGATAGTATGAGAAGCCAGCTTCCAGGGCATGTCAATGGTTATGAATGATGTATTGAGTTCAGTTGAAATTTTTCCGGCATTACTATGAAACACTGCCTGGAAACTGTTCAGTCCATAAATTATTTCTTTCCAGTCTATGATTCTTGTGGGCATAAAAGTGAATTATATATATGAATCCATTCCTACAGTTATCTTTCAACAATACCTAAGGCAGCAGCCAAGTTGCCTCTCTATTATCATTTACAGAAAATAGCCTTTAGTCTTCCATTCAGCTGTGCCAGCAACTGTAGACTTTTGCTTTCAGAATGGAGACTTTGAAGTAATGATAATCACTACCATTTACAGAACATCTACTACATGCCAGACACTATGCCACATGCCTTATGTGGTTTTTCTTTATTTGATTTTCTAACAAATGTATGTAATTCTTTTAAATTACAAAAGTAATACATGGAGTTTCTTTTCACAAGTCAAGTAATACAGAGCTATCTAATGAGAAAAATAACTGACGATTTCTGCCAACACCTCCCTCTAATCCTATTGCTGTTGTAATGACTGTATATCCCCCCTTTTCGTGATGTTCCCTCACACTTGGTATTCCAAATCCTCCCATTATCCCCATAAGATGGCTTTACCTCTATTTTATAGATAGGGAAAATAAAGCCTAATGAAAGTAATGTCTCTAAGAAACTGAGTATTAATGTAGAGGTCTCTTTCTAGTCAGCCTCAGTTATTTCATTGGGATGAAGAAATGTGCTTAATTAAGAAGCTGAAGGGAAAATCAAAGGTGTTTCTGGACCCATGAAAAGCAACCATGTTGCTGGTTTCCTCTGGCAGTTTTACCTGTGCTCTGGTCCCCTCCACCTCTGCCCTGCCAACAGTGCAGGGGCAAGGCACCGTGTCAGTGCCCTGGTCTCCTAGAAGCCCCGTGCTCCTCCAGGGATGAGTATTTGGAATCAACATAGTATTAATGTAGCTTTGTCGCTCAGCATTTGGGAGAGTTTATTTACAGTAAATCATTCTCACAGATCGTTTTTTAAAAAACCTATTTTTTTAATATAACACTCTAGATAATGTATAATTACATTTTAGGTATCTTTTTGTCCATTATTATGACCTATTTAAATAAGCTGTAATGCTAAATTAGTGAAGTATCTAAGCTAAAATAAATTGTAAATGTGGGATTTTTTTGGCCTGACTCCTCTCCTTTCACTTACATTTTATTTCAAATAAATGGAATGGTGGGTTTTTTTCCTCAAATTTATGAAAATTCTTCAAAACTTCATTTGAGTAATGAAAAGTATAAGTGATCATCCATCCCTGAAGAGCAAGGGTATTTTCCTACATAGTTCTGGCAGTTGGGATTTCTCTTTTTAGGCAAAGCAGTATTTTTCTAAAGGACCCAGATATGGACACTTGCTCCATTGTATAAACCTCTCATCCAGTCTGCTTTTCAACCATTTGATGAAGTCCGGTGCAACACCTTATTCTATTCACTCTAAAATGCAACAAAATTTACCTCACCAGAGGAAGCAAGTAAAGGAACAAATGTGGAGTGTGCTGTGTTTTGACATGGTGTGCCGAGAGCTCTTCCCTGGTTTTAGGGATAAGAAATCCACTGACATACTTCCCTCGCCTGTAACTACTGGCCATCCTGTGATCGCTGTTTATCCAGGGAACAGTGCCTCCCATCTAAAACTTCTGCCTGTGACTTCGCAAGCTATTTAGAGCCAGCTATGGTCAATAGTTAGATGTAAGAACTCCAGAAAAAATGGCGTGAGCTGCCATACATCATCTCAGAGATTTGTGGGTAATACTGAGCTCTCAGAGAACAAGGACTCAGTGCCCTGGAGTGGTGCCTGGGAGCATTGGATAGGCAAAGGATCTTCTCTCTTTATTAAGCTTCTTAAGGACTTTTAAAACAGAAATTTGATTCCATAGTTCATAATTATCATGGAACCTTCTCATGGGTAGATATAAAAATTATCAGCATACCTCTGCAACTAAAAATCAAAGCAAATATATCTATGTTTCTAGAATATGAGCTAAGTACTGTACTAGACACTTAGCATAGTACATGACACCTTAGGAGGCACTCAGTAGATATTGCCGAATAAATGGTGGATGAAAGAACAGGGAGTTCCCAGAACTAGCAGTTGGCAATAGCAGAAATCAAAGTTAAAGATGGTTTTGAGTTCCCTCACTTGGAAATACTGTGGCAGGGACCAGTGAACTGCGATTTCCAGAAGGAACGTGAAAAGCAGTGTGGCCGGTGTCACACCAATCCACTATTCTTCCATGCTGGTAGCTCTGGTGCAGTCAATAAAAGTTACATCTAGAAAAGTTAGAATGCCATCTGGTAACTAAATATGGAAATTGGAATGAGTCTAAATATTGGAAGGAAACCAAACTCTTGGTGACCTGCTGGATTGGATAGTATTGGAATCATTTGGCTGATGATGCTGATCAGTCACCACTTGGTTTTGAAATGAAAGCCCAGTAATCAAATAAGTTTAGTAAAATTCCTTGTGTTTACAGAGATCTATTCAAAGTGATTCTATATTTTCCTATTTAAGCATCCTAGCGGAAGTCATGTTTTGCCTTTTCTAACTCAATATTTGCTTACATGTGTGTGATACAATGCCGCTGAATGAAGCAAAAAACACACTTCTAATTTTTATGGGAATTAGAATTCAGGCTTTCTTTAATCTCAAGGGCCCACGGTGCAAGAAAAGTGCATTTGTGTTATCTATCTGTAGGAGTTGTATTGTCAAACTCTGAAAATCGTACTGCATTTTTGACAAGAATGAATCCACAGAATGTGAACAGCACTTGGATTAGAAGCAGAATTCTCATTAAGCCATTTACCAGTGTTTTCCTTAAAGAATACTACATAACAATCCTTGGTTTCCTCACCTGCCAAAGGAGAAGCTTATGCCTGCTGCCCATCTTACAGTTGTTTTGAGAGAAACCGTCATGTATGGCAGGATAGCAGAACTGTGCCGAGTATGAAAGTACGAACTTGGAGTCATGACCTATTGGAGGGAGGAGAGGGTGACTCAGTTTGTACTTGACACTACCACTCACTCTGTAATCTTTGGCCAATAACTTAAACCTAGTTTCTTCATCTGTCAGATGGGGGTAACGATAATGCTTATCTCACACACTTCTTGAGAGGATCAAATAAGATGATACATATATAAAGTACTAAGGATCTATAATAGTGAATAATATTGATGAGCACATACTGTGTTCCAGGTACCTGATAACTACATAAATGTGTTCTCTAGGCTGTAATCTGTGTGAGGCAGAGGCCCAGTTAGTGTGTTTTTCCATTGCCAACCTTTGCTCCTGTGTGGTCTTACTCCTACAGTCCATAAACGTACAGTGTGAGTTCTTACCTATGATTCTTGCTGAGGGATAGGGACCAGGCCAATTTACAGGTTCTGCTGCTCCAAAGAGGAAAGCCTCTGAGGTAAAGAACTGGCGTGGAAGGAGATCTCTAGCCCAGGGATTGAATTTGGTTGAGCCTCAGGAAACAGACCTATGATTTGCATTGTGGATGCATTTCTTCTGGCTTTGTCGCAGGGGCCCAGGGCTTGGGAAAGGGAAAGGATAGTCAGAAGGAATGAGAAGAGGCTGGTTGTTCATGTCTTTCCTCTCCCTCGAATCAGCTTCCACCTTTTGATTGTCATTGCCTTTAACTAACAAAATAATTACCTGTTATTATTATAACTACCTTTTTTTTTTTTTTTTGCATTTTTCCGAAGCTGAAGCTGGAAGCGGGGAGGCAGTCAGACAGACTCCCACATGCGCCCAACCGGGATCCACCCGGCATGCCCACCAGGGGGCGATGCTCTGCCCACAGGGGGCGATACTCTGCCCCTCTGGGGCGTCACTCTGTTGCATCCAGAGCCATTCTAGCGCCTGAGGCAGAGGCCACAGAGCCATCCTCAGTGCCCGGGCCATCTTTGCTCCAATGGAGCCTCCGCTGCGGGAGGGGAAGAGAGAGAGACAGAGAGGAAAAAGAGGGGGAGGGGGAAGAAGCAGATGGGCGTTTCTCCTATGTTCCCTGGCCGGGAATCGAACCTGGGACTCCTGCACGCCAGGCCGACACTCTACCACTGAGCCAACCGGCCAGGGCTTATAACTACCTTTTTAACAGAACATTGCTATTATTATTGAAAGCTAGCGTACAGTGAATTCTTACCTAGAACAAAAGTCATTGACGTATTTATCATCACAACCATTCTATGAAGACTGTATTATTATCCTTATTTCACAGATGAGTGAAGTGAGGATAAAATAGTTGCCACACTAATGAATGGTGTTGCTGAGACTCAGATCTGGGGCTATCTGGCTCCGACCGCCTGTATCTAGCCTTCGATTTACTTAATGATTCTTCCTAGAGTTCAAACTCAACAAGGCACATGAGTTCAAAATCCACATGCTATACTGTTTTGCACCCACATAACACCCAAGCCAGTGAAAACCAGGCAGTAGACTACCAATGAATGCCATTTGATATTTGTTCATCTTCACCAAGATCTAGCAGAAGTCTTCTCTTTTAATTCTGATAATTTAGCACACTAGCATTTTTAAACCATAGAAACATCTTTAGACATGTTTTATTTAAAGAAAGCTGTATTGATCTGCACTTTCATTCAGAGCTGTTGGTTCCTGTTTTGCTCTCGAACCTAGATGGCCTCTGAGTTCTCATCTTCCTGAACTGCCAGGCCTCAGAGCAGGTGAGGCTGGAGAGAAAGCTTGAGGTAGCTGCGGGAGGCACCTCTGCTGGCCAGCCTGCACCCAGGCGGCCTCGCTTCTGCTCTGCTCCTTCCATGGCCAGGAGAAGGCTGCCTCCTTCCCTCTGCCCTCCAGCCTGCCTTCCTGAGCAACAGCCCTGTGCCTAGCAGTTTGCTCAGAACTTCTCAAGTCTCTTCAGCAGAAATGAACTTTGGCTCAAAATGTCCTCAAGCCTATTTTGAAAACCAAAATAAACAATTTGGGTTGATAGTCAGTGTGCCAGAACACAAACAAAAAAGTCCCATTTTGTAAAACAAAGTGAACTCTGACCTTCTGAGAACTCTTGCTTTTCCTACATGAAATATCTTTTGTTGTTTTAAGATAGGTTTTCATGTAATTTTTTTTCATGTTACAAAAAAAAGGGTTTCTTTAAGCTTAATATAATTTATTACAACCAATCCTCTAAATGAAAAGATGAAGCTGAGTGTAAAATTGTTGCTAGAGTTTTAAAAATATTTATAAGCAAAAACTATAGGATTTACTATATCAACAAGCTCAGTTAATGTATTATGTTAATGACAGAACTATAAATACAAGTTAGAGTAAAAGCCTTGATTGGATTTGCTCTATTCTGTTCTGCTGATGCAGCTTTAATTGCACATGATGAGAAAACACTTGAAGTCAGAAAGCATATCAGACTGCCATGACCACTCCTGCCACCTGCTCCGGTGAAATAGCAAATGGCATGCCAGCCGCATGCCTTATGGGCAAAATAAACACATAAATACTGAGTATTTCTCTCTGTTTACTATTGAAAATTTAACAAGAAGAGATACCTCTTGTACTATAATCTCCAAAAAGGAAACAACCTTTTTAGAAACCCACGTATTTTTTTGTAATTGTATTATAATGAACTATGAACCTCCGGTCAAACTACGGTGAGATCTTTAGTGTGTTCCAGAAGTAGCAATAGACTGGATCCCAGCAGTCAAGTTATTTCAACCTTGGCTAACCAATCAGAGGACTGGAAAGGGGTAAATGAAAGGTAACCTTGTATTCCCAACACCATTGATTTATCATTTACCACAGAAAGTAATACACACACTGATTGCCCGCCTTCTTGGGAAAGTCTACAATCAACTGCTATTTACCCATGCCCTGTTTCTAACTTAGCAACAGTTTAAACTATTGAGACAATGTAACATTCGCTTTAGAAAACATAATTAGAAAGGTAAATGCACTGATTTCAGGAACCAAATATAAATTCCTTTTGGATTATGCACAGTATGGACTACCATTGTCTCCATACTGCTCATCCCCTCCATCAGTGTGGATAATCCAGAATTGGATACATCTATTAACATGTTGAAAGTGGTGATAGTTATTACATGACATTAATTTCACTAATTCCACCAAAGATGTTTTCTTTGCCAACAATCTTCCCTTTAAGGCAGGGGTCCCCAAACTTTTTACACAGGGGGCCAGTTCACTGTCCCTCAGACCGTTGGAGGGCCGGACTATAAAAAAAACTATGAACAAATCCCTATGCACACTGCACATATCTTATTTTAAAGTAAAAAAACAAAACGGGAACAAATACAATATTTAAAATAAAAAACAAGTAAATTTAAATCAAGAAACTGACCAGTATTTCAATGGGAACTATGGGCCTGCTTTTGGCTAATGAGATGGTCAATGTGCTCCTTTCATTGACCACCAATGAAAGAGGTGTCCCTTCCGGAAGTGCAGCAGGGGCCGGATAAATGGCCTCAGGGGGCTGCATGTGGCCCGCGGGCCGTAGTTTGGGGACCCCTGCTTTAAGGTATGTTGTTATGCATGCAATTTTGTTTACTTTTGGGTTTTCCTAATTTTAAAAGCATGGATTTAGGACTCATTGTTCAAATTGGGGAAAAGAAGCCCCTAATAATTCTGGCTTGAAGGGTAGCTAAACAGCAATTTACTCTATTTCACATTCCCAGAGATGATCTTTCTGGTTTTGCCCTCTCTCCTGCAGCGACCATCCACTATGAGTTATGCAAGACACATCATTAAGAAAGAAGGCTTGGGACTTCGGGGCCTCAACAAAGGGTTTACAGCAACTTTGGGACGTCATGGAGTTTTCAACATGGTTTATTTTGGCTTCTACCATAATGTCAAAAACATTATTCCCATTAATAAGGTAACTACTTAATAGATTAAAATCTTGGAGTAAAAAAAATCCTATCAATGTTGATAGCTACATGTGTAGAGTGTTTATTATGTTTTGATCACTGTGCCTGAGCATTTACGTCAGTTAAGTACTTTGATCTTCATTCAGCCTTATTCATTCAGTTTTGTTATCCTGTTTTGAATTTGGAAAGTGAGGCTTAAAAAATCAAGAAATTTGCTCAGGGTCACACAGTAAATAGCAAAGCAAAGATTTGAACCCAAGTCTGATACCAATTACATACCTGAATGTCTCATTATACCTGAATGCTTCCCATTCATCACTAACGGGAATTTCTAGAAACTATGATGTTACTTAATTTTTATCTCAAAACCATAACTTTCTCTGAAAGTTTAAATTTTTGTATTCTAAATAAATTCTGAGCTCATGGGGGAAACCGTCCGCCTAAAATTTAAATCTCATTTTGGTATTTATTTTTAAATTTGCCTAAGTTAATGAGGACAAGTAGTAAACAAGCTTTTCTGGGATCATTTGATTTTGAAGCAAAGTAATAATAATCATTATTATTTTGTTAATGGAAACTTATGGGTGTCAGCAGCCCTTTAACTTCTAGAAGATAAAAGAAGCACCCGATATGCTTTAAAATGAGCATCCCTAAGCTTTCTCACGAGCTTTCCCTGCCATCATATTGCTTGCTAGTGATGAAAATTGCATTCCAGGAAGCAGCAGTTGGGGAAACATTTTTCACATGCAGGCAATTTCCCATAGGGGTTCAGTTCTTCGTTTTGCTTAGTACAAAAGTATCGAAGGACTTTTTATAAGTCAAAAAATGTTTTGAATGTGGCTATTGCCAGACTAGTCAGTAAAATTATTTATACCGATCTTTGCCCAGCTATTCCCCATATTCTAGGCCAGAACTTATCGCAAGTATCAGAATGGCTGAAGCCAGGGTAAGTCCTGCCTTAACAGGCCGTTGACATCACCTCACTCACTAGTCAGAGTTGTTAACCAGATTTCACTGTATTTGGAAGGCTCACTGAGCAGAAGCTTATGTTCTGTTGGTCTGAAATCTAGGACTGACCACATGTAGATGCTCCCACTGACTCACAAACCTTACTCTGGCAGTCTACAAAGCTCTTCTCCTGTCAAGTTCATGAAGCAGAGAAACGGACTGCAGTAAACACTTGGGTCCCAGGTGACGTGAGAGACTTCAACTCTTAATATAGTAAGACCCTTTTCAGCTGGGATGGGGTTAGACAATGTGAGGCCCAGGACAAAATGAAAATGCAAGGCCCCTTGTTCAAAAATTAAGAATTTCAAGAAGGCAATGGTAGAACAATAGACCAAGCATCGAGCTCTTCAAAATGACTGGGCAGGTCACACCCCCTTGAAGCTGACTTTGTCTTTCAGACTCACAGACGAGCGATCCATACAACCTGGGTGAAGTGTCTGGGCCTCCCTTTCTCCAGTTACCCAAAGGCTTGAGTCAGAGAGAAATTACACACAATGCAATGACTTGTATAAATAATTTGTGTATATTATATAGGTATCATACAGGTTGTGGCAAATGTAAGTTTACAGTTGTTCATATAGAAATGAATACAATAAGTAATAGATAATATAAGAATAAACTATTTCATAACTGTACACCTATTTTTCCCCACCCTGTATATTTCATTACATATATTTGTGCATGTATATTATTTATGCATATATTATAATATAATTAACTTGGTTATATTGAAGAAAGAAATTCAAGAAGATCATTAAGGTTTATATATGGTCATATATTGTTAATACTTAAAAATAGGCTCAAGTGCAAACCTCATCCTACAATTAACCAATGCACATAACTTATTCAGTGTTGTACATTATTAAAAAGGTAAAAACAGGAGCTTAAATACTCATTTTTAAACAACTTCATAGCATCCTGAAACTATGGAAAGAGCTCTCTTATTTTGCCAGTTCACAAGGATGAGATCATACTGGCTCATATAGGCCACACTTACCTTGACTGAAGAGCACTGAGAAGCCAACAAAATGTTGTAAGCAGAAGGGTGAACCTGACCGCTCTGGCTGCAGCATAGAAAGTGGTGGAGCTGGCTGGTGAGAGGAAGGCAGGGGGTAAGACGGAAATGATTTCAATGCGAAATGCTGGGGTATTGGACAATAAGAAATGGACAGATTGGAGAAATCTTTAGAAAGCAAAATCTGTAGGATGTGGTGATGGAGTCTGCAGGTATATTGAGAACAGGGTTGGTGGTTAGGGGGGATGCCAAGGTTTTTGGCTTGAACAACTGAAAGGTTAATGGTGTCAGTCACTGCGAAAGAAAACCTTTGAATGAGAAAAAAAGTTTATGGGAGAATATTATAGGCTTCGCCTGGAAACTGAGTTTAACCACATTTGGAACGAACTCCAAAGTGCAGATGTTGAATATTGATTGTCGGTCCTGGAGTTTGAGAGGAGAGATCGGAATTGGAGATACAAACCCTTCGAAGCCATTTGTGTGCCTGAGCGAGTGCACTTTTACAAGAGTAATGGTCTTAGATCCTCACTTCCCTGCTCTGAGCTTCAGCATTTGTTTGTTTTTGATCTGCAAATTAAGAAGCTAAGATTGTTCTTTCTACCCGACGAAATTGTTTTGAGGGTCGAAATCAATAATATGTGACGTTGTTTGTGAATTTCAACGTGCCATAGAAGTGTTCATTGTGATGGTGCTAATGACAGGGATGAGGTAAGGAGGAGAGGTGGTGAGTTGCTGGTAGGAACCGTTAGCACGCAGAATTGCATGAAGAATTTTTCCCCAGGATGTTTCTTTTGCACGTAAATTAACACTGCGTTTTTTCTTCCCTAGAACAAAGTCATTGATTTTATGTGTTCTGTAATCTAAGCCTGATTCAAAACCGGGAAACCAGTATTCTTTAAATTTAAACCATAATAAATCAATCCTTTGAGAAGAGGAAGGTATGATAATCATTAAAACATGTTGAAGAACGTCATCAAGTTGTTAACCATGAGGAGGAGGTGCTGTTCCTTGAAATCTTTATTCCATCTTTTCTGTCAGCTGTCTCCAGCCATACGCTTTGGAGAGTTTGTTTACAGGGTTATTGTTCCAATTCCCTCACCCAGCAATTGGTCATTTAGTCTTTCCAAGGAAATTTGAAATTTCAACAACCCTGAGTGGCATGGGATAATTCTAGATTTTTGTTTAATTTAATATAGTTTTAAATATATAAATCGTCTTGCAGTGTTTTCCGTTTTTGAAGTATTTGATTTTACAAGAAATTGTCCACAAAGATTATCTCGGGAGAGTGAAAATTGGGAGTCGTGTGTGCACATGTGTGCACGTGTTTGTATATTTGTATGTGGGGTGGGGACAGGAGAAAGCAAGCAGCAGTGGAGGGGAAGTAATTTTTCTTTATACCATTTTGAGCTGTTGGAAACTTCTGTAATAAGCATGTAATAAATCAGTGAAAAATTTAATAGAATCTCATAAAATAGAGTACCTAGTTAACTTTTTTACATTTTACTGAACTCTAGGGCTATGCGTACAGAGGTGAAATAAGAACTTGAAACAGTAAGCCCAGATAACAGGTCCGATATCCACCCCTGGAGATTTTAACTTTAACTCTTCAGATTGGTGATCTCTCATAGATACATTTTTCAAGTTATTACAGAAATATGTCGAACTTCTGTGCCACTTCATACCATTAAAACCATTTTTATAGCTCCCTGATTTTGCCCGATGATGTCGTTTTCAGATAAGAAAACCAAATGGGAAGTGAAGGCCCAGAGCTGGAAGTTCCTGAGGTAACTTAGCCGAGGTCAGATAGTGGTGGGGCAGGGGGCGGAGGGGGGGCCAGAGGCCAGAACTCTTCCCACTGAACCATGTCATACCTCAACTCTACATTTTGCCTCATAATTTGTCACACAGTTATCTTTTTTTTTTTTTTGCATTTTTCCGAAGCTGGAAACAGGGAGGCAGTCAGACAGACTCCCGCATGTGCCTGACTGGGATCCACCCAGCATGCCCACCAGGGGGCGATGCTCTGCCCATCTGGGGCGTTACTCTGTTGCAACCAGAGCCATTCTAGTGCCTGAGGCAGAGGCCATAGAGCCATCCTCAGCGCCCGGGCCATCTTTGCTCCAATGGAGTCTTGGCTGCAGGAGGGGAAGAGACAGACAGAGAGGAAGGAGAGGGGGAGAGGTAGAGAAGCAGATGGGTGCTTCTCCTGTGTGCCCTAGCCGGGAATTGAACCCATTACTCCTGCACGCCAGGCCAACGCTCTACCACTGAGCCAACCAGCCAGGGCCATGGTTATCTCTTAAAATGGGTTACTAACATTTCAATAAGTGAAATAGTTAGACTATCTAGTAATATAACCAAATTTCTCTTGTGCCTCATTCAGGTCTGTAACCTGAAGTTCCCTTTTCACTTCCTTAGTCTATAATCCATGAAAACACACAGAATTAGAAGACACAGCCCTGGAAAACCTGGAAATTAACAGCTTGAAAATGGTGACCTGTGTTATATTCTCTCAGACTTATTCTAGGATCTATCTGGCTGTTCCTGCTGAAGGGTGAATAAGTGGCCATGGAATTCATTTAATGGAGGCATTCATTTACATCTTGCAGTAAATGGAATGAAATGTCAGCATGAGGAATTATCCCTCACCCTGGCTGGGTAGCTCATTTAGTTGGAGCTTCATCCAGATACGCCAAGGTTGTGGGTTCAATCCC
This sequence comes from Saccopteryx leptura, assembly GCF_036850995.1. Taxonomy (NCBI): domain Eukaryota; kingdom Metazoa; phylum Chordata; class Mammalia; order Chiroptera; family Emballonuridae; genus Saccopteryx; species Saccopteryx leptura. Next base: position 108,267,619 of record NC_089508.1, on the reverse strand, counting down.
CAGTCAGGGCACATACAAGAATCAACCAAGAAATGCATAAATAAGTGAAACAACAAACTGATATTTTTCTGTGTCTCTCTTTCTCTTCCTCTTCTTCTCGCTCTCTAAAATTAATAAATAAAAGTTAGAAGAAAGAATGATCCCACTTCTCTAGAAAGAGGCCATCACTTCTCGAAGTAAAGCCCATTAGAAACAGATAGTGAATGACTTAAATGCTGGCATCATTTTCAGATATACATTGGTGTAAGTTTTCATTTGAAAAAACACTTTCTTTAATTCCCCTTCCAAGGTGGGGATGTTCAGAGCATAATATTTGTGACGTTAACACAAAAATAAGATTAAAATGTAGCATGTCTTTAATATCTCTGTATTTAGTTCTATATTTACTGTTTTTCATAGGTGTCCATAAGTATAATAATAATAATAATGGTAGAAATCACTATTTTAAGCTCAAGACCGTCAAGAGTATTTATTGTGCTTTTAGTTTGTGTCTTAATTAAGCATGCTTGTAGGTTATTGTGCCAAAACAATAGAATTTTTGGGTTGCATTTTGCTATAATATAAATTACTTGTGTGGGTTAGAAATATTCTAAGAGAAGCATTTCTTATAAGTTTAATCTTTCATGCATGTTTTTCTTCCCTTCGGATTTTACATATTGATTTTAGAGGGGAGAGAGAGAGAGGGAAGGGGGAGGGAGGGGAAGAGGGAGATGGGGGGGGGAGAGAGAGGGAGAGAGTGGCAGTGGACCAATCTTTAATACTTAATAAACCATTTAGACCTGTTCCTGTGGTCATTTTACCACAGGCAGCATTAAGTCAAACATATCTACTTCATTTTCTTCAGCAATAATACCCATAAAAGACTGCCTTTTAAAAATGCAAATGCTTTTCTTTTTCTTTTGATTTTTAATATTTTCTTTGTTTTGGAAATTCTATAGAAAACCTGAGGGTGGTGCCAAGCCCACTTCAGTTTATCAGAAGGAATGTGGAAATATGTTAGTTTCTTAATTTAGAGCTATATCCTTCCCTAAGGTGAGCACTAAGCTAAATGAAAAACACATCTTGTGGAGCCACTGTGGAGAACAGTATGGTGTTTCCTCAAAAAATTAAAAATGGGCCTGACCAGGTAGTGGCGCAGTGGAGAGCATCAGACTGGGATGCTGAAGACTCAGGTTCAAGACCCCAAGGTCGCCAGCTTGAGCACGGGCTCATCTGGTTTGAGCAAGGCTCACCAGCTTGAGCCCAAAGTTGCTGGCTCAAGCAAGGGGTCACTCGGTCTGCTGTAGCCCCCCAGCCAAGGCACATATGAGAATATAATCAATGAACAATTAAGGTGCCACAAGGAAGAATTGATGATTCTCATCTCTCTCCCTTCCTGTTGCCTGTCTGTCTCTGTCCCTCTCTCTGACTCTCTGTCTCTGTCACACACACAAAAAATTAAAAATGAAACTTCCTTTTGACCTAGCTATCCCACTTTTAGGAATATACCCTAAGAACACCAAAATCACTGATTCAAAAGGAGATATGCACCCCCATGTTTATTGCAGCATTGTTTACAATAGCCAAGATCTGGAAACAGCCCAAGTGTTTGTCAGTAGATGAGTGGATTAAAAAGCAGTGGTACATATACACAATGGAATACTATGGGGCCATGAAAAAGAAGGAAATCTTACCTTTTGCTATAGCATGGATGGGCCTGGAGATCATTATGCTGAGTAAGATAAACCAGGTAGAAAAAGGCAAATATCATATTATCTCACTTATATGTGGAATCTGATGAACAAAGTGAATTGAGGAACAGAATAGAAGCAGAGGTGGGGTCACAGGGAGCAGAGGAACAGCTGTCAGAGGGAAGAGGGATGAGGGGATGGGATCAGAGAAGGTGAAGGGATTAGTGAAATTATATATACATAGCACATAGATACAGATAACAGGACAGCATATCCCAGAGGGAAGGGGGGAGGGGTTTGGGGGGAGGAGGAAATGGAGTATAATGGGGGACGTGGTGGTGAGGGGTGAGTGTGTTATACTGAGTGGAACACTTGAATCCATGTAAACACAATAAATTAAAATTAATAAAATTTAAAAAATAAATGAAAAACACATCTTTGGGTGAGTGGAGACCATAGACAGAGTTGTTTGTATTTTGAAAAGATTCTCACCCTAGTCAGATAGCTCAGTTGGTTAGAGCATCATCCCATAGAACAGAGGTTGCCAGTTCCATCCTCAGTCAGGGCACATACAGGAACAGATTAATGTTCCTCTCCCCTCTCTTTCTCTCTCTCTCTCTCTCTCTCTCTCTCCCCCCTCTTCTTTTCTCTCTAAAATTAATGAATAAAAAAAAATTTTTTTTAAAAAGAACAATCTCGGCCCTGGCCAGTTGGCTCAGCGGTAGAGCGTCGGTCTGGCGTGCAGGGGACCCGGGTTCGATTCCTGGCCAGGGCACATAGGAGAAGCGCCCATTTGCTTCTCCACCCCCCCCCCTTCCTCTCTGTCTCTCTCTTCCCCTCCCGCAGCCGAGGCTCCATTGGAGCAAAGATGGCCTGGGTGCTGGGGATGGCTCCTTGGCCTCTGCCCTAGGCGCTAGAGTGGCTCTGGTCGCTGCAGAGCGACGCCCCGGAGGGGCAGAGCATCGCCCCCTGGTGGGCAGAGCGTCGCCCCTGGTGGGCGTGCCGGGTGGATCCCGGTCGGGCGCATGCGGGAGTCTGTCTGACTGTCTCTCCCCGTTTCCAGCTTCAGAAAATACAAAAAAAAAGAAAAAAAAGATGAATCTCAGTAGAATTAGATCATAGTAGGATTTAATTTATGACCATTTATTTCTCTGATTCTCTCTTACTCGATTATTGGTCTTACCAATCATCCAGGAATTGGCAGGATTAGAGCATTAAAGTTCATTAAGAACAGCTCTCCTTTCTGGTGACCAGCAGGATAGAACTGCTAGTGTATATTATCTATAAAATTCTAGGATATTTGACAAGATTCTGCAGTAAAAAGCAGAATCTTTCATTGGCAGTTTCCACAGACTCCCAGTGTGTGCTGGGAAGGACGAATAGGGGAAGGCAGAGCGAAAGTGAGCAGGGGTTCAGATATTTTATTTCTTTTTTTATTTAATTTTTTATTAATTTTAGTTTATTGTGTTAACATGGATTCAAGTGTCCCACTCAATATAATACCCTCACCCCACCCCTTTGCCCCCCTCCCCCTAACTCCCTCCCCCTTTCCCTCTGGGATATGCTGCCCTGTATCTGTATCTATGTGTTATGTATGTATAATTTCCCTAATCTCTTCACCTTCTCTGATCCCATCACCTCATCCCCCTTCCCTCTGACAGCTGTCCCTCTGCTCCCTGTGACCCCACCTCTGCCTCTATTCCATTCATTAGTTCACTGTGTTCATTAGATTCCACATATAAGTGAGATCATATGATTTTTTCTGCCTGGCTTATCTCATTTAACATAATAGTTTCCAGATCCATCTATGCCATCACAAAAGGTAAGATTTCCTTCTTTTTCACAGCTGCATAGTATTCCATTGTATCTATCTATATATATCTATAGATATATATATAGATATATAGATATGTACCACCACTTTTTAATCCACTCGTCCACTGATGGACACTTGGGCTGTTTCCTGATCTTGGCTATTGTAAACAATGCTACAATAAACATGCGGGTGCATTTCTTCTTTTGAATCAGTGATTTTGTATTCCTAGGATATATTCCTAAAAGTGGGATAGCTGGATCAAAAGGTAGTTCCATTTTAAATTTTTTGAGGAATCTCTATACTGTTCTCCACAGTGGCTGCACCAGTCTGCATTCCCACCAGCAGTGCAGGAGGGTTCCCTTTTCTTCACACCCTCGCCAGCACTTATTGTGTGTTGATTCATTAATGAGCGCCATTCTGACAGGTGTGAGATGTTATCTCACTGTGGTTTTAATTTGCATTTCTCTGATCATTAATGATGTTGAACATTTTTTCATAGGCATGTTGGCCATTTGTATGTCCTCTTTGGAGAAGTGTCTATCCAGGTCCTTTGCCCAATTTTTTTTATACATTCCTTTTTATTTTTTATTTTATTTATTCATTTTAGAGAGGAGAGAGAGAAGGAGAGAGACAAAGAGAAAGAAGGGGGGGAGGAGCTGGAAGCATCAACTCCCATATGTGCCTTGACCAGGCAAGCCCGGGGTTTCGAACCAGCAACCTCAGCATTTCCAGGTTGATGCTTTATCCACTGTGCCACCACAGGTCAGGCCCTTTGCCCAATTTTTAATTGGATTGTTTACCTTCTTGGTGCTGAGTTTTAGAAGTTCTTTATAAATTTTGGTTAATAACCCCTTATCAGATATATTGGCAAATATGTTCTCCTTTGTGTGGGTTGTCTTTTTATTTTGTTCATGGTGTCTTAAGATACTTTCTTAAATAAATTTCAGGCCAAAATTTTCCAGGCAGCTACCACTCAAGTGGATGGAAATGAGGTGCAAGCAGCTTTAGGTTCTCAATTGGTTCCTTCTATTCATTCATTCCACAAGTATTCATGGCACATGTACTATGTGCGAGGCATCATCTCACTAAGTGTCAGCACTGCTTCTACCTTATTGGGTTTACAGTCTAAGATAGGAGACAGATAATACACAAGTCATTACACAGGAAACTAAATCATCAAAATCATGTTAAGTGCCGTGAAATACAACTATCAAGCTGTGGGAATTCATAACCAAGTATTCTAATCTAAACCCATGGTGGGGCAGGGCAATGTTTAGGCTGGGATTCACGTATGAGAACTAGCCAGGCTAAGAAGAGAATCAACAGAGGTGTGATTTTCCAGGGGGCAGAAAGAGGCTTGGGGAGCTGGGAGAAGACAAGGAATGAGGGTAACTGGTGTACGGCGAGCCATGGGGGAAGGAGGCAGTGGCGGCTACAGAGGGCGACTGGGCCAGAATGTTTTAGGCAAGTCACAGTAAAGCAGTTGACTCCCCTTTAACGGATTAAAATTAAGGGTCATGTCAAACAAACATATCACATAAATGGAACTAAATGGGCTTGGGAAAGTTTCATTTATAGAAGTCTAGAAGTAGAATTCTCATGAAATACACTTTATTTAAAGACTTCTTGATCATCTGTCTACCTCCATATCAAAGTATCTCAGTGTTTCTACTCTGAATTTCCAGCCTTTAGAATTTTGTTTTGGGAATGTGGATAGCTAATTTTCCTTGGGGCCAGTGCCTTTATTGAGGCAAGGAATAGATAAAGCACACCAAACAGAAAACTCTGACAGGATTCCCAAGGAAATATTTTAATACTTTCCTGCATTTTGTACTCAGTGGCACAGCTGACTCTCAGAATTTATTACCTACCCATATAATAAATAAATAAATATAATATTAATAAGAGAGATGTGTGTGTGTGTGTGTGTGTGTGTGTGTGTGTGTGTGTGTGAAATAGGTGACAATTTTTAGGCTTAAGCCCAACCCATTTTTGCATTGTATGCATTTTATAATTTGGGTTAAGCAATTAAGACCTTTAAAATCATTTTACATTTCATAACACTTTACAGAACATATAGTTTAGGTGGGAAAAGGAATTTTCATAGCTATTTCCTGAATGGCCACATTTAGATGCTGAGCTTTCAACAAGACTTTGGTTTTATTCTAAAGCCCAGAGCTCTGCAAGGATAGGATCTTGGGAATATTCCACATTCCTTAAAGATTGCTTATCAATTCAACCATCTTATTTTAGTTAGTGACCTTCTGTGGAATGAAGAGCTAGCATTTCTCCCAAATTATCTCACTTGAAGGAAAAACAAATACAGTAATAGATTCCCCTGATAGCTATGAAGTGGAAATGAATGAGGTGTTTTTTTTTAAGCATCAAAAGCAGGTATTTTCATTGGTAGGCAAAAAAAAAAAAAAAAAAAAAAAAAAATGATACCTTGGCATCAGGGGAAAATGCTTTTGTCAACATTTATGAACAGAAACCAAAAGAGAACCAGGATTAGAGAAAGTGAAAGGTACATAGTGAGAGCTGACCACTCATACTTGCCTTGTACCCACTAATAGTTACAATATCTAAAATGCAAATTTCTTCCTTAAAAAAAGGCAGTTCACTTTCAGTCAAGCTGCCTCCTTGTTCAGTTATCAGGAGACAACTATGATTTAACCCACTAAGTCATTTTTATGATGACCACTGTCATCTGTGGGGCAGGCAACGATGAGGGGCTACTATTTGGCTTATGGGTGTTACTAGGTGCTTAACCAATGTGTATATTTATGTCCTTTGTAGTTGCTTCTGAGACCTTGGTCCTTTGTGTAGTAAGTATGTCTTTATAAAGGAGAGTAAAGAATCTATTAAACACCTACAATGCGTCAGGCCCAGTATTCATACAAAGATGGGTATGGCATGACTCAGCCCTGTGAGAGGCTTTAAAGCAGGGGTCCCCAAACTTTTTACACAGGGGGCCAATTCACTGTCCCTCAGACCATTGGAGGGCCAGACTATAAAAAAAACAACAACTATGAACAAATCCCTATGCACACTGCACATATCTTATTTTAAAGTAAAAAAACAAAACGGGAACAAATACAATATTTAAATTAAAGAACAAGTAAATTTAAATCAACAAACTGACCAGTATTTCAATGGGAACTATGGGCCTGCTTTTGGCTAATGAGATGGTCAATGTGCTCCTCTCACTGACCACCAATGAAAGAGGTGCCCCTTCCGGAAGTGCAGAGGGGGCCAGATAAATGGCCTCAGGGGGCCGCATGCGGCCCACGGGCCGTAGTTTGGGGACCCCTGCTTTAAAGGGTCCTCACAAAGAGTGTCACAGAGTTTGGTGCCCCTCTCTAATAAATCCTGGCAAAGATTGAAACCAGGCAATATATGCCAGAGCCCATGCTTGTAATCATTGTACCATAATTCCTTTACTCTATGGCAGGGGTCAGGAACCTTTTTGTCTAGAGAGCCATGAACACCACAAATTTTAAAATGTAATTCCATGAAAGCCATACAACAACCCATGTACATTACGCATTATCCAATAAAAATTTGGTGTTGTCCCAGAGAACAGCTGTGATTGGCTCCAGCCACCCGCAACCATGAACATGCGTGGTAGGAAATGAATGGATTGTAATACATGAGAATGTTTTGTATTTTTAACATTATTATTTTTTTATTAAAGATTTGTCTGCGAGCCAGATGCAGCCATCAAAAGAGCCACATCTGGCTCGCAAGCCATAGGTTCCTGACCCTGCTCTATGGGTACGTGAACCTTTGAGTCTTTCCTTCTTCAGAATATATTCACAGTTCCTCAACCCCTCTTCAAAAATGGCATGGCTTCTGGTTTTCTCTGCAATTTTTTTCTCCCATAATAAGTGCATCAGATTTATCAATGTCAGTATTATAACTAAATACAATACTACAGTTGTAAGTCGATCAATTCAGAGTACACTAGGTTCAACCCTTCCTGTGATCTGAACACATGCCTTTCTTAATATAGCCAAAGATAAGACAGAGATGAACTCTTGGAGGATTTGTCAGAGTCTTGGAGAGAGTTACAATGGGTGCTATTTTACATCAAGATGTATAAATCTTTATGGTTAATTAAAATCCCTGTTACATGAACAGCAGTCAAGATTTTCTCCTCCTGAACTTCTACAGTTTGTGTTTTTTCTGATTAAATTTAACCCTGTGGGTCCAGTCCAGTGCTAGAGCCTGTGATGGATATTTCTAGTTAATGTTGAGTCCCTCATCTGTCCTTCTAGCTTCCCTTCCCAGCCTGTGTCATCAGCAGATCCGATGAGCAAGCCTTCTACTTCTTCACTCAGGTTTATCCGGCCCCTCTTTCACAGAATCATTTCATTTAGCCAGAAGATGGTTCTCCAGCTATATTCCCCTCCATCCTCTGTTCAGCGTTTTATTCATTCGCTTTCTTATTAATCAAGATAACAAGGGAGTCTTGTTCAAGTGGTTTTTTTAAACCAAGGGCAATTCAAAAGGAAACAAAACTTTCAAGAATGCATTACTAGAATGGGTTTTCTAAAGTTTCTTCATTTGTCACAAACTTCATGCTTGTATCACCTCTTGCTTATAGCCTTGAGGAGATGAAGGACCACATCCTGACCAACCCAAACTGTTGATGGCGATACACTACAAAGGTGATAGAATGGATTTAAGTATAGAATTGATGTGTTCTGTGAGCACAAACTGACTGTTCATAATATTATGAAAATAACTGTGAAAGAACCTATGAAAATTGGTTTGTGCCACATGTTTATATATAATCTAATTGCTGAGCAATAGATTAATTAAAATGTTCAGTTCTTTTTGAATCATTCTGCTATGGTCATGAAATTCTTGTCCTCAAACAATTAACTCACCCACTCAGGGAAGAGGGACTGCAAAGAAGTGTTATGAAACCCTGACAATGATGTGACTTCTTGTGGGACCACCATATTGTCTTTAATTTTCTTATCCAAAGCATTTTATGGCAATCTGTTCTAGTCACTTCTGGATGATAATTTTAGCTCTTCACATGGCAATGCTATTTGAGTGATTTTTGACAAGCGACTCTAAATCTACTTTAATTTCATCCACGGCCCCTCCTGAATAGAGCATATTTTTCTCCATGAGCCCCCCTCAAGGTTGCCTGAGTTATCAGGGTACACTGACTTCAAGTTAGGTCTTTGGGAACTCTGTAAAAATGACACAAAGCTAAAATAGAGAGGATTTCAGATTTGGTGTGGTACCAGGAAAACTTAAAGGGTGAGTGAATTGTGGAGAGCAAAGGAAATGTGATTTGGACTTACAGGAGGTAGGGAAACTCAAAGACTGTATGTTAATGTGTGTATTCATGCTGAGTTTCTTTAAATGAACTCAGCTCAGTCTTGCCTTGTTGGGAGCATCAGGCTTCCTGGCCTATCTCCATCATGGCCCTGTCCTCACTAGCTAACAATTCTTACTTCCCCCATCTTCCTTAACCCCCTCTTTCTGGCACATCTCTGTGTGGAATGTCTTCTTAAAGACGCCAGACTCTAATCATAAAGGCCTGCAAGATGGGCAAAGTTCCTCTGTTTATCTAGATCAGGGGTAGGAACCTTTTGATACTTACCGCCCACTTTTGTATCTCTGTTAGTAGTAAAATTTTCTAACCGTCCACCGGTTCTACAATAATGGTGATTTATAAAGTAGGGAAATAACTTTGCTTTATAAAGCAGAGTTACAGCAAGTTAAAGCATATAATAATAATTACTTACCAAGTACTTCATGTGGGCTTTTTGCTAAGTTTAACAGAATAAATCTTTATAAAACAACTTACTATAGTTAAATCTATTTTTTTATTTATATTTTGGTTGCTCCGCTACTGCCCACCATGAAAGCTGGAACGCCCACTAGTGGGCGACAAGGACCAGGTTGACTACCACTGCTCTAGATAGCAGCCAGCTGGCCAGTCGCTAAGCAAGGCATGAAAACCCATGCCAGGGGCCCTGGCCTGTTGGCTCAGTGGTAGAGCGTTGGCCTGGCATGCAGGAGTCCTGGGTTCGGTTCCCAGCCAGGGCACACAGGAGAAGCGCCCATCTGCTTCTCCACCCCTCCCCCTCTCCTTCCTCTCTGTCTCTCTCTTCCCCTCCCACAGCCAAGGCTCCATTGGAGCAAAGTTGGCCCGGGCGCTGAGGATGGCTCTATAGCCTCTGCCTCAGGTGCTAGAATGGCTCTGGTTGCAACAGAGCAACGCCCCAGATGGGCAGAGCATCGCCCCCTGGTGGGCATGCCGGGTGGATCCCAGTCGGGCGCATGCGGGAGTCTGACTGCCTCCCCGTTTCCAACTTCAGAAAAATACAAAAACAAAAACAAAACAAAAAAAACATGACAGAGAAGGTGAAAAGGGAGGCATATCCTTTTTTTGGATCAATATATTTTGCCTCTCTGCATATTAACTCCTGAAATGCCACTGCCTTAAATTACTGATGCTGTCTTTAGCTATTGGCTATATAGGTGGATTAGATGGTTAAATTACTTACAAATATGTACTATGTTAACTGTTAATTGTTTTGAGTCATATGATCCCATTTCTGGTGACTTGATGCCATGCATTGAATTTTTAGAAGTTGGGAGACATCATGGCTCTTAACATTTTGGGATCACTAACTAGTGTAGCTTGTTAAGCTTTGAGGAGTCTATAATAAGCTTTGGGGAGTCAGGGAAACACATCAGTTATCCTGAAGAGGGGCTGGTAAATACATCTCTTTGGCTGTGCATTCATGAAAAGTTCACAATGTGATGGAAACAGCCCGATAGTTCTATTAAGAGACCTGGTGTTAATTCCCAATTCTGATACTTACCAGCTGTATCTTTTTGGCAAGTTATACCTCTCTCTGCCTCAGTTTTCTCTTTTGTAAAATGGAATGTTAACCTTAGCCTTAAAATGTTTGCAAGGGAATCATTAATTTTTTTAACTGTGAATCTTGGATTTTGTATTGCTATCAATGCATGTTGATATTCATGAACATTTCAGGCTACTCAACTTCAATTTAGTTATAAGTCCCATATTTCATGGGAAAAATTGGAAAATAGTTAGAAGAAAAGAATAAAACTCATCTGTGGATGAGGAAATAACACATACTACTTATAAATAAATGTTTAAAAGGAACTTTTTTCAGCATGAGAAAGTGTTATTTTAATAATGGTTTTTAAATCATGATGGATTACATAAAGAATGGTGACAGTTGATTGCCCTTGCAATTGAGCAAAAAAATTAGAGTAAAATAGTTTATGCTTATGCATGAGGATTGTGGGTTAGGAACAAAGAAAAATTTTGATTGATGACAGGTGGAATAAATTATGGTAGTAAGTTGGAAATTTTTAATAACTATAGTTTTTCATCAACATTCATATCCATTTACATAATTAAGATATGTTTCATCTTAAATATTTTAATTAGACTAGGAGATATTTTTTTTCCATCAGTATTTTAAATTTTTTTATTTTATTATACTAAAAATACAACATGACATCTGCTCGCAACAAATTTTTAAGTGTACATTATTGTTGCCTATTGGTACAATGTCACTAGAACTTACTCATCTTGTTTAGATGAAACTTCATTTCCCCCTTCCCAGCCTCTGAGAACCCATTCCACTCTTTGATTCAATGAATTTGACTATTTTAAATACCTCATAGAAGTGTAATTATGCAGGATTTGTCTTTCTGTGATTTGCTTATTTTGTTTAACATAGTGTCTTCAAGGTTCATCCATGCTGTCACATATTGCAGAATTTTCTCATTTTTAAAGACATAGTGTTCCATTGTATGTCTATGCCACATTTTATTTATCCATTCATCTGTCAATGGACATTTAGGTTGTTGTCACAATATCTTGGATATTGTGAATAGTGTTGCAATGCATGTAGGAATTGCTGATATCTTTTCGAGATCCTCACTTCAATTCTTTTGGATAAATACCCAGAAGTGTGATTGCTAGGTCATGTAATAGTTCTATTTTCAATTTTTGAGAAACCTAGATATTATTTTCCATAGAGGCTACACCATTTTCCATTTCCACTAATAGTACACAGGATTCCGATTTCTCCACATCCTTGCCAACACGTGTTGTCTTTTGTTTTTTAATAATAGCCATTCTGAGAGATGTGAAGTGATATCTCATTGTAGTTTGATGACATTTCTCAAGTAATTAGTAATGTTGAGCATTTTTTCAAATACATGTTGGCCATTTGTGTGTCTTTTTTAGAGAAATATCTGTTTAAGTCCTTTTCCCATTTTTAAATCATGTTATTTGCTTTCTTGGTATTGAGTTGGAGTTCCGTATGTATTTTGCATATTAGCGCCTCTTCAGATATATGATGTGCAAATATTTTTTCCCATTCCCCAAGATGCATTTTTACTCTTTTTTTCCCCTTTGTTATTTAGAAACTTTTAAGTTTGACATTGTACCATTTGTCTTTTTTTGGTTTTGTTGGCTGTGCTTTTGGTGTGTTCATGAATCATTACCAATACCAATAATGTAATGAAGCTTTTCCTATATGTTTTCTTCCAGGAGTTTTATGGTTTCAGTTCTTATGTTTAAGTATTTAATTCATTTAGTTGATTTTTGTGTATGGTGTAAGATGAGGGTTCAATTTCATTCCTTTGAGTGTGGATATCCAGTTTTTCCCACACCATTTGTTGAAGACTGTCCTTTCTCCATTTTTTTTTATTTTGGGTACCTTTGTTGAATATTAGTTGACCATATGTGCTTAGATTTATTTCTGTGCTTGTTATTCTGGTGAATTGGTCTATACATCTGTCTTTATGCTAGTACCATACTATTTTTGATTACTACAGCTTTGTAATATATTTTGAAATCAGGCATGTGATAACTCCAGCTTTATTCCTCTTTCGCAGGATTGATTTGGCTATTCTGGGTCTGTTGTGACTCTCTGTTATGGTAATGTACATTAGGAAAGGCAGGCACCTTTTTCAGCCTTCCTGAACTAGCCTCATAACAGAGAAGACCCCATGATTCAGTCTAACTAGAGGGTTCTGGAGGCCTGCACCAACTTTTTCTCACCCCGTGGAGAAGCAGAACTATTGTTTTTGTCTGCTCACTCTGTCCTGAGCAAGGAGAGAGCTGTGATGTCTACCGGTCCAGAACTCTATCTCACTTCTTCTCCTGGTGGCTAGACTGCAATGGACCCATCAAGACTCCAAAACTGGAAAGAAAAATGACAGTTTTTTGGGAAGCCTCCAAGAAGTTGAGTGTTGGGTGTACAGAGCAACTCTTCCCTCTGAAAAGGAAAGCTGAGAGCTGGGATTTTCTTTTCTTTTCTTATTTTCCTCTTTTCCAAGTGAGAGGAGGGGAGATAGAGACAGACTCCCACATGTGCCCCAATTGGGATCCACCCAGCAACCCCCATCTGAGGCTATGCTCCCAACTGAGCTAGTATTAGTGCCTGAAGTGAAGGCTCCACAGAGCCATCCTCGGCACCCAGGCCAATAGTGCTTGAATTGATCAAGCCATGGCTGCAGGAGGGGAAGAGAGAGAAAGACAAAGAAGGGAAAGGGGTAGGGGTGGAAAACCAGATGGCCGCTTCACCTGTGTGTCCTGACCAAGAATCAAGTCCAGGACATCCACACACTGGGTTGATGCTCTACTACTGAGCCAACCAACCAGGGCTGAGAGCTGGGATTTTTATCTGCTTACTCTGTATTGAGCAGTAGAGAGGATTATGGCATCTACCAGCTTGTATTGTCATCTCCATTCTCTTCACGTGGCTCAACTCTGCTGAACCCTTCAGAGCTCCAAGCCTGACAACACAGAAGCTAGTCCTTTGGGGAGTCTCCTCAGAAAAGTTGGGGTGCTGAACATGCAAACCAATTTGTTCCCTCTCCTGGGAGAAGCTATGAACTAGGAAATCTTCCTGTTTGTATGGCACTACACTGAGGGGATAGCAACTCTGGTGGAAATCTTCCTACTGGCCTCCACAAAGCTAGTTTTGTGTTCATCCAGGGTGCAGGAGATTTGCAATTAATTTTTAGATTTCACACACAGAGAATTTGTTCATAACTGTCACTGAATCAGTGTATCTGTGGGAAGAAAGTGGGTCCAAGGCTTCTTACTCTGCCATCTTGCTAATGTCACTCCTTAGGTTAGGTGACATTCTGGATCTCTTCTAATTTTATGATTCTAGCATTTTATTTTTCTACCACTTTAATCTTCCCTTGGACTGAGAGGTGATCTCCTTGGATGCTGAATTAAACTACAGTCCTGAGAGGCAAACATATGTCTCTAATTCTACAAGTTGATACCTGGCAGTCTCAAGGCTCCTCTATCTTTTGGCTCCTTCACTTTTAAATAATAGAATCTTGGCTTGACCAGTGGTGGCACCGTGGATAAAGCATTGACCCAGAATGCTGAAGTTGCTGGTTAGAGACCCTGGGGTCACTGGCTAGAGCATGGATTTGTCAGCTTAAGTGAGGAAGAATCCCTGGCTTGAGCACAAGATTGTTGACAATTCCCAAAGGTGGCCAGCTTGAGCCCAAGGTCCCTGGCATAAAAAGCCCAAAGTTGCTGGCTTGAGCAAAGGATTGCTGGCTGAACTTGAGCCTGAGGAAGACATCTCATTATTACAAGTCACCGTGACTTAGTGAATGGCTGGCCCTCTGGTTTGAGGGCCATATTACCTGGAATGTCATTTTCCCTTTTCCATTAGTTTAATTTAAAAACTGGAAAAAGATAATAATGATGCTAAGACACTCACTATGTGCCTGGCTCTGTGTTAAGCGCTTTTTGTATTTTGAAGACTAATAATATCTCTAAGCAGATGAGGTTACTGAGGCTTACAAAAATATTTTACCTTCAAGGGGATAGATTTTGAATTAGTCAAAATAAATCCAAGATTATATTACTTTTTTATTTTGAGAGAGACAAGAAGGTAGAGAGAGAGAAAGAGAGAGAGAGAGATCAGAAGGGAAAGAGAGGGAGAAAGAATGAGAAGCATCATCTCTTAGTTGTTTTCACCTTAGTTGTACATTGATTTCTTCTTTAAGTACCTGACAATTGACTAAGTTTTTAAGAGATGGAAGCTAGGTGCTTTCTCATAGGACATTAGTAGTAAGAGCCCCGAAGAAACTTTCTCCTTCCTACTTCATGTTTCCCCCTGCACTTCGTTCATTATTTCACTTTAGTGGTCATTACACTGTACTGTGACACTGGATTATACACTGTCCACCACCCCTCTCTGAACCGTTTACTTTCCACACTCAACTCTAGCACCCAATGTAATACCAAACATATAGAGATATCCAATAAATATCTATTGGATGAATACACAGCAAACGGATGAGAAGCAATATGATGTACTGATTAAACTCATATGATTAGGAGTCAGAAGAACTTGAGTTCAAACCCAGAGTCCACCTCTTATAACTAGCATGATCTTGGGAAACTGATTTAACTCTTTAAGTTTCATGTTTTTGTCTGTACAGTGGTTTACATGCCTAATTCATTGGGTTCTTACATAATATATATTTTTTGTATTGTTTTGCATATAACATTATATCTTATAAAATGTAATATGACTAATAGCACTATTATCTCTCTTAATGAAAATAATACAAATATCACTACATGGGCCCTGGCCGGTTGGCTCAACAGTAGAATGTGGGCCTAGCATGTGAAAGTACCAGGTTCAATACCCAGCCAAGGCACACAGGAGATGCGCCCATCTGCTTCTTTACCCTTCCCCCTCTCTTTTCTCTCTCTCTCTCTCTCTCTTCCCCTCCCACAGTGAAGGCTCCATTGGAGCAAAGTTGGCCCGGGCGCTGAGGATGGCTCCATGGCCTCCACCTCAGGCGCTAGAATGGCTTGGATTGTAGCAGAGCAATGCCCCAGAGGGGCTGAGTATCGCCTCCTGGTGGGCATGCCAGATGGATACTGGTTGGGCGCATGCTGGAGTCTGTCTGTCTCTCCCCCGCCCCCCCACTCTGGCCCTGCTTCTCATTTCAGAAAAATACAAAAGGAAAAAAATATTATTACATGTATATTATTTTATTGCTTGTATTTATTTTGCTATTAATTGGTTTGTTATTTGTTTCTATGGTTATTAATAGTGGTATTGGAGTGACTTCCTGATAGCCAGTACAGAGTGACTCATTCAGGCTATGTGATAAGTATCACTGACACCCAACAACCTCACAGGTATGCATCTTGCTCTGGACTGAAGAGAGGTTAAACAGTTAACATCATTGCCTTTAGTTCTGCAGTCTAAAAGACACAAAGCCCTGCTTCCACCAAAGAGAAAATGCTTCCCAGCACATCTAGAGCCTCTTAGAACACCACTTCTTGAGCCCAAGGATCCAAAGAGATGGATCATAATTTTAGTTAAGCAGTGGATATTAGCATCCATCAGAATAATTTGGAGGACTATTTACACAGATGTAGAGAATCACCCATCTAACCTTGAACCCTCTATAACTTGGATTGGGGAACTTCAGTTAAAAGCCCTGAGTGAATGTCTCTGGGATGCAAACACCAAGAAACTGTGTGAGTGAATGACCTTTGTGCAGACACAAAGGAATGCATGTGAAAAGGTTTTAGAAAATTAGCCTAGAAGTTCTAAATTGCCCCTTCCTTTGTGCTTGTTAATTAGCAAAAGTAAAAGAATGTCTGACCCAAATTAGCCCTTTCTCCATGTCAGCAAAATGGCCATTAGTCATTCTTTCCCCTTATCACTTGGTCTCCCTCCCCTGTAATCCTGTTACCTCTGTTCTGCTTCTGATAGTAAAAGCTGAGGGAGAAGGAGATTCAGGAGGTCTTCTTTGCCTCCCTTGGCAGGCCTCCCCCTCTCTTCCTCTTGACATGAGTTTGTGTCTTGAGTAGGTTTCTTCCCCATGACACTGGTAGTTCCCAGTGGGCTGGAGTATTACCCAGAGATTGCCAGGCTTTAACCCCCAGAGTTTTGGATTCACTAGGCCTGGAGTAGAACCCCAATTTTCATTTCTAGTGAGTTCCCGTGTAATTGTGATGATGGTGTTTCAGGGATCGCACTTTGAGAACCACTGAGATCATAGATACAGTTGAAGGATGAGAAACCTGACTCCTGAGTAGAACATGTGCAGAAGCTTTTCACTAAAGTGAATTGCCTGATAACTCCTGTAAAAATGAAGGTGTCCTATTTTCAGCCCCAATATTTTCAACCCTGCACTACCTTTTCCTTACTTTTTAAATTTATTGGTAAGAGAAATGGTTTCATGGAGTTGTTTTTAAATTTTATGAGCCTGATAAAATCCATAGTCCCTCTCTCCAGAAAAGCCCATATGCATATACACACTACATATAATTTCAGGAGGTTCTTGTACTCCTTCTTCCATCAGACCACCCACTGACCCTTAGAAGTATCAATAGAAAAGCTATGCCCTAAGGCAGAGTCTTGAGTTCACTTGAATGTAACAGAAATTCTCTTCTTATACTTAGCCTTTGATTATGTATACTCATCTGTAAAAAAAAAAAAAAAAGGAATATTAATAATAGATTTTACCTCAAATTATGAAAATGAATGATGTAATAAATGGAAGAGCCTAATTTGAAAACCAACAATGTCAAATATTACCTTTTTCTCTCTCTTTGTAATGCTACTACAATAGTCCTCATTCTTGAGGCAAGTGGATGTCTCTCCTACTAGGGGAAGGGTCAGGAAGTATAAAAAAGAGAGCCCAAAGAGTAATATTTCAAGACCTTACTCTGAGCCCATTGCATTCTTTTGCTAAATCTGGTCAGTCTGCCATATTACGGTTCTCTCTGTGAGTCACTGAGCAGTGGGTCTAGCAAGCCCAAGGCCTCGCTGTGTGGCCTAAGAGTCTCAATTCATTTTTCGTGAACACTGCACTTTGGAAATGTCCAAATGCCTTCTCATGTCCCCATTTTAATGCCTCCTGACAGAAAGACAGAAACATAAAATTCTAATCGGGGTTCATTTCCAGCCTAGAAGGCACTGAATTTTTAGACATAGTAATTAAAGGTTAAGCTTTATTCTCACTGTTTCTACCAAAATAAATAATTACATTGATAGGCCAATCAGCAGGCATTTATTTAGCACCTACTGTGTATACCGTGCAAGATACAACACACAGGGGAGTAACACGTGTGTCTATGCTGTGCCTATTCGCTGTTCAACTGGAAGATACAGCAAAAATAAACCAAACACAGGGTGAGCCACAGCAAGGACACCGATTGTTCAGGCAGTTTTTCAGGACAAAAGAGGGAGAAATTGGTGTTGACAGGGACCTGTGAAAATCTCACGAGCAATGTGAGGTTTAAGCTGGACCCTGCTGTAAGGTGAACATGGTACAGAAGGGTATTTTAGGCTGTAGGAATAGTTTGAACAAATGTAGAAGTTAGGAAAAGCTTGGTATAAGTTTGTGATATGATGATTTAGCCAGTGTGACCAAGTATGTATTTGGGGGTAAAGGTGTAGAACTTCAGGCTAGAAAGGTGCGTTGGCAGCACATCGTAGGAAGGAAGCCAAAGGCCAAGGAAGGTGCTTTGCCTTTCCTCTCCGTGCACTCGGAAAGGGCTTAGCGTCTGAGTAGAAGGGTACCTGAAGCGAATCCGCTTTTATAAAAAGAGAAGCCTACTGTCACGGTGAATAATAGGCAAAAGAGGGCAAGAAGAAAGCAAGACCTGGTAAAGGTGATGGGAATCAGAGTGAAAGCGCAGAGAAGTGGGAGTAGCACAGAGGCATCTGAGAGGCAGCGTTCATTTGAGGATGACGGGCTGAGAGGGCTCCCCTTGGCCAAGTTGTTACTTAAAGCAGACAGTGGTCTCAGAGGAGGAGATTGGCTGGAGGCCCCAAGGCCAGGTGGTGATGGATACCTCTTGGCCATCCCAAGACTTTCTTGTTCCTAGAATACCTAGAGAGGGAACAACTGACCATATGCTTTGCTGGCATAAAATATCAAAATCACTGATTTTGGACATGGTTCCTCAGCCCAGCACCTTTAGAAGTACTAAAGGTCTTTAAAAATAACTTTTAAGCACTTTGCCAGGTGAATCAATCTGGGAACCCAACCAAGGTGGGTCTGCAGTGGGGCCCAGGCATCTATATTTTGTAAAGCTCCCAGGTTATTCTGATGGACAGCTGGATTTGGAAACTACTATAGGACATTGGTATTGTGCTGGGAAACATGTACGAAACACAGTCAACATATAGTGCCAGTGGACACTGTGATAATGGCTTGAAGACCTTAGGTTTTGGTCTCCACCAGTGTCTCAAGCACCATAACCTTCATTGAGTGTCTTAGCTTACCCTCTATCTTCAGCAAACACATCAGGAGATTAGGAAAGGCTATAGGCGTGACAAGTTTTCTGAACTTTCCAGAAGGCCATTGTGCATACAAACCATCCTCATCACTTTTGTCCTTAATTGAAATAGAAAGAGAGCTTGGGACCTGGCCAGTGGCTCAGTGGCTAGAATGTCGGTCGGGCATATGGACATCCCAGGTTTATTTCCTACTCAAGGCACAGAGGAGAAGTGACCATCTGTGTCTGCCCACTTCCCTCTCCCCCCTTTCTCCCTCTTCTTCTCCTGTAGCCAGTGGCTCAATTGGTTCAAGCATGACCCCAGGCACAGAGGATAGTTCAGCTGGTATGAGTGTGACAGCCTCAGGTGCTAAAAATAGCTCGGTTCTGGAGCATTGGCCCAAGATGGGGTTGCCAGGTGGATCCCGGTTGGGGAATGTGCAGGAGATGGCTTCACTATCTCCCCTCCTCTCACCTAAAAAAAAAGAAAAGAAAGGAAAGGAAAAAGAGCTTGATTGTATCACAGAGACACCATCAGAAAGTCTTATTATAGGGTATTTTCAGTCTTTCGAAACATAATAATACTACCCATTTTCTGTCAGGCTTTTACATAGGACTTTGATTACTATTAGTGTTTTTATTTATCAGGAAAATCATATAGTTCAAAGGTAAGGCAGGTGTTAAAACATTCCTCTATACATTTGGTTCTGTGTCATTTGGCGTCTCGTGCAAGGGCAGACAACCAAAGCTGGTCCTGACTCTGTCATCCACCGGAACTCCAATTCTGCTCCTGTGCGCTAATGGAGAAGGGTAAAATAAAGGCATTTTTCTCTCCTTGTAAAAGAGAAAAAGTGGGGGGTGGGGGGATTATTTAAACATACCTCACTCACACCGCAATCAGTGCATTGTTTTTCCTGTTGAAACACCCTGTTGGTTTTTAAATCCCTTTAAACCTATTGGCACCTGTATGGCCTGGATCCAAGAATTATTACCAAACCTCTTGCTTTTTATATCTAGCCACATAGGAGTTCTTGTGATGTCATCAGGCTCTCGGTTCAGTTGAAAATTTCAAAGCTTCCAGAAATTTTCTTCTCCCACAGAACTAGAAGCATGCCACACTCAGATCTGATTTTGTTTTAATTAAGCAGAGACATTTCCCTCTTTTAGTTCTCCTGCTGGATAAAATAGTATCATAGTACCGGAATTGTTCCTCTGTAAAGATACATCTGAAATATTGACCAAAAGAAAGGGCAGAGAACAGAT